>NC_060124.1:374499771-375834771 GCF_021461395.2 Schistocerca americana | reverse complement strand
ACCGGCCGGCGAGGGTACGACGGCAGCAGAGATGTGTCCGTGGGAATAGAAGTGTCAACTGTAGAGCAACTGACCGCCGAGCTGAGCAAAGGGGCTACCATTAGGGTCTCCTCAACGTACGTTCAGCGAACGTTGCAGCGTATGCGTCTCCACAGCAGGTTCCTGGTGTGTTGACCCATGGTGACAGCTGTTCATTGGTGGCGAAGGCTGCAGATTGGACACCAGTATCGCAGCTACACGCCGACTGAGAGCCGAGAGGTGGCCTTTACAGATGAAGCCCGTTTTATGGCGTGCACTGTGTGAAACGCGTGAAAGCAAACAACCTGCAACAGTCGTCGATAGGCTCCAGGTCCAAGTAGAGAGCGTTATAGTCTGAGGAAAGTTTCCTTACCATTATATAAGAAACTATCAGCCTCGATTGCGGTAATGAACCCAAACTTTACCTAGGTTTCAGCCCAAATAATTGAGCCTTTTTCAGAAGATATATCTGAATCTATAATTAGTCTAAGGGAGCATGGTCTAGAAATAAAACTAAAACAGCCTGAATAGGCGTAGCCACATTTTAAAAATGCGGTACATAAGTAAAATGTGACTACGCCTATTCAGGCTGTTTGAGTTTTATTTCTAAACCATGCCCTCTTAGACAAATTATAGATTCAGGTATATCTTCCGAAGAAGGCTCAATTATTTAGGCTGAAACCGAGGTAAAGGTTGGTTTCATTACCGCAGTCGAGGCCGATAATTTCTTATATATTAGATTATCGCGATTGCTGACTGTGCTGCAATGTTGAATGTACAAAAAATTTCCTTACCATTCCTTGCGTGGTCTCGTCCTTGTGGAAGAAACGACGGATCAACAAGTGTATGCATCCTATCCTTACCGACCAAGTCCCCCGCCCCTCGCCATCCCGCACCTACTGTCTCCTCTCTTATGGTTTGTTTTTCTCGGCACGATGACGTCTACCAGCAGGACAATGCTACGTGTCCCACAGCTCGCAGTGCACATGTGCAGTTCGAAGAGCACACAGATCGCCTTGTGAACATACAGATCGTTTTATCGTACTCCCTTAGACACAACACTCCCCAGATTTAAAGCCAATCAATATCCTGCTGCACCACTTCAATCGGGCTGTTTACGCCATGGCTCCTCTGTCGGTAAACCTGGAACAGCTGACCACGACACTTTACTCGGCATGGTTCCACATCCCTGTCAGTACATTCGAGAATCTGGTTAACTTGCTTGCTGCACCTCTCGCGGCTGTCTGCTCCGACTTTTGACAGGTGGTCACATTAATACGACTGAACAGGTAGAAAGTAGCGAAATTTTATTTATTGTGTACATACAGTATGATTGGAGAAACATGTGATTAAATTTCAAGTGGTGTGTTGGACGCGTAATTTAGCAAATTGATCTGCCATCTGATTCCATCCAGGCTGAGCATTGAATTGAACTGAGCATTGATGACTAGTACGACGGATGCGTTATTCCACGCTGCTTCAGTTCCGTGTCGGTATTCATCAGTAGCAGTGCATGCCACTTGAACCAGTCTCTTGGCAGCTCATGACCAGATGTTTTCAGTGGGCGAGAGATCTAAAGAGTGTGCCTGCCGTGTCAATATTCAAACTCTCTCTCTGTCGCGGTAGGTAAGGGCAACCCGACCAACGTGTGGCTTCGAGTTAACTTGTTGGCATTGAAAGCCTCCTGTTTCCTAGTTAAGTTAAATACAAGTACATAAATGGTGTGAATTCCATATCAATTCCCGACTCATAGCCCCCTTTTACACAATGCTAGCTGAGACTCTGCCGTTTCCGAGGTACACTTTGTGATAAAAAGTATCCGGACACCAACAAAAACATACGTTTTTCATTTTAGGTGGATTTTGCTGCCACCTACTGCCAGTCACACCGTATCAGCGACCTCACTAATCATTACACAACGTGAGAGAGCAGAATGGGGTGCTCCGCGGAACTCACGGACTTCGAACGTTGTCAGGTGATTGGGTATCACTTGTGTCATACGCGTCTGTACGCGAGATTTCCACACTCCTAAGCATCGCTAGGTCCACTGTTTCCGATGTGATAGTAAAGTGGAAACGTGAAGGGACACGTATAGCACAAAAGCGTACAGGCCGACCTCGTCTGTTGACTGACAGAGACCGCTGACAGTTGAAGAGGGTCGTAATGTGTAATAGGCAAACATCTATCCAGATCATCACACAGGAAATCCAGACTGCATCAGGATCCACTGCAAATATTATGACAGCTAGGTGGGAGGTGAGAAAACTTGGATTTCACGCTCGAGCGGCTGCTCGTAAGTCACACATCACGCCGGTAAATGCCAAACGACGGCTCACTTGGTGTAAGGAGTGTAAACATTGGACGATTGAACACTGGAAAAACGTTGTGTGAAGTGACGAATCACTGTACACAATGTGGCGAACTGATGGCACGGTGTGGGTATGGCGAATGCCCGGTGAACATCATCTGCCAGCGTGTTTAGTGCCAACAGTATAATTCAGAGGCGGTGGTGTTATGGTATGGTCGTGTTTTTCATGGAGGGGCTTGCAATTCTTGTTGTTTTGCGTGGCACAAGAAGGTGCATAAAACATCAATATAGGGCTATGCTGTGGTATAGACCTATATTGATGTTTTATGCACCTTCTTGTTTCCCACTGTTGAAGAGCAATTCAGGGATGGCGATTGCATCTTTCAACACGGTGGAGCACCTGTTCATAATGCACGGCTTGTGGCGGAGTGGTTACACGACAATAAAATCCCTGTAATCGACTGGCCTGCACAGAGTCCTGACCTGAGTCCTATAGAACACTTTTGGGATGTTTTGGAACGTCGACTTCATGCCATGCCTCATCGTCCAACACTGATACCTCTCCTCAGTACAGCACTCCGTGAAGAATGGGCTGCCATTCCCCAAGAAACCGTCCAGCACCTGACTGAACGTATGACTGCGAGAGTGGAAGCTGGCATCAAGGCTAAGAGTCGGCCAACACCATACTGAATTCCAGCATTACCGATGGAGGACACCACGAACTTCTAAGTCGTTTTCAGCCAGGTGTCCAGATACTCTTGATCACATACTCTATGTACGCCTCCCCTCCCCTCCTCGTCACCTCTCTCAATCTGCTCCTCCTCTTTCTATGCACGTCCTACTCCCTCTCTCTTCGTCCGTCTTCTCCACGCCCCCCCCCTCCCTCTGTCCATCTCCTCTACCCTACCTCGGTCCATCTCTCTCTTCCCTGTGTCCATCTCTTCCTCTCCTCTCCCCATCTCCTCTCTCTCTCTCTCTCTCTCTCTCTCTCTCTCTCTCTCTCTGTGTCCATACCATCCTCTTCCATTTGCGTCAATTCCCCCATCACCTCCATGAGTTTATCCACTTCTCCCCTATCTATGTCCATCTCCTCCTTGCCTCTGTCTGTCCTTCTTCTCCTACTCCTTTCTCTCTGCAACGTTATCACCCCCATCCAAATAGAAGGTTTCTAGTTATTTACCTCCACAGTATTTCTTTACATGTAGTAGGCAGTATGCGCAGCAAGTTTGCTTCAAATCGAGAAAGGGTTTCGGAGGAACATTTTCCACGTGGCTTTGCCTGCGTACACGTTATTCACCTTATTCTTTAGCGAATTTCGCCCTTTAGTTCCGTTTTAATTCAACTCAATGTTTATGATGTATCCTTTAGTATTTGTACTTCAGTGATATAATTTTGTACGTATAGTCAATGTCATACACTGATCAGGCACAACATGGCAACGAAAGACATACTATCGATATAATCCTGTCCAGGCCAGTAATGACAGCGAGATAGACACACGCGCGGTGCATATAGTATCAGCGGGCGTGCTATTCCGTATGTAGAATAGGGAATGCGCGCTATCTATCTGAATTTGACCGAGAGCAGATTGTGATGGCCTGAAGGCTCGGCACGAGCATTTCGGGCACTGTACGACTTGTCGGGTGTTCGAGGAGTGATGCGGTTGGTGTCTTCAACATGTGGCGAATCCAAGGTGAAACCACGTCATTACAAATGTTAGACGTCGTCGACTGGGCAGGCTGCTGAAACAGGACAGGCGGTGAATTATGGCGGAATTAACATCAGACTCTAATGAGGGACAGAGTTCAAGTGTGTCTGAACACATAATGCACCGACCGCTTCTGATGATGACCCTCCGAAGCCGACGACCCATTCATGTGCCAATGTTAACACTTTGACAACTATGACTGAAATGGGCACGGGACCATCGGCACTGGACGCTAGCGCTGTGACAGCGCGTTGCATGGTCTGATGAATTGCGATATCTCCAACATGCCGATGAGTGGACGCGAATCCCTCGTCTTTCAGTGGAACAGTTCCTTGGCGCCCTTACTGCGGGAAGGAGACAGGCAGTCAGTGGCTCCATTATGCTCTGGGAAAGATTCATGTGGGCATCCATTGGTCCACTAGAACTTGTACGAGGCACCCTTCGTGACGATCATGTTGCTCGACGGCAGTGGCATTTTTCAACAAGATAACGAGCTATGTCAGAAGGTGAGGAGTGTGATGGAGAGATTCGAGGAACACACTGGCGAGGTCCAATTGATGTGCGTCCCCCCCCCCCCCCCCTCTGATATATGGAATGCGACTGAACTTGGCGTCAGAGCTCATCGGCCTTCTCCTCGGAATTTACGGGAACTAGGTAACTTGTATGTGCAGATGCGTCGCCATCTCCCGCCAGCGGTCTACCAAGGCCTCATTGCTTCCATGCGTCACGCGTCGCCGCTGTTATCCATCCCAAAGATGGATATACTGGCTATTAGATAGATGGTCGCAGTGTTCTGGCTGATCAGTGTGTCTGGATACTGTCTCCGAAAAAAATGGAGATGGTAGCAACGAAGTAGTAAATTATAAAGTCATTCAGATTGCAGCAGTTTTTCACGCATCTCACTATTTGCGACGGAAAATCTCCTGAAGTATGTGTCATATAATTGTATAATTTCTAGGTAAATTTAGCGGCGTATGTCAATATTGTCTACGAAATGTGTTGCGAACAGAATTAACAAGTTTGTTTGTGTGGCCATCCTCCGCAGCAAGCATATAAATACTTGTTTTGCAAATCAAACTGCCTTTTCCTGCTGCTATTTATTTTATTTTATCCATACGCGTTTCGCCTTCTACTGTTTCAAGGCATTATCAGTGGGATCTATAATGATACAGTTTTGTTAGTTATAGATTATCAAACAGTTCACTTCGCGATTTTTTGTAGAAATATAGTTACTTACGATTTGCTGATCTGCGTTTCCTCACATCTGGTCTGGAGGTCGCACTACCACTTTTATCACTGTTCTATATTCACCTCTAAGTGTTTTCGCCATCCACACACTGTTCGCCATGTTTCTCACTCTTTTTTGTGGTGGATTATCGTTCTTCTGTCACTCATACAACTATTTCGTCGTACACTTATTTTCACAGCGTAAATATTGTAACTCCATTACGTGTTTCATCGTCTTCGGTATGTTTACCTATGTGTCGCCAACCTAACGAAGTATATGTTCGTTACTAACTTCTGTTTATGCTATTTATACAGTGTGTGTGCGTATGAGTGAGAGAGGTTGGGGGGGGGGGGGTGGGAGAGCAGACTTTTTTTTTGGGGGGGGGGGGGGGGTGGCGGTTGTACTAGCTTTTACCGAGTGGCTGAAACTTTGGTGACAGCTGCTTTGACTTTTCGTTTCAGTATTCTGGGGAGGGGACATGGATGAGTGAGTGCAAAGACGTTGGGTTCTATTATTATTACATTGAACACTATTTTTAAATTTATCCTTTTTGCGAACATTATTCTATTATTTTATCTGTTAGTGTAAATAATGAATTGCTTGGCATGTGTACTCGGTCATTCAACAGGATTTTCCCCTCTGCCTTGGTTTTATGTATGTGGTGATTTTCTTGCATCGTCAGAAGTCGCTTTTTATTGTTGATTCTAATTATTCTCATGTCATCTTCTCTAGTGGTTGGTTTGTCCCATATTTCCATGCCCTCATGTGTTCCTTGTGTCTGACATCAAATGTTCTCTCTGTTTGCCCTATGTATGTGCCTTCACAAGTGTTACATTGTAAATGGTATATACCCGCTTTCTGGCATATGTCTCTGTTTTTTGTCAGTTTTGGGGTGTATTTTTGTACAGAATTGTCTGTTGTGTATGCTATGTTTATTCCCTGTCTTTTGAAAATGTTGGTGATTTTATGGGTGAGTTTGTGTTCGTATGTCATTGTGTACCATCTTGTGATTTCTTTCATCTTCTTCTGATTATCCCTTCCAGTTGTTATGGGACTGCGTGTTTGTGTTTGGTTCAGTTGTGTTGTTATCTGTGGTTTGGAGCTTCCTCCTTTTATTTTACTTTTAATTTTGTTGTTTAGCTTTGTCACTGTGTTATTATTGTAACCATAATTTTGTGCTAGCTGCATTATTATGTCCAGTTCTTTTTGGTAGCTTTCTTTGGTGAGTGGTACTGTGTTGAGTCTATGGAGCATTTGTCAAAGTGCTGCTTGCTTTTGCGCGTGTGGGTGGTTCGAGGGTTGGGGAATGATAATGACCAATGCTGTGGGTTTACGATAAATTTCAAACATATGCTTATTGTTTTCTTTTTTGATTGTTATATCCAGAAAGTTAATTTGGTTGTTCTGTTCTCTTTCAATTGTAAATTTTATATTTTTATGTATCTTGTTGATGTCAGTATGTAGTTTTTAAATTTTTGTTTGTGGTTCATCTATTAAGCAAACGATGTGCTACTGGTATCTTCGTCCTCGGCTGCTATTTTCCGCTGTCGTGCCGTTGGTCGGCGGAAGGGAATTGATTAGGTTGTTGGTCGGTCCTTCAGCCATCCCTGGGTCGGGTTGCCATCTGATAACTTATTCTTGGCTGCCTATCTCACCTAACCTTACGGTAGACTCACCTCCTCAGGCCGCCCCTCGGAACACTTCTGAGCACCATTGTTCTGTTGTTTTTAGATTGTGATTTTTGTCTTAAGTACGGTGCGAGGCCTTCAGTCGTCTATTAATTTAGTTTGTTTTAGTTTTAAAATAAGGCCTTCAGCCGTCTTAAGTTAAATCTTTGAAGATTCTTGTTTGAACTAAATTTTTCTAAAACAAAAAAAGGGGAATTTTACTCTATTGCAAATCCTTGTTATTCAGGCCTTAAGCCGTGAGTTGTTCTATGTTCAGTATGTGGCCTTCAGCTGAGCTTTTATGTCAAATATTTTTAAGATAAGGCCTTCAGTCGTCTTAAATTAAAATTTGAAAAGTCAGTTGTTTAAACCCCAAATTTCCTTCTCTAACTGAAATTCTTGTTGCACAGGCCATAAGCCCACAGTTCTTCTTTCTCCAGTGTGTGGCTTTCAGCCGAGTTTTATGTAAAATTTTGTAACTAAGGCCTTCAGCCGTGTGTATTCCGTAAGGCAATTTTAATAACTTGTGTGTGGGCCTTCAGCTGTATTGTTTTTTAAACTTTTAAGGGCATGTGTGATAAAGTGTTTTAGGAAAATAAGGTTTGTATGTTCTGTGAAACTGACAGTAACTGATTTTGGCCCCTTTCCACAACTATAACCTGATACGCTCTGTCCTGCGAACCGAGATTTCAGTAACTATTTAAGTGAAGGTTTCCAGGGAATTTTACTGGTAGTGGAGCTCCAACGTTCTGTCCTCTACGTTCGGCGGGTCTTAACCCAGTAATTTTTATCTGTGGGGACACCTAAAGGAACAAGTACATAATACTCAACCCATGCGCGATCTGATAGCACGCGCGCATGTGTTGCGTACGGTCCAACAAAGTATGTTCCAGCGAGTGAGGAAGTTTCTGCAAACACGAGATGATCGCTTTAAATATCCCCTCTAGAGTTAACGTTGCTCATACGTTTACGTACCAGCTCTCTGAAGATAAACCTGAACATCAAACGTACAGAATAGAATTACAGTATTGTGCGGAACATAATGTGCAATCTTGTGGAATCCATCTGTTGTGTTTTTTCGGATCTCATTAACAACAGACGATGTTACTGTATCCACTATTAAGTTCTATTGGCTTCACTTGTGTCACGGACGAAACGATCTTATAGGACTTAACTACTACGGTCATCAGTCTCTAAGCTCACGCACTACTTAACCTAAATTATCCTAAGGACAAACACACACACCCATGCCCGAGGGAGGACTCGAACCTCCGCCGGGACCAGCCGCACAGTCCATGACTGCAGCGCCTGAGACCGTTCGGCTAATCCCTCGCGGCTGGTATTCGCAAACTCACTTACCCTGTAGGTTACCCTATTTTTCTCGGAATTTAGAACAGCTTGCACCACTTTGCACTGTCGAACGCATATTCCAACTCGACGAGTCCTATGAAAATGTCTTGATTTTTCTTCAGTCTTACCTTCATTGTCAAGTGGAATCTGTTGAGCTGACACTCTGGTGCCTTTAACTTTGTTCAAGCCAGACTGGTCGCCATCTAACGTTTCCTCCACTATCTTTTTCATTCTATTTTTCATTCTCTGTGAGTAAAAAACTATAAAGCTGCGTGTGTGAGATGAATACGAGAATAAGCGTTATCCAGTAACATTAAGGGGAGGTTTACTATCTTTTGGTTCAAAAAATCGATTTCTTTAAAATTGTATTTTTGGACGCATAAAAGTGTTTAGAATCCACCCCTGTAACGGTTTTTCCGAATACGGAACGGAAATGTTTGTTATTCACAGTTGAACAAAAAACTTCACCTGCCTGAAATCGGCCTTTTTCACGCACCAGTTTTTTTTTTTTGCTTTCGGAGGACGAGTTATTGTACCGGTGCTTGGGAGGAAGCACACAAAATTCAAACGAAAGTTTGAACGTGTGGGTTTTGGAAGTTAACCCCAAGCGTTTCTATTCTGGTGCAAAGACTGTGGAGATTGCGACTTTTCCGGCAGTGAGCAGCTTCAACGAAGTGTATGCAGCAATTCTCAAGACCATGACAACGATGGACGTCACTCTGGGACTCCATTCGACGCACTTCGCCAAGCATTCGGACGCACACCGGATTCCAGCGGCCGAAAACCGCTTGTCACCAGCCGTACGAGCGGCCCTGGAGCAGCGCAGGATGGCCTAGATCGAGCGGAACGCCGTCTATCAGGAAGAGGAAGGACTAGTTTATGGACCCGGAATAGCAGAGTGAACGAACGTTGCATAATATTGCGTTTATATGTAGTCAAAACTTCAAACGCGATTTTTTCGAAATGACGTTTTCTTTATCGCGCGGTATGGTAACTTCAAATCTACTGAACCTATTGGCATGATTCTTTGTTTCCGACGAAGCTAACTAAATTGTCGAGGAGTTGTACCCCTGTTATTCCGATCCATCAACTATAAATATTTTTACTTGGCCGACGAAGCCAAAAATCGGTGAAAAAATCCTTTTTTTTTCAAATGGCCATAATTTTGTTTCCTATGGTCCAAATAACTTAAGTGAGGTACAACTCCTAAAGAATATTATATACTTCGCTAAAGTCAACTAGAATTAGGTTTCAGACGAGGCGGCTGACCTATGACATACCGCGCAAGGAGGTCTACATCGAAATTTTGTTTCGTTCCGACGCTACTTCAGCCGTTGATCTTTGACAATTCCAGTCGAAAAAATTCCGGTTTGTAGAATAAATATCAGTAAACATTTTGACCAAATTTGACATTGATATCTATAACACACCCCAAGAAAAAAATTCTCAAAGAACATACTTTCTTCGGGCCAAAGATAGTGAACCTCCCCTTAAGCAGGTTCGGACCTATATAGCCGTTCGTGGACATCATTTTCAACTACGTTGTAACCGCAGTGGAAGTATCCGAAAACCTTGCATTTTCCATGTCCGTATCGCCAGCAAGCAGCCTTCATCTACGTGGTGTGCAGTGGATTCATGTTTAGGCCTATCCGCGTGTATGCAGAATGCGTACTAATCTGCGACAGAACCACTCAGTCTTTGTCTCATTTTATTTGGGAAATTTTGTCTTCCTCTTCTTTGTTTAAAAATACAAAACAAACAAACACCGACCGAACAGGCCATGAAGGCCCAACGGTACCTATCGGTACGCCCTTAGGCGTCACCGGATGCAGATACGGATGGGCATGTGGTCAATACACCGCTCTCCCTGCCGTTATGTTTTAGTGCCCGGCACCGCTACTTCTCAATCATGTAGTTCCTCAACTGGTCTCACAAGGGTCGAGTGCACCCCGCTTGTCACAGGTGCTCGGCAGGCTGGTGACTCATCCAAGTACTAGCTAAGCCTGACAGCGCTTAACTTCGGTGGCAGCCTCCTTGTCACCGGCGCTCGGTAAACCGGTGACTCGTCCAAGTGCTAGCTAAGCCCGACAGTGCTTAACTTAGGTAATATGACAGTAAGCAGTATTACCACTGCGGCAAGGCCGTTGGCGTTTAAAAAACACGCTTTACCATAATCTGGCAGTTGGTTGGGTGACCAAAGGAAGGCTCTGGTCCCGCAGCCTCCACCGGCTGACGTCACAGCAGTGCAGGGCAGGGCAGGGCAGGCCAGGGAAGAGCGCTCGCTCGTCCATAATGCAGCGGCCGGCGTGTCGCTGGCGCGCACTGCTCTGCCAGTCAGGCGCGTCTGACGCGCCGCTGCCGGAGCTGCGCCGTGGCGGCCTTCAATAATAAACGAACCCGGCCTGCGACACTCCCTCCCAAAATTCACCCGAAACTGAGGCTGCCGAGGAAGACTGAGGTTCGCATAACAGCATACGACCTGCTTTCATATTTCTCAACAACATAGATGGCCAGCAAAACAAATTGTCAGTATTAAGTTATGAGAACCAGCTGAGTACCAGGCGCTGCCTGTTTATTTATTTATTCCATCTTCTATTAGTCCATCTCCTCCTTCCCCCTCTCTCTGTCCATCTTCTCTTTCACCTCCTCGCTTTGCATCTCCTACACTGCCTCTCTCTCTCTCTGTCCACCACCTCCACCCCCACTCTGTATACATCTCCTACAGCTGGTGTCTTTGTACATCTCTTTTCCCCTCTCTTTGTCAGTCTACTCCTCCTCCCTCCGTACATCTCCTGCTTCACCTTCTCTCCTTCTCCCACCTCTAATTCCATCTCGTTTCCCCCATCTCTTTGTCCATCTCCTCTTCCTCTCTCTCTCTTTGCCCATCATCGCCTTCCCCCTCTCTCTGTATCCTCCTCTTACCTTTCTCTGTCCACTTACTCCCCCCCCCCCCTCTGTCTGTTTCTCTCCCCCGTCCCTGTCTTTTCTCTTCCTTCTCGGCCTCTTTCTTCAGTCAGTTTCCTTCTCTGTCTGTTCATTTCCCCCTCCCCTCTCTGTGTCATCTCCTCCTCAAACATGGTTCAAATGGCTCTATGGCACTATGGGACTTAACTGCTGAGGTCATCAGTCCCCTGGAACTTAGAACTACTTAAACCTAACTAACCTAAGGACGTCACACACATCCATGCCCGAAGCAGGATTCGAACCTGCGACCGTAGAGGCCACCCGGTTCCAGACTGTAGCGCCTAGAACCGCTCGGCCACCGCGGCCGGTCATCTCCTCGTCCCCTTTCTGTCTCCATACTATCATGCTCACCGCACTATGAGGCTAGGAGGTTCTCACCGCCACAATATTAATTTTCAAATTGCAATTAATATATGTCCCATAAGTGGTTGAAATCGTACTGGGGCTTTAGGATCAGCTATTACCCGTGCCTTTGCCACATACACACATGTCAAATATATCTCACTTATATTTAACGTATTTCTCATGTAACTGTACACATATTTCATCTGTATCTCTAGCGAATTGCGCCCTGCAGTTTATTTCCACACAATCAATTTTTATGGTTTCATGTCTCCTGATCTATGTGTTGTAAAAAAATATAATTTAGCAGGGTACATTCAGTGGTGTATTTGGAAACTTTATGCAAAATGTGTTGTGAATAACATCATGAGGAAAGACGTAATCATGCATGATGCGGCAGGTTTTCGTGCAGCTCATTGTTTATGACGCCATATCTCCTGAAATATATGCTGTAACGAGATATGTTTTTCTAGTTACGTACAGCGGCATATGTGAAATACTGTTGGAGAAAAGTGTTGCGAATAGAGTTAGCAGTAAAGAAGTAATAAGTTAAAACATTATACACGGCGCCGATCTTTTTAACAGCATCCTATGTCATACGTCCTAAACTAAGTGTTCTAAAGTGATATATTTTTGTAAGTACATTCGATGGAAAACGGGGATACTGTCTGTGAGAAGTGTTGTGAATAGATTTAGTAGCAACGAATTCATAAATTTAAACATCTTACACGATGCGGCGGTTTTCACGCATCTCAGTGTTTATGACATAAATTGAAACGTCACACTTAATGTGGGAGTATTACTGCATGAACAGCGACAATGTAGTAAGGTATAAACTTTTTACCTTCCATCATTTTTACATTTTTTTTTGGCGGGCGGGGGGGGGGGGGGAGGAGAGGCGGGGGGGGGGGGGGTGTTCAACGTGAAAACGCTTCGCAAAGTTTCGAAATTATATGTAAAATTTGTTGTAAGTCTCTAAGCGCTCACATTCTCATATACTGGATGCCTGAAGTATGATTATTACCACATCG
This sequence comes from Schistocerca americana, assembly GCF_021461395.2. Lineage (NCBI taxonomy): Eukaryota > Metazoa > Arthropoda > Insecta > Orthoptera > Acrididae > Schistocerca > Schistocerca americana. The sequence goes on along the minus strand of NC_060124.1, from coordinate 375,822,155 downwards.
TGGGCTATACTGATTATTCACCCCCACCTCCACCTCTTTAATAGGTTACACCCACACCGATGACTTTCAGTACACTAATATGTGTACGAAGTTGGTTTTAAATCGGTCCATTGGTTTAGGAGGAGACGTGTCACAGATATACACGTATTATAAATGGTTCAAATGGTTCAAATAGCACTAAACACTATGAGACTTAACATCTGAGGTCATCAGTCCTCTAGACTTAGAACTACTTAAACCTAACTAACCTAAGGACATCACACACATCCATGCCCGAGGTAGGGTTCGAACCTGCGACCGTAGCAGCAGGGCGGTTCCGGACTGAAGCGCCTAGGACCGCTCGGCCGCAAAGGCCGGCTATTATAAAAATGTACATCTATTTTAAATACTAATGGATTTTTGGCACGCTGAGGACATAATTTTTATCTGCTACAAACGGTCGGCGTACGGACAGACGCGGAAAATTTCACGTATTTTCGAACTCGGATTGCCACGTAGACGTGACTTGTTTAGTTTCACCATCGAAAAAGGTCTTTCACAGTAATCTGTTTATCGAAATGTTGTAGCAATTTTGTAACCCAGTTATGGAGACGTGTAAACTAAAACCGAAGAAAAAATGTAGACATACTGGACCATTTTTAAGTAAAAGATTTGTCTTTAAAATGAGCTTACACAGCAGATAAATCAGTTATGTCAGAACGTGCACAGTAGCGCATTAAACTGTAAACGTTCTCGAAAAAAAAATCTAAGATTGCCACTGTCTTCTGAACGTTTAGATATCTATCCTCATAATTCTCTCAACGCCATATTGAATTCAAATCTTGCCTTTTCGTTACCCTCAGTGACCTCAGGACAAAGGACGGTATTTCTTCTCAGAATATGTCCCTTCCACAATGCGATTTTCTTTTTAAAATGTATCGCCATCAGATCAGAAATGAGATGTTTCTCACTTTTCACTGTCTGTCTGTGGGCAGTGGGCAGCCAAATGCGTTTAAAATGCAAGATCTACACTCCATTTTGAATATTCTAACTTTCGTTCCTGCACTCCTGTTTCCTTCATAATTTGAACATTCCTGGTATTAAGAGGAAAAATCGTTCCAGGCATGCCCCTTGACTTAACCAATGTAATTTGCAGTAGCACACTCTTCGTTCAGTTCCATCTAAAACTTTGTAATGTCAACGCCAATATTTTGTGTCACCAATGTATACGACAGTGCTCGAGCAAGGGCTTTAAAAGAAAAGCAACGTAGGAAAGAAGAAGCCCTTAAAGAAGAGCGACTCGAATTAAAAGAACAGGAAAGAAAAAGAAAATTCTGAGAAAAAAGCGATCAGGTATTTATCCATCGGGACAAAGAAATTGTTCAAAATATTAACCAAGTGATAATCGACAGAGATAAAGTATTGTCAACACTTTTTAATGCGGAGATAAATGCAGTTAAATACTCGATCAAATCGTTGGCAAATATTACCAACAAAGTAAATGATATGCAGGCTGAAATTAGTAACTTAGAAACTGGTTCTAAAACTCTGACTACTGCCGTAGAAAGAACGGAAGGTAAAATACAGACCGAAGTGAAGAAACAAGTACAAACAGTGGTAGCCAGAGTTTTTAATTTATACAATCGAAACTTAGGGGTACTATCAGAATCCAGTAATGAAGAATCTGGTCCTAACGCCGAAACTAAAATTGATCATTTTTCGACTGCTTGTGTGGCAGTGCAGAATAGACCACAACACTTGCCCACTGGTCATGTTATAAATCAGAGTAATACACAAAGTTTGCCAGCAACACCTGTCGCAATTTATTATAAATCAAGCCATGATAGCCAACCTTTATTACCACAGCCACTGATGCATACAAGAAATTCAAAACTAGAAGCAGACTGTACCTGTAGCAAAATGTGTACACCTCCCATTAATGTGAGCCGATCCATGTATTTGAGTACATTGATACATGAGGAAAGCCTCATTAAACATCGTCAATTTCAGATTTTCAGTGAAGAGAGCAAAACGAATATCCACCCTATAGTATTTATTCGTAACTTCAGAAGTGTCCTTCCGAAACCTTGGACGGAATAACAGAAGATACAATTTATGGTATCATATATTGCGGGTGATGCTTCGCTTTGCTGCCGAGACTTGCCAAACTTTCACTTATTCTGAGAGGGCATTTCTTGATTAATTTTCGTTAACTTCGATACAAGAAAGACTTGTTTATAATGCAGAAGTATATAATTTGAAGAGTGGGTCTCTCCGAAAATACTTTGAATAATACATTAATATGACTTGGTATTGCGACGAGCCGGTCCCTACCCGGGATCTATTAAAAGTATTAAAAGCAAGGTTACCGATTAACATAGGGGAAAAGCTGTTCAATGTTACAGACACTGACCTTAAAGAATCTCTGTCCGTAATAGATTCACTAGACCTGGTCCAGGAAGATGTACGAAAAAGTTCTGATACAGGAAATTCTAATACCAACCATTCCAATGGAAAAAGCTCTTGGAATGAGAACAACGGTACTAAGGGCGAAAATATACCGAAGAAGAATAAAAATAAATGTAATGATAATAACAGTTATAATGGAAAAGATAATTATCATCAGAAACAGAACAATTCCAGTAATAATAATTTCCAGGGAAACTAAGATTATCAACATGCGAATGATAATCAGAGGCCGTATTCGAATGAGTGTACAAATAATAACAATCAAAATAATCAAAAAAGGAGAAACGACAGCAAATCGGGAAGCCCATACAAGGATAGAGCAACAAATATGCTTACTGACAATCAGTACTGGCAACAGGCAGGGCCAAGTCATTGGCAACCTCACTTCCGTTTTGCAAAGCAAGGGGAGCCTGTAAGTTATATACAGACTGTACCTGTACCAAACAGTCCGTTTTCACAGTCATGGGATCCAAACAGATCACTCCGTCTAATAACATCGAGAATATGAGAATAGTGGAAGTATCACCGGATACCAAACAAAGAATCCGACAAACTAGTTTTGATACCTGTAGGCCTTCGTCAGCAGACCGAACTACAAAATAAAGGCAATAGTTCTATTCCCAACAAAATTAATATGATTTTGTACCAGGACGGAATAAAATTAGAGGACGAATGATATCAAGAAGATATCGACTCTGATAATGAAACAGCAAAATATATACAAGCAACAGTTAATGTGTCTGTAAACGGAATTGTTACCTAAGTACTCCTTGATACTGGCGCAAGTATTTCAGTGATAAGTGAGCAATTTTTGTAGAGGGTTTTACAAGTCAAGCGATTACCGGTTCTGCCAGTGAACAACTGTAATGTTATAGGAGCTTTGGGAAACAAGTCACAGACGGTGAAGTTCCAAATGCAGCTAGAGCTTCCCTTCGGAAATGATAGCCCCAAGTGCACGTTCCTAGTTATGGAAAACCTGCCTGTACCAATAATTTTGGGCTTCGAATTTCTCCGCGGTAGGGAAGCAATAACAGATCTCGCCCGAGGAGTCTGTGAACTGAAGTACCATGAGCGAAAGGTAACGTCACAGCTATATCGGGAAATCGAGGCAGGCCTTCAACTGACTAGACGTGTATATACAGCTGTCAGAGAACGAAAATTGCTTATATAAGTTTATGATCATCCGAAAGAGTGGCATACTAGTCAAAAGCATGGTGTTCACAACAAGGTGAGTGACATCTCTGCCATGATTGAGGAGAAAGTGAAAGAAGCTTCATCATTGACAAAATTCAGGCTAGGCAATTAGTAAATCTGTTTTCTAACTATGAAAAAGTATTCATAGATCGCCCAGGTGTTGTAAAAGGTTATATTTATGATTGAAAGTGTATCGGCACCAAACCTACGGTAAAGCTACGTATTCAGTCCCTTGGACGAAGAAGAACGAGCTAATGAGAGAGATAAGAAAAATGCAAGACTGGGGAATTTTCGAGCCACCGAATTCACCCTATAGTAGCCCTCTTATTAGTCGTTACGAAAGTTGACAAAAGCATACAGTTAGTCTTAGATGCACGGCACATAAATAAAATTGCTGTGCCGCTACGCAATAGGCCTGAAAATCTCGATGAAAGAAGGAAAATAAAAAAGTGGCTTCTGCTATACGAAGGGCCATTCAAGATTGTTTCCATTCCTCGTGACGGTCGCTATATAAGGGACTCTATTGCCATAGGGACCTTAATAAATATTTGCAACAAGAACAACAGTTCATTGATTGCAAATAACAAAATTTATTCAATGCACAAGCACCATTGTAAAATATGTAAATAGTAGTTAAAGAGTAGTTTTATTGTAAATTCTTTTACGGATGTGTCTTAGTTTATAAGGGTTTCTTTCAGGTCATGTATGACCAGATGATATGTTTAACTGTAATTTCAATTCCTGATAAAATCTAAGTTCCCACAGGGGAACAGTTAAAGAATTTGAAGCCTTAAAGTTTCAATACTGAAAGTTCTTCACTAATTTTTTAAAACAGTTATAGTAAATGTTTTAATTTTCATAGTTTTTATATCTAAGTTATGTACTTTAAGTATATCATTCATCCATGAATGTGGTTGAGTCATGAATGTACTTTACCTTGATATATGTAGTAAACACATACGAACGGATATTAGTTGAGTGCTATTCCATGTGTTTGCTTACTTCCGATTTGGCTCTGTTTGGAGCATTTGCCATCTTGCGCACCACTATGGGTACTTTTAACTTTCGGTTTTTGGTTTGCTGTTAGCTCTTTCAGCTACGTACCAGCATGTACACCGAATATGGGCATCTGTTTAAAATACTAATTATGGGATTTAATCGATTGTGAATGAATGAGAATAAATGAAAATAGACAAATAAAACATGCCAACTTCTGGAAATGTACTGAAATCTACACGGTCTGAAAGTGATCTATTGATCAAGAAAAATCTAGAAGATTCTATTAGTCAGTTTTTTATATGACGCTCAATATAGTATATGATGTTTGCCTTCATGTTTCGACATAATACCAAATGTAAACATGAACAAATATCTATCATTGCTGAGGAGGTGTAAAGCCATATGAAGATTGTCTCTTGTGTGGAACTATGAGCCTCAGCAGTAATCAATATTTGTGTTGTGTGACTCACGAGAACTCTAAAACTCAGGTGGGTACGCACAAACTGTGGTTTTCATTTTTAAAACTGTGTTAAGCAGTGATAAATCAGTCAAATCAGTGATAACATGAACGCTCTTCGATTGCATATGTCAGCAGCAACGACTGGACGTTGGCGGATTGTTAACAAACTTTAAAGTTTAAAAAAAAAGAACAGACCTCAGACTTATTACGTAATGAGATAACCTCGCAAGTATAAACTCTTGAAACAGACTGTACTGGCAGCTGGGCGCTAATAGTGCGAGTACAACGACGGCTCCGCTGCGCCATGCGCAAATGTTTACGTACAGTGCGAAATAAACAAAGCACACGATGAACACCAGACTCTTTAAAAGGTGCAGTGTCATATGTTTGCGATTTGTCTAAATGAACTGTTGAATCACTACATTAACTAGAACAGTATTTATAAACAGAACATCTTCCGTGAATAAAATGAGTGAATCCGTGTGAATGGAGACAAACTTGCTTCTTCAACATGATAAAATACATAATTTCTTTGTCACTGACACCAATTTTCGATCTTGCATGTACCTACCTTGGGCGAGAGGAACGTGGAACGTGGAAGCAAGACCTGTGCCAGAAAGACTAGATCGAGAACCGGATGTAGTAGACAGCAGCCGGCATTCCATCGATGAGCTGGGGGCGAACCAGCAGCAGCCTCCACCAACAGCGGCCACAACCTGTCTTCGACCTTCGATCCAGCAACTCGATACAGGATTTAGTATTCAACGTCGCCGGGAATTTCATTCAAATTTTCTCTCTTTTGACCTCAACAACAGATTCAATATTTTCCATAATGAACATGTCAAGACTGAAAATTAGATTAGGTAACTGTAGTGTTTCGAAGCCCATTAGACTTTTTTTTCCCGGTTTTCCAAATCCAGTAAACCCGAATGTGGCGGGATAAGCAATTCCGGGAAGTCTCCGCAGCCTTTTCCGAAACTGTACAGTTGCTGAAGCCATTTAAAACTACCATATCCACACCAGACATGTGGTATACTATTTGATGTTTTGTCTAACCACTATCTAAACTTTGCAAACTTAAAAACTCTTTATCTAAAGTGAAAATTGAACGATATGTGGCACTGACTTAGTGGACTGAAAGAAACCTTATCTATGAACAAATATATATATTTTTTCCAGTCCAAGGGGGCAGCGTAATTTCAACGTCAATATTTTGTGTTGCCAGTGTATGCAACAGTGGTCGAGATTTATGTTATGTATCCCTTCTGCCACATTTGTTGTTAAGCCTTCCAAAGCACTTATAATTCTGATGCTACACTGGTTACACTTTCTCTTCTATAAGACTATTAAATCTTCTTCTATCACATCAGGCAAATCTTCTCCCTCAAAGGCTTTCACCATATTCTTTCCATCGTTGCAACCCTTAACGTTACCGCTCTTGCTTTTAATTTCACCGCAGGCTGCTTTCACTTTTCTGTATGCTGAGTCATTCCTTCCGACAATTATTTCTCTTTCTGTTTTTTCACATTTTTCGTGCAGCCATTTCGTCTTAGTTTCCCTGCTCTTCCTATTGATTTCATTCCTAAGCGACTTGTTTCTATATTCCTGAATTTCCCTCAACAATTTTGTACTTTCTTCTTTCATCTGTCAGCTAAAGTAGTTCTTCTGTTACCCATGGTTTCTTCGCAGTTGCCCTTTCTTTTATTCCTTTCCCTACAACAGCATTCCGTTCCCCCATGACTAGTAGATTTTCATCTCCCTTTACAAACCGAATGATCCGTTCAGTGTCCTCAATATACTTCATCTTTTCAGCTTGAGACGTCGGCATGTAGACCTCAAATATCGTTGGCGGTGCTAGTTTGCTGTCGATTCTGATGAGAACAACCCCGTCACTGAATTATCCACAGTAGCACACTCTCTGCCCTACCTTTCTACTGATAACAAATGCTTCTCCCGTTATACCTCTTTCTGATGCTGTTAATATTAACCTATACTCATCAGAAATCATTGTCTTCTTTTCATTTCACTTCTCTGACCGCCAATATACCTAGATTGAGCCTTTGCATACTCCTTCTGAGGTTTTCTAGCTTTTCTTTCCTGGTTATTCAATCTTTTTGTCTTAGTCACCTCCCTCTGAACAGTCCCCTCCCGGAGATGGGGGCTATTCCGAATTCTTTTGCCAATGGAGGCACAGGCCAGATCTCCTGTGGATACACATTGCTTGTCTTTAATCCAGTCGTTTCCATCATCTTCTGCATCGTCATCAAGTTGATGATTGCTGATTCTTCCGCCACTGGGGGGCAGTTTCCCACCCCAAAGACAAGATAGTGTATGTTTGCATGTGGGGATATTCATCTACCAAATAATTGTTAAAATTCATGTTGAAACCTTCAGCTGCCATTTATTTTGCATTATTAGCTGCTAGTTTCCATCAATGACCATTATCGAGCTTAGGTGGCATAAACAGCAGGAAATTTATACCATAATTTGAACAAAAGTAATTAGTTCTTTTAAGCCCACCACATCACGTAAAATTTTTTTCACAATAATACCAGGTAAGCTTGGTAATAGTCATTTGCTGAAACTGATAGTAAACAATGGAAAATAAATGACAGCTGAAGATTTCATCACGAATTTTGCCACGAGAGTGACCTGAGCCTCTGTCTGCTCCTGCGTCTTCTTTGACACGGCCGATGGCAGATTTGGGGTGACTTCTTACGCCGTAAGTTTTCGGCCGCCAATGCTGATAATTTTTATTCAAAATTTAAGCAGTGGCCAGACACAAACGCAGAACCGAGGGCGTTTTGATTACCTATTAAATGTGCTACCCTTAGAAATCGCGTAGTATATGTATTACTTGCCTAGACAGACCACGAAAGTAATAAATAAGTCACTGCTTGTAAGGGAATCATAGCACCTGTACAGCCGCAGGAAGTACAGTCATGGTGGAGTATGATTTTATCTGGTCCTGGAGAAATCCGTGGAATGTCAAGATGATTAAGGCAGCCGCTTGCATAAAGTGGGAAATCCTGGTTCGAATCCTAGTAAGGAACAAATTTTCATACGTCGTCTATTAACTACGTAACTGAAGTGTAACTACATTTGTAATTGTGAGCACATTTCTTCTATTTCTTCAAATATATGCATCAGTGCCACAGCTTTCGTTACCCGTCATCAGGGCAAAGCGAAATGCACAATGGAAAGAGCGGTCACGCACGAAACCTACACATTACTAACACTATTCTATTTTAAGAAATTTTTGAACATTGTACTCAGGAGAACGGCAATCGATAAAATTATATTAAAATTATTATGTAATTATATATACACTACGCGACAGAATTATAGAATCACTTTTTCGAAAAAGCGCAATCCCTTCCCCCACCCCATCACAACACTTAAGATCAAAACGTGGCTGAAAGGTGCGTACAAGATTCCACCGTAACAGCGCAGAAACGTGGGAACCTGCGACGCTTCAAACAACAAGGTGTCGACATATGAGAAGAAAAGGCCACGGCTTAGAAATTTATGTGGCATATAAGATGAGTTAATGGTATCACCAAAATTCTGCCCAACGCCGCCGTAGACGTGTAATTTGATGGAACGGTTGTCATGGCCTCTGTTGCCCAAATTTCACGTCCTCTTTCGACGAGTGTTTGACTGGGAGCTAGATCCGCAACGTATTGCTTTTGTATCAAGTTGTTTTCTGCTTGAATGGTTGAGGAAAACTCTCCAGACACACAGCTGCTCAGAATCTGCGCGAAAGGCTTCAAACGGTGGCATAAAAGACCTTAATGAAACCATCCCTTTTGCTGGGGCTTTGATTGGCACATATTTCATGGTCGAAAACAACCATTCGCAGTGTAATGAGTAGCAGGTACACGTTCTTTAAAACCTTTGCTGGCACCCTCAGATGTTCCAGCCCTTCTCTAAGAAAATTGCTTGGCTGCATTCCCATTAACCGTGATCTGACCTGTTTGGAACACAGTGTGACTGCAGTTTTTGCCCTGCTGTACTGGTGGGAACCACTAAGGACTATTCGGAATCATTCAACGAAATTTTAACGTGATCCAAATCAACAAAGGGTTCTGATGATTTTCATCTGTCCTAATTCGCGTCTTCCTATGCATTGGTCACTGGGGAGGGTGAATGGAGGAGGAGATTAGTATTTAACGTGCCGTCGACAACGAGGTCATTAGAGACGGAGCACAAGCTCGGATTAGGGAAGGATGTGGAAGAAAATCGGCTGTGCCCTTTCAAAGGAACCATCCCGGCATTTGCCTGAAGTGATTTAGGGAAATTACGGAACACCTAAATCAGAATGGCCGGACGCGGGTTTGAACCATCGTCCTTCCGAATGCGAGTCCGGTGTGCTAATCACTCCACCACCTCACTCGGTGGAAAGTGGGAATGCTGTGCGACATTGATACAGCTGTAAATACAACGATGGCAAGTGTCCTTTTAATATACCCTCTCCCCCACCCCTCCTCCCCCACCCTCCACCCACACCCATTTCGTTAAAACTCTCGGTGTCACTCGCTCACCTTTGTTGAGCCCCTTAAAAATGTAAGTGTACAGACAGAAGCCGTGACATTCTAGGCTCCCGCAGGCAGGCTAGGCAGGTACTCTTTTGTCGCTACAAGGTTGCTCTTGCGCCTGATAGTAGGCCATTCGGAACGCGAGGATGACGAAGGGGTTGCCAGTCTACCAGCGCCTAGGGCTAGTTCACGGGTTATGTCTGACAGGTACATATTTAATAAAATCATAAATAAAGGTAGGAGGGTCTCACTGAGGGCTTTGCCGAACACGATGGACACTTTGCCGTTTTCTTTTTCCATGTATCAATGTTGCAAGCCCCCGTGATAGCGCCATGGGAGCGCACAAAATACGAGTTCCGAAAATTGATAAGAGTTCTTTGCTGCTTCGGAACAAGCTCAAATTTTATATAATGGTTTTGAACGGTCCCTAGTGGTTCCAAGATGTTCACGAAAGCATAAAGCAGTAGAGACCATCGCAGAGCTAACAAATCAATAAGTCGACACTCATTTTGATCGGGCTGTGCATTTGTATTTTAAGACATGTGAAATTGTGCTGTCTGTACTTAGAACTAATTGTAAAGCTCGTTTCTTTGGAGCAGAATGCGTGCGATAATTATAAAATCATTTGTCACCACTGTACCTCTCGTAGGACTCCACTTTTTTGTTCAGTACCATTGCACCACCTGATTTAGCCGTGTCCACTACAGGTGCCCGTATCAAAGGAAACGCAAACACCTTAATTTTCGGCATAAACTGCGGTCACCGCCAACACTAATTCTACGGAGGCAAGTCGCGAAAATGATAATTTCTACACTCCTGGTCAGAAACCGCCCATCATAGCTTCGGCGCACCCATGGCTGACGTGTAAACCTTAATCTTGCAATAGAGTGTATAACACGCAGTCCAGTCACATTAATGTGATCCCCACCTACGTTCGAGGTCAACTTGCAATAACCACTCACAGATGGCATGTGGCAGCACTAGCAATGAAGGGCATGTAAAGCGCATCGGTGGGACGCGGAAAACAGTGCAGTCAGTGTTCTAATACGTAAACGGAGCGATTTATCTGATGTCCAAAAGGGCATAATCATATTCGTTCAGCCCTAGAATGGAAACATTTAACGAAACGGATAATTTCTTAAACTGTTCAATTGCCGCCATGGATGAAGTATATAGTGCATGGCAAAATAGCGCTTTCCGAAACTGTCGCTAAGGCAGTTGTGATGCAACACGGTCAATAGATGACAGGGTGATCGACAGTTGCGGAGATGTGTACGGGCGAACAGACGAGCAGCTGTTGAACAACTGACCGTTTAGACGAACCAAGGGGCTACCAACAGTGTCTCCCAAACGACAGTCCAGCAAACGTTGCTACGTTTCGACCTCCGCAGAAGACACCTAGTTCATGCAGCCACGCTGAGAGCTACTCATCGATGACGAAGGTTGGAATTTGCTCGCTAGTACCGCAAGTGGATGTCCACTGACTGGCGACACGTGACCTTTTCGGAAGAATCACGTTTTATGCTCCTTCGGACAGATGGCCGTTGGATCGTCGGATGAGTCAAGGCCGGAGGAAGGGGCTTTAGTCTCAGGAATGGTACTGTGGAATTCCCTGGGTGATCCCTTCAGTTTGAAAGGCATAATGGATCAACACAAGTTTGCTTCTGTCCTTGGGGGACCAAGTCCACCCCTGCATACAGTTTGTTTTTCCGCGTCACGATGCATCTCTCGACTGGTCAATGCAACGTGTCAAAATCTGCAGTGTGCGTGAGAGGTTCGAGGAGCATCGGGATGAGTTTACCGTACACCTCTGGCCGCCAAAATATCTTCATTTAAACCCAATCTAGAATCTTCTGGACCACCTCGATCTGTCTCTCGCGCCATGAATCCTCAACCGAGAAAGCTTGCTCAGTGGGCCTCGGAACTTGAGCCGGCGTGACTCCACATGCCTGTCGGTACGTTCCAGAACGTCACCGACTCTCTTCCTGTAAGTCTCACGCTGCAGTACGTGGCTATTCAGGCTTTTAACGGAGGGTAACATTCATGTGACTGGACAAGGTATAGTGGAAATTGACCACACCGTAGTTACTGCTCACAAAATTATCCAGAAGATAAACTTATTACTGCTTAGAAAGAGCCAAAGAAGCAATCAGACCTCGTTGTACCAATGGATAGTATCGAAGTAAACCTCAATATGTGATACAGTACGAAGCTTCTTTCACGCAGTACAATGGATTTTATTTTATTTATTTATTTATTTTTGTCACCTGTCTTCTGATTGGTTTGATGGGGCCTGCCACGAATTCCTCTCCTGTGCCAACCTCTTCATCCTACGTCATCAATTATTTGCTGGATGTATTTCAGTCTCTGCTTTCCTCTTCCCTGCATCTCCCTTTAGTACCATGGAATTCATTCCCTGATGTCTTAACAGATGTCCTACTATCCTGGCCCTTCTTTTTGTCAGTGTTTTCCATATATTCCTTGCCTCACCGATTCTCTGTCGAACCTCCTCAGTCCTTACCTTATCAGTCCACCTAATTTTGATCATTCGTTTATAACACCAAGTCTCAAATGCCTCGATTTCTTCTTTTCCGGTTTTCAGATGGTTCAAATGGCTCTGAGCACTATGGGACTTAACTTCTGAGGTCATCAGTCCCCTAGAACTTAGAACTACCTAAACCTAACTAACCTAAGGACATCACACACATCCATGCCCGAGGCAGGATTCAAACCTACGACCGCAGCGGTCTCGCGGTTCCAGACTGTAGCGCCTAGAACCGTTTTCCGGTTTTCCCACAGCCTGTATTTTATTACCGTATGACGCTGCGCTCCAAACGTACACTCTCAGAGAAATTTCTTCTTCTAATTAAGGCCTGTGTTTGATAACAGCAGACTTCTCCCGGCCAGGAATTCCCTTTTTGCCAGTCCTATTCCGCTATTGATGCCATCGTTGTTCCGTCTATCATTAGTTATTTTGCTGCCTAGGAAGCCGAATTCCTTAACCTTATCTACTTCGTGACCATCAATGCTAATGTTAAGTTTCTCGCTGTTCTCATTTCCACTACTTCTCATTACTTTCGTCTTTTTCCGATTTGCTCTCAATCCATGTGTCAGGCATTAAGCAGATGTAAGCGCAGTCCACGGTGCTGTGCTGCGGTTCGGCATTGCTCCTACCGAGCGCTGCTGCTGCTAATTCAGTGTCCTCCCAATAAGCAAGATCTCGCTTCGGACACCTCTTGTAGCCATTATTGCGTCTCAGTGGAGCTCCCAGATCCCCAAAACGTCACCGAGGGTGGCATCTACAGTGACAGCAGCGCAGGACCGAAGAAGCGCTTTCGAATGTAAATTATGTATGAGCCGACGTAGACGATGTCCCACGGGCCCGGCGTATTCATAAAGCGACGTCGCGGAAGGACGGGTTTCCGACGGTGGGGGCAGACACCACTCCACTCAAATCATCCGCTCAAAGAGATACCATTTGCACGTCTCTCCCGTTGTCCCTTTGGAATTGGGAATTGCTTACCTTTCCTATTTCTCTCCTTTTTGTATGATATTTTCGCTTCTCTTTTGTGCTCTAGAAGGCGTGTCCCTCCAGTCTGGAAAGCAGTGGAGACCATCGCAGAGCTAACAAATCAATAAGTCGTGTCTCATTTTGATCGGACTGCGCACTTGTGTTTTAGGAGAGGGGAAGTCGCGCCGTTCGTATTTCGAACTAATTGTAAAACTCCTTTCTTTCGAGCAGAATATGTGCCAAAATTGTAAAATTTAATTGAAAGAATCGTACTGCGATAAAACGTCAGTGAAATACCTTAGGGAATATAAGCGTATATGCCAGAGGTGATGTGAATACGCCTCCAAATCGCTACGGTAACAGCTTACACTGCTGTTGCTGAAAGTTGTATGTCTTCTTTTCCCTACTTAAATGGAAAGAAAGCACAGGGTAATTTCAATTACTGAAAAATCTGAAAGCGGTAACAGTATCCATTATCATGTTCTATGTATGGGAAGACAACAGGAACTCGATAAACGAGGGTTATTTTGTTGAAACGTGTGAGAACTTTCCCATGTGATTAATGTTCTCATCTCGTTTCTCTTTGAATCGATATCGATGATTTTTGTTTTTTTCTCTCAAATGAAGCGATGTACCACGAAATGTGTTGAGGCTCCCACTGAGGTGAGAAGTCGCGTTTTACCTGAGTGTAAAAACCCTAGCCGTGGTAGTTTATGCTGAACCGTGCAACTGTTTAACTTCGCTCGGCTTACTAATTGTATCGTGATTCTGTGTATTTGCCGGATTCGAAGTATTTCAACCGAAAGTATATGGGAAAATGTACTTGTAATTGCCAGCATTTTAAGTAATTCCTTTGTATCAGCAAACACTGAATTAAAGAAATCGTAGTCGCAGTGCAGTTACACTGGCACTGAATAAATGGAAGTATGCCTGATCAGAGTTCGCATTTAAATTAAGTATGAATTGCATTATCCAGGCCGCCACGCGCTGTTGCCATTTTTCGGGGTGCACTCAGCCTCGTGATGCCAATTGAGGAGCTACTCGACCGAATAGTAGCGGCTTCGGTCAAGAATACCATCGCAACGACCGGGAGAGCGGTGTGCTGACCCCACACCCCTCTATCCGCATCCTCCACTAAGGATGACACGGCGGTCGGACGGTCCCGGTAGGCCACTCGTGGCCTGATGACGGTGTACTTTTTTTTAATGAATTACATTACAGAAGAATAAAATCACCAACCTTAATTCGGTTCGAGTCCTCCTTCGGGAATGGGTGTGTGTGTTTGTCCTTAGGATAATTTAGGTTAAGTAGTGTGTAAGCTTAGGGACTGATGACCTTAGCAGTTAAGTCCCATAAGATTTCACACACATTTGGACACATTTTAAAAATGCGGAAGATGTGCATATGCGCCTATGAGTTACGATTGTAATGGGATTAAGATAGCAGTCTGTTGTACTCGCACTGATGTCGTAAGTCACAGAATGTGTGCATACAAAGCATGTACTTAGGGAATCCTAAAATTTACTTCCGATAGCTTTAAAAATCATAAATTTAGGAATATTTAGTAAGGCGATAAACAGAGCATTACTATAAACCATACTTGTCCTGGAGTCTTTCGCGGTGGCATGCTGTAATAAAATTATCTCTGTTTATAAACAACGTCATTTCAAATAAAACACTCAAACTTTCTATACCTGTATCCACCATCATTATCAGAAGTAGAAATCACTGACTGCCGGTGCCGGCACGGTGTTCTGCTTATACACATGTATTGGCAGCATCTGGAACCCTCCAGAGAGGGCCGGAGTGGCATATGCGCGGAAGTTAGTGCGGCAGCTCCTAGCGGCTCTGTCCCGCCGCAACGGGATACACGGGCCCTGCAACGAACCTGTGACGTCACGTTCCTCAGCTTGTCCGCAGACTGCGTGAACGCTCGACTCCGTACAGGGTCCACGGAAAATCAATATTTAATTGAAAAGGCACCCAGTAAAGGTCTTCACTTTGTCGTCTGCTATAGAGAACTTGCGTGCATTTAAGCACGCAGTCAAGACTATTATTAATCTCGTCTGAAATAAATACTCGCTCCCCGCCGGACTCGGCTGTAATGTCACTTCCTGAAACGCACGCGCCACGGCCTGTCTTTCTCGTGGGCCTCGGCGTGGGACCAGGTGACGTCACAGGGCTTGACCGGCTGGCGCCACGTTTGAAACTGTTGTTCCCACGTCGTCACAAACGTCAAGCCTACCTCGTTTCTATTGCTCAATAACCAAAGCCCGCTCGCATGCCCTACTATGCGTGTACCCCTTGTTTCTGTTAAAGCTGTTACTGTTTATTCTACTTTCTGATGCTTCTTTCATAACAGAGCTGTGAAGGTGTTCGTGCCAAAACTTTCGGTTCGTAAATTGGTTTTATGTCTGTTTTCCAGGCAATGTTCAGCAACGGTCGACTTCTCAAGTTTCCTGTGTTTGATGTGTCCTCAATGTTCTGCACAACTCTCGGCAACAGTGCAAATGGAAATTGGAAATCTGTGGTAAGGTCTTATGGGACCAAACTGCTGAGGTCATCGGTCTCTAAGCTTACGCACTACTTAATCTAACTTAATCTAAGGACAACATACGCACCCATGCCCGAGGTAGGACTCGAACCTCCGACGGGGGTGCCACCCGGGCCGTGACAAGACAGAACGAATGATTTGACCTATGTAAGTACTGTCACATTACAAGGGACAGCATATACTCCAGGAACTCGAGGACATGTATTGCATTGAAAGGGAAGTAACGTATCTCTTATCTTGGAGGTGGGGTCGGACCACTGATCTCATTCCATATCTCTTCAGTGCACGCCCTATCTTGTTAGTAGTAGCGGAAAGAATAAAGCTGTCTTTGCCTCTTCCACCGATTCACGAGGCATTTTCCGTCGGCAACACTTGACTCTAGCAATTTCTCCTTTGTAACTGAACATGCAGTTCAAATGATGAATTCAGAATCTAGACAGTGTCACAAATAATCCTTGCCTGAGTACTAACGTGTTCAGTAGCGCTTTTTTTCTGTAAAGTTGGCGAAAACTGTTAGCGTTTAAGTAACGATCAGTGTGCGCAGTTTCTCCTGCGCACTGAACGACCGAGTTGGCCACCTGTCTTCCGTTCAACTAAAACTTCCAAGAACGGAAGCTTACCATCCCTCTCCAGCTACAGAGTAAATTTAATGTTGGGATGGACACCTTTCATGTTGTCGAACTAACTGTTGTAGTGTAGTTGCACCATAGGTCATATCAAGAATGTGTCAATAACGTACTGCAGGAAGCAAAATAGCCACAACCTCTCAGAATTCGGAGCTTGCTCCTCAATATGCTCCATAAACACGATGGCCAAAGACGGTGGGGATCCCATGGCTCTGCCATCGTCATCTGATAACACTCGTTGCGGTACAGAATGTGCGTTGTTCTTAAGGCATGGCGGAACAGCTTCAAGATCTCAGGTGGAAACTGTTGGGCCAAAGGATCCAGAATATCTTGCACCGGAGCTCTCGTTAAAACTGGCACAAGGTTCAGACTAACAATAATGTCATTTTCTGTCTTTATTTTCCTGGCAGTCTCAAAGAACGACTGCTAGGTAGCACCGTGATGTTCACAGTGTCCCAGTTTGGGCGCTAATAACCGTGGCAGATGTTTTACCAATCTGTATGTGGGTGAACTGATTGCACTAACTATAGGTCTCAGAGGGACATTTTTGTTGTGTATCTTCGACAATCTATTAAGCCTGGGAAATCTGGCGACACGTGGCATTACATTCTTCGTCGCTTCTCTTGGAGTACCAGAGTACTTTACTAACTTCCTTGTCTTTCTGACGATGTCCTGTGTTAGATCAAGAATAAGCTTCCGATATATATCTCATAACAAACGCAGTAGCATCAAGTTGTAGTCTTCCATATTCAGAACCACAGTGGCATTTTCTGGCAAGTCGTAATTCTCACGTAGTAAGTGTAAGCCATGTCATTCGTCCCAGCAAATATTGGATTTCGGTGGCAGCGTACGTGATAAATGTTGAAGAAAATTCACGTTTACGCCCATGTGTCTGCTCCTATTGGAGCAAGGAGGTTATAGACTCCACAGCGCTGACACTTGTGAGACCTACTGTTCTTGTTCCAACTTTGGTTGAAATTTGCCCTGAGGTTTGGGAGGAGAACTCAGACATCAGTCTAGTGGTTTGCAAGAAAAAGCGAAACACACGTACATACATACAAATGCACTGGTAAATTAAAACATTATGACCACTACCCACAGCGACATTGGTAGCAGAAGTATGTATGCGGAGCAGACACGGTCGAGGGGGGGTTCAAATGGTTCAAATGGCTCTAAGCACTATGGGACTTAACATCTGAGGTCATCAGTCCCCTAGACTTAGAAACTACTTAAACCTAACTAACCTAAGGACATCACACACATCCATGCCCGAGGCAGGATTCGAACCTGCGAGCGTAGCAGCAGCGCAGTTCCGGACTGAAGCGCCTAGAACCGCTCGGCTACAGCGGCCGGCTCGAGGGGGGGGGAGGGGGGAGGGGAGAGGGGATGTCACCCTAGCGAAGATATGGGACGCAAATGCGGAAATTCATTGAGATAAGCGACTTTGACAAAGGGCGGAATGTTATTACACAGAGGCCGGCCAATGTGACCGAGCGGTTCTAGCCGCTTCAGTCTGGAACCGCGCCACCGCTACGGTCGCAGGTTCGAATACTGCTTCGGGCATGGATGTGTGTGATCGAGACTAGAGCACTTGCCCGCGAATAGGCAAAGGCCCCGAGTTCGAGTCTCGGTCCGACACACAGTTTTAATCTGCCAGGAAGTTTCATATCAGCGCACACTTCGCTGCAGAGTGAAAATCTCATTCTGGAAACATCCCCCAAGCTTTGGCGAAGCCATGTCTCCGCAATAACCTTTCTTCCAGGAATGCTAGTTCTTCAAGTTGCGCAAGAGATCATCTGCGAAGTTTGGAAAGTAGGAGACGAGGTACTGGTGTGAGTAAAGCTGTGAGGAATATCCTTAGCGAAGTTCAAACGCGTCTCGTCATTCCTCAGTATTCAGTATCTCACTTCCTCCCACACTGATTCGTCCGAATGATTCTCTTTACCTTCAGTCTATTCTTCAGCATTACTACAATATGGTCGGAGTCTATATCTGGTACTGTGTACGTCTTAAGGTTCAATATTTGATCTTTGTATCTATGTCTGACCATGACATAATAGACGAATATTTGCCCGTCTCCATGTCTTTTGCAAGTATACCTCCTTCTCGTGTGATTCCTAAAGAGAGTAATCGCTATTCCCATCGGAAATTTATTGCCGAATTCAATTAGACTTTCTCCTCTCGCATTTCTACTGCTTAGCCCGTAATCTCCCGCTATCCTTTCTTCTAGTCCATCCCATACAACAGAGCTCTAGCACCCCCGTGATTATCAGTATTCCTTCTCCTTTTACATAATGAACTGCGTGTACGATAAGCTCATATACTTACTTTATCTCTTCGTCATCTGCTTGCGACGTCGGCATGTATACCTGAACTATCGTTGTAGGCGTCGGTTTCCCGTCGAATCTGATGAGAACAACCTCATCACTGAACTGTCCACAGCAGCTCACTCTCGGTCCCAGTTTTCTATTCATAACAAACTCTACTCTCGTTATACAGATTCTGCTGCATTTGATTTCTCTTCAGAAATCCTTATCTTCTTTTCACTTCATTTCGCTGACCCCACTATATTATGATTGACCTTTGCATTTCTCTTTTATGATTTCCTAGCTTTTCTACTACATTTAAACTACTGACATTTCAAGCTCCGACTCGTTGAGAGTTATCCCGTCGTTGGCTATTCAATCTTTTCTCGTGGTCCCCTTGGCAATCTCCTTCCGTAGATCCAGATGGAGGACTATTCTGGAATCTCTTGCCGCTGGGGAGATCATCAAGACACTTTTTCTCTTACCTTTGGATAGACATTACGTATATTTAATGCTATCGTTTCCATTGCTTTCTGCGAATTCATGCCGTTGATCATTGCTGATTCTTTCGTCTTTATGGGTCAGTTTCTGACTCTAGTAGCAAGAAAGTTCCTTGAACGTCTGTCCGCGACTCCGCCCTCTTTGATAAGGCCGTTGGCAGAGCTATGGTAACTTCTTATGGCGGAATTCTCCGGCTGCCATTGCTGATGATTTTTATTCACGTTTAGGCAGTGATTGGTTTCGAAATCGGGATCCATTACGTTTTGATTAAAGATCGGTTATTACACTTAAGCCACGGGCTATGTTACGGAACTGTTATATGTTTCTCGGACTCATCTCTATTACTAGTGTCAATAATCAGTCAAAATTACAGACACATTGTGATCGTTTTACGGTCAACGGATCTCGATTAGTTGGGTCTCACGTTTGCCGTATTTTACTGTGCGTAATGGCAAATTAGTGATTCAAAGCGTGTTCGGACCCACAAGGACATTGTTGCTTACCATAATCTTTCTCAGGGCCTTTCGTAATTATAACTAATGAATGACTTCATAATGATTGTACTTTAGAACCACGTGGCCACACATTATGTGCCTATAGTTTCTGGCCAAATGTAGCGTAAATCCGGGAGAGATGGCACACATATTCCAAATCGCATATGTGAAGTCTGTGGCGGTGCAGTTCCTTTTTTTTCTTTTACCTGCAACCACCTGTGAACTAAACCATCATAGCGACCGGGAGAGAGGTGTGTTGACCACTCGCTGAGGGTAACATGGCGGTCGGATGGCCCCGATGGGCCACTTGTGGCTTGAAGATGGAGTGCTACCTGGGAACTCGTTGCAGAAAATCGCCGGTAGGAAAGCCGAGCAAAAAACTACTGTACTGCAACTCGCATCAGGCTGCATAAAACGTAACTATTCTAAGAATCGGGAAAAGGTCTTAATTTTGAATGAAAGGTGGAAATACTGGCAAAACTTCGGTATATTCTGAAAACGAGAGTTACACGTTCACTGCCAAGCCCGTGATAATCGTAACACAGCCATGCACTAACATTCACGTTAGTAAGTTTATGGTAACGTATTTCCCGAAATCTGAACAGCTACTAGACAAGGATTGTTCTTGAACGAAAATGCTCGCCACAGTATTAAATTTATCGGTGTCTAATGCTCTCAAATTTTTAGTCACCGATCTGCTTAACATGCTACGCGTAATTACTGTCTTTTCTCATACACAAAACTCCTTTTGAGGCATGTAGCACAACTAAAACCGAAAAACAATGACTTCCCTCGGAGCTCATACTACACTCGACCGTACCATTGAAAGGCTGTAAGCATTCTGTATCTCCAAGACAAAAGACGCGCAAAGAATACTCCGTTCTGATTGGTCAGTTTTCTTTAAGGCCAATAGAAAAACATTATTCTTCCGCATTAGTCTGCGCTTTTCATGACTAACCACTGTGTTATTCGTTAACACACTTTCCAACTGTACTTTTTACAGAAATAAATATTTAACATTATACTTTATGTTATTAGTTACTTTCATTTCCACTATAATTAGCTTTCCTTTTACCATAAACTTACTTAACATATTATGATACAAAATTCCCCATCGTCTGCATTCATACTGTCTTAAAAATTTCTCACTTTAGTTCGTACAGCGTTTATCAGTAGAACAATGATCTACATACCTTTAGACCACATTCACCCAGAATTCACACTACTAAAAGCATATACAAAACTGTACAAACATAAATAAACAGAAAAAGCCTTCAAGAAATAAACAGAACAATTCACAAAAACATTCTCGTGACCTGTTTATTGAATGTCACTGTCCGCTCTTGTCCTGTGGCAGATGAAAATTAGAAATGCGTACTCGACTGAACCCGCTTCAGACCATCTGTCACTGTGCACGCGTGAATCATTCTCCCGATACACAGGCTCTAGACAGGAGCGATATAAAGGCGCCATGCCTCAAGTTCCATAGTCTACTTTTAGTCAGTTCTTTTTTGTGTAACTAAACGCATGAGTTGCGTATGACATACAATGTTTTTTGATATTTTCAATGTAACATTATCATAATATTTGACCGTGTAAACATTTTTATATTGCGGCGTCTGTCCCTTATGCTATGGGTGATATGCCACATCCTAGAAAACCACAAAACTACCCAATTTTTGAGTCAAAACCTTTTTAAATTTTTATTATGAATATGTTGTGAAGTGAAGAAGAAGCGGTGAAGTCTTATCAATAGTATTTTAATAATATCTTATTTATAATATTGAGTAGTTCACAGGTTTAGATAACTAGTTTATTTATTGATATTGAAAACATTACAACTAGGACATATTATCCATTTATCTTTATTTAGTACACTCATTAATTCCTAGTAAAATATTAAATCAAAAACAGACGTAAGATTTCCAAACTTGGTTATCTTGTTTTTTTTTCCCTACTTCTTTGAACATATAAAAAGTTGTGCAGTCTTCGTGTAACCATAACTTACAAGTCGCTCAGTATAACCAATCACATTTTTTTGTAGTTTTCAGGTCTAATTCTTCGCACTCTGTATACATATCTGGGAATACTTTGATTCTTTTGTGCCGTCATCATGTATTCTAACAATAGCCCTCTTCAATCTTTTTGGATTTGGTACTTGGTTTTCGTTTTTCAAAGGCAGGCATTTTCATGAAGCCTAAAATAAACAACATAATTATTTATCTGATTAAATGTTTTACTTGAAAATTAAAAATATAATTATATTTAAAAATTGAGTATGTTCATTTTGGCCATAACCGGCAAATAAATTTCAAGTAATTGGGTAATATGAATATTTGGGGATATTGAATAATATCGTGCTTTGATCTTCATGAAACTGTGTCAAAAACCTATAAACGCATGGTAAGTCATTTGAACGAAAATACTAACAAAATAGAATTAGAACTGTGTGCCGGACCGAGACTCGAACTCGGGACCTTTACCTTTCGCGGGCAGAAGTACAGCTGTGATGACGGGGCGTGAGTCGTGCTTGGGTAGCTCAGGTGGTATGGACATTTCGTAAGCACCGGCCTTGTTTTTAAAATCAGATACGCCACCCTGACACTGCCGCAGCGGGCGGGCAGTATCGGTTTAATTCATGTATATAACCGTGCGCAATCGCTTTATCTCAACACTATGCGTCGCACGTGGACCTCTGCCCACGCCACTCTGACGGACACCTTGATAGCGGTAGTGGCACCACACTCTCTGCATCCCCCGGTTTCTGTAGGACACATTTCACCGGCACTCGCTCACATCAGAGAGTTCTTGATTGCCTTCAGCTACTTACGTTCAGAACTTCCAGTGACACGGATGCCCAGCACGAAAGACTATTATCGCCTCTATCAACAGCAGTAACCTATAAATACGGTCGCCCACAGACACCCTGAAGTTGCCTGGAACAAGGTGTGGCGAGCGGTACACACGCCTTTTCTACCTACGACGGCGCGTTCATTGTAGTGCGTGGTTGTGAATGGGAAGTTCGCTACTCGTCAGAGGCTACATTCCAGTCATCTGACAGAAGACCCCTTGTGTCCGACATGCTCAGTCGCTGACTCAGATGCACACCTCTGACTTGTGCCGCGACCAGCGAGGGCTCGCTACTGACCCAGCGCATGCTGGCATTACTCTTGCGGCGATTGTCGGAGTCTATCTCCCCTGATGATATATTGCGTCCCGACGGCGTATACTTTCCATCGACCAGGACGAACGCCGTTAACGGGCTAATGGGCATGGCCCTTTACTACATATTTTGCGATGTTCCCAAAGGCACACTCGACTTTTGGTCCCTATTGATGACGACACATGCAGCTTTCAGCTGCCACCCGAAGTACAGAACCCGTTTCGAAAATTATTTAGGTTCATTATTTACGGATCCTCCTGCTCACTGGGACGTTCCGGGAATGAGACGCTGAAAATGAAGAAGAATCCTGGAGCATATTGATCCTCGTCGGACGGAATAGGGGGGAACCCCTCCCAACAGACGAGAAGACAACTCGGACGCTCGACTACGGCGGTTGTAGACAAAGAGAAAATTAAAAATGTTATAAAAAATTAAAGAAATAAATAATAAAGAAACAAATAAATAAAACAACATAGACCAACCCACTACATCCTCTTTCTGATCCTTCAATCCTCGAACACGTTACTTGAGCGTGGCGTCGGGATGGCCAGGGTTCGGGTGTTGACATCTGCCCTACCCGTCGTCTTGCTCCTGCAGCGGTTCCTTACAGAAAAAAAAACAGAAAAAAATGTGGTAGAGCACTTTCCCGCGATAGGCAAAGGTCCCGAGTTCGAGTCTCGGTCCTCCACTGCAGAGTGAAAATCTCATTCTGGAAAATAGAATTGTTTTTACTTAATGGAAACCGTTGTTTGATATGTGTGGCAAGAATCCCTAATGAAAAAATGTGAGGAATATGAACCGGATTTGATTGCAGCATGTTTCCCGATCCGTAGCGGAGAGACACCGCATCTTATACGTTTATGGCCTGGATAGCCAAAATGGCCAGCCTATAGTCAAAACTCCCCAACAGAACTCACCGGTAATGACTATTTTTGGTTTTGGAGTGCTCAACTGCGCGGTTATCAGTGCCCGAACTTACCGTTAATGCACATATGGAAATATTAGACTATGCAGCATAGACGGAGAACTAATCGTGACACTGAAAAACTCTTGAAGGGCCATTTATAGACTTACGTCAATTAGTCCTACAGAGCTTGTGTAAAACCTACTCGACCGAAATGTGAACACTTCTATTATGCCATGGCGTCCACTGCACAACTGGAGACCGGATGCGTGCACACTCTGTGTTTGCCGAAACTACCACGAGTGCACAGCCTATACTGCATGCGGCGCCTCTCTCGGATGTACCGTATACCTGCACTGTCTGCAACTGAAACTAACTCGCCTTTAGACTTTGACCTACAAGACAGCTGTTTATAAGAGATTGTTTAGCGGTTCCATTAGCCCAAACCAGTAACTCTTAATATCTTACCTCCCACGGCTTCCCATACTTTTAACTAGACGCTTCTGCGACAGCCAACGCTACGAATTCTGAGAGCATATGAAGGTTTCAATTTACATCTGACTTTGCCACACCCATATTTTGAATTTAAACAAATACCAGATACCAGGTGAAATTTATATCAAGGGTAACGCTTGTAAGTCACTGCCCTGGACTATCTTGAAATTAATCTGAGTCTTCCAGAAAAGTCATTCATATAGAATTCTTGTAATCTGTATTTTCGGTATGCTAATTCAGAAGTAAGGCAGTAACTATATTATTCGGGATTACATGTCTCTCATGTGCAGCTAGGTGAATGACACAAATGATTTAGTATAAAATATAAGGGCAGATGCGTTTTTTTTTAAATATTAAAATAAGTACCACACACTCAACTTGTCATTATAAAGGGTGGGCATTAATCAAATCTAAAAACTGCAGGAATGGATTATTAACTGTGCCGGCCCGGGTGGCCGAGCGGTTCTAGGCGCTACAGTCTGGAACCGCGCGACCGCTACGGCGGCAGGTTCGAATCCTGCCTCGGCCGTGGATGTGTGTGATGTCCTTAGGTTAGTTAGGTTGTTCTAAGTTCTAGGGGACTGATGACCTCAGAAGGTAAGTCCCACAGTGCTCAGAGCCATTTGAACCATTGATTATTAACTGTAAATGGAGGAAAAACGTTCCTATGAACATGTGTCCGGGAATGTATCTTTGTCATGGTAGATGGTGCAGACGAATGAAAGTTCCTATGACCATGTGCCATGTGTTATTGTGTGTTTCAAGCTCCGTGATTGAGGCAGCGTAGTGTAAGCAGCGGAATCTTCCGTTATTCATGCCAGGAACAAGTTGAGATGGTGTTTGTGTATATCAAAGCAGATGGAAACGTTCGAGAGGCAGCACAGCTATACTAAAACAAGTACTCTCACAGGCACCAGTCACATCATACAACATTTCAAAATCTTTTGGGGCTTTTGTGTTATCATGGCTCTTTGCATGCAGACGAATTTGCTGGAAGGTGGCGGAATTTGGAGTACTGGGTCTACAGAATATTCATGCGAAACCTAGTACAAGCTCCAGGCAAGTTGTCCACCAACATGGTGTAAACCAAAGTATTATTATGTGATTCCTGTATGGGAACTGCTACTATTCCTATAACCCGCAACGAGCACAAGCATTATCAACAGCGGATTGCCCTCTGCGGGAATGATTTTGTAGATGGTTTCTGCATCCGTCCGTCGCAGTTACGGGATTTCTGTCACCAGTCCTCTTTACTGACGACGCAACCTTTACCGGAACTGGCATCATCAATCTACATAATCGTCATCGATGGGCTACAGACAATCCTTGGGGAATGGTTGACGTGTCTCAGCATTGGTGCAGCATCAATGTGTGGGCAAGGATTCTTGGCGACCAAATACTTGGACCGGTTATTATTCCACAACGCCTCAATGGGGGAGCGTACCTGTACTTCCTGGGGAATACTCTGCCTGGGTTGCTTGATAAGGTACCTTTGGCAACGGGTCAGGTTATATGGGTCCTGCATGCCGGAGCACAACCTCACTTCCGCGTTACAGTTCGCCATCATCTCAACAACATCTTCCTCAGATGTTGAATAGGATGTGGAGGCCCTGTAGCATGGCCAGCAAGATCACCGGAGTTAAACCTCTTGGATTCTTACTTCTGAGGACGTCTGGAAAGTGTTGTGTATGCTGAAACATTTGTTGATGTGCAGACCTTTAAACGGTATGTTTACGACGCCTGTGACGCTATTTGGAGAGAGGCCAGAACGTGCGAAAGAGAGCGACATTCCATGAGGAGACATGTGAAAACGTGCATTGCATCCCATGGAGGCCACTTTGGACTTATGTTGTGATGTGAATGCGATGCAGCTCTTTACTGCGTTTCGGGACGATTTCTTGTCGTTGCAATCATACCGTCCATTTCCAGACACATGCTGACACGGCCCTTTTTCCTCCGTTTCCAGTCAGGAGTCCGCGCCTGCAGTTTGTCGGTTTTGTTTGTGTTCACCCTGTGTAGCTCTGCCAGCTTAAGCAATGCAGAACTACTCATGTAATATTTGGCTGAAATTTCATTGACTCACCAGTGGGTTGAGTTGAACACATCCTTTACAGGCAGGGAGAAAGAAAGCTCGCCGCAAATCGGTCACATAACCTGTGATCGATCGACAGTGACTGGGCTACGTTGCACATGTCGAACAAGTAATAGACTTTACTTTCTATATACATAAACATATACACTTTCACTATTATTTACACCGAGCGAGGTGGCGCAGTGGTTAGACACTGGACTCACATTCGGGAGGACGACGGTTCAATCCCGCGTCCGGCCATCCTGATTTAGGTTTTCCGTGATTTCCCTAAATCACTCCAGGCAAATGCCGGGATGGTTCCTCTGAAAGGGCACGGCCGTCTTCGTTCCCCATCCTTCCCTAATCCGATGAGACCGATGACCACGCTGTCTGGTCTCCTTCCCCAAAACAACCAACCAACTATTATTTAGTGTTGTATATGATGTCTGCATGTGTGTTTATCTGCTTCTCATGCGCTGCAATCGTCTTTTTATGGGCTTCCTGAAATAAAAAACCATAAGTCTTGGTACTTTTTAGATGATCATGTTACAAAATAGTATTTGTGTATCTACTCACAGGTATTGGGCCTCTTTCATTACGTAGAACTTCACACTATTTCTGTTTGTAAACTAGCAACGTGGTATACGTACAAAAGCGCTGTGACAGCATTGTTCCACAAAGAGTTGGTATACAGTCTGAGGTGTTCAGTTTTAGTAGATTATGTTATGTACATTAAATTGTCAAATATAACTACTACCAGTAATAATAACAATGAGTATTTAAATTAACAATTATGCTTTACATTCTATTTCTTAAATTATTTAATTTCAAATATAGAGAGAAACGAATGAAGTAATGAAGGAATGAACAAATTTATGGGTTACCAGCAGCTATCATATGCAAGAGAAACATTTGAAGAAATTAATCGATTCATTATCGAGCTTGTCTTAAACTCAGTCCATTATACCTGGTGGTTCCGTGATGATGTTACGAACTTTCTGGGATGATGGAGAGGGGGAAATGGTTCAAACCGAGCTAAGGGACTCTGGTCCGGAAAGGTTAGAGTCAAAATTTATAATTCAAAATGAACTGCCTTAACCTCGAGCAGGACTCATACTAAAATCTCTCAACTTCGGAAACCTGATCATGACTTACAGAACTCCCGCTGAATACTCTCCAGTTTCCTGAAATAATATCCGCTGTCGATGAACTAGTTTCGATACACGTTACGTGATGTCATAGAGACCAAAACTCCTACGTCTACGGTAACTAATAATGAATTCCATTTACCTGCACAGGATTCACAAGTCGCTACATTTACAGCTGTTGTTTAAAGTCATTTCGTAATCTGTCACAAACATGTCGATGTCTGATTCCTTTTCCACCAATCTACTCGTTTCTGTGTCCGTGTTTTTACAGTTATTTGGAGGTTGGATTTATATACTACTGTTCCAGTTCTTTTGTAATAAGTTCTTCAAAGTCGTTAATTTCCTACGTACTTAATACATCGTAAACCATTTACATTGTGATGCAGTGAGGATGTTCCTATGTCAAAAGAGATAATTCATTGATCAGAGGAACATTCTTCGTCTCAGCGTTTCCAGTCATTCAGTGATCGAGATAGTCGCAGCTACAGTTAGGTCTATTTTACTTTTTGCAGTACTTCTTTCGAATGTGGTAATGTATCATTATTATCGTTTGTGATAGGAAACTATTAGCACTTAGGTATGCTCCCATTTCTCTCTCCCTTTCATTAGTACTTTTATTGTGCCACATTGGTGACCGAGCGTTACTCTCCATACCCATTACCACTCCAATTTCTCCCTTAAATCTTAAAATGTCGTCTGTTGTTGTGGTCTTCAGTCCTGAGACTGGTTTGATGCAGCTCTCCATGCTACTCTATCCTGTGCAAGCTTTTTCATCTCCCAGTACCTACTGCAACCTACATCCTTCTGAATCTGCTTAGTGTATTCATCTCTTGGTCTCCCTCTACGATTTTTACCCTCCACGCTGCCCTCCAATACTAAATTGGTGATCCCTTCATGCCTCAGAACATGTCCTACCAACCGATCCCTTCTTCTGGTCAAGTTGTGCCACAAACTTCTCTTCTCCCCAATCCTATTCAATACTTCCTCATTAGTTATGTGATCTACCCATCTAATCTTCAGCATTCTTCTGTAGCACCACATTTCGAAAGCTTCTATTCTCTTCTTGTCCAAACTATTTATCGTCCATGTTTCACTTCCATACATGGCTACACTCCATATGAATACTTTCAGAAGTGACTTCCTGACACTTAAATCTATACTGGATGTTAACAAATTTCTCTTCTTCAGAAACGCTTTCCTTGCCATTGCCAGCCTACATTTTATATCCTCTCTACTTCGACCATCATCAGTTATTTTGCTCCCCAAATAGCAAAACTCTTTTACTACTTTAAGTGCCTCATTTCCTAATCTAATTCCCTCAGCATCACCCGACTTAATTAGACTACATTCCATTATCCTTGTTTTGCTTCTGTTGATGTTCATCTTATATCCTTCTTTCAAGACACTGTCCATTCCATTCAACTGCTCTTCCAAGTCCTTTGCTGTCTCTGACAGAATTACAATGTCATCGGCGAACCTCAAAGTTTTTATTTCTTCTCCATGAATTTTAATACCTACTCCGAATTTTTCTTTTGTTTCCTTTACTGCTTGCTCAATATACAGATTCAACAACATCGGGGAGAGGCTACAACCCTGTCTTACTCCCTTCCCAACCACTGCTTCCCTTTCATATCCCTCGACTCTTATAACTGCCATCTGGTTTCTGTACAAATTGTAAATAGCCTTTCGCTCCCTGTATTTTACCCCTGCCACCTTTAGAATTTGAAAGAGAGTATTCCAGTCAACATTGTCAAAAGCTTTCTCTAAGTCTACAAATGCTAGAAACGTAGGTTTGCCTTTCCTTAATCTTTCTTCTAAGATAAGTCGTAAGGTCAGTATTGCCTCACGTGTTCCAGTGTTTCTACGGAATCCAAACTGATCTTCCCCGAGGTTGGCTTCTACTAGTTTTTCCATTCGTCTGTAAAGAATTCGTGTTAGTATTTTGCAGCTGTGACTTATTAAGCTGATAGTTCGGTAATTTTCACATCTGTCAACACCTGCTTTCTTTGGGATTTGAATTATTATATTCTTCTTGAAGTCTGAGGGTATTTCGCCTGTTTCATACATCTTGCTCACCAGATGGTAGAGTTTTGTCAGGACTGGCTCTCCCACGGCCGTCAGTAGTTCCAATGGAATATTGTCTACTCCGGGGGCCTTGTTTCGACTCAGGTCTTTCAGTGCTCTGTCAAACTCTTCACGCAGTATCGTATCTCCCATTTCATCTTCATCTACATCCTCTTCCATTTCCATAATATTGTCCTCAAGTACATCGCCCTTGTATAGACCCTCTATATACTCCTTCCACCTTTCTGCTTTCCCTTCCTTGCTTAGCACTGGGTTTCCA
Source organism: Schistocerca americana (assembly GCF_021461395.2). Classification (NCBI taxonomy): domain Eukaryota; kingdom Metazoa; phylum Arthropoda; class Insecta; order Orthoptera; family Acrididae; genus Schistocerca; species Schistocerca americana. The sequence continues at coordinate 375,792,399 of NC_060124.1, read as the reverse complement.
TCTGAGCTCTTGATATTCATACAAGTCGTTCTCTTATCTCCAAAGGTCTCTTTAATTTTCCTGTAGGCGGTATCTATCTTACCCCTAGTGAGATAGGCCTCTACATCCTTACATTTGTCCTCTAGCCATCCCTGCTTAGCCGTTTTGCACTTCCTGTCGATCTCATTTTTGAGACGTTTGTATTCCTTTTTGCCTGTTTCACTTACTGCATTTTTATATTTTCTCCTTTCATCAATTAAATTCAATATTTCTTCTGTTACCCAAGGATTTCTACTAGCCCTCGTCTTTTTACCTACTTGATCCTCTGCTGCCTTCACTACTTCACAAATGTCGTCTAGGTTCTCGAAATCAGTTTTTGAATCTCGTTTTATGTCCACACACATACTGACTGGATGATACTAGCAAAATCCTTTGGTGAGCTCTGGAAGCACCGTGTCTTCATTCGAAAGTTGGTGCTGTGTCATGGCACCTATTATATTTTCGGTAAGCATCACTGCACGTCTTTTCCTCAAGTCCTGCGCAATATACTTTGTAGTTGGCTTGAACGGTAGTTTTCGAAGAAACATGACGTCAAAGCTGTGTAAGAGCGATTGTATCTGGTCGATAATGCTACAGGTTTACTGGCAATCATTAATTGTGCTGTCGTGGATGCTGTTTATTATTCGAAGAAACTGTATTATGATTGTCAGAGGACGACCGATTAATCAGTTGTATTTGAATATTGTTTCCTTTTCTACTGCTAGTGACAACTTTTGTAATTTACTGGATAAATTTTTGTGTCGATGAGGTTCTTGTTAATCATTTTTATCAAAGCTTTAAATTTTTTTGTAAATTTTTTGCCAAGATGTTATATTCTTTTTAAGTTTTTTGTTTGCCCTTACAAACAATGTGAATTCTTTCGCTGACAATGGAACTTCGTCAGGTTGCCCAGCACAGTGCGCGACGCTCATGGATGTATCCAAATCTGTGAAGCAAGTTCAGAATCCCTATCGCTACATTCGTCTCGATATTCTACAGTAGTAGACAGGAGAGGGTTATGATAATATTCTTCTCGGGTATGCAGCCGGATCATAACGTCTTCATGACGCAATATTTCCGCGGTACATCTGGCCGCCATCTTCAGGTGAGAGTGCTGGTGCACGAACTCGCCGGAACTGACTTCCTAGCGCTTTTTTTTTTTTTTGGTGTGGTGGTGCTGAAGTCTGATCAAGTTCGTTGATTTTTACTTCTGTAGGGAATGGAAGGGGTAAAAATTTTCTCTTTATTTATTTATTCTTCTTTCAGCTTTAGTTTGGGCACACAGAAGGGTCCTTTAACTCGCTGCTTTTGGTATGTGTTTGAAAACATGTGTGTAGAAGTGCTAAAGGACGATATGTCCTTAAATTATGGAGAATTACGTAGGGACTTCCTAGCACAAGCTGCGGCCCCTATATAGGCCGCAGAAGACCCACAACGCGTGCGCGAGAAGGTGCCGTAACTGCCCTCCAGCGCAGTAAACATACCGCGCCGCCAGTGGTGGAAATAGGCGAAATCGAGATATCGCTGTCAAAAATTAAAATTTTTTTAAATTTTTGACAGCGATATCTCTATTTCGCCTATTTCCACCACTGGCGGCGCGGTATGTTTACTGCGCTAGAGGGCAGTTACGGCACCTTCTCGCGCACGCGTTGTGGGTCTTCTGCGGCCTGTATAGGGGCCGCAGCTTGCCCTAGGAAGTCAGTTCCGGCGAGTTCGTGCACCAGCACTCTCACCTGAAGATGGCGGCCAGATGGACAGCGAAAATATTGTGTCATGAAGACGTGCGGCCAGATGGACCGCGGAAATATTGTGTCATGAAGACGTTATGATCCGGCTGCATACCCGAGAAGAATATTATCAATTATTACGCCGGGAAAGCCTTCGTAGCCACAGGAGAGGGTTATGGTTTGACTCTTAGGAGCAGAAGGCAGGAGCCGCCTCACGTAACTTGCTTTCAAACTAAAAATGATCGCCAGATAGGGGATTTGAGACAGGTTGTGAATCATTGATATCCATTGTTAATCTTGTACTGAAGTTTCTGACCAATGATTAAAGGCTGTGGGTTATCGAAAGTCTCTAAACTATTGCATTATGTTCTGAAATATCAGTGTGCGCTGTCACTCCAATTTACACCATCATCTCAGTAATACCTCAGGCTTCATCAGACGAAATATTTGTGGAAATACAAAAATGCTCCTTTTCAGGATATGAAATAAGTCCCTTTCTGTACCAGTCCCCGAGATACACGACTGATAGGGCACTGAGGTCATCCGTTGAGCATAATCATTAGGAGAGGTTTTCAGTTCCATGTCATAATCATGTCAGTAAATTCATGTGAAAGTTAAATCCTTTCAACAAATAAATTCAGTGCGTCCAGATATTAGCCATTTCAAGCCGGACACATGTTCATAGGAACTTTTTCCTCCATTTACAGTTAATAATCAATGCTTCAAATGGCTCTGAGCACAATGGGACTTAACTTCAGAGGTCATCAGTCCCCTAGAACTTAGAACTACATAAACCTAACTAACCTATGGACATCACACACATCCATGCCCGAGGCAGGATTAGAACCTGCCGCCGTAGCGGTCGCGCGGTTCCAGACTGTAGCGCCTAGAACCGCTCGGCCACTCCGGCCGGCACAGCTGATAATCCATTCCTGCAGTTTTTAGATTTGATTAATGTCCACCCTTTATAATGACAAGTTGAGTGTGTGGTACTATTTTTAATATTTTAAAAATAAACGCATCTGCCCGTATATTTTATACTAAATCATTTGTATCATTCACCTAGCTGCACATTAGAGATATGTAATCCCGAATAATATAGTTACTGCTTTACTTCTGAATTAGCATACCGAAAATATTATTCCCACCCCCTTGTTACCATAAAAGATTTTTGTCTCTGCAACCCATACTATGACGCCAGTGGCATTGTGTGAACAGGGGACTACCTCTGTGGTACGGATTCCCTCTTGCTGCTGGTATGTGGCACTTTATGACCAAACTGTCACACAACCTATGTAGAGTAACATGCAAATCTTAATAGACAGTACAGTCGATTAATGCAGATAATGATTGCTCAGCCAATTACTTTTTCTCTTTTCATTTAGTTACAGTAATAAAGACTTGTTATTTTATGTAGGTTTGGGAACTTTCTTAGCTGGCTCACAACATGGATGTTAACTTACAAGGATTGGGGAGTCATAAACTTATTCGGCACTGAAAGTGGCCCCTGAGCAGGTATACGACAGGGAATTCCCAGTATCCTGTCTGTGCAAAGCAGGCGCACTGGGGTTTGCCTACGTTTTGTAACAAACTGCATTGTGCATGGCGCTGGGAGGAACCCTTTCTAGAGAGGTGAAAATTGGAAAATCCAGATATATCTCTCAGAACCTGAGATTGTGGGAATGGGCATTGTCAGTGACCCTGCCGCAAGGTAACATTCATTTACATTTAAATTACAGGGACTTAGCTCACAATAATTATTTAGGTAGAAGGTGCACTTTGCCACATGTATCTATGTGATGGTTATTGGTTGGATGCGGCTAGAAACGTGTTTTGTAGTGGGAAAGATTTACTGCCTACCTTCCAGTGCCCGACCACTTTTGGCTAACCATAACAAAGTCTGCCAGAAAAGGAATTTGTTGAATTTATCTATAAAATTACTGCTGGTCAGAACTTGCAATATCTGCTACAACTGGCCAGCAGGATCCCTACACTAACAGATCCACCCAAGTTTCAGAGAGTAAAGTCAGAAAGCACTTGCTGCCGGAGAGTCAAAGGGACTTGCATTAGGAGCGCTGTCGAAAAGGCACTCCACCTGAGGCAAATGCAGAGAGAGATGACTCCATCTTAGAGTCAACTACAGACGTTATGTTTTCCAGCGAAATTTGGCAATAAAAATAAAAAAAAATTGCCACAGCCTCCTAACCATGTAGATATAAAATATGACCCTGATATCGTAAATACAATGATATATAATTGTTTAAAAATGAATAATCATGATACAGCCTTTAACTCCCTAAATACTATGAAAGTAACGTGGTAAGAAATTTGGAGTTGTGAGAGAGACATGTATCAGTATTTAATTTTTCGAAAGTAAAATTAATTACCAAATGAAACTGAAATAGTGCAGAGGCCACAAGTTTCATAAGACTTTAAAAGAGAAGCTGTGGGCGACTAGCAGATGCTGCTCAATTTTAATTATTATGGTCGCCATTCCCCCCTAAAGGTGATGTCATCGATCGCTAAAATTAATTTCAATGTCAATGTTTCATTATTGCAGCTTGTACACATTATACTAGTCTCATATGTAATCGTGGGTTCCACAGTAAAGTATATATATTTAATGATCCGATGATCAATTAACGCTTAATTTATGCATTGCGTGAGTACCTAGCCAACTTCAGATTTGGACAGGATAATTAGCACCCAAATATTGGGAGTGTTTTTCTTTAGATATTCATCAGAGTAAATAATGTTTGAAGGTACCCTGGAATGGGCTGAACGTGTGATCAAAGTCCATTAGATGTGTCGTAGTTTGAGGTATATAACCCGATTTTTGTAAGTCAGTGAAGGGGAAATTGTGGTGATAATCAGTTTTTATGAAATTCCGCAAGTATTTTGAAGAGTATCCTAGGCCTGAGCTCAGTAAAGTAGTGCATACCTGTATTTATATCTCAATATCTTAATAAATCAGCAAGTATCGATTGCGAATAACACAGAGAAAAGCTTGTTATCTTGTGTCCTACAGAATATCGAAAACTTAGCTGTTGTATGTAGAACTGCTTATGAAATATAAAGACCCTGCAACAGAACACGATGAGTTAGTCTAACTTCCATATTTGTTGATGAGTAGGGGATGATATGATGTCCTTGCAGATTGCCTGGGTGAGTGAGATGCAACAAAGTGCTTGCCTCGTTTACATCATATTTTGATGCTTCATCGATATCTTGATGCCCATTTTCTTATCTTAAAGCGTCAAACCACTAAATTACCTAGATGGCAGAGAGAAGACACTTCTGTTGAGGGAACTTCTTCACTGATGGAGAGCACAATTGCTTTTCTTTCATCTCTAGTCCACTAGTAATATGATACATGCCAGTCTAACTTTCGAAAATTGTAAATATCAAGAAGGGTGACAAACAAATCATAATACTGTGGACGACTGAAAAACGTTTTCTGCCTTAAGGAATTCCTCCCCACTAGATTTCAGTTTTCAGTAATCGAAAGCTTTCTGATTTGTCAGGTGGTTCATATGCATCACTGCTAATTTTCTCTAGCTAAGTTTCTGCACATTAATTTACAACATTTTTCTTTTACAATACTTAATTTTCCTATTTTTTCTCGTACTTGTTTTAATAAGTGATCCTTTCGTTGTCTCATTTTCATCTGAGGCAAATAAAATAATTTCATTCACTAATCAAAGATGATAATCATTTCTCCAAATCGAATAAGCACAGTGAGAAAACCATTAATTTACGTTACATGTTTCAATAACCTCATTTGGAAACTGTAGGTGGTCCATCATGTTATTATCATAGTTTTACTCAATTTCTTTAGTAATTCGACTGACTTAAAGTGACCATTCAACTCTTCTTTTATCAATCTTACATTTTAAACTATACACACCTAATATATCAAATACCATCAGCAATTTGTTTAGCATATTTTAATATTCACCTATGTCCGAATTTTTTCCATTTGTTGTTTCATTTATTGGCTTGTTAACAATCCTGCGACTCCTCATCTCATGTCTAAACTACTTACCTCTTCCTTTTATTTCAGTTGACTGCCCTATACTCTTATATATTCTAAACCAGCATCAGTTGTTACATTTTTCTTTTACTTAATATTTAAAGTCCCTCAGGTGCACCATATACATGTCCTCCCAATTAAGTATTCTAAGACTATCTCAAGGCTATTTTGTATATCGTTACATTCCCACAATGCAAATGTATAGTTTCCAAAAAAGTATCCATCGTTTCCCATCAGTAATTGTTGTGAGTATGACTCTTTCGTTGTAGGAAGATCTATTCCTCCACATCAGTCAGCTTTTGACATCTTCGTCGCTTTCTGAGTTCTGTAGCATCTTGCTGCAAGTGTAAGGCAATTTTTTCACTTTTTTTTTATTTAACGTTTTATTTGTTACAATCTCTCTGTTCTCACTTATGACACCTCTCATTAGCTTTTCTTGAAATTCAGTTTTTTCTAGACTATAACGTTCCTCATTGGAGTCTCAAAAAAAGGTTCAAATGGCTCTGAGCACTATGAGACTTAACTGCGGAGGTCATCAGTCCCCTAGAACTTAGAACTACTTAAACCTACCTAAGCTAAAGACGTCACACACATCCATGCCCGAGGCAGGATTCGAACCTGCGACTGTAGCAGTGGCGTGGTTCCAGACTGTAGCGCCTAGAACCGCTCGGCCACTCAGGTCGGCTTGGAGTCTCAGTTCGAATCAGTCATGTATGTCTGCTTTCTGGCAGCATGGGTAGATGTTGGATTCAATCCACATCATTTCCGCTAGATCCCTGGAATTTTTAATCTTACTCTGGTAATTTCTTTCATTTCCTTCGTTGCCTCTTCCATATATGAATCGAGAGTGAAGAGATCCTGTTAAAAGCCTTCTAAACACTTTCCTTGCTCCTAACACGTTCACACTATCCTCAGTTACTTATGAATATTGTTATTATTACTTTGTCTAATGTTATTCGTAACTTTGCAGTTGCAAAGAATGAATTCCTGACTTTGCTTAATTTTCCATCACTTAGGACATGATCATAATATCTTTATAAAGTACGCACACACACACACGCACAGACACACACACTCGCCATATGTGCACGTAATGGCAGCCATTTCATGCTACCAGCCATGTCTCAGGTGGGTCTACAATTCCCAATTCCGCTTTATGACCAAATGATGCTATTCTGAGAGCACGGACTCCAGGAAACACTGCTTGTTCACGGCTCTAAACTAACAAGTGTTTATTTCCTTCTAAATAAAGGCTTTACCTGGCGCACTGACAATCTGTCACTGGCTTTTCGGCTCTCCAGGGTCTCCCGTTGCCACCGGCCCAGGAACAAGTTGCAGGCTACGCGGCGCTGGCAGCGGCACCACTGCAGGCAACATTTGAGTGCGCAAGCCCTAACCCGGCATTAGCGCGCGGGATATTCCGGGCGGCGGAGGCGCGAATAATGGCCGTCCTTTGTCTCGGGCGCTTATCAACGCGCTCTCTGGGAGCGGCCATTAAGTTAAACAGCCATCGCCGCCGTTACCTGCGCGCGGCTAACAATGTGTACCCATCCGCCACAGGGACTGGGTTGACACAAGGGTGCGTGGGAGGAAGCTGAGCTCCTTTAGCTTCCTCCTAGCGGCGCGGCAGAGAGAGGCTGTGCAGCCTGCATAGATGGCAAGTCGTGATTTTAACTTAGCGCCGACGTTTAAGGTTCATAAGTAACTGGAAGGTGTCTCTCGCGATTCTCTAAAATATTTTACCAGCTGGTGGTTGCGGAGGTGGAGCTGCGTTCGTCTGAGGAGTAGACGAGTGAAATGATATTGCATGTGCTATTTAAATGGAGTGCCTCACTTGAGACCGCGTCAGTTCCTATGAAACATGCAAGTTTGTAAATGGCATGATCAGATCCAACCTGCACGATGAAACATTTTTTCCGTATCCCAACCTGTGAAAACGGAACCTTTATAAGATCACTTTGTTGTCCGTCTTTCTGTCTATCTGTCCGACTATTCAGTACCTTGTTTCTCAGGAAAGGGTGGACGTATCGAATTGAAATTTATGTTGCACACTAAGGTGCATAATCGCTTGGCGGTGTAATAACTGTAAGGTCCTAAGTCAGTGCAATCAAAAGATACGGCCAATTATGTACATGTTTTGATACTGGCAAATTCAGTCATCAAAACCTACAGGACATTTCCCGTTGGTCTAAAGTCATGAAATGGGACAAGAAGCAAGGTTTCACATTGTAAGTACGGAGAAAAATCCGAAATAGTTAATTTGTGTGTATTAGAGCCCCCTTTTCTCAGGAATGGGTTGACGTATGAAGTTGACACCTATATCACATATTAAGGTCTAAGGCCCACTGATAATGTAAAAATGTGAATCTGCTACGTCATTGCAATCGAAATACATGGTTATTTATGTCACATATTTTGATACTCGCAAGTTCACTCATCAAAGTCTACAGGGTACTTCCCATTGACCGAGAACCACAAAATTTGCCAAGAAGCAAAGTTTAAAACTAAAATCAAAGGAAAATATCCAAAAATTGTGAATTTGTAATTATATCACAAAAAATTGTTGTTAGTTAACAGACTGTCTGTCTGTTAAGCCCCATTTTCTCTGTAACCGGTAAACCTATCAAGTTGAAATTTTGGTCACATACTAACATGTGTAATCACATGACGGTGTAATAACTGTAAGCTCTTAAGTTAGTGCAACCTAAACTTACGGCCATTTATGTCACATATTTTGATACTCGCAAACTCACTCATTAAAATCTATAGGGTACTTACCGTTGACATAAAATCATGTAGGTTTTCACAGCATAAGTAAAGAAAAAAGCTTAGAACATGGTTAATTTGTGACAGATGATGAGGTCCCATACTCTCAGGAGCGTTGGAGACAATGCGAAAGACCCGCACCGCTGTACTAGGCAAGGTCCTAGTTGAGGTAGTTTGACGTTGCCTTCGTCCGACCGTAATGGGGACACAGCAACACTCAGTCACATCGAGACAGGAAAAATCCCTGAGCCCGCCGGGAATCGAACCCGAGACCTCACGCGCGGGAAGCGAGAACGCTACCGCAAGACCACGAGCTGCTGACACTTTTTAATTATATGAAGGAAAAAAAACTTTTGTCATTTTTTGTCCTACTTCAAACTTAATTTGTAATTATATCACTCGAAAAAAACTTTTGTCATTTGTTCTCCTATTTCAAACTTAAAATTAAAATATTCTCGAAATTCTTGGAATTCCCGGGAGCGATATGTTGCTAGTATCAATGTCGATACCAGGCAGAAATCGTCGAGATCCTCGATTCACCGGATGGATAAACTCCATATATACACAATCAAGTTTGAACGGAGCCCTCAACGAGAGAGACGTACTCGTACGTGGCCAGTTTTTTGCTGTATGTATCCTGCTGTTGGCTAGGAATTCATACGGATTGAGCAGCCTTAAAATGAGTGCTTTGTCACTCACAGCCAGTGAGCGTCTTACCTATAGGCAGTGCCGGTTAGAGAACATTTTTCCTCACCATATACTTATCATTTTCGTCTTAAGCACATTCCTCTTATACACGTTCGTCCGTATCAGTGTTAGCCTCTAATTGTGATACGCATTGTATACCTTGCAATTGGACGTCACTTTCAGCTTGGCCTGCGTAGCAGCAGCAACGAACTGAGATAGGTCCTGTACAGAAATCCTAAAACGTACCTCTGACACCACTCTCACCCTGGCCCTCCAATCGACAATTGTGTCCCTTCCACCTTAACCCGCCTGCCTGTTGACACACGAGTGTGTGTTCATGCAATGTAATTGTTTCATATCATTGCTTGCCACTGTGTGCCGTGTGTGGTCCAAGACGCTGTATGTCTCAGCTATGCTCAGTCCCGTCAACACCGACATTGGACTGTTGATGACTGGAGACCTGTTGCCTCGTTGGACGAGTCTCGTTTCAGATTGTATCGAGCAAATGGACGTGTACGGGTATGGAGACATCATGAATCCATGGACCCTGCATGCCAGCAGGGATTTGTTCAAGCTCTGGAGGCTCTGTAATGGTGTGGGGCGTGTGCAATTGGAGTGATATGGGACCCCTGATACGTCTACATACGACTCTGGCAGGTGACACGTAAGCATACTGTCTGGTCACCTGCATCCATTGATGTCCATCGCTCATTCCGACGGACTTGGGCAATTCCATCAGGACAGTGGGACACCCCACACGGCCAGAAGCGGCCGGCCGGAGTGGCCGAGCGGTTCTAGGCGCTACAGTCTGGAACCGCGGACGCTGCGGTCGCAGGTTCGAATCCTGCCTCGGGCATGGATGTGTGTGATGTCTTTAGGTTAGTTAAGTTTAAGAAGTTCTAGGGGACTGATGACCTCAGCGGTTGAGTCCCATAGTGCTCAGAGCCATTTGAACCATTTTTGAACGGCCAGAAGTGATACAGATTGCGTCCAGGAACACTCTTCTGAGTTTAAACACTTCCACTAGCCACCAAACTCCCCAGAAATGAACATTATTGAGCATATCTGGGATGCCTCGCATCGTGCCGTTGAGAAGAGGTCTCCACTCCCTCGTACTCTTACGGCTTTATGGACAGCCCTGCACGATTAATGGTGTCAATTCCCTCCAGCACTACTTCCGACATTAGTCGAGTCTATGCCACGTCGTGCTGCGGGACTTCTGCGTTTTCGCGGGGGCCCTACATAATATAAAGCAGCTGTACCAGTTTATTAGTTCTTCAGTGTAAAAAATCATCAGTTTCTATTGATCTATGTTTGGAACTATGTTCAAAAATCAGATGGTAATCAAGGATCGTACCTTTATTTATGCATTTAGAATAGTCAATGCTAAAGGGTGAAAACTAATGTTGAAGAACTCTATTTTTCGTGTTAATTTGCTCATTTTCAAGGGCTGCATGCATATAAAATCATATTACGTATGCACACGCAGCAGATCAGTTACTTTCCGTTTTAATTGTAAACTGTGAACGAATTGTCCTCAAGTTTTTAATTTGTTACCGTCCCCGTAGTATCCTCCTTTTATCATTTCATAGAAATGGGCGGCAAACCTTTAATATTTTAAAGCAAATAAAGCATTATATTTCATTGTTAGGTCTCTTCATAAAAATAATTACAGGGGGTTGGTGGCAATCTGCAGTACAACGAATGAGCTGCAACAACAGCGAGGAACTACCGTTTAGTCTCCGTGGGGCAGGTGTTGCACACACGAGTATCTTATGCCACGACACGTGGCAACAGGGCATTGTCTCAGCTTTGCTGTATCTATTCTCGTGCCATTTGTTTGTTGCTCGTTTCTGTTATTATTGTTAGTAAAATAGCACTGATTACTTGTTCCATAACGCAATATTGCAAACAAATGCAAATTTCGCCAGTAAAAATAACTTCTTTAAAAAAGCTTTATTTAGAAACGGAAATTTTAGCAATGCTGCTATCGCTAATTCATCTTTCGATTCTTTTATGGGTTTATTAGCAAAAGATAAAAAACTGTTACAAACAAGACCAGCAAATACCGAAAAATACTGGTCATTTGGAACTAAAGCACCGGTATCGGTTTTAGTCGATCAGTTTTTCAATCCCTAGTTTCCAGAGCGAGCGTGAGACTGGTTCCCCCCACTCAGCCGACCGTCCCAACTGACGAACTAGGCCCTTGCACGCTTCACTTTATTACTCAGTTGCTATTAATAAAATTCAGTGAAAGATATCCTAATATTTCTTCTTGGGAAGTGTAACTATTCATTATTACTCTTCATCAAGCATAGCTCTGTAAATTATTTATTCCGCCGAATAGACCTTGTTTTTTTTCGAAGTCATTCAGGCTGCAGAAGATCGGTGATAACCTTTTATTTAAATTCTTGAAAAAAATTAAGCAGTTATTTCTTTGAAAGTTATGATCATTATTACTTCGACCAACGAAACTGCAAGTTTTTCGAATTACTTTTTTGGTTCTTACAGTTCATAAAAGCGTAAAAAATGATTTAATAGAATAGTAAGTCTGCTCTTTGGGATGAGAATAGGCGTGTAACCGTTACTGCAGGGCCATCTACTAAGAACATCTAGCTAGTTATCGAGAGCGCTTTCTTTTCAGAAGATCGATATACTGTATCTCGAAAAATAATTAATATTTTGATGAAGAAACAGCCAGTCGTTGTTGTAGGCTTGTAATTGGTATTTGTTTTTTAGTTTCTCAAACAAATTTTTTTTACTTACCGCGGGTTATACTTACTGAAAACAGTAAGTATTAGAACGTGAATGTAATTTGTTATAGTGAATCCGATTTTAAAGGTTTTTCGATATGTCCCTAAACACTTAAAAAAACGATTGATAGACTTATCGATGCCCTACAGATTTCTTCTTTAACATTTTTGGATTGCAGCTGTAGTTCCTTACATATCCAAGAAAATCGGTTTATACAACTCTGCGGATTCTTATGGCTAAACATGAGCCTGTCGTCCGACGGCCTGGGTCACTTAACAACTCTGTAAGCGCAGCCAGAAAGATGGTTGTTTCGGAGATATCCTTGTGTCACTGATGCCTTCGGGCGTAAACTGGACCACTCTCCCATACTCGGCGCCCGACCTCCTGCCCACAACGCGACCACAGCTCCCTGCATCGCAAGGTTGGTGTCAGAACGTGGTCACAACGTACCAGTCCACGCCGCCGTACCGTGTTCAGTGGCTGAAAGTGTTAACTGCCATGCATACACATTGTGCTAAGTTCTATCATCTGTTTAGAACATTGTTTCACGGCAGTCAATCATTGGAAAAACCTTCACTTCTCCCGTCATCACAACAAGAATGTGGCGGCTCTCTATTAACTATACGTAGAAGCAAAGCATTAATAAAGGAAATGATCTGTCTAGGAATGACTGCGCAGCACTTGTTGTTGAAATTAATACAATGTTTCACAAGAAACATAGATACAGCTTACGAATGCAAAATCGGAAATATGTTTACATTACTGTTTATGCAAGCAAGCTTCCATCGTCGGAAAAGTAATAAAAAAAAATGTGTGTGAAATCTTATAGGACTTAACTGCTAAGGTCATCAGTCCCTAAGCTTACACACTACTTAACCTAAATCATCCTAAGGACAGACAGTCCACGACTTTAGCGCCTTAGACCGCTCGGCTAATCCCGTGCAGCGAAAAGTAATCCACATTTCTCTTAACAAGGAGTACTAGTACGCCTTGAATTTTTAGCATGAAGAAAACTGAATGCATGGTAGTACGAACTGAAGCCAACTTAATCTCATAGCAGCCTTCTTACAATTAATATTTTGCAACTTTTCTCTTACACCACTGTAGTTAAACAAGCAGAGCGATACAATAGCATAACCCAGCTCACCGCAACCTAGAGCACTAGATTTAGCACAGTAAATAAATTGGAACAGTCTTACCAGTAATCTTGTACATCATACGAATTATTCAGAACGATGGCTCTTCACTAGTAAAAGTAATTTCAACATAATGAAATCCTCCTTCAAACATAACTCCACAAAAAAGTGTTGATGTAACTAGCACTAGAACTTCAACCTAAGTCAGACTAGAACGGAAATTGGCATGTCCAATTCCCTTTAGAACCAGTAAGAACATGGCACTTTCTACTGACAAAAAACGAATTTCCTGATGTCCATTGGCTCATCAGAGACTAATAATAAGCAAAGAGCTTTCAAATGTAACAAAAGTGATATACGTGAAGCTGTGAAGTTAATAACTCAAAGGTAGTTGTGAAATGAATATTACAGATCGTCAACAGGTAAAACAGGTGGCGAGGAAATGCAAAAGCCAACAACTGGCCTCTTTCAACTTCAAGTGTCAATATTTAAAATTTACAGTGGCTGAAAAATGTCTTTTAGTGCAACTTATAGACCTTCACTGACAAACGTCTACATATTTTATCCCTTTTATGCGGTTCCAAACAGATCCAAACACAGCAGCATGAATTAATCAGTACTCAACGACTCCACAAGGCTTCAGTGAAATACAACTCCAGTCACTCTTTCACTGAAATGTTTCTAAATTACTCAGATACACACCACTAATCAGTGTTAGTCAGTATTTACATAAATTCAGTGGCAAATTATTCGGTAGAATGTTCTACACTTGAAGCTGGCGGACCTATTGCCGCTCATAACATCGTATGTTCGCCACTCAGCACGTCCCAAGTCAAAATGTGCACAACCGTCCTCCCTACTTTGCCTTTTCATGGGCCACAGGCCGTTTAAAGCGAGGACCCGGCCCCGCCTCCCCTCCAGACACACACACACACACACACACACACACACACACACACACACACCACTTCACCCCCTACTAGACCAGTGCCACTGGATCACGAACACAAATAATTATTTATTAAAATTAATAAAATTAATCTAAGGACGTGATCGTAGAGCCACCGGATGGGCACTGAGTTGACTGTTAAATTGGTACGTGTCTTACACTTTTACAACGGCTTTTAGTATCTAAAACACTTAATTGTAAATTCACATTAGCAAATTGTAAGCCAAACTATCAAAATATTGAAAATGATTGAGCAATAATACAATGAATGTGTGTGGTACATTAATCTACAGTGTTATGGCTGCCGATTTCACTGGTACAGTCAGGTTTTGCATATTCTACACCGTTTTTCAAATATAGTAATTGTTCGAATAATGAATTTTGAGGAATAAAAAATCGTTAAGAAACGAGAAGTAAGTAACTTAGTACTTTATTCTAAAGCTATTCTAGTTTACTAAGTGCTAGTGTTTCTTAAATTTTGTGCCAAACAGGAGCAAATGAAAGCACTCCTCTTATGTCGTGAGGTCATAATTTTTTATTAATTTACGAGAATACACATATTCAGAAAATTTTGCATGGTTGTAGTGTCCAGTGTACAAGAGTCACACCCGCGATCTAACACCACAATAACCATCTTTCAAAAAAGCTTCGGTGTATCTGCTTTCTGAATCCAACGATTCCATCTCGCCAAGGCATAGCTGCACATACGAACATCTTGATACTGTTGAATTTGTGAAATAAAAAGTAGTGCAGGAACGATAATCAGAACATCCGAAATGGATTGCAGACTTTGCGTTTTAAGTGAATTTGACTGTACACTGCTCACAGTAAGACGCTGCAAGGTGAGAAACAACTTATTTCTCACGTGATGGGGAGGCAGTAAAAAGTAAAATCGCGTTATAGAAGGGAAAAATTTTCACATAGACAGACCAGTTGGCAAAGCACACTGGCGTTAAACAAAACGCGAGGTTAGGCTGGTAGCTTTAAAAGACGGGGGGAAGGGACCAAACTGCGAGGTCATCGGTCCCTTGTTCCTGGTAAAATAATTACACAAGGGAAAGAAGAAAAACAAAGACGGGAAACACAATAACAGAAGAAAGAATGAACCAGAAGAACGACAGAAGGACAACCGACACTGCCATGGACAAAACAGGAAAAGAAAACCACAGAGAGAAGCAAGAAACAGGTAAAGGGGAAAAAAAAACAAGAGAGCAGATAACCGTGGCTGGCCGACCACGAGAATAAAAAGAAAGCGCCAGCCACCCAGCGACACATTAAAATATCCACACTAAAAGCATTAGAGTCGAGAACACAAAGGGACAAAGGACATGCACTAAAACGTATGTAGAATGATAAAACCCATTGTCCAATTTAAACGTAAAAATAAAATAGTCGATGAGGCGTTGTCAGCTAAAATTAACTGCAACGAGTCCGGTAACTGAAGAGTCCGTCGCAGGGCAGCCAAAGAATGACAGCTCACCAAGATATGAGCCACTGTCAGCCGGACGCCGCACCGACACTGAGGTGGGTCATCACGGTGCAGCAGGTAGCCATGTGCCACGCAAGCATGGCCAATGCCGAGCAGGCAGAGAACCACAGAGTCCCTGCGAGAGGCCCAATGGAGGACTGCCACACATTTGTAGTCTTATTGGAACGCAGTTTGTTGTGCGTGCTGAGGTTATGCCATTTCATCTCTCAAAGCCACAAACCTTGCGGCGTGAGTGAAAAGTGTAGTCTGCCACGATTATTGTTTTTCCCTTGGTTTACTCCTTTGGGGTTTCCGCGCTTTCCTAGAGGGCGTTGCGTTGCGGAGCCTCCGCGAGCGCACTGCTAGCGCGCCCGCTGGGAGGGGGAGTGGTGCCGTGCCGAGGGCGGACGAGGGAATTGAGAAGAGTGTTGGGCCCTGGACGACCGTTCTGCAGCGAGACGCTCGGTCTCTCTGTACTAAGTCTTGATGTGCCCAAAAGCCCGGGAGGTGAGGACACAAGAGGCCGTAAACCTGTGGACAACGTTTGGTTTCCGTTCATGGGCTAGGGAAGCTGTGAAGTCCGTTGGCGGCTGCCAACAACCTCCAGAAGGTGGTGTCGTCACTCAAAGTAAGATTTTTCATCTAGTTAGTGCAACGGCCGTCGTCTGGCGGGGCCAGTCTCCCGGTGTTGTCGGAGCTATTAATAAAATAACTGTGTGGCTACGTTTCTCTGTTTTGCGTTTGTGGTTGGAAAAAGCCTTGCATGTGTGTTACTGCCCCCTTGCATGATCGTGCATCTGAACGCCACGCAGAATTAAGGCGCGCGTTGTAAAAAAAAAAAAAAAAAAAAAAAAATGTTGTGGACCTGCAAGCCGTAGTTCCCATGGACGGCGTAGGTCTCTGTTTGGATAAGCACGTTGTAAAATGTTAAATAACCTTGTACCGTCTGGCGGAGCGATGGAGCCAATTAATTTTATCGTTGTCTGAAATGCGATATTTTGTTAATGTTCGCCAATATCTGTTCTGTTTTAGTACGTAGGCATATTTAACTTTAGTCGTTGTTGTTGTGTATATATTCTTGTGTTAAGGAGTTTAGTCTCCGTGGCATTTAAGTGCTCTATTTAATTATGTTTAAGGTAGTGGTAGAATTTGTATTTGGTAATCCGCACTTGCCACGACTGATGTCGGTTGCTCGGTCTGTCTGAAATGTTGGGCCTATTGGGAAGAGACCGTTGTTGACTTGCTCTCCACGGCTGCGAAGTCCCGTATTGATACTACGGCGGTAGTTCTCCCGCCATCTCATTTGCAGAAGCTATCAATTCTTGTGACCACAAATAAAGCTACTTTTGCCTCTGTAATTTTCGTTCGCTGGCCAGCAAGCTTTGTTTAACGATTAAAAATCGCCAACTGGTCTTCGTCCAACCTAGCGGCCTGTGTTAGACGAGTTCCCTTCCCAGTTCGGGTAAATGTTTCCTCCTGCTGGTGGAGTCATCCTCTTTCCCGAGCCACGGTGGGGTAAGAGTCGCCCGAGTGTCTATTGCCGCTCAGTGTTCCAGGAGAATGAAATAAGAGGTTAATTATCTATTGCATCGTTATGCCCAGGAAAGTCGAATTAGAGTAGTTCTGGATAACCTAAGTATTGTACACTATTGGTTGGTTGGTTGTTTTTGGGGGAAGGAGACCAGACAGCGAGGTCATCGGTCTCATCGGAATAGGGAAGGACGGGGAAGGAAGTCGGCCGTGCCCTTTGAAAGGAACCATCCCGGCATTTGCCTGGAGCGATTTAGGGAAATCACGGAAAACCTAAATCAGGATGGCCGGACGCGGGATTGAACCGTCGTCCTCCCGAATGCGAGTCCAGTGTCTAACCACTGCGCCACCTCGCTCGGTATTGTACACTATTAAGATAGTTCTTGGTTCGGAGAAATTGCTGTTTGGTAAACTTTAGCCCTCTGTGTCGGTAATCTGGCGTATTCCACGATCCAACATTGTTATAGAAATGAAAGATTTGGTTTTGACACATTTGCGGAGATGTGACTTAATTACTTGGTACTGATGTTAATTACTTTAAATGAATCATCTTAATTTGTAGTTATAATTCTTAACGAGTGATCGTCCTTAATGGTGTAACATTTAATGAACGTCTGATTGTCCCCTATATTACCTACTGACTTCATTCAGAGACTGAAAATGTGATCCTTGCTGAATTTTATGGGACTTTATTAACCGTTGATCTTTGTTGTTTATGGTCTTAAATAAATGGTTAAAGTGGCTCTGAAAATGGCTATGGGACTTAACATCTGATGTCATCAGTCCCCTAGAACTTAGAACTACGTAAACCTAACTAACCTAAGGACATTACACACATCCATGCCCGAGGCAGGATTCGAACCTGCGACCGTAGTGGTCACGCGGCTCCAGACTGCAGCGCCTAGAACCGCTTGGCCACACCGGCCAGCTATGGTCTTAAAAATATGTTTGTTAAAAGGAATAATTGTAAATTCCTATTGTTTATTAATTCATAAGTTATATAGCAAATATTACGAGTGCAAATATTCTTTCATTGTTACACTTGCTTGTTCCTTGGTTTACACTGAATGGTGTGAGAATACATGGAAAATCTAAAGTGACCCTGTAGAAAGATTACAGAGGGTAGCGCTGGTCGATAGCTTGTAGGCTGCTCAAGGAGTCAGTACACAGAAGAAATGACTACCCAGTGCATGAACCGGGTGTGCTCAAGAGCACGAGATACAGCCACCAGCTCGGCAGTGAAAACTCTGCAGCCATCCGGCAAGGAATGCTCTTCAGTACGTCCTCCATGGAGATACGAGAAGCTGACGTGTCTGTCAGCCATCGAGCCGTCGGTGTAAACCAGTTTGTGGCCTTGGTACATGCCAAGAATCGACAGGAAGTGGCAGCGGGGAACCGTGGGTTTAACTGAGTCCTTAGGGCGATGTGAAAGTTCCAGGCGAAGCCGCGGCCTAGGTGTACACCATGGAGGAGTCCGTGAATGTACCTCAGGTATAGGTGGTAAAGGCGAGGACTCCAGTTGGGAAAGAAGGGATCGGACGCGAATTGCAATTGGAAGCCCTGATCTGGGCCGCAGATGCGGGAGACGAACCGCCGTGGGTGGGAAAAGATGATGGTGATTCGGATGCGCAGGAGAACTATGAACGTGTTCTACGTAACTGGCCAGCATTTGTGCACGCCTAATCTGCAATGGAGGGACTCCGGCCTCCACAAGGACGCCACAGTGTTGCACTGGGCCGAGAAAACGCAATGCTGAGGGCGCCGCCGAACCATAAACCAGACTCCCATAGTCAAGGCGGGATTGAACAAGGGCTCTGTAGAGCTGCAGCAGTGTAGAGCGATTTGCAACCTAGTTGGTGTTGCTCAGGCAGCGGAGAGTACTGAAGTGCTGCCATCACTTCCGCTTAAGCTGACGAAGGTGTGTTCATGCCATTTATTCATTGTCATCTTCTATTGCGGTATTACCGCCTCGTTTTCTTACTCCATTTGCTGGCGTCCCTATCTTCCTGTCTTACTTGTCCGTGAGCGGCAGCAGCAGCGTGTATCGATAAGTGCACTGTCATACCATCGCTGGAGGCACCGATTGTATTTCCGGGTCGTCGTGTGTCTGGCAGTCAGTTGGAGACGGACCAGCAGTGCAGTCGGGACCCAGCAGCAGTGAAGTCAGGGAAGGAGCGCCGGTGGGGCGTCGACAGCCAGTGCTCGCCGACCGCTGGCGACACACAAGAACTGTCCGACGGAGGCAGATTGGAGCGGGACGGCTGTTGGTTGTTGGTTCGGTTGGTCATCGGCCGCCGTATATTTGCTCCTTTCACCATTTCCGGGCCTGAGCAGTCGGTCGGTTGGCGTGGAGCAGCGAGGAATTCTCCACGGGACGTAGTTTGGCCAGGGCCGCTGGCGGTCTCTGCGTGGTGTCGCAGTGTGTGGGTCTGTTCCCTTTGCTACGAGTTCCGTGGCTCACCGACCCTGAACGCGAAAGTTGAGTTTTGACTTAATCTACTAGCAAGTCAAGACTGTTCACATTGTGTCGTTTGGAGTTCGTTGTCGGCTGTTGGGACATTCCCTCGAACGACAACGTGGTTTTCAAGTTGGAAAATTCTAGCCACCCTCTGGTGGAGTTTCACTGTAGTTGGTTATTTGGATTGAAGTGTACCAGCAGAATCTTCTGCCTTGTGGGCGTTAACGTTCCGGTTACCTGCCCTGACCGTTGACGTAAATTTCAGGCAGTGTAGTTTCCTCATTGTGTTGTTGCTGTCCAGCACGGTGTGTAGTTTGACAGCTCCATGTATGATTGGCTGTGGGCGTCAATATCGTCTACGTTGTTCCGCTGAACTCCCTGTTGTGCCCTACTTGAGTGAAGTGGAAGTTGTCTTGTCGGTGGGTCCGTTGACTGTCGGTCGGTTGGGTTGTCGTCGGATCGTGAATGGTTCGCACGACTTCCTGTCTCACCTAAGCGAGCGTTTGAGTTCCCTTGGGTGTACTGCTGCCTTTTTTATTTTTGCTCTCGTTGTTTGTACTTGTATGGCTTCTAGCAGATTTTTTTTAAAATTAAGGTTGTTTAGCGTAACATTCTTTAGGTTTTCAGCCTAATTTAAAGAACTGTTTGACGAAGAGCTTTGGCATTTTAAAGGTCGGACCAGCACGGACCAGCAGTGCAGTCGAGGCGCAGCAGTAGTGAAGTCGGGGATGGAGCACCAGTGAGGCCTTCAGCCGATTTTGAGTTTGAGTTATTTCGCTCTTAAGGCCTTCAGCCTAATTCAAAGAACTGTTGCACATAAGGCCTCTGGCATTTTAAAATTCTTAATCTTGTTGAATTTTTATATTCTTGGGCCTTTAGCCGATTTTCATTTTGAGTTTTTTTGCTCTTAAGGCCTTCAGCCTAGTTCAAAGAACTGTTGCACGTAAGGCCTTTGGCATTTTAAAAATTTTAATGTTGTTGAATTTTAAGTCTTAGGCCTTCAGTCGATTTTAATTTAACTTGTTTGCTCTTGAAGTGTCTGATTCATTGGGCCTTCAGCCTAACTAAAGAACTGTTTTAAGATAAGGATTTGCCTTCTAAATTTCAGTTTTGGTTGAGTTTTGCCTTTGTTTCTTTTTTTTTTTAATAATGTTGTTTAGCCTTAAGTGTTGGGCTTTCAGCAGATTTTGAATGCAAACTGTTTGCTCTGAAAATCTCAGATTGTTTGGGCCTTCAGCCTAAATAAAGAACTGTTATAAGGAAGGTTTGCCTTTTAAATATCTGAGTATGTTTGCGTTTTCAGTTATTGGCCTTCAGCAGTTTTTAAATTAAAGTGGCTTTCAGCCGGTAATTAAGCCCCAAAGCTTAAAGCTGTGTGATAATTTTTTTTTTTTTTTTTTTTTTTTTTTTTTTTTTTTTTTTTTTTTTTTTTTTTTTTTTTTTTGCGGGGTGTGGGGCTCTTGTACTGTTTGATTAAATAATAAAGTTGTATGTTCGGGTGTAACTGATAGCTCCTTATTTTGGCCCCTTTCCACAATTTAAACTATTTGTCCTGTCCTGTGGGTTCAGCAGGGCGTTTCAGAAGCCAAGTCAATCGGGCGCCGAAAACCTGTCCTAAGAATCGATATGTCTCCACTACAGTGAGTGAATCGTCATTAAGGTACAGTTCTGGTTCTGGACGAACGGTACGACGCCGACAGAAGTGCATAACACCCGACTTTGCGGCCGAAAACTGGAAACCTTGGGCTATAGCCCGTGACTGCGCCTTGTGGATGGCTCCCTGTAGGCGCCGCTCAGCAACACCAGTACTGGTGGAGTCATACGAAATACAGAAGTCGTCTGCATGCAAAGAAGGTGAGACGGACGGCCCTATACCTGCTGCTAGACCATTAATGGCCACTAAAAATAGAGAGCCATTGCGGGACCCCAACCTTCTGGATACGGAGGGAACTATCAGAGCACCAACTTAGACACGGAAAGTACGAAATGACAGGAAATTTAGGATAAAAATCGGGAACGGACTTCGGGGACCCCACTCGAATAATGTTGCAAGGGTATGATGTCGCCAGGTCATGTCATACGATTTTCGTAAATCAAAAAAGACGACAACCAGATGTTGGCGTCAGGAAAAGGCTGTGCGGACGGTAGACTCCAGGGACACAAGATTGTCAGTGGTAGAGCGACCCTGGCGGAAGCAGTACTGACATGGAGCCAGTAGGCCATGTGACTCCAGGACCGAACCCAACTGCCGCCACACCATACGTTCCAGCAGCTTACAGAGAACGTTGGTAAGGCTGATGGGCCGATAGCTATCCACATCAATCGGATTTTTACCGGGTTTTAGCACTGGAATGATGGTGCTCTCCCGCCATTGCGATGGAAAGACACTATCGCACCAGATCTGGTTGAAGATTACGAGGAGATGTCGCTTGTAGTCACATGTTTCATCATCTGACTGTGTATCCGATCTGGCCCAGGAGCTCTGTCAGTGCAATGTGCAAGGGCACTGAGGAGCTCCCACTCTGTAAATGGGGCGATATAGAATTCACTGTGGCGTGTAGTGAACGAGATGACTTTCCCTTCCAGCCGCCATTTTGAGAGTGCGAAAGGATGGAGGGTAAATCTCCGACCCAGAGGTTCGAGCATAGTGCTCAGAAAAGTGTTCGGCAATCGTGTTTGCGTCGGTAGATAACACGCGACTTATGTTAACACCGGGAACACCCGTTGGGGTCTGGTACCCGAAAGCACGTTTGACCTTTGCCCAGACTTGGGAAGGTGACGTATGGCACCCAATGGTCGAGACGTATTTCTCCCAACACTTCCTCTTCCGTCGTTTGATACGTTGGCGAATGCGAGCACGGAGCCATTAAAGGCTATGAGGTGCTCCAGAGAAGGGTGCCGTCTATGCCGCTGTAGAGCTCGCCGAAGCTTCTTAATTGCTTCAGCGACTTCCGGCGACCACCAAGGGACTGCCTTTCGAGTGAGGCGTCCTAAAGAGCGAGGGATCGTGTTTTCTGTCACAGAAACGATTGTTGTAGTCACCTGCTCAACCATCACATCGATGTTACCGTGTGGGGGAGATTCAATGGCGACAGCAGAGGTGAAAGTTTCCCAGTCCGCCTTGTTTAAATCCCATCTGGGCAGACGTCCATGGGCCTGACGCCGGGGCGGCGACAGGAAGATGGGAAAGTGGTCACTATCACACAGGTCGTCATGTGCTTTCCGGTGGATAGATGGGAGAAGTCCTGGTCTGAAAGTTGATAAATCAATGGCCAAGTAATTACCATGAGCCACACTGAAATGTCTGGCGGCCCCAGTATTTAAGAGGGAGAGGTCGAACTGAGACAGTAAAATTGCGACATCTCTATCTCAGTCAGTAAGGACGGTGCCACCTCACAAGGGGTTATGGGCTTTAAAATCTCCCAAAAGTAGGAAAGGTTTAGGGAGTTGATCAATCAGTGCAGTTAATACATTCAGGGATATTGCACCATCTGG
The DNA here is from genome assembly GCF_021461395.2 of Schistocerca americana. Classification (NCBI taxonomy): domain Eukaryota; kingdom Metazoa; phylum Arthropoda; class Insecta; order Orthoptera; family Acrididae; genus Schistocerca; species Schistocerca americana. The sequence goes on along the minus strand of NC_060124.1, from coordinate 375,769,378 downwards.
AGGATGATATACATTGCAGATAGTTATTTCCTGCATCGTCCTTATTCTGACAGCCGCAGATTCAAGAGGGCTTTGAAGGGGCACAGTTTTACTACAAACTGAGTTTGGGACATAAAAGCAAACTCCCACCTGACACTCGATTATAGTTGCTGTGGTTCGTGTAGTATACCTTATAGCTGCGGAGGGCAGGGGTCCGTATTTCGCATTGCTGGGAACCAGGTTTCCAGGATGGCAATGCAGAAAGCAGGTGTAAAGCTTAAAAGTTCCGGAGCTCAGCCAGGCGGTGGAAAAACCCGGCGCAATTCCACTGGAGGATGACGTCATCGTGAAACTGGGAAGGCATTCAATGAGGCAGTTTACGCCTCAGGGTCACCTGCTGCCACCGACTTTTTACCTAAGCAGTCTGTATCCATTGTGTCTAAGGGTCTGGCGATATCTAGGTCCTCAGTGGATGCCAGAATCTCCACCTCATTCGCAGACACAGAGCTTGAAGGTAGCGATGGTTTGGGTGCCACCACAATTCACTTGGTCTTGGGTACCTTCTTTTTGGATTTCTCTCGCTGCTCCTTGGATTACCCTGGCTGGGAGGACTTAACTGATTCAGTCTCTGGAATGAGGATGAGCGTGAAGCCCTAGGACCAGCTGCTTTTGGGGTCTTCAGCCACTGGTTGGTGTCATCTTTCCCACTAGCAGAAACCTGGGAAGGAACCCAAGAGACCTCTTCCTAGCGAGAGGAGTCAAAGAAGATTTACGCTTCTCCAGCCAAGAGATGGGGACTGATATCCCCGATGGTTGGGGGGGGGGGGGGGGGGGAGAGGGTGTTGCTCCAAAAGTAGATGGTGTGGGAGTAACAGGGGGGGGGGAAGTGCCCCCAACCATCAAGGAATTGATGGGGCGACTACTGTTCTCGTAGTGGCGGCATAAGAGGATGTCATAGCCACAGGAAATAGCCGTTCAAATTTCCTCTTAGCCTCAGTATAGGTCAGTTGGTCCAAGGTCTTATATTCCAGGATTTTCCTCTCTTTCTGTGAAATCGTGCAGTCTGGTGAGCAGTTAACTATTGGGATGTGATGGACATCCACAATCTCGACATGTGACACTGAAAGTACAGTGCAAAGACATATGGCTGAACTTCGAGCACTTAAAGCGCCGCATTGGGAGAGGGATTTATGGCATGACGTCACAGTGGTAGACCTTCACCTTGACCTTCTCTGGCAATGTGCCACCCTCGAAGGCCAAGATGAAGGCACCAGTGGCAACCTGATTATCCCTCGGTCCCCAATGGACACGCCAGATGAAATAAACACTTCGCTGCTCTAAATTCGTCAGGCTGCAAAAGAGGGATCTGGTGGAATATAATACCCTGGACCATATTTAATGAAGATAACACAAACATCCCCCAACTTGTCACAAGGAAGTAATGCCCATTACTGGGCAGAAGATGCTGTTTCTATCGAGACTGATCCAGAGCGCATTTTGGACAAGCCCTCCACCTCCCCAAACTTGTCCTCCAAATGCTCCACAAAAGACTGAGGCTTCATGGACATGAAAGAGTCCCTGTCAACTCTCATACATTTGAGGTACTTGGGTGAATAAGCTTCAGTGCCATCCTTAGCCTAGTGCATTCCTCCTATGGTGTAGCCAGGGAGGGGAATCATTTGACATCATGGTTCAAATGGTTCTGAGCACTATACGACTTAACTTCTGAGGTCATCAGTCGCCTAGAACTTAGAACTAATTAAACCTAACTAACCTAAGGACATCACACACATCCATGCCAGAGGCAGGATTCGAACCTGCGACCGTAGTGGTCATTTGACGTCATATTTCTTGGCCTTGTAGATAGACTTTGCCCGCTTAGAGACTACTGGCTTTATCGCGTGTCATCTGCCCTGATGCCACCCACATTGCTCAGGGGCCCTCCCCACGGGAGCCACCCAGCCTCAGCATGAGCCACCTGGCAGGATGGGCATTGCCAGGAGTCCCAATGTCCAAGGATGATGGACATCTGCTCCTTGGCATACGAGGGTAGTTAGTGACGCAGGCATCAGCAGAGCGATCCCTGTGTGGTCAGGGGGCTACAGCCAACAGGTCACATGGCGGCCCCATTACAATGGACTGGCTACCGTACTGGATATGAGGTGCTAAGAAGTTCATGGTCATCGACGGTGCAGGGCGTGGTGGAAAATGCACCCAGGAAGGTGTCTTCGCTCAAGAGATGGAGAATGAGCGGGACTGCAATGCGACTATGAGAAAGTGGGCACGATGCACCACTTATGGTGCACTAATGGCCAAACCCGACAGGGGATGTTCACATAAAGGCCAAAAGGTGTGAGACTCCATTTAGTTACCTCTTACGACAGGCAGGGATACCTTGGTTGGGCCTATTCTAACCCGCGGACCCGCAGGAGGGGGGAGGGGGGGGGACCGCGAGGTTAGAAAAATTCATTGTGGTATTGAAAAAATTACAAGAGTACTTTCCCAAACGTTTTGAGGATACTGACAACCTTACATCTGTTTTCGAGGCCGGTTGCCGTTTCAGTTGAAAGCGCTCTTGTGCATGTGCAGACAAACTAATTGATCTGCAAGGGAATTCCCGTTTCGAAGACAAATCCTTTCACGTGGAAACTGTCCACGATGTTCTCATTGATTTACTCAGTTAGAGTTGCCAGATCTCCATAATGAGGTTGTAAAAGTGGTGCGGTATGTCCATTAGCATTTATGTGTAAAAGACGTTTTCGAAACTAAATAAGTGATGATTACGTGGTAACATAAATGCGAAAATCTTTGCACTTTCGTGCGTCTGTCCATATGCCGACAGTTTGTACCATTTTAAAATTATGTCTTCAGCGAGCCACTAATATTTAAACAACACTGAAAATATGTGTTGTTTATAATCACTGTTGTTGAAAAACGTGAAACTTAAACCAAATCGTATGCGGTGCGATTACTTCGCCATTCAAAAGTGGTGCTTTCGCGGTTTCCCCACTTCCCCCTCGTCAGGCGCAGACAGCGTGGCGTGGCGGTGGGTGATGTGAGGATAGAGGCTAAGCGCTATGGCACTCGTGCCAGGGCATGTCTCGCGAGCCGGACTCTCATCAGCTGCCCCTGCTTCAGCAGGTATTAAAAGCACGCAAATTGCACTGTTATTCAGTGTGTGGTTTCCCATTACGCGACTCTGAGCGTCACAGTTCTTTTAGAGTTTCCTCATAGCTTAAGAGAAATCATTGCTTTTCATATTCACCCTCCTCGATCTGCTAAATGAAGCGATGCGTATTCGTAATCACATTAGACGTTTGTTGGTCGTTGGTATTATAATGAGTTTCAAACAGAGCCGCGCGGTGTAACGAGATTGCGATGTAATAGCGAGACAAGGCAGCAGCGTTGTAAGCCGGCCGTAAGAACGAGGGCGGGGAGCGGCGTCTATTCTCATAAGGCAGGCCTGGAAAAGCCAGCCAGCCAGGCCAGGGAAAGCCAGCCAGACAGGGCAGGGCAGGGCAGAGTAGGCAGGGCGCATTAGGCGCTCCGGTGCGCCCGTTGTGCGGCCATAATGAGCCCACATACCGCCGGCAGAAGGGCGCATAATTTCATTTGAGTCGCGCGACAGCGCTCCGCGATTGTCTGCGGCCACGCCTCCGCGGTCCTCTTCCCTCGAGCTGCCTTGTTCAGCAGGCCTCCTACCGGAGCTTCACCCGTCTTCAAGTTAGCGCGCTGCCTCTCTGGCTCCTGCTGCATAACTGAATGGCAAACGTGAGACAGGGCTTGTTCCCATGAACTGGCTTCATCTGTGTGGGGCTAAATGTATATGACCTCAGGTAAGCGTAATAATCATTTATTAGACGCAATAAGAAGACTGATAAAATCAACAGGAAAGTTAATACCGAAAAGAATGAGGACACAATTTTGGCCACTTCTCGTCAGTTTGTACGAACCATCACAAGAGAAGTGAGACTGTAAGACTACACTGTCCAGTCAGATCTGGAAATCTCTGTACAGCGTGTTACGGGCGTAAGTGCCGTTCTTGGTACCCTGGTATGTACCCACTTCAACGTGTTAGTTGTTTTTTCCCTGCATTTGACAGTTTTGCTCGACCGTATCACAAAAATTACTACATACACTCCTGGAAATTGAAATAAGAACACCGTGAATTCATTATCCCAGGAAGGGGAAACTTTGTTGACACATTCCTGGGGTCAGATACATCACATGATCACACTGACAGAACCACTGGCACATAGACACAGGCAACAGAGCATGCACAATGTCGGCACTAGTACAGTGTATATCCACCTTTCGCAGCAATGCAGGCTGCTATTCCCCCATGGAGACGATCGTAGAGATGCTGGATGTAGTCCTGTGGAACGGCTTCCCATGCCATTTCCACCTGGCGCCTCAGTTGGACCAGCGTTCGTGCTGGAGGTGCAGACCGCGTGAGACGACGCTTCATCCAGTACCAAACATGCTCAATGGGGGACAGATCCGGAGATCTTGCTGGCCAGGGTAGTTGACTTACTCCTTCTAGAGCACGTTGGGTGGCACGGGATACATGCGGACGTGCATTGTCCTGTTGGAACAGCAAGTTCCCTTGCCGGTCTAGGAATGGTAGAACGATGGGTTCGATGACGGTTTGGATGTACCGTGCACTATTCAGTGTCCCCTCGACGATCACCAGTGGTGTACGGCCAGTGTAGGAGATCGCTCCCCACACCATGATGCCGGGTGTTGGCCCTGTGTGCCTCGGTCGTATGCAGTCCTGATTGTGGCGCTCACCTGCACGGCGCCAAACACGCATACGACCATCATTGGCATCAAGGCAGAAGCGACTCTCATCGCTGAAGACGACACGTCTCCATTCGTCCCTCCATTCACGCCTGTCGCGACACCACTGGAGGCGGGCTGCAAGATGTAGGGGCGTGAGCGGAAGACGGCCTAACGGTGTGCGGGACCGTAGCCCAGCTTCATGGAGACGGTTGCGAATGGTCCTCGCCGATACCCCAGGAGCAACAGTGTCCCTAATTTGCTGGGAAGTGGCGGTGCGGTCCCCTACGGCACTGCGTAGGATCCTACGGTCTTGACGTGCATCCGTGCGTCGCTGCGGTCCGGTCTCAGGTCGACGGGCACGTGCACCTTCCGCCGACCACTGGCGACAACATCGATGTACTGTGGAGACCTCACGCCCCACGTGTTGAGCAATTCGGCGGTACGTCCACCCGGCCTCCCGCATGCCCACTATACGCCCTCGCTCAAAGTCCGTCAACTGCACATACGGTTGACGTCCACGCTGTCGCGGCATGCTACCAGTGTTAAAGACTACGATGGAGCTCCGTATGCCACGGCAAACTGGCTGACACTGACGGCGGCGGTGCACAAATGCTGCGCAGCTAGCGCCATTCGACGGCCAACACCGCGGTTCCTGGTGTGTCCGCTGTGCCGTGCGTGTGATCATTGCTTGTACAGCCCTCTCGCAGTGTCCGGAGCAAGTATGGTGGGTCTGACACACCGGTGTCAATGTGTTCTTTTTTCCATTTCCAGGAGTGTATTTTCTGCCTGGTCATAACTGTACAACTGACAACACCTGTCAGTATAGATTAACTGTTTTGCATCTATGCCTCCATACTGAAATAGCTGACCTGCTGCCCAGGGTTAAATAAACTTTAATGGCTTGTTCTTGCCTCATGACCTTAGAGTTACTAACCAACCTCAAATCATACTACTCCTAATTCTTCTAACAACTGTAATTATTAGTCTGCAGTAGAAGTAAATACTGATCTAAAGTTGTTCAGTACACTATCGTGAATCACTAATAAAGTTATCTGTACTTATACCCCTAATACGAGTACAACACTACTAGGTTCAAATGGCTCTGAGCACTATGGGACTCAACATCTTAGGTCATAAGTCCCCTAGAACTTAGAACTACTTAAACCTAACTAACCTAACGACATCACACACACCCATGCCCGAGGCATGATTCGAACCTGCGACCGTAGCAGTCCCGCGGTTCCGGACTGCAGCGCCAGAACCGCACGGCCACCGCGGCCGGCACAACACTACTAGCCATTAAAATTGCTACACCACGAAGATGACGACCTACAGACTCGAAATTTAACCGACAGGAAGGAGATGCTGTGATGTGCAAATGATTAGCTTTTCAGAGCATTCACACAAGGATGGCGCCGGTGGCTACACCTACAACGTGCTGATATGAGGAAGGTTTCCAACCGATTTCTCATACACAAACAGCAGTTGACCGAAGTTGCCTGGTGAAACCTTGATGTGATGCCTCGTGTAAGGATGAGAAATGCGTACCATCACGTTTCCGACTTTGATAAAGGTCGGATTGTACCAACTCGCGATTGTGGTTTATCGTATCATGACACTGCTGCTCGCGTTGGTCGAGATCCAATGACTGTTAGCAGAATATGGAGTCGGTGGGTTCACGAGGGTAATACGGAACGCTGTGCTGGATCCCAACGGCCGCGTATCACTAGCAGTCGAGATGACAGGCCTCTTATCCGCATGGCTGAAACGGGTCGTGCAGCCACGTCTCGATCCCTGAGTCAACAGATGGGGACGTTTGCAAGACAACAACCATCTGCACGAACAGTTAGATGACGTTTGCAGCAGCATGGACTATCAGCTCGGAGACCCTTGACGCTGCATCTCAGACAGGAGCGCCTGCGATGGTGTACTCAACGACGGATGTGGGTGCACGAATGGCAAAACGTCATTTTTTCGGATGAATCCAGGTCCTGTTTACAGCATCATGATGGTCGCATGCGTGTTTGGCGACATCGCGGTGAATGCACATTGGAACCGTGTATTCGTCATCGCCATATTGGCGTATCACCTGGCTTGATGGTATGGGGTGCCATTGGTTACACGTCTCGGTCACCTCTTGTTCGCATTGACGGCACTTTGAACAGTGGACGTTACATTTCAGATGTGTTACGACACGTGGCTCTACCCTTCATTCGATCCCTGTGAAACCCTACATTTCAGTAGGATAATGCACGAGCGCATGTTGCAAGTCCTGTACGGGCCTTTCTGGATACAGAAAATATTCGACTGTTGCCCTGGCCAGCACATTCTCCAGATCTCTCACCAATTGAAAACGTCAATGGTGGCCGAGCAAATGGCTCGTCACAATACGCCAGTCATTACTCTTGGTGAACTGGGGAATTGTGTTGAAGCTGCATGGGCAGCAGTACTTGTAAACGCCATCCAAGCTCTGTTTGACTCAATGCCCAGGCGTATCAAGGCCGTTATTACGGCCAGAGGTGGTTGTTCTGGGTACTGATTTCTTAGTATCCATGCATCCAAATTGCGTGAAAATGTAATCACATGTCAGTTCTAGTATAATATATTTGTCCAATGAATACCTGTTTATTATCTGTTTTTATTCTTGGTATAGCAATTTTAATGGCCAGTAGTGTACATATTTTCTGCCTCGTCATAACTGAACAACTGATAATACCTGTCAGTATAGATTAACTGTTTTGCACCTGTGCCTCCATACTTAAATAGCTGACCTGCTGCCCACGGTAAAATAAACATTAATGGTTTGTTCTTGCCACATGACCTTAGAGTTACTAACCAACCTAAAAAGATACTTCTCCTAATTCTGTAATTATTAGTCTGCAGTTGAAGTAAATACTGATCTAAAGTTGTTCAGTACACTGTCGTGAGTCACTAATAAAGTTATCTGTACTTATACCCCTAATATTACAATGCAGAATTGAACACTAGGTGTCATTAGAGGCAGACCTGCCAGTATAAAAGGCGGCCGAAAATACTTTGATGTCAGTGGAAAGGCACTAAAAATTCGAATGTGGAAGCCTCTTTCGATGTCAACTAAGTAACGATTCGTGTACTCAGATAGCAGAGGGTGGCTGTGATGGTCTCATGAAATCTGTGGAAGGAATCATTCGTGTTCAAAATTACTGCCAGTGGTCCCGCTAGCACAATGATTGTGTACAGAATGTTAAAAAGAGTGCGATACAATGGTCGAGCAGCTCTTTATAAGCCAATCACTTCTATGCTAAGCGATGCTTGGATGTATAGAGCAGCGCCGCTGAACAGTGGTTGACTGGGAACGAATGCCGTGGCAATCTGATGGAAAAATTTGGGTTTTGCAGCTACTTGGAGAAGGTTACACGCAATGTATTCGTATAATGCCAACAGCGAAGTATGGACGAAGTGGTGTTACAATATGGGAATGTTTCTCGAGGATAGTGTGTAGTCTCTTCATTACACTTAAGGAAACAGTAAACGCCGAAGGATACGAACACGTTTTATGTGTTCATAGATGAGGACTATTTGTATCAGCAACCTGTCCTAAAGTACCTTCTGCGAGGCAATGGTTTGTGGACAATAACATTCATAAAAAAGTTATGGCCTGCCAAGAGTCCACCGGTGGTTCTAGGCGCTACAGTCTGGAACCGCGCGACCGCTACGATCGCAGGTTCGAATCCCGCCTCGGGCATGGATATGTGTGATATCCTTAGGTTAGTTACGTTTAAACAGTTCTCAGATGTTAAGTCCCATAGTGCTCAGAGCCATTTGAACCATTTTTGAACCAAGAGTTCCATCGTGAATCCAATTGAACACCTTTGGGGTGAACTAGACCGTTGAGTTCGCTATGTTCTCTAGTTTTGGCTCTTGAGGAAGAATGGGCTGCCATTCCTCCACAGACATTTGCATATCTCGATGAAAGTGGCTTCAGTACAGTTCAAGCCGCCAAAAGCACAAAGGGTGAACACTCCTCATACTAATGTCGACTAACAGACGTCAGGATACATTCGCTGAAATACTGTACTTCAATTACTAGAGTTACCGAATCGAACACATTATTAGTCACATGTTTAAAAGTGCGCACAGGACCCTTTGGAGCACTGTAGACCGTACAGAACTGGTACTAGCCAGTGACTATCCGAAGCTGATGTAAGTTATGTCAATCAAGTGGCGTCTATATACCAGTGGCTTGTACGGAACAGCACAAGAAGATGTATCGACAGGAGGACACGACGCAATGGCATAAAGGAACTGTCGTGTTTGGTCGTGCCGAAGGCCACCACATCGATGAAGTTGCTCCATTTGTTGGTGTATGACTGCGAACTGTCTTATGGTGTGCACCAATCGCAGCCGTGTTGCACGGCATAGAAGTGGTCGCAAAACGATCCAGTACGAGAGCTAACGGAGACGAATGTCAATCCTTGTCAAAGACAACACATTTTAGAGCCAACAGGAACTGCCACTGTCAGTGAATTCATCTCAACCAGTTCTCGTGTCCGCAGCTCGTGGTCTAGTGGCTAGAGTTGCTCACTCTGGATCACGGGGTCCAGGGTTCGATTCCCGTCCGGGTTGGGGATTATCTCTGCGCGGGCACCGGGTGTTTGTGTTGTCCTCATCATTTCATCGTCATCATCATTCCTGACAGTGGCTAGATTGGACTGTGAAATACATTGAACTGAGTAAAAACAGGAACTTTGCATGGGCGCTGGTGTCCGCCCAGTTGAGCACCCTACAACCAAACATCATCGTCATCAACCAGTTCTCGAGGAAAAATTGTGAACCGAATTTCGTGCAGTGGATATTTGGAGTCACATATCTCGCAAGAAGCTAATACTCTAAACGGCAGCTAATGTTTCGCTGCTGCTATGGCCCGAAAAACATAGGAACTGAACAGTAGCTGTCTGGAGGTGTAGGTGTGTAGTGCGATACAAGGAGCCGTGATTTTGCCTCTTTTCGAATCATAAAAGGTGTCGAGTGCACTGTCAGCACAATTAAGCGTTCAGGTCCGAGATGATGTCAAGAGGGTATTTTTAGAAACACACCTCTGGCTTACTACATCAGGTGCCGTGAATATGAACCAAGGTATGTACTTAAACATGCTCGGTGACCCAGTCTTGCCCTTTTCCTACATCTACATGACAAGCGCTTTCATAGTTTCCGAGATGACAATAGCCCTTTTCTCAAGGCTGTGTGCATACGTCTCTGGTTTGAGAAACACTCGGCTACTAAATCACCCAAACCATTTCCGTAGGAAATATCATAAGGCTCTCTGGAACAGCAAGACCTCAGTACGAGCTCTAATCACCGAGTGGGCTCAGTTCGATATCACACACCCGAAGAAATTCGTGGACACTCTTCTTCGCCAAACTGAGATAACCATCAAGTTTAGAGGTGGTGTTACACCGCACCAGGTAACATCTCCCGAGATTGACTAACTTTTCTCTAGTGTGCTAATATGTTGAATGGTCACAGTCAGTGTGCTCCCTGTCGCCGTTGGATAAGCAGCTGCCAGCAGCAAGTCGTATACTCCTATCTTACTTATTTGTTACATAGTTCTTAATTTCTTTGCGTGTTTTTGGGTACTTGCATTGTTTCCAGAGTTGTAGCATCGCGCTTTAGTGTTTACTTCGTAGATTCTTACTTAAATTGCGTGTGAGTTTCGTATAGGAGGTGTAATTTCGAGTTTTAGTTACTGTAATCGTAAATTCAGGCAGATTGTAGCGCAGTCGTTAGGCTTTTGTACAGGTTAGTTCACACATTCTTTGAGTGTTTCCCTTGCGTTATCTAGGCACGGACTCGTGTTTCAGTAACTGTTGTTCAACATCGATTAGAATGGACAGGGACTGTGATTGCTGTGTTCGGATGAGGGCTGAGTTGGCATCCCTTCGCTCACAGCTGCAAGCGGCGCTGACTTCGGTCGCACAGCTTGAGGCTGTTGCAAATGGGCACCACTGTGGGAAGCCGTACTTGGGTATCACGGGGATGTCAACCTCGTCCCGTCTGTCCCCAGATCGGTCTGCCGCTGTGGTCACCCCGGTTGCTGCCCGCAGTGGGGCTGAGCCCTCGCCTGTGGTTGATTGGGAGGTCGTTCCAAGGCTTGGCAGACAGCGAAAGACGTCCCCGGAGGCTGATCAGAAAGTCTCCCCGATGCGTCTGCCTGCCCCGTTTCAGAGGATGATTCTCAGCCTTCAAGGTCCGGGCAATCGCAGAGGGTGGGCGTATTGGTAGTTGGGAGCTCCAATGTTAGGCGTGTAATGGGGCCCCTTAGGGATATGGCGGCTAAGGAGGGGAAGAAATCCAGTGTGCACTCCGTGTGCATTCCGGGTGGAGTCATTCCTGATGTGGAAAGGGTCCTTCCGGATGCCATGAAGGGCACAGGGTGCAGTCAGCTGCAGGTGGTGGCACATGTCGGCGCTAATGACGTGTGTCGCTTTGGATCTGAGGAAATTCTCTCTGGATTCCAGCGGCTATCTGATTTGGTGAAGGCTGCCGGTCTTGCTTACGAGATGAAGGCAGAGCTCGTCATCTGCAGCATCGTTGACAGAACCGACTGCGGACCTTTCGTGCAGAACCGGGTGGAGGGTCTGAATCAGAGGCTCAGACGGTTTTGCGACCGTGTTAGCTGCAGATTCCTTGACTTGCGCCATAGGGTGGTGGGGTTTCGGGTTCCGCTGAATAGGTCAGGGGTTCACTACACTCAGCTGGCGGCTACACGGGTAGCGGAGGCTGTGTGGCGTGGACTGGGCGGTTTTTTTTAGGTTAGAAGGCCTCGGGAAAGTACGGGGTGGGCTGCAATCTCAAAGGGTGGATGGCAAATACAGGACGTGCTTGGATCAAGGAACAGTCGGAATTGTAGTTGTAAATTGTTGTAGTTGTGCTGGGAAAGTCCCTGTGCTTCAAGCGCTAATAGAAAGCACAGAAGCTGAAATCGTTATAGGTACAGAAAGCTGGCTAAAGCCTGAAATAAATTCTGCAGAAATTTTTACGAAGTCTCAGACGGTGTTCAGGAAAGATAGATTAGGCAGAATTGGTGGTGGAGTGTTTGTGTCTGTCAGTAGTGGTTTATCTTGCAGTGAAGTCGAAGTAGATACTCCGTGCGAATTGGTACGGGTGGAGGTTATACTTAACAGCCGAACTAAGTTAATAATTGGCTCCTTCTACCGACCCCCAGACTCCGATGATATAGTTGCTGAACAGTTCAGAGAAAATTTGAGTCTCGTAACAAATAAATACCCCACTCATACGTTTATAGTTGGTGGGGACTTCAACCTTCTCTTGATATGTTGGCAAAAATACTTGTTCAAAACCGGTGGTAGGCAGAAAACATCTTCCGAGATTGTCCTAAATGCTTTCTCCAAAAATTATTTCGAGCAGTTAGTCCACGAACCCACGCGAATTGTAAATGGTTGCGAAAACACACTTGACCTCTTAGCCACAAACAATCCAGAGCTAATAGAGAGCATCATGACTGATACAGGGATTAGTGATCACAAGGTCGTTGTAGCTTGGCTCAATACCGTTTCTTCCAAATCCACCAGAAACAAACGCAAAATAATTTTATTTAAAAAAGTGGATAAAGTGTCACTAGAAGCCTTCCTAAGAGACAATCTCCATTCCTTCCGAACTGACTATGCAAATGTAGACGAGATGTGGCTCAAATTCAAAGATATAGTAGCAACAGCAATTGAGAGATTCATACCCCATAAATTGGTAAGAGATGGAACTGATCCCTCATGGTACACAAAACAGGTCCGAACGCTGTTGCAGAGGCAACGGAAAAAGCATGCGAAATTTAGAAGAACGCGAAATCCCGAAGATTGGCTAAAATTTACAGACGCGCGAAATTTGGCACGGACTTCAATGAGAGATGCCTTTAATAGGTTCCACAACGAAACATTGTCTCGCAATTTGGTAGAAAATCCGAAGAAATTCCGGTCGTATGTAAAGTACACAAGCGGCAAGACGCAGTCAATACCTTCGCTGCGCAGTGCCGATGGTACTGTTACCGACGACTGTGCCGCTAAAGCGGAGTTATTGAACGCAGTTTTCCGAAATTCCTTCACCAGGGAAGACTAATGGAATATTCCAGAATTTGAAACACGAACAGCTGCTAGCATGAGTTTCTTAGAAGCAGATACCTTAGGGGTTGCGAAGCAACTCATATCGCTTGATACGGGCAAGTCTTCAGGTCCAGATTGCATACCGATTAGGTTCCTTTCAGATTACGCTGATACTATAGCTCCCTACTTAGCAATTATACACAACCGCTCGCTCACCGATAGATGTGTACCTACAGATTGGAAAATTGCGCAGGTCGCACCAGTGTTTAAGAAGGGTAGTAGGAGTAATCCATCGAAATACAGACCTATATCATTGACGTCGGTTTGCAGTAGGGTTTTGGAGCATATACTGTATTCAAACATTATGAATCACCTCTAAGGGAACGATCTATTGATACGTAATCTGCATGGTTTCAGAAAACATCGTTCTTGTGCAACGCAGCTAGCTCTTTATTCGCACGAAGTAATGGCCGCTATCGACAGGGGATCTCAAGTTGATTCCGTATTTCTAGATTTCCGGAAAGCTTTTGACACCGTTCCTCACAAGCGACTTCTAATCAAGCTGCGGGCCTATGTGGTATCGTATCAGTTGTGCGACTGGATTCGTGATTTCCTGTCAGGAAGGTCACAGTTCGTAGTAATAGACGGCAAATCATTGAGTAAAACTGAAATAATATCAGGTGTTCCCGAGGGAAGCGTTCTGCGACCTCTGCTGTTCCCGATCTATATAAATGACCTGGGTGACAATATGAGCAGTTCTCTTAGGTTGTTCGCAGATGATGCTGTAATTTACCGTCTAGTAAGTTCATCCGAAGACCAGTATCAGTTGCAAAGCGATTTGTAAAAGATTGCTGTATGGTGTGGCAGGTGGCAGTTGACGCTAAATAACGAAAAGTGTGAGGTGATCCACATGAGTTCCAAAAGAAATCCGTTGGAATTCGATTACTCTATAAATAGTACAATTCTCAAGGCTGTCAATTCAACTAAGTACCTGGCTGTTAAAATTACGAACAACTTCAGTTGCCGCGTGGCATTAGCCGAGCGGTCTAAGGCACTGCAGTCATGGACTGTGCGGCTGGTCCCGGCGGAGGTTCGAGTCCTCCCTCGGGCATGGGTGTGTGTGTTTGTCCTTAGGATAATTTAGGTTAAGTAGTGTGTAAGCTTAGGGACTGATGACCTTAGCAGTTAAGTCCCATAAAATTTCACCCACATTTGAACATTTGAACATTTGAACAACTTCAGTTGGAAAGACCACATACTTAATATTGTGGGGAAGGCGAGCCAAAGGTTGCGTTTCATTGGCAGAACACTTAGAAGATGCAGCAAGTCCACTAAAGAGACAGCTTACACTACACTCGTTCGTCCTCTGTTAGAATATTGCTGCGCGGTGTGGGATCCTTACCAGGTGGGATTGACGGAGGACATCGAAAGGGTGCAAAAAGGGGCAGCTCGTTTTGTATTATCACGTAATAGGGGAGAGAGTGTGGCAGATATGATACTCGAGTTGGGATGGAAGTCATTAAAGAAAAGACGTTTTTCGTCGCGGCGAGATCTGTCTACGAAATTTCAGTCACCAACTTTCTCTTCCGAATGCGAAAATATTTTGTTGAGCCCAACCTACATAGGTAGGAATGATCATCAAAATAAAATAAGAGAAATCAGAGCTCAAACTGAAAGGCTTAGGTGTTCGTTTTTCCCGCGAGCTGTTCGGGAGTGGAATGGTAGAGAGATAGTATGATTGTGGTTCGATGAACCCTCTGCCAAGCACTTAAATGTGAATTGCAGAGTAGTCATGTAGATGTAGATGTAGATGAAGCGTGAATGGTTTTCGTCCTGGAGCTCTGTTGCTGACCTTTGACCAGGTTCATCAAAATCAATGAAACCAACAGTTGCGGACGAACAATCAAGTGCAGATGTGTCATACAGCTCCATCGGAATCCAAAAGCAGCGCAGCTTATGTGCAGCCTTACGGAAAATGATATGTAAAAATTTTAAAAGGATTTAAATTAGTATCACAGAATAGCTAGAATATTATGGCGAGGAAAGTCATCAGAGTGGAGGAATTTTAACTCACTGACGATCCCTCAGAGATGAAGAAAGAAAAAAGTTAAATGCAAGGGAAGTCATTCAGCAAGGAAGAGCCATGGCAGGCTTAATACCCCAGGAAAACCAGTCAAAAACCAGCAAATGGGGTAAGTAATATGTGTGTTGTAGCTAATTTCTTCTATTTTTGCAATTTTTGCACAAAGTGGTTCATTCTTAGAAGCCAACTTTATTTCCAAAGGGTATTCTCATGTAATTCTGCACAAAAAGGGTCTTGCATATATTTTAATTCAGATGAACAGTCTGAGCGACATTGGTGTCCGAATAGGATTTTGTTTACACATAATTTTTTCAGCTTTTGTTGCTTAATCATTTATCTAAATGTGAAGCCTAATCAAGTATCGGACATACTCCACCCATTTTCAACTTGATGGAATTTTTTGTGTGTTCAATACCGTTGAAATCACGATTAGGTGCACTACAATGAAAACGGCCAGTTACCACTTCCATTCACTGACCGTTCCACTAACACTGGTGTTTGTTCTTACTCTCTTTTCTTTTCTACGGATTTCGGAAAGGCGATTGCTGGACCCCACGACCCGTTTTATTTACGATGAATCTTTTTCGGAAGGACGGCATCAAAAGTAACGAATGGATTGGAAACTTTCTTACTTGTCAACAAGGAACGGAAGGATGAGGTTCATACCTGTCTTCAAAACTTTAGAATGATTGATGTGCATAAGATGTATTTACTTCTCCTGGGACTACTGTAAAAGCAAAAGAAAATTTCATCCTCTCACTCTCCACGAAAACGGGAAAGAGACCTGCTGATGACAGCTTCACTGATACCAGATTTCGGTGTTTTATTATCTGTGGGTCAGGCAAGGACTGCTGTCATACTTTCTCGCTTTCTCCCACTATTGGCGCAACATGACTTCATTCCTATCGAGAGAATCTACAGGTCTAGCTATGGGTGGGAAACAGGGAAACTGAAGTAGGGGGGAATCAAACTCCTCCCTCTCTCCAATTCACATGGAACGACCATCAACTCCACACAAGATATTACTACTGATAATACGCGACTGCGCTCAAGGCTGCGGAAGAAAGTGCAAGTGTGTGAAGACTAAAGTAAAGTGTAAAAGCTGCCGAGAACATAGCTGCACTAATCGTGACTCGCACTGATTTGACGGAAGATGGTTTCTTGTAAACAACAGTATGCAGCAGCTTGCTTGTTCAACTATCGACGTATTTTAGTCGTGTCGTTGTTGTACGGATCATGATTGTAAACGCCTTATAAAAACAGTAATCGTTCATTAATTCTACAATAATTCTTGATTCTTGTGAACAACGATTTTTAGTGCAATATAATTATTAAGATTCCTCGTACTGAACAAAAAACTATATATCAGAATTGTTGTGAGTCAAGAAACGTCAGTTTTAAAGAGAATTTCACTCTGTCGCGTTCTCTTTTAACTTCAGATTTTAGTACCAACACTTATGTACGACATGTATCTTTCTATATGTTTAATAGGAAAGTAGTTCTGGAGAAACATGAAGAAGATTTAACTGAATTAAAATCGAATTTGAAAATTTTGCCACTCTCATAGGCTAATGGGCTTTTAGTATTACATGTAATATATCTCGAAAACTGTCTATCTCGCTTAAAAGACGCATATGACCTTCTCTGAGCAGAATTTCGCTATAAACATTTTTTGTTATTGTGGATGTTTTAGAAAACCGGAGAAAAAATTGAGTTGAGGGATGGGGGTTATGGACGCTCACTCCCTAGGGGAGGGAACTTTTCTGTTTCTTACTACTACATCCCCTACTAGTGTTCTCCCAAAGTACAAGCAGTATCTCCAGACGGCTGAGGTTTCCTCGAACTGTCACTAAAACAAATAAATGAAAAGAAGGAAGTTTCAAGTGAACCTGGAAAATAATTTTTCAGATTCTAATACTTCCACTAACTACACACGGTTAAATTATCGTTGCATTACTTCCTAAAATGAATAACATCACCGAAGACGAACTTGTAGGTACCTGTCTCGTTATTCTCTAATCTACTAACTATATATTTAATAAAGCTGCGTATTCATTAACATCCAAACATATTATTAATATAAATAAATTATACTATACATTTTGATTTTATTCTCATGGAGGTGAAAACTATGGTGAGCAAGGAGAAGACTGCTCTTCAATTGACCAACTTCCGTTTTCGGCTATGGGAGGGCAGGTTAAGTGTGAGTCAATAAAAGGGCTAGGCGGAGGAATTAGAACTAGAGATATTGCTGGAACCCTCGGGAACGCTAATCGACGAAAACCAGCACTACCACCGCGTGATCAGTTTGGAAACAAAACATTGTTTGTCTGCAAAACATCGCTTCTGCTAGTAGCAGATTTTGGGCACGTTATTAAATGTAGGGAAAAACCGCGTAAAAAGGAACTTAAACTGAATAAAGGCCCACGCACCAGGAGGAGGGAAGCTGTCGGTGGAGGGAGGTGCCCTAGCCACTCGGTCGTCGCCGTTGCACAACTTACACCTCGAGGTGCTGTGGGGGTCGAAAGTAGCTGCTGCCTCAGAGAAGTGCACAGCCCTCCGTGGCCCTCGTGGCCCCGTTAGTGTTATTAAAATTCTCCCGGATGTGCTGCAGTCATAAGTTCCTTTGAACACTACAGTAATCCATGTTTCGCAGTGTTGCAGGTGGCGTACCTGCGCCCTCACGAAGACCACTGTAACACAGCCGAAACGCTGGTTATTTTAGTCTCCTACTTCTTTTGTACTTTCCCTGTTAGGCCAATTGTGGTCTGTTACGGTCTCGCCTTTTCCTCGGTCTGCCACGATCTCTGTTTCCCTTTGGCTTTAACGTTCTTTATATGACGTGATAATCTCTCTTGATCTCTACTTTGTAGATGTTCATTTCATTTTTGTTTACATCCAGTTATTCTTTCACACTCCCAGCTTTTATCTTCTTCCGAATATCTTAATTTCATACTTCGTCTATTCCTTTACATCCCCTCACCGCCTCTAAGAAATCTCATTTCTACTCCTTGTATAGCCGATGTTCATTTCCATATTATAGAGTTACAATGCGACTGTTTCATTAATTTCCGTTGGTGTTTCTTTGCATATTTTAGGCTTTTAAGTTCTGTTAATTGTTCCACAGATACTTCCAGACCTACGCAGATTAATCTGCGTATATTCTTCGTATCCATACTACATTTTTATCCCAGACAGTTAAAACATTTTACCTGTTCATTTGTTTTTTCTTTATCTACTACCTTACTTCTCACTGAATATTTTCAAAGAAATTCGAGAAGATTTCAGAAAATTTTGTATTATGGGCATCCACAGTTGTGGAACTGAGCTAACTCATGAAATTAATATGTGTCCTGGAAGATGTGGCTCTAATGCCATGAAACTAGTTGCCTCATAAATAAATATTTGTCATTCAGCTGAAGCTCTCTTTTTCGTCATGTTACTAGAAGATATTTTCAAATTGTGTTGTGTGCTTCTTTTATTTACTTCAAAATTCGTGTTTGTATATCATTATTCCTTCCAAAAATTTGTCTAAGAACATCAGCACGTAGAAATGATTTCAGCTTTACCGAATAGTATCGTTGTACCCCAGTATTTACCACAGAATTCAATTAGTGAACTGCATCGTCAGTATAAATATTGAACAGCGTAGGGGTAAACTACAGCCTTTTTTAACCTCTTTATTTTATTGGTTGTGTATAAATGTCTTCTACATCTAAGATTGCTGAGATTTCTGTACACAGACTTTTGATTGTTGATGGAAAATTGTACCTATATGCTTCATTGTTCTCCATAACGTTTCTCTAAGCACATTATCGAAAGCTTTCACAAAATCTATAAAATCACTATCAGTGTTTTTGTCAGATTCTCTCTGATTATCTATAAGCTGCCATAAAATAAAACCTGCTAACATTTTAGAATTTTAGGACGTTAAGTATTTTATAAGGTGATTCGGCAGTGTCCCCAACAGCATTTAAATAAGACAAAAGTTTCCTGCCGCCGTCACGACCTCACGGGATTTTTCCCCTGCACTCTTATTAGTTACGTATCACGCTTTCGCATGGTTACTAGACGGCCGAATCGATAGGAAAGAGGCTCCTGGTAGGTGTCGCTTAGCAGATGCACTCCGGACAAGGATAGTATTTTTTACATCTTTCCTGAAAGAATATCCATCTCCCGTGGCAGCATATGAACGAGGGAATACGCTGACGACTGGTTAAGAATTCATTCTTTAGGAGAAATAGTACAGGGTGGTCCAAAAGTCCGGAAACACCCCCATAAAATTCAAATGGAGTAGCAAACAAGGAAATAGAGTCCCTACACACGAGGAACGGGAAGGGGCAAACTTTATAGGCTATGCCACCAACATGGCGGCCATATTGAAAGCCGCCATCTTGGATTCAAATTCAAAATTTCAAATGGGAATGTGGTCGTGTGACATATCAAACAGATAGAGAATTTCACCAGAAAAACAATGCCGTTGTTATTTTAAACATAGCTTTATTCATTCTCGGGTTATAGCCAGTTACATGTGGCAGTGGTGGGACGCTCGGCAGCATGCGTGTAATGTGCCGAAGAAACATTACGCCGATGTTACACAGTCCTGAGAGACCACCAACAGTCATAGGGATGGCTCGATATGTTGTCCATTATGTTGTATTGTTAATGTTATCCTCCGAACCCAGTCCTGATGAACTTTGTTTGACCAACACATCTGGCTGAATTTGACCACACGCATCAACAATGCGCTGCTTTAGATGATGCAAATCCCGTATTTGCACAGAATAAACCAGTGCTTTGACATGACCCCAAAGATAAAAATCCAAAGGAGTCAAATCCGGTTAACGCGGTGGGCACTCCAGCACTCCACAGCACCCTTACGACCAATCCGCATCTGAGGGAACTGCACCTCCAGGTATGCTCGCATATTGTGCCCATAATGTGGTGGGGCTACATCATGCTGGAAGATGTCGGAAATGTCCCGTCCTCCGTTAACATTAACCTCAGATAACCGTTTGCTGTTAACGTACCATCAATAAAAAAGGTCCAACGACTTTGGTGCCCCACACACCACACGAGACCATCACTTTTTATGAGTCGACCGTTTTGGAAGCATCAATCCAGTGCGGATTTGTGTCGGACCAGTATCTGTGATTCTGCTTGTTCACTTCACCATTGATAAAGAAATTGGCTTCATCACTGAACAGCACCTGATAGGGGAAACGTGGGTTTATCTGCAGCTGCTGTGTCACCCATTCTGCGAACTGTGCCCGACGGTCTGGGTCATCCTCGTTCAGGTGTTGGAGCAGCTGAATTTTGTACGGGTGCCATTTGTGTTGCGATAAAATTCGCAGTATGGAGGTACGGCTAATCCACATTCTTGTGACAGGCGACGAGTACTCCGTTGTGGACTCTTGCTAAATGACGCCAACACGCTCAGTGTTGTTGCTTCATCGGTGGCGGATTTTGGTCTTCCAACCTTAGGTTTATCTGCGACAGAACCTGTTGCTAGGAATTTGGGCAAAAGCTTGGCAACTGTGCTGTGAGTGATGGGTTGTCTGGTTGGGTGACGACTGTTGAAATCCTCAGTAATGACCTGTGTGCTTCTTTCTCCTGATATCAAGATGATTTCAATGTGTTAAGATGATTTCATGTGTTAAGGACATTTTGTACCCTGTAAATAAGGAAACAATGATTAAAAGGTCAGCATGAGTAAATGATACCTAACAGTTAAACACATGG
The DNA here is from genome assembly GCF_021461395.2 of Schistocerca americana. Classification (NCBI taxonomy): domain Eukaryota; kingdom Metazoa; phylum Arthropoda; class Insecta; order Orthoptera; family Acrididae; genus Schistocerca; species Schistocerca americana. Next base: position 375,748,699 of record NC_060124.1, on the reverse strand, counting down.
GATAGTCACTTTACACTGTTTCAGACTCAATTTTATGACTTCTCAGTACGTAATACTCACGCTGCAGCGTCCCACTGCTGCCGCAAGTAATTGGCTATAACTCGAGAATGAACAAAGCTATGTTTGAAATAACAACGGCATTGTTTTTCTGGTGAAATTCTCTATCTGTTTGATATGTCACATGACCACATTCCCATTTGAAATGTTGAAGTTGAATCCAAGATGACGGCTTTCAAGATGGCCGCCATGTTGGTGGAATAGCCTATAAAGTTTCCCCCTTCCCGTTCCTCGTGTGTAGGAACTCTGTTTCCGTGTTTGCTACTCCATTTGGATTTTATCAGGGTGTTTACATACTTTTGGACCACCCGGTAGTATGATTGAGCATTATTTTCAGTAGCTTCTGTAATTGCAATTTTTAGCCTATAGCCTATTCTCAAGATCTCCGCCGTCATACATAGAAAGTCAAATAAATATGCTACAATAACTTTACTGCTGGAGGAGTATCTATTTCGCCAAAAGAAAAAAAAAAAAATGAACCTTCATATAGAATAATAAAGTCTGTATCATTTGTGTTCTGTATTTACCAACGTCTTATTAATTACCGTGAGTCATAACCACAGTTAATCATCCGAAATTGGTTGTAGGTCAAGAGGAACGTCGTCTGCGTATGGTAGATGAAATGTTGCAACTCTATTATATACCTTGACAATGGTTCGCCGAGTACGGCCGTATGATACTTACTAATCTTAATTCACCGTATAGGAACGAGAGAATACTTTTAAGCATATAATAATCGCTATATCATTCCATTGTTTGAATAGCTTCACATTACAAGAAAGCAATTGTACTCTTTCTGTTCTTTATTGTCCCTTGTCTGTTAAAGACGTAATTTCATTTTCCTAAGACAGCCTTTTAGTGACGACCAGATCGCAATCATTCTGTATAACAAACCACTGGAAGAATACAGATACAGTCTTTCTGGCAAGAAAGGAAGGTTTCTACCTAACAACTTTGTAATTAGAAATTCCCCAGGTGCTCATCATCTGTGTTTTTTCTCTCAAGCACTTGTGAATGAATGTGAAAGAAATCGTCTTCAGCTCACAGTCGAGCCCACCGTGGTTTGGAACTTCGGATCAAGCTGAATTCTACTACTGGCTTAAGAAAGATTTAATTATTTGTGGACTAGTGGCTGAAACGATCGCGATACATAGCTCTACCGCTTCCATTCCATCACAGTTAATGTTCTTTTATATATGGATATGGTGTCTGTTCTTCATATAAGTATATAGTTCTGGCAATACGGCCATGACCTTTTTCTGTGCGGATGCACACATATTCCCCGAACTCTTACGGGACATGGTAAGAATGTCTTCCACGAGTAATGAGTGTGTGGGGGTGGGACACTACGAATGTAATGTGTGGACATACAAGGTGAGAATGTGGGTCTCGTGAGAGGCGTGCGCGAGATAGTCCCTGCAGTCGCACTATCCTCCATGCCCTCGCTGGCTCAGATAGATAGAGCGTCTGCCATGTAAGCAGGTGATCCCGCTTTCTAGTCCCGGTTGGGGTACACACTTTCACCTGACTTAGATGTGTTGGGTGAATTTAAAGGGCTCAAAAACATAAGGCGCATTTGCCAAGTCCGAGGTTTTTCCTCATTACTTCTCTGTAACTGTTCTTTAAAGTTTGCACCCTTATCACTCCTTCTCAGCGTGTGCAGTTTAAGACCTGTTACTTATCAAAATAAACTGGCGAACCTTACCGTGATCAACTGTCATTAGCTGCTGCGACACTTGGTTGCTCGTTCCTTGTTGGCCATCATAGCCGCCTGCTGTAGCTCTCAGCTTATTTTGAATTTTGGGCAAGTGTTTCGTTATTAAGGATTTCTTCAAAGTTTCTGCTGGTCTGTACAAAGTTCAAGTACATTTCAATTGCATGCACTGCAACTTATCTTCAAATTTGAGTAATTGTATATTTATTAAGCGTTGTTATTAATGTTTGGTTGTGATTTATGGGTAGTCATTTATGTTTAAATTTTATACCTTTGTTGTTGGTCTGTTTGACTGACTGTGTAGTTTATTATTTAGGGGATTTTTCTCAAGGGTTACGCATTGCTAAGGGGCCTCCCAACAGCTTCCGTCAATGGTGTGTCGTGTGAGCAGCCCGCGATTTGGATGAACGTTGTTAAACCGTGTAACTGTCAGCTAGGCTTGAAATTTGTTAGTACATTTAACAGCTGTTATCCTTATTCATTTCGTTGATGAAATTGTCTGGTGAATCCGCTTGCAGACACGCTGAATTGATGTAACAGTTGTTTTCCGGAACTCCGTTTTCCACGTCCTGTTTTTCATGGTATAATTGATAAAGTATTCATTAAAAAAAATTTGAGCCTGTTCAACCTTTGCTCAGATTTGTGATTCCTTTAATGAGTTTGTAAAGTGTAACGTAAATATTTCCATTGAGTAATAAAGTGTATTACACGAAACAACAAATGACAAATGGTTGCGTCCACCTTCCAGGCTTTTTCCTTAAGCTATCCCAAACCTATTTGTATGGTTTCACAATTATTTGTTTAGTAGTAATCCACATAATAAACACTTGCCAATGAATGATACCTCAAAATCTTTTTAGAATGAAGCTTAATTTGCCAATATTCCTGCCGTAATCTAGCGAAATTCCGTGTTCCATGGGACAATAGATTCCTGTGATTCCTGGTTAGTGCTCTGACTAGCCCGTCAGGTAGTGGTGTTCTTTAGCTGTACAACAATAAAATTGAGGTCCCTCCTGTTCCGGCGTAACCACAAGCGCCGTCACGAAGATGAAGAACGCAAGAACAGAGGAGGCTGCGAGACGACGTCAACCATTAGTTCGCTGACTAGGACCGCACCATGACAGGAGCGGCCCTTACAGTAAGAGAATATAAGCGCCGCTCCTGCCAGCCTCGGCCGGACAGTAGAAGGCACACCAGTAGACCCGGACTAGAAGAGAGCACTAAAAGAGCTGTTGTTAGTGATTCATATCCGTTACTAGCATGAACATTCTATACAGCGAAAGACATTGATTATTTGCATGTCGCCATTAGCTTGCGACCCAAAGTTAAGTATTGTCAAAGTACTTTACGGTAATTAAAATCATTAATCCGTTTTGCTTGAACTGTTGTATAGCTATCCGAGAAACCAGCATTCTTTAGGTACCCTATACGAGACGAGTGGGCAGAACCCCACGCCTCACAACAAGAACAGTGTTCGCTGACTTGCCTCGGACAACACTATCTGAGAAGATGATTCCTATTTCAGTCTGCGGCGCTTTCACTTATTCGAAAACACGAACTGTTGTGATTAGGCAGTAATTGAACGGTGGGATGTTGTAGCGAATGGCTTAGAGGAAAAAGACATTCTAAAGTTATATTGAACTCTTCATCTTATTAATCTTCAAATAAAAAGTTCGTTGCTCCAAAACTGATGTTGATGAAGTCCCATACTTGTTGACAGAGCGCAGGGGAACGACGTGGAAGACCCGCACCGCCGTACCAGGCAAGGTCCTAGTGGTTGTGGTTCGCCATTGCCTTCCTCCGACAGTAATGGGAATGAATGATGATGATAAAGACTACTCAACAACACCCAGTCAATTCGAGACAGATGAAACTCCTGACCCCGCCGGGAATCGAACCTGGGACCCAATACTCGGGAAGGGAGAACGCTACCGCGAGACCACGAGCTGCGGACCCTAAACTGAATAATAATAAAATAGGCAAGAGTTGCTTTAACGTGTTGCTCGTCAGAGATAAACTGGCGAGCAGCGAAGTAATTTAATTCAGAGGTGACTAACCCACAGAAACACAAAATGAAAGTTATGAACTATTACAGTATTTGCGGAAAATGTGTGAAGTATCTCTGTGAAATTTTCGAACGGTGTTTGTGACACACAAAAAGCAAAATATCACTACGTCAAAAAACGAGCTCCAGGGACTTAATCATAGATGAGAGACTGAGAAGTATAGGAGAGTAAAAATTTAATCACCAAAAACGAATGGTGTGGAATCCAGATCCATTGCTTCATGCTAAATAGTACTTATAAGAATGGCTGTATGTGGGACACTGAAGTTACAAAGGAAATGGAGAAGATCCAGACAGTTCAGGGTAAGTGATTCGTAAGTGTCGGTCTACCTCACTGGATGGTTGTTAATGTCGATAATTCCATCCACAGCTTAGTGAATAACTTGCCTGTAATCGAACGCTGACGCCAGTAAAATTTACTAAACCTCCAAGGAACATAATGATTAGGAGCGCTGTCAGAGTTAACGACCATGAGACCAGCATTACAACGACAGTATGAAGGTGCAATGACGTTATTTCATGGCGGTGCAATAGGTCTAAATGAGAAAATAATACCTCTCGTTTCCTTGCAGCAAGCGTGAGTGTTATTGAAAGCTACAACAGAGAGCGATACTGCGCTGATAACATACAAAATGTTTTTATTTCATTATAGAACAGACAATGAGTTTTTTACTGAGAAGTGTCCGACTGGCGTAACAGTAGCGGTTCATCTCGCAAATTTCCGAAGTTCGCTTAAACAATCCAATTTAACGCTGCACGGCAGGATCTCAGTGTGAGGGAATTCTAATGTTTGGACAGTGGGCCCTCCACTTTACCGCTATAATTGAGGAGCGGATATCGGAAAAACGTGTGGCGTGTGTGTGCGTGCGGTCTCTGCTGCTGCTGTGCTTTTAGCAGAGAGTCGTACAGGAAAACTTCACTGGCAGAATTTCGGGTTATACGAGAAAAACTGTCCTTACATACCCATAGCGATACACGCCAACGGAAACTCGAAATAGAATCGACTAAATCAATTTTATTTTGTATTGGAAAATTATGAATATGTCACAAATCTAAATCCAGAAGTTTTGCAAGGCACTTCGATTTAAAATATAAATATTACCTGAATATTCTGGAAATAAATATTACCTGTTATCTAAGGAGCTTAAATTTTCTTGCGTCCGCGCTGGGACTGTTTGGTTACTTGCATATACACTGACAGATTAATATTATGAAATTAAAATTTTAATAAGTATGCTACCACGTAATACTGGACTACATTTTTCTTCAGGGATCATTAGTGTTACGAAGAAAGTAATAACACTACCCTGTACTATCTGGCATATATCTGCTTTCTCTCTCTCTTTTATTCAAATATGACAATTGTCGTCGCCTACTAAAATGAACAATCTATTGATATTTACTGCTGATATTGGCTGAAAATAACGAGAAAAATTTCAGCACTCCATCAATCGATTCTGTACTAAGTCTCTGGAAGATCGTGAAGTTCGAGTCATATCGGCCCAAGTGAACACCGCAGTTTTGTAGCACGTTAAGTAACTTGCGGAAGAGCGCTATATATTTCCTTGTACCCCCATGATTATTTTTTTGTGATATGGGGATGATGTTAATTGATACTGCTCACTTTACTTTAACAAGCGTTTCCACTTATCAGCAGCTGCCTGTTTCAGATGCCTCAAATCTCGTATCCTGTCAATCTTTTTCTGATGGCCCTCTTCTTTCCACGGCTTATAGTTCTGCCTCCACGTTGCCCTCGGCTCCTTCTCCCTGGCGCAGACCAATTGAGCAAATACTGCGGCCAGCGTTGTTCCTTCATCCGTCGGACGTTTCCATACCACGTCAGTGCACGAGCTTCAATCCTATCTGTGTGTGGCTTCACCGCATCAACCTCCATTCTTATATAGTCATTCCTCAATCGATCCAAGGGGGTTGCTCTCGTGTTCCCCTTTAATCCGTCCACTGATGATGACGATGACTATGATGATGTTTGGTTTGTGGGGCGCTCAACTGCGCGGTTATCAGCGTCCGTACAAGTTCCCAACCATTGCTCACTCCAATCTCGCCACTTTTATGAATGATGATGAGATGATGAAGACAATACAAACACCCAGTCATCTCGAGGCAGGTGAAAATCCTTGACCCCGCCGGGAACCGAACCCGGGACCCCATGCTTGGGAAGCGGGAACGCAACCGCGAGACCACGAGCTGCAGATACAACACTCTGAGCCATATGTCAGAATTCTTATATGTTCGTCGGGATAAAAAACGACTCCAAAAGACACCATTTAATGATCTTCCATTTATCAATTTACCCTCGTTTGATTTATGCCGTAGGATATGTCTTCTTCACACGGGGCAATATTATCCTCTAGTTAGCCCAGATACTTGATCACTTCCACAATTATTACTTGGTCAAACTCAAAATCCAAATCCTCATATAGTCCATTTTCAGCATTTATTTATGCCCTGGTAGCATAATTCCTTAACTTCGTCTATCTCGTTATCATCCATTCTGATGTAAATTTTCTCGCCATTCTAATTTCTGCTGCTTCTCATTACTTTCCATTACTTTCCACAACTTTCCACTACTTTCGTCTTTCTTCAATTAACTTTCAATCCATATTCTGCACTCATTAGACTATTCATAACATTTAACAGAAACTGTAATTCTTCTTCATTTTCATTGGGGATATCAATATGGTCAGCGAATATTATCATTGATATTCTTTCACCCTGATGTATAATGCACCTCTTAAAATTTTGTTTTTCAGTCTTTGCTTCTTTGAAGTGTAGATTCAACAGTAGGGGCGAAAGCCTACATCCCTGTCCTATACGGTTTTTGATCCGAGCCCTTGTTTCGTGGTCTTCCAGTCTTACTGTTCCATCTTGGTTCTTGTACACGTGGTACATTAACTGCCTTTTCCTGCATCATGTTTTTTTCTCAGCGTTCTGATGATCTTGCGCCATTTTACATAGTCGTACGATTTTTACACATCTACAAATTCTGTGATCGTATCATATGCAGTCTTGCTTCCATTATCAACGGCAACGTCAGAACTGTCATCCTAGATGCCTTTAACTTTCGTAAAGCCGAACTGTCAACTAAGAGATCCTCAATTTTATGTGTCGTTCATCTGTACGTTATTCTTGTTAGCAAGTTGAATGAATGAGCTGTGGAGTGGATTGTGCGATAATTCTCGCACTTGTCGGTTCTTGCTATCTAACGAATTATCTGGATGAATTTTGTTTGGAAGTTTGATGGTTCAGTACCAGTCACATACATTCTAGACACCAACGTGAATAGTCGTTTTGTTGCCACTTCTCCCTCTGATTTTAGAAAGCTGTTCTACATTCTGATTCTTACACTGGACCCTCTATATCTTCTCTGTCGACTCCTGTTTCTTCTTCTGTCAGCTTATCTCAGACCTTCCTCCTCACAGGGGCCTTGAATGTACTCTTTCCATCTACCCACTCTCGCTTCTGCATTTAACACTGGAGTTTCCAGTTCACTCTTAATCTTACCGCCCTTGCTTTAAATTCGTCGAAGGTTGTTTTGACTTGAATTTTCTATGTAAAGTATGAGTCCTTCGGACAATCATTTCTTTTTCGATTTCTTCACACTTTTCATGCAGGCATTTTTCCTTAGCTTCCCTGCACTTCCTAATTATTTCATTCGTAAGTAACTCGTATTTCTGTACTCCTGAATTTTCCTGAACATTTTTTTTATTTCTTCGTTTGGTCGATCAACTGAAATATTTTCTCTGTTATCCATAGTTTCTTCGCATTTACCTTCCTTGTACCTACGTTTGCCTATTTTAGAGGTGTACATTCCTCTTCAACTGAACTGTCTGTTCAGCTATTTATTGTCACAGTATCTCTAGCCTCACAGAACTTCAAGCATATCTCTTCATCCCTTAGTACTTCCGTATCCCATTTCTTTGTGCATAGATTCTTCCTAAATAGTTTCTAAGACTACAGCGTACTTTACTGTGATCTAAGTCTATATCTGCTCTTGGGTATGCCTTACAACCAAAATCAGTTTTGGGAATCTCTGCTTGACCATGATGTAATTCAACCGAACTATTTCCGTGTGTTCCGGCCTTTTCCGAATATCTCCTTTTCTTGTGATTCTTGAACAGAGTATTTGCTGTCATCATGTCAAATTTATTGCAGGACTGAATTAATCTTCTCTCTCGTTCGTACTACGCAGACCATTTCTCTTACAACCATTTCTACCACTCCTTCCACTACAATCGCATTCTAATCTCCTATGAGTATTAGATTTTTATCTCCATTTATGTATTGTATACCCGTTGAATATCTTCTTATACTGTATCTTTGTATTCATCTTCCACTTGAGCTGTGTCCTTGTACCCTTGAATTATTGTTGTCGCTGTTGGTTTGCGGTCGACACTGATCTGGATGACCCTATCATTGAAGTGTTCACAGTAGCTAACTCTCAGCTCTACCTTCCTATTGATAACGAATTCTACTCCCTTTAAACCGTTTTCTGCTGCCGTTGGTTTTACCTTATATCCGACTGAGTGTAGATCCTAGTCATCTTTCCATTTCACTTCACTGACCCCCACTATATCTGTATTGAACCTCAGCATCTTCCTTTTCAGATTTTCTAACTTTCCTACCACGTTCGAACATGACATTCCTTGTCCCGACTCGTAGAACGTTACCCTTTCGTTGATTGTTCAGTCTTTTTCTCATGTTCACCTCCTTCCTCGCGGTTCTGTCCCTGATATCCCAATAAGAGACTAGTCCGAAATATTTTGATAATGATCATCATTGTACTTTTTTCAATTACAGGTCACATGTCCTGTGTATACACATATGACTTTTATGCAGTGGTTTCCATTACCTTCTACAGACTTGTGCCGTTGAACTAAGGCAATTCATCCGTCTTTTGTGGGTAATTTCCCGCCTCATATATTGAAAACGTACAGTGGTGTGATTCGAACCCAAAACCCAAAAGTTTCGACTTAGTCAAAGACGCTACCCCTACTCAAATTTTATAAGGATTTCAATTAATTACGTGATGGGTGTAAAGAATGTGTAATGTGGGTTTTGATTCGTGTATCGGGCAAGATTGACGATTGTACAGGTCTCCATTTCCTATTTTGGAATGATTCTTTCGGTAATGAGTGAGAGTGTAGTTACTATTCTTTGAAGCCGACACGTAGCGAAGGCGGTTCGCTGAGGGCAGTAAGTGGAAAAGTGGGTCTCAAAACTGACAGGACAATGGCCAACCACCGTGTGGAGCAGTTCCGTTCATTGACAAGGGCGGCCGGTTTCGATTCCCGGCCGGTCCGGAGTTTTTCTTCGCTCAGGGTCTGGGTGCTGTGTTATCCTTACGTTCGTATCGTCAAAACTGACATTACAGAATTGGGATGGCCGTACGGGAACGTTCCGAAAGCCAATAAACTAAAAAAGTAAACTGTAAGAAGAGATGTATGGTCGACAACCGCCATTTGAGAGGATTAACGTTTCAGTGAACTGAGAGCTCCTACCTGGCCCGCTTTTCTTAATGTAAACAAATTCGCGAGGCTATGACAATTATCAATAGCGCCTTTCACGATTGCAGGCAGCCACAAATAAGGGCATCAGACTGTGAACAGCGAGCGCCTCCGGTTTGCCCAGCGTGATTAATTTGCTCATAACGTGGGAAATGCATAGCACCTCTGTTAAGGGTCTGCGTTGTAGTCTGCTTTATAGCCAGGGCCGATATTTAGGAACAGTCCACGTAGACTTGTGACATGAAAACCAGGCCTCGTTCCGTTTGGTCGACGACTTTCGAAACAAGAGTTCTACCATTCATAAGAACCCGTAACTTTCCGGAGGAACGTTCTCCCAACACTCGCTTAACCTAATAAACATGTTGCATAGAGCTATAACAACATTTTGCATAAAGTATTATATAGGCGATGCCGACCACAGCGACGTATTCTGCCTGTTCACATATCTCTGTATTTGAATACGCATCCCTACATCAGTTTCTTTGGCGCTTCAGTGTAGTTTTCGTGCGCCATTTCACGCGCCGTAGTCTATTGTTTTTGTGATATACGATAGAGCCAGAAATCATTTTAATATTGCAAAGTCAGGTAATCAATTTAATACTATTTTCCGGAAGGAAACACATTTAAATTCACGCTCAGTGAGAAATTTTACAAAAAGATTTTCTCTCCAAGCCAAAACTGTGGGCCGTCGTTAATTTCAGAAGTAATAGCACTGACTTTGGTAAAAGCTCACAATTAAGCCAGTCATTTAATGAAAGAGGCCCCAATTTCTTTGAACGTTCTCGCCATTGCTTTTCATTTTAATATAAAAATAGTTCACAACCAGAAATTGCCTTCCATATTAATTGCAAGTAAAATAATTAAATGCCAATTAACGGCCAGTGAAGCTAAATTGGCGTCCTCAGACGAGGACTGCCAGGGAATAAATAATAAATTAAATTTTATTTTGTGTATCATTGTTACAATTTCATCTTTGTAATTGCATGTATTTTCTGTTTCATGTGTGAAATACGTGACTGATGTCTGCAACCGGGAAACATCAAGAGAGTGAACCAAGAAAAGGAAAATAATAGAAACAATAGTGCGATAAGAAATCGCAACTTTAAGGTAAGGAAAAACAGTTAAATGCCAAATCTTGTACTTCGTGTTAGAAAATAGATGGACCTGAACTCCTTTCCTGTGTGGATTTAAAAAATTTATTTCGTATGACTTTCAGATATTTATGTATTATAGTTACGCCCAACAAGATGGCGGAATTTACTAGTGGATTCACGTAATGGCTATGCGTGGTTAGATTGTTTAGCTTTGTTGGTTATTATTGCATCTGAAAGTGATTTTCGGGCGTAGGATAAATGTTTGTAGGAAACTGTAGTTTTTGTGTTTACGATATTTGTCTGTATCACCCATGGATATGGGGAAATAGGAGAGAAGCTAAAAGCTCTTCCACAAGAATGGTGATATTCTGGCAGAATTGGAAGCCAAGACTGTTACCAACTCCCCGTATCTGGTCCTTTTGTCGAACTGTATAAGGGACTAGCAGATCTTCTACAAGAAATTTTCGAACTCTGCGCGAGAGCAGACCGTAAAATTAGTACTCACATTCAGGACAAAATGAACGAAAGTTTTAAGCACTTTCAAAATCAACATAAGGAACAAACAAGAGTCGAAATTCAATACCAGATGAATGTTAATTTCGAACTTTTCGCTGAGAAGCAAGCTGTGCGAATTAGCGAAAGGTTAGAGGAAAAGTTGTGCGCAGAATATCGGCGACTAGCCGAAAAGCAATCTGCTGAAATAAGAAAATTAAACTCGAAGATAGAAAATGTTACTAATAACTTTCCTGAGTTACAACTTGCATGTAAAGACAAATCCGAGTCCTTAAGCCATTTGAATTCTGAAGTGAGCGAACTAAAGGAAACGCAATCTCAATTGCAAAATACTGTAAAACAGATCGCGTTGCAAAGTGACCAGCGAAATCAGGAGTTTGTTACCTGGTTGCATGACGAAGACAAACATCGATTGCTTAACAGCACAAAGTGACAGAATTGATAGCGACTTTGTGAGCAGGTTGCATCAAAAGGATTCACAGGTTAACGAATCGCTTAGGACTGAATTACACACCGTAATTCAAAATTATAGGGTTGAAGTGTAGTCTCAGCACAACGGAGAATATTGATGTAAAAACAGAACAAATGAAAACGAATCTAAAATGTGATCTTTCTAAGTGGAAGCATGACTTGAAAGAAAACATGACATGGAAGAACCCGTAGGCAAATTGCACCGTGAGTTGTCAGCTGCACGCGACATTGCAAGTGGAAGCCCAGCTGCAGCGGCAACGAACAATCCACGTATGCATTTATCGTCTCCACAGTCGGATGGGGTGTACAGCGTAACATCGCACAACACGTACACGAATGATACGGAGGCGGCAAACGCTTTGTCAAACATGTTGTTACAAGATGGTTTGCTCGAGCATCTTCAGTTTCAGACGTATATCCCAGACAAGGAAGAGGATCAACACCCCGTTGTTTTCACAGCGGGTTTCTGAGGAACACTGCCCAGATCCTGGACAGACACGCAAGGTATACAATTCGTTGCTTCACATGTACGAGACGAAGGTGCAATCTGAGCATCATAAATTATAGAGAAATGCGAAAGATATGAACAGTTCGAGAGAGCATTTGTATCAAAGTACTGGTCTCACGGCCAGCAAAAGAGATTAAAGGAAGTGTACTCACCTGAAGTTTATAACGGTAAACAAGATACTCTTTGCAAGTACTTTGAGAAATATATTAACGAGACAAGGTATTGGGATGACCCCATATCAGTGAAATTTGTTATATGAATTTTAAAGAGTAATTTACAATTAAATTCAAAAGAAAGCTGAGCAGTTCATGTCTGTTGTTGACTAGATAGAATTGTTACATGTGGATACAAAGCAGTGGCCTCAAGACAACAGGCTTGCTTATAGTAAGGACAAGTAAGGACAATGTGTACGAGAATAACAGTGTTAACAGGAACCAGAACCCAAACCAAAACAGTAACGGTACCGGGAATGGATATAACGGAAATAAACCTCAGAAAGGTTATAGAAATTAGCATGAACGGGAAGGTAACAACAGACAGCATTTCGCAAAGAAAAGAAGGTATCAGAATCGTAAGCCGGGTTACCGGAATGGCAACCACTGTAATAATCGCAACCGCTGTAATAATCAGTGTAACATCATAATGCCACAAACATGGTCAAACAACTATAAAGTGAATTGGCAGTCGAATACTGCACAACTAGACAGTGGACAACAGAATTCGATACAGAATAACAACCCAAAACAAAGTTATCAGAATAATAGTAATAATAATGTGGACTGGCAGGTACAAAACGACCTCGAGACGCTAATTGAAGTGATTGAAAATGATCAACCTCCAAATAGCCTGCCCAAAAACTAATCTGTATCACATCAAGTCCTCGTATAGTGGTCGGGAATAGTGTAGAGCGCAATACGCAAAATAAAAAAGATCACTCTTTTCCGTTATAATAACGGTGTTTATATATGTGATGAATTGTTCTCTGAGGAAAATTCCTGCAGAGAGTAAAACAATACAGTGATACAGGCTGCATTTGAAGATGAAGTAGGTAAAGTACTTACAGTAGTAATAATTAACACCGGTGCATCGACGAACGTTATTTCTTATAATTTGATTAAACGAATATGTGAAAGAGTACAATTACACATTATCAGTCCAGAACTGTAAAATTATTGGTGCGATAGGCACCAGGTCGAACAATACCAGTTGGAAACTCACTTGGAAATATTGACAGGAAATGGAGCATTTTACCGCACGTTCCTGGTGGTTGACAATTTTTCAGCCAGCTGTATTACTGATGTAGCATATCTGCAAGAGAAGGACACAAAAATCGACTTCTCGGCAGGAAAATGTAATATTACAGTTGATGGAAAAAATATAATTCTGGAGTTGTTCAAATCAAAAGCTCGCAATGGCAAATTCTGTCAGTGAAAATCAGACCCTCCACTGACAGGTGGTAGTTCAATGGCTCTAGCTATTGTAACCAAGTGTGCTAACGTTGATACAACGAGTAATATCTCAAGACAATATTACCAGGCAAGATTTTAGAATCAGATTAAGTGAGCAGCAGAGAAATGAGCTTGCAATCTGTTGTGTAGATATCTACAAGTCTTTGCAGAAAAACTAGGTATAATAAAAGGATACGTGTATCACATGAAAGTTAAGCCTCATGAAACGTATTGTCACACAGCCTATTCGATTCTCTGGATCAAGAGACAGTAAACAAAGAAATCAAGAAAATGCTAGAATGAGAATAAAAGAATCATCCTTATCTTCATGTAGTAGTCCTCTATTACCTGTAGCCAAGTCAGGAGATAGTTTACGATTAGTGCTGGATATACGAGCGATCAATAAGTTTATAATATCTGTCAGAAAAAGGCCAGAAAATCTTGAATAACAAATGCAGATATTTTATGGTGTGCAATATTTATCTTCGATAGACTTATAACTTTCCTATTGGGAGATCTTGATGTCCGAGAAATCAAGAAAATATAGCACATTCATATTCAGTAGCAGAAGTTATCAGTTTTGTATACTACCCTTTGGGTTAAATGTGAGTGCTGGTTGTTTATCATTGTTCTAGACACGGCATTAGTCCCCGAGTTACTGGATAGAGTAACAGTATATGAAGGCGACCTGCTGATAGCCACTGCAACTTGGAACGAGCATATTCAGTTACTTGACAGAGTACTTCACAAGTTCAAGAAGGGGGGGTGTCATTGAAAATTTGCAGAAATCCAAGTTTAGAATGGACAAAATAAAATTCTTACGCCATATCATAACATCTGAAGGTATTAAACTGAACCCGAGTAAGATTGAGGAACTAGAGGACATGCCATCTCCTTGTACTAAAAAATAGCAAAAGGCATTCTTAGGACTAACTTCTTTATTTTGTCACTTTGTCCCAAGCCAGTTGCCTAATAGTGAGGCACTATTAAGTTTGCTTGGAAAAAACATAGCTTCGTGATGGACAAGCAGGTGTCAGATTGCGTTTGATAAAATCAAACATGCTATTCTGCATCACACGGATATGAGCAAAGACTTCTGTCTGATATCAGATGGGTCACTCTCTGGACTCGATGCTTGCCTATTCCAGATGGATACTAATGGCAACAGTGTTGACATTTGTCATAGGGTCTGCGAGTAGCACTATATTGGAATGTGAGAAATCTTACTCTGCCACAGAAATCGGGGCATTGACTGTAATATGGTTAGTAAGGAAATTTAATTACTGTGTGTATGGTAAACAGTAAATCTACAATTTTCTTTACACAATGGCATTCTAACCCATTGTCGTGATACAGAAAAGTATTAATGGTGTGTCTGTTTACCGCTGGAATGCTAAGAGCCTTTGGTATGGTATACACACTGTTCCTGGGGCCACTGTGGCATAAACAAATATAATCAGACACTCAAACGATATTGTTATTTTTCCATTATGGAACGGTACATTCACCAAATACCGAGAAAGTGTATAACGTGTCAGAAAGCCAAACCCATAAATTCATGTTCTCGAATACATTTAAATGCTATGTTGTCAACTAAACCAGTCGAGACCATGGCAAATAACGTCGCAGGACCCCTGCCGAAATCAAGTGGAGGCGTAAAGTATGTTGTGCTAGGAAAACCACCATTTCTTCTTCATAATCAAATGCCTTGCCATTCATTACATCTCTATGATAGGAAAGCCTACAACGATGCTTTCTGAGAACGCTAGTAATTTTACCAGCCTTTTTGAAAGAACTAAACATTTCGCATGTTTTACTATCAAGCTACCACCCAGAAGGGAATCACTCTGAAAGAGTATTCAAGGAATTCAATAGACTTATCAGAGCTTAGGTATCTCATAGACAGACCGAGTAGATAAAGTATATGGAACGCTTCGAGGATATTATTAACCATTTGCCACTCTCTTCCGTCACTTTCACACCTACAGAACTTATGCTAAGACACATGAAAATAATTAATGGTTTAAACCACTTTCACGAATGCATAGAACAGAAATCGGATGGGAGGAAAAATTAAAACTTGCTGAAGCTTCGTTAGCTTACCAAGAGCAACTTAGGAAACATAAATATGATAAATCCTTGGGTAAAGTACAGGGGTACCGAAGTGTGGAAAGGAAAGCTCATTTTAAACCCTCCTTGTCGAAAAGGGAGAAGAAAGTGGTAGCTGGTATACGTTTGTTGATGCCAGGACGTTCAGGTGCGGACAGGAACATGGAAAGACATGGCAGGATTTGCAGCTGGTTACTGGATACAGGTGGCTAAGTCTTGCTCTTCCACAGGACAGGCATCTCAGTTATGGGGTAGACGGAATTGTATAAGTTGACTTTTATTTCTTTAAAATATACTGTTGAAGTTTAACTATATTTCATTTACAATCCCGTCCTTCCTTTACAGATTTATAATTTTGTGTCTTCTTAAATATGGAAGCATTTCTTTTGGTTATTATGGTTTGCGTGAGCCATTTCGTGCTCCATAGTCTTTTGTTTATCAAGTACAGTAAAACTTGCAATCCTTTTTATATTAAGAAGTCCGAATATAAATTTAATGCTAATTTCAAGTAAACATGCTTAAATTTACGGTCAGTAATAAATTTTACAAAAGATTTGCTTTCAAAGCCACAACTGCGGGCCATTGCTACTTTCAGAAGTAATTGCACTGATTTTCGTAAAAATTCAGAATTAAGTCAGTCATTTTCTGGAAGAGGTCCCAGTTTCTTTTAACGCTGTCGGTATTGCTTTACATTTTAATATAAAAATATGAGATTCATTCAAATGAAAGCTGGTCAGTGCGTCTATCTTTGCCTTAAACGTAAGGTGGCATCGCGTAACTGCGGATATGGTGGCGCCATCTGTAGATAGAGAGACTGACGCGTGCGCACCGTTTGATGTTGCATATCGCCAGTGTGGTTCCACGCGGAAGAAAAGGTGGTCACACAAGTTATCGTCCACCACCAAACATGCAGGCGAGTAAGCAGGAACAACGAGGAGGGATTCAGTTTTTGGCGGCGGAGGGAGTTGGAGGCCGTGAAATGTATCGACGGATGAAGGCTGTGTACGGTGAGTACAGTCTAAGTCGTTCAAGCGTTGTGGAATGGCGCAGACAATTCCTTGAGGGGCGCGACTCACTGGAAGACGGTACTCGTCCTGGACAGTTTCTTCGTGACATCAGACCGGAAATGGTTGCCGAAGTGAATGCTTTAGTCTTGGTCAACCGCGGAATCACCGTGGACGAGATCCATCGTTACTGGGTATTAGCGTATGCACCGCCCATACCATAATGCATCAACACTTGAACTTTCGAAAAATCTGTGCGCATTGGGTTCCCCACCAATTGACCGCCGGACAGTGCAGTACTCAAATGGCGCTTTCTTTGAGTCATCTGTAACGTTATCTTGAGGAGGAGTACGGCTTTCTGTTACAGGTGACGAAACATGGTGTCACCATTTTGAACCGGGATGCAAGCGTCAGAGCAAGCAGTGGAAACATGCGACTTCACCACCTCCAAAGAAATCAAAGGCAGTGCACACCAGTTCTGGTTAGGCCATGATGTCCTCCTTTTTTGACAACAATGGCCCACCGCATGTAGAGTTCCTGGAACGGGGAACCACCATCAATGCCCAAGGTTATCAAGCCACTTTGAGAACGTTAGACGAGCCATCGAGTCGAAACGCCGAGGCATGTTGTCCAATGGCGTTATCCTCCTGCATGATAATGCCCGCTCACACACGGCCAGTGCGGTGAAGACGACACTGCAGCTGTTTAGGAGGGAAACGCTGGAACATCCACCGTACAGTCCCGACATTTCATCGTGAGGCTTTGATGTGTCTGGTCCTCTAAAAGATGCTATTCGCGGACATCGATTCGCAACGGAAGACGAAGTGTGTGACTGGGTCCAGGTCTGGATCCGACAGCAGCCTACCAGCTTCTTCAAGAATGGAATCGACCGGCTAGTGTCGCTATGGGATAAATGTGCCAACAGTTTTGGCGACTATTTTTGAGTATGTGTACTGTGTATAACTACATTTTTGAATTGATAAAATCGGTACCGTTACTTTACACTAGTGACCGGGTTTCATTTGAATGTCCCTTATACTGCACAACCCGAAATTGCCTTCCATATTAATAACAAGTAAAATAATTGAAACACAATTAATGGGGGGTGTTGTTATATCCGGAAAGCGACCTGTGATGCCCTCTAGTCTGCTGTCACACGCTGCTTCGCTCTTACTGACCCACCAACGCTGCTCAAGATCTGCTTTAGGATTCATCATGCCCGAGATAATCAGGAACAAGCTACAGTCGATTGGTGCTGCCGGAAATCAAGGCACGCGAAATAGATTGCAAGCCTCAACGACTCAGCTTCCATTCCCAGTGTCACCTTGAATAAAATTATGTTGGGTATTAGGGGGCATGAAGAGAATCACAGTAAGTCTACCTAAACGTCGATTATTTATTTGCTTTAGTGTTTTCCACTGACGCTGCCTACTTCCCAAAATAATTTTATTCAAAACAGATTGGTTCATAAATGACATTTCATTACCATTGAATTACGGCAAGGGAGAGTCACATCACTGCATGTTACCGGTTCCAAGCCATAGAGCGAGGTGGCGCAGTGGTTAGCACACTGGACTCGCATTCAGAAGGACGACGGTTCAATCTCGCGTCCGGCCATCCTGATTTAGGTTTTCCGTGATTTCCCTAAATCGCTCCAGGCAAATGCCGGGATGGTTCCTTTCAAAGGTCACGGCCAACTTCCTTCCCTAATCCGATGAGACCGATGACCTCGCTGTCTGGTCTCCTTCCCCCCAAAAACAACTAACCAACCAACCAACCAAGCCATATAAATCACCTCAAAGTACCCAGTGTGCTGTTTTAAGAAGATGACTTCTTCGTTTTTCAGTAATAAAAGTCAATAACCCCAGATCTTGCCCCAACGCCTTAAAAAGTCTTATGGGCGCTCTTGCCTGTCAAAACCTATAAAACACTCTTAGCTGGTTCGCAGGTCAGAAGATTCCAACCGCAATTTGTCCCAATGGCATAGCATGTTCCAGGTCATTTTTAAATTCCCATAAGTTAATTACGTTTTAGCTACGGCATGTTATATGTTGTTTTCAGTTCAATTATTGGAAAGCTGTCGCTAGGAAAAGTTAAATTTTACTATAGCAATGGTTAAACTGTCTAGTAGCACACCTTAGACAGGTTGAAATGCTTCACTAAGTTCGGTCCTGCTGAGGGATCCTGATTAGGAGGGCATCGGCCATGCTTGATCAAATCGCTGATGTCAGCACTATTTTCCGATGCCAGGTTACATTACATATATATTCAAGGTCAGCATCTGGTATCTGATTATAGCAGGATCAGTTGCACTACTTATATTCAAGGTCGCCCACCTCACCACTCCCCAATCCCCCTTCTCTCCCAACTTAGTCAATACCATGACAATATCAACATGTTCTCAGGCAATCACTGTGCGACCCCAATGGCTGTGGTAAGTTGCTGTTGGCAAATAAGAATAAAGTCTACCTTCCACCTTATTTTTATATAAAAATCCAATTGCCTCTTATCGGAAGTCTGTACATCTTAGTTAATAGATCACTACATAACACTGTGCAACACATGGAGTAAGGCACAATAGAGCATTAAATTAATTATTTTTGTCATATATGACACTAAAAATGCCATAATATTGTTTCCAAGTAGGACTTGCTCATAAAAACATATTTGCAATTCAGGATATGCAATTTTTGTTATTTACTGCAATATTCATTTCCTCACACATACATAATCGCCAAATTAGTTTCTGTAACTCTAAAGCAAATGCTCAAATGCTTTTCCAGTGACCAATAACAGCTGATAATTTTACACAAAAATGATGTTTGACAAGTGTCAAAACGTTCTAAAATATCCGACAATACGACTACAACGGAAGAAAATTCAATGGTTACAACATTTGTCATAATGTTAATTTCTACATATACACATTGTCACTAAATTAGAAGATAAAACTCTAAAGTAAGTACTCCAGTGCTAGTTTTGGGTCTAATAATACGTGGTATTTTATAAGTCACACCTAAGTAATTGATCTCATGCACTAACCTCGTCAGGCCAATAATTGCAGAAAAATATCTGTTAGCTAACGTACTATTCTAATCAGGCAAGCACGCAAGCAGACTGATTTTTTTGAATGTAATAAAGTAGACATACTATTTGAAAGTCACAGTACACCCTCGTATTAAATATTTCCTCATTTAAATTGTTCTCATGGGCAATTTTAGGAAGTGTAAAGGTAATGCATCATCTTTTGCACTAGAAAAATGCAATCGATGAAAATGATTGTCAGAAATTGCTATTATTACAAATGACACATACATACAAGTGGTTATGTACAATAAGACGTTTAGATCAATTTTGCAACCAGAACTATGGTGCCAAGTTTCTGTAAAGGTTTATGGACAGCATTTTCTATAATATTAAATAACACCATCATCTAATAAAAATATGTGAACACACTCAACACAGCCAAAAGACAGACAAACATCGTATTAGCAAGGAACAAAACAAGATGGTGTTCGATTTTAGGAAGGAAGAAAGTGATTGATTTTAGAAAGGAAGGAAGTTTATTATTACAATGCGTAACTTAAATTGCAGAATGAGATGCTATTTTGTACACACACATGAGACGACCATCGATGGTAACAGTGACGAATGTGTTACGTCTGAAGACAATGACATAGACGATATCTTGAAAACAAACAAAATTCGATATAATTCATTGTATTATATGTAAGGCAGCGCACTTCCAAGCTCTATGGAGCTTTAAACTAAATATTTACGGTTCTAGTCTGTATAACATACTAAAATACACAGTTTTTGCATCTTTATCTTGATACGCACAATCTCCGTCAAAATTCGAGCAAAAATAAACTTGTGTTGTATGTATGATTTGGCACACATTTCCAGCACCATGAGGCTTCAAATTAAATGTTTCCATGTCTGAATTGTCTGTACTATCTAAATAAGTTTTAAGTTAGCAGGCGCCAGTATTTCAGTCACATTAAGTTCATCTAGATACTTATAAATTGATTGCATATGGTCACTTGGCCTCATTACAATAGCATCTTGTCATTTAATGACAATTAAGGTGAACCATGGACCTTGCCATTGGTGGGGAGGCTTGCGTGCCTCATCGATACAGGTAGCCGTACCGTAGATGCAACCACAACGGAGGGGTATCTGTTGAGAGGCCAGACAAACGCGTGGTTCTTGAAGAGGGGCAGCAGCCTTTTCAGTAGTTGCAGGGGCAACAGTCTGGACGATTGACTGATCTG
This sequence comes from Schistocerca americana, assembly GCF_021461395.2. Taxonomy (NCBI): domain Eukaryota; kingdom Metazoa; phylum Arthropoda; class Insecta; order Orthoptera; family Acrididae; genus Schistocerca; species Schistocerca americana. Next base: position 375,727,917 of record NC_060124.1, on the reverse strand, counting down.
GCCTTGTAACACTAACCAAAACGGCCTCGCTGTACTGGAACTGCGAACGGCTGGAAGCAAGGGGAAACTACAGCCATCATTTTTCCCTAGGGCATGCAGCTTTACTGTATGGTTAAATGATGACGGTGTCCTCTTGGGTAAAATATTCCGGAGGTAAAATAGTCCCCCACTCGGATCTCCGGGCGGGGACCAGTCAAGAGGACGTCGTTATCAGGAGAAAGAAAACTGGCGTTCTACGGATCGGAGCGTGGAATGTCAGATCCCTTAATCGGGCAGGTAGCTTAGAAAATTTAAAAAGGGAACTGGATATGTTAAAGTAAGATATAGTGGGAATTAGTGAAGTTCGGTGGCAGGAGGAACAAGACATTTTGTCAGGCGAATACAGGATTATAAATACAACATCAAATAGGGGTAATGCAGGAGTAGGTTTAATAATGAATAAAAAAATAGGAGTGCGGGTAAGCTGCTACAAACAGCATAGTAAACGCATTATTGTGGCCATGATAGACACGAAGCCCACTCCCACTAAAGTGGTGAAAGTTTGTATGCCAACTAGCTCTGCAGATGACGAAGAAATTGAAGAAATGTATGATGAAATCAAAGAAATTATCCAGATAGTGAAGAGAGACTAAAATTTAATAGTAATGGGTGACAGGAATTCGTTAGTAGGAAAGGGGAGAGAACTAGCCGTAGTAGGTGAATATGGATTGGGGCTAAGAAATGAAAGAGGAAGCCGCCTGGTAGAATTTTGCACAGAACACAGCTTAATCGTAGCTAACACTTGGTTCAACAATCGTGAAAGAAGGCTGTATACATGGAAGACGCCTGGAGATACTGATAGGTTTCAGATATATTATATAATGGTAAGACAGAGATTTAGGAACCAGATTTTAAATTGTAAGACATTTCCAGGGGCAGATGTGGACTCTGACCACAATCTATTGGTTATGAACTGTCGATTACAACTGAAGAAACTGCAAAAAGATGGCAATTTAAGGAGATGGGACCTGGATAAACTGACTAAACCAGAGGTTCTAGAGAGTTTCAGGGAGAGCATAAGGGAACAATTGACAGGAATGGAGGAAAAGAAATACAGTAGAAGAAGAATGGGTAACTCTGAGGGATGAAGTAGTGAAGGCAGCAGAGGATGAAGTAGGTAAAAAAATGAGGGCTAGTAGAACTCCATGGGTAACAGAAGAAATATTGAATTTAACTGAGGAAAGGAGAAAATATAAAAATGCAATAGATGAAGCAGGCAAAAAGCAATACAAACGTCTCAAAAATGAGATCGACAGGAAGCGCAAAATGGCTAAGCAGGCATGACTAGAGGACAAATGTAAGGATGTAAAGGCTTATCTCACTAGGGGTAAGATAGATACAGCCCACAGGAAAATTAAAGAGATCTTTGGAGAAAAGAGAACCACTTGTATGAATACCAAGAGCTCAGATGGAAACCCAGTTCTAAGCAAAGAAGGCAAAGCAGAAAGGTGGAAGGGGTATATAGAGGGTCTATACAAGGGCGATGTTCTTGAGGACAATATTATGGAAATGGAAGAGGATGTAAATGAAGATGAAATGGGAGATATGATACTGCGTGAAGAGTTTGACAGAGCACTGAAAGACCTGAGTCGAAACAAGGTCCTGGGAGTAGACAATATTCCATTAGATCTACTGACAGCCTTGGGAGAGCCAATCCTGACAAAACTCTACAATCTGGTGAGCAAGATTTATGAGACAGGTGAAATACCCTCAGACTTCAAGAAGAATATAATAATGTCAATCCCAAAGAAAGCAGGTGTTGACAGATGTGAAAATTACCGAACAATCAGTTTAATAAGCCACAGCTTCAAAATACTAACGCGAATTCTTTACAGACGGATGGAAAAACTAGTAGAAGCCGACCTCGGGGAAGATCAGTTTGGATTCCGTAGAAATATTGGAACACGTGAGGCAATACTGACCCTACGACTTATCTTAGAAAATAGAGTAAGGAAAGGCAAACCTACGTTTCTAGCATTTGTAGAGTTAGAGAAATCTATTGACAATGTGGAATGCTCTCTTTTAAACTCTGAAGGTGGCAGGGGTAAAATACAGGGAGCGAAAGGTTATTTACAATTTGTACAGAAACCAGATGGCAGTTATAAGAGTTGAGGGACATGAAAAGCAAGCAGTGGTCGGGAAGGGAGTGAGACATGGTTGTAGCCTATCCCCGATGTTATTCAATCTGTATATTGAGAAAACAGTGAAGGAAACGAAAAAAAATTACGAGTAGGTATTGAAGTCCATGGAGAAGAAATAAAAACTCTGAGGTTTGCCGATGACATTGTAATTCTGTCAGAGACAGCAAAGGACTTGGAAGAGCAGTTGATCGGAATGGATAGTGTCTTGAAAGGAGGATATAAGATGAACATCAACAAAAGCAAAAGGAGGATAATGGAATGTCGTCGAATTAAATCGGGTGATGCTGAGGGAATTAGATCAGGAAATGAGACACTTAAAGTAGTAAAGGAGTTTTGCTGTTTGGAGAACAAAATAAGTGATGATGGTCGAAGTAGAGAGGATATAAAATGTAGACTGACAATGGCAAGGAAAGCGTTTCTGAAGAAGAGAAATTTGTTAACATCAAGTATAGATTTAAGTGTCAGGATGTCGTTTCTGAAAGTATTTGTGTGGAGTGTAGCCATGTATGGAAGTGAAACATGGACGATAAATAGTTTGGATTAGAAAGGAATAGAAGCGTTCGAAATGTGGTGCTACAGAATAATGCTGAAGATTAGATGTGTAGATCACATAACTAATGAGGAGGTATTGAATAGGATTCGGGAGAAGAGAAGTTTGTGGCACAATTTGACTAGAAGAAGGGATCGGTTGGTAGGACATATTCTGAGGCATCAAGGGATCACCAATTTAGAATTGGAGGGCAGCGTGGAGGGTAAAAATCGTAGACGGAGACCAAGAGATGAATACACCAAACAGATACAGAAGGATGTAGGTTGCAGTAGGTACTGGGAGATGAAGAAGCTTGCACAGGATAGAGTAGCATGGAGAGCTGCATCAAACCAGTCTCTGGACTGAAGAGCACGACAAAGAGTTTACAAAGATGTGTGCTCAATGTCGCTCAGTGAGAAATGTAGCAGACAGTCTTATACATGCATGAAGTGAAATAGTGCCATTAGCAATATCACCGACTGGCTGAACTACTTTGACTGCTCATTTGTGCATTTCCTAAATAAGTTTTAAGTTATCATGCGACTGTATTGCAGTCACACTAAGTTCATCTAGATGCTTATAAACTGATTGCATATGGTCACTTGGCCTCATTACAGCTATATTTTGTCATTTAATGAGAATTAAAAGTTACAAAGATGTGTGTTCAATGTTCCTTAGTGAGAAATGTAGCAGACAGTCTTATACATGCATGAAGTGAAATAGTTCCATTAGCATTATATCAACGACTGGCTGAATTACTTTGACTGTTCATTTGTTCAAGGGAAAAAATCACATCTATTACAAAATATTGTTTCCTGTAAGTTACTGGATGTCTTACATTTCACATACTACAAAATGAATCGAAATGTTAGTTCATTCACTCCTCTCGGCAAATTGAGCGTGACTGGGTGATATCCTCCTTAAAAATGACAGCCAGTATTATCAATATTAATGGTTTAAAACGGCCACCTTCAAGTTTTTATTTTAACTGACTCAATCAGCTTAAAAGTATTGGACACTTTTCTATAAACACTCCAATTTGCATTGCTTCAAAATTAGAGACTGTGCAGCAAAACAATTGCATCTATGAGGAAACACATGCCTACCGCTCTTTGGGGTTGTTTCAATTTGCTGTGCCACCTTGGTAAGGTTTGCCTGGATAAAGCACTCAAGCAGTCTCCACAAATTTGGGAAGGAGTGAAGGATATTACTTGACTGTTTATTTATTTATTTTTTGACAAACTGATCTAGGACAAACTGCAGATCACACTGTGACTTCAAGTCAAACACCCAATATTTGTTTATAACCACCAAGAGCGGTGCAGTGCAATCCTTGAACACGAAAAGAATCTTCATCCCAGTATCTGCAATGACGATGTGAGCATTTCATAGCACATTAGAAAAATGATAATAAGCACTCCACCTCCGTCAATACTCACAATTTTAGACAGATTTTTACGGAAGTATCTTCGTTTCCATTCTAAGATACATAAGTTAATATAATATAACATATTTGGCAAATTGTCGGAAAATGATAGTCCTCTACGTGATGTGTGTATGAGAGAAAAACATCCTCCAATCATATAACGCGATTTTTATCAGTAATGCCGTTATTTATTCTAATTTCAACACTCATAATCAGAAGTGGCGTGAAGATCACGTGTTCAACTTATTATACGTCAACTGCACTATGTAAGACTCTTAATATAGTTGCTGTTGACTGCAGTAACCTATGTTTATACAGTGATACTCCATTGGAGTCTACTTATTCTCAGAGAGTGTGGAGGGGGATTGTTGGATAAATGATGGTAAATATTACCAGTTGTGCACACTGACATTACTATGCATAGTTAAATACTATAAATTACTGAAATCATAGCACTTTCTGCAAAATTGCAGGAACAAATACATGCCTACCCATGTCAGACTAATAACACACTCCAACCAATACGTACCAAGTACACATTATTTCTAGATTATCAGTATTTGTGATGTCACTATAAGATGGCCCTTACTATACTTGTAAATAAGTGCTGGGGGAAAAATCCAGTCAAAACAAATTATTAAATTTATAGTGTATAAAGCATTACCCCTACCAGCATATGATGGGAACGGGGTAGATAAGTACTTTATATGGAACAAATTAAAAAAGGGGATATGGCAGATTCATGCAGATAACCATCTACACTTGACTTACCTGGGAGCCAGTTGGAAAGACGCAATCGCAGTCGCTTGTTATGAGGTGTCGCCTACTCATGACTCACATAGATGCCCATTCCACTGGTGTCTCTGCCATACAGCATCTGACTGAGGAGAACTGTGGTATCCGCAGTCAGCAGGGCCCAACGTGCAAACATCATACCAGCAGGGTCTGCCTGTGAGAGCTTGCGACTGCACCTTAGATGAAAGAGAGGCTGACACACACACACACACACACACACACACACACACACACACACACACACACACAAACGCTCGCGCAAGCGTTCCTCTATGGTGCCAGCCAACAATAATGAGGTAAGATGACTAATGCTAGCTGGTTTATCTTGACAAAGCGACCAGGACACAGAATATCATAGATATAGAAGGTTTTATACTATGCATCTTTCTAAATATTGAGGCTATTCACATAGCTGAATACTATACTGTTTAGAGAGGAAGGTGTGTATCAGCGCATTTTCTACGAGATGAGTACCTAGATATAAATTTCTGTACACGTCACTATCATTTTTGAAGTATAATGTGCAGTAGTGTATATTGTAATACGTCACAGTACCACCAGAATATTTAGAATAAGTAAATCAGACTAAGAACAGCCGACCAGTTGCAAAGGATAAAGCAATCTTTACCTAGGTTTCAATAGATATAAATCTATCTTCTTCAGAAGATGCCTGGGGACAATGAACATCGTAATATATATTAAGGTATGAAACATGAGTCAAGTTTTTTTTTTTTTTTTTACTTTATTGTTATTTTAAAACCTGTACAACTCAGGTAGGCTGGCAGCGGCACATTACGCCGCTCTTCAGCCATAGCGTTCTACAAGAGTATAAAACATGGTGAATGACAAAGAACAAAGTAACGGGCAAAAGAGAGAGGTCACAGAGACATAAAAAACACGGAGTCGTTCACAGGTGACGATAACAACACGGAAAACACGTCGGCACGGCGCACAAAACACTAATGAGTCCGACGGCACAAGTGAACGTAGGAGTGGGACGGCGGACACCAAAAACACTATACGACGTCACACACACGAGACACAAAAGGCGACGATCTCCGGCGCGCGAATGTTCACTATACGTGTGCGAGTCCGGGGACCTGCCAAGAGAGGAGGAGGAGGAAGGGGAGTGGGAGAGCGAGAGGGGAGAGCAGAGATGCCACGGGCAGGGGAGATAGGGGGGAGGGAGGAAGGGGGAGAGGAAGCCCGGGGGAAGAGGAGGAAGGGAGGGGACAGGGAGACGGAAAAAGAAGGGAAGAGAAGAGAAGGGAGGGAGGGTGCCGAAAGGAAAGGACACGGGAAGTGGGGGGCGGGGCAGGGTCAAAGTTGATAGGAGGGGTAGATGGAGGGGACGAGGACATCATCAGGGAGAGGGAGCTGGCGGAAGCCACCTTGGGAGAGGGTATGGAGGGTGGAGAGATGGAGACCGGGTGGGACGTGAGAATACAGGCGCGGCAGTGGGCGGGGGTGGGAGAGGATCGGGGAAATGAGCGGGTGAGGAGGATCAAGTTTACGTGAGGTGTACAGGATACGTATCCTTTCAAGGAAAAGGAGGAGGTGGGGGAAGGGGATGAGATCATACAGGATCTGCGTGGGGGAGGGGAGACGGATGCGATAGGCAAGGCGGAGAGCATGGCGTTCAAGGATTTGGAGGGATTTATAGAAGGTAGGGGGGGCGGAGAGCCAGGCTGGATGGGCGTAACAAAGGATAGGGCGGATGAGGGATTTATAGGTGTGGAGGATTGTGGAGGGGTCCAGACCCCACGTGCGGCCGGAAAGGAGCTTGAGGAGACGGAGTCGGGAACGTGCCTTGGCTTGGATTGTCTGGAGATGGGGAGTCCAGGAGAGGCGACGGTCGAGGGTGACGCCAAGGTACTTAAGGGTGGGAGTGAGGGCGATAGGACGGCCATAGACGGTGAGATAGAAATCAAGGAGGCGGAAGGAAGGGGTGGTTTTGCCTACAATGATCGCCTGGGTTTTGGAGGGATTGACCTTGAGCAACCACTGGTTGCACCAAGCGGTGAACCGGTCAAGATGGGATTGGAGAAGGCGTTGGGAGCGTTGCAGGGTGGGAGCAAGGGCGAGGAAGGCGGTGTCATCGGCAAACTGGAGGAGGTGGACGGGGGGCGACGGCGGCGGCATGTCCGCCGTGTACAAGAGGTACAGGAGGGGGGAGAGGACGGAGCCTTGGGGCACACCGGCGGAGGGGAAAAAGGTGTAGGAATCGGTGTTATGGATGGTGACATAGGAAGGACGGCGGGAGAGAAAGGAACCGATCAGACGGACGTAGTTAATGGGAAGGGCAAAGGTTTGGAGCTTGAAGAGGAGACCGGAATGCCAGACGCGGTCATAAGCGCGTTCGAGGTCAAGTGAGAGGAAGATGGCGGAGCGACGGGAATTAAGCTGTTCGGAAAGGAGATGAGTGAGGTGAAGGAGAAGATCGTCGGAAGAGAAGGATGGCCGAAAGCCACACTGGGTGACGGGAAGGAGGCGGTGCTGGCGGAGATGCTGGTGGATGCGGCGGGTGAGGATAGATTCTAGGACCTTGCTGAAGACCGAGGTAAGGCTGATGGGACGGTAGGAGGAGACGGCGGACGGCGGTTTGCCAGGTTTAAGGAACATGAGGATACGGGAGGTTTTCCACAGGTCGGGGTAGTAACCGGTGGACAGGACTACATTGTAGAGCCTGGCCAGGGTGGAGAGGAAAGAGACAGGAGCTTCACGAAGGTGACGGTAGGTGGCACGATCGTGACCAGGAGCGGTGTTGCGTTTTGTGCGGAGGGTAGCAATGAGATCCTGTGTAGTGATAGGGGCATTGAGTTCCGTGTGTGTAATGTTGTCCAAGTACTGGAAGCCAGGAGCGAGGGGAGGGGAAGAGGTGTCAGTTCGATCGCGGATATCCGGGAAGAGGGAGTAATCGAACTGGGGATCATCGGGGACGGAAAATACATCGGAGAGGTAGGAGGCAAAGTGATTGGCCTTACTAAGGGAGTCAGGGAAAGGGTGATCATCATGGAGAAGAGGATAATAGGGGGAGGGTTTAGTTCCGGTAAGGCGACGGAAGGCCGACCAGAACTTGGACGAGTTGATTGGTAGGGTTGCATTTAAACGGGTGCATGTCTGCCGCCAGTCCCGGCGTTTCTTAGCCGCGAGCAAATTACGAACGTGTCGCTGGAGTTGCCGGTGGCGTCGTAGTGTGTCCGGGTCACGCGTGCAGAGGAAGGCACGGTAGAGACGACGGGATTCACGGAGGAGGAGAATGGCCTGTGGGGGTAAGGTAGGACGGCGGGGGTGGATGGCGACAGTAGGAACGTGGGCCTCCATGGCCTCAGACAAGGTCCGCTGGAGAAAGGAGGCGGCATGGGTGACATCGTCAGGGTGGTGGTAGGTGAGAGGGTGGCTATCGACCTGGGTGGAAAGGGTATCCCGGTAGGCATTCCAGTCGGCTCGGGAATAGTCATGGACATACTTAGGGGGAGGGTCAGTACGAGGGTCGGGGCGAGGGCGACGACCGTCTGAAACGGTGAGGAGGACAGGGAGATGGTCGCTACCAATAGGCTCCAGGACATCCACCGTTATGCGGCCAAGGAGATTGGGGGAGGAGAGGATAACATCAGGAGTGGAGTTGGATTCAGGACGGGTATGCCGGGGGATGGGGACGAGGTCACCTTGAAGGGTGGAGAGGAACCGATGCCATCGCCGTAACTGGGCAGCGGAACGACTATGGATGTTGAGGTCGGCGGCGATCACGTAGGAGGAAAAGGTACGATCGACGTGGGAGAGGAAGTCGAAGGGAATAGGAGCGTTGGGGCGGACATAGATGGTGGCGCAGGTAACGGTAAGGCCGGGGAAGAAGAGACTAAGGATCAGGTGTTCGGTGGGGTCGGGAAGGAGAGGTTGGAGCCGAACGGGGATCTGGCGGTGGTGACCAATGGCAACTCCGCCACGCGCAATCGGGAGGGGATTATCGGAGCGGTGGAGGAGGTAGGGCGAAGTGTGGACTGTGTGGTGGGGTTGCAGGAAGGTTTCATTGAGGAGGAAGGCATCCACGCGGTGGGTGGCAAGGGTGTGCAGGAACAGGTTTTTGTTGGCGGGAAGGGAGCGGATGTTGTTGAAAAGGATACGTTGCTGTCGCGCCATGACTGGGATTTAAACGAGGGTGTCAAGACGGGAGAAGGTGAAATGGGCCTGGTTGTTGGAGTAGGTGGCGTACATCTTGAGTTGGAAGATGGAACGGGCAGCAAGGGAGATCTGCTGGAGGGTGTGAGGGCGCTGAAAGGGATGAACATTCTGGAGGACGATGGTGAGGAACCTGATGATGTCCTCAGCGGTGGGTGGGGGACGAAGGGAATTGCCAGGAGGGGTGGGGGCGTCCAGAGGACGGACAGGTACGGTGAGTTCAGGAGTGGTTGGAGGGGGTCGGGCTTTACACTTTTGGGAGTAGGTGGGATGAGGGAGATTGCAGGTATTACAGGAGGGAGGGGATTGGAGGTTTGGGCACTGCCGGAGGAAGTGCGCCTGCCGACAATGCGGGCAGGTGGGGGCCTCGCGGCACTCAGCTGTGGGGTGCGCATTATAGCGCAGACACCTCTGGCAGCGCAGGGATTGAGGAGGGGAACGGGAAGGGTCGACCTTGTACCGCTGGTGGAAGAGGAGGGCACCCTCCTTCAGGAGACGGTCAATGGAGGGGGCGTCCTCAGAGAAAACCCGCATAAGGCGGGTGGGGCCGGCGGAGTTGAAAATGCGGCGGACCGCCCGCACCTCCAGCGTGGGATGGGCCTGGAGCTCCGCCAACACCTCCTCCTCCGTGATCGACGGACTGAGCCGCGTGATCACGGCGGTGAGGGTCGGCGGGCGACGCGGGGGTTGGGGTTGGCGGGTAGGAGATGGAGAAGGAGCAGGGGTAAGGGAGGCGTTGGGACCAAAACGGGTGATGGGGAGACGGGAGAGGATGTCAGTATGGAGGGTTGGGCTGGGGGAGGAGATGAGAACAGAACCTCGGCGAGGAGTGAGGAGGGAGATGGGGGCACCAGGACAATGCTGGCGAAGGAAGAGGGTGAGGTTCCGGGCTTCAAGGAGAGAGGGATCAGGACGGGAGAGGAGGTAGCGGTAGGAGGAAGGGGGAGAGGAGGAGGATGAGGGGGCAGGGACAGGCGGGGAGATTTCCATGGCATCATGGGTGGGGGAAGGAGGACGAGGCGCAGCCTTTTTGGAAGCAGAGGAAGCAGGGGTGCCACCGGGGCGCTTGACGGCGGTGGAGGAGGTGTGGGGGATGGGAACAACGGGAATGTGGCGGGGAGGGGCAGGTCCCGGGGCCGGAGTCGGTGCCGGAGATGGTGACGGTGACGGTGAAGGCGACGGCGACGATGACGATGACGGTGGCAGTGGCGGCGGTGATGGCGAAGGTGACGGGGAGAGCTGGGCGTGGGCAGTGGCCCGACGGGCCATCACCCGAGCTGGAGCTGCAGTGACAGGCTGGGGGAGTGGGGGGAAGGGATCAGAACGAGAGGAGCGGGAGGAAGAAGCGGGAGAGGGGGCGACAAAGATAGAGGGTGAAGGGAGAGTGAGGAGAGGTGGAATGGAAGGAGGGGGGTGGGACTGGGCACACCAAGTTATAGTGGTGGAGGCGGCGGACGGGGAGGTATAGACAATGGCGGTGGTGGTAGTAGTGACAGTGGTGGTGGGGGTGGACATGACGGGAGAGAGAAACAACAACGAACAGAACGAAGAGGAGAGGACAGAAACTGGGGACAGACAAAGACGAAGACGGATGAAGACGAAGACGGCCGTAGACCAGGGTCAGGACGGCGGCACCGGACGGCGGCGGCGGGCACCGGACGGCGGCGGCGGCGGCGGCGGCGGCGGCGGCGGCGGCGGCGGCGAGCCCCGGCAGGCGGCGGCGGCGGCGGCGGCGGCGAGCACCGGCAGGCGGCGACCAGGCGGGGGCGGCGAGCCCCAGCAGGCGGCGACGGCTGCGGCGGCTGCAAGGACCGGAAGGCGGCGACCAAGCGGCGGCGGCGGTGACGGCCAGCAGACGACACGGCAGGGATCTTCCACGTCGAAGGCGCACCCTGAGAGTAGCCCAGGCAGTGAAACTCTTCGATGAAGAAGAGAGGGAATCCAACCCTCGAATGTGAGTCAAGAATAAAGTTTAACATATATTAGGAAAATATTGTATTACAAGATGTGAGAAAGATTCTTGGTACTTACAGTATTATAACAACATGAAGTGATATGTCCTTATCGTTTAGGCAAACATCTGCATAGTTACATTAATCATATAAAATATAGCCCTGACAACAGGGTTTGTCAAACAAATAAAATAGGTACATAGAAGTTGCAGAGCGCCTAAGCGACTGAGTGAAATCGGCCAGCGTAGTAGCACAGCGGCCAGGGCAGGTGGCGCTCATGTCGCGAACTATGTGCCGATAGGCGTACTGAAGTAACATTTGAAACATCAATTTTAAATGCGTTCTTAAATAGAGTGATAATAAATAAATTGGCAAGCATTTGACACTCCCGTTATGACATTGTGGGAGGTATAGGAACAATAACGTAGATACATACATCAAAAAGACAGGTGGCGCTTCCGCCGTGAGCTACATGCAGTGGTCTATATAGCCAAAATATAAAGTTATATTACCATATTAGTGAAGCCCATAGAACGTATATAAGTCAAACCATCAAGAACAATCAGTAATGGCTTTTAAGAAAATTACGAGACCTGGTCTACAATCCAGTTACTACGTAATATAGAATAAGAGAAAATTACATGGGGGCCGCTGTAGTGGCAGCCATATATCGTGAAAAGAACACATTATATAAACGATAGTAAACTGGAGGATTTGAAAGTGCATTATAGCTTCCTGAGGAAATAGACTACTGAGGTTACTAACATTAATGTTATACATTACACAGTACGGGTTTAAAGCCTTCAACAAATTGTTTACAAGCAAGGTTCAACTGATCATTCAGAATATTGCCGTCTTTGAGCTCTAGATGTTTAAAAATAAATAGCTCTTCCCACAGATCTAGTCTCCGTCCTTTGACCTGTCTATGTAGGATAACCGTGTCTTCTAACTGTTTAGGCGTATGGCCGGTTATCAAGAGGTGTTCAGCAAAGGTAGAGTTGCGAATATTCGTTCCTTTTTTACCTAACAGATGTTCTTTATATCGTGTTTTCACAGCTCTGCCGGTTTGACCAATATAATAAGAGGAGCAGTTATTACAGGTTAGCTTGTAAATACCTGAATTAGAAAACCAATCGCTGGCAATCTCTACTGACTGTACAAGATTTCTTTTTAAACTGTTATCTGTAGAAAAGGAGACGTTACAGTTATATTTTTTATTCAGAAGACGTTTAATCCTATACGATAAGTTACCCAGGAAAGGGATGGAAATAAATTTTTTAGTTTCTGTGGTATCCGTGGGGAGAATATTTCTCAAAGTCGAACATTTTTGGGAGATTTTCTTATTGAGCAGGTAATCAATCATATTCTGGTTATACCCATTATTAACCGCAATCGCTTTGATGACATTCAATTCCTTTTTTTGATCCGCGGGTGATAAAGGAGTGGTTACCATTCGGTGAATGGCGGAATGAAAAAATGCCAATTTATGAGCTTTTGGATGGGTTGAGTCAGCAGGAATGACATTATCAGAATATGTTTCCTTGCGGAAGATATTAAAATGGAAGGAATTATCTTCTATAGAAATTGTTAAATCGAGAAAATTAAGTTCACGTTTATCATTTTGAAGTTCTTTTGTGAAGGAAATTTTTTCATGTAAACCGTTGAAAGTGTTAAAGAGATGCTCTAACTCATGATCAGTGCCATCAAAAGCAATGAAAATGTCATCAACATACCGTGCATAATAGCGGATTTTGTGGCGTAATTCTGAACTTGAATTGAAGAACGTTGTTTCTAGGGCGTTAATGAAAACCTCTGCTAGAATACCGGCGAGGGGGCTACCCATTGCTAGACCATCTGGTTGTACATACATTTTCCCGTTAAATGTGAAGTAATTGTATTTTAAAATGACCTTGAGCAAACCAATGAGTTCGGCAATCTGAGTTTCACTTAATTTTTTGTGTTTAAGAAGATTCTCTTTTACAAGGTCTATGGTTTCATCAACCGGAACATTTGTGTAAAGGCTGACGATGTCAAAGGACACCAGTCTAGTGTCAGGTGTACAACTTATAGATTGAATATTGTTAATTAATTCCTTACTGTTTTTTACAGAAAAATTATTTTCAAAAGTGATAGCATCTTTAATTATAAAATGGAGGCGCCTAGCAAGTGTGTGATGTGGACTGCCTATACCATTCACTATAGGGCGGATCGGGTGATTTTGTTTATGCAGTTTAAACTGACTTCTAAGCACTGGTGGTTTAGGGTTCATATTTATAAGCCCTTTCTTTTGGAACTTATTGAACAAGCTGACGGAATTCGTTAAAGTACGCCGGATTTCATTTTGCAGTTCAGTAGTAGGATCTACAGTAACCTCAGTGATGTCGTTTTCCTCAAAAAACTTTACAGTCTTCTCTATATATTCATTTTTATAAGCCACGACCACGGTGTTCCCTTTGTCACTCTTAGTGATTAATGCGTCGTGCTCTCTAAGTTTATGATTAATGCTTTTTATTATACTATATTCGCCCGATTGCTTATTAGGAGATAATTTAATTTCTTTTTCTATTATGTTGTTACATTCGTAGGCACATTTGACTTGCTCCGTTTTCTCTAATTTCAGAGATTCTAAACCGATTTTTAGATCTACAATGAGATTACAAATAACTGGATATTTATCGAGTTTAGCAGGCAAGTTATATTTAAGGCCTTTACACAAGTCATTTTCGGCCTGCGTAAAAGAAATATTGGTTTTATTTAGTACTCTATCGTAAAATAGGTGCTTAACACTATTGTCTGCTGTATTATCACTTTTACTTGTGGTCCTATTACTAAACTTTAAAAGCTTTCTTACATGTCTGGCCTTGATTATTTCTTTACGATTAGAGAGCCATTCATTAATACTATTCCACAGGTGGTCAATTTGAAAATTACAAAGATCTTTAAAGGCTTTAGTTAAAAATAGGTGTATACAGTAGGCTTCACTATTAAGGACATCTTTTTTCTTGTACAAATTTACTGTGCTCTCGGAAATGACTAAATGCACTAGCTTCTTTTTAATAGAAGGCACCCTGTTACACTGTTTAAAATTTACGTACGCCTTCACATAATCAGGGATAATGTCTTTCTCTAGGCACTGGTGATTAAAGTCAATAGCCATACCTGCTTTCACAATTTTTAATTTGATGTCCATATACCTGGATGCAGCTTTTGATACCTCGGCAGGCAAGAATTTCAGTACTTTAAACATAGCTGCGCTACAGCAATGGTTCCACGTAAATCAGACTAAGAACAGCCGACCAGTTGCAAAGGATAAAGCAATCTTTACCTAGGTTTCATGTAATTTTCTCTTATTCTATATTACGTAGTAACTGGATTGTAGACCAGGTCTCGTAATTTTCTTAAAAGCCATTACTGATTGTTCTTGATGGTTTGACTTATATACGTTCTATGGGCTTCACTAATATGGTAATATAACTTTATATTTTGGCTATATAGACCACTGCATGTAACTCACGGCGGAAGCGCCACCTGTCTTTTTGATGTATGTATCTACGTTATTGTTCCTATACCTCCCACAATGTCATAACGGGAGTGTCAAATGCTTGCCAATTTATTTATTATCACTCTATTTAAGAACGCATTTAAAATTGATGTTTCAAATGTTACTTCAGTACGCCTATCGGCACATAGTTCGCGACATGAGCGCCACCTGCCCTGGCCGTTGTGCTACTACGCTGGCCGATTTCACTCAGTCGCTTAGGCGCTCTGCAACTTCTATGTACCTATTTTATTTGTTTGACAAACCCTGTTGTCAGGGCTATATTTTATATGATTAATGTAACTATGCAGATGTTTGCCTAAACGATAAGGACATATCACTTCATGTTGTTATAATACTGTAAGTACCAAGAATCTTTCTCACATCTTGTAATACAATATTTTCCTAATATATGTTAAACTTTATTCTTGACTCATGTTTCATACCTTAATATATATTACGATGTTCATTGTCCCCAGGCATCTTCTGAAGAAGATAGATTTATATCTATTGAAACCTAGGTAAAGATTGCTTTATCCTTTGCAACTGGTCGGCTGTTCTTAGTCTGATTTACGTGGAACCATTGCTGTAGCGCAGCTATGTTTAAAGTACTGAAATTCTTGCCTGCCGAGGTATCAAAAGCTGCATCCAGGTATATGGACATCAAATTAAAAATTGTGAAAGCAGGTATGGCTATTGACTTTAATCACCAGTGCCTAGAGAAAGACATTATCCCTGATTATGTGAAGGCGTACGTAAATTTTAAACAGTGTAACAGGGTGCCTTCTATTAAAAAGAAGCTAGTGCATTTAGTCATTTCCGAGAGCACAGTAAATTTGTACAAGAAAAAAGATGTCCTTAATAGTGAAGCCTACTGTATACACCTATTTTTAACTAAAGCCTTTAAAGATCTTTGTAATTTTCAAATTGACCACCTGTGGAATAGTATTAATGAATGGCTCTCTAATCGTAAAGAAATAATCAAGGCCAGACATGTAAGAAAGCTTTTAAAGTTTAGTAATAGGACCACAAGTAAAAGTGATAATACAGCAGACAATAGTGTTAAGCACCTATTTTACGATAGAGTACTAAATAAAACCAATATTTCTTTTACGCAGGCCGAAAATGACTTGTGTAAAGGCCTTAAATATAACTTGCCTGCTAAACTCGATAAATATCCAGTTATTTGTAATCTCATTGTAGATCTAAAAATCGGTTTAGAATCTCTGAAATTAGAGAAAACGGAGCAAGTCAAATGTGCCTACGAATGTAACAACATAATAGAAAAAGAAATTAAATTATCTCCTAATAAGCAATCGGGCGAATATAGTATAATAAAAAGCATTAATCATAAACTTAGAGAGCACGACGCATTAATCACTAAGAGTGACAAAGGGAACACCGTGGTCGTGGCTTATAAAAATGAATATATAGAGAAGACTGTAAAGTTTTTTGAGGAAAACGACATCACTGAGGTTACTGTAGATCCTACTACTGAACTGCAAAATGAAATCCGGCGTACTTTAACGAATTCCGTCAGCTTGTTCAATAAGTTCCAAAAGAAAGGGCTTATAAATATGAACCCTAAACCACCAGTGCTTAGAAGTCAGTTTAAACTGCATAAACAAAATCACCCGATCCGCCCTATAGTGAATGGTATAGGCAGTCCACATCACACACTTGCTAGGCGCCTCCATTTTATAATTAAAGATGCTTTCACTTTTGAAAATAATTTTTCTGTAAAAAAACAGTAAGGAATTAATTAACAATATTCAATCTATAAGTTGTACACCTGACACTAGACTGGTGTCCTTTGACATCGTAGCCTTTACACAAATGTTCCGGTTGATGAAACCATAGACCTTGTAAAAGAGAATCTTCTTAAACACAAAAAATTAAGTGAAACTCAGATTGCCGAACTCATTGGTTTGCTCAAGGTCATTTTAAAATACAATTACTTCACATTTAACGGGAAAATGTATGTACAACCAGATGGTCTAGCAATGGGTAGCCCCCTCGCCGGTATTCTAGCAGAGGTTTTCATTAACGCCCTAGAAACAACGTTCTTCAATTCAAGTTCAGAATTACGCCACAAAATCCGCTATTATGCACGGTATGTTGATGACATTTTCATTGCTTTTGATGGCACTGATCATGAGTTAGAGCATCTCTTTAACACTTTCAACGGTTTACATGAAAAAATTTCCTTCACAAAAGAACTTCAAAATGATAAACGTGAACTTAATTTTCTCGATTTAACAATTTCTATAGAAGATAATTCCTTCCATTTTAATATCTTCCGCAAGGAAACATATTCTGATAATGTCATTCCTGCTGACTCAACCCATCCAAAAGCTCATAAATTGGCATTTTTTCATTCCGCCATTCACCGAATGGTAACCACTCCTTTATCACCTGCGGATCAAAAAAAGGAATTGAATGTCATCAAAGCGATTGCGGTTAATAATGGGTATAACCAGAATATGATTGATTACCTGCTCAATAAGAAAATCTCCCAAAAATGTTGGACTTTGAGAAATATTCTCCCCACGGATACCACAGAAACTAAAAAATTTATTTCCATCCCTTTCCTGGGTAACTTATCGTATAGGATTAAACGTCTTCTGAATAAAAAATATAACTGTAACGTCTCCTTTTCTACAGATAACAGTTTAAAAAGAAATCTTGTACAGTCAGTAGAGATTGCCAGCGATTGGTTTTCTAATTCAGGTATTTACAAGCTAACCTGTAATAACTGCTCCTCTTATTATATTGGTCAAACCGGCAGAGCTGTGAAAACACGATATAAAGAACATCTGTTAGGTAAAAAAGGAACGAATATTCGCAACTCTACCTTTGCTGAACACCTCTTGATAACCGGCCATACGCCTAAACAGTTAGAAGACACGGTTATCCTACATAGACAGGTCAAAGGACGGAGACTAGATCTGTGGGAAGAGCTATTTATTTTTAAACATCTAGAGCTCAAAGACGGCAATATTCTGAATGATCAGTTGAACCTTGCTTGTAAACAATTTTTTGAAGGCTTTAAACCCGTACTGTGTAATGTATAACATTAATGTTAGTAACCTCAGTAGTCTATTTCCTCAGGAAGCTATAATGCACTTTCAAATCCTCCAGTTTACTATCGTTTATATAATGTGTTCTTTTCACGATATATGGCTGCCACTACAGCGGCCCCCATGTAATTTTCTCTTATTCTATATTACGTAGTAACTGGATTGTAGACCAGGTCTCGTAATTTTCTTAAAAGCCATTACTGATTGTTCTTGATGGTTTGACTTATATACGTTCTATGGGCTTCACTAATATGGTAATATAACTTTATATTTTGGCTATATAGACCACTGCATGTAACTCACGGCGGAAGCGCCACCTGTCTTTTTGATGTATGTATCTACGTTATTGTTCCTATACCTCCCACAATGTCATAACGGGAGTGTCAAATGCTTGCCAATTTATTTATTATCACTCTATTTAAGAACGCATTTAAAATTGATGTTTCAAATGTTACTTCAGTACGCCTATCGGCACATAGTTCGCGACATGAGCGCCACCTGCCCTGGCCGCTGTGCTACTACGCTGGCCGATTTCACTCAGTCGCTTAGGCGCTCTGCAACTTCTATGTACCTATTTTATTTGTTTGACAAACCCTGTTGTCAGGGCTATATTTTATATGATTAATGTAACTATGCAGATGTTTGCCTAAACGATAAGGACATATCACTTCATGTTGTTATAATACTGTAAGTACCAAGAATCTTTCTCACATCTTGTAATACAATATTTTCCTAATATATGTTAAACTTTATTCTTGACTCATGTTTCATACCTTAATATATATTACGATGTTCATTGTCCCCAGGCATCTTCTGAAGAAGATAGATTTATATCTATTGAAACCTAGGTAAAGATTGCTTTATCCTTTGCAACTGGTCGGCTGTTCTTAGTCTGATTTACGTGGAACCATTGCTGTAGCGCAGCTATGTTTAAAGTACTATTTAGAATAAGATGAAAATCGGCTAAAACGGAGACAGCAAACACCAAGCTTGCTGTTTGTCACTCAGTTCCACAGAAGCATCGTATGTATTTTTTTATACTGCTGTAGGACAATAGAGTTGAAGCTATATGAAAATATCTAATTTGAAGTATATTGTGACATGCATCAAGTCCATGCCTAAGTAATCACAATGACACTATCAGTCTGTTTGCATGTTTATCTGTTCCGTGCAGCATTACAGCTATCACACTTTTTTCTGCAGTTATGATCCTGGTCAGGTTAGTTTTATGATACTCATTCCTTAGGCCTAATTTTTAAAATTTGAACTGTTATTAGGCATGCAAACATCACTGGAGTGTTTAATTTAGACGTTTAGACACTAATTTGGCAACTATCTGCATATATTGGAAATTAGCATTACGATAATCAACATAAACAATACACATTCTTCAATTTCAGGTGTATTCGTGTGGACAACTCATAACTGAAAGATCATTGTTGCGCTAGAGTGGAATCATAGACATTTAAGATAATTAAATTAGGGCTCTGTTGGGTCTTAAGCCAAGCTTAAGACATACTATTATCGTTTTTTACCAGTGCATACATCTGCTGGTGACAATAAGAAACTGATGGTACAGAGAACAACCGTCACACGCTTTTAACACCACAGGCATCTGCTGGTGACAGTGAGTAACTTAGACACTAAACAGAAGTTGATTTTATCTGATATTTTTGCGGGTTGTGCAATGATATTTAAAGTAAATGTAATTCATTGGCTACATTATATAAACAAATGTTGGCTTTTGATTATTTATACACAATATGTTATATATTCCTTCAAATATTCCATACTGATTTGCAAATAATTTCGAATGAAATTTACTTAAGTAACTGGTGGTAAACGATTTTTGGAAGTCAATAATGTTAGCGCAGTTCAGAAGTTTTGATGCTATTCGGATACTTTGACTTTTTATTGAAGAATATTTCGGATTCTTTTGAGCACAGCCGAGGTGAGACTGCACTACAGAAGTAATAATTTGGGTGACTAGGTGTAAGATAATCCATGACGACTGGCAGTGCAGTTTGCAGCTATCTACTGTGAAGCACAAACGCCTGCAGGCGAAACAATAGCCTTTTATATGCATTTGGAAATAGCGATGCATTGTCATTGTGACCTGCACAAAATTTCATTATGTGACTGGTTGAGATAGGCACCAAAATATCCACACCCAAACCACTGAAACTTCAAGAACATCCTCATGGTCCCTGGAGGAAAAGAGAGGAGAGGAGAATAGAGGGAAATGTGTGACTTATTTTTTTGATAAATAATTCAGGTCGTTGGGTGATGCTGAGCACAGCTCAGATTGACTTGCTTTCAAATCTGTCTTCTTTGCCTTTTGTTCTGGTTGGAGGAAGTGGCTGGTCCCAGCTGACAGCTCGTGATGGTAATACTCTTAAGTATACATACAGACCTCAAATGAGAGGCAGTTAGATCCGTATAGCAAAAAACTGAATGGGCGACGGCTTGAGATCCACTAACTGAAAACTGCTCGCTGGAGAGCAGTGGGGCTCCACGGCAATTGGTCAAGAGAATGTTGACATTGCCACGTAAGTGGGTGAGAGCTTGTTGAGATAGGGTTTGGGTGAAGAGGGGGAGGGATGGGAGGGTTTACCTTGAACGATCGTGCAGTTGGCTCAGCTGTAGACTGATACCAGATGAAGACCTGGAATATACCAAAAACAACCCCCTCAGCTATAACGTGACACCGGAAAAATTTGCTACCATTGGCGATTTGGTCAAGAATGCCCACTGCACTCCTACTACCCTCTACATGTTTTTGTATTTATCACACGACTCACGTTACTGTGGAAACAAATTAAAGTGTCTGACATCGGAGTCCAGTAACTTTGAAAGAATCGACTCGTCACACACTTAGACTAAAAGGGATTTGAAGTACATAATGACGGTTCTCGGATGGCACCTTAAAACCGTTGTAGTGAGATACTGAATTATGCACACCACTCACTTTCACCGATTTCTTAGCTTTACAACGATAATTTTGGTGCTAGCAATCTGTATTGTAAGGATTTTCTCAGGGAGTCATAATGTTTCATATTGACTACAAATTTCCAGAAATGCTTCATAATTAACCATAGCTATTGCTTATAAATCGTTTGAAAAAATGTTTTCGTGGACAGACGGAAGCATTGCTCAATGTGACTTGTATTTGCTAGGTATTGAGTGAAAATATAATGTTTTTTTAATCTTTCTTCTCCTGTAGACCATCCAATACGAGTCCAAGATGGAGTATGCATTAGAGAGGATCTGTATACAAAGGTGATCAGTTCCACGGTCTTGTTGAACTGAAGCCCATTATAAGAGAAGAAATGAAGTGTTGTAAGGTGTCTCGGCTACACTATAGCATCCAAGCAGAATGTACTACGCATTCACATTAGCATGCACCATGCCTGTCTGCACCGTAATCTAGAGTCTTTTCTGTAAGGTGCACGTGGGTGTAATTATAGCTCCAGGTATGTTCATTGTTGCCTTCAGGCTAGCGGATGATTATCAGCGCAGAATTTGCCGAATAACACATGCGAAACATGTCAAGCAGTGTAGCTATGTGTTGAAGGAACGAGCATATGAAGGCTATATACCCAGAGGATAATCTGATTCTCTAGCTTACTCTCACTTTCAGCGGAATGCTCCCATTCGTTTGTAATCTCCCTTAGTAGCCAAAGGCTCTGAACACAAAACCTGTACACAATAACTTTCATGCATCTGTATCAGCATCTACTCTACACCGTGGAGCAACTAAGAACACCCAAAATATACCCAAAGCGGGTAAATTTGGCTAAGTTAGAATGGACAAGATGGCGATTTTGTGTCTTACAATGTGATTTTTGACGTTTTTGTCTGCTAAATGGTGAAGCTGACATGTATTTCAGTGGGACTATACACCTTTTCTCTGAAGAATTGCAAGGAGATATGATTTCATCAACGCAAAACACGAGGAACTTGAGCCAATGGTAATAAGATTACTGCCTCTATCCCGCCGCCAGGTGAAGAAATCAAACTAACGTCCCTAAATAATACCAGATATATGGAGACTGTTACACTTGTGGGTTTATTGTTGTGGTTGTTGTTTCAAGTGCACAATTTGTTAACCTTGACCACTGATACGAACTGCAAAGCGTTTCCACACAGACAATGCCGAACGGTGAAACTCATTTGGACTTACCGCAGCACAGGCCCCTATTATATGGCATTTCATGTTGAAAGCCGTCCGTTACATTACCAGCGCCTTTTCATGCTGCATAGATCAGCGACACACACGGAATTAGTCACTCGTTGGTAGCAGAAAGTCACACCGCGCATCGACTGGTCCACTGACGCGATGCAGCTTTGCAAATGCAGTTATGTATTCAGCTTTTACTATCGCTCTAAGGACTTTGAGCAGAGTCAGCTAATGGAAACACAAGGCATCTATCAGACGGGTTGGATGTAGACTGCTATTTGAACCACAAAGCATTCAGCATTTCTCGTGTCGTCTACTGCCTGGGTGGCAACCTAGAAACTAGTGTTAATTCAGAGATTTGTCTTATGTATAAGACGGAAGCTTTTGACTGACACACGTCGATGTAAATGCTGATATTCAAACAGCCACGTGCTTTGCAGTTGCTTTCGTACGAATGAGCTTGATAATACTACTTTAATACTAATCTTTCTCGTTGTTATTCATGTGGAAATTCCATTTGCTAATGTGATTCTGCGTTCACCCTTGTACTTACTTTCTACGCACGTGATATCCAAAGCTATTTTAGTGGTAAGCATTTTTAACATCAGGTGAGTAATAGACAGCTATTTTAGCTTTAAATGATCTTTCGTGTACTGGCGAGTGCTAATTTTATGGGATAATTCTGAGGTACTGTACTGAAGCGATTTAAAGATAGTTAACTTCGAATGTATATTCAGAACTACAGGGTCTGGAGTGTAAATTATCTTCTTCGTCAATTACATGAGATTTCAGTTAATTTGTCTATCGAAATTCACTGTCTAACACCCCATTTGCTAATTTAGCAATTCTACTGAGTATAACCGCATCAACATTGGAATTTCCAAACTTTATCCAATGAGACAACTTACCTACTGAATATACTCGCCGGCCGCGGTGGTCTAGCGGTTCTGGCGCTCCAGTCCGGAACCGCGGGACTGCTACGGTCGCAGGTTCGAATCCTGCCTCGGGCATGGGTGTGTGTGTGATGTCCTTAGGTTAGTTAGGTTTAAGTAGTTCTAGGTTCAAGGGGACTTATGACCTAAGAAGTTGAGTCCCATAGTGCTCAGAGCCATTTGAATATACTCTGTTATTTGCTTAAGAGTGACACTGCATATTAATCTTCGCATAGGCTTTATTTTTTGAGAAAGATTTTCGGCAGGTATGTAAGTTTGATTCTGTTGCATCACTCTGAGATCACCTAACAGCAGACAGGACAAATTTGCAGTTAGTAATTTTCATCAACAGGAATTATGCTCTCAGCATACTAGGTAGTGACAGATTCGTTACTGGATCGTGTTGGAGCTGTTATCACACTTTACCTTCATTCAACTACAGTTTCAATGTTCAAATGGGTATCTTGAGTGAATAAGTTTTCCCCATTGTCGCACACTGTTGAAGTTCTGCCATCTTCTTCTTATTGAGGTTCACGGATGAGATCTTGAGTTTAGTTCTAAAAGGAGATGCAACTTTCAGCTGGCGACCTTGCCAGAATTAGATTTTAGGAATCTTTTGATTAGTCATCGAAGTGGATATTAGCCGTTTTAGATGTGATATTATTTATTTTATGTGCTAAATTGTCAGAGTAAGATTTTTAAACTGGTTTACCCTGCTAGAATTACAATTTTTTTGTTTTTATGATTACTCAGTTGTATCCACTATTCAGTAAGACTGCAAGTTCTGCGTATGAATTGTGGTAAATTTTTGTTCAGCTTCACTGGAAATTCTAAGGATTCTGTGTACAATTCTATAAGACACATCTGTGTGACAACTGGAACTTCAAACAGATTTGTAAAGGGCAAGGTTGTGACAACAAGTGCTCTTTTTTAAACAGGAGAAAAGAATTAATTATTGCTAAGTGTATTAACTGTTAATAGAATCTTCCGTCGGTTCTTGGTAGAACAACATTATAATAAATTAAAAGCACCAGTTTGCTTTTGTTTTACAATATTACTTTTATCGCTAACCGGTTTTCGGATTACAAGGCCATCTTCAGACATTGCCTGAAGATGGCCTTGTAAGCCGAAAACCGGTTAGCAATAAAAGTAATATTGTAGAACAAAAGCAAACTGGTGCTTTTCATTTATTGTATTAACTGTTCTTAATGATGATTTTTAGACATGTACTGTTGTTCTCACTTGCATATAGTTATTTAATGTGGAAATTGTGGCCTAATCACTCAATAATCATTCTGGTTCATGTGGGTACAGTGCACCATAACCATTATTTTGAAAGTAAATGAGTTCAGTGAGATTTCAGCCCATCAGTTTACGAAGTTTTGATTTGATGTGCTGGAATAGTGGGCATTATGTTGGTACAACTTTCTGTAATCAGTTGATATCATGCAATGTTCTTGTTAAGTGAGAGGTCTGCTGTCGATATTTGGTTCTTGCTGCTATTAAATGTAATGCGTGCATTAATCCTGCTATACGCTTGTAATGATGTGGGGATAAACTAGTAGTTCTGTCTCTGGTAGATCAAATGCAAACTGATATTAGTGTGTGAACAATTAAGTTCGAAGGTTGGCTTTCATTTGTAAGGTTGTTCAAGGTGAAATCTGTATTAATTCTATTCCAATACTGCGGCTTTAGAGGCTTCACAGCTGAGTGAATTAGCACATTTTGTTTCATGTTATCAGTGGTTCATAATGGCTTATATTTGTTGTATCAAAACAGGGTTCCAACGTTTACTTACAGAATACCCCTTATCTCTGTTTATATTATTGTCAGATAACCGGATTTCAGTGGCTTCTTTCACTACACAGTAGCAATACCTCGGAGCAAGGGAAACCACTTGTGTCTCATTCTACAGCGTTTTGTGTCCTTCAGCAAGACAGTGTTCCGCCACTGCAGATTTATCTGGCTGAAATAAGCGCGCGTGGAGATGATGCTCCACGCATCGATCCTGGACCGTACGAATCGTTTGCCCAATATAGACTTTCCCGCAATGGACGTGAATATTGTAGGCCCTGGGCTTTCTCAAGCCTAAATAATCCTTTACTGAGCCCAGCAGAGCTCTGATTTTAGCTGGCGGACGGAATATACTTTCAATATAAAATTTATTTAATATTCTTCCAATTTTTGAAGTTACGCTTCCCGCAAAAGGTAGGAAAGCCAACGATTTTCTTGGGTCTTCTGTTGGTTCCCGCGAAGGGCCAATCTGTAGAGCACGACGGATCTGGCTGCCAGTTTAACCATTCTGCTGGGACACAGCTTCTAGATGATCCAGCTCTTGTGTCAAACTATCTGCATCAAAGATGACGTAAACTATTTTTTCCGTAGGTACGGTGGATGAAAACTTGACGCATGAGGATATCGGTCCGTGTGCGTGGGCTTACGATAAACACCCTGTCCTAAGGTCCCACCAACCTTTCTGTAGATCAAGACATCCAAAAACTGAAGTTTTCCATCCTTTTCAGCTTCTATCGTGTATTTAATATTGGGATACAGATAATTAAAATGAACTAGTAAAGAGTACAGAGCATCCCTCCCATGTGGCCATACCATAAACGTATCGTCAACGTATCTCCGGAAACAAGTTGGTTTTAAGAACGCCGTCTTGAGTGCCATTTCCTCAAAATGTCCCACAAACAAACTGGCGACTGTTGGGGATTGGGGGGGGGGGAGGGGGGGGGATGGACTCCCCATAGCCACTCCGTCAGTTTGTTCAAAATGTCTGTCATTAAATAAAAAATATGCCGACATCTACACATGACGACAAAGCTTAGTTGTAACCCCGCCCGGTTGGCCATTCGGTCTAACGCACGGCTTTCCGGGCGAGAAGGAGCGCCGGTCCTCGGCACGAATCCGCCCGGTGGATTTGTGTCGCGGTCTGGTGACCCGGCCAGTCTGTGGATGGTGTTTAGGCGGTTTTCCATCTGCCTCGGCAAATGCGGGCTGGTTCCCCTTATTCCTCCTCAGCTACAGTATGTCGACGATTGCTGCGTAAACAAGTTCTCCACGTACGCTTACACCACCATTACCACGCAAACATAGGGGTTACACTCGTCTGGTGTGAGACGTTCCCCTTGAGGGGTGTCCACCGGGGGACGAACCGCACAATAACCCTGGGTTCGGTGTGGGGCGGCGGAGGGTTGAAGTGGACTGCGGTAGTCGTCAAGGGGTTGCGGACCAATGCGGCTGCGGCGGGGACGGAGCCTCTCCATCGTTTCTAGGTCCTCGGTTAACATAACATAAGCTTGGTTGTATGGATATGGTGTCTGTTCTTTCGGACATGTCCGAAAGAACAGACACCATTGATGACATGCAGCTGTTAAGAACGAAATTAGAATTATATTAATACCTTCAGATGCTAACGGGCGTTGATGTATATGAACGGGGAGAGGTGAAAATGTGTGCCCCTACCGTGACTCGAACCCGGAATCCCCAGCTTAGATGGCAGACGCTCTATGCAACTGAGCCACCGAGGACACAGAGGATAGTGCGACTGCAGGGACTCTCCCGCGCACGTCTCCCGCGAGACCCACATTCTCACCTTGCATATCCACACACTACATTCGTAGTGACCCATCGCAATATACTCATTACTCGTGGAAGACAGTCTTACAAAGTCCCGTAAGAGTTCGGGCAATATGTGTGCAGAAGAAGGTCATGGCCGGTATTGCCAGAACTATATACTTATATTTATATGGTGTCTGTTCCTTCTTGCGCGAGATAATCCCTGCAGTCGCACTATCGTCTGTGTCCTCAGTGGCTCAGATGGACAGAGCGTCTGCCATGTAAGCAGGAGTTACCGGGTTCGAGTCCTGGTCAGGGCACACATTTTCACCTGTCCCCGTTGATGTACATCAACACCCGTTAGCAGCTGAAAGTATTAATATAATTCTAATCTCGTTCTAGACAGCTGCAGGTCATCAATGGTGTCTGTTCCTTCGGACATGACCGAAAGAACAGACAGCATATCCATATAAGTATATAGTTCTGGCAATACCGGCCATGACCTTCATCTTCTGTGGGGATGCACACGTATTTCCCGAATTCTTATGGGTCTTGGTAAGAATGTCTTCCAAGAGTAATGAGTGTGTTGGGGTGGGTCACTACGAATGTAGTGTGTGG
Organism: Schistocerca americana; assembly: GCF_021461395.2. Lineage (NCBI taxonomy): Eukaryota > Metazoa > Arthropoda > Insecta > Orthoptera > Acrididae > Schistocerca > Schistocerca americana. The sequence continues at coordinate 375,700,947 of NC_060124.1, read as the reverse complement.
ACATGCTAGGTGAGAATCTGGGTCTCGCGGGAGGCGTGCGCGAGATAGTCCCTGCAGTCGCACTATCCTCTGTGTCGTCAGTGACTCAGTTGGATAGAGCGTCTGCCATATAAGCAGGAGACCCCTGGTTCGAGTCCCAGTCGGGGCACACATTTTCACCTGTCCCCGTTGATATACATCAAAGCCCGTTAGCATCTGAAGGTATTAATCTAATTCTAAGCTTAGTTTTTCTGCGTCCAATTTTTCGCCAGTTAACTGCAAAGAATCTTTAAGTGTACTCTGGTAAACAGAGACACAACATCAAAACTAACGAGCAAATCCGTAAGCCTGAGACACAAAGACTTCAAACGCTGAATAAAAACCAGAGAATCGAAAGTATGGTGTTCGTATTTTCCGACGTGGGGACTGAGAATGGACGCTAAATGCTTGGCTGTGTTGTAAGTAGGAACGCAAGAATTGCTAACAATAGGCCGAAGAGGAACTCCTTGCTTGTGTACCTTAGGCAGGCAATCCGTATAATCTCGCCAGGACTGCAGCACCAGGTCGAAGTTCCTTAAGAACGTCGTCAGGTTACGAACTATTCTTGAAAAGTGAAAGCGTCTTTCGTTTTATGCATTCGGTTGGATCGTTCTGTAGTCTTCGGTATGTCGAGTGTGCAAGCAAAAGGGCCCTTTTTCCCACATAATCGTCCCGCGATAGAAGAATCCTCGCGTTGCCCTTGCTCCGCTAAATCCTGGTCTTCTGTAATGGACCAGATCGTGGGTCTTAAAAGGGAGGAGATGTCGCGAGGGCGGCACTCGAAGCAACGTGTGCGAGACCTCTTGCCTAACCTCATCAGCTAAATCGTCGGGAAACCTGGACACCGCTTGTTCAACGGCGGAAATGAATTGCGTAATGGGAACATTCCTGGGTGTAGGGACAAAATTCAAGCCCTTTTCCAATACTGCCAGTGTAGCAACGTCCAGTTGTTCGGTTGTGAGATTGGTCACAACATGTCGTCGGGTGTCACCATCCGTTATTGTAGACTGAGGAGAAAGCCGTTGAAACTTCGAAAATTTCCTCCTGACGGCGTTCCCATGGACCCAGTCTGATATGGTGATGGAAAAACTGTCAATCCAATCCCAGGATGCAGCAGACAGTAACGCAGAAACTTCCAAATGCATATAAAATAAATCCTTTGAAATGAAATCGAGCTGTCTACGTGTAAAACGAACGAGCCTTACTAAGGCAAAACTAGCACGCTTCTTAATATTGTTGACCATTCTTGTCCCAATTTAATGAACGATTCTGGCAAAATTAGGTGTTATCACAGGAGAAAAGCGAGGGCGCTCAGCAACTTCCAACTCTTCTTACGAAGTTTATCAAACTTCCTTACAAGTTCAAACATCTCCCCATACAGGCTCTTGATATGGCTCCATAAATTTTCCCGGCGTAGTAATTTGTGATATTCATATCGGGTCCGTCGAAATATTGTGTCCAGATGACGATACGTTCCGGCTGTAGACCCGACATGAATATCAACAATTGTTTAAGTTGCCGGCCAACCACGACGACCATCTGGTGATGGATTTCGGCCGCCTTCCGGCTCAATTAATCGACTACGAAGCTCCGCGATATGAACGCACCATAGCTGTGGCGACGTGGGTCCAAAATTGGTGCTGCACAGCTGCATGGATCGTAAGTGTGGCCAGCCTCCGCTCTCTGGGTGACATCGTCCGAAGGACTCAAAGCTGCCGTCTGCAACGGTGGAGACGGGTTATGATCTCAAGGCCTCCCGGGTACAAGGCTGTCCTCTAACACTGACTGACTAGCCCTCGAGAGGCGACTGGAGCTGCTGAGGCTCTACTGCAATGATGATTGCTGGCTGTTATCATTCAGCGCTCTACTTGGAACTGACAGCCATGCTCCGGAGCTTTCAGCTCGGCCGACACACGCTGCCGGTCACACCGCCTGGGCGAGTATAGGAGACGTTAACATCGTTGGGACAGCCGGGTGCCGTACCAGCAGAGTCTTGCGCCGGTGATTGCGCTGATACAGGTATACACGCCTCGGCGCCGTCGTCTGCATCAACAGAGGCACTGTGTATTCTTCGGCGGAATAAAAATCAGTGCCAAACTTGTCTGTGTATCTCTGCATGCCCTAGCGTTATTTACCTCTCTCTCCCCCAACCCAAATCTCCAGTCATCCAGGGGGACATTACGCCCCCTGAGGCCAGGAGTGATGACAGCTCCTTCAGTTAATGTCGCATTCAATACTGTGTAATTATCTACCTTAGGAACCATACCTAAGGCCATAATTACTTTGCGTTAGCCATTACGTTGCGCACAGTAATTTCAACTAGGTCATAAAGGTATCTCTGGTTCTTTATTAATTTACTGTTCTTCAGATTAAACTGCTTATGACAGGAAATAAATACTCTTTCTTAAAAGATCTAATTTTCATTTATTTCCGTGTATCTAAACGCTACATGTTTCACAGGGTTACCCATCCTTTGAAACATGTAGCGATTAGATACACGGAAATAATTGAAAATTAGATTTTTTAAGAAAGAGTTTTTATTTCCTGTGTCATAAACAGTTTAATCTGAAGAACTGTAAATATGTATGTACTTGTGGACAAATTGTTTTTGTTTATAGAATTTTAAACTGAGTAGAGCATATATGGCAATTTAAAGATATTGCTAAATGACTGGACAAAAATGTAAGACTTTTTATCATTCACCTCTATAAACACCATTAAGAACAGACCATTATTCAATGTAGAAAGTTTTGATGCATCTCTATGATACAATGTTTCCCTAACTTCAGCCACCCCGCCCACCGTTTACCACCCAGACTAAAATCATGGATTTGCCGCTCTATCAGAACAGACAACTACCAATGGTATAGACAGTGGCGATACCTTGAATAACAGAAGTCTGCATTGAACTCTTCCCTCCTTCTTGCAATTTGGGAGGTGGGAAGGTAACCATTGCTTTAATTTCATGCATGTTTGTCTAAGATATAGCACTAATTCTAAGAGAAACTTTCAGATATGTATTTAATGTATGGAACAGTTGCATGCTATTCTCAGAAACACGAATAAAGAATTCACCACGGATGGCATTGTAACTGGAAGAAATTTCTTTTCGAGAACGGAAACATATGAGCAATGATCTTTTTGAAGCAAAGATCTCGTCAAAAATATGTTGGCACAGTATGACCTCAAATGATGTTGTCTAAGAGTGTGGGAGAGGGTTCATCACTGAGCACCTTTCAGCTTTCTTGTGAAATATGCATTGTGAAGAATTCTGTCTGTAATATATTGTTGGAGCAGCTGTTACATCCTTGACATAAACAACGTGTACAAACGATGGAATAGAGTTATTTTTGGTCATAGAAAGACTGCCATATGACAAGTAGCTCATCTGTTTAAATTTTGCTATCGCTTGCCTAAAAGTAATATCAACAAGTTCAACAGCCATATGAACTGCCGATTTCACAGCTTATAACGTTTATCGCCTGACAGAAATAGTACCACTTACCAGCTTACAATCTGGTCGTTTTCGGATGCATTTACAATAGCAATAGCTGTTTAGTCTCCCACGCATCGCGGTTTATTCGATATATTCTGAGAAATGTCCTAGGTGTGTCTATAATATTACGATAACATAGTCTGCTTTCGAATCTAAGTCCTGTGAATATTATGGAAAATGCACAATGAAATGTGCACTTTGGGAGGTCTTCCTTGCTCGTCCTTGCCGTATTTACAATGATCCACATCTGTTTCGATCAAAATTGGCCATCTTCAAAACTAAAAACAAACTAAAAAAACTAAACATATCGTTTCCGTTATTTTACAATAAGTGGAAAAGTCCTGCGCACAAATATCGAATTTGCCTATATTTTGGGACCTTGGATTAACTCTCACTGTTGAAGCAGAAATACAGTAGTTGTGTTTGTGCAGCATAGTGGACGGCGACACTAGATCCGTTTAACGTAGTAACATTAAGCCTTCAGATATGTAAGCGACTTTCGAATGTAGTGAAAGAACATAACTGTAAACATGTGGGATTTTTTCATATACAGAACAGCATTTGCGGTAAGCGTTACTCTACTGCTTTCACGATAAGGAATCTGATGCCGAAACCTAACGTTTGCTGGCGAAAGCATACGGAGAGCATGCTCTATCGGAAACAATGTGCTGACATTGGTTTCAACGACTGAAATACAACGATATTGAGCCGAGTGACAAAATGCGTCGTGGTCGATGTGTATCATGAGCTATTGTAACCGGCTCAAACGGTGGATGCTGAAACATATGAAACATAATTACTCAATTTGAACAGCGCACTTAAAGACAAAGGGCCGCACTATGCACAGAGATATGATAAAATCATTCTGCTTCATCAACCGAGTGAAGGAAACTTTGAAGGAACTTCAGTGGAATGTCCTACATCATCCTCCGCCCCATCTTTCCCGGCATATTCATCAGACATAGCCTCCTCCGATTACCATTTGTTTCGGTCCATACAGCATGAGCTTTCTGAAGAATACTTCCCATAATTTAATGCGCCAGAAAGCTGGCTCCAGGAGTGGGCCACTTCAAAACAACATGAATTTTCTTTTTATTGTGGCTTCCTTTTGTCTCCCGAAAATGTGGGAAAAATTGTAGCTGCCAAAACGAATTACTATTATGTGTAGGAAACCAATCTAATAAAACAAAGATGTGTTTTCAGTCCAACGAACAGCGAGAATTAATTGAAGTACCCAATAGTTGCGCAAGCAGTCCATCACATGTAAACTATTAGTGCCCCTCTCCATTTACATCCTATGTATTTTTCCACTGTTCACCCTCCCCAATATGTTTCACATGTGGCTTCCTCAACTACAGTTACCAGGAGCCTCTATCACCGTCACCTCTGAGGACATCACGCCATACCTATCACGAGTATTTTATTGCGTTAAGATTTACTTGCAAATTAAAGAGGGGAAACTCACCGTTGCCTTGAGAAATCCCACGTGTGAGAGAAGTGAAGTGAATTAGATGTCGTCATTAGTCAGACACAGGCTTAAGATTCAGTGCTGGTAAAAAAAATTTGCGCCACAGAATTAAAACGCTATCAAAGTCGCGGCCCTAATAATGAAAATCAGAGTGGGGAATCACAATTTTATTAATCAAAAACATGAATTGACTGTGGGGGTAGTTATCTGCATCACTTGAAAAGCAAGTTAAATAAACTAGTTGGTTATCACAAATTCTGCTTAAAATTAAACAATGTACAAAGCCGCATGATTTTCATGTGATGTCCGCCTACAAAATTGAACGCCTTATGTCATTATTGAAGCTACCGATTGGTAAAGTGTTTGGAGAGGGTTTGAATTTATTGCTCGTAAAACTAAACTAAACTCCACCCTGAACATGCCACGAAGGCCGAAGGGTACTGACTGGCCGCCGTGTTATCCTCAGCTAAGAGGCATCATCACTGGATGCGGATATGGAGGAACATGTGACCAGCACACCGCTCTCCAGGCCGTTACTTCTCAATCAAGTAGCTCCTCAGTTTGTCTCACAAGGGCTGAGTGCACCCCGCTTGCCAATAGCGGTTGGCAGATAAGATAGTCACCCATCCAAATGCTAGCCCAGCCCCACAGTGCTTAACTTCGGTTATCTGACGGGACCCGGTGTTAATACTGCGACAAGGCTGTTGGCATTTACTGTTCGTAAGAGTGAACGTAAATGTGAACGTTGCTTATGTTTCCTACACATTGATTACAGTAGTTGAAAGACTTCTATAAATAGTTATATGCGATCTCATGGTTCTGTGTCCGTGCTAAAAGACAGAAATTTGTATCCTACAATGTCTGATGAAAATTTAAGCACTGGTTTTCCTAACGGAAACTCACTCATGCTCATCCTACCGTTCGTCGCCATATAAGGTGATCGGTGTCGCTGTGACTAGCAGTAATCAAGTACAGCACTGACAGAGACTGCAGCTGAAACCAGTAGCCAGTTTAGTCCGAAGACAGAGTGCTCTGTCCCAGCGATCAAGACTCTGACCATCTCCCTGACGCCGAAGACGAAGTCTCTCGGCACAGCGTCCAAAACCAACTGTCTTCTCCAGATGTACCAAGACTGTCTGTACGCTCCTTCCCGCCATCAACTACGAGCACCAATGTCTTAAAAGTTATAGGTGCTCACCAATGGCCTCAATGTTCACCGTTAAAAAGACTCCCACGTACCATATGTGAAATCCTGAGCGCCAATCAAAGCCCTATCTTCCTTCTTTGCAAAACTGTTCTTGCTGCCTAACGTCCATTTGAAGTCAGAGAGCAAATGAGCAATCGTGTTCTTCTGTTACAAATAGCTCCTAGACTCGCAACAGACCACTAGAAAGATGCGGAACAGGGTGAGAGGCTATTTCCCCACTTCCTCTGTTTCGCTTTAAACTCGCAACTTGTGTGAGCTGCTTTGCTACACTTTCTGTCTGTTGGCAAATGTTTATCGAAATGGCGACTTGTCTTCGACGTACTACTGCCGTCTGCCACACAACGAGCACCGTTTCCGTTCGGCCGTTGTACAATGTTGTTTGTTCTCACAACTTGCAGTGCTGGACGTCAAATGACGTGCCGCACGGGATTCTACAGCGACAGAAGACAGCGCTCACTAGACTGCAGTTTGGCCAATTGAGAGGCAGTCTCTCGTAGGATCGGTACTGTCTTCCCTGGCCCAACGAGGCCCTTACCCGTTTCCTGTCCTCAGCTCTCAGCACGAGCCCAGCAGTTGCCCCCTCTAGCAAAGGAAATGCTGTTTCACTATTTTAATTAGAAAAATGAAAATCAGATCGTTCAGCCACTGTAACGCGAATTTCTCTCTTTACTAAAAATCAGCACCCTTGTAGCCTACTGTTAACTTCTCCCACAGTGAATATGCATAATTATAAATATTTTTTGGGAGAAGACAAATCAGTTGGCCTGCCGCCTTTTAGCCGTTCCGCTCCTTATAGGATGAATACAAATTATAGATATAGAGGGCTATTCAAAAAGGAGAACATGTTTCAAACATGTAGTGCTTCCAAATTACAAAAGACAGGTATGCAATTTCAACGTTCGTGGAAAGAGAAGAGCTCAAAGTTTTATGCATTCAACGTGAGGACCATGCGTTACACGATAAATATCAAAACGGTGGCTCAGATCCTGCCACACACGAAGCAGCTGGTCTCTCCTTATCGAATTGACAGCTTCAGCAACGCGATGTTGCAGACTTTCTCTAAGTACGTACGACGTTACCTAAATGACACTATTGCCGGACGTTGGAGTGGAAGAGGTGGAGCAGAAGATGAACACCATCGTCAGTGGCCTCCTAGGTCTCCAGACCTCACTCCTCGTGACTTTCATCTTTGGGTTTACGTAAAAGACAGCGATTTTTCCCCTCGTATGCTTGACACTCTTTAAATCTGCGACGGCGCTTTCTTGAAGCTGTGAATTCGGTAATGTGAGACTAGCTGCTTCATGTGGGCAGCAAATGAGCCAGAGTTTCTATATTTGTCGTGTAACACTTGGTGCTCACATTCAATGCATAAAAAGAACGTTGGAATTTTGTTTTTATTTCTTGTAATTTGAAGGTAAAGAATGTTTGAAATCTGTTCCCTCTTTTTGAGTAGCCCTATATGGACTGAAGAGCCAAAGAAACTGCTAAACTTGCCCAATTCATCTAGGGCCCCAGCGACCACGTACAAATGCCGCAACACGACATGAATAATTTCTGAAGTAGCGGCGGAGGCAGCTGTCACCATGAACCCTACAAGGCTGTCCATCAATCCGTAAGAATGCGATGGGTATGCGATCACTTCTGAACAGCACGTGGCAAGGCATCCCAGATACGCTCAATAACGTTTGCTCTGGGGAGTTTGGTAGCCAGCGGAAATGTTTAAACTCAGAAGTGTGTTCCTGGAGTCACGCTTGATGTGTGGGGTGTCGCAATGTCCTGCTGGAATTGCCCAAGTCTGTTGGAATGCACAACGGACATGAACCGATGCAGGTGATCTGACAGGATATTTACGTACGTGTCACCTGTCAGAGTTGTATCTGGACGTATCAGGGGTTCTGCATCACTCCAACTGCACATGCCCCACACCGTTACAGGGCCTCCACCAGCTTGAATAGTCCCCTGCTGACATGCAGGGTCCATGTATTCATGAGAGTGTCGCCATACGCGTACACTTCGATCCGCTCTATACAGCTTGAAACGAGACTCTTCCAACCAGGCAACATGTTTCTGTTCATCAAGAGTCCAATGGTGTTGATAGGCACAGGCGAGGCGTAAAGCTTTGTGTCGTGCAATCATCAAGGACAAACAAGTGGGCCTTCGGCTACGAAAGTCCATACTGAAGTTGTTTCGTCGAATGTTTCGCACGCTGACTCTTTTTGATGGCTCAGCATTCAAATCTCCAGCAATTTGGGTAAGGGCTGCACTTCTGTGACGTTGAACGATTCTCTTGGTTCCGTTCTTGCAGGATCTTTTCCCGGCCGCAACGATTTCGGAGATTTGATGTTTCACCGGATTCCTGATATTCACGGTACACTCGTGAAATGGGCATACGAGAAAATTCCCTCCTCATCACTACCTCGGAGGTGTTGTATAGCATTGCTCGTGCGCCTACTATAACATCACGTTCAAACTTACTTAAATCTTGATAACCTCCCATTGTAGCAGCAGTAATCGATCTAACAACTGCGCCAGACACTTGTTGTCTTATATAGAAGTTGCCGTCCGCACCGCCGTGTTCTGCCTGTTTAAAATGTGAAACATCCCCTTAGAAAAATTTATGAATTACTGTGCTGGAAAACCGCTTACTTTATTTGCTTTTTAAACAGCTGAGCAAAACTGAACGTACTCAGACATTACTCTCTTTACTTATTCTGATCATCACTAAACTGACACACAATATTTTTAGCGCATTACAATCTGACTTTTAATAATCCCTACAAATGAATGGCCCTGACTAACATTAACCTCTACCTTTCAAAAATCACTTACTTCACAAAAATCTTCGTTACTCGAACTACTGCAATGCAGCGAGCGCCAATATTGCCAGCGAAGTAAAAGATTCTAACTACTGAAGGCACTAACTACTGACAGGCATAATTAGCAAATGGAAGATTTTGATAGAGAACAAACTATGTATTTAGCTTAATAGTGTTCAAAAGTCGTCATATCAGTTCATGGCACCCAGTCTTACCTTACAAAATTGCTGTCTCTGATGGACACACGTCCAGATCATTCGCCCTCAAAACTCCGCCATCTCTCTCCCCACATCCACCACTGCTGGCGGCTCACCTCCAACTGCGCAACGCTACGCGCTGTTAACATCCAGCTACCCTACACTACAATAGCAAACAACAATGTGGCGTTATCAATAAAAAAAACCTAAACAGCCTAAAAAAAGAACCTAAACAGCCTACTTACAAATGGTTCAAATGGCTCTGAGCACTATGGGACTTAACTTCTAAGGTCATCAGTCCCCTAGAAGTTAGAACTACTTAAACCTATCTAATCTAAGGACATCACACACATCCATGCCAGAGGCAGGTTTCAAACCTGCGACCGTAAGGGTCGCGCGGTTCCAGACTGTAGTGCCTAGAACCGCTCGGTCACCCCAGCCGGCTCTGCTTGTTTACATAGCTCTGTACCTGAATAAGCATATCTACACGTTTCTTTGCCGCTTCTGTGTATATTCTTTCTTTAAATTTCGTTATAAGGTGGAGGTAGGCTTCCGTGACGAGATATCCCAACGCCGTGTTGCACGCGAAAGCCAGCCCCGGGTGCCTACTGCCAAGGTGACGAAAGCCTCTTAGCAGGGACCTACCCTGGTTGCGTAACGACCGACAGAGCTGGCGCGACCCGACGTGGCGTAAAAACAGCCAACTGGCGGTGTCGCGCCGGCCTTTCCAAGGCTGGCGGAGTGCGTGCCTGCGAAAAGGACTGCTGCTTAAGTTTTAAGAGCCGCCCGGGGGGAAGAGCGCGGGAGAGCTTCACAAGTCCAGGGGGTGGGCGGGTGCACGAAGGGGAGGGGGCGGGGAAGGCCCGTCCAACCGTCTGCGGGCAGACAATCGATATTCCGCTGCCGCAAACTCCGAGACAACTCACGCTCAGGTTCTGCTCGCCGAACTGCTTCGTCATAGACAACGTCATAGGGGTCATAATATTGTCGTTATCGTTACTGGCCGTTACGGCCATCAGAGAAATCTCAAGTGTGCCTGCCACCCGCCCCCTTATCCCCCCCCTCCCCCCAATACACACATTTCACACTACTTTTCTAGAGGTGTTTATACACAGGTTTGCAAAACTTAAGGACGAAAGTAACTTCCGCATGATGTGTCACTACCAACTGACATAGCTCCATGAAATTTGGCCGATATATGGAAAGAGGTGCTACAGTATAGTACTGTTGTGTACGGAAGGTAACTGAAAGAAATAGGCAGTGAGACGGACATAAATGACCTATTCACAAACAATAATCACATTGAGGTCACCGCGGTTTGTGATTGTTCCCTGGGCGTGACAGAAGGCGGGACACGGTTCTTAATAAGGTGTCTGACCACCACAGACAGCAAAGGATGCTTTCCACAGTGCTCCCACGCTATCCGCAAGGTTGGTGAGGAGTTCTTGCGGTAGGGCATTGTGTTCCTCCACCAGTGCTGTTGACAACTGCTGGAAGGACGTTGGTGCATTTTATGTGCTTTAATGCATATGTCCAAAGCATCCCACACTTACTCGATCGCATTTAAGTCGGGGAAGGGGCAGGCCAGTCCCTTCGCCGTATGTCCTCTCGTTCCAAGAGCCCTTCCACCTGCGCTGTACGGCATGGTCGCCGATTGTCGTCTGTAAACGTGAACTGAGGACCGAATACGCTCTAAACAGACACACATGGCGAAGGAGTACAGTGGCACAATAACGTTGACCGGTGAGCGTCAGAACACCTTGAAACATTAAGCCTCGTCTCACCATAAAATCTTGACGATCAAAACGGTCTTGTGCCACGTAGTTCGTGAGAGCATTACGTGTTCCCACCTCTTGCCGTATGAGAATACGCCCAGAATCATTAATCGGACAGAATTTGAAAAGAGCACGTGACTCTACTTATACCTGGTCCAGTCCCCATGCTCTTGGTGCCACTGCAAACGGCACCACTGATATACGGGTGTCAACTTACCTCGACGTACTGGTCTTCGTGTAAGGAGACCACCCAATGCTGTCGCTGTGCCACAGTAGAGCGTGAGATTGCATATATTACAGTCCTGTTAAATGCAGATGTTCCACGTGGGTCGCTCCTTGCCCATTGCACCGCGTAGTGGTCATCTGGTACTGTAGTTGACCGTGGTCCACCACCTCCTCTCGTTCTCTGGTTTAGAATGCGGCTCGTGCATGTGAAACAATGCTGTGAGGAATACCAGACTCCTAAGATGTACTCGTGACACTGAAACATTCCCGTCTCCTCTATATATCTTTTACACTACTGGCCATTAAAATTGCTACACCAAGAAGAAATGCAGATGATAAAAGGGTATTCATTGGACAAATATATTATACCAGAACTGACATGTGATTACACTTTCACGCAATTTGGGTGCATAGATCCTGAGAAATCAATACACAGAACAACTACCTCTGACCGTAATAATGGCCTTGATACGCCTGGGCATTGGGTCAAACAGAGCTTGAATGGCGTTTACAGGTACAGCTGCCCATGCAGCTTCAACACGATACCACAGTTCATCAAGAGTAGTGACTGGCGTATTGTGACGAGCCAGTTGCTCGGCCACCATTGACCAGTCGTTTTCAATTGGTGAGAGACCTGGAGAATGTGCTGGCAAGGGCAGCAGTCGAACATTTCCTGGATGCAGAAAGGCCCGTACAGGACCTTCAACATGCAGTCGTGCATTATCCTGCTGAAGTGTAGGGTTTCGCAGGGATAGAATGAAGGGTAGAGCCACGGGTCGTAAAACATCTGAAATGTAACGTCCACTGTTCAAAGTGCCGTCAATGCGAACAAGAGGTGACCGAGACGTGTAACCAATGGAACCCCATACCATCACGCCGGGTAATACGCCAGTATGGCGATGACGAATACACGCTTCAATGTGCGTCCACCGCGATGTCGCCAAACATGGATGCGACCATCATGATGCTGTAAACAGAAGCTGGATTCATTAGAAAAAATGAGGTTTTGCCATACGAGCACCCAGGTTCGTCCTTGAGTACACCATCGCAGGCGCTCCTGTCTTTGATGCAGCGTCAAGGGTAACCGCAGCCATGGTCTCCGAGCTGATAGTCCATTCTGCTGCAAACGTCGTCGAACTGTTCGTGCAGGTGGTTGTTGTCTTGCAAACGTCCCCATCTGTTTACTCAGGGGTCGAGACGTGGCTGCACGATACGTTACAGCCACGCGGATAACATGCCTGTCATCTCGACTGCTAGTGATACAAGGCCGTTGGGATCCAGCACGGCGTTCCGTATTATCCTCCTGAATCCATCGATTCCATATTCTGCTAACAGTCATTGGATCTCGACCAACGCGAGCAGTAATGTCGCGATACGATAAACCGCAATCGCGATAGGTGACAATCCGACCTTTATCAAAGTCGGTAACGTGATGGTACGCATTTCTCTTCCTTACACGAGGCATCACAACAACGTTTCACCAGGCAGCGCCGGTCAACTGCAGTTTGTGTATGAGAAATCGGTTGGAAACTTTCCTCATGGAGCACGTTGTAGGTGTCACCACCGGCGCCAAACTTGTGTGAATGTCCTGAAAAGCTAATCATTTGCATATCACAGCATCTTCTTCCTGTCGGTTAAATTTCGCGTCTGTAACATGTCATCTTGTGGTGTAGCAATTTTAATGACCAGTAGTGTATTACGCAACCCTCCCTTCTACAATAACCTATGAAATCATCCCTTAGAATTTCTATCACTTGCTTAATAATAACAAATGAAATCTTCCCTTTGAAATTAATTCTCTTTCTCAATGATAATAAGTGCAATCTTCGCAAACAAATTTAACTGCTGCTTATTAAAAGTGATTTGCTGATTATTTCGTCGAAACATAGAATGTGTCGTTGTCGTGGTCCTCAGTCGTTACCTGCAATAACCCAAACCTGTGCCTTACCTTTTTTACTGTTACTGGATCGCCATCTGACGGCTACATCGAACTGCGACCATGAATATACTTACTCTTTTTTACTATATTAGCTGCTGGCCGGCTGTCATAATAAGTGGCTGTATTTATTACCAAAACTCACGTTATTCTGTAATAGCAAAGCTGACGTTATTCTTTAATTAATTTGACAGAATTTACGTAATTCATAGTTAAACTTTTTCTTGACAAGAATAAAATTTTGCAAAGTTTTACGTTGATGGTTTTTGGGATGGATTATAATCAGTAATGGAATTATATTCTGAAAACGATTCTTCAAATATTTACTGCTGGTAATGAAATGATTTTAAATGATTTTACAAACGTTCAAATGGGACTTACTTTTTACAATAATCTTACAACTAGCATGCCGGAAACAATACTTGAGTAGTCTTGAGTTTCTCAAAAAAATAATTCAGTAATATTGGTTCCTCTTATGGTAATAGTTAGCTGATGTCTCTGTACATCCGAGGTTAAATCATAGCTGGTGGCTGGCAGGCACACCGCTCCTCTCAACCTCTCGCTTCAGACCTGGTACCGACTCGCTTCACATCTCGCTTTCTACTGACTTCCTACGAACGCTGAAGTGCGGTCTCTCCCGCCAACAATGCTTTCTGGTGCAGACAGTCCCTGCTACCATTACAAAATGTATCACTGCGCGGTCTTTCCCGCTCGTCTCTTAAAATGTATCCATACGCGATCTCCCCCACCCTTTTTAAAATTATATCAATGTGCGGTCTCTCCCGCCAACAATACTTTGGTGCAGACATTCCCTGCTACCACAACTATTTCTAAAATGAGAAACATTAATTATTTCTACTCAATCCTATTAATAAAATATAAACATCATTCATACATTGTGGTTTGACAATAGATAATAGAAGTATACACGTTTTACAACACTTCATACTTCTTCCTCCAATCCCAAAGAAAGCAGGTGCTTACAGATGTGAAAATTACCGAACTATCAGTTTAATAAGTCACAGCTGCAAAATACTAATGCGAATTCTTTACAGACGAATGGAAAAACTGGTAGAAGCCGACCTCAGGGAAGATAATTTTGCATTCCGTAGAAATATTGGAACACGTGAGGTATTACTGACTGTGCGACGTATCTTAGGAAATAGATTAAGGAAAGGCAAATCTACGTTTATAGCATTTGTAGACTTAGAGAAAGCTTTTGACAGAAAGGCAAACCTACGTTTATAGCATTTGTAGACTTAGAGAAAGCTTTTGACAATGTTTACTGGAATACTCCCTTTCAAATTCTGAACGTGGCAGGAGTACAATACAGGAAGCGAAAGGCTATTTACATGTTGTACAGAAACCAGATGGCAGTTATAAGAGTCGAGGGACATGAAATGGAAGCAGTGGTTGGGAAGGGAGTGAGACAGGGTTGTAGCCTCTCCCAGATGTTATTCTATCTGTATATTGAGCAAGCAGTAAAGGAAACAAAAGAAAAATTGGGAGTAGGTATTAAAATCCATGGAGAAGAAATAAAAACTTTGAGGTTCGCCGATGACATTGTAATTCTGTCAGTGACAGCAAAGGACTTAGAAGAGCAGTTGAACGGAATGGAGAGTGTCTTGGAAGGAGGATATACGATGAACATCAACCAAAGCAAAATGACGATAATGGAATTTAGTCGAATTAAGTTGGGTGATGCTGAGGGACTTATGGTAATAGTTAGCTGATGTCTCTGTACATCCGAGGTTAAATCATAGCTGGTGGCTGGCAGGCACACCGCTCCTCTCAACCTCTCGCTTCAGACCTGGTACCGACTCGCTTCACATCTCGCTTTCTACTGACTTCCTACGAACGCTGAAGTGCGGTCTCTCCCACCAACAATGCTTTCTGGTGCAGACAGTCCCTGCTACCTTTACAAAATGTATCACTGCGCGGTCTTTCCCGCTCGTCTCTTAAAATGTATCCATACGCGATCTCCCCCACCCTTTTTAAAATTATATCAATGTGCGGTCTCTCCCGCCAACAATACTTTGGTGCAGACATTCCCTGCTACCACAACTATTTCTAAAATGAGAAACATTAATTATTTCTACTCAATCCTATTAATAAAATATAAACATCATTCATACATTGTGGTTTGACAATAGATAATAGAAGTATACACGTTTTACAACACTTCATACTTCTTCCTCCAATCCCAAAGAAAGCAGGTGCTTACAGATGTGAAAATTACCGAACTATCAGTTTAATAAGTCACAGCTGCAAAATACTAATGCGAATTCTTTACAGACGAATGGAAAAACTGGTAGAAGCCGACCTCAGGGAAGATAATTTTGCATTCCGTAGAAATATTGGAACACGTGAGGTATTACTGACTGTGCGACGTATCTTAGGAAATAGATTAAGGAAAGGCAAATCTACGTTTATAGCATTTGTAGACTTAGAGAAAGCTTTTGACAGAAAGGCAAACCTACGTTTATAGCATTTGTAGACTTAGAGAAAGCTTTTGACAATGTTTACTGGAATACTCCCTTTCAAATTCTGAACGTGGCAGGAGTACAATACAGGAAGCGAAAGGCTATTTACATGTTGTACAGAAACCAGATGGCAGTTATAAGAGTCGAGGGACATGAAATGGAAGCAGTGGTTGGGAAGGGAGTGAGACAGGGTTGTAGCCTCTCCCAGATGTTATTCTATCTGTATATTGAGCAAGCAGTAAAGGAAACAAAAGAAAAATTGGGAGTAGGTATTAAAATCCATGGAGAAGAAATAAAAACTTTGAGGTTCGCCGATGACATTGTAATTCTGTCAGTGACAGCAAAGGACTTAGAAGAGCAGTTGAACGGAATGGAGAGTGTCTTGGAAGGAGGATATACGATGAACATCAACCAAAGCAAAATGACGATAATGGAATTTAGTCGAATTAAGTTGGGTGATGCTGAGGGACTTAGATTAGGAAATGAGATACTTAAAGCAGTAAAGGGAGCAAAATAACTGATGATGGCTAAAGTGGAGAGGATATAAAATGTTGACAGACTCTGGCAAGGAAAGCGTTTCTGAAGAAGAGAAATTTGTTAACGTCGAGTATAGATTTAAGTGTCAGTAAGTCGGTTCTGAAAGTATCTGTATGGAGCGTAGCCATGTATGGAAGTGAAACATGGATGGTAACTAGTTTAGACAAGAAAAGAATAGAAGCTTTCGAAACGTGGTACTACAGAAGAATGCTGAAGATTAGATGGGTAGATCATATAACTAATGAGGAGGTATTGAATAGGATTGGAGAGAAGTTGACTAGAAGAAGGGATCGGTTGGTAGGACATGTTCTGAGGCATCAAGGGATCACCAATTTAGTATTGGAAGGAAGCGTGGATGGTTAAAGTCGTAGAGGGAGACCAAGAGATGAATACACTAAACAGATGTAGGTTGCAGTAGGTCCTGGGAGATGAAGAAGCTTGCACAGGATAGGGTAGCATGGAGAGCTGCATCAAACCAGTCTCAGGACTGAAGGCCACATCAACAACAACATACTTCTTCCAATTTGCCGATAATTCTACCCTGTGTAGATAATAAAAAAGGTATGTCCAAGTGATACTGTAATGAAGAATCCCACCACAGTGCACCGTAACTTCCCGTCGTTTGACGCCCATTGCCTTCTCACGTTCTCTCAACTGCACTGACGGGCCACCCCCATTTGTCTACAGGGTGTTACAAAAAGGTACGCCCAAACTCTCAGGAAACATCCCTCACACGCAAATAAAGAAAAGATGTTATGTTGACATGTGTCCGGAAACGCTTAATTTCCATGTTAGAGCTCATTTTGGTTTCGTCAGTATGTACTGTACTTCCTCGATTCACCGCCAGTTGGCCCAATTGAAGGAAGGTAATGTTGACTGCGGTGCTTGTGTTGACATGCGACTCATTACTCTACAGTACTAGCATCAAACACATCTGTACGTAGCATCAACAGGTTAGTGTTCATCACGAACGTGGATTTGCAGTCAGCGCAATGTTTACAAATGCGGAGTTGGCAGATGCCCATTTGATGCATGCATTAGCACGGGGCAATAGCCGTGGCGCGGTACGTTTGTATCGAGAGAGATTTCCAGAACGAAGGTGTCCCGACAGGAAGACGTTCGAAGCAATTGATCGGCGTCTTAGGGAGCACGGAACATTCCAGCCTATGACTCGCGACTGGGGAAGACCTAGAACGACGAGGACACCTGCAATGGACGAGGCAATTCTTCGTGCAGTTGTCGATAACCCTAATGTCAGCGTCAGAGTAGTTGCTGCTGTACAAGGTAACGTTGACCACGTCACTGTATGGAGAGCGCTACGGGAGAAGCAGGTGTTTCCGTACCATGTACAGCTTGTGCAGGCACTATCAGCAGCTGATTGGCCTCCACGGGTACACTTCTGCGAATGGTTCATCCAACAATGTGTCAATCCTCATTTCAGTGCAAATGTTCTCTTTACGGATGAGGCTTCATTCCAAAGTGATCAAATATTGGATTTTAACAATCAAAATGTGTGGGCTGCCGGGAATCCGCACGCAATTGTGCAATCACGTCATCAACACAGATATTCTGTGAACGTTTGGGCAGGCATTTTTGGTGATGTCTTGATTGGGCCCCATGTTCTTCCACCTAAGCTCAATGGAGCACGTTATCATGATTTCATACGGGATACTCTACCTGTGCTGCTAGAACATGTGCCTTTACAAGTACGACACAACATTTGGTTCATGCACGATGGAGCTCCTGCACATTTCAGTCGAAGTGTTTGTACGCTTCTCAACAACAGATTCGGTGACCGATGGGTTGGTAGAGGCGGACCAATTCCATGGCCTCCAAGCTCTCCTGACCTCAACCCTCTTGACTTTCATTTATTGGGGCATTTGAAAGCTCTTGTCTACGCAATCCCGGTACCAAATGTAGAGACTACTCGTGCTCGTATTGTGGACGGCTGTGATACAATACGCCATTCTCCAGGGCTGCATCAGCGCATCGGGGATTCCATGCGGCGGAGGGTGGATGCATGTATCCTCGCTAACGGAGTGACATTTTAAACATTTCCTGTAACAAAGTGTTTGAAGTCACGCTGGTACGTTCTGTTGCTGTGTGTTTCCATTCCATGATTAATGTGATTTGAAGAGAAGTAATAAAATGAGCTCTAACATGGAAAGTAAGCGTTTCCGGACACATCTCCACATAACATGTTTTCTTCCTTTGTGTGTGAGGAATGTTTCCTGAAAGTTTGGTCGTACCTTTTTGTAACACCCTGTATATGGGTAAATATGTTCCGGACGGCAAGAGTAGTAGCTGAAGACTCACGAGACGGACAAACGTGTCACGGAGACTATGGGCACAGGTGGGTTACCTCGCAGGTAGCGCGTGGGCGTTGCCTCGTCAGGGCCGCATTAGCGAGTATTCTTGTGGCAGGCCGCCATAAGAAGGTGGCAGGTGCTGGCGCGCTGACAGTGACAAAGCGAGCCTGCACGCGGCCCGGCTAGCGCCGTGTTGGTATTAATGACGGCTCGGGGCCGGCCGCGCTATCCATTTTCCTTATCAGCGGCGGCTGTCGCCGTCGCGCGTGCCCGCGGACCGTCGCGCCGGCCCGGCAGCCCGCGTCCTGCCCGCTGCAATCCAGCCGGGCGCCGGCGCCGCCGCGCCACCTCCTCCCTAATTTAATTACGCGCGAGTGGGCCGCGGCCACCATTAATCAGATGACGAGTTGCTGCGGCGGACCGCGGCGACAGCTCACAAAGGCCCGTAGCGGCCGACTGACGCCCCTGAGGTCTCCGTGTCTCACCACATCGCCACTTTGGGCGACGTTGCTTTGCAGAGGTGGGTCCGATTTGACAACCACGAGCTGCTGAGACCGGGTGTCGGTTGCTGCGCCACTCGTGCAACGTTATAAAATTTTCACTGAGGGCTGCGCGGGGTTAGCCGAGCGGTCTCAGGCGCTGCAGTCGTGGACTGTGCGGCTGGTCCCGGCGGAGGTTCGAGTCCTTCCTCGGGCATGGGTGTGTGTCTTTGTCCTTAGGATAATTTAGGGTAAGTAGTGTGTAGGCTTGGGGACTGGTGACCTTAGCAGTTAAGTCCCATAAGATTTCACACACATTTGAACATCTTTGTTGATACTAATTTTAAGTACGCGATAGCAAAATTTAAACAGATGAGCTACCCGTCACTCATATGGCACTCTTTCTAGGACGAAAATAACTCGCTTCCATCGTTTGTACACGTTGCTTATGTTAGGGATGTAACAGCTGCTCCAACAATATATTACAGACTGAGTTCTTCACAAGGCATATTTCACAAGAAAGCTGAAAGGTGCTCATTGATGAACCCTCTCCCACACTCTTCGACAATATCATTTGACGTTACACTGTGCCAACATGTTTTTGGAGAGATCTTTGCTTCAAAAACATCATTTCTCATATGTTTCCGGCCTCGAAAAGATATTTCTTCCAGTCACAATGCCGCCCGTGGAGAATTCTTTCTTCGACTTTCTGAGCACAGCATGCTACTGCGCCATATATTAAATACATATCCGGAAGTTTCTTTTACAATTAATGTTATATCTTAGGGAAACAGGTATGAAATGTAAACGATGGTTACCTTCCCACCTTCCAAATTGCGAGAAGGAGGGAAGAATTCAATGCAGACTTCTGTTATTCAAGGTATCGCCACTATCTATTCCATAGCTGGTTGTCTGTTCTGATAGAGCGGCAAACCCATGATTTTAGTCTGGGTGGTGGACGGTGGGCGGGCTGAAATGAGCGTTAAGATACAAATGTGTCGATAGGGAACATTTGTTGTGAACGAGCCTTAATTTTTTTTGTTTGCTTGGTGTGACATCTGTCAAAGATTGTTAGTATACATCGAGTCATGGAACAAACAACATAATATGTTTTCATCGTGTTAACAATGTCGAATTTTGTACCATAAAGTGATGATTGGAGGAAAATTTTTGTTTTCATTTGAAAAAAAAAAAAGTGCTGCAGAGTCGCATCGAATGCTTGTCGAGACATATGGTGATCATGCTCTATCAGAAGCAACATGCAAAAGATGGTTTCAACGGTTCATAAATAATGATTTTTATGTAAGAAATGAAGAACGTGGAAGGCCACCAAAAAAGTTCGAAGACGCCGAATTGCTAGCAATATTGGATGAAGATGATATTTTGAGTCAGAATCAAATGGCAGTAATGCTAAATGTTGCACAACGAACAATTTTGTGACCGTTTGAAAGCTGTGGGAAAGATCCAAAAGTGTGGAAAATGGGTGCCACATGAATTGAATGAAAGTTGGAAAACCGAGAAACCATTTGTCAAATTTTGCTTCAAAGACATGAAAGAAAATCAATTTTGCGTCGAATTGTTACTGGCGATGAATAATGGATTTATTTTAAGAATCCTAAACGGGAGAAATTATGGGTTAATCCGGGACAACCATCAACATCGACTGCAAAACCAGATCGATTCGGCAAGAAGACAATGCCCTGTGTTTGGTGGGATCAGAAAGGTGTGATGTATCATGAGCTTCTAAATCCCGGTGAAACTGTGAAAACTAGTCGCTACAGGTAACAAATGATCAATTTGAACTATCCATTGATCGAAGAAAGGCCAGAATGGGCCAGAAGACAAGGCAAAGTAATTTGTTTACCCGACAATGCACCTGCACACAAAGCAAAACTGGTTCAGGATACAATCAAAACACTTGGCTGGGAGTTGCTACCGCACCCACCGTATTCACCAGACTTGGTCCCTTCCGACTACCATTTGTTTTCATCAATGCGACATGCGTTGGCTGAGGAATACTTCGATTCCTACGAAGAAGTCTAAAATTGGGTGTCTGATTGGTTTGCTTCAAAAGACGAACATTTCTATTGGCGTGGTGTCAACAAATTGCCAGAAATGTGGTCAAAATGTATAGAAAGCCATGGTCAGTACTTTAAATAAAATGTTTTTAATTTTCAATTCTAAATTAGCGTTTCATTTTCACAAAAAAACGCTCATTTCATACCGGTACACCTGGTAAGTTCACCAACACTACAGTGAGGAGATACATTAAATGTCACCTCACATATTTGTTAATACTTATTTCCTTTAATTATTTACATGCAAATCAATATCCGAAATCATACCTGGATACACTACACCTTCCACTGAATTCTGACGTACTACTTACATCCTCTATCAGATTTAGGCAATTGACCTGTTTCGACAAGTGTTCTCCTCCCATCTCTTCATGAGTCGACCAATGGCGCTTTCTCCAATAGGATGATACCTAAGGGCTACCTTCGGAATTCTATTGTCTTCCATTCTAACAATATAGTTTCTCCAATTCCTCTAGTTTTGTAGTATCCCATGATAGAACGAGAATACATTTAATTGCTGCCTTATCTCTTTATCTGGTTATTTGTCTTTTTATGGAGTATGCTTTCATTTATCTGAGGAACCGCATTTCAGACGATGGTAGTTTGTTTCGATAATCTCATTTATTCACCAACGTATTGGTTGCATATATTAGTGTTGTCACAGCCATAGTCTTATAAAATTTCGTTCTTATCACCTCAGCCGTCAGTGTACGCCAAATTGTTCCACAGACATATATTGAAAGTGATGAAGCTTTCTCTTCACTTGATCATCGTAGTTAAAAGATAAATCACAGTGAAGCTCACAGAAACTTGAAACTTGCTCCATTGGTTGATCATCGATCATTATTTTGGATGTAATTGTGCATTTTACTTGCCATTCCATAACTTTCCCTTCTGCCCTAGATATCGGAAAGTTATAACATTTGAAAATGATATTTGGCATTCTTAATTATATATGAGGCTTATCAAACTACAGCATGAGTTTTCATGTGAAAAAGGCATAGTATTTATGTACTGTCATAACCAAAATTATCGAAAGGACCTGAATTGAGTTTCGCCTGTTTTTTTTTTTTACAAACATTCGATATGCGAACCATGAGTAACCCGCAGACGCCAGTACGGTAATCGAATTCTTGCCGTACCCGTCCCAGCATGGCAACGTCGACTGTGGCAGTCGCTTCCCGTGTTCTCTCCCGGAGCTGTGCTACATCACGTGGTAGAGACGGTACATACACCATATCATTAATGTGTCACCACAGAAAAAAGTCACACGGAGTGAGTTCTGGTGATCGGGAAGACCATTTCACGTAACAACCGTCCCTTTCTGTAACACGTCCGCCATGTTTGCGACTTGCGCTGACTATCGGCAAATTACCAAACTATGAAAAAAATTTTCAGGGTTTCTCTTCAAAATGACATATGTATGATATCTGTACAATGTTTGGTTCTTGTGCAATAAATAATTGAAAGTGTTTCCAGACTTTATGTACATCCTGTACTATACCACAAGAAATCACTAGAGGACACTGTTCTTCATTCCAGATGTAAATCAACTGCACGATATTGTAAATACTAGGAAATGCGTCATCAGAGATGAGACTCTATAACTGTTGTAACCTCAATTTTGTTACAGTAAGTGACATTTCAAAATCACTACCAGGCTCATTAGAATTTGAGTTAACTAACTCCGTCACATATGCCATTCTAGCAATATTTGGGCAAAATTAAATATTTTTATGAGCAAGAGATTTTGAGACAATATATGGACTCCGGAAGTAGCTACTATGACAATTCGAGGTATTTTTGCTATTCAAAAGGTTTTCCCACAAATTTTAAACGTCGTTCCTGAATTTCGTGTGCAAGTATTGTACACGCATTAATGAATTTTGTAGTGCTTGTGGCTTCCAGTTCTGTATATTCCTGACGCAATTGTATCTGCTTCATTTCAGGCTCCAGGTACTGCAACGACGTACTGAAGCAGACAGTGTGCCCGTACCGCCGACTTTATTGTTCGTTTCACTTGGTTTCGTGATCAGTGAAATAAAAGGCTCTTGACCTCCCAGAATGAGCGTTTTCATTTCTTTCCCCCTTTCCCTCTGGGAGATTAGTTTTCTGCTCAGTAAGCTTTCTCCCTTCTAAGCAGCGAAATGTGGCAAAATTCGCCAGTAATAGCTTCACAAACCGCTATTTAGTCCTGTTAAGAAGATTTGTTTTAAAGTTGTCGTAGGTCAAGGAATTTAGTTCAGTCTTTCTTAAGCAGCTAAGTTCACAAATTTATTATACACGAGGTAGGAGAAGTTTAAAATCAAATTTTGTACACTATGGGTCAGGTTGTCCTTTTGGTCTGATAGCACAGCATTATAGTTTGTCTAAGAGGTACCTCACGTCGCGTTGCTGTGGCTGTGGAAATTAATAACTGTAACCGAGTTTAATATCTATCAGTATGGCAATGCCAAAAATATAAAACGTAAAATAGCCGAAAGCTGAATTCATCCTCAAACTGAGGTGTGTTTATAACAGGGTAACCAAGAAGACTGTCCTTGCCTTCCACCAACGAACCTTGTAAGACACGTACGCAGATGTTTGCAGTACTTCGAGTGCTTTGAAAGTTACAATTGACGTTGTTCTCCTAAACTAAAAATTCATTGTTTACCACAAATAAAAAGTTGCAGAAGCGGTAGGATTCGAGCATAATGATAAGTCATTACATAATCAGCGATTTACCTACTACACCATCCTATCACTTCTATGAACCACTGGTAAAGATCTCTGTGGCGTAATATGTGATGTAACACCATGGACTAAAATACGATAGTCGCAGCAACTTGACCCGAATGAGATCGTGAATACAAAATATACCTTTAAACATTGAAAGCGATGTCATTATTAATACAACGTATTATGTTTCCAGACGAAGTACATTTACAAGATACTCTAAACGATAGTCACAAGGAACTAATTTATTAAATATTTTTCAAAAAATGTAATCGGGAATGAATTTGACTTCTAAGGCAAAGGAAGTGCTCTCCATCTTGTATCTCACATCATTTCCTGTTGGCCTTGACGGTATGTTCTTGACTGCAAAATGTCACAGCTCAAAGAATTCGATTAAGGTTGCTTTCTTGCGCCTCTTGAAGATGGTTCCACTATCAGCACCATGCCTTAGGATACAGCAGATCTACGATACACCTCTGGGTAACGAGGATGGCGGAGGAAGGCAACGTCAACCCTCGTCGTCGTTTAGGAAGTCCTCTGACTACCACGGAGGATCAAGACCATACTATGCACCAGTCACAAGGAACTAATTTATTAAATAATTTTCAAAAAATGTAATCGGAATGAATTTGACTTCTGAGGCAAAGGAAGTGCTTCCACCTTGTATCTCACATCATTTCCTGTTGGCCTTGACGGTATGTTCTTGACTGCAAAATGTCACAGCTCAAAGAATTCGATTAAGGTTGCTTTCTTGCGCCTCGTGAAGATGGTTCCATTATCAGCACCATGCCTTAGGATACAGCAGATCTACGATACACCTCTGGGTAACGAGGATGGCGGAGGAAGGCAACGTCAACCCTCGTCGTCGTTTTGGACGTCCTCTGACTACCACGGAGGATCAAGACCATACTATGCACCAGTCCTTTGAAGACTAGCACAGAATATAGGAACATCCTCCATCTTAGTGTGGACAGGTCAACCATTCGTCCTCCTCTCGAAGAGAAAGGAAAATTAGGACGAAAATTGGCGGTTAAAAATGTTGAAGTTACAGCCTAAGGCTGCCAGATTAAACTTCGCACTTGAGTACAGAATAAAACCGCTTTTTTACTGGAAGCAAGTTGTACTGACGGACAAGAAGGTGTTTTGTACTGCACCAAATATTCCAGTCCATGTATATCGAGCAAGTGGAGCGAGATTCGACAGCAAATGTGTGCAACAGAGGCAAAGGTGTGCAGAATTGCTGTCACAGTTTGAGGCTGAACGTCAGGCTGATTTCTGCATTCTGGTGCAAATGGACCGGTTTTCTTGTCATTACTACTGAGAGATACTGGAGTACGTATTGCTTTGTTCTGTTCGTCAGAGATTTTCAGGGGCAGAACAATTTTTCAAACATGATCGTTCTAGCGGCCACACAGCGAAGTGTATAAAATAGTGGTTTCAAATGAGTTGTAGGATTGGCCTCCCAGAGTTGGTGAACTCAGTTCGATGGAGCACATATGAGCAGAGATGGAGAAAACGAAGCCAACGCTGTCCGAAGCAGTTCACGACGCATGGGAAGAGTTGGGAGAGTAACAGATTCATCCGGAAACTTGTTGCCTCTATTCCCTGGCGGTTAAATGCAGTTGTCGAGGAGGACGGAAACTAAACTCGATACTAAATTACAGTGTTGTGTCGGAGGAAATTCTGTTTATGTCAAATGAACATTTTATTTTCCCTGGCAGAAGAGGAATATCTGGTTATATATAATCACTAGGCTGTCTATTTCACTCTTTTCAGTCTTTCAGTACACTCTCCATTGGTCAAAAAGAGTGAGACAACCAGGAAACTATTTTTCAGTTGCTGTGAAGGCATCGCAGCGGTCGCGCAGTTCCAGACTGTAGCACCTAGAACCGCTCGGCCACTCCGGCCGGCTCGATGGCAATCGTGAGTGATTCAAATTAATCTCATACTTTATCTCGAAGTAAGAAATTAAATACTTTTCTTTGATGCCTTCACAGCAACTGAAAAAACCTATGAGATTACTTTGTGTTTTCTTTATTTAAATACTGGTAGTACTCGAATACCGACGAAATCACTAAGGAGATATTATTTTTGTAATACCAAGCGGAAATCACAATACATAAAGAGAAAAAGTAGTGCATGTCCGGCGATGTAAACGTAAAGTCAAGCATCTGAATCCACTACAACCTCAATTGCTTACTTATGAATAATTTAATATTATGAACATTTAATAGCTCTAGTTGTCCTCTTATGATATTAACTCTTGCCACGAATAAAAATTTATCGATGTGACACTATTCGAATTCGTCTTGTGCAATGTTCTAACTTAGCGCCTTTACCACTACGTCATTCTACCGACCATGTACGCTACAGTTGCGGAGTGGTATGATGTGGACTGTGATGTCACACCTTTTCCATAAAAATGAAATGAAGTACCAATTGAAAGCGGCGCAGTATGTCTTCGACGGAAATGCAGACATCTCATGTGACTCTGAATTCCATGAACGGAGTTATGAAGAACATAAGCTAACTGATAGTCGCACACTAGGTATTATGCTATGTTTTAACACAGCTGCTTGTTTCGGTAAATGTATGTGTGTATATATGTGTGGGGGGGGGGGGGGGGGAAGAGTTTCTTAATATTTCGACGCATTGTGGCAGCCTTATTCAAGGGGCAATTGCTCATCAAGAAAATGTCTTGAGAATCCTTCAAGCGTACATTCTATTACCATGATTGAAATGTATCAATAAATCAAGTTGAATTATATACTTATCACGTCTACATTACGACGAAAGTTTAATACAATGAAAGAAAACTGTTTGTTTCGGTGACAATGTAATGGTTCAGATGGCTCTGAGCACTATGGGACTTAACTGCTGAGGCCATCAATCCCCTATAACTGAGAACTACTTAAACCTAACTAACCTAAGGACATCACACACATCCATGCCCGAGGCAGAATTCGAACCTGCGATCGCAGCGGTCGCGCAGTTCCAGACTGTAGCACCTAGAACCGCGCGGCCACTCCGGCCGGCTCGATGGCAATCGTGAGTGATTCAAATTAATCTCATACTTTATCTCGAAGTAAGAAATTAAATACTTTTCTTTGATGCCTCCACAGCAACTGAAAAAGTTTCCTGATTGTCTTACTCTTTTTGAGCAATGGAGTGTGTACTGAAAGACTGAAAAGAGTGAAATAGACAGCCTTATATATAACCAGATTTTCCTCTTCTGCCAGGGAAAATAAAATGTTCATATCACACAGTAATCAAAATTTATATTTCCAAGGAAATGTCTCTTCTGATACAGATACAAAAAGAAAGATACGGAAAAGTGAGTCGTCTGCTGCTCAATACGTTTTTCACCTCCAGACTTAGCCCAGTACATTCACTGCTTGCGTGACGTTTGTCCCGGTTGGTGATTGCCTAAATGACAAACAACACGCAAATGACTGTCATTAATGCTCCCTTGGAGACTTCTGTGAGACTTTCTTTGAAGTAAACTCATTGGTTTCTAAACAGACACTTCTGCTCACCCCTACAACATACTACAACATACAGAATTTAAGTTACGAGATGGCTTATTGTGGACAGCTTATCTTTTAATTTAGTCACCGTATTTCGTTCTGGCCGTTTGCAGATCGAATGAAGAAAGGTAGAAAGAGGTTAAAAGCCGGAACGTTTTTCCAGCGAGTACTGGACTGATGTGTATTTCAACCAATGCATTTAAAATCGAGATTGTTACGCTAAGGCAACATGGCACTGCTATAGTAAACCTTTTACTATGCGTGCGTGTTTCCTGATATAAATTACTCAGAACGTGACATTACAGAGAAACTGTAGTTTAGGTGTCAAACGTCAAATCTGGTTTTAAGCGATGAATTTTGCTTAGTAAGTGTCGCATCTTAAATGAATGCTAAGAAAAAAGTTTCATCGAGATGACAACAAAGTTCAGTAGTAGACATAAAACCTGTCCAGCAACCGACAGCCGCAGGGATGGAGTCAGTGTCGTTTACATCATGTGACCAATATTCCCGCCCACCCCTCAGAAATCTAAGCCCGGCCACATGCACGCACTGCAACACTAAAGGATGCGGCAGTGTATGGAGTCAGTTTTATCATTATTCTCGATCTGATACGGAAGCGCATCTTCTCGTGCTCTTGTGATAAGTTTCGTGTTGCATGTTCGGGTCCGCTCCATTTCCTAATTGATTTAAATAGCATATTGGATATCTGCTAAAGTTATTAGTATGGTGGAACCTCAGACATAATTCTTTTCGTTTCCCAATCCACATCTAACAGCAAAACGTTTCCGCCAAACAGCTCGTGGCTCCGTCAAGATCAGAATAGTTTACGCTTCAGAGTTCCCCACAGCAGCTACCGGCTACCGCCAATTTGCCGCCCGCCACAAACATCAGACGCCTCTGGTAAAATGAATGTGGCGTCGCTCTCTGACCGTATTTATTAACGGTTATTATTTGAAGTTCCCATATTTATCTCATAGTAACGATTCAGATTTTGCATGTCTGAATCTTAAGAACGATGTCACGTTGATTAATCGGGTTTCTGCCGCTTATTCGCGTCTTTTCTGCACGATATTTCAACTGCGTGACTCGCAGTCTTCTTCAGGTGCTGTCTGATACTGATTCCAGTGTCGAACGAGTCCGGTATTTATGCCTACGTTGTGCTACGTGTTCCCTCTGCCGTCCGCGCCGCATCTGGCGCTGTGTCCGCGGTGTGCGCCGACCAATAGCAACGGCTGTAGCATTTTCTTCTAGCCGCGGCTGTTCCGTACGCTGTGTGCGTACTTTGTGGTTATTATCCGTTGTCAATAGAGCTGAGTTAAGTTCTGAATGGCGTCCAAGCTGTGCTAGACGTTTTATCTTCCGATTGTCGTCATTTGAGTCCTCCTATGAATTAGTACGTTCTGTCTGCGGTGCCATTTCATATACGTCCCTAGTTACATGTACTAGGCTGTCAGCTCTAATTCCGTCCTTATACTTGTGCCCCTTGGGGTCTGGATGTTGCCTACGTTGTGTCTTCAGAAGATCGAGTGCTGGGTTCCACGCCGAGCTCAGCACTGGTACACCGGGCACGAGCTCTGTCAGATCCTGATAATTTGCCGACGGAGATAGAACATCTACAATACGCGTTCTACAAAAATGAGTACTCTTCTCGAGATCTTCAAAAGGTCAGGGGTATTAGTACCACTCTTAGAGTGACGTTTGCAATACCACAGGGACCTGCAGACTCATCATTGTTTAGAGGTATTACCAGGGAAAGGAATTTAATGCTTGCAAGATGCGAATTTAGCAATTTACCGGGCCCTGTGCTGCCACGCACTAAGTACAACTTACGTGGGACACTTGCAAAACTTTCGGATAGCTGGCGCAGGACAACGTAGTTAAGTTGGCTTATAACTTGCCTTAGGATTTAATTTGTTGTATTGTTATTTGTAGTGTACATGTAGTTTTCCCACATATTTCTCTCGTAACAGCAAGAGTAGAATCCACAAAATGTCAGAAATACTTGTTGTTACTTGAGATGAAACTGGCACTGCTTCAAAGCAGTGAGTAAAAACGTAAGAGCAGGGAAATGAAGACATGCATAAGTAATTTGAAACGCTACAAGCTGAGGTACAGCTGTTACAGTCAGAGTCAGGAGAAGTTAAGATCGTGTTATGTACAATCTCCTTTTCTCTCGATCCAGCAGCACTAAATTTAATAACGCCTTTTTCCGGAAAAGTAACAGAAGATGTCACTGTGTTTATCAGAGATGTATTAGCTACCGCTGAGTGGTGCAGTTGGACGACTGGAACACGTTTGTATATGGCTAATGGGCGACGCTGAAGCATATGTAATGTACCATGAGGTACTTCGCAAGGCAAGAACACTCCACGAGCTAGCTGATGTCTTGTGTCAGCACTACGGAAAGCATAAAAGCGTGAGAATTTTTACGGTTAAAAGGTTCATCTTAGTCTATATAATTTAGGCATGGACGAAGTCAGTTGGCCGTAGGGCTTTATGATTGCAAATTTAGATATTGTGGATGAACAAGGCTGTGATAGGTCACGTGATGACCAGAGCCACAAGCGAACTGTTGATGCATCTGATTATGTAAGAAAGTGAATGACTTGCAAAGAAGTGATTAGCAATTGGTTGAAACTTTGTTATAGTAATTTTTATATTTGCTTAACATTTACCAGTGATGACTATTTCATAAAATCATATACCGACAGGTAACAACACTCCATTCAATAGGAAACCATACAATGTTCCCAGGGTTTGCAGCTGTTAATGAAAGAATTTATTTACCACCACCTGACAGAAGGTATAATAGAACGTAATGATAGTCCCTGGGCCGTGTAGTTAATGCAGAGTCAGTAGTACGAAAAATTCAATACAGATTTTGCAGAAACTACTGAATCACTGAAGAGATTCAACAAGCCAAGCGCAATGTTGTGATGCAGATTAACTTTCTGAAACAGCGAACTCAATGGTACCGCATTGACTAGTGAAGCAAGTGGCAAGGCATATTTCCACTCTGACAGTGGCAGTAGTGTTTTCAGATACGTGACTGGTAGTGGGCATATGCACAACAAGTGCCCCATCGCTGACTATAAGTAATGGTCATTTTTGTAACGGAATTTTTCTGTGTCTCACAGCCCAACCGGAATGAATGGGCTGTACTGAGCGAGGATGCCACATGAATCAGCTAGCGGAAGTCACTGGTTTGAAGCCATGGCAGGGCAACAGCTCTGTGCATTAAGTTCCTTCCTACACTTCGTGTCAAGGCAAGGCTGCCCACACCAGGTCATCTTCAACAAGATGGTGGTTTCTTTCCTGGGGAGCACACTGCATGACATCTCCACCACAAGCTACAGCGTTCATAGTGTGGTGAGTGGTAAAATACTCGGTTATATTTTGCAATGTGTAATAGACATGGATGCGAGGCATAACTGCCATTTTAACTTACACGTTAGCTTTTTTAGGCTCCAGGATCAGACTGACTTGCCTGAGTTTAAAGGTAACGTTATAGAGCAGTATTTGGTCCCTGTAAGATGTACACACTGTAACTTATTTGGTTTTGTGGCGGCGTTCGTAGCGACAAACAATTCGCTGTAGAAACGGCTTACGAAGTCACCGCCACACTTTTAATAGCGGGCCGACCGGTCCGCTGGAACAGTGAATAGAAAGATGAAAACCCAGACACTCTGATTAAATAAAAGTCGGTACTTATCTTTATTAACGAAGATACAGAAACACAGTAGTGAACTCCGTGTCTACAGAGATCTGTCTAGTTCGAGTCGGAGCGGCTAGGTCAGCGTCGGCTGACGACAAACAACAACTCTGCTGCGATGAACACACAACTGACTAGCAAGTACACAATTCGGTGGCGAGTATACAACTGAGCGGCGAATACAGAACTGTCCTAGCGCTCGCGACTCCAGCGCTTAAGAAACCAGAAGCCAGCGGTGGCGCGCGCAGACTTGCGGCGATTTCCTGTCTCGCTGGCGCTGCTTATGCGGACGGCGTCCGGACTTTGATGCTGCCAACCTTTTGGCAGCGGGCTCGGGTGGCATTACTGGCTAGGATATAACACTCCTCCCCCCACAAATCGCCGCACCATCGTTGAATAATGACGTGGCGAGCGTCGACGGCGGGGGAGGGGTCTGGCCGCAGGCGTAGCAGAAGAGACCGGGGCGGAGACTGTTGTCGGTGGCAATTCCCGGTCCGCACCCCAGCATTGGCTGCGCGGGGCCTCGGGAAACACCGACTGAAAACCGAGGTCAGGGTGCACGCCTGTGACCACGGGCGCAGCTTCTGGTACTGGACGCGACGGGGCGTCGGGACCCACGAAGAGAGGCAGCGTCTCCTGACGCTGCGTCGACGGCTGCTGAGTGGGCGCCGGACAAGGCGCTGCGGTGTCAGACTCCTTGGGGGTGCCCAAGGAAAGCGGCTGCAGGACAGGCTGCACAGCCACCGCTTCGGAAGGCGGCCCGGCTGAGGGGTCGACGTCCATCAGCTCCGAAGGCGGTGGCGACTGAAGAGGGACCGCAGGCGCCGGAGCGACCACCTGGGGCGCTCCCGGATGAAGCTGCGCGGGAGGCATCAACGGGACGGGCTGTCGGCGTGGTAGCGGCGACGGCTGCTGCTGCTGCCCTGGGGGCGGCAGCGAAGTCGGAAGGCGCGGCTGGAACCCGCCGCGGACCAAATCTGTGGACAAAGAACGAGCGGCAGAATCCGGGCGGCCAGCGCGGCGCAACTGGTTCTGATGCCTCCTGTGCACCCCAGTAGCACCTTGAACAGTATAAAAACCGCGACCCTGGACACTTATCACGGTACCACGTTCCCAACGACGGCGACCGTGATAAACTCTGAAAAAAACGGCGTCGTTGCGCTGAAAACGCGTGCGATGCTCAGAAGCGGCGGGTCGATCCGGGGGGGTGCAACAACCGTAGTAGGGTGCGATGACGACGGCCGTGGAGAAGCTCCGCAGGCGAAGGGCCGTCGCGTGGCGTGGTCCGGTACGACGACAGGAACGTGATGAGGGCCTGCTGACGAGAGTGCGTAGCACGAAGGCGGTCCATATGATCCTTGAATGTGCGTACAAAACGTTCCGCTGCACCATTCGATTGAGGGTGGAACGGCGGAGTAAGAACATGGCGAATGCCATTGGTAGAACAAAATCTTTCAAATTCAGCAGAGGTAAATTGTGAACCATTGTCAGACACTAAAACTTCTGGAAGACCCTCAATACAAAAAATTGAAGTAATCGCCTGTATAGTTTGTGCAGACGTTGTAGACTGCATGGGCACAACAAACGGAAAATTACTAAATGCATCTATCACGATGAGCCAACGAGAATTCCAATATGGACCAGCGAAATCAATATGTACTCGCTGCCAGGGACCGGCAGGGCGTGCCCACTCAAAATAGCGTTGAGGCGGAGCAGCTTGGTGTTCGGCACACGTCGAACAATCTGTAGACATCTGAGTAATCTGCTTGTCAATGCCGATCCATGTACAATGACGGCGGGCAAGCTGCTTGGTGCGGACCACTCCCCAATGACCTTGATGCAACAAGTCGAGGACCTTGGATTGGAGCACTTGGGGAACCACTACACGAAGCTGGTCATTCTCGGTGCGTAACAGCAAAACTCCGTGCGAAACAGACAACAGATGACGTTGCGGATAATAGCGACGAACCACAGGATCCGATATGTCATTTGCCTTGGACGGCCAACCACGTTGAACAAAACGTAGTAGTAAACTCAGATGAGGATCCGTAGCTGTCTCACGTGCCACCTGACGATAATCAATCGGAAAATCTCGGAGGGATTGATGCTCATCGGCGTCAATCTGATGGCAAGAGTCGTCAGAGGAATCGAAGACATCATCCGCAGCAATCGGCAATCTAGAAAGCGCGTCAGCGTTTGCATGCTGAGCTGTAGGGCGATACAGTATCTCATACTGGTATTGTGATAACAAAAGAGCCCAACGTTGTAGTCTCTGAGCTGTCCGCTGAGGAACTGGTTTAGACGGATGAAACAGTGACGTCAGGGGCTTGTGATCTGTTACTAAATAGAATGGTCTACCATAGAGGTAGTGATGGAATTTTGTGACACCGAACACAGTAGCCAACGCTTCCTTGTCCAATTGGCTAAATTTCACTAAGCTTTGTTTAGCAATTTAGATGCGAACGCAATAGGACGTTCGGTGTTACCGACTCGGTGAGACAACACAGCACCGAGGCCGAAAGAAGAGGCATCACAAGCTAACACCAGAGGCTTGTTAGGGTCGTAATGGACCAGACAACGATCATTCAATAAAGCCTCTATAAGCTGCTGAAAGGCTGATTGGCAATCAGCTGACCACACAAACGGAACATTCTTACGGCGGAAACGATGCAACGGTGCAGCAATCTGTGATGCATTAGGTATAAACCTAATATAATACGTCAATTTGCCAAGAACTGCTTGCAATTCATGCAGATTGCGAGGGGCGGGCAAATCACGAATAGCTGCTAAATGTGACTGGGAGGGATGAATGCCTTGAGCATTAATAACATGTCCCAGATACTCCAACTCCGTAAGGAAAAATGAACATTTATCGATGTTGCAACGTAGGCCTGCCTGAGACAACACTTTAAACAAACACTCCAAATTACGGAAATGTTCAGCAGGCGTCCGACCGGATACAACAATATCGTCTAAATAGTTGCAACACGATGGCACATTAGCCAGAAGTTGTGACAAAAAACGCTGAAAAACAGCTGGAGATGACGCACAACCAAAAGGCAAACGCAGAAAACGGAACAACCCCAACGACGTGTTTATGACAAAATACTGTTGTGATTGCTCGTCGAGGGGCAATTGCAAATATGCTTCACGGAGATCAATTTTGGAAAAGAAACGAGCTTCCCCTAACTTATCCATCAGCTCGTCCGGTCTAGGCAAAGGAAAAGAATCAATGACAGTCTGAGGATTAACTGTCGACTTAAAATCGGCATACAAACGTAACTTGCCAGACGGTTTCTTTATAATAACTAAGGGAGAAGCCCACTGGCTCGCTGAAACGGGTTGAATAACACCGTTGTTTTGCCAACGACGAAGTTCATCTGCTACAGGTGCCCGGAGGGCGTGAGGCACTGGACGAGCACGAAAAAATCGAGGCTGAGCATTATCTTTTAACGTAATATGAGCGGCAAAGGTCGCAGCACAACCTAGTTCGTCTTTAAATATGTCACTGTATTGTTTACACAAATCGGTTATGCTGTCTTGAGGAACAACAACAGAATTAATTTGCAACACATTGTCTTGGATAGACAGGCCAAACAAGTCAAAACAGTCTAATCCGAAAATGTTTACACTGTCTGTAGCGCGGAGCACCGTGAATGAAACTGTTTTTGTATTGCCACGGAATGTGGCTGGCACGCTACATACACCTAACACAGGAATTTGTTCTCCACTATAAGTAGCCAAAGAATGTTTTGCCGCTGAAAGTTTAGGGCGGCCGATAGCCGCATACGTAGCACTATTTATGAGAGTCACAGACGCACCAGTGTCTAATTGAAAATTGAAGGCTTCACAAATAGTTTATTACACTGTCTCTGGATCGGTGCAGTGGAGGCGGAAGACACAAAATCAGCGCGTTTAGCGCGTGTTCGCTGCTTACGACAACTCGTGGGTTGGGCGGGTGGAACAACAACTCCCGCTTCACGTGCAGTCTGTACATTACTTTTTACAGCGTGTGAATTACGCTTGGGTCGCATAGCAGAGGGCTGGGTGGGTGGCTTATTGCGAACAAGTTTATTACCCACACGAACCGTGGAAGAGTCTTTAAACGCGACCTTCTGGGCGGGCTGGCTTTGAAGAACATGAATATCCATGGGCTGGGCAGTACTAGAATTGTTCTTGCGTTTACGCAAACAAACAGTCTGGATGTGTCCTTTCCTTTGACAAAAGTGACAAACCGCGTTTCTTAACGGGCAACGTTCACGAGGATGAGCAAGAACACACTTCGGGCAAGACTTAACTCTATCATTTTGCACACGCGGCTGACGAATGTGTTTAACATGACGCGGCCGGCTAGTGTTTACAGTCTGACTCTGCCGGTGGGGCCGCGGGCGTGACATAACTTGCTTAGCACAGGCAATTTGAGAAATACATGGCTGATCTAACTCACACTCAGCATAGTCAAAAGTATCTTGGGCTTCAATGATGTTCATCACAGTCTCTAATGACGAGTCAGGCAACTTTAAGATAGCAGCACGAATACGAGAATCTGCAATGTTTTGAGTAATAGCGTAGGAAGCTCCACACAGCAATTAAATCGGCACTGACGGGTGAGGCACCGTAAATCTGTTAACCACTGTTTATTAGATTGATGTGGCAGTTTCTTTAATCTGAAGAACTTGAATCTGGCTGCTGCCACATGAACTCGCGACTCGAAATACTTAGCAAGCTTGTTAACAACAACGTCATAGTCTAAAGCTTCTGGCTTGGATTCCGGGAACAACTTACAAAGTAGTCGATAGACTTCCACGCCTGCAGTGGAAATTAAATAAAGCTGCCGCTCAGTACCCGTGATTTTGTAGACTGTCATGTGCGCCTGCAACTGCGCGAAATATTCTCGCCATTCTTCTCTTGATGCATCAAAAGCACGGAAAGGTGGTGCTGCCTGTGCTCGTTCCTTTTGTGTTGGAGGATTAGCCGCTTGTTTGGCGATTGCTTCCACCAGACTTTGTATTTGCTGATTCTGTAACAAGATCAACTGTTGTAATTCGGCAGACATAGTGAACACAAATTAAACCAGCCCCCAAAATTTTATCGCTATAATTAGTATAACCAGAAACAAGTTGAACCAGCCCTGCACACGAGTTCGGAAGCCCTCGTCGCCAGTTTTGTGGCGGCGTTCGTAGCGACAAACAATTCGCTGTAGAAACGGCTTACGAAGTCACCGCCACACTTTTAATAGCGGGCCGACCGGTCCGCTGGAACAGTGAACAGAAAGATGAAAACCCAGACACTCTGATTAAATAAAAGTCGGTACTTATCTTTATTAACGAAGATACAGAAACACAGTAGTGAACTCCGTGTCTACAGAGATCTGTCTAGTTCGAGTCGGAGCGGCTAGGTCAGCGTCGGCTGACGACAAACAACAACTCTGCTGCGATGAACACACAACTGACTAGCAAGTACACAATTCGGTGGCGAGTATACAACTGAGCGGCGAATACAGAACTGTCCTAGCGCTCGCGACTCCAGCGCTTAAGAAACCAGAAGCCAGCGGTGGCGCGCGCAGACTTGCGGCGATTTCCTGTCTCGCTGGCGCTGCTTATGCGGACGGCGTCCGGACTTTGATGCTGCCAACCTTTTGGCAGCGGGCTCGGGTGGCATTACTGGCTAGGATATAACACTTGGGCATTCCGCACCAAGTATTTAGTCAGTGCATTTAACTTGTTATAAATGATTTCGATATGACCATACTTCAAGATAGTCTAGATTGTCCAGATGGTTCTTGATTGGACATAAACATTAACTGGTACTGTCTGGAACTACAATTAATGTTATTTTGTTGGTTCAAAATGGTTCAAACGGCTCTGAGCACTATGCGACTCAACTTCTGAGGTCATCAGTCGCCTAGAACTTAGAACTAATTAAACCTAACTAACCTAACAACATCACACACATCCATGCCCGAGGCAGGATTCGAACCTGCGACCGTAGCGGTCACGCGGTTCCAGACTGAAGCGCCTTTAACCGCACGGCCACACCGGCCGGCCTGTTATTTTGTTTCTGTACTATTATGTACTATGTTGAATAATGTGTCGCATGGCTGAGTCAGCGATGAAAGGTGCGTCAGAGCCTATGTAGTGAATTGTTCTAGTCACTGATGCATTTATTACACTTTATATAGTCTTTTTTTTCTTATATCCAAATTCGGCGCATAGCATAAGCTGGGAGCGCAGTTTCTTCAGTCTACTCCAGCCTTTTTCAGACTTCTTGAGGCTTCAGAACGATACCCTCCTGTACTACACGGAAAACGTTCGGCCAGCGAAACTTTCAGAGAAAGCGAAACGAGTCACCTGTCTCAAATTCGACTGTCCATAAGTCGATTGTGATAGAAGCAAAGAGGTGTTTCATCGATAAGTTAAGGTGAATTATACGGAGTGATTGTTCGCTGCTAACAGGCTGCCTCCTTTCAGTGCAGTGAATACGCAACCAATTAAAACTACTGTAGCACCTTTCAGTATCGTTCTACAGCTAACGACATACGGATTGGTCTGTTTAAGTTCAAAATCACCGTATGGCGCCAACGATAGAAATAATGGCCAGGTTAGCTTCCTTATGTACACTTATTTACTTTTTGTGTCTGCAAATCAGTCATGCCAACGGCCTTGCCGCTGTGGTGACACTGGTTCCCGTCACAGCACCGAAGTTAAGCTCTGTGGAACTGGGCTAGCACTTGGATAGGTGACCATCCGCTCTGGCGAGCGCTGTTGGCAAGCGGGGTGCACTCAACCCTTGTGAGGCAAACTGAGGAGTTACTTAATTGAGAAGTAGCGGCTTTGGTCTCGGAAACTGACGTACGGCCGGGAGAGCGGTGTGCAGACCATATGTCCCTCCATATCCGCATCCAGCGACGCCTCTGATCTGAGTATGACACGTCGGCCGGTCGGTACCGATGGGCCTTCATGGCCTGTTCGGGAGTCGTTAAATCAATCATAGTCTTTCAGTCCAGTTGTGGGACACGTTCAGCGGTTCTTTCTAGTCCAGTCGCAAATCGTCGATGTTACATCTGTAGGGACTGCTTGGACAGACCAGGAGGTGTTCCACGTCTTGCGCAGCACCACAATCACACTTGTCCCCATCAACTTTGCCATGGCCCCACCTAGCACGTTTTGTTTCTCTGGAAAAACCTCTGTTTATATACGCTTCAGATTCCTACATGTTTCCCATTTTTTTGTGAAGACACCTGAGCTGGTAGATAGTCTGGTGGTGGTGGGAGAAGCAAGTGGCCTCTAAGACAGTATTTCCGAAGAGGGAAAACGGAAAATAGGTCAGAGGATACCGGCGTCCCCTGGAAACGTTATCCACAAAGGTAGTGGCCAATCCTTTCACCATTGGAAACCTATCTTCAAGGCCCATTTTATTGTCTACAGTGGCTATGCTAGAAAAAAATTTCCTGACTCACGGAGGTAGTTTCCAGATGACCGTCTGGCAATGAAACATGTATCCTGCATCAATTTTCTGTACAGGTGACCAGTTACATGGAATTCTGTTGGTCGTTACTTCATATACCAATGAATGATTGAGATTTATCGTCTGCTGAATAATTACGCGCTGGATCTGTAGCTCTATAGTCGAGCATGAGCTTTTAGTTTTTAGTTGCTCTTGTGCGGACTCGTTGGAATTCAAATCGTACAGTCGCTTCGTCATTCCACGGACAGCGACTCGTCACCCTCACGGAAAAAGTTCCCCCAGCACAACAGAAGCCACTGCGGGGGTTGCGGGGGAAACGTGCTGTGGGGGTGATTAACGGAAGATAGATTCCGGAAGAGAACGCCCCGTCGCGCAGCCGCAACCACTGCTCACTGCGGGTGGGGCGTACAGAGGGTGAGACGGGGAAATGGGGAGGGTGTCTCCCCGAGATTGCCGGACACTGCAGCGCTCACGTCCCCGTTCCGGCAGAGATTAATAGGCAGCATTAGGCGCCGGCTGCATACAGGCGGCAGCGGGCAGCAAGGAGCGATTTAGCACCAGGTCCAAGCGGGAATCCTTCTGAAATGGGAGTGCAGCACTATGAGTTTAAAACTATGGTGTGAACGTCGCATTCTCCTTCAAGGGTGCCGCCTGGCACAGTTAATGTGAGGAACAAGCGTGTGGTGTCGTATTACCAAGTAATCGATATTAATAGTTTGAAATTTGTCACTCCCATTTTTTACACGATTTCTATCTTTGAAATTTAACGGTGGGAAGATATGTAGGTGTTCGTGATGATGTAATTGGTTTGTATGAACGACAACTAGAGCTTTAGTGCCCTTATCACAATATTTGCGATTATGTATGAAGTGCGGTTAATATTTATAAATTATAAACATGAAAGTGTAACCAGTCCCTAAACCTCAAGTGGAGACCTCCTTCCCCTATAGCACTTTCTGCCCCCTCTCCACTCACACGTAGACATCATAGACTCTCCGAAGTACTAAAGTTATGTTTGCTGTCAGTTCTACAACTTTTTATGAAAAAGGAGATATTCAGTGGGAAGATCTGAAAAAGTACTACAGATAAATATAGCATGCTGGTATTGGGGAAAACAGAAGGCGCCAGCCAAAAGATGACACCAGCCACTCTACAACAGACTAAAACCTCCAGTCTAAAATCATGGGCTGGAGTCTATATTTGAAAATCTTATCACACTTGTCGTATTAGGAGATAAACTAAAAGAAAGATTGCCACTTAATTTTTTTTCTTCTTCTCACCAAAATGTGAAGCACACTCACTCTAAAATACGTTGCACAATACTTTGCACAACGCAAGCATCATAGACTAGGGCGTTCTCCTCCGTGGTTATGAAAACATGCATTAATATAATTTATGTTTCTCAGAGGAAAGTAAGGGTGGCTTCAGTCCATCGGAGTGACAGATGCAAGGAGAAGACTAAACTATATAAACACCGAAAACACTACACAATACCTAATAAGGCGTAGGAAAACCTCTGACATTTAAAACAGCTTTCGGTCATGTCGTAATAGATAAATACAGATCCTGTATGGTTTTCAAGAGAATCTTGAACCATGCTTTCTGCAACATACCGCCATGTTCTGTTCTGGCGTTATCACAAGCGCCGGAGAGAAGACGAAGACGATGTCAGCCAATAGTGCGCAGCATAGGACCGCACCACGACAAGATCGCCCTCAAGCCAAAGTGAATATAAGCGCCGCTCCTGCCAGCTTTGGCCGCTTAGATCGGCTCGGCTCGGAGATTAGTGGACAGGATTCGCAGAGTATTAGCACGACCTAGAAGAGAGTGCTACGATGTCAGACTGTAGTGATCCATATCCATTGCTTGTTTGAACACTGTGTATGGCAACGGCTATGATTTATGTCGCATCTCACCCATTGCTTGCGACACCTTTGTACATTAAAGTTAAGTATTGCCAATCTGCTTTATAGAAATAAAATTAATAATGTTATTTGCTTGAACTGTTGTATAGCATTCCGAGAACGCAGCATCCCTTAGGCACACTATGTGGGACGAGTAGGCAAGACCCAACATGTTCAGTATACGATCTTGAAGGTAGATAACGAGCAAGGATCCTTCTATCCAAAGAAAACCACTAAAGGTCAATCATGTTGCGATCTGTTGACTGTGTTGGCCATGCGAGATGCAACAATTCATCCTCGTGCTCACAAAACCAGTCCTAGTCGAAGCGAGTTGCTTGTACAGCGGCCCCTCGTCCTGGGGCACATCATCACCACTGGGCAACATACATTGTACATTGGGATGGATCTTGAGCCGTGCTGGCTCGCTTCGATTCCTCATTCTACCTGCTGGCGCGACCTTTCGCGCTTGTCCTCCGCGAAGTGGCGCTTCGGCTATGGGCGAGCAGCCGCAGTGGCAAGGATAGAGATGATCTGAAGCTGGGCGGTCTTCTGTGAGGGACGAGAACGAAGTGATGCGGCGTCTGGGGTTCAGCACGTTTTGCTTTATGTGTCTTGGGGTGCTCACTATTTCCTACTTGGGATAGTTGGTTGGTTAATCGGCCGCATGCCTTTCGAAGGGTATTCACGCGTTACTTACGTGACTAGCTCTTGTCTGCTTACTTTTATCGCTGATGCATAACTTTGGTGGATAAACGTTGGGGCTGCTGGTTCTGTGGGGCTGCCTGCCGCTACGTGTTGCTCTGCTCTCCATTTCTCTGAGTTGGCTTACTGCCTTGTCAGCTGCTTACTATCTAATTTTGCTGGTGTTTCATTAATGTGTACCTGATACTCGCTGCTTGGTAAAGTCATTGAGAAGTATGTAGGAATAAGATGTCATATCAGATTGTTAACATTCTAGTAATTGGTAATAAATGCAATGCTTTTTTCTAATACGCTGTATCTTGTTTTTCATCGACAAGGAGTTGGATGAGTTGAAATCCCTCTTTTTTGTGGACACTTTTGTTTGGATTTAAATGCTGCGCAATGTAGAAGTGACGGAGGAAAGAAGGTGTGGGCGCGTTAAAATTAACGCCATAGTCCTTCACATAAGTTTTTCTGATTTAACCCTATTTTTTTTGTCGAAATGAATTCTTTTGTTTCATTTTAATCGATTGCCTTAAATACGTGCTTCGGAGGAAAAAAAATGGTAATGGTGATGGATTGCTAAGCGGGTGAGTCGTGTTCAAAGCTTCGTCCTACTCTATTTTTTTGATTTTTTTCCCTCTGTTTGCCATATTCAAATTATGTCTGTGCAACGTCCGTTTGCAACAGCGAGAAAAAAAGTGGGAAAGTCGTGTTCAAACCTACTAAGTGCCAAAATTTTAATTTTTTATTTTTTATTTTTTTTATTGTTTGCCGCGTTCAGATTTGAGTTTGTGTCGATAAACAAAAAAGTGGATAGAGTTTTGGGTTACCATGCAGAAGGTCGATGGTTCTATCCACGGTGGAGGCATGTATTTTTTATTTGATAAATGTAGTTGGAGAAAAAAGTAACAAAAAACAGTTGGACAGAGCTTCTGCCATGTAAGCAGGAGGTCCCGTGTACGAGTCCCGGTCGGGGAGCACATTTTTCAACTGTCCACATTTCATAATAACTTCAGTAATGAAATAGACTGTCTCTACTCATATCCATCATATAAACACAAACATGTAAGTAGATGTAAGAAATGTACTCTAGAATACACTATGTGAGCAAAAGTATCCGGACACCCTCAAAAACATACGTTTTTCATATTAGGTGCATTGTGCTGCCACCTACTGCCAAGTACGCCATATCAGTAATCTCACGCATTAGAAATCGTGAGAGAGCAGAATGGGGCGCTCTGTGGAACTCACAGACTTCTGACGTGTTCAGGTAATTGGGTGTCATTTGTGTCTCATGTCTGTACGCGAGATTTCCACACTCCTAAAAACCGCTAGGTCCACTGTTTCCGATGTGAAAGTGAAGTGGAAACTTGAAGGGACACGAACAGCATAAAAGCGTACAGGCCGACCTCGTCTGCCGACTGACAGAGACTGCTGACAGTTGAAGAGGGTCGTAATGTCTAATAGGCAGGCATCTGTCCAGACCATCACACAGGAATTCCAAACTGTATCAGGATTCACTGCAAGTACTATGACAGTTAGGCGGAAGGTGAGAAAACTTCAATTTCATGGTCGAGCGGGTGATCATAAACCACACATCACACCAGTAAATGCCAAAGAATGCCTCGCTTGGTGTAAGGTGCGTAAACATTGGATGATTGAAAAGTGGAAAAACGTTGTGTGGAGTGACGAATCACGGTACACAACATGGTGATCCGATGGCAGTTTGTGGGTATGGCGAATCCCCGGTGAACGCTATCTGTCAGCGCGTCTAGTGTCAACAGTAAAATTCGGAGGCGGTGGTGTTTAGGAACGCCGACTTCGTGCCAGGCCTCACCAATCGACATCGATACCTCTCCTCAGTGCAGCACTCCATGAAGAATGGGCTGCCATTCCCCAACAATCCGTCCAGCACCTGATTGAATCTATGTCTGCGAGAGTGGAAGCTGTCATCAACGCTAAGGGTTGGGCCAACACCATATTGAATTCCAACTTTACCAATGGAGGGCGCCACGAACTTGTAAGTCATTTTCATCCAGGTGTCCAAATACTTTTGATCTCATAGTGTGTACCAGAAATAAGAAGTCAGCTGATCCTTTTTCAAAGTTCCTTAATAAAAACTTTTTATATTCAAGAAGAGAGTAAAATGGAGCGATTCATGATTCCCCAGCTTTGTGATTATTGTAGAACAAGTAATAAAACTAATTACAAACAGATTAAGAATAATTGAATTTACTTGTTCCTACAAGAACTCTCAGTAATATCAGAGTAGCTGAACTCAAACGTAGAGCTAAAAATCTCAGTATTTGAGGCTACAACAAATAAAAGTAATCGTAATTAATTAGTTGTATTGTTCTATGAGATTTTCTGTTTCATCAACAATTATTCCAAAAGTGTAAAACAAAACTGAAACGTGTACATAATATATTTTTACAAATTTGACGATGATGTCTTTCAAAAAGCTCGACCAAAAAGACACGAAAAGGAGGTGAGACATGATCAAATTTATCCATTCAGTAGTAAGGTATTTAAGCAAGAAAAAGAGAACAGACAATCGAAAAACGGTTTAAGTGAGATCAAAGAAATAAAATCTAAATTTACTTAAAAATTTAAAGATTGATCTTCTGACTATAAAATTGTCTATTACTATGCTAATATTAGTACACTCGATACTGTTAGTGAGACAACAGATTATATGATAAAAGAACTAAATTCCGTGGTAGAAGTAGATGAAAAGGGCATTAATTTTAGAAAAGAAGATAGACTGAGTGTAACAACAGCAAATTTAAAAATGTTTCATCCAGTTTCTACAGGATGTGAAGAATCAAATAATACTGAAGAATCTGTTCAAGTTTTATGCAATAAAATCAGAGACAAATTAAAATCTGATGAGTCTATTGATATAGGAAATACTACTTTTAATATTCAAACGTTAGCAATTCTAATAGGCAGCAAAGATGATAAACTAATAAATTTAGCTGGTGATTAGTAGATTAAAAGTTGCATTATTAGAATTAATAATAATAATGACCTATGTTGTCTTAGAATGCTAATAGTTGCATTGATGTATGATACAGATTTCATCTTATGCAGAGAACTACATACTGGCGAAATTACAAAAAGAGTTAACTAGGGTATTATGAAACCAATTATGCAAAAATAACGAAGAGGGATTTTCTGTAGACCATGGATGGCCAACTCACAGAACGCAAATTTTTGGCCCACAGAACTGTTTCTTCTCCTTCTTTCGTTTCACTCTCTTTTGGGTACGCCGGATCAATCATTTCTTTGATCGTTATTCTTTTCTTAGGGCCCAGAATTTTTTCATTATTTCTGATCTTCTTTTCCTCTCTTCTTTCGAGAGAAGGATTTGGATTTTTGTTTTTTTTTGTCTTGGAACCTTATGTTTTCATATTTAGTAATTAATTTAGCTGTTAGATCAATAAGTGAATTTTCTGAAATTCATTCTGAGAAGATGGCCATAAAAATTTATCCTAGAGAATTTCATTTTAGATGTATATGATCTTATTGTCTTGAAATTTTGGCCCTATATTTTTCTTACAATTTTTCTTTCCGTTAGCTCAAGTTTCTCCATTTGGCCTTTTAAATTCATGTTTAGTGTTTCTACTTCTTACAGTACTTCTGGCTTAATCACTGTCTTGTAATGTGTAATTTTGGACCCCCACGAAAATGATTTTTTGTTTCATGTATTTTTTGTTAGTTGGAAGGCCAAT
This sequence comes from Schistocerca americana, assembly GCF_021461395.2. NCBI lineage: Eukaryota > Metazoa > Arthropoda > Insecta > Orthoptera > Acrididae > Schistocerca > Schistocerca americana. The sequence continues at coordinate 375,656,180 of NC_060124.1, read as the reverse complement.
TCAAATTCATTTTTTCTGGATTCCATTGCTTTGCTTTCCCCAGCACTCCAACTAATCCATTCTCCGACATATTTCAATTTTTTTACTATTTCAATCTTTTCTTCTTAAACTTTGAGGTATTTACGTGAGTCCTTGATGTTTGTCAATATCTTAGTTTTTTCAAAGGAGATGTGAAGACCAATTTTAGCTGCTTGTTTTTTTAGTTCATGAATTTGCTCCCGTGCTTCATCCATTGTTTCAGCAAACAGGGCTGTATCATCTGCAAAAGCAATGCAATTTTTTTAAAGTTCTTCTTTTTGCAACTCAGTCTTATACCACTCTTAATATTTGTGTACAATTCTCTGACTATTTTCTCAAGCGCACAATTGAACAGCAACGGCAAGAACCCATCCCTCTGGCGCACTCCCGTTTTTGTTTCAAAGGCTCCGATAGTTCGCCCATAAATTTGACTTTCGAAAATATATTTGTAAGGGTCGGTTTTATAATATCAGTTGTTTTCTTATCCAAGCCCATTTCTTCCAGGACCGATATGAGAGATTCTCTATCAATCGAATCATATGCTTTTTTGAAATATTTACCCTTGATTTTCGGTATCGCATGATGATTTTGTTAGTATTTGTTCCGAACATGATCTGCCCTTTCTAAAACCTCCCTGAGATTCCCCGATTTGTGGGTCCAATTGTGTAGATTTTGTTTGTTCTTGTGAATGTAAGACTTGAGAGTCTTTCTGATTGAGAATCAAAGTCACCTATTGAGTCCAAGATTTATTTGTTGATTGTAAAGGTTATTCCAAGATGTGGTTCATTTTTCATTATTCTCGATCCCACTTTCCCTTTGTATATCCTAAAACCTTCGGTGTCGAAGGTATCAGTAACCATGTATCGTGTTTCTTGAATGGCTGTTGTGAGTATCTTGTGGTTCCTTAGCATATTTGTTAGATGTTTTAGTTTTCCAGTTTTCAACAATGAGTTCGCATTGCACGTTACTAGGTATGTTGATTGACTATGCTCAAGTTTGGATGACATTCCAAGACACTCCTACGTGTGTTTGAGCAGTATTGCACACTCCCCAGAATCCGAGTGTCTGCTGACGTAGTGGTGTACGGTGGCTCGTCCACCTGAGGGTAAAATAGTTTACATCACACACTTCCATGATTGACGGAAGTTATTTTGGATGTGACCCAAAGGCCACGAAAAGTACAACCAAGATAGTGAGTCTTGGAGGTAGTTCTTCCGCTCTCTCCGCCATTGGGAATCTGAACTTCCTCTTCCGCCTTTGAGACCGTTGACAAGGATTCACCTAGTAGCACTAGGTAGGGGCCCTTACAAGGTGCTACCATCCAGAGCTAGATGGACTCAGGTTTTCTAAGACTCCTCCCCCTCCTCCTTCCACATCACTTGCGAAATGAGACCCCGGACTTGGGACTGGTAATGGTAGAGTTATAACATTCCATCAAGTGTCCTTCACGTTGTTGTTGTTGTTGTTGTTGTTGTTGTTGTCTTCAGTCCAAAGACTGGTTTGATGCAGCTCTCCATGTTAATCTACCCTGTGCAAGCTTCTTCATGTCCAAGTAACTACTGCAACCTACATCCTTCTGAATCTGCTTAATGTTTTCATCTCTTGGTCTCCCTCTACGGTTTTTACCATCCATGTTGCCGTCCAGTATTAAATTGGTGATCCCTTGATGCCTCAGAACATGTCCTACCAACTGATCCCTTCTCATAGTCACGTTGTGCCACAAATTCCTCATCTCTCCAATTCTGTTCAGTACTTCTTCAGTAGTTACGTGATCTACCCATGTAATCTTCAGCATTCTTCTGTAGCACCACATTTCGAAGGCTTCTGTTGTCATCTTGTCTGAAGTATTTATTGTCCATGTTTCACTTCCATACATGGCTACACTCCATATAAATAGTTTCAGAAAAGACTTCCTGATACTTTAAATCTATACTCGATGTCACTATGTCACTAGCTTGACATGAATGCAGAGATATTGCAAATACCGCCAAAGTAGCTATCTATGTAAGAGGTGTTGATGCCTATTTTAATGAAGGAAAAGAATTAGCGGCATTCTAGCCAGGTAAGGATATCATGAAATCATGAGATTTTTTGGAAGCAGTTACATCGATATTAAATCGCGTTTCGCTTAAACTTAACAACATATTGGCGCTAACAACGGATGGAACTCCAGCAATGGCTGAGAAACATGAAGATTTGATTCAGTTGATGGAAAACGAGACCTGCAAACCAGGCAATATATCGATGCTGACATTTATGTGTCAAGTCACTTAAAATTGACTATGTCATGAAAATAGGTGTCAAAACAATGAAGTTTATTAATTTGAAAGGATTTAATCAGTATCAATTCCAAGAACTTCTCAGGTCTTGGGATTCAGACCATGATAACATTTCGTATTATACAGAAGCAAGATGGCTAACATGTGTAAAATGTTGAAAAGAGTGTTTAATTTGAAGCAAGAAATACAATCATTCTTTGAAAGCAATTCAAAGAGACTCCCATACTTCAAAGATAAGGAATGGCTTTCCGACTTTGCGTTCTTGCTCGATATATCTAGCCACCCAAATGATATTAGTACTCAACTCCCAGGAAAAGTTCAGATGATCAGTATAGTGTATGATCTTATTTCCACATTCCAAATGAAGCTTGGGCTTTGAGAACAACAGGTACGAACAAAAAACTTCACACATTTTCCTACACTGCCAAACCAACCGGAAGTCACACAGGTGGTAGTAATTAAATGCGCATCTTTGATATCTGGCTTGAAATACGAATGCTAAAACCGATTTAAAGCTTTTAAGAAACATTGTCTGCTTTTGTCTGTATTTGCTATGCCATTCTCCGTAGATATTAGTTCACTACCGGTACCTTTACAAATGGAATGCTGCAAATGCAGTTTAATGCAATTTTAATTTAAGAAGCTTGGTTTGGAAGAGTTCTATAAAACATATTTGGACAAGAAGAAGTATCCAGCGTTTTACAAACACACTTTAAGAATGATTTCATTATTTTGGAACACTTCTATGTGTGAACTGCTTCTTAGAAGACTGAATTACATCAAATCACAAATGAGAATTACTGAAGTCCATCTGGAAAACTCTTTGCATGTAGCAACAACCTCAGTTGACATCAACATTGACTCACTCAGTTCAGTCACAGAAAGCCAGACATTCCACTAACTTTGCATTTCATTTAGTTTTATAATAAATGTTCTTTCCTCAGATTTGTTTTATTTTCCTTAAAACATAAATTAATATTGCTTGCTTGTTTTGGTTCTCAAAAAAATCCGTAATACAGCCCACAGGGAAGTCCTGTCTAAAAAGTTTGGCCCACCTGATGAAAAGGTTGGCCACCCCCACTTTAGACGATATCAAAAATATTGAGCAACTACTGGATATTGAAATAAATGTAGTATGTGCTGAAAATTTCAATTGAGCTATGTGTTGTGGTTCTGAGAAAGCAATAGAAATGTATCTGTATAAAAATCGCTACCATCTTGATGTAATTAGTAGTATGTTAGCATTTTAGGAACTCCATATTTCTATGATAAATGCAACAAAACATATAAGAACAAGAAAGAACATAAATGCAAGACAGAAGGAAAAATATGTGTATTATGGAACAGTACAGTACAAAATACTGCAAAAAATAAGAATACATTGTGAAAAATGTAATAGATACTTCCATAATGAATAATGCTTAAGCAATCACCAAGACGTTTGTGATATAGCTTGTAAATGTGAAGAATGTAAAAGGTTTTGTTTCAGATCTAAAGGACATGTATGTGACTTCGAAAAATGTAGGAAATGCAATCTAAAAGTAGAAATTAAAAATCATAAATGTTACATGCAATACAAAATACAAAATGGTGCTACATGTGAAAGAAAATTTAGTGAAGAATAGGTAATCAAAGGCTGTCAAAAATGTAGTAAAAATGGTTGTCATATTAATGGAGAATACTAAGATTATTGTTTTCCAAGCTTTGTATGCAATATAACAGTTACGGGTAAAGAGGTTAAATGCAGTGAGAAAGGATTCCAAAGTAGAATTCATTGTACCTACACAGAATGGTATTTGTAGTTTGATTACGATGCTTAACTAACATACATATTCTAAATCTCTCAATAGCTCACAGTTTTGATGGAGATACAGTTTATAAATTTAAGATATATGATGATTTCCTTAAGTGGATGATGTCTGAAGAAAACAGGAATTATACAGAGTTATTACAAATGATTGAAGCGATTTCACAGGTCTACAATAACTTTATTATTTGAGATATTTTCACAATGCTTTGCACACACATTTAAAAACTCAAAAAGTTTTTTTAGGCATTCACAAATGTTCGATATGTGCTCCTTTAGTGATTCGGCAGACATCAAGCCGATAATCAAGTTCCTCCCACACTCGGCGCAGCATGTCCCCATCAATGAATTCGAAAGCATCGTTGATGCGAGCTCGCAGTTCTGGCATGTTTCTTGGTAGAGGAGGTTTAAACACTGATTCTTTCACATAACCCCACAGAAAGAAATCGCATGGAGTTAAGTCGGGAGAGCGTGGAGGCCATGACATGAATTGCTGATCATGATCTCCACCACGACCGCTCCATCGGTTTTCCAATCTCCTGTTTAAGAAATGCCGAACATCATGATGGAAGTGCGATAGAGCACCATCCTGTTGAAAGATGAAGTCGGCGCTGTCGGTCTCCAGTTGTGGCATGAGCCAATTTTCCAGCATGTCCAGATACACGTGTCCTGTAACGTTTTTTTCGCAGAAGAAAAAGGGACCGTAAACTTTAAACCGTGAGATTGCACAAAACATGTTAACTTTTGGTGAATTGTGAATTTGCTGCACGAATGCGTGAGGATTCTCTACCGCCCAGATTCGCACATTGTGTCTGTTCACTTCACCATTAAGAAAAAATGTTGCTTCGTCACTGAAAACCAGTTTCGCACTGAACGCATCCTCTTCCATGAGCTGTTGCAACCGCGCCGAAAATTCAAAGCGTTTGACTTTGTCATCGGGTGTCAGGGCTTGTAGCAATTGTAAACGATAAGGCTTCTGCTTTAGCCTTTTCCGTAAGATTTTCCAAACCGTCGGCTGTGGTACGTTTAGCTCCCTGATTGTTTATTCGTCGACTTCCGCGGGCTACGCGTGAAACTTGCCCGCACGCGTTCAACCGTTTCTTCGCTCACTGCAGGCCGACCCGTTGATTTCCCCTTACAGAGGCATCCAGAAGCTTTAAACTGCGCATACCATCGCCGAATGGAGTTAGCAGTTGGTGGATCTTTGTTTAACTTCGTCCTGAAATGTCGTTGCACTGTTATGACTGACTGATGTGAGTGCATTTCAAGCATGACATACGCTTTCTCGGCTCCTGTCGCCATTTTGTCTCACTGCGCTCTTGAGCGCTCTGGTGGCAGAAACCTGAAGTGCGCCTTCAGCCGAACAAAACTTTATGAGGTTTTCTACGTATCTGTAGTGTGTCCTGACCATATGTCAATGAATGGAGCTACAGCGAATTTATGAAATCGCTTCAATCATTTGTAATAGCCCTGTATATTTATGGTAAAGGATATTACTCATAATTTATTTTGAAGTATTGTGTAGGAAATAAAATTAAACAATATACTGTCTACATATGAACTAAATTAATGTTACAGCAGCTAAAACAATTACACCTCAATTATAGATAGCTATAGTTTAGTACAAAGTCCTCTTAGAAGCTTCCCAAAATCGATCGCTTTGAAATAACTGAAGAAATATTACTTCCCATATGTACTGAATACTTCAGAAAAGGAATTATTGTTATGTGAAAAATAACACAGCTACTAATATTTTTATAGAAACATTCACCTCATCAAATGGAAGGTTTAGGTTGTATGGTAGGTTAGATAAGGTAGAAAATAATGTTATGTATTTTGATACAGAAATGTGTAATATGCATAAATGGTGGTGAAGTCGGTGTAAAAATAGATTGTATGTTAGGTTAACGGAAAGATGAATTAGGAGATAATAAAAAATGATAAAGAAAACACTGATGCAGTTAAAGAGGTTCTCTTGGTACCATAAAAATACTGAAAAAGTTGTATGGAGAATTTGTGATAACATTAATTGAGAGTGAAATGAATGAAAAATACAATTGGGGTACAATCAGATAACCAGAAATGTTGATACTAAAAATCTAATCAATAAACAAGTTAAGAAAGAATGCTCATTTCAGTGTGATAATAGAGTAGTATGACATAGTATCTTAAGGATTATAAATTTTATTCTTTATAAATTTTATTGTATTTAAATGATAGCCTTACTGAATAAGGTGAGCAATGCTAACAATACAAATCTGTTTAAAAATATTAGTGAGCTACAAGTAAATTTTTATTAAATTGGCTATTATTTTCAACCAAAATTTTATTTCATTCGATGTAGATTGTAATTAGTGCACTCTAAATGCCCATTATCTTCAATCAAAACTTTATTTCATTTTAGTGCACTCAGAACTGCCTTGGATTTTTGTATATAGTAGTAAGTAGGTATGTTGAGCGCACATAGCATGTTTTTAATGCAGAACGTTTTTTACAAACTAATTATATTATATGTAAGATTAAAATATCTTCGATTTTTCTTAAAAAATTTTATATAACACAATTCGCTTAATAAATTCGTATAAAGGGCTGTGAATTAAAAACATGCAAGTGCTCTCAACATACCCACTTATTACTGCTGATATCTATTTGGGCCCATCTCTCTCACACTTAACTTGCCATCCTTCTGGTTCCATATCCTGGTGCATTCCGGACCTGATTAGACAAAATGCTGACATAAGCCTTGACAGTAATTTCAGGGGCTGCTTGTAATCTGGTTGTTCCTGTCTACAGTAGTATTCTGCAGTTCACACTATGTGTTTGGCAGAGGGTTCATAGAACCACTTTCTAGACTATCTCTCTACCATTATACTATCGAACTGAACATAGGAAAAATGAACCAAACATTTCCATGTGAAATCTGATTTCTCTTACTTTATCACGATGTTTCTTTCTTCCATGTATGTGCGAGCTGACAAAGTATTGTGGCACACGGATTTTGTTGACTGAAATTTAATGAAAAGATATCGCTATTTTAATTATTTCTACCCCAGCTTCCTTACAGTAGTCGTAACGCTTCTACCCCATTTCATGATAATGCAAAACCAGTTACCCTTCCTTCATATTTTTCTATCTCCTCCACCAATCTTACCTGATAGCGATCCAATATGTCAATGTAACAAGGTACTCCAGAAGAGGATGGACAAGATCAGTGCAGGCAGGCTCTTTAGTAATTTGTTTCACCTTCTAAGAATTCTGCCCATAAAACGCAGTCTTTAGTTCACCTGGGTCATGGTTACAAGTTGAGACGGTCCTAGCAGTGATTACTTGGTATTCAGTTGAATTGACAGCTTCAATCATGTAATACAAATTCAACGATATTCATTCTTTATTCGTGGGGAAGACCTTACACTGGTTTTTGCTCAGGGACAATTAATACTTCGATACTTTACATCCAGGTATTCCATGTAAATCCCTTTGTTATTGGTTTTGTTCTTCTGATGACTTTACCAGACGGAAAACGACAACAAAAATCTAACATGGCTACTCATAGAGCCTCCTAAATCGTTTATTTAGGCTGAGAACAGCTGAGAACATACTGTGCTTTTAGACGTTGGTTTTCCACACTTATGCGGGATCGGATGATGCTCAACTTTAGTGTAGGAGACACCTCAGCAGCTAGATTTTCTCTTTGGGAAACCCCAAGTGTAACTTCAGTTTCACTACATTACTTCCCTGCTATTACTACAGAGTGTGACCTTTCTGGGAAGAAATCACAGATCTAGTGGAACAGCAGAGACGAATGTAGACATGTGATTTGATTAGAAGCTACTTGTTAAGAATATTGTTAAAAGCGTTTTGGAAGTCTCAGAATATGGATTCAACTTTAGACCTCAGTCAGTCATACAATCTGCGTGAAGAAAGACATGTTTCGTTTCACAAGAACAATATTTTCTGCGTTAGTTATGTGTGGAGAGCCCGTCTTCTTCGAGCTATTATAAAGTAGGAAAATGTCTCTGATATGGGTCAATGGTTCAGCAGACCACTTACATTTCGTTTCTTGCATAGTGGTGTGATCTGTCATCTTTCCCATGTACAGATATTTTGTTGTCCTAGCAGATGTAGATGGTTGCTAAAAATAAAACCCCTTTCATCACTTTATCAGCATACTCTGAGATGAACCTAGCTGATTTAAAAATCTGGGCCAGATGATTAGCTTTTATTAAATGATTTAAGTCACTTTTTTAATCCTTTCAGATTGTCTTTATTCGACTTCTGGAATACATATTGCATCTTCTTTGGTGAAGGAATTTTGGATAGTGTGTCTAAGAAATCCACTTTAGTCCCCTCTCGTCGGTATCATTACACTGCTCTCATGCTCTTGGCGTTTGTATTCGATGTGCATTCAGTAAGTATTGCAATACGTTTTTTTTCAGAAAGCAGCTTGATTTTACTCAGCATGCCCATAAATCATATTATTCTCCAGTCTTTTGCCTACAAAACCCTATTCTTGAAAATAATCTCCATTCAATGCAACGGCCTTACGCCACATTACTTGGATGACCTGTATACCCCATGGTACTACTTACTGGCCGACATCATAGCCAACGCCTTGCTGATCGATAACGTCTCCATCACCCATGTACTACTTCTCGTGGAGTTCATCGTTCATTGAGTCAAATAGATAGGACCTCTTCATGCTCTTCTGTTAGGCAGCGATAACCCAGCGGACACACAACTTTGAATACCGCAACCGACGGACGAGTGTGTGAGCACCACCTATGGAGACATCCAGTTGAGCAGCAAGGTGTTTCACTGTGGTCCGCCGAGAACCTCGAATGAGATTGTTTACAATCTGTAATATTACAGGACTCACAGCTGTGTATGGCCGACCGGCACTAGGGAGATCGGACAGGTTGGGGCGACCTTGTTGAGATGATGACAGACCTCTCAACAAACGACTCACCATGCTTTTGTTCACGGCCAGATCTCCATAGGGTATGTAAGCGTCTATGAATATCTGCGCTGCTCTAGTTTTCCGGCCAAAGAAGCTGAATGAGAGCTCCCTGCTTGGAACGCACATCTGTTACAGACTAAAGTGAAGAATACTTAAAGCACCACCGCCTATCGTAACTTCATGAAACTACTCGGAATTAAGCCGGAATATCCCATCACGTCCCATAACAAAGGAGGTGTTCTTCTCGATAATACGTCCTGCTGCTGCTGTTGTTACTGTGGCATGCACACTTTTCAATTTAGTCAACGGTGGTAATGTGGAGCTACATTGCCGGTGCAGGTTGTTGCGTTCTGGTCAGCTGTGAATGAGCGACACTACTAGAGTTGTTGAGATGAGAGGCTGGACGAGAATAGGCCTCCAGAAAAAAGCTCCCTTCGCCAGAGAGTACGAAATGCATTGTATAACCTTTGTTTCCTGAGTTCTTTTCAATTAATACAAACATAGTAGGCTCTACACTGGATGGTTATAAGAGCAGTTAACACACATGCACTGAGCACTTAATAAGTGCGTCATTTAACAGCATCTTAGGCACGTAATTTATCCTTTGTACGACGTGGTTATGATATTGAAGTGTTTGCACTTGAAATGTTGCTTGTGATTAGGTGCATAGATCCCAGCTTTAATGCAAATAAAGCTTACTGCAATCTATTTATGCGACAATGATATTTTAAATGCAACAAGGAGTATTCCCAAATGTCAATAAACCACCTTGATGTAACTTTTCGGGCTTGTAGATGGGACAAAGTAGTGCAAAATGCATTATTTTGGTCCACCCAGTTTCACTGTTAAGGATTAAAACACATCCTGAAAGATAACCTTTTATTTTAGGTTTAGTGGGAATATCTTCGAAAAGATGATATATAAAAAATATTACTATAAAAGTTGATGTGTAATTAATGTCTTTGAAGAAAGTGTAATCAACTTTTTAATAATATGAAATTTTGTAAAATACCCCACACCAACTAATTTTGAAAAATGAAACCTTTTGTTACAACATAAGCTACAGTAGCTTTCAAGCCACATACATCACTGAGTAATGAAGTTTGTTTCAGAAACGCCATTACTGGAAAATAAGCTGTATACAATATGCAGTTGGAGTACTTTCAATTAACCTAATCAAAGTGTATTGAAGTACTTATCATTCTAGTTATTTCTCTTACTTAGTTTAGTTTTATGTTTTCAATTTTATTTTACATTTAACAATTTGGAAGTTTGTGGTAAGTTCCTATGGGACCAAACTGCTGAGGTCATCGGTGCCTAGGTTTACTCACTACTGAATCTAACTGAAACTAACTTACGGTAAGGACAACACACACACCCATGCCCAAGGGAGGACTCGAAACTCCGATGGGGGGAGCTGCGTGAACCGCGGCAAGGCACCTCAGAGTGTATGGCTACCCCTGGCGGTTACATTTTACATTCACAGCTATTTTGTTTCTTATTATTCGTTTAACATTGCATATACTTTTATTTTGTTAACTGAAAATAACAACCAACTAACTATTATGACAGAAAAATAATTATAATAATGATAATCTCTAAGGAAAAGAATAAAACATAACATTTATAAACCATGCACATGAAATAAACGACATTTCTTCACGTAATATACACAGTGGGAAAGACAATAAAAACATAATTCAGCAGGATTTCAAATTTTCACAGGTGATCCTCTATAAACCACGATTTGTATCACGCATATTTTAGTACATTGGTAAGCCTTAGCGATGACAATTCATTATGTACCAATGACTGCAGTTGATTATATTGCTCCTAGGGTGAAGATTCAACAGAACTGGATCTGAAACCCTTCTCACAAAGTTCTTCCAATACCGAAAGCTGTTTATGGTTAGTGACTGTACATGCACTGTTGAGTCTATTGAGATCACCAGATGAACAAGTTATTTGTCTACAATTTTTGTTAAGGCAGTTGTCAGCTTGTAAATACTCTATAAAATGCATGACCAGCGTAATTACTGACCTGTTTCACAACTGACACCATTCTCCAAAATTCTCAAAAGGTCATGTATTCTAGAATAGTATCTCACCTTAGCAAGAAAGTATCCTTAGCAAATCACGCTTTTGGTTTCAGAAGTGTTGCTCTGCTGGGAATGCCATTGACATGTTCACTCACCACGTTTTACGAGCATTAAATAGTAAAATAGCACCAGTTGGTATTTTCTAAAATTTCTCTAAGGCATTTGACTTTGTGAATAACAGTATTCTCCTAGATAAATTGACATTCTATGGTATTGTTGGTATAGCTAACCAATGGATAACGTCATATGTAACCAAAAGAAAGCAGAAAGTTGTACATACTAATTCAAGCTATATAGTCCAGGGACGTAATTATGATGGGGGAGAAATCATGTATGGGGTTTCCTAAGGTTGAATTAGGTCGTTTACTGTTCATCAAATGTGCAAACTATCTTCTGTCTAGTATACAACAAGCAGAATTAGTTCTTTTTGCAGATGGCGCTAGTATTGTAATCGACAAAGCATACTTACAGAAACAAAAGAAATGGTAAACAAATTTCTTGAAAGCATGATCAGCTGGTGTTCTACACTTTCTATTTTAAAAAGACACAGCATATTCAGTTCTGCACATCTAGTGGTAACACACAAATGATGTAACACGTGGTGAGAAAATAATAAATAGGATGGAAACTTCAACACCCTTAGGGTCCATATTGATGAGGATTGAAATTGAAAAAAAACACATTTAAAACTACTAAAACAACTTAGTTCAGCAACATTTGCGCTTAGAATCATTGAAAATCTACGGAAGAGACAAATCAGCAAATTTACATATTTTCAATCAGTAATGTCATATGGAATAATGTTGTGTGGAAACTCATCTTTAAGGAAGAGAGTCTTCATAGTGCAAAAACGTGACGTGAGAATAATATGTGGTGCTCACCCACAATCATCTTGAAAGCATCTGTTTAAGAAGTTTTGCATTCTGACTACTGCTTCACAGTATATGTATCCCCTCATACAATTTGTTGTAAATAAGCCACTACAGTTCAGGAGGAACTACGAGGTACTTAATTACTATACCAGGACGAAAAATGACACTCATTACTCGAGATTAAGGTTGAATAATGCTTTAACAAAAATTTTTGATCATTTAGCCAGTGATACGAAATTTCTGACAGACAACAAAATAGAATTTGATAATCAACTGAGAAAGTTTCTCCTCAACACCTCCTTGTATTGCACAGAAGAGTTTCTGTTATTGTAATCTGGAAAAGGTGGTGGGTAGGAGTCACTAACTCTCATCTGTGTATGTTTTTTTCCTTTTCGTACAAAAATTAGAAATGTACAAATTGATGTGCTATGTGAATGTATGACTCAGTCGACATGATTATGATCTATCATGCGAAATGATCTATAGAAAATGTTACTAATTAACTAACTATGCATTTTCTAAAATTTCTTGCCCTTAGGTACAATATTCTAAACGGTTCTTTCACATCGAGCACTGCACAAATATAACATTAATACGGATATTGCTCTCTCAATGGAAAAGACTACATCTTTCAAATATCTTTTGAACTTGGCAGAAGTTTGTTTACCACTAATGAAGCTGTCACAAGGACATCTTGGGCTTCAAAAAGAGATTCTGGTGATCTCAAAGGGCTCAATGACAGAAGTACAGCGATGAAAATATACGTGTTTCATTAATAGAGTAACTTCATGAGAAGTTCAGCTCTAGTTCTGTTGAATGATTATGATATCAATTTCCACTTGAGAAACAATTCAGTCGAGCTGCAATCATTATTGTTCGCGTCATGTAAGAAGGAGGCCCAATTTTCAGCCGTTCTGCGCATACTAATCCACAAGCCACTGGCGTCCTATAATGTTCATTCTCTTTCCGAGCGGCTAGCAGAGAGTTATAACTAGAGAGCGAGCATATCGCTTCTACATCCGCATGGTTGGTGCCCTTCGCGATAACCGAATTATTCATTCAGCTATCAGTTTTTTTGTTTCCTTTTCCTTCTTGCGGCAGTGTAGCTGTGAATGTGGAATATGTAAATGTTTAAGTTGCGATTAAAAAGAAGCCAGGTGACAGCAATAAACGTGAAGCACTTCACAAGCGGGCAAGGCGGATTGATTACCGCATTTATAACTTTTCAAACGTGAATTTAAAAACAGGTCTCCTACTATTGACATTGGAAAACATAAGAAAAATGGCTCTGAGCACTATGAGACTTAACTTCTGAGGTCATCAGTCCCCTAGAACTTACAACTACTTAAACCTAACGACATCACACACATCCATGCCTGTGGCAGGATTCGAACCTGCGACCGTAGCGGTCGCGCGGTTCCAGACTGTAGCGCCTAGAACCACTCGGCCACCCTGGCCGGCGAAAACACAAGAACGGACTCCAGAACAATGTGGTGTCGGCCAAGAGAACTGTAAAGAGCATTGTAAAGGAAAGTGTCAGAGCTGTAGGAACCATAGAAACAGTTGGTTTCGCGTCGCCTGGAAAGCATTAAAATCGCAAGGAACCTGTAACACAAATGGGTAGTTTTAACAACGATGTTTCAAAGGGCTTCATGTGAATGATGAATGCCCGACATAACAAAAACGTGTTACAATTATGCAGGCTTCAATGGTAAGCGCTTCGCCAAAGTAAAGAATTTTAAAACGCGTTGGTTCCAGATTTGTTAAGAAGAGAGTTTTTAGTTCAAAGATGTGACCTAGTTGCAGCATTAACTTTGTTCCATATAAAGATTCACGATGCAAGAGAAGGAGGTAGTTCAACAGTGTATTACCTTGATGAAACTTGTGTCAATTATAATCATTCCAAGAAGACCTGCTGGAAAATGAGTGATGCTACTGGCGGTTTTAAAGTTCTCATAGGGATAGGTTCTCGGATAATTATTCTGCATGCTGAGAATAAACTCGTTTTTACGTGCAAGAAAAACAGCAGTGGTTACTATTCAACAATGAGCGCTGACAGTTTCGTGACGTGATTCACCGTTCATGTCATACCTTGCTTCGAAGTCCTTCATTGCCAGTTATAATTCAACTCTTATAGAGAAAAAAATCAAGTATAAACATCAGAAAAGCGGATATTCTCCCCCGACTTAAGAATAAATATTAAGTACTGTATAAACCAGACTCGTGCCGATCTCCTGCGGCTCGTTAATTTATACTGCACAAGTCACGTGACAGAACGTACAAACTTGACTTCCTTGTACGTGAATGGGATCACACAGTTTTGCATTTATCCACGTGTCACTGCCATTGTAGCCCTATGAAATTAATTTGGGCAAAGGGTTGTAAGGCTATGTGGGAGAAAAAAAAACCATTCAGAATAACATACAGTGAATCGCTTGTGCATGAGGCAATAGACAATGAGGCAACAGACAACATGCCTCCTGTAGCTACCTGTGGGCACAGACTGTGGCATACTGAAAGGCTTCAGAAAGAAGAATTTGACAGGGAAGCGATGATGGATTCAAGGTTTGAAACTATCATCGTAACTTTACAGTCAGATTGTTCAGAAACAGACTCAAATAGAAGTGACGGTGGTATTAGGATGTAGACTTTGGCACAAAGTAATAATATTTCTTAGTTTTAAAGACTTGTGGTTTAAAAATGTGCTTGTCAACATATCAGTTTCATGCATAATAATGAGAACTTCCTAGCCTTTTTGATTAGGACTTTGTATCTTTTTAATTATGTAGACTATAATGTTCAAAATATTGCCCAAGGAGAAGTTAAGCTTCTCCCGCCATGTTGTAAAACCTCTGTCACTTTCAAGGCACGAACTGGATAAGGTCCTAAAATGACTTCTCGAGATATCGGTAGTTTTCGATATTGTCAGTCAGTTTCCCTGGAGTTATTCGGAGATGACGGTTGATTGTTTGCTTGTTCAATGGATTATAAATTCGGTCTCTCACCGTAGTATCGAAATTGTTAGTTTACACTCATAAAGCATATTAACGACGAAAGATATGACAACTTATTGACCATTTTTACGATAGTCTTTTACGTTAGTCTTTTCTACCGCAAATCCTTTTTTACATGCAGTGATTACTCTTAACTATCGTCAAACACTCCCCCCCCCCCCCCCAACAACACACGCACTTCTTACACATTTTTAAAAATTCTATTGAGCAGAAGCAGTTGTCAAGCAAATATAATGATTTCGGTTTGTGCTTGAAGTTAATTTTGTTGTGTAGTATATTTTTACTTATAACAAAGTTCAAATCGTAATAAATGGTAATTATTGCAAGCAGTTTCAATAATCAAGTTTTGAGAAAAATTGTACTTCACGTCTTCACAAAGCTGTGTCAGCTGTTCTCGCCTCCCGACGTGACGTAGAGTAAATCTGTGGAACAGTGGACGTGAATTATTGACGTGAATTAGTATTTCTCTCATGACGATTGATCGAAATTGGTTTTAATATTTATTATTCCCCTCGTAGATTTCAACGTGTAATACAATTTACCGTATGAAAATGAGCCTTACTTTTATCCGCAGCAATGCAGTTTGGCAACGTGGACTTTGTTTGCCCGCTGTCTTGTGTCGCGCATGTGTAGATCTCGTCCCCCACACGCTTCCTTTCCGCTCCACCTCTATGTGCGGATGCGGCGTCCTAGGTGACACAGACTTTAGTACATTATGAGTTCTCTTAGCCAAGACTTTCTGATGCGCTGAAATATTCTTATACAAACCTAGATGTTTGGAAGATCACCTGTGACAGGTTGAAATACAGCTGAATTCTTTATTTATATTGTCCTCTCCATCGTGTATATTATGTGAAGAAATTTCGTTCATTTTACGGGCGTGGTGGAAAAAGAGGTTTTATTTTAAGCATTCCTTTAGAGATTATCATTACCGTTATTGTTTTCTACCATAATAGTGAGTTATTGTCTTCAATCACACACACACACACACACACACACACACACACACACACACACAATGTCTTACTTTTTTTGCTTTGTCCTTTCTCTCTCTCTCTCTCTCTCTCTCTCTCTCTCTCTCTCTCTCACACACACACACACACTCACACACACACACACACACACACACACACACACACACACACACACATACAGACACACACACACACACACACACACACACACGTGTGTGTGTGTGTGTGTGTGTGTGTGTGTGTGTGAGAGAGAGAGAGACAGAGAAATGACAAAGCAAAAAAATAAAACATAAAATAACAAATTTAAAACATTATACAAATATAAGTAAAATACATAATTAGAATGGTAATGAATGTTTAAATATTTTGGTTAGGTAAGTTGAAAATACACCCACAGCACGTTGGGGTTATATTAGCTTACTTAAAAAAAAGTTGTATTTCAAAAACCAGCTCTATTACACAGTCATATATGTGGCTTGAAAGCTTTTGTAATTTATGTTGTAATGAAAGTTTTCATTTCTCATAATTAATTAATGGCGGCGTGGCATTTTGAAAAATTTCATATTATTACAAAATTGAATTATACAGTATTCAAGAAGATTATTTACATATAAAATTTTCATATGAAAATCAATTTTCATCAGGTTACTTTCTATTCAGACGGCTGTTGCACGCAGCGACTCTTATATTGACTTGTAAATAATAGATTTCAGTTATCAGTCGTCCTTTTTCAATTTTAGTGGCAGATTTAGATTTCAGCTAGAAACTAGCCATTCTCAATTCACAATCATTTTTGATCAATGCTTGTAATGCCTGTTGGTCAGGCTTCATCCACAGTTCATTGAATATTGTGGATGAAGCCCCACCAACAGGCTTTACATTCATTGATCAAAAATGATAGTGTATTGATGATGGTTAGTTTCTAGCTGAAATCTAGATCTGCCAGTAAAATTTGAAAAGGACGACTGATAGCTGAAATCGGTTATTTACAAAATCAATTTTTATATATCATTGTTTCAAAGATAATCCCTCTACATCTAAAATACTACATTACCTTCTGGAGTGTGTTTCACCATGTGAAAGTGAAACTGGCTGCAACCAAAAACACATCTGTTGCACTATTCTACCCTCTCTTCACACCCACAAACCTTTATCGAGATAATTTATTGACAATTGGGAGTTTTTCCTTAGCAGTGTTGTTCTTCTGAGCTTACTGTTTACTTTCCTAACGACGTGCTTTACTTCAGTGAAACTTTGCCTTGCCATTATTGTTACACTTTCTTGGTGTCCGTATTCGTGATGTCCTGACAGCTTTTAAGAGTGTTACTGTAATTTAACATGATTCCAGTTTGTGGAAACTCAGCAGGTGATTAGACATTTAACACCTTGTTTACTTTATCATTAGATTTCACTCTCTCATCAAGTAGTATGCCTAGGTTTCAACATTCACACTGAGTCTTGTTTTACAAGTTCTAAGTATATTTTTAAATTTTTTAATGCTTTTATTACTGATGACAGCAGTAGTCGAAATGGCGGAATAAATAAAGAAATTTTAATAAGCGCTCTAAGCAGTTATTTTCACGGTGATTATGAACGCATACAGGTAGTTTTAAAATTTCGTGATAGAGGTTTGTACCACCCTTGCGATCCAGGCGGTTAAGTCAATTTCCCCATTCCCTGAAACCCACACCGTTCTATTCCTGCTTGCACTGCGGTCTCTGAGGCTTACCTGTAGCTAACGGACACGACAGGAATTACCGTTTCTACTCTCCTCTAGGGAGGGGGGAGACCATGACGCTAAGACATGTTTCAAGCATCTCATTAAGGGCACTTCATTCGTCTTCGGGCATTTCTTTATCCTTGTGTGTTTAAAGCATCTTTCATTAAATGCAATTTTTTAAATGTGTGGTCAGTTCTGTAATGTAATATCTAGCTTTAGCACATTTTAATTTATTTTTAAATACTTATTAAGTTCATTGTTTGTGGTCCATTCCTGTGCTTATACATGGGCACCAATGACAGGTAACTGTCTACACTTTATGTTTTGTCATGTTACACTATACAGGGATTTCGAAAATAATCGTTATAAATTTCTAGGATCAGTAGAGCAGATGAGTACATAGTATTTAGATCAGGAACGCATGTTCAGGAACATACCATTTCCGTGCTACAGTTCTTTGAAAACTTTTTACCAGGTAGGGATGCAACAACGTGGTCAAGATGAGGGGCGGGGGGCTACGTCGGATGGTTTGATGTCATTTCACGGCTGTTCCATCTCTCTGACCTTGTTCGAGATTCATTTAAGTGTCTGTGAGTGTTAGAGCAACATGGTTGAGAACACATTTGTATAATACGTTGAGTTCATCCTCCTGAATGACGAAGCTCTTAATCTGCTCGTTACCTTTATCAAGATAGTTCTCCAAAACGTCCAACTCCATCACATAGCCATTTTGCCACAATTACGCAACGGCTGCGAGGAAGGGTACTTTCACCGTCATCAGGCGTGACTGTGGAGCTGCAAGGAGGCACCTCACACCCGAATTGGAAGAGGCCCTTACTGCATCACGTTGAAGACAACCCATTCACGAGTGTACAAGCACTTTCTTTGAATATTAGTGAAGGAAAGCGTAAAACAAAAGATCTACTAGGTCACGCCTAATCAATTACATGTAAAAGTTGTCGCGTTGCTAAAATGTTTTCAAATGGTTGTAGCACAGAAACGGTAAGTTTCCGACCATGGGTGCCAATAAAAAATATTATCTACTCAATCCCTTCTAGAAATCCTAGGACTTTGTAACAAGAATTTCCGAACACTGTACGTTTGAACTGCGCTACTGGTTCCTTGGTTTGGACTGTACGAAGTCCACCAACTAACACACACCATGGAGCTCCGATTTGGTTGCACTCTGTTTATTTTCTCTAACTAGTTATTCTTTTTCCCAGTGGCTTATTGTTTACAATAGGCTAATTTGATTACGATTCTCGTTTCATTGGGTATCTCAGTACTGTCCACGATTGTAATGAATGTTGTCACCTGGCTATGATGATAATTGGAAAAGTAAAGAAAGAGGGAAGGTGAAAACAATTTATATGGCGTAGCATATTCCTTATATGAAACTACCTGAGATCCATACGGCTTACAGTCCCTATCAGACAGAGTTTCCCGACAATCAGATAATCCGCTTTTGATGTATTCCTACATATTTTGCTTTAATTTCGGCCCTTTGAATTTTTATGTGGATTCACAAATTTTTCGTTTTTTTGAAAATTGTGAAAAACATCAAGTTAACATAGCCCATATAAGAGAAGATATTTTTCAGCCTCGAATGCGACTACCTCAGGTCAGAGACTCGTTTTTAATTATAAATGCCTATGTTGGCTATAACAGAAACCAAAAATGGTTTCCAAAATAGCATCCCTGCAGTCCTTTCATGTAGTGTTTAAGCCCCTTCACCCCAAGTGGCTATGTTTGTATTGTGTGCTCACAAGTTGCGTTGTGTTCAATCAAACGGCTGGATCAAGTTTAGAGTCCTCAAAACGTGGTAATTAGAAATGAGTGACAGCGATAACGATATTTCAAACACTTCTCCGATGAAAAAAGTAAAACCTCAACATCAGCAGGTGTAACTGAAGCACTGAGAAAGTTATTTTCGTGGACAAAACCTGGGGAAAATAAAGATAGCGCTTATGATGCGGTGCGCAGAAGGGATCTTAACGTAGGTAATGGCGGACGAAGTGACCTCATAAAACATTCCTTAAATCAACGACATAAGCTGAAGGAAAGTTCAAGAGTAAGCAGTTACAAACTCTGGACTATTTTGCGAACTTAATTAACAAATATGAATGTGATGCTGTTGCAGCATGTGAACTAAATCTGTATCATCAAGCTGTAAAGAATAACTGAAGTTACTCAATGTGGGAATATATTAATGCCCCATATTTCCATTGTTCAACGATTTCTACAAAACTGAAATGTGGAGTTACAAAGGTGGAAGTGCTTTTGAGAAATATGCTGGCTCCCAAGGGGGTTAAAGACCTCTTAGAAGTTTTAAACTGTGCAGAAAAGACTGCCAAATTCTTTTCTCTGGCAACAGATGCATCGAATAGAAACAACATTAAACTGTTTCCAGTGTGTGTAAACCGCCGTGACCCACTGCAGTCAGTTCAAAATAAACCGATAGATTTTTCCTTCGAGAATACTGATGAAACGCCTGTACCAGTAGCTGATTAGGTGCTCCAGAGCATGGAAATTCATAACTTGAGCGTAAATCAGTTATTATAATAGAGTAATGACATCAGTTTCAGAAAAAAAACATTCACAGTGTCAGTTGCTGCTCAATAGAAATGAGAATATTATGTAGGCCAGTTGTTCCAACCATATCATAACAAACACAATGAAATTCTCTGTAGATTAATTAGGTATTTACGTAGGGAATGTTTTACTGAAATTTTTAATTTTTTTCCAGTGTCTTCCAAGAGAAGAGACCAATTGTAACCTTTTTGCTTTTTTTTCAGTTCGTGGATTTGGAACGACTGAGATACTACACAACTTTCCCACTATATGTCTTTCGTTGACTTCCGCTGTAACCAAACATCTAGGCAACAAGGATGCAATTAAAAGCTACTTCCAGAGTATCGATGATTCTCCTAAGCTAATGTCAACATTTTTCTGTAATGATTTCCCTGAGTAAGTAGTTTGCCTACAATTTGTTAACAATTCCTTAGTAACGTTGGAAGCTAGCTGGAAATGGTGACTACAGCTCTGAAAAGATGTGATTTAAGCATTTTGGAAACATACAAACAAATGAAACATCTCACCACTAAAATCCAACATAGACAGAGGGATAACTTCTACTACAGAAGACAATGCAACTCAAAAATGAGCTGCCTGTACCATTGCAAACAACTCCTCTACAGATTCCATTGGTTTCTACAATTGTACGCAAGAGTATTTTGGAGATAACTTTATTGTTACTGAAAATAATAATTATGCATCTTTAGAAGCATTTGATCTACAAAAGCAAATTTGCTATCAGGATTTCAGAATGTAATGCAAATGCGTCAGTTTCAGAAAAAAAACATTCACATGTGTCTGTTGATCACATGTGATGAATTCAGCAGTTGTAGTCATAGTCCCTTAGATAGTGTAAACAAGAAACATGATGTATTAAATTGGTTCCATTTTTTCTCAACAGTGCCTGATCCTAATGTCCCAAACCTGTTTAAAGTTACTAGCTTTTGTTTAGTCTCACAGGCTCCAATGCCTTTATAGAGAGAATTTTTCTCACTCACCACGTCAGGCGGAGTGACACAAGAAACAGGTGCTCTGATTACTTAATCATAGTCGAACTCCAAACAGTGTTGTGTTATAATATTCAATCTTGTGAGGAGTTTTAAAAATTTGGAAGTGGTGACACAAAATCGTTAAGATATGCCAATTAGTAACAAAGTGCTTGCATAAAGTTCTCAGTTCACTTGTTGTATCATGTTGCTGTTGTGGTCTTCAGTCCTGAGACTGATTTGAAGCAGCTCTCCATGCTACTCTATTCTGTGCAAGCTTCTTCATCTCCCAGTACCTACTGCAACCTACATCCTTCTGAATCTGTTTAGTGTATTCATCTCTTGGTCTCCATCTACGATTTTTACTCTCCACGCTACCCTCCAATACTAAGTTGGTGATCCCTTGATGCCTCAGAACATGTCCTTCCAACCGATCCCTTTTTCTAGTCTAGTTGTGCTACAAACTCCTCTTCTCCCCAATTCTGTTCAATACCTCCTCATTAGTTGTGTGATCTACCCATCTAATCTTCAGCATTCTTCTGTAGCACCACATTTCGAAAGCTTCTATTCCCTACTTGTCCAAACTATTTATCGTCCATGTTTCACTTCCATACATGGCTACACTCCATACAAATACTTTCAGAAACGACTTCCTGACAAATCCATACTCCATGTTAACAAATTTCTCTTCTTCAGGAACGCTTTCCTTGCCATTGCCAGTCTACATTTTATATCCTCTCTACTTCGGGCATCATCAGTTATTTTTCTCCCCAAATAGCAAAAATCATTTACTACTTTAAGTGTCTCATTTCCTAATCTACACTCCTGGAAATAAAAAAAGAACACATTGACACCGGTGTGTCAGACCCACCATACTTGCTCCGGACACTGCGAGAGGGCTGTACAAGCAATGATCACACGCACGGCACAGCGGACACACCAGGAACCGCGGTGTTGGCCGTTGAATAGCGCTAGCTGCGCAGCATTTGTGCACCGCCGCCGTCAGTGTCAGCCAGTTTGCCGTGGCATACGGAGCTCCATCGCAGTCTTTAACACTGGTAGCATGCCCCGACAGCGTGGACGTGAACCGTATGTGCAGTTGACGGACTTTGAGCGAGGGCGTATAGTGGGCATGCGGGAGGCCGGGTGGACGTAACGCCGAATTGCTCAACACGTGGGGCGTGAGGTCTCCACAGTACATCGATGTTGTCGCCAGTGGTCGGCGGAAGGTGCACGTGCCCGTCGACCTGGGACCGGACTGCAGCGACGCACGGATGCACGCCAAGACCGTAGGATCCTACGCAGTGCCGTAGGGAACCGCACCGCCACTTCCCAGCAAATTAGGGACACTGTTGCTCCTGGGGTATCGGCGAGGACCATTCGCAACCGTCTCCATGAAGCTGGGCTACGGTCCCGCACACCGTTAGGCCGTCTTCCGCTCACGCCCCAACATCGTGCAGCCCGCCTCCAGTGGTGTCGCGACAGGCGTGAATGGAGGGACGAATGGAGACGTGTCGTCTTCAGCGACGAGAGTTGCTACTGCCTTGGTGCCAATGATGGTCGTATGCGTGTTTGGCGCCGTGCAGGTGAGCGCCACAATCAGGACTGCATTCGACCGAGGCACACAGAGCCAACACCCGGCATCATGGTGTGGGGAGCGATCTCCTACACTGGCCGTACACCACTGGTGATCGTCGAGGGGACACTGAATAGTGCACGGTACATCCAAACCGTCATCGAACCCATCGTTCTACCATTCCTAGACCGGCAAGGGAACTTGCTGTTCCAACAGGACAATGCACGTCCGCATGTATCCCGTGCCACCCAATGTGCTCTAGAAGGTGTAAGTCAACTACCCTGGCCAGCAAGATCTCCGGATCTGTCCCCCATTGAGCATGTTTGGGACTGGATGAAGCGTCGTCTCACGCGGTCTGCACGTCCAGCACGAACGCTGGTCCAACTGAGGCGCCAGGTGGAAATCGCATGGCAAGCCGTTCCACAGGACTACATCCAGCATCTCTACGATCGTCTCCATGGGAGAATAGCAGCCTGCATTGCTGCGAAAGGTGGATATACACTGTACTAGTGCCGACATTGTGCATGCTCTGTTGCCTGTGTCTATGTGCCTGTGGTTCTGTCAGTGTGATCATGTGATGTATCTGACCCCAGGAATGTGTCAATAAAGTTTCCCCTTCCTGGGACAATGAATTCACGGTGTTCTTATTTCAATTTCCAGGAGTGTAATTCCCTCAGCATCACCTGACTTAATTCGACTACATTCCATTATCCTCGTTTTGCTTTTGTTGATGTTCATCTTATATCCTCCTTTCAAGACACTCTCCAATCCGTTCAACTGCTCTTCCAAGTTCCTTGCTGTCTCTGACAGAATTACAGTGTCATCGGCGAACCTCAAAGTTCTTATTTCTTTTCCATGGATTTTAATACCTACGTCCTTTCAAGACACTGTCCATTCCGTTCTACTGCTCTTCCAAGTGCTTTGCTGTCTCTGACAGAATTACGATGTCATCGGCGAACCTCAAAGTTTTTATTTGTTCTCCATGGATTTTAATACCTACTGCGAATTTTTCTTTTGTTTCCTTTACTGCTTGCTCAATATACAGATTGAATAACATCGGGGAGAGGCTACATCCCTGTCTCTCTCCCTTCCCAACCACAGCTTCCATTTCATGTCCCAAGACTCTTATAGCTGCGATCTGGTTTCTATACAAATTTTAAATAGCGTTTCGCTCCCTGTATTTTACCCCTGCCAAGGGGAAGATCAGTTTGGATTTCGTAGAAATGTTGGAACACGTGAGGCAATAATGACCCTACGACTCATCTTAGAAGAAAGACTAAGGAAAGGCAAACCTACGTTTCTAGTATTAGTAGACCTAGAGAAAGCTTTTGACAATGTTGATTGGAATACTTTCTTTCAAAAATACAGGGGTAAAATACAGAGAGCAGAAGGCTATTTACAATTCGTACAGAAAGCAGATGGCAGTTATAAGAGTGAAGGGACATGAAAGGGAAGCAGTGGTTGGGAAGGGAGTGAGACAGGGTTGTAGTCTCTCCCCGATGTTATTCAATCTGTATATTGAGCAAGCAGTAAAGGAAACAAAAGAAAAATTCGGAGTAGGTATTAGAATCCATGGAGAAGAAATAAAAACATTGAGGTTCGCCGATGACATTGTAATTCTGTCAGAGACAGGAAAGGACTTTGAAGAGCAGTTAAATGGAATGGACAGTGTCTTGAAAGGAAGATATAAGATGAACATCAACAAAAGCAAAACGAGGATAATGGAATGTAGTCGAATTAAGTCAGGTAATGCTGAGGGAATTAGATTAGGAAATGAGACACTTAAAGTAGTAAAGGAGTTTTGCTATTTGGGGAGCAAAATAACTGATTATGGTCGAAGTAGAGAGGATATAAATTGTAGACTGGCAATGGCAAGGAAAGCGTTTCTGAAGAAGAAAAATTTGTCAACATCGAGTATAGATTTAAAAGTCAGGTAATCGTTTCTGAAAGTATTTGTATGGAGTGTAGCCATGTATATAAGTGAAACGTGGACGATAAATAGTTCGGACAAGAAGAGAATAGAAGCTTTCGAAATGTGGTGCTACAGAAGAATGCTGAAGATTAGATGGGTAGATCACATAACTAATGAGGAAGTATTGAATTGAATTGGGGAGAAGAGGAGTTTGTGGCACAACTTGACAAGAAGAAGGGATCGGTTGGTAGGACATCTTCTGAGACATCGATGGATCACCAGTTTAGTATTTGAGGGCAGTGTGGAGGGTAAAAATCGTAGAGAGAGACCAAGAGATGAATTCACTAAGCAGATTCAGAAGGATGTAGGTTGCAGTAGGTACTGGGAGATGAAGAAGCTTGCACAGGATAGAATAGCATGGAGAGCTGCATCAAACCAGTCTCAGGACTGAAGACCACATCAACAACAATAACCTTCAGAAGTTGAAAGTGAGTATTCCAGTCAACATTGTCAAAAGCTTTCTCTAAGTATACAAATGCTAGAAACGTAGGTTTCCCTTTCCTTAATCTATTTTCTAAGGTAAGTCGTAGGGTCAGTATTGCTTAACGCGTTCCAACATTTCTACAGAATCCAAACTGATTGTCCCCGAGGTCGGCTTGTACCAGTTTTTAAATTCGTCTGTAAAGAATTCGCGTTAATATTTTGCAGCCGTGACTTATTAAACTGACAGTTAGGTAATTTTCACATCTGTCAACACCTGCTTTCTTTGGGATTGGAATTATTATATTCTTCTTGTAGTCTGAGGGTATTTCACCTATCTCATACATCTTGCTCACCAGATGGTAGAATTTTGCCAGGACTGGGTCTCCCAAGGCTGTCAGTAGTTCTAATGGAATGTTGTCTACTCCCAGGGCCTTGTATCGACTTAGGTGTTTCAGTGCTCTGTCAAACTCTTCACGCAGTATCATATATCCCATTTCATCTTCATCTACATCCTCTTCCATTTCCATAATATTGGCCTCAAGTACATCGCCGTTGTATAGACCCTCTATATACTCCTTCCACCTTTCAGCTTTCCTTTTTTTGCTTAGAACTGGCTGTCCATCTGAGCTCTTGATATTCGTAGAAGTGGTTCTCTTTTCTCCAAAAGTCTCTTTAATTTTCCTGTAGGCAATATCTATTTCACCCCTAGTGAGATAAGCCTCTACCATATTCAGATAAAATTCCTAAGTTTCGATGATAGCCTCCATCATCGTCGTCATGGACTAAAACCTCATGCCATTTCAACAAATCACAATTGAAGAAAAGCAGATTACATACATCAAGATTTACTGCTTGCAGTAGAGCTAAATATCTTTTAGTTTAAGAAATCATAGTAATAATATTTGTAGTATTTACATAAAATTTTTCTTTTCATTTAGTTGTTCATTGAAAAATGTGTCCTATGTTGATGTGACTCCTAGAAAATATGTATTAATGTCACCAATGTCTCTATTTTCGTTAATGTGTAACAGTAATGTACCAAAATGAGCTGGAAAGGGCAGTAACTAAAAATGCCAAAGGAACACTCGGTTTTTTTTTGTTTTGAAAATCTGGCAACTCCATTCTCAGATGCATATATCACAATGGAGTAGGACGTTTGCCCTCACTTCATCAGAAGCTAAGAAGCAAATTGTGTTGTAGTATCTGAAATGAACGCTGGTCTTCTGATACTTAACGTAGAGCTGGATTTCAGTCCCGTAATACCAACCATGTACTCCTTCGTATTGGGAATTGATCATTCAGCTCTGAATCAATGGATATACACTTCTTTCTCTCTTGTCCCCTTAGTGAACACTGTAGTTCCAGGAGCTGACACCCTTATTGGGGTCCACCACAAGAGCGTTAGTTTACAAACCCTACATCGCAAATGATTAACATCGAAGTATTTACCTACAAAATTTTGCAACATGCCAGAAGAACAAAGGGATTTATGAACATTAAAAGTAAGACTGTTACAGCATGGGCTAGTAACAATACACCGGTAGGGTAAGAAAAGATTTTCAGTTGTTTCTTCAAGGAAACTGAATCAGAAGGGTGGCGACGAATGCGCCAGTAATAAGTTCGTTATTAGATGGCGCCCAAAGGAGATATAAAATTCTTGATTGCCGGATTTAACATCCCTCTCGGAAGATATTTCGTGCAGATGTGCCGCCCTCCGAGTTGTAAATAGCGGTCTGTGTACAAACCATTATAACTTTTATTTCAATTAACTGATATAAACTGTAGGGACAAACAACCTGTGAGGAAATAAACTCCGGTAATTCCGAGCAAAGTGCGACCCCTCACTACCCCGCTATTACTCTGGGTGTGCAGACTTCAGGATAAACGCCTTCAACAAGATTATGAGATTTTTAGTTTCTTTGCCGTAGTTCCAACATCAGTCTCCCGTTCAAGCTAGTAATATTCTTTAATTTATTCTATTTCTACGATTTCTGTTTTGTATTTGATCTATTTTTGCATTACTGAAATTTATTTGCTAGAGTGATACAAGGAAGAGTTAGTAGTGGAGAGAAGATACAGCAGTCTCTCACAAATAATCTGTTTATTGCAGATCTAGATATCATCCAGCGTGTGGCTATAATCATTCCGGTAAGATCAAGTCAAGTGTACATTGCTATTTATCCATACTAATACTTCGTATTAGTCTATCCATGTTATAAGTGTGAAATGAAATACTGATATGGATAACCTAGTGCGGGCTATTTGTATAGACAAGCAATAATGATGATCTGACTTGCATCTTACCGCACTGATGATAGACACGAAGTGGTTGAAGTCTAGGTCTGCAGTAAGTAGATTATTAGAGACTGACTGCTGTACCTGTTTCCAAATTTAAATAAACACAGTTGCTGAGCACATCCGTCCCACATGGAACAGAACCAGCTAGAGTTGGTCACTGTATACGCATCGTAGCAAGTCCGGCCGTGGTTTAACCCTGGCAGGAGGCAGGGTGGTCATAGTTTGCTACTTACACAGCCCCCTCTGATGCACAGACACTCGCACAGACATACCCATGCTTTTAATCATAATATCAAAAAATCATAGAAGATGTTTTGAAATAATAATACTAAAATGTTTAATTATAGTTAATAATATAAATTGTTTCGAAACAGTCATAGTATTTTGTTTACATCCGCTCTTAATACAATGTATTCCAAAGCACTGGAATATATTGTTCATTACCAAATTACTAAGCACTTTTCCGAATTCGATTTGTTACACCAAATCAATTCGGCTTTCGTAAACATCATTGAACAAACACTGCACTATGCAAGGTGACTGATGACCTGAAATATGCCATGGACAATTGTCCGAACACATTGACTAACTACATTTCAGCAAAGCGTTTAATACTGTCAACTCTGACATACTGCCCAGAAAAATATGACAGCTAAATTTCTCAGATAGTGCCCGGAAGTGGCTTGAAAGCTACCTAAAACATCAGACAGCAAAGTGTCTGTGGAAATGAAATATCGTCCTGCGAGCATGTTGCTTCAGTAGTGTCAGAAGGGTCAGGCTTAGGCCGACTTTTGTCTTCCTTATATGTCACAGATGTTCCATCGGTTCTGTCTGCCTGTAAATATCATTTCTATGCCGATGTCCTCAACTCTACCTAAGTGCCAGACCTGAAGATATAAATACTGCGATTGCCCAGATGACTGGTGGTCTGTCTTCAGTGGTGACATAGGCGGAAACCCAGGGGCTTAAAATAAATAGAAAAAGGTTACTAATAGTTCTGGTATCCCATTAGAAATCAGTAAGTCCAGAATTCCGCGGTAAACTACATCTCATTCAACTTGACGGTATCCCAATACTATATCAGAAAGCAGTGAAGTACTTGGGTGTAATTTTGGATGAACATTTAAATTAGACAGAAAATGCTGTCGCCATATATCGGAAGGCTTCAGCTTGCCTCTATGTAATCAAACGTTTCGGGAAGTATTTACACAAGATGTGAAACGTAAAATCGGGGAATCACTCCTTCTACCGAACCACCACTATTTCTAGTGAAAGCGCTACACTGTTGGAACCAACTCTGATTTCTAGTGTGCTTTATATCTGCAACATTCGCCCCTTTTTCCATGCCAGTGCTTCATACGCCCAGTTAGATTGCGGCCACACAAGTTACGGGACAAACATACGTTGTGTCTACTTCACTTGCTCCTCAGTACGTAAACACCCCAATACCTCGCTTCAGAGATTAAACGTCTTTCGTGCAATCATTATATAAACATGAGGTCTCCCCTACCTAGTGATCTAGCTGCCCCCATTCAGAAAACAAAAACATTTGCAAACACCTTCGCTGTCACTGATGTCCGCTTCTGAAAGAAGCTGTCTTGCACTCCTCGCGCAGTTCGATGTCCTGCTACTTTTGAGAAAAAGTTGAAGAAATTCCGCCTGTCTTCTTCATAGCGCTTCCTAAAAATTGAGGTGTATGCCAATCTTACCCTCCATCAAACATCACAGACAGTGCTTCTCTTATATCCCAATTATGGTTCTTTTTCTTTCCCTGCCTCGTACCATCTTCGCCTCCATTATAGTCTTTAAGTGCGTGTTGTCACATTCGTCTTTCCCTTCCTCGTCCACCCCTTTCTGGACGCCGTTGATGCTAGCACTCATAATTATAATCCTACCTTACTGTAATCTCTAAATATTGTTCTATTTACAACGTATGATTATCAACTGTGTGTATGTTTTTCTTATCTGTACTACTGTAATTTTTATTTTTCTAAATCTAGTGTAGCATGCTTACCGAAATTTACGCAATGTAAAATTTGTAGAATTCCTGGTTATGTGAATGAGAGGGACTGATGGCCCTAATCTTGACAGGTTAAATAAATCAATAAACAAAATTAATAAATAGAAAAATGTTTCATTGATTCCAAGAGCGAACAAATTCGACAACATCAAAATGTGCTCAATAAAAAACGATACTTCACACTCACTATTCTTAGTATTTTACAGAAAACAAGGATCGTGAGCACTGGTCTGCAGAAAGTGACTGAGCTATCACGTCAAGGAGGGCACTGTTGTTGTTGTCTACCTAAATTTGTGTAGCCAGTCATTCTGTTACCATTTTTCTAGTGAGCGGTCTTTCCCTTTCTGAATGAAACTCCATCTTCTGGCTGGAGTAGTGGACTGCGGCTGGTCAATATCCAATAAAACAATACCAGTCGCCGTTATTTAGATTTATTTCTAGGCTACCGGTTTTGACGATGCACTACGTCATCTTCAGGTCTGCTTCAATCGAGTAACCTTCATGTTACAAAATACAGCAGCACTTTTAACTGGTCTCGTTGTGAGTTGCTGACGGTTTCCCAGCGTGCACGCATGCCCGTAATAATCGTTGCGAGACCAGTTAAAAATGCTGATGTATTTTGTAACACGAAGGTTACTCGATTTAAGAAGGCCTGAAGATGACGTAGTTTATCGTCGAAACTGGTAGCCTAGAAATAAACCTAAATAACGGCATTGGTATTGTTTTATTGAATCTTTCCCTTTCTGTCTTGCATTACGCAACAGCCTGTAATTCAGCGTCTGCGCTCTCACAAGCCGTGTCGGATTTGTTGTTGACAGCCTGCCTCGAATGTCCTCCGTATGCTGCCAGGCCGCAAGCCCAGCTACATGCGCAAGGAAATTTAAAAATATCCTGTGTCAGCTAAAGCTTCTAATATCTAGAATTCCTTTCAATTATTAAGACAATTGGTTTTCATATGATCTTCTTTCCGAAAGTTAGCACAAAAATTTGGAAATTTACATTTGTAAAAGTAAAAACGTTTTTACTCTATGGTTTCTTTTTTTTATCCACTCCTGATTTGCAGAGCGAAAAAACCCTAATTTCCTTTACGACTTCCTTCTAATCAGTGCATTTAAAGTAACTTGGATTGCCTCACAATGTGCGCAAACTATCATTTGTTCAGAGTGACTTCTAGTCGTTTGCAAACCGGAAACAGGTCGGGAACTGGTGGGCTCTTCATAGAGACCGCTGGCAGGCATCGGTGGCGAAAGACTGAGGCAGGAACTCACCTGTGGAATTAACTTCTCTCGGTCGGGGTTTAGAGTTAGGAAGAAGATTTTAAAGTACATCATATTTGTCGTTGACTATAAAAATTATTTATTTCATCATTGCAATTTCAGCCTGTGGGTCATTTTCAAATGGTAATGCAGAAGCTAAAAGAATACAAAAATGAACCACCAAGTGTATATGCGGAAATGCACAAAAATGTCATGTAGAAAGTATTACATCCCAAATATGGTGAAAATAATCGATCACTTACAATTTGCTCCAGCACATGTCAGGCTTTGGAGTCCTGCGACAGGTACACCTTTTATTTATTTGTTTCATTATTTTTAGTTATCAGTCTTCTGACTGGCCTGATGCAGCCCGCAAAGAAATCCTGTGCCAACCTTTTCATCTCACCGGAACAACTGCAACCTACATCCTCAATTATTTGCTGGATGTATCCCAATCTCTGTTTTCCTCTACAGTTTTTACCCTCTACAGCTCCCTCTAGTACCATGGAAATTATTCCCCGATGACTTAACAGGTGTGCTGTCATCCTGTACCTTTTCCTTGTCACTGTCTCCCATGTATTCCTTTGCTCGGTGATTCTATGGAGAAACTCCTCGTTCCTTACTTTATCAGTCCACCTAATTTTCAACATTATTCTGTAGCACCAAATCCAAAATGTGTCTATTATTTTATGTTCCGGTTTTCCCATAGTCCATGTCTCACTAGCATAGAATGCTGCGTTCGAAACGTACATTCTGAGAAAATTTTCCTCAAATTAAGACCTATGTTTGATACTAATAGACTTCTCTTGGTCAGGAATGCCCGTTTTACCAGTGATAGTCTGCTTTTTATGGCCTCCTCTGCAGTGTGTGTCACGGGTTATTTTGCTGCTAATGTAGCAGAGTTCCTTAACTTCATCTACTTCGCGATCACCAGTTCTGATGTTAAGTTTCTCGCTGCTCTCATTTGTGCTATCTCTTATTATTTTCGTTTTTCTTCGATATACTCTTAATCCGTATTCTGTACTCATTCGATTATATATTCCATTCAGAAGATCCTGTAATTGTTCTTCACTTTCACTGAAATAGATATTTCATCAGGCAATGTTAACACTGATATCCTTACACCTTGAATATTAGTCCTGGTCTTGAACCTATCTTTTATTTCCGTCATCGCTTCTCCGACGTATAGATTGAACAGCAGGGGCGACAGGCTACATCCATGTCTTACAGTCTTTTTGATCTCTGTACTTCATTCTTAGTCTTCCAGCCTTATTGTTCCATCTTGGCTCTTGTACATACTCTATATTTCCCGTTTTTCCTTAAAGTTTACCCTGATTTTTCTCAGGATTTCGAACACCTTACGCCGTTTTATACTGTACAGTATCATCGTCAACACTGTGCCTTTTCATCAAAAGAATGCAAAGCACTGTACAGCCTGAAAAATTTAAAATATCGTGAATCATTACCAACGTTAGCATCCTTTACATAAAGCGCTACAAATCAATGTTCTAACATAATGTTTCCATGTGACGTAACGCTATTGACGACCAAGTACATTCGCAACGCAGAATGTATGCACTAACAGAAATAGTACATTCCATCGATAACAACTTGAAACTTGATATCGAACATCTTTTCACATTTATTGACAACAGACAGATCCCCCTGTGATGACGTAGTCGTAAGGTACTAGGGGACAGGACGAGAAAATTTGTTTATAACCGAATAGAGGAAAAATACATATTTTACATCTTCAGAAGGTCTCCCGCTCGCTTCGGTAGTCATACAGAACATGGAAGCAGTAATCTTAGACAATAGTTTGTTTTCATACAAACTGCAACTGACGAAAAAATACAGAAGGCAAAAATACTAGCCAGTGATACAGCCAGCAGTGCAGAACAACAAACTGAGAGAATAAATCACGATACCTGGTAAATGCAGGATATGTCTTTTTGTCAAACCCTTATATGGACAATGTAGTTATGTAAAAAAATATACACATGTAATAATAAATTCGATGTGGTTACAATGTTATCGAGGAAAGTGTAAAAAGTAACTTTGATGCACTGCTATAACAGAGCATTTAAAACAAGAAAAACTCTAAAAATTAGTATTTGACTGTTCTTGATTTTCCCTCGCTATCATATATCAAAATTGTTATCAAGTACCAAAATTGAAATAAAACAGAAAACATCAGGATCACTAACGAAACTTGGTACATATCTTTTTTGAAGAAGCAGTAAACCGCACCTTGTAAGGTAACAGATACAAGAAAACACATAAAATAAAGATGGTCGCATTTCGCTGATTTTGGTTTATGCCGCTCCCATAGCCGTCGTTTTCATTGCTATTTATTGATGGGAATTCATTCCTGTACCTATTCCCTTGTTGTTTGTTACCCAAGCATTACAGTTATTTCTTGATGGCGAGGCACGGTTCCCAAATTGCGATTTCTATTATTTCTCTCTTGGAAACCGTTTGACGGTTTCCGAAACCTTCATTAACGTTATGCCGTGTGTCAGCACATATAAACGCCAACCGCACTGAGCGCTGCCCTATTCATTACTGCTATTATCACCGTTGTTGTTGTCGTTACCGTTACCACGAATATTAAATCCTTTATTTCTCGGTGAACCTTACTTGTTTCTGTTACACTCATTTGAGTTTTAACTATTCTTATAAATGAGGTCAATCGAATCCACGAGTCTAAGTATTCTAGGTCGTAAGTTGGCACAGTTACCAGAGTCTCGCGAATGTTATTTTCAAACGACTCTTTAGTATTCTCAAAACATCTATATGTAACATCGTATGGCTCTAGTAACTCGTCTTGTTCAAGTATCTTTCGAAATACCGGCGTAGTTTGCCTTATTTAACGTTAAATGGCTGTGGTTCAATAAATTCCATTCTTATTCATTCCTCAATTTTCTGCGACTATTAGTTCTATATGAAGGCCTGCTCAAAGTTTTCATACGTTCGAGAATGGTCTGCCTCTTTGGCTGCCCACAACCGCGCATCACCTTGTACACACATAAAAAAAAGGTTTGCATCACCTCGGTTCCGGCAGTTCCGGAACCTGTACAGAAAATTCGAATAGAGATCAACAAGATCAACACAAACATCATTTCCGTCCTTTTTATTATTCACGAAAACCACACATTGCATTTTGTACCACCATACAGCGAGACCTTCAGAGGTGGTGGTCCAGATTCCTATACACACCGGTTCCTCTAATACCCCATAGCACGTCCTCTTGCATTGATACATGCCTGTATTCCTCGTTGTATACTATCCACAAGTTGATTAAGGCACTTGTCTCACTCCTCAACCGCGATTCGGCGTAGATCCTTCAGAGTGGCTGGTGGGTCATCTACATCTACATCTACATTTATATTCCGCAAGCCACCCAACGGTGTGTGGCGGAGGGCACTTTACGTGCCACTGTCATTACCTCCCTTTTCTGTTCCAGTCGCGTATGGTTCGCGGGAAGAACGACTGTCTGAAAGCCTCCGTGCGCGCTCGAATCTCTCTAATTTTACATTCGTGATCTCCTCGGGAGGTATAAGTAGGGGGAAGCAATATATTCGATACCTCATCCAGAAACGCACCCTCTCGAAACCTGGCGAGCAAGCTGCATCGAGATGCAGAGCGCCTCTCTTGCAGAGTCTGCCACTTGAGTTTGTTAAACATCTCCGTAACGCTATCACGCTTACCAAACAACCCTGTGACGAAACGCGCCGCTCTTCTTTGGATCTTCTGTATCTCCTCCGTCAACCCGATCTGGTACGGATCCCACACTGATGAGCAATACCCAAGTATAGGTCGAACGAATGTTTTGTAAGCCACATCCTTTGTTGATGGACTACATTTTCTAAGGACTCTCCCAATGAATCTCAACCTGGTACCCGCCTTACCAACAATTAATTTTATATGATCATTCCACTTCAAATCGTTCCGCACGCATCCTCCCAGATATTTTACAGAAGTAACTGCTACCAGTGTTTGTTCCGCTATCATATAATCATGCAATAAAGGATCCTTCTTTCTATGTATTCGCAATACATTACATTCGTCTATGTTAAGGGTCAGTTGCCACTCCCTGCACCAAGTGCCTATCCGCTGCAGATTTTCCTGCATTTCGCTACAATTTTCTAATGCTGCAACTTCTCTGTATACTACTGCATCATCCGCGAGAAGCCGCATGGAACTTCCGACACTATCTACTAGGTTATTTATATATATTGTGAAAAGCAATGGTCCCATAACACTCCCCTGTGACACGCCAGAGGTTACTTTAACGTCTGTAGACGTCTCCCCATTGATAAAAACATGCTGTGTTCTGTTTGCTAAAAACTCTTCAATCCAGCCACACAGCTGGTCTGATATTCCGTAGGCTCTTACTTTGCTTATCAGGCGACAGTGTGGAACTGTATCGAACGCCTTCCGGAAGTCAAGAAAAATAACATCTACCTGGGAGCCTGTATCTAATACTGTATTTTCTGGGTCTCATGAACAAATAAAGCGAGTTGGGTCTCACACGATCGCTGTTTCCGGAATCCATGTTGATTCCTACAGAGTAGATTCTGGGTTTCCAAAAACGACATGATACTCGAGCAAAAAACATGTTCTAAAATTCTACAACAGATCGACGTCAGAGATATAGGTCTATAGTTTTGCGCATCTGCTCGACGAGCCTTCTGGAAGACTGGGACTACCTGTGCTCTTTTCCAATCATTTGGAACCATCCGTTCCTCTAGAGACTTGCGGTACACGGCTGTTAGAAGGGGGGCAAGTTCTTTCGCGTACTCTGTGTAGAATCGAATCGGTATCCCGTCAGGTCCAGTGGACTTTCCTCTGTTGAGTGATTCCAGTTGCTTTTCTATTCCTTGGACACTTATTTCGATGTCAGCCCTTTTCGATATATCCCACGGATGTTGGAAAGGGTTCATATCTGGAGAACATGCTGGCCACTCTAATCGAGCGGTGTCATTATCCTGAAGGAAGTCATTCACAAGATGTGCACGATGGGGACGCGAATTGTCGTCCAAGAAGACGAAGGCCTCACCAATATGCTGCTGATATGGTTACACTATCGGTCGGAGGATAGCATTCATGTATCGTACAGCCGTTACGGCTCCTTCGATGAACACCATCGGCGTACGTTGGTCCCATATAATGCCACCCCAAAACGGCACGGAACCTCCTCGTTGCTGCACTCGCTGTATAGTGTGTCTAAGGCGTTCAGCCTGATCGAATTGCTTCCAAACACGTCTCCGACGACTGTTCGGTTGAAGGCATATGCGACACTCATCGGTGAAGAGAACGTGATGGCAGTCCTGAGCGGTCCATTCGGCATGTTGTTGGGCACATGTGTACCGCGCTGCATGGTGTCGTGGTTGCAAAGATGGACTTCGCGAGGGACTTCGAGAGTGAAGTTGCGCGTCATGCAGTCTATTTCGCACCGTTTGAGTCGCAACACGACATCCTGTGGCTACACGAAAAGCATTATTCAAGATGGTGGCGTTGCTGTCAGGGTTCCTCCGGACCATGATGATCCGTAGGTAGCGGTCATCCACTGCAGTAGTAGCCCTTGGGCGGCCTGAACGAGGCATGTCATCGACAGTTCCTGTCTCTCTGCATCTCTGTATTTGATTCACTCCGAGGAGCAGGACACTTCCCATGTTGAGAGCCCTTCTTGGCACAAAGAAGCAATGCTGACGCGTTCGAACCTCGGTATTGACTTTGTAGGCATGGTTGAACTACGGAAAACATGAGCCGTGTACCTCCTTCCTGGTGGAATGACGGGAACTGATCGGTTGTCGGACCCCCTCCGTCTAATAGGTGCTGCACTTTTGGCGGGTTTAGTAACAGTCAAGGGGACTGTGTCTGAGATACAATTTCCTCAGTCAACGTCTGTCTTCAGGAGTTCTGGGAACCGGGGTGATGCACACCTTTTTTTTGATGTGTGAATGAAACCAACAATGAGCTATGTCTTCCGCATTTCGGATCAAAGTCGAGGTAAAACATACTAATATGGGTCTTGCAGCATGGATCGATAGCACTTGCCACTGATATGCAACTGTAATCATTTAATGTTTTCCATATGCATTATTGCAACAGTAAATGTTGAGTGAGCTGGAAACCTCTGAAGGGGAGTACTAATTTTTTCCGGCAGTATATTTGTTTCGTTTCCCATTTACATTGTTTCTTTGACAGTGAGTGGCAGTGGCAGGTTAATGGTAACGTCACCTTTAACAACGTGTAAACCACAGAAAGAAACTTTAAAGAAATTACATACACTTTCCACACTCACAAAACCCACAAACCCCATTTCAATTAACAACCAGACGCAGACGCAAATTATTACGACAATCTGCTTAACTAACGATAAACATGAACAGCATTAAATGATTTCAGCATAAATTATGAAACAAATGCTGTTATTAAAATAAATAACATCATAAATATGCAAAATAACCCAAATACTACAAAATTTTAGTTCCACATAAAGTACAGTACTTCAGAGAAATCCCTATGTTTCAAATAAAAAGCTGTTGTCAAATAATAGATGCAATGGAGAAGGCAGACAGCGACTTGAACAACAATATGTGCTATTTACATATTTATTTGGATTAAAGCTTTTTGAATACAATTACCACAATTCCAAATCTGTAAAGTAAATCTACCAAACTGCATTATATTAAGGATTGTAAACGAAAAAGCAAAACAAATTTTCAATCTAGAAAATGCGTATTTTATATGTAAGAGACTGATAAATTCTCTACCAACTCTTGATCAATAGCATTTAAGAAATGAAAAACTGTTCCATTTATAAAATGCAGTTACCAAAGTGGGATTACTGCTTAACTTCGTTATAGCTCACCTAATTCTGTGACGCTATATACGTTCAGGATGACAGTTATTGAACTATATGAAATAAAATCGTCATAACTTCTGAACAGTTTGCTTTAGGACTTTAAACTGCACGGTTGGTTGAGGGGCATCATGGGAATTAGTATGGCTTGATTTCGCGGCGAAGACGATTTTCGTTTGGATGGGTTCGTCAATAAGCAAAATTGGCGCACTTGGAGGACTGAGAATCCGCATTTCCCAATCGAGACGTTTCTTCAGCCTTAACGGGTGGACAATGCCCATTCACGGAACAATCGGTGCGATATTCCTTGATGGCCCAGTGACTATCGAACGGTACGTGAAGGCTTTGGAACACGATTTCAACCCCACTATCCAAAGCGACCCTGATTTCGACTAGGTGTGGTTCATGCAAGACGGAACAATCGGTGCGATGTTCCTTGATGGCACGGTGAATACCGAACGGTACGTGAAGGCTTTGGAACCCCATTATCCAAAGCGACCCTGATTTCGACTACGTGTGGTTCATGCAAGACGGAGCTCGATCCCATCGAAGTAGGAGAGCGTTTGATGTCCTGGAGGAGTTCTTTGGGGATCGAATTCTGCGTGCCACTAGCATGGACCTCGAATGGCCGCCATATTCTCCGGATCTCAACATAAGTGACTTCTTTTTGGGAGGCTATGTTGAAGACATGGTGTGCAGCAATAACCCCGAAATCATTGCTAAGGTGAAAGCGTCCTATCAGGGTGTCATCGACAGCCTCGATGTTCCGATACTTCCCCGGGTCAAGCCGAATTTCGCTGTTCGTCTGCGGCATATCGTCGCCAATGGTGACAGGCATATCGAACATGTCATATCCTAAATCCGAATATCTGTAGTGACGTTTACATGTTGAATAAAGTGTGTGCACGCCGTAGTTTGTAACTAATTTACGTTTCTTTTTCCTATAGTTCAATAATTGTCACCCTGTAACTTTGTGGTAAAGTGCTTAATTCCGTGATCATTTTCTTTTGCATTGTTAACGCACTTTTGAATCATTTTCAGCATCGGTGCCAGTGTCACTAACATTTGGAAAAATATTACTCATAAATACCGTAGCAGCAGGTGAATAGACGGGATGATAACTTTCATGGGACCAACACAGACAAAAATCACTGAATCGAAGCACTCTTATTCTTTTCAGAGCTGTAGCTCTCTACATGTGGCGCAGACGTCATCGTTCTTTTTGTTATTTGACTTCTGTGCTACAACGGTTAGTGGATTATTTGATTACCATTCAGGTCGAACCATATTTCCCTCATTTATATTACGAACTTAATTAACCTAACTTCCAGTTCATTCGTAAGGGCAAACGGTATACTCATTTTGCCAGTGGTCATGTCTTTTCCAATCACTGTGGTTTACATAGTCTTTCACAATACTCCACGGAATGCTTAGCAGCTTTCTATTCTTCCAAAACCTCCTAAAGTGCTCCACGAAGATCATCATTTGACTCGGATTTTCTTCTCTTGTTCACATAACCCATTTTTGGCCTGGCCTTCTTCACTTATTTACTAAGAGATGGAGCCACTGTTTGTGAAATGGACACAAAACTTAAGAATTGTAGTCGTTTTCCTAAGCGAATTGCTTCAGTAATAAGGCATTTAAATCTAACTATGATGACTAGAATTGTAAATATGTTCCATTGGTAACACATGTGCATATAAGAGTCTGATTACTTGAACACCTTACCTTAATGGACTTGTAATACACTATCAGCACAGCAAAGGACGTATTCCCCTCCACGCAGCAAACAATGAAATAAGTTCACGACGGTTGGAATGGTGTGGCTACATTACTGAAGGACAAAGGATGTGTCTGTTATGATGCAATAATGAGTGTCATGGAGTAAGGCAGTTCTACTACATGTGACATGTACTTTTTATTCAAATGAAAATTAGAGCACGGCGCGTTAATAATGACCAAACGTCACCTGTACTTATACGAGTGAAGAAAAAACAAACTTAAACTTTCTCAAGGTAGAATAACCTCGAACGTTACTTGTTATTAAAGCAAATACGGACGCAAAAATGAGATTTCATAAAGAAAGGTCCCTCAAGATAAATGGATTTTTAACACAACTATGTGTCTTTTTTTATTCTCTACTTTTATTGCTGTCAATACGCATTCACGGGTTGCAGATGTAGTAGCTATACGATTGCTTTCCGTGCCTAAGTCAGTGTAGTTCTAATTGTGCGCAGCTCGTCGTCCAAAACAAATCGAAGGCCGCGAGTGTCTCTTTTCAGGACTCCATATATATGAAAGAACTGTATGGAGAAAGGGCTACTAGCCATTGAAACTTCTGCAGCGTACTCGAAAAAACCTTTGCAACATGTAGGAACGTTCTGTTTCCTTGGTTAGCGGAAGAACTGAGTGGTTTACGGTTGAGATGACGTCAACAACGCTCGGAGCAACGTGGGGGTCGAATGCAGGATGAGTTGGATCCAAGATATCAGTGTAGCTGAAAGCGAAAGCCTGTACAAAGTAACCAGACGAGTGACGTTACAGGGAACGCATAGAGGAGGTAGCTGATTTTCCACGTCCGGCACGGAACACCCATTGTCTTCTGAAAGAGCTGCAATACGTTTTCATTTCAGATTAACTAGTGGCAGAAAATTTGTAAGACGTCGTATGGAAAGTTTACTAAAATAGTTTTCGTGTGTTACCGAATTTTCGACTTTGGACAAACTTTTTTATTGAATTTAGGAGAACATATTACGCCAACTAAATCTTAAAAGTACATCATATTACCATCTTCTCCAAACCGAATCACTGTCGTAGATCCCTCTCACATTTTAATTTGAGTTAAATGTGATGTACAGTATTGCGCCTCTTTTCGAAACCTCAGCGTTCGCCAGTCGGGTTTCATTGAGAGAAACAGTGCCCTGAGTTCTTACGTTATTTGTGTTCCGATCACACTTTCTACTTGTTTGTAATATAAAAAAGTTTTGGTTCTAATCTAGATAAAATTTATCTTTATCACTTTGAAGAAAGAACAGTAACAACAAAACTCCTGTCGGAGCACAAAAGAGGCGAATATGCTCCTCTCTAAAACACTTACAGAAAAGTGACAAATTAGCTGCTCAGTCCTGATTCACCTTACTCACCAAAAATTTGGCTATGATCACATATTCGCGCTCTTTTAACATAGAACATTATAAATTCCTTTACCCAGTCTCTCTCTGCCTTCACTCGGCATCCCCCTTTCACCCTTTCACTGTCACTGAATATACACAGGGTGCTTCAGCTGCCCCTCCCTCTGGGTTTTATGGGACTCGTCTCGCCTCCAAATGCCACTCGCAAGATTTTCTTATTGTCTCGCTTACTATGTGCAAACTATTAATCCTACATAAAAAATGAGCAAGACCTTTTTACAGGAAATTTATTGTAGTTTAATTTTTTGCTGAGATTTGTTTTCGCTACAAGCTGTAGTCTTCGAATTATTAAAGAAAAACGCTGGAAAGTGACCTTCAAACGCGTTTTTCTTGAATAACTCCAGAATAGCGATCTCCAGTGAAAACATATCACACAACAAAATTTAACTACACTAAATTTCCTACAAAAATTTTCTGTTCACTTTACCCGTGGGAATTATAGTTTGGATGTAGCAAGCAAGAGAATAAGAAAATCTTGCGTATTTGAAGGTGGTGTGGGATGCATAAAACCCAGTGTTAGGCCCAGATGAATAACGCTTTATGTCTCTGTCCCCCAGCCCCTTTTTCTCCAGTTGATCTACAGTATATTCCACTTCAAGTATCGCCGGGACGTCCCACACCCCTGTGTCTATGAAGACTCCTGTCTTAGTATTTTTCATTTCCACTGTCTCCTCTCTCTTTTACACCCACTGCTTCTGCCTCCATCCTCCTCTCCCCTTTTAATGCCACTGTCTCTCACTCACCATCAGTACCTCCTTTCTCTTTGGCTACTATGGCTAATGTCTTCATCCATCTCTCTTCCTCTGTCACTGCCACTTTGTCTCGCCCACCATCACAGTCCCTTCTCTTTTTCTCTCCCACTGGTGCTGTGTTCTCTCTTTACCACCGTCACTGTTCAAATGGTTCAAATGGCTCTGAGCACTATGGGACTGAACATCTGTGGTCATCAGTCCCCTAGAACTTAGAACTACTTAAACCTAACTAACCTAAGGACATCACACACATCCATGCCCGAGGCAGGATTCGGACCTGCGACCGTAGCGGTCACGTGGTTCCATCAGGAGAAGTCTTAGTATGTTATAGTGATGGTTTGCCCATGATGAGCGTAGTCTGTTATCATCATACAAGTCCCAGAAAAGCCACTGAACATCATCCTGACCGATGGCGGTTCACTTATCCTTTTTCGGTGGTAGTGAATCCGCATGTCAGTATTGCCTGCTTTCTTCCTTTATTTCGAATACATAGTAACAGATCTACCATTCGTCGATGGTGGTTAGACTTCTGAAAGTCATCTGGATTGGCCTGATACAGCTGCTACATTTCCGTCGATGCCTGGATTCGACATGCTTTTCGAACGGGCGCTGGCCATCATGGAACCAAGAAGACAACAAGGTAAAAACTGATCCATGACCTACATTCCTTAGTTCCACTATCGTTTCACTGCTGACACTCCGGTCTTACAGCAGCAGAGCCGCTAATCCTCTTGTGATCCCAGTTTTTCACAGAAACACCATAGGCCACTTCATGCTTTGGCTGTCAAACTTGTTTGACGACACTGGAATCGTCTGCACTGTGTAACCATGTGCCAAATGATGGCGCATTCTACAGTATATATTCCAGCACTACGTCATCCATTATTGTCGCGATATTCCCCTTAAAACGTAGAAAAAGAAGTACCTCTAGAAACTTTAAAGTTTTATCGAAAATAATCTAGACATTTTAAAGAGACTGTAAAAAAAAGAAGAGTTGGGGTGTGGTATTATATGATTGTACAGCAACTCATGGAGGTTTTTTGTTACAATGGTCTTCAGCAACATGACTGCCAGGCCACTAGAGAAGGCATTTTGCCTATTTCATGCCGCAATTTCTAGAGCACAATGATTATTTCACTTGTGTATGGAATGGTGTTCTACTGCACTTCCACATCGACGTTCGTAAGTTCTTAAATACTGAGCTGTTACGACGACGGACAGGATGTGCATCAGCCGGCAAGTTCTAGTTGGTGTCATGGCTCCCATGTTCTCCAGATATGACACCGTGTGATTATTATCTGTGAGATTACAGCACTGGTTCAGAATCTCCACTTCCTCACAACATCGCTGACTTGCAAGGACGTATCATGACAGCTGTGACTAACATCAGCACGAACGCTTTAGGGCGAGTGTGGGCCAAATTGAACTGTAGGATGGGCGTGTGACGTGTGACGGTTCCCACATCAAGCATTTGAGAACATGCACAAAAATCTTTTAGAATTGCTCTTTCCATACAAATATCATGTAGTACTAATCTCAATACAAACATCTTTTACATCAATACAAACATATTTTACAATAACCTGAAGGTTTCTAGATAATTTTGAATAACCCTGTACTTTACCGGTGGACTGAGCCACTTTTAGCTCCACCAGTGGCGCGCTGCGTTATTGTGTTTCGCATATCTAAGTATGTGCAAGGACTGAAGGAATGAAGCAGCGCACAAGAATAAAATAAATGGTGAAAACCACAATATCGTCCGAAGATGATCAGATAATGGATCGTGCCTTTAGTTGGTGTCGTGTAAGATAGTAGAGTTCTGGTCTTGGTACTCAGGATCATAACTACGAGCCCTAACTCCAAATGACTCTCAAAATCGTTCCAAACGGTCCGGCTGGAAGAGCTTTACGACTTACTCGCGCTATCTTTGAGTGTTGCGCAATCTTTTCCGCGCTCGTGGGCGCAGTAAATATGGGCCGTACACGAGACGCAACTTAACGCATCACTTGCTTTTATGACGGCCGCTCACACCCCCTCGTCTCTCCCCCTTTCCCACCACCCCGCCTGGCCGCGCTGTGTTTCAGCCACGGCAACCGACACCACCCGCGATCCGACGCTCTCCTGGCGATAAGGACCGAGGGGCCGCGAGGCTGAATATTCGCGTCATAACTAATATCCTGGAAGGAAATGGCGTGCGGATCAAAGGGAGTCCGCGATCGAAAGCAATTCGGCATTAATCGCCTAACGCGGTCCCCAGCTCATGTACTCCGGTGGGGGGCTGCGAAATACAGCGAGATGCTGTGTAGGCGGCTCTTAGATGCTGCTACCATCGCTGTAAATACACGTTCTTCCACTCTGACAACTACTGCAACGTCGTTTCCCACATTCGTATAAGTTTCAGAGAAAATATTCTTACCCTAACATCTCAATCATTGCTTTGCTAAGGTGTTAACGCATACAATTTAACTTTACAACTTTATAATCGTGATATTAATAGTTTACACCTTAATAATTAAAAGCCAAAACCGCAATTTATTAAAGTAATTGTTCACTGGTAGTAGAAAATAATGTGTGTTCTGTCAGGGGCTGTATACATGTACGTTCAAATAGTTGCATACTCAGCAAACCAGCGTACGGTGCGTTGCGGAAGGTAGGTTGTACCACTACTAATCATTTCCCTTCCCGTTTCTCCCGTTAACAGAGCGAGGGAAACAGTCTGTCTACATCCCTCCGTACGAGCCAATATTTCTTCTACCTTTTGTTCGTGGCCCTTACGGGAAAAGTACGCTGCCAGCAGAACGATCGTTCAGAATTCACCTTCAAATGCCGATTCTCTAAATTTTTCCCCGAAAGGAACGTCGCCTTCACTACAGTGCCGCTCATTAGAGATCCTGAAGAGTATCCGTAATACCTGCTGTTCATCGAAAATAGCGGTAAGAAATCTAGCCTCTGCGTTGCTTCGACGTTTTTCTTTAATCCGACAAACTGAGGATCCGAGATACTCGAGCAATGCTCAAGAACAGAGCGCACCAGTGTTCTATACGCGGTTTTTTTACAGATGAGCTGCA
The DNA here is from genome assembly GCF_021461395.2 of Schistocerca americana. NCBI lineage: Eukaryota > Metazoa > Arthropoda > Insecta > Orthoptera > Acrididae > Schistocerca > Schistocerca americana. Next base: position 375,611,453 of record NC_060124.1, on the reverse strand, counting down.
CTTTCCTAGAACTCTCTCAATAAACCGAAGTCGACAGTTCGCCTGCCCCGCTACGATCTTTACGTGCTCGTTCTATTTCATATCGCTTTGCAACGTTACCCTAGAAGTTCAATCGACCTGACTGTGTCAAGCAGCACACTACTAATGCTGTATTGGAACATCATGTGATTGTTTCTCCTTCTCATCTACACTAACATTTTTCTACATACAGAGCTAGCTGCCATACGTGACGCCAACTGTAAATGTTGTCTAAGTTCTTTTCTATCTGTTAACAGCCACTCAACTACGACGTCTTCCCGTACACAGCGTCATCAACAGACACAGCGCTGATCGCTTATCACCCTGTCCGAAAGTCCATTTACACTGATAAGCCAGGATGTTATGACCGCTGACGTATCAATGTAAACCCGTCCAGGCGATAGCAACGTCACCTGGCCAGGAATGACTGCTTAGTCAGACACACGTAGTATCAGTGATCGTGCTGTCCGTGTGTAGGATGGGGAAGGCACGATCTGTCTGAGTTTGATCGAGTGTAGACTGTGGTGGCCCGGAGGCTCGCCATGAGCATTTTGGAAACTGCATGACTTATCGGGTGTTCCAGGAGACTTCAAAACGTGGCGAAACCAACGTGAAACCACGTACAAACGCCGTGAGGCTGCGCGGCCACCCGTGATTCCAGATATTGGACGTTGTAGGCTGTGGCGGAATGAACACCAGACTTAAATGGTGGGTATAGTAAAAGTGTGCCTGAACGCAAAGTGCACCGAACAATTCAAACGATGGGCCTCCACAGCCAACGACCTATGCACATGCTAACGTTAAAACGACATCAGCAACTATAACTGAACTGGGCCCGTTACCATGGGCACAGGACGCTGGCTCAGTGGCAGAGCGTTATATTATCTGATGAACCCAGATATCTTCTTCTTCATGCTGATGGTAGGGCACGAATCAGCTGCTTGACCCTTGTACTGCAGGATGGAGACAAGCTGGCGGCGGCTCCATTATGCTCTAGGGAACATTCGCGTGGGTACCCATGGGTCCAGTGGAGCTTGTGCAAGACACCATGACGGCCAATGAGTATCGTACACTGGATGCACACCACGTACACTCCTTCATGTCGATCATGTTTCCAGGCGGCAGTGACGTTTTTCAATAAGATAATGCGCCATGTCACAAGGCCAGGAGTGTGATGGAGTTGTTGGAGTTACTGGAACGAAAACTGAGTTAAAACATTTTGTGTGTTCTGATTACCTTATATTTTAGAAATATTAAGTGGCGTAGGACCTTTTTCTACATTATAGTGTAGTTACTTTCTCCAACGAAATATTGTTTGATGAGGTTGGTTAGTGTGTCAGCAAATCTCTTTATATTCTGATATGATTCTGTTATGTGAAGATATTTTTGGACTGTATTTTGTGGTTACTTACAGTTATTTTCATTGTTTCTGTCATCTGTTGCGTAAATTGCATAGAATCACGATACACATTTTTAATGCACAAGACATACAAGACAGGTCGTCTAACTTCACCAAACAGTGTTTTTGTTCCTGTCACTGCAATCATTTGAACTTTGTATACTTTATCCCTATTTACTCTCTCCACCTCCGCTCTCTCCCGTTTGCTCTGTCTTATGCTTCCCCACTTCTCTCTCTCTCTCTCTCTCTCTCTCTCTTTCTCTCTCTCTCTGTCTCTGTGTACCTATTTCTATATTTGGCGTTTGTTTTTGTTCAGCGTCCAATGTGTTACATATAATGAACCATTGCATGGTGAGGCCTAACGTTCATGGCGAATGAAACCCGTTGCAATTGCAATTTCGAAGTTCCTGTATTCAGGTAAAGACATGTATACCATACAGGTTTCAGGACATTAGCCCCATCTTCAGGTGCTATTTAACACACACGATTCACATAGAAAAATTAATAGTTAATTAGCATCTGAAAATGAATCCCAAGTGGTGTACACGAGTTTTAATCATTGAAAACAATCCCAGTAACAGTTTTGGGTGGCCCAAAAGATCTATTTTGTTCACACATCTACATAAATTGTACGGTTCTGTTGTATAATGTTAAGTAGCATCTGAAGATAGGCTCAGTGTCCCGGCCTAGTAGAAATAAAGGGTCTTTGAAATTACAACTGCAGTGGATTTTGTTCACCATGACCAATCCAAGTAACAGTTGTGGAGATCCCACTAACAATGTAATGTGGTAGTGTAACGTGTGTATTGTCTGTTTTGTACAGTGCCTTCAAAGTACAAAATGGTGTGTCATTGCATGGTAGTGTATGTCCATTTATATTTCTTCTTTTGCTATAGACTTCAGTACGGGGCAATTTTCTTCATAATTTCGTTTCAGATGGCAACCTACATAATAATCTAGAAAATATCTTATAAAACATGACATTCTAAAAAATTGTGTAATAATCGAAACAAGGATTTTTTGGCAATAGCCATTCCACAGCCACACAGCTTTTAAAATTCGTGTTACATTCTTTGCCATGGCTTTTGGGGTTGCAGCCCAATTATCAAGAGCTCATTCAGCGATCGCAAAACCAGTAGCAAAGAAACATACATAAATTCAAAGGTATACTGAGGGATTGCTATTCCCTGACAAATTAGTAGGTGCAAACACACACAAAACACCACTCATAAGATATCTGAAAGTATTGTAACTGTCACCGATAAGATCAGGATATTTAGCAGGTAGAAGCTGAGCACGTGAAGCGGTGACGCTACTGGTGCAGGAGGCCGAGCTTGGGAGCTGGTGTGGACTGCTGTCATATGCGTAAGGCGTCAGTGAAACACCAATGTCTGGAATCGCGTTCATTAACTGTAATTCACGTTACGGATTAGTTTCTGCAGTGTGATGAAAGACGCACTGATTCATTTCAACAAGAAATCTGGACGCAGCGCTTTGTCGTCTGCTGCCGCTGAGCGGGTCAGAACCCAGCTGAAGTGTTGTGCAGGTGGCCGGGACCGGCGTGTGCAGGCGCAAGCCTACCACAGTTCACCGGCAGCGTCCCCAGGAGGACGTGAATTTAAGCGGGTGTCAAGAATGTAACACAAATGGCAGCTATCGTGAAGGCGGATTCCCAGGACCCAATTGAGCAACACAGCATAGAGCCACAGATGTGACACTACACACATCTTGGGAAGCAGTACTCACTTCCTCACTCACGTTGAGGCTGTGTACCACTGCTGTCCGTGGCGTCTCCAGATATGTCTGGAATCTCATTGACTGATTCAAGGCTCCCAGTTAAGATGAGCAAAAGCATACAGGAGAACCTGGCTAATATGGGATAGCGCATCTGTGGGTTAGGAGCACGCCCCTTTCCTTGTTTCTGATTGCGTAAGCTGTCTGGGCATAGGTCACGCCTTATTTATTCGGCTTGGATTCGCGCGAAAGGATAGTCATAGGAGTCCCCTGCTTGACCTGATGATGAGAGAGAAATATCCAGTACCTAACCCTCGCTTATCATCGGCAAACCTAAAGCCTTCAGTGCCGGAGACCAAAGCGTCAAGCTTTCGTGAGATGGTTACATGCAATCGATCATCAGGTTTCATGCCTTCCAATAAGTTCTTAATTTCCTTTTCAGCAACGTGTAATTCTAAAGCAGAGACTACCATGCAAATCCCCTCAATATATCAAGTGTTTCACTTGGGGATTACAAACACCAAAAATATTCCTGTTCAAGTACACTTCCAGTTTGGAGAGAATATTAACTCAGTAAAGCGCTTCTCAAAATGGACAACAACCCTTGTCCTTGTGAAACCACCGAAAATATCCTACTTAACATCCCAAGGATCCAATACCTGGAGAACAACAAGATGTGATATTCCCATGGCATCGGCATGAAATCAAAGTGAATGGTCAACCATAAGATAGCCTCAAGCTGTTCAACAGAAAGTTCAGTACGTCCCTGAAGCAAATAAAAAAGGTCATTATGCAGTCGAACAAAGAATTTAACGCCTGTCTACTTCCTGCTGCCTCCCCTTCATAAAGACTAAGTTGGATTAATTGGCCACGGACCGAAGCACTTTCCTCGCTACCTTTCAATATATCGTCTAAACCAAGAACAGTGATGGTTCCCTGTAATGCTATTAACTCTTTGATGCACAGATTTTATGTTTAATTAATTTTTTAATAAAACATGCATTTTCTATGTCTGGTGGGGTTGCTAATAAAGGAAAACATGAATTAAAATTTTTTATTGTATTGATTTTGGTTTTAGATGGTGGTATATATAATATACCACCATGCCACTTAGGGCCGTACCTAAAGTTTTTGAGATATCTTGGTTTGTGCTTGTAACTCACCTTTAAATTCTACTCTAAGCAGTAATAATTAGTATAATTAATGTAAAATAATTTTATTTCTGGCAATTGGTCATTTACAATACAAAATCAAATTACAAACCTTACAAATAAAATATGTTTCTTATTCCTTTTTGTGAAAATCTTGAAAGCACCTTTTTGTTTTGCTAAGGCACAAAGGCACTTTGCATTCAGCGCACATCCAGAAAGTGCGCACTTGCTTCTTTTTTGTACTGCATTTCGCACAACGTCTGGCGGTAGTACGCTCTGGCTGGTGGGATGAATTGTCGAGACGCTGGCGTGAGGAAACATATGGCTTGTTTTTCTTTACGTGGACTTGACTCTCATGAAGTCTAGATGGCCTCAATGGTGTTTTCTGGGTTACTAAGCTTTGCAGGATACTCATCCTGAAGACTTTGGCAGTCATTTTTTCTCTATCGCCTAGTTCCTTCCAAATTATATAGCTGTTGACGATACTGACATCAAGCAGGTGAAAGAATATTCGGTGCCACCACTTTTTACTTCTCCGGCTTATTTCATATGATTTTTTCAGTTGGTCGAACTTGTCGACATTGTTCATGTGTGCATTGTAATCCATCACTGCTTGAGGACAAGGTAGCTCTATGCGTGAACCATCTCTTTCACGGCGAGTCACTGTAGTAACTTCAGGACTGTGAAAATTTGAAAGGAGATGAACAGCTCTCTTATCTTTCCACTTCAAGTAGAGGATGCCACAGTTGCTGACCCTCCAGTCAAATTCACCTCTGCTTAATTCTTTGTCTGTTTTTAATTTGGGTAAATGTTTCCTTGTTGGTTGAACTGTCCCACAGGCATATATGTTTCTCTGCTGTAAACCAGCCAACAAGTTATAGCTATTGAAATAGTTGTCGAAATAAAGATAATGGCCTTTATTTACGAGTTCAGAGGACAAACTCAGCACTACATGCTCCCCAAGGCCTGTTTGCACTGTGTCACCTACTTTTCCGGTGTAAATATCAAATTTCAAGTTGTAAGAGGTCTTGTCACACAGCATCCACACTTTGTAACCACGCTTTATGGGTTTATCTCTCATGTATTGTTTCATACTGTTGCGGCCTTTGAATTTGATCATTGACTCATCAATTGCTAGGTGTTTGCTGGGTTGGTAACACTTGGAAAAAGATTCAGATAGTATCTTGATCACTGGTCGCAGCTTGTACAGTTTGTCATAACCTGGGTGTCCTTTTTCTGGATGCAATGTGTTATCATTCAGATGAATGTTCCTCAGTAACCATCCAAACCGATTTACTGCCATCAGAGATGCAATATAACGATCATGAAGTTCTGGGGCACTAGACCAGTAGTCTCTGTATGCTGGCATACGCTTTATACCCATCAAAATGTTGATTCCCAGGAAAGTTCGTATTTCATTGTCAGTTGTTGGAGTGAAAGACTTGCCAGATTGCGTCGCATATAAATTTGTTTGGAAAACGATTAGCTGAACTAGCTCTTTTGGAAATATTTTTTCGAATATATCGATAGGTTCTGGATCATCAATGTCCCTAATAAAAGCACTTGGTCCTGATTCACTGTCGAACTGCATTCCTGAGGTAGCATTGAATTGTTGTCCCCAAGTTGGCGCTGTGTCAGCAGCGCGTTTTGGCGGAGTGGACTCACTTTCTTCCTCGCTCTCTGAAACTTCGCCTTCAGACGACACAATAGCCTCCGCAACAATGCTTGCTTCATAATCAGATTCGTCATCTGTGGTGTCAACAGTGGAATCCTCGTCTGATGGAATTTCACACAATAATCGTTCGATTTCTTCATCTCGTAAGCCTCTTCTTGACATTTTCATTTTCAAACAACAGCCTGAATCCAAGTAAAGAATACGTAAGCAAAACAAAATGGAGAAAGAGCTAAAATAAGTCACAACACAATTAAAAACTAAACTTTGTAGCGGAGGATTTCGAATTTTATACTAGGAAACGAAATGCAATAGAATACTGCTACATGCACGGTGGTACAAATAATATACCACCAAAATAAATTGTATATAAATAACGGAAGATTGTGCATATGAATGTATACATGGGTTCATACCGTAGCTGTGACGTCCAAGATATGGAAAAAACACAGGCGCAACAAGAAATTCGTTATAAACCACTATTCACACGCAAAAACCATGCACAACTCAGCACGCAGCTTTCACAGTTGTAATCTATGCAATTCTTGGCGGGAACTGATTCCTTATAGGCAGTGAGTGCCATCTGTCTGATAAGTAGAGAACTAGGTGAGCATATTAGAGTGGTGGTCGTGCAGTTAAACCACTGTGCAAAGAGCCAAGAAAATTTTCAAAAGGTGGTATACTATGTATACCACCGTGCTCCAAAGAGTTAACTGACCAAGCAACTGATCAATAGGACTAGCCTGTTTGGGATTCACAAAGCGATTAATCCAATGGGTTAGATGAGCCTGAAACCTATACACCGGCTTTCGGATACGTTGGGTCATTAGGACGGAAGACTGCAAGAGCCGACAACAAGTACAAAGTACTGCTCCTACCTAGCCAACGCTGTCAGGGTTGAGGCTCAACGGTGTACCAAAGGCGGCGCACAGACAGGCGGTTACATCTGCTACTGTGCCATTGGCTACATGCTGACGAATTCCATGTTCATATAGCAAGTACTCCCGCTTCAGAAAAGCAATTCCTGGACAGCCTCTGGTCTCCATGACCGTAATGGCTACCTGAAATACACAATCAATTAGCACTAAAGTCTGACACATAGTAATATATATATAAAAACGATGAATGATATCAACAAGGGAAAAAGATCTGAGGTCCCACCTTTACATCCTACCTTATAACCATGCTCTGAGACAATGATTTAAAAATTGGCAAATTATGCCTGAAGGAGATTTTAGAAAAAACTCAAATGAACGGACTTGACCCCAAGACTGTTCAAAAGCATTCACCGTTTAATTTAAAACACAAATATATATTAGTCATAACCATTCAAAAACCAACAATATAATTGTACAAACAATCAATTAAAGGAAGGGCACTTCAATCCAGTAATTAATTCAGTATATGCTTTACCAGTCTAAAGACTATGTAATGTGAATCTAAGTAATAACATCAAACTCAAGATTTACGGGTTGGATAATGCTCGGAATAAAAATGTATATAAGATTTTTTTTTTTTTTTTTTTTTTTTTTGGGAAAGACAAAATCAAATTCATTTACCGTGGGGAATCAGCCCTTTAAGTACAACTACTTGAATAAAAAGCTACAATCTTTAATAAAATGAACTGGATCAAAATTACAAGAAAAATTAACATATTATCAAGACTATTCGCTTTGTGTCGTAAGAGCCACAACAATATATAGTTAAGGGGAGACAAGGTCCAAAGAAATATGAATCAACACAGTAACAGACCTGATGCAAGAACACCTAACAGAAAACAAGTTTTTGGTTTTCTAAGAAGAAGTAAGTTTCCATTATGATACGAAATATTAAAGGTAAAGTGCAGTGTCACACACAACAACGTGTGCCACCCGATGTCTAGAGTCCCTTTCAGATTGCAGTGTGAGGACTGCCCAGCGCCGGCCGTGGTGGCCGAGCGGTTCTAGGCGATTCAGTCTGGAACTGTGCGACTGCTACGGTCGCAGGTTCGAATCCTGCCTCGGGCATGGGTGTGTGTGATGTCCTTAGGTTAGTTGGGCTTAAGTAGTTCTAAGTTCTAGGGGACTGATAACCTCAGATGTTAAGTTCCATAGTGCGCAGAGCCATTTGAACCATTTTTGACTGTCCAGCGCGACACACTCAGCGACCCAAGTGTGAACGACTAACGCAAGGAATGTTGGTCCAAGTAAGCAAATTGTACGGGAGGCAGATAAAGGATACAAAATTTATAGGTCGAGCTACAAGAGGGAAAACTCGCGTTAACTGCACCGAGGGGTAGACCAAATTTGAAATACAGTGTGAATATTAAAATTTCTTTAGCAAAACTTTGCAACAGGCCACTACGCTTCGAAGTGACAAAATAAGCTATCGCCCGCTACATCCGTCCCTTATTAAGGTATGTCGACAATTTTTACTTTTAGACCATCTAATTACAACTGAATGAAACCATTTTCATATCATATACGTTCAGCCTTTATTCTTTGCAAGCCTTCTTCAGTGACCTGGAGTATGTACATACTTTTACTATTTACTTTACACTTTAAGACAATGTTTATGTTGGTTATAAACGGTTCTGGTCGTTGGCTTTTCTATGGCATAGTAATATTTTAAATTCTTTTTACATGTTCCTTGCATGATGTTCTACATTTAGTATTTATGCTCTATTTTTGGCTCTGTTGTTCCCATAATTGCCATTTGAGTTTTTGTTTTCCACACTTCACAGCAGTAGGAACTGAACACTAGTTTTCAGAATACGTTTGGTTTGTGTTGCCTAGCATCAAAACAAATGTTCAGTTCCCAGCGCTGCGAAATCTAAAAAAACGAAAAGTAAAATGTCAGTTTAAGAAGAACAGCGCCAAAAACCGAATAAAAACGCAACATGTAGAATATCATCCACGGAACCTGTAAGTAGAATTTAAAATAATGCTACGCCATAGAAAAGCCAACCACCAGAACTGTTTGTAACACATATACATTGTCCCAAAATGTAAATCAATAGAAATGTGTACATATTCTAGGCTACTGAAGCAGCCTTGCAAAGAATAAAGGTGAAAGCGTATGGCACGAATATTGTGTTTCTTTCAGTTGTAACTAGGCGATGCAAAAGCAAAGACTATAAGAATTTCGTAATATTACACGCAGCTGAGGACGACAGGATTACAAAAGTTCAAGATCTGGCCCTTAATACCTTGAAATCCCAGTAACATGAACAAGCTTATAAGTAAGTTAAATGCAATTAATCTGCTGTCTAGACATAAGATATTTACAGAAATCTTTAATGTATGATATGTGAAAAATATTAGCTAAATCACAAATTTGCATCAAGAACTGAAATGCTGCAGAGAATTCCAGAATTTAGATAAGGTACATCAATCTACAATAGTTTATGTTTTACCACATTCCCAGCGATGAGTCCACGAGTAAATAACTGGTCATTTACACCCAGCGGAATAACCGTCCAGTGACGTAACCGTAATTTCAATTTAGCAGCCCACGTGGGCAATATTAGAACATACTAAGACTTCCATAAATGCATCGATTTAAAACGAATCGCTCACATGCAAACTTAAACGCTGCTGCACTACGCAGAGCCAAAGAAGGTGAAAGCAACGATTTAACATGTATTCTCAAGCCAGCTCCCAACCACACTGGCAACACAAATGCAAAATGAAGTAGTTACAGTGCTAGGGTCCAGAGTTCGTAACAGTAATACTTACACTTTTAGAAGATGAGCTTCATTATCTACAAAGGAAGGCACCAAGCATCAGTTCCGTCCGTCGGTCAACGTGCAATCAACATGCGACATGACCACCACGATAGTGATCACAGCAAAATGCTAACAAATCCCCTCCAGCTTCCAGAACTAGCACCAACGCGCAGCATGCCCAGTAGCGCACACCTCCTCGTAAACGGTCTTGCCGAATACGCTACGCCAACTTTTCCTCGCTCACCTATTTACTTTTTGTCTTAGAATGTACTTCACGTTAGGCATGCAACCGATTAAAATTTGCAATTATGTTTATAGTCTGCTGGACGTAGCTAAGTGCTCTTGTTGTGAAACACAGGATGAATATAATGTATTTGCGTGCCTTGAGGTTCAAATGGTTCAAATGGCTCTGAGCTCTATGGGACTTAACTTCTGAGGTCATCAGTCCCCTAGAACTTAGAACTACTTAAACCTAACTAACCGAAGGACATCACACACATCCATGCCCGAGGCAGGATTCGAACCTGCGACCGTAGCAGTCGCGCGGTTCCCGACTGTAGCTCCTAGAATCGCTCGGCCACTCCGGCCGGCTGCGTGCCTTGAGTTACGCTGCCTCAACTCATATACAAAATTTATGACTGTAATACCTGTCTTACTCAAGCTTTTACATTGGGTTATACCTCTTAACGAGTAGATTATGACCGCATTTAATATATGTAAATTCGGCCGGTAATCATATGCAGTATTAAAATCAAATGATTTTTGCCCCTGGAAGCCATTAGATACGCCACCTGTAACTGTGATGTGGTTACTTATTCTGGGTTAGTCGTTTATTAATTTAGATGGGTGTCGAGAGCTTTGCGAGCCTCCTTCAGCCCACAGCAATCATATCAATTTTCATATTAAGATTTCTATTCCAGTAAAAGCACGTAAGACCTGCATATTAATCTGAACAAGTGTAGGAGAATCACATGAAACATCTACTTAGATGTCCAGTTGGATATTTGAACCACAATGACCCAGAATACCTTCCAGTTGTCTAACCACTGCATTGTCTGGCTCACAAGGGGACCATCAGAACTGTAAATCGCATATTTTGATGAGTCTTAGGTATATTGTAGAGGGAACTATGTTGCATTTACGAACGACGGCCACAAGTTTCCGAGAAGTCTATGTTGAAGTTTTATGCATACGTGCTGTACCTGTAACACAGCGCAGCGGCTAGGTTTCGTGGTTACCATGCTGGTGGTCCGGGTTCGTGTCCTACCAGTGTGCTTTTTAATGTCCCTGTACAGAATATCATTAAATATCACGTGTCACGCGAAAAGTTAATCAACCAATCACTACAGAAAACTTTCTTCAAATGTGTATTCCATTTGCTACAAAACCGATTATGCCCATTAAATTATCCACAATAATTATTCGTCTTCTGGCCTATGGAGCTTGCATTGTGTTGGATAGCATATCCCCAACAGAAGTGGAATTAGCGGAAATCGTGCTCGGTGGTGCATGTGTAATAAGCTTGAGCTCATGAAGTAATCTTTCGGTCTATTTGTGGGCGTGAGTTTACCCACTGATTTTTCGTCACACTCATCTTTTTCTGATGGATCTTGTCTTGGCTGTACTTAGGTTGACGTGCCCTATTCTTCGTTTACGCTGTACTCTTGACACACCCTGTACTGATGAGGCTTGCGAACAGCTGATGCTGCCGACAAATGCTAGCTGCCGGTTTACAGGGCCTGTGAATTCCGTAACAGTCCGTGAGGGAGAGGGGACAAGAAGATGTGAGATTACGTCTAGGAAAAGCTAGAAGTGAACTTCGTCCTGTCCGCAGCTCGTGGTCGTGCGGTAGCATTCTCGCTTCCCACGCCCGGGTTCCCGGGTTCGATTCTCGGCGGGGTCAGGGATTTTCTCAACCTCGTGATGACTGGGTGTTGTGTGATGTCCTTAGGTTAGTTAGGTTTAAGTAGTTCTAAGTTCTAGGGGACTGATAACCACAGATGTTAAGTCCCATAGTACTCAGAGCCATTTGAACCATTTGAACTTCGTCCAAATATAATGGAATTTTAATTACGAACCACAGAGTGAATACACGTTTGAAGAAAGTTTACTGTCATGACTAATTACCGAAATTACTACGACGAAAATGACTACTTTTTGTAATGCTATTTTTGTATAATGCTATTTGAAGATATTCTGTACGATGAAATTGAACAAAGAAATGTAAAGGCAGGGTTTGAACCCGAACCACCAATGTGGTAGCCATAAACCTTTGCCGCTGCACTACTCTCGCTGGGCCTAACGTTACGAACGCAACGGATAGAGGAGTTCAGCACTGAACCTCAACATCGATTTTTCACTTAAACGTTAGCGTGTAGGCTGAAAAGCCGCTAGCTGGGTACCAAGGGCAGGAAAGACAAGATACATGAGACACATCAAAACGCGTGATTAACATTTCTGATTGCATCCTTCTTAGTAAATTACCCGATATTCTGTGGTGTGATTATTTCACAGCATTATTGTTTGGTCGAGGATCATTACCATACCGTTTGTGAAGCCCTAGCGTCCCAGACATTAGGCTAAACCTGTAAATAGCTTGCTGCAGTAACTGAGTCAAGATGCTAGTGTGATTTCCTTTTTACACGGTAAGTTTTTGGTGTTGTAGCCATAATTCGCAGCAAGTACATAAATACTCGCTTTTTAAACTGTGTAAGTAGGCTGTTTAGGTTTTCTTATTGCTAACGCCACGTATCGCTCTGTATGAAAATCACTGGCTGTGCTGTGTGCAGTCTGTGGCTGGGTGGCATTGTTGTAATATTCGCCATTGTAGTGTTGGGCAGTTGGCTATTAACAGCGCGTAGCGTTGCACAGTCGGAGGTGAGCCGCCAGCAGTGGTGGATGTGGGGACAGAGATGGCGGAATTTTGAGAGCGGACGATCTGGACGTGTGCCCATCAGAAAGAGTAAATTTGTAATACTGGATATCATGGACTGATATGTATATTATCACTTTTGAACACTATTGAGGTAAATACATTGTTTGTTCTCTATCAAAATCTTTCATTTGCTAACTATGCCTATCAGTAGTTAGTGCCTTCAGTAGTTTGAATTTTTTATTTAGCTGGCAGTAGTGGCGCTCGCTGTATTGCAGTAGTTCGAGTAACGAAGATTTTTGTGAGGTAAGTGATTTGTGAAAGGTATAGGTTAATGTTAGTCAGGGCCATTCTTTTGCAGGGATTATTGAAAGTCAGATTACGTCGCGCTACAAATATTGTGTGTCAGTTAAGTGTTGATCAGAATAAGTAAAGAGAGTAATGTCTGAGTGCGTTCAGTTTTGCTCAGCTGTTTGAAAATCAGATAATGTAAGAGGTTTACCAGCACAGTAATTCATTAATTTTTCTAAGTGGACGTTTCATATGGCGAACCTGCCAGGATTCGAACCTCGAATCTTCTGATATTTTCTTGTAGTTTGTGTAATTAGTGTAGCTATTGTTTATTGCTAGTGTGTAATTATAGAGAGTATTTCCTTTATAGTTGTAGTTTTTCATTGTTGTACTTGCACCAAGTATTTCGCAGCTGCGCTTGCAATTAACTAGATATTATTTTCAATGCTATATTAATGTGTCTTCCTATTTTGCTATTCAAATTGTGCTTTTCTGTGTTATCGTGTGAAATATTGTGACAATAATGGCGTGTGAAAAACGTAATACTAGGCTTCAAAGTAAACTGAAAAATGACAGTGAAGACGAAAGCAGTGTGTCAGCGCCACTGTGTAATGAATTAACTAATGTTCAAAGTAGTAATTTGGCAATTGTGCATACGGAAATGGAGCGGGCAGCAAATAATGGTGTAGACAGTGAAACAATTAGTGAACAGGTAAGTATTATCGATCGATCGGTCGGCAACAGCTCACCTCAGGAATCCGAAATGACAGGACACAATCTCAAAAATACTGTAGATTCAAGTTTTGGGTCCTCACCGTTTTCTCAAATAAGTCAAGACACATTTTCTGCTTTTCAAAATGCGAATATTGCCAGTTCAAATGCACTGAGGTGTTTCAGACACCAGTGCATTGTTATTACAGTTAATGCAACAAATGGGACATAGGCTACAAAAGTTAGACACAACGCTGGAACAAAATCAGAAACAAATGGGACAAAATCTTCAAAAGTTAGACACAATGGAACAAAATCAGAGACAAACACAGCAAAAGCTTCAAAAGTTAGACACAATGGAACAAAATCATCGGAAGTTAGACACCACGATCGAACAAACACGTGAAGATTTAACTACTGAGTTACATAACATTGAATCGAAATGTCAAAAAGTCTGTAATGACGTAAAAACACAAATTTGTGAGCATTTTCAACCTATTTTTTCGTGGCATAAAAATGCATTACAGAATCACGAAGCAGCCATAAAAGAACTGCAAAATATTGTTCATGAAAATCATGAGACCATGGAAGCTAAAACTGACACAGTTGCATCTACCGATTCGGTTACGCAACTTTCAGAAACTAAGGAAAACTTAAAGGACACAGTAGATACTCTGAAAATTGGTTCAGAAAGACACATGGAGGAAATTAGTTCATTATCAGAGAAAGTAGTTGAACATTCGGATCAGCTAAATAATTTATCTACGAAGGTAGATGATAATCTGAATGACACAAAACCGGTAGTCTTTAATGACACAGAAGAGTGCAAACAAATTAGGAAATTCAAACAAAATCAGAATGAAATTAATATGCAACACCAAAGAGAAATCCGGGAAGTATAAGATCAGCTGACACAGGTAATACAAGAATTACTTATTTCAGAGGACACTCGCTCTCCAATACGGGAAGAGGGACATAGAAATACGGAAAAGCCACAAAATAATAACGCAGGGCACTTCGGAAATTATGAAAGAAATTGGCAAGGTACACCGAATTTTGAGATGGAACCGCCGAAACGACGTAACAATGACCGACATGCGACTCGCCGACATGATGATTTTGACTATATGCTGTTTATTACTACACGTAGATTTAAAACATTTAAGAATACCGGCAACGACATTCATCCACAAGCGTGACTTCATCAATTCTCTCATTGTTTTCCTACCAACTGGTCATTGGAGCAAAGGTTAGAATTGATGTGTGGCTATTTAGAGAATGAACCAGCTGTAAGAATGCGATCGGTCATTCACGATTGTCACAGTGAAGGAGAATTTTATCATGCCTTCCTTTCAGCATATTGGTCTCAAGCTACACAAGACCGAGTAAAACATAGCATCATAATGATGAAACATTTCGAACAATCGGAATTTTCTAGTCCTGTCAAATATTTCGAAGACATGTTACATAAGAATCAGTACCTGTCAAACCCTTACAGCCCCTCAGAACTCATCCACATTTGCTTAATCAAATTGCCTGACATTTACAACATATTAGTTTGGCGGGACGTTCCAAAGACGACACTGAAGCTTTTCGGGGACTTTTACAAGAATTGGAAGTTGACACTGACAATTGCGGAACTCGAAAACAGGACCACAACAATTACAGGTCACATCCGTCACAATTCCGCGATGACAGAAATAATGGTTGGTTGAAATGGCTCTGAGCACTATGGGACTTAACATCTGTGGTCATCAGTCCTCTAGAACTTAGAACTACGTAAACATAACTAACCTAAGGACATCACACACATCCATGCACGAGGCAGGATTCGAGCCTGCGACCGTAGTGGTCACGCGGTACCAGACTGAAGCGCCTTGAACCGCACGGCCACACCGGACGGCGACAGAAATAATAACTGGACATGACAAGGCTATTCTTACAACGCAAATCATGAACAAAACAGACACCACCCATATGACAACCACTGGCAGAGTAATAGTTACAGAGAAAGATCGCATTTTCGTACTAATGAATATGACAGAGACAATCATAGAATCAGACAATATGTCAACCAGAACTATTATTATCACGGGAGACAGAATAACTTCAGACGCAATGGTCTACCGTGCAGTGATAATTCAGGGAGAAATTCTCCACCACTTAACCGACAAGAAAGAAACTACAGGAACTACCGACATGACGACAGACGATATAATCATAACGACAGACCTGAATTTCATCAGAACTGGCGGGATTCAAACAGGGCTGGGCCCTCTAGGCAAGGTGAATTTGTAGAACTTGGGTCTCCTAATCCCAATATCGACGCACGCCAACAAAGAGATAGCAGACAATGACTCGCACCCCAGGCAGCCACGTGCGCCGGCTGACTCAGAGAAAAATAACATAGATGCTAACCTTCAGAAAAATTTTAGCATTCTTTACCCATGTACCATATGCCACATGATAATTCCATTGAAGTTGAATCTCTGCGTACTAGGAAGAGTAAAGGTTTACACCACATTTCACATGTAAAAACGTTTATTGAAAGATAATCTGCTTTTAACTTTGTCTTTGCCATAAAACTTTTCACTTCACATTACTAGTATGCTTTGTCAGACTTAGAAACTGTTAACATGCAACAATATTTGAAGTTAAATATCCAGTAAAGAACCAAGAAAACTTGTTTAAACAGAAATTACGAATGCGTTGTTATAGTGAACAGAGGACACGATGTTATTGTGTGTGTACATTCTTGCTTGTTAGTTGCACGATTACGTAATGACTATAAGGTTTACATACTTAGAACATATACAGGTACTGCTAATGAGATTTTAATGCAACATTTTGGTTTACTTGAAAATACGTTCTGGATTTAAAGTACTTCCTGAGAGATCCAGATGACACAGCGGTTAGTTTATGTGACAGCTACACGATTATATCACGACGCTACTAATGAGTGACAATTTACATTGTTGCTTTTTCGGTGTATCTGTTTTACATCTGCACAGTTTTTCTGTTTTATTCTGGAAAGTAAAACATGTTTTAGTAGTAACTTTTGTGGTATAGGTACAATGAGCACAACAATACGCTACAGTACAGTACTTACTTTCTCACGGCAATAAGCGTAACAACTACGATATCTATACGCATAGCATTTCACTTTTGTTTATTATGAGGTAAGTACAGTGACTTCTACAGAACTTCGCTTATAGACGACGATAATTACGACACTTGGCACATTTTTACCATTATGTAATGACAGATTATCTTACAAGACGCACAGTTTAGCGCTGCAGTACACGTATTTGAGTGATTAATTTTGTATTTAAAACATTTATTTTTAAAGATTTTTGAATTACAAAGATAGTTTCTGTGATACATTTCATTCCATTGCTGTAATCTGTAACACCTGAGGGTATAAGTACATTAATCCTCAGGGGAGTACACGCTTACTTAGTGTACCATGTGTCTGGCAAGCACAAGGAGCCCTAGCTAATATGGTATTTGCTCATACAACTTTACACATCGGTACCATATTTCTCTAACACATAAATTACACAGCTCTCTGATCGTTTAACTGAGAGACAAACATTTTTTTACTACACCAGTGACACATGTTTACGCAATTACACAGTTGGATAACTTCACAATTATGAAACTGTATTTTGTCTGTACAGTGTGAACTGTTCATATTTTTTTCTGAACCATTGTGATACTATGAGAGCTTTGAATGATATATTTGGTATGGGATCATGATTTTTAAAGTACGTTTGAGGTAGATGACACTATTTAAATGAGTAGAGAATTTTTTTAGGTTTTGAAATTATTGCAGAAAGCTACGACGTTTTTGAGATTTAGCTGAGGTGTTATGATGTAATTATTACGACGACGATGTATATTATGCTGTTGAGGAATGTTTATTATGATGAAATATTGAAGAAGTGTCGACGAATATGTATATGTGTAATAAGGTAAGGAATAATGAGTAGTGATTAGGGACTCTGGTTTGTGAAAAAGGATGTTGGAAACCAAGAATCGTACTTTAATAGTTATGAAATGTGTGTATATGCGTGAATGTATCACAATGCAGGCGAAAATTCTTTGGACGCTGTTATATTTATAGGATTTTGTTTCTACATATTCGTAACGCAAATTCTCGACCTGTGAAATTTTTTTTTATATGAGACTGTCACTGCTGTCGTAAATGTTTCGGTAAGCAAGTTAAGTGACCTTCACGTAATGCGTCGTGGACACCCAACTGTGCCACCTGCCTGGAGAAAAAGCCATTAGGTGGAGAAAAAAAGAGAGACCATTGACCTCACTATTGACATTCCTTTGTAGAAAGCATCGCAAATACGACACGCTCATTACTTGGAAACATATGATTATATTGTTGAGTGCATACTTTGTGCTACTTACTGAAATGCTTATAAACAGATGGGAAATATTCTTACATCTGCACACCTGATTATGACAAGTGTCTTTCTACGAGAGTTGAGAGAATTTCTACTAACTTATGAAATGTCACATGACTATTGAATGATATTTTTATGCTTTGCTTTTCATAGTTGCTTATTTCATTTGATATCTGGTTTCCAGCTGTGTTGCAGCATTTGTTTTATAAAATAAAATAAATGCATTTGCTAATGTGAACACTTTCTGTCAACAGTTCTATTAAATAATAATTTTACGATCCACATTCTTCGAAAAAGGAGCACTTGGAAAGGAAAGAACAATAAGAAGGGATTAATAACAGTTACTGCATACATAATTTTCTTTTCAACTACTTGGTAATTTTTTTGGTAGAATAACTTCTTGTGGTGCACCACTTTAATGACACAGATATTAAGATGTGAATAGACATTTCACCTATCTGCATTGTTGTCTTCAGTGTACTATTTTTTCTGCTTGAGCTATGTCATATTTAGGTATAAGTTATTGCATTTGCTGCTGCTGTTTGCCAGGCATAGTGCAACTAAATTTCACTTTGTATTTCTCTGCTAAGCCAGTTTTACTACTGATTTATTTTTCTTGTTGCTGCACATTGGATCAAATTAATTGTAATGTTGTATTTGCTTTGCTAATTTAGATTTACTGCTGCTAACTTTGCCAGTTTGAATTTTTTTCATTGCTGTTTGTATTAATTGTTTTGTGCTGCTGCATTGCCTTGTCCCTTAGTTTATGCGTTTGAGCTCAATAGATTTAAGTTAGCTTAAGTGGGGGTAGGCTATATAACAGAATGAGTTATGATGAATTGGAAGAAATGCATTGAGAAGTTATACGAAAAAAGTTTGTGAAAGAAAAGGTACTGTACAAAGAAGAATAATTATTTTAAAAGAGGATGAATAGAATACAGAAAGCAGGCTTAGATAGGACTCTTTGGGAATAATGATGAACGAAGGGTGATCTCAAAAAAAAAAAAAAAATTTTTTTTTGCAAAATACTGCAGTAAAACAAACCCTGTCCTTTCCGTTTGTGTTATCCCGCTATGTGTTTGTGTTCTTCCTGTCTTTATGTGTTTAGTTAATAAGATTTATGTTGTAGAATTTTTCTAGTACTAAGCTACATTCACTATGATGAGGAATACTGTCATCCTCAAATATAATTTGCATTTATAATATGTTATTTACTTTGTAAAGATGTTTAGACATTATTTATTCTGTTCTGTTTCAATGCTCTTGTGTAAAATTAGTGTTTCGAAAACTATTCTCATTTTATTTATTTACTTATGCCATAATTCCTGTGACACTGATGTATATGTTATTTCGATTCTTTTGTAAAGCCCATATTACTACAAATCTTAACTGTATTGTTATGTTCTTTAATGATGTGTTTTGAATCTTTGTTATTGTATTCTCATGTTATAAAATTGTAATTGACACCAGTTTATCAAATTAACTAACTTGTAAGCATTCATTTCACTGCACACATTTCTTTTGGTCATAGTATATGCACAATATGTGAAAAAAGAGGACTGTTAGTGTTTGCACGTGTGTTAATAATTCAGCAAGAGACTGGATAACAGCATTGCTGGTTCTAAGGACATTTCAAAAAAAATTTTGTGAGTGCACAAGTGGTGGTTCATGGACTTGCTACATTGTCCACAAGACTGTTCGATGGTGATTGTGCACCTGCACAGTCGCAACGGATGGCTGCTAGCCATCTCTACAAGGACTACAGTGGGTCTACACCTTTGATGTCTCACCACTACCATTATTTCTACATGGACTGCAGTGGGTCTTAACCTCTGGTGGCGCACCAATACCGTAATCTCCACCAGGACTACAGTGGGTCTGCTCAGTGATGACCTACCTACCAATATTCTTCAAAACTTCGACTGACTGCTGTGGGTTTGCGCTGTTGTGGACCATTACCTGTCTGCATGTCAAGAGTCAGCACTGTCTTTCTGTTGGAAGGACAACACTACTTCTCCAAGACTGCATTGAAATCCACTACTTCCGTGTGCATTGTCTTGTACAGCTCAGACTTTGAGAAAAAAAACTGCAGTTTTACTATGATGAACGATCAGGACTGTCTTTGTGAACTGTGAGAAAATTTTAGCATTTGACCAACATTGTATCAATAAGTGTGTGCATTTGATTCCTTTGTTATTGTAATTGTGAAAAAATTTTAACAAACATGTATTGGCCAGTGCCCAAAACAATTTGTAAAATTTTTTGTGGGGAACATGGGGGCTATGTAAGTAGGTGTTTAGGTTTTCTTATTGGTAACGCCACGTATCGCTCTGTATGAAAATCACTGTCTGTGCTGTGTGCAGTCTGTGGCTGGGTGGCATTGTTGTAATATTCGCCATTGTAGTGTTGGGCAGTTGGTTGTTAACAGCGCGTAGCGTTGCGCAGTTGGAGGTGAGCCGCCAGCAGTGGTGGATGTGGGGAGAGAGATGGCGGAATTTTGAGAGCGGACGATCTGGACGTGTGCCCATCAGAAAGAGTAAATTTGTAATACTGGATATCATGGACTGATATGTATATTATCACTTTTGAACACTATTGAGGTAAATACATTGTTTGTTCTCTATCAAAATCTTTCATTTGCTAACTATGCCTATCAGTAGTTAGTGCCTTCAGTAGTTTGAATCTTTTATTTAGCTGGCAGTAGTGGCGCTCGCTATATTGCAGTAGTTCGAGTAACGAAGATTTTTGTGAGGTAAGTGATTTGTGAAAGGTATAGGTTAATGTTAGTCAGGGCCATTCTTTTGTAGGGATTATTGAAAGTCAGATTGCGTTGCGCTAAAAATATTGTGTGTCAGTTAAGTGTTGATCAGAATAAGTAAAGAGAGTAATGTCTGAGTGCGTTCAGTTTTGCTCAGCTGTTTAAAAATCAAATAATGTGAGAGGTTTACCAGCACAGTAATTCATTAATTTTTCTAAGGGGACGTTTCAACTGAAACGGCGTTTCCTCCAGCAGCCTACATTTATTTCCAGGTGCATTTCACCTTTTGCGTTAAGAAACCTTCAGTGGATATAAGCGGCAATAATGCAGTTTTGTTTTTACATGTGCTACTTATAGATCAGAAAATTTTTCACAATTTTAGGTTAATAAATCATTACTTAGTAATAGATATTCGTTTTTGATGCAAAATCTTCGTTTCGTCCCTCTAATCATAGGTAGGATATCGCCCTGTCACTCCATTTATAAAACATTGACAGATTTCGCGTCAGGAACTTTTTGCTTTGTGTCCTTCATGTTTCGTAAGGTAAATACTGTGGAACACCACTACTGGTCTGGTGCTGACAGCACAATTTTATACGAGAACCGCGAGTGATCTGTCGTATTTGCGTGTATGCTTGGTATCACTTTTATTATCTGTTTCTATGAACGTCACCAACCTTAAGAAACAAGTGATACAAATCTACGGATCACTTATCTTTTCAATCGGTCTACCTCTGTATCTGCGTGTCTCCGTGCGCGCGCACCGTTTTGTTTGTTTGTGTGTGTGTGTGTGTGTGTGTGTGTGTGAGAGAGAGAGAGAGAGAGAGAGAGAGAGGGGGGGGCGTATTTATTTGTGTATGTATGTGCATCCATTTTTTTGCGCCCCAACAGACAACCATCAGAATGAAGCCACAGAACCGCTATCTTCTCATACTTCGTTAGATTGGCAACCCTTAAACAAGTAACAAAAGAGGCAAACACACGGTTACTACAAAAAGCACTGAAGATTCTCAAAAGAAGTGTGTGTTAGTGGCAGACCAGTAGTTGTGTTCCGCAGCAGTTACCTTACTATGGACCAAAATGATCGTGACGTGAAAATGTGTCTATATTTTAACAATTAGGCGACAGTACGACTTCTCTTTCCAGAGGAGAGAAAAACATTTTGGACAGGGAAATACGTGAAAAAAGATCAACGGACGCCTTGGGGTAAAGGAACAACTAAACCGGTCTGGGAAGGTGCCGGGCATGTATCATTTAAGTCATTTGTTACATTGCAAAAGTTCAACAATATTTTATTGCAAAGACAAATCTTACCATTCAACTGCCTGACAAAACACATTCCCACTGATTCTTACCACCATAAAATATACAGCGCTGTTCAAACGTACATTAGGAAGAGAACTCTTCAATTCAGATTTACAGGTAAACAAAAGAATAGATTCAATATAAATAAATAAATTATTGGTAATACTGGCCAAAGCTAACTCAATTCCGAAAACGTTTGATCAATCACGGACGGCTACCTTGCAAAAAAAGTTTCTTCTAAATTCTATTACTCCATCTTACTACGATAAATACAGAGCATTTCTCAAACATACATTACAGTTCAGATTTACAGATAAACAAGGCAATAGGTTCGTTATATATGAAATAAAAATACAATTTCTTACAAACCTGGCCAAAGTGAATCAGTTTGAAAACAATGAATCAGGGACGGTTCCTTGGCATGTTCAAGATACTGGCACGGAATAATAATAAAATACCATTCAATAACTGAGCATTACATCAACATTAAAACTATTACGTTAATAACCAAACTTCAGACAAGGGAACAATGGAAGGGGCAGATGCGCCAGGCCAGGCCTGAATAAGATGGAAAAAATAACGAGCACAGCCGGTTAAATTAACGCCCTTTTGCTACGAAACTGAAACTAAACTTAGAAAGGCTGCCGTAATAAACCAGGAGGCCGTAACATCTCTGAGTCTACGGTGAGACGGGAAGCGGCACGTGTCGCCAGCGCGCTCATGCAATGATGAGGACAGGCTACGCCCGGTGGACCGGCGGGTAACATACACTATGTGATCAAAGGCGTTCGGACACGCCCCAAAACATACGTTTTTCATACTAGGTGCATTGTGTTCCCACCTACTGCCAGGTATTCCGTATCAGAGACCTCAGTAGTCATTAGACATCGTGAGACAGCAGAATGGGGCGCTCCGCGAAACTCACGAAATTCGAACGTGGTCACGTGATTGGGTGTCACTTGTGTCATACGTCTGTACGCAAGATTTCCACATTCCTGAGCATCCCATTGTCCACTGTTTCTGATGTGAACTAGAAACTTGAAGGAACACGTACAGCAAAAAAGAGTACAGGCCGACCTCGTCTGTTGACTGGCAGAGACCGCCGATAGTTGAAGAGGGTCATAATGTGTAACGGGCAGACATCTATCGAGACTATCACGCAGGAATTCCAAACTGCATCATTATCCACTGCAATTACTACGACAGTTAGGCGGAAGGTGAG
Source organism: Schistocerca americana (assembly GCF_021461395.2). Lineage (NCBI taxonomy): Eukaryota > Metazoa > Arthropoda > Insecta > Orthoptera > Acrididae > Schistocerca > Schistocerca americana. The sequence continues at coordinate 375,588,196 of NC_060124.1, read as the reverse complement.
AAAACATGAATTTCATTGTCGAGCAGCTGCTCATAAGTCACACATCACACTGGTAAATCCCAAATGACTCCTCGCTTGGTGTAAGGAGCGTGAACATTGAACAACTGAACAGCGCAAGAAAGGTGTGTGGTGTGACGAATCACGGTACACAATGCCCGGTGAACGTCACCTGCCAGCGTGTGTAGTGCCAACAGCGAAGGCAGTGGTGTTATGGTGTGGTCGTGGTTTTCATAGAGGGGGCTTGTACCCCTTGTTATTTTGCGTGGTACTGTCACAGCACAGGCCTACACTGACGTTTTAAGCACCTTCTTGCTTGAAGAGCATTTCGGGGATGGCGATTGCATCTTTCAACACGATCGAGCACCTGCTCATAATGTACGGCCTGTGGCGGTGTGGTTGCACGTCAATAAAATCCCTATAATGGGCTGGCATGCAGAGTCCTGACCTGAATCCTGCAGAACACATTTGGGATGTTTTGGAAAGCCGAATTCGTGCCAGGCCTCACCCGACTGACATCGATACCTCTCCTCAATGCAGCACTCGATGAAGAAAGGGCTGTCATTCCCCAAGAAACCTTCCACTACTTGATTGAACGTATGCCTGGAAGCTGCCATCACGTCTAAGTGTGGGCCAACACCATATTGAATTCCAGCATTACCAATGGAGGACACCACGAACTTGTAAGTCATTTTCAGCCAGGTGTCCGGATACTTTTGATCACACAGCGTAACACTCCGGGGCAGCGCCTCCAAACGCTACGAACAGCTCGGAAGGCCGAGAGAAAACAGTAAACATGTAAATCATACATAATGTCATGGAACATATGAAAATGCTCAGACTAAAACCAAGGCTAAACGTAAGCGTGGCCTCAAGCCCCGACCAAACCTTAGGTGTAACAACCAGAATTTTACCAAAAATTATTAATTATTAACCGGTTAATCTTACAATAAAATATAACAATTTAATGCAATAATCACACACAACCCTCCGTCAAATTAACTGGCTTGGAAGGTAAAAGGCAAACCTTGAGTGCTCAACTACAATCGTAACCACATTTGATACAAATAGTTTTTCTTAAAGGTTAAATTTCAACGGAGTAAAGGAAAACAATTACGCAAAGAGCCAAGATTTACTGGCCGCTAATGTCTGCTTATCACACTTTTAGACAATTTTATAGTCGCTACGTCAGTCAGGGAACAGCAACTTCCACTACAAATCAGACTCAATTTCGACGCCAGTGGTCACTGACAACTTGGCGGCCTGGAACATATGACAGTTTCAGACACAGCTAACAACTAAGCAGACATTGAAGAAATTTTAATTGAAGAAAATTTTAAAACACACTAATGTGCCACTCAATGTCAAACAGAGTCACCAAAATGTACAGGGTGTTTCAAAAATGACCGGTATATTTGAAACGGCAATAAAAACTAAACGAGCAGCGATAGAAATACACCGTTTGTTGCAATATGCTTGGGATAACAGTACATTTTCAGGCAGACAAACTTTCGAAATTACAGTAGTTACAATTTTCAACAACAGGTGGCGCTGCGGTCTGGGAAACTCTATAGTACTATATTTTCCACATATCCACCATGCGTAGCAATAATATGGCGTAGTCTCTGAATGAAATTACCCGAAACCTTTGACAACGTGTCTGGCGGAATGGCTTCACATGCAGATGAGATGTACTGCTTCAGCTGTTCAATTGTTTCTGGATTCTGGCGGTACACCTGGTCTTTCAAGTGTCCCCACAGAAAGAAGTCAAAGGGGTTCATGTCTGGCGAATAGGGAGGCCAATCCACGCCGCCTCCTGTATGTTTCGGATAGCCCAAAGCAATCACACGATCATCGAAATATTCATTCAGGAAATTAAAGACGTCGGCCGTGCGATGTGGCCGGGCACCATCTTGCATAAACCACGAGGTGTTCGCAGTGTCGTCTAAGGCAGTTTGTACCGCCACAAATTCACGAAGAATGTCCAGATAGCGTGATGCAGTAATCGTTTCGGATCTGAAAAATGGGCCAATGATTCCTTTGGAAGAAATGGCGGCCCAGACCAGTACTTTTTGAGGATGCAGGGACGATGGGACTGCAACATGGGGCTTTTCGGTTCCCCATATGCGCCAGTTCTCTTTATTGACGAAGCCGTCCAGGTAAAAATAAGCTTCCTCAGTAAACCAAATGCTGCCCACATGCATATCGCCGTCATCAATCCTGTGCGCTATATCGTTAGCGAATGTCTATCGTGCAGCAATGGTAGCGGCGCTGAGGGGTTGCCGCGTTTGAATTTTGTATGGATAGAGGTATAAACTCTGGCGCATGAGACGATACGTGGACGTTGGCGTCATTTGGACCGCAGCTGCAACACGGCGAACGGAAACCCGAGGCCGCTGTTGGATCACCTGCTGCACTAGCTGCGCGTTGCACTCTGTGGTTGCCGTACGCGGTCGCCCTACCTTTTCAGCACGTTCATCCGTCACGTTCCCAGTCCGTTGAAATTTTTCAAACAGATCCTTTATTGTATCGCTTTTCGGTCCTTTGGTTACATTAAACCTCCGTTGAAAACTTCGTCTTGTTGCAACAACACTGTGTTCTAGGCGGTGGAATTCCAACACCAGAAAAATCCTCTGTTCTAAGGAATAAACCATGTTGTCTACAGCACACTTGCACGTTGTGAACAGCACACGCTTACAGCAGAAAGACGACGTACAGAATGGCGCACCCACAAACTGCGTTGTCTTCTATACCTTTCACATCACTTGCAGCGCCATCTGTTGTTGAAAATTGTAACTACTGTAATTTCGAAAGTTTGTCCGCCCGAAAATGTACTGTTGTCCCAAGCGTATTGCAACAAACGGTGTATTTCTATCGCTGCTCGTTTAGTTTTTATTGCCGTTTCAAATATACCGGTCATTTTTGAAACACCCTGTAAATTCAGTTGTTGAAACAGAGTGATGGAGAAACGCAAGCAATCCAGCATGGCGGGAGCAACTTCAGCACGTGAGCACATGGGACAAACAAGTAACGAGTATCACACCCGCAATGGCAGACCAGACGGCAGCATAAAATGTACAGCAGTCCAATGCCCATATCAGCAACTATGCCTCCTTAATGCATGATAGATCGGCTGCGTCACCGCAAGCCCAAGTATTGCCAACCAACACGACTTGAGTGACCACCGGCGGCTTTGACAACCGTGCGCCAGTAACCTCCTTGCACAGCCCGCCGTGCGTCACATGTGCCACTATCTCTCTCTCTCTCCCGTGACTACGACCGACCGACTGCCAATGTCGTCAACAAGCTGCCCAAGGAACTACAACCAGAGACTCTACTAAGGGACCACCGATGCGCCACCTGGCAACTAGACAGAGGTGGACCGCGCTAGTGGGCAAGGATGTGAACGAGGCAACTCTGCTCAATCACTAGCAATTTAATTACGTTAGAATTGTGACATAAGCAGTTTTCTAATCTATAAGTATTGCATGAAAGTTCACCTAAGACCTGAAAATAACACCCGAAGTGCGTAAGAACGATAAAAAATATACTGCAGCAAGAAAAAGGCGCTTCAGTTTTTAAAAGTAATATTTCTAAGTTGTGCTTTAATTGCCGTCTCTGGCGGCTACAGAGCTAATAATATTTTACGCAACAAAAACGGCAATAATTCCTAATTTTCTAGTAAAACTATCTATAAACTTTATTTTCATGCTAATAGAACAACATTATCTACGCTGTTGGTTTTACGTTTTTTTTTCCTATTCCACGATAACTGCTTTCACATCGACAAAAATGGAATGCCGAACACAAACCTGGAGTTTCATTTTCCACACTGGTACACGAGTTCCGGCTTCTAATTTTTTTACAACAATGCATGTAGTCAGAACAGTTAATGAAGCTCCGTAATGAAAAGGCGTCCGCGCAGTTAGCTCCCACGAGGATTAAATAGCCTCATTATCAAACTTCCTCTCGAGTATCAATTCTGATAGTGGTAGTCAATAAATATGGCTTTCAAAAACTGCTCGCTTTTTTGCTTCTGCCTTATAGCGAAAAATCTGGGCCACAGTGGACTGTGTAATGTAAACACGACGGATTGTTACGTCACTCTCATAAAACCTATCTAACGCTACACTCGATAGTACACTTTCGGAAGCAGGCTGCATTCCCCATTATAGGCTCGGCTCAGCTGGAGTTTATCAGTTCACAGTGTTTTTCATAATAATGTTCGTTACATCGCTTGACGAAATTTTCACCTCAGCTCTTTCGCGCCATAAAGCTTGTCAGCACTAATTTCAGAAAAGAAATTATGGCATATGTACTTTTTTGTTCATGACGAGGAGCAAGCTCTAGCTTGTTAATATAAAGTCTTGGTGACTGCCCCACATGAGTAGTACTGAATACCTATGGCTAGACGATTTATCTGGAGTGGTGGTAATAAATTATATACACAAACCCCCATCGTGCATCAGTCTATCTACCAATGAAGTTACTTTCGGAATACCTGCAGTAGCTCCTGACATTAGCCTTCATATACGGATAGAAGAACGCGGTCAGAATTTTAATTTATAGCATGTATGAGAATAGATAGTGAAAATATTTCTCATGCGACATTTTCTGCCACCCTGTCATATGATAGCTGATTACATGAGTACAGAGTGCAAGTGTGATCACGAAACAAATACAATATCTTGATTTTATTGCAATTATTGACATGGCAAGAACAAAAAGTGACTCCTGAGAGCTTATTTTCGTTTGGCGGATATCATCACTGTTTTGAGTAGCAAATTTCCAATTAAAATTTTTTATTCATTACGCCAATACTAATGCTAAGGATTTTAATTATTTTTAAGATGATAATAATATGAATCAAAAAACTTAAAAAATAATGATGATGAATTTCATGACATGCTTTTTTTTAAATTAATTCTAGTGTGCTCAAAATTGATGTGGGTGTGATGTGATTATGTTTCCACAGCTGCATATTTTTATTGCATATCCTTTTGTGACTAATTAAGTAAATAAATTCTATTTTAATATGAAGTAATTAATTCAATTAATTTTATTAATTTTATTTTAATTTATTTTCACAAATAAAATTAATTAAAAATTGAAATAAAATAATTTAATGACTTTTTCAAAAAAGGGTGTGCAATAAAAACATGTCAGTGGCACCCGCTTACTACCATAGACTTTTATTATTATTATTATTATTATGTGCGTGTGGACTCTGTCGTATCACGCATTACATTTATGATTAGCCTTTCTAATAACCCATATAGCTTTCATTCTTTCGCTATGTGCTTTCTTCCTTTCCTCTGACCACTTGGTCTCAGATCTTTTAGAGACTTCTCTCTTTGACCTTGCTTCCCATATGTTTATCTTCTGACGGTAAAGTTTCCTGTCTAGTACTCCGATGTTCCTATCTGTGACTTTTCCAAGTCTTATTTGACTTCTTCTATCCATGAAATGTTGTTCCGTTTTGCAGTGTATGTCAAAATCTTGTGAGTTAGCCTTGAAGATGGGAGTCTATGAACGTGGTCACAGAGTTTCAGCCTTCGTTTCCTGATATCCGCGGCTAAGTTGGACAGTTCTTCTGTAGATTTGCGAAATTTGAGTCTATGCCCCTGTTCTGTTTTATCTGGTCCCAGCATTTTCCTCATAATCTTTCTTTTCTCCTTCAAGATGTTCTCCAGATCGTCTTTTCTGTTAATTACCAAGGTTTCGCTCGCATACAGCACTTCAGGTTTAATCACTGTATTATAATGTTTGATCTTTGGATGAATGGACAAAGTACATTCGTTGTTGTAGATTTCACTCGTTCTCCCATATGCTCGTTTGAGCTTTTGTAACCGAACTTTCTGTGCTTGCTTTTCCAACCCTGCTGGTTCTATGTTCTCACCGACATATTTGAAGTGTGGAACTCGTTTGATCTTCCCGTATTTTGTGTTCAGTTCCTGAATGTCGAATTTAGTGCAAATGAACTTGGTCTTCTCGAATTAAATTTAGTCCAGTTTTCTCAGCGCATTTCTGAAGGACTTCAATCTGTTTTATCGTTGTATTCTCGCAGGCCGCTAGTATCACTAGGTCTTCTGCGAAAGCTAAACAACTGACATTGATGCCATCATTCTTTCGCCCGAGTTGACTGGGATTCCAGTGGTCCTGAGTTTTTAATTCTTTCTCCCGTTCTCGGTTGACTTTATCCAGAAAAAGACTGAAGAGCAGTGATGACAATTCATCACCTTGTCGCACACCGGTCTTTCCCATACAGTTTTAAATATCAGTCCGAAAAATAACGTTCAATAATTATGTTTGTTAATTTGCAGATCTTGCCTGCAGTTGTGGTCTGTATTGAGATCCCTCCGCTATGGTACTGTACGTCAGTTTGAAACGTCCCCTTTGAACAATTATACACGACTGTCCTTAAACTGATACACAATATTTTTTTTTAGCGCAACGCAATCTGACTTTCAAAAATCCCTACAAAAGAATGGCCCTGACTAACATTAAACTATACCTTTCACAAATCACTTACCTCACAAAAATCTTCGCTGCTCAAGCTACTGCAATACAGCGAGCGCCACTACTGCCAGCTAAATAAAAGATTCAAACTATGGAAGGCACTAACTACTGATAGGGATAGTTAGCAAATGAAAGATATTAATAGAGAACAAACAATGTATTTACCTTGATATCATCATGTATAAATATAGCAGTTCATGACAAATTACAATTCTCCGCCATCTCTCTCCCCACATCCACCACTGCTGGCGGCTCACCTCCAACTGCGCGACGCTACGCGCTGTTCACAGCCAGCTGCCTAACACTACAATGGCGAGTATTACAACAATGCAAAGCAGCCACAGACTGCACACAGCACAGCCAGTGATTTTCATACAGAGGTGGCGTTACCAATAAAAAAACCTAAACAGCCTACTTACATAGAGAAAACATAAACAGCCTACTTACATAGAGAAAACATAAACAGCCTACTTACAAGTTCTATTAAAAATGAGGAGTACGGTGCGACGCAGCTGCAACATTTCATAGGTTCCAGAAATGAATTAACGTGTGATGCTACATTTCAGCAACGGCCTCTGCCATTTTGTTTTGGCTCCACTAGCGGCGTGATGCTGTACAGAGGCAAAGGGATTTTGATGGGGACCGGAACTGCAGACAAGCACTCACAAATACACAAAAAATTAATTATGTACTTTTGTATTTTCAGGACGATAGTTAAAACTTAATGATTACTCCTGTTATACAGGGTATTGTGTGTATAGGTACAGATATTGTAATCATTGGTACTTCAGATGTAACCACTTAATTGTGTTAGTTGCTCTTCCCGGAAACACATCAGATAATTTACTACCTGATGTTTCCTGCATGGTCGTAATTGTGCCGTTAGGTGGACTACATTTGTGATTATACACTACCCATTTGGGACCGATGGCCTTTGTAGTCTGGTCCCTCCTACTCCACCAACCAACCAACTACCCTTTCTGCATCTATGCATGCACACTTCAACACCCGATCTGCTACCCAGGCAAATATAAACATTGATGGCTTTCCTGTCGCACATGTACTTGGATGTACTAACCAACTTAAGAACATGCTACACGCAACTGCTACAGTTATTAGTCTATAAATGATTTAAATACTGCTGTAGTGATGTTCAGTAGACTGTTCTTAATCATTAACGGAAATATATGCGTTTTGTCCTAACACATTGTATAATGTTTCGATCAGGAGACCATGATTGCAGATGAACCTGTTTGCTTAACTGGAAACCGCAATTTAACAATACGTCTTTCCACTTCCAGCGTCTTCTAGGTGAAACAGAGAAGGTAATTTACAGTACTCGTGCTAAGTATTAGGCCTACATCTGAAAACAACTACTACTATGGTGACACATGTCGCATGTTAAATGGTGTTGCAGCAGTGGAACGGGGTGCAAACTGTGAAGCAGTAGACACTAAGAGTATCATGAGACCCGGGCCAGCTTGATCGTGTGACCCCTGAATTTGGAAGAGGGGAGCACATAATTTGAATAGGAATCCAGAAATTTACGATATACTGCCTTTTCTGTCCATCTGCTTTCTGACCAGAGTGGTATCAATGCGACTCACTAAGAGCGACTCACCTCGAGAGTGATGAACAACGCTCCGAAGTCCATAAAGGTGGACGCTACATCTATACACGCACAAGACGCACAGAACAATGCAACACTTAAACAGTTAGTTTGTTTATGGTAAACAATCCGAAAGTTGTTCAATGCAGCCAGAGACTTTGAAATATAACCCTTGTACGGTGTAAAATCGTTAGCATCCCGATGAGACGTTATGTCGAAATCGTGCTGGAGCTCAGAAATTGTGAGTAGTGTTTGCCTACCTCACTTATGGCTTCAACATCGAAATGCTGGATGAGCGAGTGCGATGTTCGTTATCCACAAATTTAAAGGAATTAATCAAAATCTCTGAAGTATGGAAGCATGCTTTGCAACGAAATTACCGTCACAGCGAGACAACAAATCAGATATGCAAGTAACGAACGATATTTTAATTTATGTTTCTTTTACATAGGATTAATTGTAGGACAATCTGGTTCATAATTATTACAAATCAAGAATACACTTATAGGTTTATTGTGAACGAAGTTCTACATGGACCTGAGAAAGTAACTACTAAGTAGTTATTATCATGAGAATAATCAGTTTTAGTCTACCTCTAACACACTAGAGAATGCGCCGAATCTAACTGGAAGAATGCTTGGAAAGCGTTGCAGACTTTCGTAATCAAGAGCAAGACTCGCGAAATGAGACAAGTAGTGAAGCAACCTAAGCTGCGCTGGAAGTCCTGCTGATTGTGAGATGCTCAGATAACGGACAGCGCTAATTGCGGAATGCGACACTTGCATAGAATATTGTGTTGGTGCTGGAGCGGGAGCTTCCGCCCTACTGATACTTCACAGAAACAAAGGTAATTTGGGTAACTCTCCGACTGAACGGATCTCGGAAGGCCCAACGGTACCGACCGACTGCCGTGTCATCCTCAGCAGATAAGCATCAGATACGGAGGGGAATGTTGTCAGGACACCCTCTCCCGGCCGTTCTAAGTCTTTGTGATCCTAGCCGCTACTTATAAACAAAGTAGCTTGTAAATTGGCCTCACAAGGGCTAAGTGCACCCTTCTTGCCAACAGCGCTCGACAGACCGGACGGTCATCCATCCAAGAGCTACCCAAGCCCGACAATGATTAGCATCGGTCATCTTACGGGAACCAGTGTTACCAGTGCAGTAAGGCCTTTGGCTACTTTGTGTAAGGCGCCAGAAAATCACAATTACATTATTACTATACAGGCTGTTCCATAAATTTTGAGATAAACTTCAGAGGTTATAGACGGTACCTTGAAGAAGAAATCGATGGTTGGAACCCAAGTCGGCGCTGGTGCTGTTCTCCTGGAAGCGGACGGATTCGCGATCTCCCATTTGCAAATGTAACCTCATACGCTGATGGAACGTGGGTAAAACATATCGCAATGTTGTTAGCTATTTACTGATCGCGATTAAGTGCCAAGATCACCATTGGAGACGATACAGCTACGTGGTTCGCGGAAAGGTCTTGTCTACTATGAATGCGATGCTCTGTTGCTTCGGTGAATGACCGTTTTGGACACGGAGTTCCATCAGCAGTTTATTGTTGTTCTGTGTACCAAAATATATTGTCGATTTTAGAGGATTGAAGTAATAAACCAGCTGCGGATGGAAAACCATGTCCGAAACCGTCTTCCACCGAGGCCATGAAAAACGCAGCGTGCAGCCAGCTGCTGGTGATACCTCATGTCAGTACTAACAGTGTGAGTCGCTTCCAATCGAAAGGGATTCTCTCTGGTTTGCAGAGGCTATCTCAATTCGTAAAGAGGGGCAATCTCGCTTGTGAGATGAAGATTTAGAGTCGTCGCCAGGACTGATTGCGGATCTTTGCTATAGAGCTAAGTGGAAGGTCTGAATCAGAGGGTCAGATAGTTCTGCGACTGTGTAGGCTGTAGATTACTTGAGTTGCGGCATGAGATTGAAGGTATCTTGTTCAACTTAACACGTTATGTGTCTATTACGCACCGGAGGTGAATACGCGGATAGCTGGGACCTGTCTGCACTGGTGAGTGGTCCGGAAGGAGCAAACAGGATTTGAATCTCAAGGGACACAGGTAAAACACAAGATGAGGGTACACCTAGGGACCATTGGTATTATAACAGTAAATTGTCGTGCCTGTTTTGAGAAAGGAACAAAGTTACAAGCACTAATAAAACGCCCTGAAGCTCAATCCATCATATTCTCTAAAAGCAGGCTAAAACCTGATATAGGTTCAGCCGAAAATTTTAGAAAGGAACTAATACTGTACTGACAATGCCATAGGATGTGGAATGTGCAGGAATGTTTCTGGACAACTGAGACTTTTAACAGCTGAGTGAAATAAAAGAAAACCAATTCAAAATTTTTCACATGACTCAGTGTCCGTTTATATTATTCAAACGACCAGAGTGAGCAACTACAAAAACGACTCTTGCAAAACGACAATGCAGTTAATCGAAGTCAATGCAACCCTTACGAAATTGACTCAGTGTAAGAGATGAACCACATAACTTTCAGCTACTTACTCAATATTCGTCTGGATATATGCATACTTTTAAACTTCAATTATTCTTACGTTAGAGAACATGAATTAAAATATAAATCTTAAACTCAAATAATACATGGAGCCTACAGCGCTTTACAGCTTTGACAGTAGAATTATTAACTATATGTATCACTTTCACTAAATCATGTAACAGATTAAATATTACGCTAAAGTACATATAGTAAAGAATTAACAGAATCTCAGTGTCACTTGGCAGTATTCAGAACAGGGAATAACGTGTTATTCTTAGCCAACAAGAGAGTTAAAGAACTTGATAAATAGAAATAGAATTTAAAAAACTCCTACAACACCCATTGACAAGTAATACTGTCAGAAACGTCACGAAGGAACTCAGCGTTGTGATCACACCGAAATATCTTCAGAAATATTCCATTCAAACACTCCTCCCACACAGCGAAACGGAAACCAACTTCAATGGCCTTTACCGAAATTTGCAGTCCGCCGAGCCGTTCACTCAGAACCAGCTTGCCGCTCCACCTCGCCTTAACCGTCACTTCCGTTTGTCATCTCATCGGAGGTCACCGACGAAACCCGCAGCAGTCCGTCGTGCTTGGTACACAGTCCATCGGTAGAGATAGACAGAGAGAGAGAGAGAGAGAGAGAGAGAGAGAGAGAGAGAGAGGGAGGGAGAGTGGGAGAGGGGGAAGAGAGAAAGAGAGAGAGAGAGATAGAAAGAGAGAGAGAGACAGACAGAGAGCAACCAGTGCTGTACTGTATGTGCGGTGCACGATAACTATCCTTGTTCCTTCTCCGCTGCCTTGCTTCCCTGTTGGCTCTTCCATCACTGCCCTCCATCCCGGTACGCGTTCCTTACTTAGCAGTTGGTCAAAGCGACTGTTTGTCGATCCGAGCGCTAGCAGCAAAACCTCTCTGACGTCGATAGCTGTAGCCGTCGCAGTGTCAGCTCAGAAACTAAAGCTGTTCAGAAAGGTATATTAAATACAGTTGGTTGTGGCGTCTTTGATGCTATTAGAAGTAGCTTACCTTGTAGCGAAATTAACGTAGGTAGTTGTTGTTAGTTAGTATGGGTAGATGTTATACTTGCCAACCGGAAGAAATTAAGTATTGTTTCTTTCCGCTTACCCGCTGACTCAGATGATATAGTCGCTGAAACGTTCAAAGGAAACTTCAGTATTGCCTCAAATAGGCCCGCAACCATACTGTTATAGTTGGTGCTGACTTGAATGTTCCCTTGACATGTTAGCGAAAATACATGTTCAAAGCCGGTGGCAGGCATAACAGATTCTAAGAAATAGTACAAAATGCTTTCCCCGGACTGTAAATGGTTACGAAAACATTGTTGGCCTCTCAACAACACATAATCCAGAGAAAGTAGGAAGCATCATGAGGGATACACAGATTAGCGACCACAACGTCTTTGTAGTGAGACTGAATAACTTAATATCGTCACGCGCCAAAAATAAAAGCAAAATACATCTCTTTAAAAAGCTAATAAAATGTGGGCTTGTTTCCTTCCTAAGAGGCAGTCTCCACACCTTCCGAACCAATTATGTAAGTGTAGACTAAATGCGACTTATATTCAAATAAGTTTTATCGACAGAAAAACTGAGATAAATATATCAAACACATTAATAAGAGACGGGAATAACACACCATGGTGCAGAAAACAATTGCAGAAGGAAGAAAAAGACATGTCGAAGAGTAAAGAATGCAAAAGCCCCGAGATAGTCAAAGTTTTACACAACTTTGATATTTGGAGCGGACTTCAATGTGAAATGCTTTTAAAATTTTTCGCAACGAAACTTTGTCTTGAAATCTGGCAATAAATCCAAACAGATCCTGCTCGTATGTAAAGTACACCAGCGACAAAACACAATCAATAACTTCACTACGTGGCAGCGATGCTAATGTTACCGGTAACAGTGCCACTAAAGCGAAGTTACTAAATGCGGTTTCCTTAATTCGTTCAGCAGAGTAGGCGAAGGAAATAGTTCTGAAATAGAATCAAGAACTGCAGCCATCTTGAATAACTTGGAAGCAGATATCCTCTTTGTAACAAAGAAACTAAGAACTCTTAATAAAGGCAAGATTTCCGATCCAATTTTATACTAGTTAGATTCCTTTCAGAGAAAGCTGACACAGTACAACGTAGTTCCGTGCTTAACAATCACATACAACCGCGTGCTCAACGAAAGATCCGACGTAAGACTGGAAAGTTGCACAGGTCACACCAATACTCAAGAAAGGAAACAGGAAAAAACTGCAGAATTACAGACCTATATCACTGATGTCTATTTACTGTAGAATTATGGAACATGCACTGTGTTCGAAAATTACGATATTCCATGAAGAAAACTATCTATTGACACGTTGCACATACTCAGAACAACATCGTTCTTGTGAAACACAACTAACTCTTTATTCTCCTGAAGTAGTGAGTGCTATCGATATGAGATCTCCAACTGATTCCATGTTTTTAGATTTCCAGAAGGCGCTCAACACCGTTCCTCTCAAGACATACGTAATTAAATTGCGTGCTTATGGACTATCTTCCCAATTTTGCAACTGGGTTCGTGATTTCCTATCAGAAGGGTCACTGTTTGTAAAAAAGGTGTCATCGAGCCTCTGCTGTTCCTAGTTTACACAAATAATTTTGGAGATATAATTTGAGGATCCATTTCAGCTTTTTTACAGATGGTGCAGGCATTTACCATCTACTAAAGTGATCAGAGAATTAAAACCAATTGCAAAAGGGTTTCGACAAGATACCTGTATGACGTGAAAAATGGCTATTGACCATAAACAATGAATAGTACTCATCCACATGAGTATGAAAAGGAATCCGTTAAATTTCGGTTACACAGTAAATCACACAATAATCAAAGGCGGCCAGTTCAATTAAACATCCAGGGAAAACAATTACGAACAATTCACACTAGTACGATCACATGTATAATGTTGTGAGGAAAACGAACCAAGGATTGCTTTTTACTGGCAGAATACTTAGAACGCACAACAGATCACACAGTAATCAAAGGCTGTCAATTCAGTTAAATATCGAGCGAAAACAATTACGAACAACTTACATTGGAACGATCACATTTATAATGGTGTGAGGGAGACCAACTAAAAATTTCTTTTCAGTGGAAAATTATCTCGAAGACGCAACAGGTCCACTAAGGAGACTGCCTACACTAAGCTTGTCAGCCCTCTACTAGCTTATTGCTGTGCTTTATGGAATCCTTACCAGTTAGGACTGACGGACGATATCGAAAAATTTCAAAGGAGGGCAGCTCATTTCGTATTACCGCCAAATAGCGGAGAGAGTGGCACGGATGTCATCCGCGGGTTGGGATGCCGCTTGTTGAAACAAAGACGGTTTTCGTTACGGGGAGATAATTTCACGAAACTTCAATCTAACTTTCTCCTCCTAATGTGAAAATATTTTGTTGACGCCCATCTACATAGGGAGAAATGATCGTCATAAAAAAATAAGACAAATAAAAAACTTGCACGGAAAGATATATGTCTTCATTTTTCCCGCCCGCAGTTCGTGGGTTGAACAGTAGATAAATAGTACGAGAGTGTTTCGACCGAGCGAGGTGGCGCAGTGGTTAGACACTGGACTCGCATTCGGGAGGACGACGGTTCAATCCCGAGTCCGGCCATCCTGATTTAGGTTTTCCGTGATTTCCCTAAATCACTCCAGGCAAATGCCGAGATGGTTCCTCTGAAAGGGCACGGCCGACTTCCTTCCCAATCCTTCTCTAATCCGATGAGACCGATGACCTCGCTGTCTGGTCTCCTTCCCGAAAACAACCCAAGAATGTTTCGATGAAGTCTCTACCGGGCACTTAAGTGTGAATGGTAAAAAATGGTTCAAATGGCTCTGAGCACTATGGGACTCAACATCTGAGGTCATCAGTCACCTAGAACTTAGAATTACGTAAACCTAACTAACCTAAGGACATCACACAGGTCCATGCCCGAGGCAGGATTCGAACCTGCAACCGTAGAGGTCACGCTGTTCCAAAATGTAGCGCCTAGAACCACCGCCTATGCTTACCGTCAATGTGTAATAAACACTTATAGACGGCAGATGGCAGTACTAGCAGTGGAGGGTGAAATCATTTCCGAAACGACTAAGTTTTTAAAATTTTTGCACGTCGCCGTTGTTAAAATTTACCGTACATGGCATAATGTCCTACCCAAAATAAGCGCCGAGGCAACTGTAGTGCACTATGGGCCATAGACGACGGGTTGAGCAACGACTACAGAGATGTGTTCGGACAAATGGACGTGCAACTATTGAGCATCTGAACGCCAAGATTAACGAATGGGCTACCACGAATGTATCCTCCACGACCTTTAGCGAACTTTGCTGCTCATCCGCCACCACAGCATGCGTCTGGTACAGACAGTCTTGATGACTGCCGTTCATGAGGCTACAAAGACTGAAATTTGCACGCCAAAATCCCAACTGGACGTCCACTGAGTGGTGACAGGTTGCCTTTTCAGATTAACCCCATCGGAGAGATTTGCTTTTACGTTTGCTGCTCCGAAATAATCGTCGGGACTTTCCAGGTTGGAGGTGTGAGCGGTATAGTCTGGGGAATGTTTTCGTGGCATTTCCCTGAGTGATATCATCATACTAGAAGGAACGACGGATCGACACGTGTATGCATGTATGATAGGAGACCATGATCACCCCTACGTGCAGTTTGCTTTTGCTCGGCACAATGGCATCTACCGGCAACACGCCACGGGGCTTTCAGTGTACGCCCCCGGTTCTAAGAGCACCAGGATGAGATCACCATACTCCGATGTCCACCAAACTTCATGGATTAAAACCCAATCGAGAATGTATGGTACCAAATCGATCGGGCTGTTGGTGCCATGATTCCACAACCGTGAAACCTACCGCAGCTGGCCATGGCATTGGTGTCGCCATGGTTCCACATCCCTGTCGACACCGTCGAGGACTTCACTGACATACAACACGTTTCGGTGCGGTCGGCGCTGCATAAATGTTGTTTATTCAAAACTCTGAAAACTGATGACATTAATGTGACTGGACATCGCTATTTTTATTCAGAAGTCCAAAGCACTCAATGTCATATAAAAGATTTCCGGTCCTGCGAATAGGGATTATCGTCTGAATAGATTAGTAAATCCTTTTGTCACTTCATCAGCATCGTCGCTTAAAGTGTAGATGCAGGGATTCGCAGAAAAGTTGAGAGAAAACGTTTTTAACGGTATTATCTACAATCTGTATGAGTATGAAATTATTTGTTCTACTTTCAAATTGAAACAATTTAATTAAATCGTGATGTGTAAATCAATGTCTGTACAGGCAACGTAGGCAGACACTAGTGCCCTTTATAAGGATTACAAGTCGTTTTACAAGACATATCATGCACAAGAGAGCCTCTAAAGTGACTTTGTAGTACCGTTTTTGTACTATAGTTATATTTAACTCTCAGGTCTGGCATTCATACTTTTATTAATAGTGCTGACCGGGAAATAAAATTTTTGAGAATGCGTTCACCTTGCTGGCAGCGGATTGTTAATACTAAGCCGGTTATTTCTGGAAGTCAAAATTTTGTTAATTTGTAATTGTTTGCTGTTTTTAATAATTAAACTACGATAATAACTAATCAATAGTTTATGAGGCATTGTAATTGTTGCATTACCCTCCTACACGAAATAATATTGGCAGTTGTGGAAGATAATAAATAATCTTTCGTTAGCTACTCTAAGGACCCTATTTAATTACTAGTTCCATGCACGTGCTTCACATTTGGCTTAAGGAATGACGTTTACATATCAACGCTTTCCAGGATTCCGTACCTCAGTCAATGGAAACGGAACACTTGTGGATCAGTATGTCAATTAGTTCGTTTTTCCCAGAAGTCAGGTATAAATAATATCTATCGAAAGAAGCAAAGGAATTTCGTTAAGTCTTTAAGACACAAAGTTAAATCAGTATATGCGGATGTTATAGAAAAGGAAAATTATGTTCATTTTATTCGTAATGATAAGGTTGCGATCTTAATTCTGTGATTCACGTAAACTTGCGAAAAATCCTCCATCACTTAGATAAAAAACGAAGATCGGCGTCTGTTAGTTCTTTGATGAACTGCATCCTGAATATCACATCACTAACATACACATTGGAACTGCTAAGCTGAGCAAATTCCTTAAATTTTAAATTGCGGTATTTTCTTTTTCTGCTTTGTATAGTTATGATGAAACTATGCCTGTAGGTTGCCCGAAGATAGGTCAAGTTACATGTGAAAAAGCATTAAAAACTCGTCTAGTAGTTTTAGAAATTATCGTGATAAAAGAAACTGACACGATAGTTTTATAGTTTAATATTAGTGTAGATTTAATCACATGAACGATTTCAAAATATTCAGTCTCATTAGCAAATGATTCGTGGATCATACAATATTGATGACGAGGTTGATTATTTCAAACTAGATCTTGAAGTGCCGTTTAAAGTCATTTTGTGGGAGTAGAAGGATTGAAAGTGGTTGCCGGGGGAAGAAGGAGAGGAAGAACAAGAAGTAAATTATTGGCCTAGGCCGTTAAAGTACGTGACACTTGAATACAGTGTACTTTAGTTCTGAAGTATGTTATATAATGTGTAAAAATTTTAGCAACTATCACACTACTGTAAATTACAGATACTCTTTCACTCAGCTATTCAGTGTTCCATGTAGTTTTATATGTTTGTTCTTTCCTTGTAGAATCTATCAACTCAATATCTTCCCGGCAGCCTCTAAACGTTCTCTCCATTTGCAAAGAAGATTGGGAGATAGCCTATTTAAAACCCAGTTAAAGAGCGCTGAAGGTTTTATATCGTAGTCTGCAGTAGACTATAGTTGTATTAAAGGACACAGTGTCACAGTAATGCCAAAGGGCGTCACAGATGAAGCTTTAAAGCTTAAATTGAGAAGGGCCTACGGTGTTCGTTAACGTGATGCGACATATTGCGAGTGTGTGCTCCGCAGAGCTGCTACAGTGCATGCGGGATATGTCAAGTCGGTGGTGAACGTGACAGTGGACTACGGAGTGTGACGTCTGCGCTGGACGCACGCTCCTCCTTTGTACTGCAATGACTGAGACTGGAGTTTCATATCTGGAATGTTGACGCAGCGTTGGAATAGTAACACCAGTGTACCACTATCTGCGATCTCCTCCTCCCCCCCCCCCCCCTCCCCCGCCCGTATCCTACAGCAGTGCGCTGGTCTCTAGTGCCGATGGATTGAGACCACACGCATTACACCAACAACATAAGTGGTAATACAAGCCCTTGTTTGCTTTAGTAGACAGTAAATGTTTAAGAAATATGGAAAGGTTTTTCAGACACCGCTACTAGTCACAAATATTTGTTGGTTTTCTTAAGTTATTATCTAAAGCAATATATTTAGGCTGTAAAGGTAATGCAATATCATTTAGCAATGGTATACATAGATATTACAACTGTTCTATACAGCTTTCACAGACCGTCTAGCCTCTTCAGTTCCGAGCACATATTAGAACTGCAAGTGAGCTACATTTGTCTTAACTGCTTTGTGTTAATACTAGTGAATAATAATGATCATCAAAAAACGTTTTAAACCACAATGAAATTCTTATAGACGGTATCTTATGATACCTCAACACTGAAGCAGGACAATTACACACACTACTACGCAGTTTCATGTTGGTTTATTGCAAAAAAAAACCCATTTAGAAACATTACATTCACTGTTCATATTTTTCGTAAGTTTCGAGATTGTTGAAAAAACAAATTTGGTATCAAAAGTTTTAACTATATTAAGTAAACAATTCAAACTCTATGGACAAAATTACCATAACAAATATTTCAAAGTATTGTTGCTTTTCTTAAACTAACACATGTATAACATTATGCTAAAATTACTTATCGCAACTACATTTTATTCTTGTGAAATTTGTTAAAACAACTACTGTTGGTAGAGCAGCAAGCAAAGGAACATTCTCTGCTGTTCACACTGTGCTGGTTTTGAGTACATTGCATTTCAAGGCAGTTGTCTGTGTTTGTTCAGATATGTTAACTGATTCTCACACCTACACAAATTTATAGACTTTCCACATGCCACACACACATATTTCTTTTCAAAGGTTATTAATTCATTTACCCACAGTAGTACATCTTGTGGTTTTCGTGCAGGTCCCGGAAGCGTGCTCGGATATCCTAAGTTGCATGGCAACCTCTTGGGATCAGCGGGAAAATAAGTGTTTGAGTACCGGTCGGGTACAAATTTTCATATGTCGCTATACGTATTTCACCTACAACTATTACAGCTAAGTTAAATACCAGGAATAAATGTCAGTATTGGAAATAGTACTTCATCATCAAATGTAAATGTACGTAAGGCGAAGATGGGCCTACGACAGAAATAACAACAACAGTCTATGACTTTTCGTTGTCTGATTCTAAAACCCTGCATGAGCATCACAGGATGTGCGTGTGAAGGTAAATGAATTAATAATCTATGAGAAAAATTTGAGAGTTGTGTGACATATGGAAGCTTTGGTCGGCGAGAGTGCTCGGATTCCTTAAGGGGTAAAGTGACCGTTAGCAACAATCTGCGTTCGAGTCCAGCGTCGGGCAGAAATTTCCGCACACGCACACACACACACGCATATATATATATAATTTTTCAAATGTCTCTTTACATCTATACCTACTATAGGTAAGCAAATTTAAGGTGCACATTTTAGTGTTGGAAACTGTACGTCTCCGTCAAATATAAATACAAAATATTTAAACTCGACCGGTTTATCGCCAGTAGACATTAACACCAATTTAATGAACGTCTCATAAACGAAACATCATCCAAAGTTGTGGGTGGAAACCATTTACCAGGAAAACATTAAGTCCACTTTATTTTCCGGAAAGCTTATGGGCGTGTTTTGTGGATTTAGAAAGGAGTTTTGCTAACTGGTTAACTGCCAAAGGCTAAAATGGTGGTTGATTAAACATATTAAAGTTTTATAGATCAATTCGATGCTAATAAACATGTGATTATCCCTATATGTATAATAGAAGAACTCATTCAACAGGACAATTCACTTCCCTAAACAAATGCTTTGACGATAGGATAAGAGAGGTTATATTTGTGAGGTAATCAATATTCTGATTGGTTTGAGGCTGCCCGCCACGACTTTCTCTCACCTCTTCATCTGATGTCGAACTGTCGCTTATTGAGGAAGTCTTCAACTGTTTCTTGCGCTTCTGAGATCCCCCTCAGTTTCCCCTTTGCCTACAATTCTGTAATCTACGGTCACTTCCAGTACCAAGAAAGCTATTTCGTGATGCCTGTGTCACGCGTCTCATTATCCTGAACCTCCTTCCAGTCGATGATACCCACACATTCCTCTCCTCGCCGATTTTGCGCAAAATCTTCCGATTTCTTATTTCATCCGGACACAGTACAGAATATGGAATTAGGGCAAACCAAAAAAAGACGGAAGTAATGAGAAGTTGTAGAAATGAGATTAGCAGTTAGGTTCTTAATTTAATTCACGCACTATATGAAGTGAAGCAATTGTACTAACATGAAAGTAAAGCAACGCAGGACGGAGGAAGCAATGAGACATAAGAAGCAGGTAGTGCGGGCGTAAAAAGACATCCCTCGCCAAAAGCGGCTTACTAGTATCAAACATAGGCCTCAGTTGCAATAATAAATATCTCAGAATGTACACAAAAGGCAAACAAAATTCTTGAAGAGTCCGAGATGTGATATTACAGGGATGCTGAAAGTTAACACCATTATAGAAATCTCTTTCTCTCTCTCTCTCTCTCTCTCTCTCTCTCTCTTTCTCTTTCTCTATCTGTCTACCTCCCTTTGCGCTCGTCGTGTCCTCTTTCCTTTGGATATGAGTTTATTACAGGCTGCAATATCTATATTCTTCACTTCACGTGATTCGTTTATTGATTGTTAGAATACTTGCTAGTGATACTTAAAAGTTTGCATGTTGTTGTGCTAACGCGCATTAGACACAACACCGTAACTTACTCACATATATCACATGAATGGAATACACACTGCGCAACACAATTAAAATTCTGCTTTCTGAAACCCTGTAACTGTCTCCCACTGCAAGGAGAAGGTTTGAAATTTGGCTTAAATGTGCCTACAATTTTACTCTGCGACAGTGCAAAACCGTGGCGCCCTGCGACGTCATTATCAAGCTAGGCGATGCTTCGAACAGCAACCTGTCGACACATGCGAAAAAAAAAAGAGAACTCATAAGTTCATATGAGCTGTAAGGTGGGTTAATGATGTCACCTTGGCATCAAGTTTCACCACAATTCTGCGCAACGCCATCGTCGAAGCGTCACACACCGAACGAGGTGGCACACTTGTTAGCACACTAGACTCGCATTGTGAGGGACAACGGTTCAAACCCACGTTCGGCCGTTCTGATTTAGGTTTTCCGTGATTTTCTTGAATCGTTTCAAGCAAATACCGGGATAGTTCCTTCGAAAGGGCACGGCTGGTTTCCCTCGCCATCCTTCCCTCATCTGATGGGACCGATGACGTCGCTGTTTGGTCCCCCTCCTCCACATCAACCAACCAACCAGTCAACGTGTCACACGATGGGAAGATCGTTAGGCCCCTCTCATTCACGATTCATTCCTTCTTTGGACGTCTCTGCGATGGAGGTCAGGACCGTAACTCCTGTGTTGAACCACGGGGTTTCCTTATGGATGACTGAGGAAACCATTTCACACACCGCCGCTCAGAGTCAATATGAAAAGGCCTCAGGGCGTCAGTGAAATCAGCGCTTTCCCTGGTGCGTTTATTGATAACACATTTCGCAGTCCAAAACGAAAGTTCTCAGTGCAGTGAGCAACTGGACGACGTTCTTGAAGTCTTCAGACACTGCTGACATCATCGGACGATGCACCCCTTCTGCATGGAGGGCTATGAAGATCTATTCACAACCACTGACTGAACACCTGTACTTGCTGAGCTTGAAGGTCCTTACATTTACATTTAATTTTATAATTTTGTAAGTTTGAGAGAAGATAAAGTTATGGAATGATGATACAGTAGTGCCTGCAGATTTCACGTTTAAGAGATCTTTGCACTGATAACCTCGTCCTTGAGCGCCCGTAAGCTCCTTCCAACGAGGCCTTTCTCGATGTGCTACTGGATGTCATCAGGAACAAAACACAATTACATTAAAAAAGTGGAGAATGTGGTTGTGAATATGTTCAAGTTAAATACTCATAGCAGATTAATTTGAGACTAGTAAATTATATGTTATTAGAGAACATCAGAATGAGAATAGTAAGCATTATAGTTACAGAGAACTGCATACTAATATACAGAGTATTACGAAAGGAGAGACCTTTGAATCTGATTCTGGGAGAGGTACAGGAATGCTAAAAGTAGTTCAGTTAAGAATAGTATCCACCTGTTATGTACCGTTTAGTCAGAGAAGAGATGAGAATGTGAATGTACAGTGGGAGGACTAGGTGAAGGTAGAAAAACCGGAATGCTAAATGCTTAATTCAACGAGCCTCCATATATCTCGGTGATTCACTGTTTGGCAACCGGAGAAGATCCGTCTGTATGTGCTACATTAGATTAGAAAATCTAGAAGGAGTTTGCTGCTGTCTTCAGCATTAAGTGCTTACTAATCCTCTCTCCTAGATATACGATTTTTGTAATCAAATATGTCAGTGTCGTAAGTCGTATTTTTTGTACGATTTGATTTAAGAGTAATGAGGAACATTGATTCAATAATTTTCGAGAGAATTGGTCAGTTACCGTTCAGCATTTCTGGATGGGGATTTCAGTGGTTTTCTGAAGACTTTTCAGGTTTTTTGAAGAATACCAAATGGATTCACTTCAGTTTTTTCATCCAAATGAGTTACAGTACAGACCCACTTCTACTAACCTCGAAGGTCGCTGGACATCGGAACTCATGCCGTCCGTAAAAGCGGACTATCACTTGCAAACAGGGAATTTCTGACGAAGAGAAATCTACTATTATGAAACGTAGGTCTTAATTTGAGAAAGAAATTTCTGAGAATGTACTTTTGGAGCACAGCGTTGTGTGGTAGTGAAATATGGACAGTGGAAAAACCGGAAAAAATGAGTATCGAAGCATTTGAGACCTGGTGCTACACAATTATTTCGATAATTAGATGGATTAATAAGATATGGAATAATGAGGTTCTCTACAGAATCGATCAGGAGACCAACATATGGGGAAAAATGACAAGAAGAGGGACAGGATGATAGCACATCTGTTAAGAATTCAGCGTCAGTTAGACCGTCAGTGAGAGCGCACCGCGAGTTCATGCTACTAATATGGCGAGTACACCGTTCGCTTGTTACATATTTTTACGAGCTTCAAACAGGAGTGACTTGTTTTCAGTTATCTGTGTAGGTACTAGTTTATTTTTGTAATTTCTTGCGTGTTCGAGTGCTTACTAGGCACCGTTGTATCGACCCTCATATCGTACAGGCTTCCGTTTGTTTGATTAGAATAGCTCAGTGTCGGTTAGACCGTCAGTCAGAGAGCACTTCGATTTCCCGCTCCTAATAAGGCGAGTACACCGATCGTTTGTTGCATATTTTTATGAGCTTCAAACAGGAGTACTACAGTAATGGATAGGAACTGCGATTGTTGTGTACAGATGAGAGCTGAGTTGGCGACCCTTCGCTCACAGCTCCAGGCTGCTTTGGCTTCCGTCACACAGCTTGAAGCTGCTGCCAAGGGGCGTCACTGTGGGGGATCGAACACAGGGATGCGAGGGATGTCTAGCACGTCCCACGTTTCCTCCGATCGGTCCACTGCTGTGAGCGCCCCAGGTACTGCCTGCACTGAGGTGGGCCCCTCACCCGTGGTGGAGTGGACAATCATTCCAAAGTCTGGCAGGCAGCGAAAAACTTTCAGAGCGGCCGATCGTAGGGCCTCCCCAGCTCGTTTGACGAACAGGTTTCGGTCGTTATCTATGGCTGACGATGTCTCTGAGCCAGATGCAATCGTCCACCCCGTCCACCCTGTTCCAGAGGAAGCTTCTAGGTCCGAAAGGTCTGAGCATTGACGAAAGGTGGATTTGCTGATAGTTGGGAGTTCCAACGTTAGGTGCGTAGTGGGGCCCCTTAAACATGGCTGCCAAGGAAGGGAAGGAAGCCAGTGTGCACTCCGTGTGCATTCCGGGGGCAGTCATTCCGGATGTGGAAAGGGTGCTTCCGGATGCCATGAAGAGTACAGGGTGCAGCCAACTGCAGGTGGTGGCTCATGTCGGCACCAATGACGTGTGTCGCTTTGGATCGGAGCAGATTCTGTCTGGTTTCGGACGGCTAGCGGAAATGGTAAAGACTGCCAGTCTTGCTTCCGAGATTAAGGTGGAGCTCACCATCTGCAGCATCGTCGATAGAATCGACTCTGGTCCTTTGGTGCAGGGCCGAGTCGAGGGTCTGAATCAGAGGCTCAGGTGGTTCTGCGACCGTGTAGGCTGCAGATTCCTTGACTTGCGCCATCGGGTGGTGGGTTTCCGGGTTCCGCTTGATAGGTCAGGAATCCACTACACATAGAAGGCGGCTACACAGGTAGCGGGGGCTGTGTGGAAGGGACTTGGTGGTTTTTTAGGTTATAAGGTCTCAGGGAACCAAAGAAGGGACGCCCGTCTAAAAGTGGGCAGGTAAAACACAGTAAGGTAGAGGTAGAAACGATTGGTATTGTAGCTGTAAATTGTCGTAGCTGTGTTGGCAAAGAATCAGAGCTCCAAGCCCTAATAGAAAGCGCTAAAGCTGAAATAGTTGTAGGTACAGAGAGCTGGCTAAAGCAGGAAATAAGTTCAGCCGATTTTTTTTTCAAACGATCTAACAGTGTTCAGGAAGGAGAGATTAAATACAGTTGGTGGTAGAGTATTTCTTGCTGTCAGAAGTAGTTTGCCTTGTAGCGAAATTGAAATAGATAGTTCGTGTGAAATATTATGGGTAAAGGTTATACCTGACAATCGGACTAAACTATTAATTGGATCGTTTTACCGACCCCCCGGCTCAGAGGATATAGTAGCTGAACAGTTCAAAGAAAACTTGAGTCCCATTTCAAATAAGTACCCCGCTCATACGATTATAGTCGGTGGTGACTTCAATCTACCCTCGATGTGCTGGAAAAACTATACGCTTAAAGCCAGCGGCAGGCATAAAACGGCATCCGAAATCGTACTGAATGTTTTTTCAGAAAATTATTTTGTGCAATTAGTTCATGAGCCCACTCACAGCGTAAATGGTTCCGAAAGCATACTTGACCTTTTAGCAACAAATAATCCTGGACAAATAGTGAGTATTGTGACTAATACAGGGGTCATTGACCACAAGGCAGTTGCTGCTAGGCTGAATACCGTAACACCTACAACCATCAAAAAGAAACGCGAAGTATACCTATTTAAAAAAGCTGATAGTAATGCTCTTAACGTCCTTTTAAGAGACCGTCCTCACTCATTTCGATCTAATCAAGTGAGTGTAGCAAAGTTGTGGAATGTTTTCAAAGAGATAGTATCGACAGCAATTGAGAGATATATACCAGATAAATTAATAAGTGATGCTACTGATCCCCCAGGGTACACAAAACGTGTCAGATCGTTGTTGCAGAAACAACGAAAAAAGCATGTCAAATTTAAAAGAACGCAAAATCCCCAAGATTGGCAAAGTTTTACAGAAGTTCGAAATATGGCGCGTACTTCAATTCGAGATGCTTTAAATAATTTCCACAACGAAATTCTGTCTCGAAATCTGGCAAAAAACCTAAAGAGATTCTAGATACATAAAGCACACCAGTGGCAAGACGCAATCAATACCTTCACTGTGCGATAACAACTGTGAAGTCATTGATGACAGATCCACTAAAGCAGAGTTATTAGACACGGTTTTCCGAAACTCCTTCACCAAAGAAGACGAAGTAAATATTCCTGAATTACAATCAAGAACAACTGCCAAGATGTGAAACACAGAAGTAGATATGCTCGGTGTAACGAAGCAGCTTAAATCACTTAATAAAGGCAAGGCCTCCGTTGCAGATTGTATACCAGTCAGGTTCCTCTCAGTGTATGCTGATACAATAGCTTCATATTTAGCAATTATACACAACCACTCGCTCACAGGAAGAGCCGTACCTAAAGACTGGAAAATTGCTCAAGTCACACCAATACCCAAAAAGAGAAGTAGGAGTAATCCTCTGAATTACAGGCCTGTATCACTAACGTTGATTTACAGTAGCATTTTGGAACATATACTGTATTCAAACATTATGAAGTACCTCGACGAAAACGATTTATTGACACATAGTCAGCACGGATTCAGAAAATATCGTTCTTGAAACACAACTACTCTTTATACTCATGAAGTAATAATTGCTATCGACCGGGGGATGTCAAATTGATTCCATATTTTTAGATTTCCAAAAGGCTTTCGACACCGTTCCTCACAAGCGTCTTCTAAACAAACTGCGTGCCTACGGAGTAGGAGTGCAACTGGATTCATAATTTCCTGTCAGACACGTCACAGTTCGTAGTAACAGACGGAAAGTCATCGAGTGAAACAGAAGTAATATCCGGCGTTCCCCAAGGGAGTGTTCTAGGCCCTCTATTGTTCCTGATCTATATTAACGACATAGGAGACAATCTGAGTAGCCCTCTTAGATTGTTTGCAGATGATACTGTCATTTTCCGTCTTGTTAAGTCATGAGATGATCAAAACTACTTGCAAAAGATTTAGATAAGATATACGTATGGTGCGAAAAGTGGCAATTGACCTTGAATAAGGAAAAGTGTGAAGTTATTCACAAAGTACTGAAAGAAATCAGCTAAACTTCGATTACGCGATAAGTTACACATATCTGAAGGCTGTAAGTTCAACTAAATACTTCGTCATTACAATTACAAATAACCTAAATTGGAACGATCACGTAGATAATATTGTGGATAGAGCGAACCAAAGACAGCGATTCATTGGCAGAACACTTAAAAGGTGCATCAGATCTACTAAAGAGACTGCTTACACCACACTTGTCCCCCCTATTCTGGAGTACTGTAGTGCGGCGTGGGATCCGCATCAGGTAGGACTGACGGATGACATCGAAAAAGTACAAAGAAGGGCAGCTCGTTTATGTATTATTGCGAAATAGGGGAGATAGTGTCACAGACATGATAGGTGAATTGGAGTGGCAATCAATAAAACAAACGCGTTTTTCGTTGCGACGGGATCTTCTCATGAAATTTCAATCACCAGTTTTCTACTCCGATTGAGAAACCATTATGTTGGCACCCATCTATATAGGGAGACATGATCAAGACGATAACATAAGAGAAATCAGTTCTCGCACAGAAAAATTTAACTTCTCGTTCTTCCCGCGTGCCGTTCGAGAGCGAAACGGTGGGGAGACAGCTAGAAGGTGGTTCATTGAATCCTCTGCCAGGCACTTTATTGTGAATAGCAGAGTAGTTACGTAGATGTAGATGTAGACAGAAGCAACTTTTATGTTACCAGAGAGATGTAGAGGGTGAAAACTGTGGAGGAAAAGAGATGTTGGAATATGTGAAGCAAATAATTAATGATATAGTTTGCAATTGCTACTCTGAGACAAAAATGTTAGCACAAGAGAGAAATTTGTGGAATAAAGAAAAGTATATTCTTGGTATAAGGAACTGAGGGAAGGACTGCAGCAGAAAGTAAGGAACGAGTCCCTTGTCACACATTAAGTGATCAGCTCTGCTCGTTGACTAACTTTTCCTGTAATGTGTAACATAACCTGCTGCACCTGTCAGCAAGAAGCTGCTGGCGTAATTACTGTTTAGACTTTCGTACTCGGCGGTGCAGTGGGCTGGCCGCAGTTCTTTGGGCGAGTGAACTATCAGTCGGCATCTTGCACGCGAGCGGCTGCGGCAGCTTAGGCAAGAAGTTGGTCGGGATTAGCGCGGCCCGGCGTAACTCGGGCTCAGCGAGCGGCCCTGCGGGAGCAGCCGCGGCGCCGGCTAATTTCCGGCTTAGGCGCTCGCGAATCGCGTGTCCGCCTCCCACAACGCGGGGCCCGTCCGCCTAGCGCTGCAGAGCGCGTCTAGGGCGCTGCCGGCTCTACTGCTGGTGCTGCTGCTACGTCTGTATTTACGGACGCGTCGATAGTTTTCTTAGCAGAGATGCAACAGGGCGAAAACGAGGGATCTGTCTGTGACGTGGCAGCCAACCGTGACTGGTTACGCGAGTGTCTAGAGCGTGATACTGGGAAAAGCTGCACAAAAGGCGTGGTCTGGTGTTCCGAGGGCGGAGTGGTGAGTCGGTTTCTACAGTTACCTGGCAAGGTGAGCCTTTGAGGGAGAAGACCAGCGAGCTGTCGATATTGGCATTTGGCCACCGCCACACAGTCTTCCATGACACTGACATGCTGCCATTCTTCAACCTAATACACTGCTACTAAACCATCAAATTTACTGCTCCAAATTTTATTCGAAGGATGTGATTCTTTATACGTTACGCATTAGCTAACTCCCATTACCAGATCTCCAATGACATGTTACACTACTGGCCATTAAAATTGCTACACCAAGGGGAAATGCAGATCATAAACGAGTATTCATTGGACAAATATATTATACTATAACTGTCATGTGATTACATTTTCACGCAATTTGGGTGCAAAGATCCTGATAAATCAGTACCCACAACAACCACCTCTGGCCGTAATAACGGGCTTGATACGCCTGGGCATTGAGCCAAACAGAGCTTGGATGGCGTGTACAGGAACAGCTGCCCATGCAGCTTCAACACGATACCACGGCCAATTTCTGTTGAAAAAATGCGTAATTTGTTGTGCGACATCGCGGAATATTCCTGCTTCAGCCCCTGTAGTTCCATGAACTTCCTATAGGAGGAGGGCTTACGCAGTCATCAAACTAGCATCTGTAACGGAGGTGTGTTGCAGGGGGAGAGCTGTCGTTGAGTTTCTTTTGGTGGAAAGCACGGGGGTCGCAGATGTTCATAGGCGTTTCAGAATGCCTACAGATACTCGGAAGTGAACAAAAGCACGTTGAGTCGTTAGGTGAGGCGTCTGTCATCATCTCAGCAAGGTCGTGCCAACCTGTTCGAACTGCCGCGTCAGGGCCCGCCGCACCCAGCTGTGACTCCTGCAATGTTGGAACGTAAGGACATTCTCATCTGAGGTGATCGGTGGACGCCTCTGTTGGTAATGCTAACACACTCATCCACCAGCTGGGATACTCAAAGGTGTGTGCCCACTGCCTTCCTCCCTGCCTAACAGAAGACCACAAAGAGCGAAGGACCGTCTATGCGGAAGTACGTTACGAAGCTGACCGTGATAATTTTTCGTCGAAAAACGTGACAGGGGATAAAACATGAGTTCTTCACCTCGAACACGAAAAAAACGGCAATTCATGGAGTGGCACCACACTACCTCTCCTCTGAAGAAAAGTTCAAAGCCGCGCCCTCAGTCGGAAAAGTCATGCCGACCGTCTTCTGGGACTTGAAGCTGTTATTCTGTTTGATGTCCTCCATGAAGATGCAACGATCAACTCTGAAGCGTATTGTGTTACTCTCAAGAAATTGAAGAAATGACTTCAACGTGTTCGTCGCTACAAAAATACAAATATGATAACGTTAGGCTTCACACGAGTCTAGACCCAAGAAAAGGTCCAAAAACTTAACTGGACTGTTCTTTCACATCCACCCTGCAACCCGGATCTCACACATTCTGACTTCCATTTGTCTGGTCCAGTGAAGGGTGCTCACGGGGGAAGCAGTACTTTGATGATAGGGAGTTTATTGATGCAGCAAGACGATGACTCCGAAGTCGACGATTAAAGTGGTACCTTGCGGACGTACAAGCCCTCGAAGTAGGATGGCGTAAGGCCGTCACGTTGAACGGTTTTTGTGTTGAAAAACAGAGTACGGAATAAAATGATGTACTGGAATCCTAAATAAAAAGAAACTTTCGTTCAGAAAAAATTTGTGTTGCATTACTTATTGAAGCATTAGTGGCAGAACAACTGAGAGAAAATTTGGAATACATTTCACATAAATTTTCTCAGCATGGTATAGTCTTAGGTGGAGATTTCAATTTACCAGATACAGAGTGGGACACTCAAATGTTTAGGACAGGTGGTAGGGACAGAGCATCGAGTGACATTATACTGAGTGCACTATCCGAAATTTACCTCGAGCAATTAAACAGAGAACCGACTCGTGGAGATAACATCTTGGACCTACTGATAACAAACAGACCCGAACTTTTCGACACTGTAAGTGCAGAACAGGGAATCAGTGATCACAAGGCCGTTGCAGCATCCCTGAATATGGACGTTAATAGGAATATAAAAAAAGGGAGGAAGGTTTATCTGTTTAGCAAGAGTAATAGAAGGCAGATTTCAGACTACCTAACAGATCAAAACGAAAACTCTGTTCCGACACTGACAATGTTGAGTGTTCATGGAAAAAGTTCAAGGCAATCGTAAAATGCGTTTTAGACAGGTACGTGCCGAGTAAAACTGTGAGGGACGGGAAAAACCCACCGGGGTTCTACAACAAAGTTAGGAAACTACTGCGAAAGCAAAGAGAGCTTCACACCAAGTTTAAACGCAGCCAAAACCTCTCAGACAAACAGAAGCTAAACGATGTCAAAGTTAGCGTAAGGAGGGCTATGCGTGAAGCGTTCAGTGAATTCGAAAGTAAAATTCTATGTACCGACTTGACAGAAAATCCCAGGAAGTTCTGGTCTTACGTTAAATCAGTAACTGGCTCGAAACGACATATCCAGACACTCCGGGATGATGATGGCATTGAAACAGAGGATGACACGCGTAAAGCTGAAATACTAAACACCTTTCCCAAAGCTGTTTCCCAGAGGAAGACCGCACTGCAGTTCCTTCTCTAAATCCTCGCACAAACGAAAAAATGGCTGACATCGAAATAAGTGTCCAAGGAATAGAAAAGCAACTGGAATCACTCAACAGAGGAAAGTCCACTGGACCTGACGGGATACCAATTCGATTCTACACAGAGTACGCGAAAGAACTTGCCCCCCTTCTAACAGCAGTGTACCGCAAGTCTCTAGAGGAACGGAAGGTTCCAAATGATGGAAAAGAGCACAGGTAGTCCCAGTCTTCAAGAAGGGTCGTCGAGCAGATGCGTAAAACTATAGACTTATATCTCTGACGTCGATCTGTTGTAGAATTTTAGAACATGTTTTTTGCTCGAGTATCATGTCGGTTTTGGAACCCCAGAATCTACTCTGTAGGAATCAACATGGATTCCGGAAACAGCGATCGTGTGAGACCCAACTCGCTTTACTTGTTCATGAGACACAGAAAATATTAGATACAGGCTCCCAGGTAGATGCTATTTTCCTTGACTTCCTGGAAGGCGTTCGATACAGTTCCGCACTGTCGCCTGATAAAGTAAGAGCCTACGGAATATCAGACCAGCTGTGTGGCTGGATTGAAGAGTTTTTAGCAAACAGAACACAGGATCTTGTTGTCAATGGGGAGACTTCTACAGACGTTAAAGTAACCTCTGGCGTGCCACAGGGGAGTGTTAGGGGACCATTGCTTTTCACAGTATATATAAATAACCTAGTAGGTAGTGTCGGAAGTTCCATGCGGCTTTTCGCGGATGATGCAGTAGTATACAGAGAAGTTGCAGCATTAGAAAATTGTAGCGAAATGCAGGAAGATCTGCAGCGGATAGGCACTTGGTGCAGGGAGTGGCAACTGACGCTTAACATAGACAAATGTAATGTATTGCGAATACATAGAAAGAAGGATCCTTTATTGTATGATTATATGATAGCGGAACAAACACTGGTAGCAGTTACTTCTGTAAAATATCTGGGATTATGCGTCCGGAACGATTTGAAGTGGAATGATCATATAAAATTAATTGTTGGTAAGGCGGGTGCCAGGTTGAGATTCATTGGGAGAGTCCTTAGAAAATGTAGTCCATCAACAAAGGAGGTGGCTTACAAAACACTCGTTCGACCTATACTTGAGTATTACTCATCAGTGTGGGATTCGTACCAGATCGGGTTGACGGAGGAGGTAGAGAAGATCTAAAGAAGAACGGCGCGTTTCGTCACAGGGTTATTTGGTAACCGTGATAGCGTTACGGAGATGTTTAGCAAACTCAAGTGGCAGACTCTGCAAGAGAGGCGCTCTGCATCGCGGTGTAGCTTGCTCGCCAGGTTTCGAGAGGGTGCGTTTCTGGATGAGGTATCGAATATATTGCTTCCCCCTACTTATACCTCCCGAGGAGATCACGAATGTAAAATTAGAGAGTTCGAGTGCGTACGGAGGCTTTCAGACAGCCGTTCTTCCCGCGAACCATACGTGACTGGAACAGAAAACGGAGGTAATGACCGTGGCACGTAAAGTGCCCTCCGCCACACACCGTTGGTTGGCTTGCGGAGTATAAATGTAGATGTAGATGTAGAATATATTAATATGGTATGAATTAACGATTAATAAATGACACCACTAAAAGCTATTCATAAAGTAATTGTACAATAGTAACAATAATAATAATAACATAGCATCATCTGTAGCTATACCACAGTGTCGTGTCTTAGTCTGTCTGAACACGCTAATTAGACGAATCTTCATGGGCTTTTCACATATAACATCGGCGTAGCTTAGGGAAACGTATAGGTCTGATTTCATCAAAATCTGAGTACGAAAGAAGAGATACCATAATTTCAAATTTTAGGAGTCTGCTCTGTTTACAAGGGAAATTCGCCATCACACATCCCTCTTATTTAGTGGTAGCATCAAAACAGGAAGAAGATGTGCTGAACTGTGGAAAAAAAAGGGAAGTTGAACCAAGCTCAAGATGTGGAACAAATTAAATTAGTCTGCTACCAAACTGCTGACGTCATCGGTCCCTAGGATTACGCAGTACTTAATCTAACTTAAACTAACTTATGCAAAGGACAACACACACAACTATGCCCGAGGTAGGACTCGAACCTTCGAGGTTGAGAGCCGCGCGAACTGTGACAAGACCCCTAGACAGCAAGCTACTCCGCGCGGCGATGTGGAACATTGAGGGACTGTGATAACCAAGACGTCGTGGTTATGCGATCAGGGTGTTGGACTGTGAAGAGCGAGATCCGTGTTCTAATCGTGGTCGGCTTTCGGCATGGGTCACGTGCGCACCGGCTCTCCTCGCCGGACAGCGCACCAGAGTTGTTTACTTCCGCATCGCGGTATTTCTTGTTGTGTATCGTCCATTACTACTGCACCTTATGGCGCACTGTTACCGCCGAGCGACCCTTCAAGTAATATTCCAAGCCGAAGATGTCCGATCAAGCACTTACGAAATTGAACGTTCATTCGCGAAGAGCTACGTCTGGACCCTACAGGAAGTGATAGGTATTCACATCTCTATCACTGGCAGTATCGTCTATATAAAAATGACGACGGAGGAAGCAGATGCTGAGGTAATTCGACAACACGGACTCAAGTTCAAGCATTCTGATGGCATATTGGTGAGGTTACGGTAGATCACACTGGTTTCGGTCTTGGTACAATTCGGGTCTTCGAACTCCCTTTCGAAGTGCTACAAGGCACGGTCGTCGAAGCTTTCCGACCCTACGCAGTGTTGTGGGCCACATTGTGGAAAAATGGCCGACATTCACGATATACCACGTGTTGAATGGTGTTCGCCAAATCAAGACCGAACTGTCGAAACATACACCATCCTATCTGCTGATAGGTGGCGTGCGAGCCATTGTTATGTATGACGGTCAGCCGCGGACGTGTGCGGACAAGAGAGCTACGTTCGGTCAGACTGTCTCCACCGGCGTTTGCTCCAGGTCCCGAACAGTGATGCAGCTCCCAAAGAGACGGTCACTTCTTTACCAGACAGCCACAGCCGTGCATACCCCCGATGCGTCACCTCAGGAAGCATCTGTTCTCGCCCCGGAACTCCTCACTGGAAATGACGGTGCGGCCGCGGCCTTCCCGGCACCATCTCCTCCGACGGCTATGCAACCACCAACTCTCCAGAGCTCTATGACCAGCCCGGCCGCTGCGATGGACATCGATGCGAGTGCAGTGCTTACCTGTGCTTTTCTTCAGACAGGTGCGACCTCGGACATTGAACGTCCACATTCTGACACAGAAGAGCAGCGGTCGCCCCGAAAACGGAAGAAGAGAGGTCAAACGCCATCCAACGACACACGACTTCATGTGGCATCGCAGGCAGTGGACCGTATACAAGACATTGATCTCCCTTCGAGAGCCCTGGACCAGGCCACAGGATTGTCACCACTCCTCGCCCTCAATGAGTTCGACGGTCGCTTGCCACCTGCCGCCGATGGAGCAGATCGAGATGGTGGCCCGCCCGTCAGGCAGGGCCTCTTGGAGGTGCCTGACCCAACTTCCATCCAGTGACTGCGGGTACAATGACACCGCCACATGTTACACGCCAGCCAGACATCTCTGCAGGACCATCTGTGCCAACAGTGGCAGAACGCGCAAAACAATACCGCATTGCTACGATGAATCTGGCAACCATTCGTGCTCCACACAAATGGCAATGCCCTGAGAGACCATTTATGCTGCTGATGTCGACATTGCCCTCCTCCAAGAAGTGATCGTCGCTTATTTCTACGCCCACACTGGTTACATGGCACACATCCCCCATGCCTCTGACAACGGTAGTGGAGTCGCTATTCTCCTCCGCATTGGATTCCCTGCTCAAGATGTATTGTACTCCCCTAATACTGGAGGTATGGCTCTCACATTGTTCGGCGTCCACATCCTCAATGTATATGCTCCGTCCAGCTCCAGTCGACGTCGTGACCGACACACGACGAGGTAACGCCGCTTTTCAAGGGTCCCCTGGATGAAATGGCGATTTCAACTCCACACAAGGGCCTCCTGACCCAGTCCCACGTCATTCCTCGTGTGCGGCCATCTCCGTCATCATCGACAGACTTCAGCTTGTTGAAACACGGACAAAGGTTCGTGGCACCCACGCAGGTTTCACATACTATATGGCGCATTCGTCCAGTCGCCTCGTCCGTATATACCTCACTCGTTCCCTTGCTGCCGACACTCGACATGCCGAAGTATGACCTCTGGCTTTCTCTGACCGTGAATCCTACATCTGTGATGTCGTCCTCATCAGACAACAAGTGCGGCACAGTCGCGGCCTGTGGAAATTAAACGTCTCCCACCTTACTGTCCCTGATTGCCGACGGATCGTTGAGGATACGTGGACCCTCTATTGTAGACGTCGCCCGCCATACACATCCGCCTTATCTTGGTGGCTATCCTACGCGAAACCAGCTCTACACAGGGCACTGATATGGTATGGCAAGGATTTCAAAGCTTGGAAAGCGAGCACCATGGACTTTTATTATGCAGTGCTACGTGACTGCAGTTCCACGGCATTCTCTCCTGTCCGTCAGACGATAGTGCATCGTACTAAATCGCAGATCTCCTCACTTATGCAACGATGCTTGGAAGGGACACTTGTCAGGTCCTGCACCCGACACCATATGTCTTTCGAAACGATATCGATGCACAACCCCCTCAAAGAATGCCGACGTCGTCGTCGAGCTCTCATCCAAGATCTCACCGACTCGGAAGGACGATGGAACACGACGCAATGCGCCATTGGTTACGCTTTCTATTCTCATTTTAGACAGCTGTAAGCTGCCATGCCACGTGCCCTGACGTCAACTGAGGAGGTAGCAGCACTGACAATGTGGCTCAAGAATTATGGAAAAAGTGACCTCCGATGAGGTCCTAGATGCTATCAAAGTGGGAGCTGCCAACAAGTCTTCTTGACCTGACGGCCTCCCACTGAAATTTCTCAAGTGTTTTAGCTATCTTTTGGTACCTGCTTGGACGTCCATATGTCGTGAACTGATGTCACCCACGACGACGATCCCAGCCACCTTGCTTGATAGGGCCATTATCCCGGTCCACAAGCCACATGGGAGATCACGGCTCTGTGATTACCGGCCAGCACTCTACTCAACAGTGACGTGAGTATTTTCACCCTTTTGTTGTCCTCACGGCTGAAGAAGGCAGCAAGATGTGGGTGGTGACAACAATGTCCGTAAGGCCTTTGCCGTTACAGGGACATGATCGCTCTCGGGAGGTCGCAACATTTACCTGGAGCATTAACATCGCTTGACTTCAGTCAGACATTCGACAGTGTCGACCATGCCTTTCTGAAATCGGTCCTCCAACACAGGGGTTTTCGGCTCATATAGTAACGAGGCGGCGCGACTTCAAGAATACTCTGTGATGGTCGCTCACCCCGCCCTTAGCGATCGAGCGCTCTATCTGACGGGGTTGCCCACCTTCCACGATACTGTATGCTTTGGCATTAGAGCCCCAACTCCAGGGGCTTCACTAATGCCTGGTGGGCCTGACATTGCATGAGCAGCGCTTCTGTTCTACAGCATATACTAACTAGCCCTCTACCTCCGCAATGAAGGCGATGTTCGCGCGGTTCTGACTTGGGTGGCGACATTTGGGAAGGCATTGTGTGGTTCCCTTAACATTTCCAAATCGAAGGTTCTGCTCATTGGTGAGGGTTTACCTGAGAGACATGTCGCTCCTCTAAGTGTGGCCGCCAGCGTCCGCTATTTCGACACTGATTTTATAAATGAACTCCGTCGTTTGGAGGCAACAAACGGTACACGTCTCCTCTAAACGATCGGGACTGGCCGTGTGGACCACCGGCTTAGATCCGTCGACACTGTACAGCGTGCGCAATACGTGAATGCTTACCACGCTTTCTCTGTCTCGTGATGACTGGGTGTTTTGTGATGTCCTTAGGTTAGTTAGGTTTAAGTAGTTCTACGTTCTAGGGGACTGATGACCATAGATGTTAAGTCTCATAGTGCTCAGAGCCATTTGAACCATTTGAGCTTACCACGCCTCTCGCATCTCCCATGTACTACAAGTGTTTCCGGTTCCGATTACCCTCGCAAGTCGTAAGTTGATGGCGCTGGGATCCTTTGTCTGTACCGGGATGTCATTTAAAGTTCAATATTCCTCCCTTGCTCTCCCCTGAGAGCGTGGTTGAGTGGGGTTATTTCATGTGTCAGACAAAGTTACGGCACTTTTTGTTAGCTCCCAACTGAAAGTCTGCCTGATGACTTTGACCGAACTGCTTTTGCATGAATATGCGCCAGTCCCCACGTCAGCCCCAGTCATGCTATCAGACATTCCGCCTCCCCTTTTATAACCCTCGGCACTTCTTTCTTGAAGTAAGTTACATCCTCCACTCCTTACATCTTCCATGTATAATCCGCACAAAGACTGCACACGACTCGTTACAAAGATGTCAAACCTCTAACTCCATCGAACACAAGTTTCCCCAGATCATATGGCGTCTTGTGTACAAAGCGATGCATGCAGGTTATCTCGACACCAGCGTTCAGTCCACCTGTATATCACCGTCAATGGCAAACAGGTCAGCCAGTTTCGCTTGCACTGGATCCGCCTCTCTGACGCACCACTCTGTGTTCACTGAGGTGTAGAGGACACGTACGCTCATCGATTCTCATGTGGTCTGTCGTCTGACTCTGGAGGCTCGTGCAGCGTACCTTGGTTTTCCTTACCAGACAGACACCTGCTCAGATCACTTTCTTGACGATTTATTCCCAGATGTGTTTAATTACCACGATCGACACTGTGCACTTGATCGCAACCCCAGATACAAGCAGTTTTCTAATTTTCTATGGAGCGCCTTTCATGACCCGCCTTCCAGCTGGAACGTCCAATCCATGAGATGCTGATGCATATTTTGCCGACATGATGTTCTGAACGCACTACAAACAGAATCTCTGCTAAAATTTCGAACAGACACGTTTGAATGTTCCGCCAATCAGAAGGCGCTTGTGACTCCTGGAATTCTGGTACATAGAATAATTTTATAAAAAAAAGTAAATAAATAAGTAGAAGAAAATAAAAATACACCTACAAAAAACACAAACAAATGAAAAGAAGTAATAAAAAATCAGTGTTGTGCCCCATTACATTTTTTCCACAAAATGACCTTCTGGTCATTGACGCACCCGTTCGATGCATTTAAATTTGTGTCTATGTCGTGCTGTACCGCCCATTTGCAACAGCGAGGTGCAATGAAAGGATCTCAAGACGTACGTACCTCCTATTTGCTCTACTCAAGAACTACATGTTATGACTCCTGCTTCCGTATTAGAAGTTCTGAGTCTCGAATTCCTTTGTTATAATATAGTTCAAACCGGTTTATTTGTTGTTTTAAATTCTGTGAAAGATTTCTGCTGAATCTCAACTGCAAGAGGAGAGCAGATACTTCAAAGACCGGACGGAAAGTGTGGTGTCACCGCCAGACACCACACTTACTAGGTGGTAGCCTTTAAATCGGCTGCGGTCCGGTAGTATACGTCGGACCCGCGTGTCGCCACTATCAGTGATTGCAGACCGAGCGCCGCCACACGGCAGGTCTAGAGAGACTTCCTAGCACTCGCCCCAGTTGTACAGCCGACTTTGCTAGCGATGGTTCACTGAAAAATTACGCTCTCATTTGCCGAGACGATAGTTAGCATAGCCTTCAGCTACGTCATTTGCTACGACCTAGCAAGGCGCCATTATCATTTGCTATTTATCTTGTGATGCATGTACCGTCAGACCGATGTTTACCAATTATGGATTAAAGTTAAGTATTCCAGAAGCTACGTACCTTTTTTGCTTGTCTCTATTCCTTTAACTGTTCCAGACCTCACGCCAGCCTGCGTGAGCTTAAACGCGTGCCTTTCGGCTACCTCACAGTGGCTTGGCTGTTTTGCCAAGTCACAACAGAAAGTTCGTAAGTTTTCAAAAATTGGTCACAAAGAATTTTTGAACACCGACCCCCTACTTTCCAGTCCAACACCATAACCACCCAACCACGATGCCTTAAGTATAATAATTCGCTCGATGTTACACATCTTGAGCTTGGACGGCTCATGTGTGTCTATTTTGCTCCTTTTCTCACAGTTCAGTATACCTTCCAGTTTTCATGTTTGATATTTGTGCTGTTTTTGATTGGCTGTTCGCTGAGCTATTTTACCATTCAAACTGATGGGGGTGCGATGGGGAGTTCTCGTTGTTAGTAGTTAGGATGTTTACCCTGGTGAAGGAGTGACACCAAAGGACCAATAGATAGAACTATTAGTATCGTAGTACAACAAAAAACTGATAGATGGCGGGCGTTTTGACTCAGTGACAGAAGAATTTTAGGAAATTTACGACAGTGACAGAATTAAGCCCCCGACTCTTATCCTTACGATTTCAAACTAACATAGAATTAATTGGCTAAGATTACTGATTTCGTTGATGTATTAAAAACTTAACAAAATTGTTTTTCTTTTTTGGATGTGTTTCACTTATATTTGACTTCTTGAATAGGATAAATGAATTTAATTGCGAATGATGCTATAAGGGTTTCGTTTCCCCCCCCCCCCCTCCCCCCCCCCCCCCCCCCACACACACAAGGGCCTTTAGTTGTGAGGCACGGGCGTGTAGCTAGTCAAAATAATATACACATAATACGCACTTAAATTCTATATAATTACATCACACATATTTCAGTGGTTCAGCATTACAAGTAATAATATTTCACTCATTTAAGTCGACAGCAGCACTGTAGCCGATGCTGGAATGGGAAACTTTGCCTTAACGAACATCGGATAAAATATTTTCGTTGTGTCTTGCATCTTGTACACGAAAATAGCAAACGGTTCACGTCTCATTCCTCATTACATAAACCACATAGCAGAGAGTCATTAATTATTTACGGAACAGGTTGTTTGGAAAATTTGCCGTCACTTAAAAGGACATGAGCGTAATCTTTGTTTTAAATCATCACTTTCGATTCCAATTGATAAACCAAGGAGATAATACTGGTTTAGGTTGCAGCCAATGATAATTCACTGCTTCTCACATCTTTGTCGGGTCCCACTTCGTCTGCCAGTCGTTTCGCTTTATCATTGATTAAGTTCAGATTTTCTTGGTAAGGAAATCCATCACTTGGAATTTCGCCTAAGTTCATTGCTCGTTTCACAAATCTTCCTACTATTGCATTATGAAAGATAAGACAACGTCTTTGTGTTCACAAGAGATTTGCTACTATTCTTGCTTGCTTATTTTTATGAACGCACATTGGTTTGATTCAGGATTCCAGTACATGATATTATTCCATAAGTCAAATAACCTTGCTTTATTCGTTATTCTGAAGCTCTTTTGCACACTTACGGACTCAGTATCATCATGTGCTTCGCGTGCAGGATCTGCCGTATTATAATGCCTGCCTGTTTGTGATGTCTTCCACTTGAGTATACATTTGCCTCCTTAGCTAGGGAATATAGAGTTTCAGAGTGTTCTGGAGATTATGTTGAAAAACAGAGTATTTATTAATTGACCAATATTTAAATTTTTGTATGGGTAAATGTATATTGAAACTCATCCTGGATTCAGCCACAGTTTCATGTGGTAATCTAATGAGGATAGATGGCAGAAAAAAAGGCCTCGGTTTCAAAGACTATTGTCCTAACCTGCAAACTACTTGAAGCCATGCAGTGAAATCGGTGCGAAGCATAGGGTGGGCACTAAACTGGTCAAGGGAATGCCAAAGGAGCATCGTAACACAACACTCAACATAGTTGGGGGTGGCTCCGGACAGCAAGAGTGGAGGACGTGAAAGAGAATGACGTTGGATGATGTGGAAGAGCTGTAGAAATATTGAAATAATAAGTAGCTAAAGGAGTAACACTAAAGCTGTAGGACAGGCAGGGTTATTGAATGCGAACTTGAATTTAATGAAACTTGAGTTTTATGAAACAATATGGTGTAATCGGCGCTAATCTTGTATGTTAGCAGTTGGTGCTGTTAAAAACAGTGCAAATAACGAGTTATAGGTTACGACAAAAATTGTATCTCTATTACTTCACTTAAACATTTACCTACAAATCAAAGTTAATAAAAGGTCGATGCTCTCAAGCTGATTTCACAACCATCTTGCAGGTAACACAGAGTTTACTGTACGTACTGAACGAAAATGTTATGGGCCTGTATCTGTGTGTTCTAATTAATCGATTTGTCAAACTAGTTTACTATTATTCTGATTTTGTCCCTTAGTGTGATTTCGATTTCATATTGATTGAGGTAATTCTCTTCATACCGGTGCAATTTACTTACGAATGTATTCACTATGTAAAGTGTTGCCTGTAAAAATGATCGCATTAAGACAGTCTTTCTGATACTATACTTTATAATAACCTCCACTGCAAAAAGTAATATTTAAAAATTAAATCGGGAAAATTCAGTAGACAGCATATTGTAACTGGCTCCCCATGTCAGGATACATCACAGTGGAAACGTTCTAACTGTTGTGGATGAAGCTCATGAAGAGTACAACGATTATTACCTATAATACAGTGTATTATTGACCAATAATATTGACAACGTTTGTAAAAACCTTTAATCTCCAAAAGAGAGAAATATTCTTATAACGTTATCAGCATTGAAATTGCATAATATATTTCATGGAAAGTGAACTAATATTATGTCGTAAAAAGATTTTACTGGAGACTTTGGTTGAAGCATTCCGTATAACACGGTTTAGTAATTGGATCAGGGGTTTGCCAATTTTTGTCAGAAATTTCGCAATGATTTTTGAAAGGACTGAAACTCACTTTGGCGATGGTTTCTGGTCTGCATCCAGATACAAGGACCACTTTTAAAACACTTCATTTAGCTGAAAGTACAGCCATACAGGTGTTCTCACTTTCATTCAAAATACATGCACTTCCACCAAAGTATGTCTAAAAACTTTCCTTAAAGTTGTACATTGTTGTTACTTTTTTCTAACTAGGATGACATTTACACAAAATTATGTCCGTTTTGAATGGTAACCACAAAGTTGAAATTATCTCGCAAACAATACGTTTGCGGACCTATGTTTACCGAGACCTTTTTTGCTTCTGGTTCCGTGTACTCTCAATTGCATGCGTTTACGCCATTAATTATTACACACCCTGTATTTTGGTTATAGCCCATGAATAATGCATGAAGGGAACAAAAACTACCTTCTAACATGCTGGAAACCGTAGTCTGAAGGTGTTAGCGCAGTCAGTTTCTTTGTTGTGTACAAATACAAAATGGGACATCACTATACAGGGTGGTTCATTGATCGTGATCGGGCCTAATATCTCACGAAATAAGCGTGAAACGAAAAAA
Source organism: Schistocerca americana (assembly GCF_021461395.2). NCBI lineage: Eukaryota > Metazoa > Arthropoda > Insecta > Orthoptera > Acrididae > Schistocerca > Schistocerca americana. The sequence continues at coordinate 375,546,252 of NC_060124.1, read as the reverse complement.
CTACAAAGTACGAAACTTGTCTATCTTGAAGGGGGAAATCAGATGGCGCTGTGGTTGGCCCGCTAGATGGCGCTGCCATAGGTCAAACGGATATCAACTGCGCTTTTTTAAATAGGAACCTCGATTTTTTATTACATACTCGTGTAGTACGAAAAGAAATATGAATGTTTTAGTTGGACCACATTTTTCACTTTGTGATAGACGGCGCTGTAAAAGTCACAAACATATGGCTCACAATTTTTGACGAACAGTTGGTAACTGGTAGGTTTTTTAAATTAAAATACGGAACGTAGGTACGTTTGAACATTTTATTTCGGTGTTCCAATGTGATACACGTACTTTTGTGAATTTATCATTTCTGAGAACGCAAGCTGTTACAGCGTGATTACCTGTAAATACCACATTAATGCAACAAATGCTCAAAATGATGTCCGTCATCCTCAATGCATTTGGCAATACGTGTAACGACATTCCTCTCAACAGCGAGTAGTTCGCCTTCCGTAATGTTCGCACATGCATTGACAATGCGCTGACGCATGTTGTCAGGCGTTTTCGGTGGATCACGATGGCAAATATCCTTCAACTTTCCCCACAGAAAGAAATCTGGGGACGTCAGATCCGGGGAACGTGCGGGCCATGGTATGGTGCTTCGACGCCCAATCCACCTGTCATGAAATATGCTATTCAATACCGTTTCAATACTCGATCTATGTGCCGGACATCCATAACGTTGGAAGTACATCGCCATTCTCTCATACAGTGAAACATCTTGTAGTAACATCGGTAGAACATTACGTTCGAAAGCAGCATACATTGCCAAATTTAGACTGTTATCGATAAAATGCGGCCAATTATCCTTCCTTCCATAATGCCGCACCATACATTAACCCGCCAAGGTCGCTGATGTTCCACTTGTCGCAGCCATCGTGGATTTTCCGTTGCCCAATAGTGCATATTATGCCGGTTTACGTTATCGTTGTTGGTGAATGACGCTTCGTCGCTAAATAGAATGCGTGCAGAAAATCTGTCATCGTCCCGTAATTTCTCTTGTGCCCCCAGTGGCAGAACTGTACACGACGTTCAGAGTCGTCGACATGCAATTCCTGGTGCAGAGAAATATGGTACGGGTGCAATCGATGTTGATGTAGCATCGTCAGCACCGACATTTTTGAGATTCTCGATTCTCGCGTAATTTGTCTGCTACTGATGTGCGGATTAGCCGCGACAGCAGATAAAACACCTACTTGGGCATCATAATTTGTTGCAGGTCGTGGTTAACGTTTCACATGTAGCTGAACACTTCCTGTTTCCTTAAATAACTACGGTCGCAGGTTCGAATCCTGCCTCGGGCATGGATGTGTGTGATGTCCTTAGGTTAGTTAGGTTTAAGTAGTTCTAAGTTCTAGGGGACTGATGACCACAGATGTTAAGTCCCATAGTGCTCAGAGTCATTTGAACCATTTTTGAACCTTAAATAACGTAACTATCCGGCGAACGGTCCGGACACTTGGATGACGTCGTCCAGGACACCGAGCAGCATACATAGCACACGACCGTTGGGCATTTTTATTGCAATAGCCATACATCAACACGATATCGACCTTTTCCACAATTGGTAAACGGTCCATTTCAACACGGGCAATGTATCACGATGCAGATACCGTCCGCAATGGCGGAATATTACGTGATACGACGTACTTATACGTTTGTGTCTATTACAGCGCCAAAGCGAAAAAAGTGGTCCAGCTAAAACATTCATATATCTTTACGAACTACACGAATATGTAATAAAAATGGGGGTTCCTATAAAGAAACGCAGTTGATTTTTTATTTATTTATTTTATTTATTTATTTATTGTTCCGTGGGACCACATTTAGGAGAAGTCTCCATGGTCATGGAACGAGTCAATACATGAAATTATAACACGATTGTAGAAACAGATAAAACGAAATATAAGAAACATATTCAGGCGACAAGTCGTTAGTTTAAATAAAGAAAATCAAGAATGTAACACTGGAATTTGCTTAATTTTTTAGCTCTTCCAGGAGCTCCTCGACAGAATAGAAGGAGTGAGCCATGAGGAAACTCTTCAGTTTGGACTTAAAAGTGTTTGGGCTACTGCTAAGATTTTTGAGTTCTTGTGGTAGCTTATTGAAAATAGATGCAGCAGAATACTGCACTCCTTTCTGCACAAGAGTCAAGGAAGTGCATTCCACATGCAGATTTGATTTCTGCCTAGTATTAACTGAGTGAAAGCTGCTAACTCTTGGGAATAAGCTAATATTGCTAACAACAAACGACATTAAAGAAAATACATACTGTGAGGGCAATGTCAAAATTCCCAGACTATTGAATAGGGGTCGACAAGAGGTTTTCAAACTTACACCATACATAGCTCGAACAGCCCGTTTTTGAGCCAAAAATATCCTTTTTGAATCAGAAGAATTACCCCAAAAAATAATACCATATGACATAAGCGTATGAAAATATGCAAAGTATACTACTTTTCGTGTTGAAATGTCACTTATTTCAGATACTGTTCTAATGGTAAATAAAGCGGCATTTAGTTTCTGAACAAGATCCTGAACATGGGCTTTCCACAACAGCTTACTATCTATCCGTACACCTAGGAACTTGAACTGTTCCGTCTCGCTTATAACATGCCCATTCTGTCTGATTAAAATGTCAGTTCTTGTTGAATTGTGGGTTAGAAACTGTAAAAACTGAGTCTTACTGTGATTTAGCATTAAATTATTTTCCACAAGCCACGAACTTATATAATGAACTACATTATTTGATAATGTTTCAATATTACACACAAGATCCTTCACTACCAAGGTGGTGTCATCAGCAAACAGAAATATTTTTGAATCACCTGTAATACTAGAAGGCATATCATTTACATAAATAAGAAACAGCAGTGGCCCCAGCACCGACCCTTGGGGAACGCCCCATTTAACAGTGCCCCATTGGGACTGAACATCATTACCACTCTCAATATTGCGGAGGATTACCTTCTGCTTTCTGTTCTTAAAGTAGGAGGCGAACCAATTGTAAGCTACTCCCCTTACTCCATAATGTTCCAACTTCTGCAGTAATATTTTGTGGTCAACACAGTCAAAAGCCTTCGTTAAATCAAAGAAAACACCTAACGTTCGCAACCTTTTATTTAATCCGTCCAAAACCTCACAGAGAAAAGAGACTATAGCATTTTCAGTTGTCAAGCCATTTCTAAAACCAAACTGTACATTTGGCAGCAAATTATGTGAATTTAAATGCTGCAGTAACCTTGTATATACAACCCTCTCGATAACTTTAGCAAACACCGATGGCATAGAAATAGGTCTATAATTGTCAACATTATCCCTGTCTCCCTTTTTATAAAGTGGCTTCACTACCGAGTACTTTAATCGGTCAGGAAACCGACCACTCCTAAAGGAAAAGTTACAGATATGGCTAAGTACTGAGCTAACATACGTGGAACAATACTTCAGTATTCATATATATATATTCAGTATTCAGTATTCAGTATTCATATATATATATATTGATATCCGTTTGACCTATGGCAGCGCCATCTAGCGGGGCAATCATAGCGCCATCTGGTTTCCCCCATCAAGATAGAGGAGTTTCGTTCTTTGTAGTTTTTTCGTTTGATGCTTATTTCGTGAGATATTTGGCCCGGTCACTATCAATGGACCACCCTGTATAATAAAAAAATGCTATTCGGAAGAGACAGCATTATTTTTCCCGTCTACCTCCGCTGTAGCCAGTGCCAAGGCCGGCCGAGAAAGGAGGAGGGGGAGGGGTAAAAACTGACGCAGGTGATAGTACCTCATGAAGGGCCCCTTGTCACGGTAACGCTGAAGACCTCAATAGCATCTCTACAGCGGAGCTGGCGATAGAGGCAAAGCTGCAACTTAATGTCCACTTCATAGGCGGTGGTCAGTTGTCGAACTGGGTGGGCTGGTACCAGGCAGCAGTGGGCGTCAGTGTCGACTTGATGCACAGAGCAAGTGATGGTTTGGATATATCAAGATCGATGACTCTTGGGCAAAACTAATCATGGTATGATTCTTCGGCCGTGATACTGCGATGTGGAAAGAAAATTGAATGAGTATCACGATATTATACTTCCTGAAAATCTGAAGACGAAGAATAATGATCGCAGTTCAAAAATGGTTCAGATGGCTCTGAGCACTATGGGGCTTAACTTCTGAGGTCATCAGTCCCTAGAACTTAGAACTACTTAAACCTAACTAACCTAAGGACATTACATACATCAATGCCCGAGGCAGGATTCGAACCTGCGACCGTAGGGTCGCGAAGTTCCAAACTGAAGCGCCTAGAACCGCTCGGCCACATCGGCCGGCATGATCGCAGTTCTTGGAGTAAAAAACTCCGTACGTAAATTACTCCCCCGTTCGGTTCTCTGGGTGGGCAGTGGTTCAGGGGGTGTCACCAAAAGAAATGACTATTTTAATTTCTTGATCGGGACCTGGAACATAAGAGCACTTCGAAGGGCAGGGAAACTGTAAGGTCTGAAGCGAGAAATGAACAAATGTGAAGTGAACACAATGGGTTTAAGAGAAGTGAGGTAGGCAGATGGCGGTGAAATAGCATCAGATGATTACACAATGTCTTATTCGGATGACAAAAGTTTTGAACGTGGTGTAGCAATAGTGATGGAAAATCAAATATTTGAGAGTGTAACTGTATTAGTGTGCCATAGTGAACGTTTAATGTTTGTGAAAATAAGTGCAGAAACAGTGGATATTCTGATAGTTCAGGTGTACATGAGAACATTAGACCATGATGACGAAGAAGCAGAGAAAATGTACGATGAAATTAGAGAGATGATCTACTCTGAAGGCAAAGAAAGAGTAAACCCGTTAGTCAAGGGCGACACAAATGGCGTGTTTGGAGAAGGTAGGGAAGCAAACATTGTGGGACAACATGGGTTGGCAGGAAGGACGACAGAGGAGGTATGATAGTGGAATTATGTCATCAAAACAACAATTGGTTCAAGAAAAGGAAGAGTAAACTGTATGCATGGGAACACCCAGGAGACATTAACAGATATCAGATAGACATCCTCGTCAAACAGAGGTTTACGGGTAGTGTGAAAGTTTCCAAGTCTACGCCAACTGCCGATGTCGACTCGGGTCACAACCTTTTGGTTACAAACATCAGTACAAGAGTGAAGAAGATCCCACAGTATGGGAGAAGGAAGCAGTCAGGGGACCTGGAAAATCTAAAAGAGAACAACGAGGCAATAAGAAAATCCTTAGATCAGGAATTAGCTTAGCGAGAGGTGGAAATCAAAGTGTGGAAATGCAGTGCTGATATATTTAACTGGGCTTGTGGAATATCTTAAATAGTGAGGTTGGGAGAACAGTAAAAGAGCTTGAGGAAACCTTTGATCACCAATAACATACTGGGGAATATGGAGGAAAGGGGAAAGTCAAAGAGAGACACTACAAAGAAGAGAAAGGCACGATCTCATGTACCAAAAAACGAAGGAGCTGGGAGGGACCGAGAACAAAGGACTACGAACTTTTGGAATCGAAGACTCTACAGGACGTTACTGAGAAAGCGGAGGTACTGAAAATATGGGAAGAATACGTAAAGGAGCTCTTCGATGAGGAACATTGGCAGCAAGACATCGAAATACAGACATAGGGGGCTATTGAATAAGACGAAAAAGGGCCCGGAGTTCTGACAGCAAAAGTAGAGAAGGCGATTAAGTACATGAAGAGTAGAAAAGCTACAGGAGACGACCACATATCGGTGGATTTGCTGAAAGAAATCGGAAACGGAGGTTTGAAACCGTTGATGCAACTCATCAACACAATCTACGAAGCAGGAGAATGTCCTAAGACTTTTTGGACCTCACAATGGTTGCTCTTGAGAAGAAACAAAAAGCCAAGAAATATAGTTTTACAGAACAGTTGATCCTATTTCACACCTGGCGAAGATCATAAGATCATCATAGGAGTACTCAACAGACGGCTGGAACATAAAATAGAAGAAGTAATGGGATAGAACCATTTTGGTTTTGGGAAAAGAAAAGGGAGAAGCCGCCGGTAAGGTGGGGATCTTCTTGGGGGAAAGTTTCAGCTGTTAACGGAGAAATTTGTGCTTGTTTCGTAGACTAGCAGAGTGCTTTCGACCGAGTCAAATGGGCAAAATAGATGAACGAGATAGCAATCAACTTTAGAGACCGGAGACTACTCCTCAATTTGTACGTGGGACAAAACGCAAAGATTCGGCTGAACTACGGAGAAAAGAACACTGTGGAAGTAGCAATAGCTGTCAGACGAGGATGTTGTCTATCGCCGAGTCTCTTAAACCTGTATGAAGAATGGCTCGTGAGAGAAGCTTTGAAGAGATGCGGATACTTCAGGATAAGAGAACGACTCATCAACACCATCAAGTATGCAAATGATCTGATAGTGCTCGCCAAATATTAAAGACGACTGCAGCACATGATTAACCCATTGGTGAAAACTGGGAGAAAATATGGCATGTAAATCAACATCGAGAAATCAGAAGTCATTCATATATCGAAAAGAGAGAAACCATTAAGAATAACTGTCGTTAATCGATAACTGGAGAATGTCATGCAGTTCAAGTACTTGTTAAGTTTGCTGAAAGAAGATGTCCACTGCACAAAATAAATTCGAGTAAGAATCGCAATGGCCAAACCCGCATTCAACAAGGAAAGGACACTGCTGACCAGAAACTTGAGCTTGGCAATAAGGAAGTAACTGGTGAAGCGCTACATTTAGAGAATTGCACTGTACGGAGCAGAGACATGGACCATGAGGAAAATACTTAGGCTTGAGGGGCTCATACATGACGTCATCGAAAGAAAGATCAAAGGGTCTACGGGGTGAGGGAGAAGAAGAATCCAACATCTGGATGACATGAAAGATGGAAGGAGATACAGAAGACTGACGGAAGAAGCTGAAGACAGGGAACATTGACGTTAGAAATTCTCCATACGAAGACACGGACCTGCTACTAGCAGAATACTTCATAATAATAATAATGATGATAATAATAATAATCATCATCATCGTCTATCCATCTGTTATTTCACATGAGCCCTTTCCATTTGCAGATCATGAGCTGCAACCAAGATTGTGGCATCCAATACAGAGATGATGATAAACATCATACGATCAAAAGTATTCAGGTACCTATTAGTGGACATTGACATGGAGTGTGTCCAGACTTTGCAAGTACGACTGCTTGAACTCTGTTGGTTTTTCTAAAATAACCTCGTAGCAAAGAAATATTTTACTACTTCACTTTCAAGATTGTGAAAAATATTGACTGTACACAAAGTTGACTGCTTAGTAACGATTCTAACTGGTTGTTTATTCAGAAATGTTTTTACACGAAGGATTAACATGTCCAAAATCATATTTATTTTTACGTATTAGGAACTAACTTCTCTAGCAGTGAGCAATCCATGAGATAGAAGTTTAACCAAAACTCAGTACAGCTATCAATTTTACAATACATTGATAACTACGTGGAAGTATGCAAAGCTGCCGATGTAACTTGGATCACAATTCTTCACAAAACCATTTTCAAAATCCATAAACACTCTCGTCATCTTATTCAATCATTTCCAGCAAATCTGTATTCAGTATTTAGCAGCTGAAATCAGATAAAAATTTACTGACCATTCAGTTTTGAGACGGTCTCTATCTATTTCACAGAGGCTACCGCTGTCAGACCTTTTCTGTCTCTCCGCTAGGTGGTGGGTGGGGCTGCGGTAGAAGAGACCTTATAACGATATATTTACGTAATGTGTATGCATAAACATACAGTTATAAATGTCCCCGTTCGTAGTCACTAATTATAACAATATGTTTACTTTTGTGCTGTAACATATAGCTATAATCAGCGATGGAAATATATTTGCGAACGCCGACCGTGTGCGGCTGTTTCTTGTTGGAACGTCTGATCAGTTGGAAGTTGCATTACAGAGGAGAGTAAATGCCTAATCAAAATATAATTATTTTTGGATAGCTCAACATGAAATTTCCTAAGGGACCGTAGTTTATCATACATTTACCAGTAGAAAATCGCGCGGAGAAAATATTTCGCTGCATGCAACTTCCGTCCGATCAGACGATCCAACAAGAAACAGCCGCACATGGTCGGCGTTCGCAAATATATTTCCATTGTTGATTATAGCTATGTGTTACAGCACAAAAGTAAGCGTATTGTTATAATTAGCGACTACGAACGGGGACATTTATAACAGTATGTTTATGTATACGCATTACGTAAACATATCGTTATAATTGGCGCCCGAACAGGGACCCGAATTAAAAAAAAACTCAAAGGAATAAAAATTTATATAAGATACTCAGTGTGGAAATATTCGTAAAGAATAGTAGCTAATCTTGCGCTTTTTATTTGTTACATGGCATCAAACACCATCCAATAAAATTTCCATTGAGCGAAATAAAAGAGATATTCAGAGAAAATTACGGAAGAGAGATTTTTTTTGGAACAGAATTTGTGCGAAAATCTAGTTGCAACGCCCAAGGCTGTCATCAGCAACGTAAGTTAAAATTTCGCTAGCCGTAGCCAAGCTTCCTTAATTTCAGCCGACATTCATCAATTTGTGACGATCTTTAGTAGCTGCAGTAAAAATTTGCTTTGAGTTCAGTAGATTGCATTTAGTAGATTGGTAATTTCTGTAAGTATTCTTTAAATTCCATTGTTGTGAATTTCATATCACTTGTTTTTAAATGTCCGCTGCCTGTTCACGGAGCTGACCAGCCTTAGTTTTCTATTATTTTTCGGTCCAGAATAGTCTCTTGTTCTCGTGACGTGCAATTCCCGACATTCCGATCTTGTGACAACCGACTCGCAACCGATAAATTACATCTCTGTCGACAGCTGACGTCCGTAGCTTAAACGAACTTCATTGACTTACTGTCTGTAAATAAGTGAGCTATGGCAGACGATAAAATGTCATCACTAGATTCAAATGAACAAAATGAAACGAGTGAAGTGTCGCGTCGCTTACGGTCCCGCAGGATAATTAGTAGTGCTGTAACACCAATCGAAACAATTGTAGAAAGTGAAGTGGGAAATCTTATGGACGTTGATAACTCGCACCATAATGTTACCGGTGCTGAACTAGATAATGCCAGCATAGCTTCTTCCACTAGTACTCGTAGCCATATACCGGTTACAAGGGAGGCAGGTGAAAGCAATTCAGGGGTAGTGACAGACGATGTATTCAAACAGCTACTGAGTAAAATAAGTCAAATGATGCAGGACGGGAATCGCCAAATGAAAGACGAAAATAGACAAATGTTAGCCTCGCTTGAAGATAAACTTTCTACAGTAACTGAAGATAAACTTTCTACGGTAAGCGAAGAAATAAAAACTGTTAGAGAAAACGTAGCCAAAGAAGTAGCAAAGCAAGTTAAGGATTCTGTTTCTCAAATGCGAAGTGGAATAATTTTCGAACTGATTGACACTTTAGCTACCATGCAAAGCGAGACAGCTGACATCCGAAACGCAACCAAGAATCTTGACTTCACTGTAACCACGGTTAATCACAGATTAGACAGAGTAACTACACAGGTAGAAAAACTAACCGAGGGAATGTCAAACTTGACTTTTGAAACTGAAATGAAAGTAAAGGAGAGGCTAGATAGTCATGAGAGAGAATTTAGAGAAAAGTATGAGAACTGGATTGCTGGAAAGGACAAATTTGTCGAAGATAAAATTAACAAAGACCTAGTAGAGACTGTGAAAGCAACCACTCTTGGTATCTTGTCAGCTCCTGGAAGCTCCGGAGATACTGTAATGTCTGAACTCGGTAGCATTAGGCGTCCCCTTCAGCAAGAATTACCAAATTGGAAGCAAGAGGTAACGGAACAGCTAAATAACCTGAAGGCACAAGTGAGTAGTAGTTCCCGAATACAGAGACCGAATTATCCTAACTCTTTAGCCTCAGAGGAAGAAGATGAATTATTTCGGCAATTCCGAATACCTGTTGTATCTAATGAACACACTTCACCACCACATATTACAGTTAGTCACCGAAACCAAGAATCGGACTCAGTAGTAAAAATGATGAAGGAAGAAAGCATGATAAAGCATCAAGTTTTTCAAACCTTTAACCCGGAAAAGCGAAATATCCACCCAATTGTTTTTCTTCGTGGATTCTCTGGCATTTTTCCAAATTCGTGGACTGATAGACAGCGTATCCAATTTGTTACCGGATATATAGGTGGCGAATCGGCAATATGGGGAACCGAAATGGTCGATAAGTGTCGAACGTGTGAGGAGTTTGAGCACTGTTTCCTAAGCAAATTTTTGAGCGAAGGTATTCAGAAGCGCCTTCGTAAAGAAGTCTATAATGCAGAACAATTTGACCCCAGGAATAGTAGCCTGAGGAAGTACTGCGAAAAATATCTTGGCAAAATCAGGTATTGGGATACCCCTATTAATAGTAAGGATGTAATTATGATTCTGAAATCTAAATTACCCATATCGATTTGTGAAAAGCTGATAGCCATACCAGATGATGATCCAGATACCTTTCTGTCGATATTAGATTCCCTAGACCTGATATATGAGGACATGAGAGCTAACAAACCGCGGAATACTCCGCACAATTCTTGGCCACTTCATTACGAGAGTAACGGCTATGAAAAGCCAGGGAACGGTTACAAAAATAGCAACGATTGGCAAAACGGAAATAAAGGCAATGGGTATCCGCACAAAAGGAATAGACATAATCAACACAACCGATTCAATCCCATGTATAGCACGACTGGTAAACAGTACGGCAATCAACCGTACAAGCAGAAGTTTGGAAATGGTTTCAGTCAAAAAGGTTGGCCACAGCAGAGCGGATCGCAATGGAATGCACCGTACTCGGGCAGCCAACACTCAAATTACGGGCAGCAACAAACAGCGATAACGCCCACTCATACCAATACAACTCCACGCCTAGTAAAAATCAAGCGCAAGGGATTGTACAGAAACACACAGTTTAACGGCAAACCACAGTGTGAAGGTGGATTTCACAGTAACAATTCCAGAAATCATAATAGTAACAAAAATCATCAGACCCCGCGAAGGCATTACAATCCCCCTGTATTTTTCGCAAACGCGGAAGACAGTAACACGTGTTGGACACCAGAACAAACGCAGCAATATTTTGACACGAGGTTTGTGCATAACAGTAATTTTGTTCTCACAATGTCAGATTGGTCGAACTTTCTAATGATGAAGGCCAATCAAAACCACACAAGCAGAAAAACTAAGTTCAGCATCTGAAAGCTCCCTAAGTGATGCTGTGAGACAGAATGGGGGCGACCACTTCGACGGAGAGACTAACCATGACGTACTTGTACTGAGATACAATGACGGGATTGACATGAGACAAGAATTATTACAAGAGGAAGAGACGACCGACGTTGATGAACCGATAGGTGACCAAGTGCAAGCTATGGCAAAACTTCCTATAGCCGGAATTTTGACGACTGTAATCCTACATACAGGTGCAAATATTAATGCTATGTCCTTATGTTTCTATAGGCATATTAGTACATTAATTAAAATTCCAACATTACGCGTCCAAGGATGTTCAATAACAGGAGCCATCGGCTCCCAGACACAAGAGGTCAGTATACAAGCTTGGGTGCCACTGGAGATTCAATCAATACCCATAAAATGTATTTTCCTCGTTGTCAAGAATTTGGCAGTGCCATGTCTCTTGGGAATGGATTTTCTACGACGATATAGAGCCCGAATAGATCTTTATATAGGCATTTGCACACTGTTAGTACAGCAAACAGAAATTGCACTGGAGTTAGTGAAAGAAAGAGTAAAAAACTTTGGCACTTGTGATAGCATTAGATTACAAAGGATAGGCAGAAAACCTCCTTGTCGTAATCATTTCAATTTGTTTTATGGTAACTGTGATAAATTTAATGATACAATAACAGTCAGTGACTTACCCTCTCAGCAGGAAATAACCAATAAGACTACAGAATCAAGAGTTATCCGAACCTCAGCGACAGGAATTATTCAGTTTGTTGTCATACTATATCAACGTGTTTTCAAAACGACCCGGTATTATAAAAGACTATGAATATACTATGGAAGTGGTGCCGCACCAAACTTTCTGTCGCACGACATATCCCATACCGTATGCAAGAAAGGAAGCAGTTTGTAATGAAATTAAGAAAATGCCATCTACATCTACAAGGTGCTGAAGCAGGTGCACCCTGACACGGGCATCTCGTCGAAGGCGATGAGCATCATGAACAGCTTCGTGAACGACATTTTCGAGCGCATTGCGGCCGAGGCTTCTCGCCTGGCGCACTACAACAAGCGCTCGACCATCACGTCCCGCGAGATCCAGACCGCTGTGCGGCTTTTGCTGCCTGGCGAGCTGGCCAAGCACGCCGTGAGCGAGGGCACGAAGGCGGTGACCAAGTACACGAGCTCCAAGTAAGGAGGTGGCTCTGGAATGGAAGGCTGGAGAAGGCTCCTCCGTTGCGAGAGTCATAGAGTATTCTAATTCGCCATATAGTAGCCCCTTGTTGACGATTTTGAAACAGGATAACACCGTACGACTCGAACTTGACGCACGAAACATAAATAAAGTTGTTGTGCCAGTACGAACGAGACCTGAAGCGATTGAAGAACACCTCCAGAGATTTTATGGAATTAAATATTTGAGTAGCATAGATTTGAAAATGTCATTTTGGCAAGAGAGACTAAATCCTAACTCACGAAAGTATACGGCATTTATCTTCGCCGGCAGATCCTATCAATTTCAGGTCATGCCTTTTGGATTGAATGTTAGTTCTGGAGTATTCATCTCTGCCTTAGATCATGTTCTTGGTCCAGATCTTATTGATGAAGTCACTTTCTACGTTGATGATCTTTTAATTGCCACTAAAGCCTGGGAAGGCCACGTTGAACTAATACAGAAAGTGTTTCAGCGATTCCTGTCAATGCTAACTTGCAAAAGTCACAATTTGGCCGAGCCGAAGTTAAATTCTTAGGACACGTCATTTCATCTGACGGATTCCGTCCTGATCCAGCTAAGCTAAGTGCAATTAAAAATTTTCCTATCCCATCTTCAAAACGACAACTTAAAGGTTATCTTGGACTCGCTTCATTCTTCAGAAGATTTTCACCAAAGCAAGTAATGAACAACCCTGATTTATCGAAATTGTTAAAGAAAAATACTCAGTGGAATTGGACTGACGACTGTCAAAAGGCATTCCTTGATATCAAAGAAGCTTTGTTAAATAGCAACAGTCTTTATCATCCAGATATGGTGTAAGGTGTCAGGCAAATCCAACACCTTCCATGAAAACCCTGACATGATAAGCAAATCCAGTAGTATGTCACATAGCTCCGAATAAATCGTGACATTAAATTAACCAAAGTAATACGAGTAACGAGTGAGCAAATGGAATACCACAAACACAAGAATGCCTAAATGCATGACATACCTTCCCACCGTGAGACAGACGCAGTTCCGAGGGGAGAAACGAGAACAGAAGCGAAAAGCAGAACCACATTAAGCTGGAAGGCGCTACGATAAGGGACGGACACCCATGTTGCCAGCTAACCGCTAGGACCACCCCCCAGCCCACGTTAAAAGCTAGAGCCCTCCAGAAGAACAGTATAGATCTTACGATAACACAAAAAGGACTACACCAGCCGCAAGTTTTAGCGTGAGACTTTTTCGCGTCTCTGTTACGTCAGGACCACCCCCCAGCCCATGTTAAAAGATAGAGCCCTCCAGAAGAACAGTATAGATCTTACGATAACACTAAAAGGACCACACCAGCTGCAAGTTTTAGCATGAGACTTTTTCGCGTCTCTGTTACGTTGCAAACTTTAAAAACATTGCCCCACCACGAAAAGTATAACGTTTCTCATTGGACAGACAGAATTTTTGTAGGCAGAGCTTAAGGTTAACATTGAGACCCTGATCGGTCAGATGAAAACACAGCCAGATAGTTTTTTTAAACCAACTTCGGTAAATTGTAGTAAGAAGAAGTTAGGGGAGAGTTGCTTCCGAGACGGCAAGGTGAGCGGAGCTGTGCTGCCTGCCGCCCCCTGACGAACACCGACAAGGTAATGAACGCACGCGATGCCGCATAATAGCGCATAAAGCTTCACTCAGAACTGCAGAAGTCTCATCTGTTACACCCCCTTTTTGCGTAATACTAGTGTCGATCGTTAATTAAAGCTCATGGTGTTCAGATTTGCCACTTGAAGTAAAAACCTGAAACGCGATGATTTTTCTGTTATATAGTTATTGAGAAGCCACATCAGCCACTGTAATTTACGACGAGTTAGATAAGTAATTAAAGATAATTGAGGGCCACTGTAGACCATTTTGATAGTTTTCTCTTTTGTGAAACTTAATTTAAATCTAGATTATAGATGTGATATGGCATAGGTCACCCTTCGATCCATTGTAGAACTTGGAAACCCATTCAGGGAATACTCGTTCACATTTTTGTTGAACGCAGTTGGTTTTTACCATCCTGTATTAAAACATTTCCTTTTATCAATAGTGAAATTTATAAACAATGCTTTGTGAGTAGAATAAAATTTCCAATGGTAAACTTAACTGCTTTTTCGACGTTATTTTACCAGCTAACTAAAAATAGGAAAAGCCTTGAACCCCTTACACTAAATTTAGTTAGTATTAAGATTCTTTCACAGGGAGTGCAGTGGAGCTGACGCTGAAATCATTAAGTATTTGGTTATATCATCGCTAGTCTCACTGAACTCTTCTGAACTCTACATGTCATGTGTGGTCTGACGTCTCCTTACCAGCAACAGGTCCCAGGTTCAAACTAGTCAATTCCCTAAAAAACACGCTCAGAGCGTCGTTGCGCGAAAGTGGTAGGGAGACACGATATAGAACAAACAGACACCACGCAGAATGTTAGAATGGAAAAGGAATTTTGTGTGTCATCTGACGCAAGTTTTCAGTGATTAGGCGCATGTCTCTTCCTGATCCATGAAACCAGTGGAAAACTAGACATCAGAGTAATTAGTTTTGCTAGTAGGGTTCTTACAGAAACTGAACGATCCTATTCTGTTACTGAGTTGGACGCTCTTGCAGCAGTTTGGGCTTTCAAGAGATTCAACTACTACATCAACGGCAAGAAAATCAAAGTCTATTCTGATCATCAGGCTCTTAGTTTTCTTCTGACGTGTAAACTCCTACATCCGCGCTTTACGAGGTGGTGTCTTTTCTTACAGGAATATGACTTCGAAATAATCTACATAAAAGGCAAAGATAACATTATTGCGGATGCTCTATCTCGCATGCCTGAAGGCTCTTCGGACAGTACTGAACTTTTGGAACAAATGTCAAATTACAGAATTCTTTTGATGAAGGATCCAATACATCGGAAATATTTTCTTGATCTTTGTAACCAGATTGTCCAATTGCAGGAAACTGATCCAAAATGGAGAGGTGTGAAACAGAACCTTGAAACTAATACTACCCATCGCATGTGCAAATATTACAAACTGCATAATCAAGTTCTTTTCCAGCGAACATCACTGTCATCAGAACATTGGCTAGCATGCATTCCGCAGGAATATGTAGAACACTTACTCTGGTATACACATATTTCGTGGGGACACTTTGGTCCAGAAAAGTGTAAGCGTAAAATAGCAAAGTACTGCTACATCCCTAACTTTCATAGCAGAATTCACAAACTCTTGAAACACTGTATCATTTGTCAAAAGCAAAACCTTTTAATCTTTCGAATATACTGCCTTTGAATCCTATTTTCACAGAGAAACCTAGACAAATCCTACACATAGATTTGGCGAGACCCCTCCCACGAGGTCGTGGAGGACTAAGGTACCTTGTAGCTGTCATTGATTTATTTACCAAACATTTGAGATTGTACGCTATGAGATCTGCAAACACTCAACTAATCATCAGTCGTTTAGAACGTGACTACTTTCCTAGATTCGGAAAACCTGAATCAATTCTCTCAGACAATGGGTCTAACTTTGTCTGCAAAAGATGAAGACTTTTACTTGCTAGTAATCAAATTAGGCAATTCCTTATCTCCAAGTTTAGACAGCAGTCGAACCCTACTACGCAGGTGTTCAAGGAGTTTAATCGTTTTATTCGTACTTATATTCCAAATCAGCAGACTCGCTGGATTGACTTTGTGTCACCTTTCGAGGAAATTGTGAATAAGCTACCACACCTGCCTACTGGTATCACTCCGAGTGAGTTGATATCTTCTGACCAAGAGAAAAATGAATGGGTCAATTCAATTCCTAAGTGTAACAACACAAGTGCTAGTTTAGACGCCAGAATAAGACAAGCTCTAACAACGTTGACCACCCAAGACAATTTACGCAAGAAGGCGTATGACAAACATATTAATAAGGTGTTAACTTATAAAGTAGGCGAAAAGGTCTTGCTAGAAACACACTTTAAACCATCGTTGCTCTTACACAAAAATCGACAATGGCAAAGTCTTTTTGAGGGACCTTACGAGATCCTTCGTATACCGCATACAGGTTGTTATCTGATTCAGCATACAGGAAAGTCAAAACAACCTTTGGTGACATTAAAAGCTACGGTGGTAACATTAAGAGTGCAACGGGAATTCCACTGTTAAATGCAGAGGAGAGAGCAGATAGGTGGAAAGAATACATTGAAAGCCTCTATGAGGGTGAAGATTTGTCTGATGTGCTAGAAGAAGAAACAGGAGTCAATTTATAAGAGATAGGGGATCCAGTATTAGAATCGGAATTTAAAACAGCTTTGGAGGACTTACGGTCAAATAAGGCAGAAGGGATAGATAACATTCCATCAGAATTTCTAAAATCATTGGAGGAAGTGGCAACAAAACGACTATTCACGTTGGTGTGTAGAATATATGAGTCTGGCGATATACCATCTGACTTTCGGAAAAGCATCATCCACACAGTTTCGAAGACGGCAAGAGCTGACAAGTGCGAGAATTATCGCACAATCAGCTTAACAGCTCATGCATCGGAGCTGCTTACAAGAATAATACACAGAAGAATGGAAACGAAAATTGAGTATGCGCTAGGTGACGATCAGTTTGGCTTCAGGAAAAGTAAAGGGACGAGAGAGGCAATTCTGACGTTACGGCTAATAATGGAAGCAAGGCTAAAGAAAAATCAAAACACTTTCATAGGATTTGTCGACCTGGAAAAAGCGTTCGACAATATAAATTGGTGCAAGCTGTTAGAGATACTGAAAAAAGTAGGGATAACCTATAGGGAGAGACGGGTCATATACAATATGTACAACAACCAAAAGGGAATAATAAGAGTGGACGATCAAGAACGAAGTGCTCGCATTAAGAAGGGTGTAAGACAAGGCTGTAGCCTTTCGCCCCTACTCTTCAATCTGTACATCGAGGAAGCAATGATGGAAATAAAAGAAAGGTTCAGGAGTGGAATTAAAATACAAGGTGAAGGGATATCAATGATGCGATTCGCTGATGACATTGCTATCCTGAGCGAAAGTGAATAAGAATTAAATGATCTGCTGAACGGAATGAACAGTCTAATGAGTACACAGTGTGGTTTGAGAGTAAATCGGAGAAAGACGAAGGTAATGAGAAGCAGTAGAAATGAGAACAGCGAGAAACTTAACATCAGGATTGATGGTCACGAAGTCAATGAAGTTAAGGAATTCTGCTACCTAGGCAGTAAAATAACCAATGACGACGGAGCAAGGAGGACATCAAAAGCAGACTCGCTATGGCAAAAAAGGCATTTCTGGCGAAGAGAAGTCTACTAATATCAAATACCGGCCTTAATTTGAGGAATAAATTTCTGAGGATGTACGTCTGGAGTACAGCATTGTATGGTAGTGAAACATGGACTGTGAGAAAACCGGAACAGAAGAGAATCTAAGCATTTGAGTTGTGGTGCTATAGACGAATGTTGAAAATTAGGTGGACTGATAAGGTAAGGAATGAGGAGGTTCTACGCAGAATCGGAGAGGAAAGGAATATGTGGAAAACACTGATAAGGAGAAGGGACAGGCTGATAGGACATCTGCTAAGACATGAGGGAATGACTTCCATGGTACTAGAGGGAGCTGTAGAGGGCAAAAACTGTAGAGGAAGACAGAGATTGGAATACGTCAAGCAAATAATTGAGGACGTAGGTTGCAAGTGCTACTCTGAGATGAAGAGGTTAGCACAGGAAAGGAATTCGTGGCGGGCCGCATCAAACCAGTCAGTAGACTGATGATGACAAAAAAAAAAAAAGGGTTATACCATCACTCTGATCTTAAAAAATATCATGCTACAGAATAAGTCAAAAGGAAAGCTTTATAATGGCAAGAGAATGTTAGCCGCTAGTGACTAAGTGAAACTGATCTGACTTCGTAAAAAGAAAAAAAAAAGCTTAGATAAATTACACGACAGTGAGTCTATCTTCCTATACAGCAGAGAATTTAGAATATGTTATCTTGAGCCATAATTTAAGTACAGAGAAGCTGATAAATAGTAAAAAAAAATTCTTGTTTAACAAAGAGAGTGATCAACTCCAAGAACTCTAGTTTTAAGATTTAGTTTTAAGGAGATAATATTTAAGAGAGAAAAATGAAATATAAAGCGAAGGATGTGCCTAACAAGCCGGCTTCTGCGATATGAAATGCTAAAGAAGTGAAAATAAAACATAGTATGTAAGAAATTTTTTTTTGAGTTCAAGGAGGAATGATCGAGAAATGAAATTTATTTTCGTCAAGGACAAGGGTCGCTTGACAATTATTGGTTCCTGATCCCACTAAAAAGGAAAACAAGTAACTAGTTTCTAAGTCAGCTACGTCTAGATTAAGTTCTAATGTACATAGAAATCTGGAACAGGTTCATCTCTGCATTAAAATAACGTAATGTTTACGAAGCATGTGAGTTACCTGTAAGCAGCAACATGACCACGAAAGCGCTATCCTTCAGCTAGATAAACAAAGTAGCATTAATTGTAATTGCAATACGCAGGTCAGATACATTCAAAGCCATAAGTGAAATAAATACCAAGTATAAGAGCGTAATTGGCAAGGACAAGGCAATGATGACTTAAGGTCATATATAGAGGTCAATGCAGTGTAGCGCAAGCAGGCGTCAAGGCGAAAATAAAATGACAATGAAACAGCCGGCAAAACAACGCAACTAGTTCTTAATTGGAGCGCGTACGCAGATGTACGGCTTTAAGGAAAATTAATTTCTAAGTCATAAGGAACAAGGAGATGTTTGCTAGATTTCTTCTTCTATGGACTATTATATCTATGTCTTTCTTCTGAATTTGTGTAAATATCCTAACCCGCCTAAACCCGTCCCGTAGACTTGACGTCACAGATTGAGAGATGCGGTTGACGTGGAAGGCTGGTTTGGCATACGATTTTCAAAAGGAAACGTGTGAACGATATTGGGAAAAGCTAGTTTTGAAATGTATTTATTTTTCCTTTTAAAGTCAATCCGGGACGCAAACCGAGATCGCGATAAGGAATTTGAATATTTTCTTGAATGGTGTTCTGTTCTCATGTGAGAGGGCGATCAAATGTGACTGATTGATCCTCACATCTGGTAAAAAGAGAATTTTTGTTGAAATGACAGTGATAATGAATAGAAAGAACGATTCAAATGAATTAAAATAATAATAATAATAATTGCTAACGGATCGGAGAAACTAATGTATTGTGACTGTGAACTAAAAACATAATTAGTCTTAGAGAAAGATGATGAACAATGTAAAGCGAAATGGTAAGATAGTTACCAATCACTGCCAATCAAATGACAGGAATACTGTGTTTGATCAATGTAAATCTGTAAAGTACTCAATCCCATAATGTTAACGGCGACATGTGAATCTTGGTAATCTCCTTGATTTGCAAGATTCCCATGGAAGGCAATAACGATATGTTTACGTAATGTGTATGCATAAACATACAGTTATAAATTCCCCGTTCGTAGTCGCTAATTATAACAATATGTTTACTTTTGCGCTGTAACATATAGCTATAATCAGCGATGGAAATATATTTACGAACGCCGACCTTGTGCGGCTGTTTCTTGTTGGATCGTCTGATCAGTCGGAAGTTGCATTGCAGAGGAGAGTAAATGCTTATTCAAAATATAATTATTTTTGGATAGCTCAACATGAATTTCCTAAGGGACCGTAGTTTATCATGCATTTACCAGTAGAATATGGCGTGGAGAAAATATTTCGCTGCATGCAACTTCCGTCCGATTTCGACGAAAGAATTCGTGACTGTGAACTCTCTGTTTGGCAGAAACATAAAGAAAATTAAATAACTTCGTGAAGGAGTGAGACATAGATTCTATATTAAATAAATAGTCCATACACCAGTTCCATTTAACTCTGAATTTATGGCAATTAATAGATGAACTTACACTGCAGTGAAGGATTTAACATGGATGCCATTTTGACTGGCACATCTCTTCTCGTAATGAAAATAATTCCTTTGACGTTTTCACATACACGTCGCACAATAAATCTACTGCTATGCAGTATTGCACTTTTACTTTACACTAAAATAATATTATTTTTAACGATAATAATACGGCGGCAAGACATGAGCGTCCGACACAAGTTACAAGACACAACAGAAGAATGAGTAACTGCTCATCGAGAATATCTCGTACATCAAAAAAAAAAAAAAATGTGTAAAAGTGTTCTTCTTCTGTCCGTTTTTCGCGCCGCGGTTTTCAAAGTCAATAACTCACTGCATCTCTGACGGCTCTTCGACAATAAAAAAGTTACGTCGCAGGTCGTTCACCTTTCCCATTCTCGCAACATTATTTGCTAACTGTAACTGTTGCCGAGCGACTCCTCGATTACTGAATGATTTAAAATCATAAGGCAATCACATAATGTTACAACCTCTCGTGGCGGTTGGTTTCTGGCTCGTATGTGTGAGTTTGCGGGAATTGCGTAGGCGGTCGACCTTAGACTGTCAGCTCAGTTTGTAAGAAGAGCTCTCAATAACCTACGATATACGAGATAAAATAAATTATTCAGATAGTTAAAAAAGGCCGAAATTTTAAGTGTGACGGGGACCTTTACTTCAATAGTAGGAAAGGAAAGAGAAGGAAAAATAGTAGGTGAATGTGGACTGTGGGAAAGGAATGAAAGAGAAAGCCGCCTGGTACAATTTTGCACAGAGCATAATGTAGTCATCGCAAACATTTGGTTTAAGATAATAAAAGAAGGATGCATAAATGGAAGAGACTTGGAAACACCAGAAGGTTTCGGATAGATTATGTAATGATAAGACAGCAATTTTGGGACCACATTTTAAATTGCGAAACATTTCCAGAGGCAGATGTCGACTCTGACTACAGTTTATTGGTTACGAACTGTAGATTGGAACTGAAGAAATTAACGAGGTAGGAAATTAAGGGCTTAGACCTTGATAACTTAACGAGTTTCAGAGGGAACATTAGAAAACGGATGACTATGACAGGGGAAAGGAACGCAATAGAAGACGAATGGGAAGCTTTAAGAGATGAAATAGTGAAGGCAGCAGAGGATAAAATAGGTAAAAAGACGAGGGATTATTTAAATCCTTGGGTAACACAAGAGTTATTGAATTTAATTGATGGAAGCAGAAAATTAAAAAAATGCAGAAAATGAAACAAGTGAAAGGGAATACAAACGTCTAAAAAATGAGACTGATAGGAAGTGCAATATGGTTGAGCAGGAACGGCTAGATGACGCATGTTAGGATTAGAAGTATGTTTCGCTAAGGGAAACAGATATCGCCTACAGGAAAATTATAGATGCGATTTTAAAAAAAGAGAAGTAGCTGTAGGAATATGAACACCTCAGACGGAAAACTTAGACCTACAAAAGGGCCGGCCGACGTGGTCGAGCGGTTGTAGGCGCTACGGTCTGGAACCGCGCAACCGCTACGGTCGCAGGTTCGAATACTACCTCGGGCATGGACGTGTATGATGTCCTTAGGTTTGTTAGGTTTAGGTAGTTCTAAGTTCTAGGGGACTGACGACCTCAGAAGTTAAGTCCCATAGTGCTCAGAGCCATTTGAACCATTTGAACCTAAGAAAGGAAGGGCAAGCTGAGAGGTGGAAGGAATGTAAGGGAGGGATTAAACAAGGGAGATGAACCAGGAAGCAATGAAGGGAAGAGTACGTAGATGAAGACGACACTGGAAACATGATACTGGGAGAAGAAACAAGCCCCCGGGAAAAGACGACATTCCATCAGAACTACTGATACTCTTGGGAGGGACGCCCATGACAACATTAATTCATTTGACGTGCAGGATGTATGAGACATGAGAAATACCCTGAGACCTCAGGAAGAATGTAATAATTGCAATTCCAAAGAAAGAAGGTTGTGATAGTTGCGAAATTTACCAAACTATCATTTTAATAAGTCATGGTTGCAAAATATGAACACGAATAATTTACATAAGAATGGAAAAACTTGTAGAAGTCGCCCTCGGGGAGGTCAGTTTAGATATCGGAAAAATGTCGAAACCCAAGAAGCGATACTGACCCTACGACTGACTCTGGAGTCTAGTTTAAGGGAAGGCTATCCTACGTTTATAGAATTTGTAGACTTAGAGAAATCTCTTGACAGCGGTGCATGGAATGCACTCTTTGAAATTCTGAAGATAGTAGGTCTGAAATACATGGAGCGAAAAGAGATTTACAACTTGTATAGAAACAGATGGCAGTTATAAGAGGCGAGGGGCATGAAAAGGAAGCAGTGATTAAGAAGTGAGACAGAATTCTAGCCTAACCTTGATGTTATTCAGTGTGTAGATTGAGTAAGCAATAAAGAAAATCAAAGAAAATTTGGAATAGTGATTAAAGTTGAGGGAGAAGAAATAAAAACTTTGAGAGTTAGCTCTGATATTGGAATTCAGTCATATATAGCTAAGAACTTGGAAGAGCAGTTAAACAGAATTGGCAGTGCCTTGAAAGGAGGATATGAGATGAATTTCAACAAAAGCAAAACAACAATAGTGGAATGTAGTCTATTTAAGTCAGGTGATGTTTCATCAATTACAATAGGAAACAACACACTTGAAGCAGTAGATGTGCTTTGATATTTGCGCAGAAAACAAATGATGATGACCGAAGTAGAAAAGATATAAAATGGAGACTGGCAATGGGAAGAAAAGCATTTCTGAAGAAGATAAATCTGTTAACACTGAATGTAGATTTAGGTGTAAGGAAATCTTTTCTGATGGTATTTGTCTGAAGTGTAGCCATGTATGGAAGCGAAATGTGGACGATAAAGAGTTTAGACAACAGGAGAGTAGAAACGTTTGAAATGTGGTGCTACAGAGGAATGCTGAACAATGGATGGATAGATTACGTAAACAATGAGAAAGTGCCAAATAGAACTGGGAGACAAGGAATTCGTGGCATAATTGGACTAAAAGAAGAGATCGGCTGATAGGGCACATTCTAAGACATCAGGGGATCATTAGAGGGAAATGTGCGGGAAGGGGAGGGGGGGTTCAAACTCCGTGTAGGGGACCAAGAGGTGAATACAGTAAGCATATTCAGAAAGATGTAGGTTGCAGTAGTTATTTGGATATGGAGAGGGTTGCACAGGATAGAGTAACAACGGCAGTGGCATCAAAGAAGCCTTTGGACTGAAGACCACAACAACAGCAACATGAGTTATGTCAGTAAAATCATATGGGCTTGTTGCAGTGTCCTCTTCGCAGGAAAGAAGAGTTGTGCCCCGGATCTAAGTGTGCATTAGAGCTTGGGCGAAGCTTGGAAGTAAACACTAGATTACAGTCGGGTGGGTGCGGTTTGGTAAAATGTTGTTGCCGGCCGGAGTGGCCGAGCGGTTCTAGGCGCTACAGTCTGGAACCACGCGACCGCTACAGTCGCAGGTTCGAATCCTGCCTCGGGCATGGATGTGTGTGATGTCCCTAGGTTAGTTAGGTTAAAGTAGTTATAAGTTCTAGGGGACTGATGTCCTCAGATGTTAAGTCCCATAGTGCTCAGAGCCATTTTAAAATGTTGTTCTGTGCTGTCGAAAATACAAGATCGCTGCGGCATCGCAGGAGGTGCTGATCCTCTCTTTGAAGTTGCCACCTAGCTATGCGGTGGACCGAAAGCTATGTGGGAACTAAAACCAAGGATTTATTGCATAATTGGGTTTTATGATGAGGTTCTTGTAAAACAAATGGGTGATGCCTGTTTGCTAGTAAGTTTCAGTGGCATCTGTAGCGCCGGTTGGTTAAATAGAACTGAGCTTAGAAATCTGAGTGCATTTGTTAAGGAGGCATCTTTTGTCTCGTAAATTATCTTAAAGCAAAAACAGTCTAATGTTCAGCTATAAAATTTCTGATCTATTATTCATTATTAAGGTTTTAAGCGAAAGTTTAGTGTGTTTTCATCTTTAATAGTGCAGTTGTCCCTTTTGGACTTTGGTTTAGTACTTTTATTATTTTAATAAATACAGACCAAGATTGTTCCCCCAAGTTTTTTTTTTTATATTTTTGGTTCTGTTTACTGGTAGCAGAGTGTCCTTTTGATCCACAGACCTCTGTGTTATGGGCCTAAAATTCAAGTCTGCTTCCCAACACACCTCTACTAATAATAATGCTCTCTCTGTGAATGCCTTCAGTCAGAGATGGTGTAACAACACAGGCAAAGATCGCAGATCAATATTGCTTGCTCTTAGATGTGTGCATATCCATACATGAAACTAAGACGTAAACAGTTCTGTAATAGCCAAGATAACACTTGTACTTCACACACTTGCAGTGATGTGTCCAAATGTCTGTGCTGGAATGGCAGCCCATTCCTCCTCAATTGCCGAACCACAGATGTTAAACTTTGGGGTCTTCAGGTTGGGACTCTGGACAGATCATTCCAATTCAGGAATTTTGTTGTCCACAAACCAATGCCTGATAGATGCTGCTTTATGACAGGGTGAATTGCCCTACTGATACAAACAATATTCGTCGCCGAACGATTCCTCTGCTGTATGCAGCACACAATACTGCAACACGGATTCATATCCTTTCGCGTTTAGCCATGGTGGCACACTCAGACTCGATTTTACACCGAAAGTAGAATGTTTGGTCGGTCGCCGTACGAGGGAGAAAGGTTGCGCTTGGGGAATGAGGTGTGTCGGCTTGCGAGGAGAATGTTAGGCTGGGGCGTTGGAGTGCAGCCAAGGTCTGGCGAGAAAATTTGTGAAGGCCTGTGTTCCGGTCCGTATTGTTTTGCGCCTGACATTGCATTTTTGTCGTAATCATCCTTAAGCTGGACCCACGGGTTTCTCGCACGTCGCTCAATAATGTTATGTCTGTGGTTTTCTGTCCAGCGGAAGTGCTTAAACTCAGAAGAGTGTTCGTGGAGCCACTCTGTAGCAATTCTGGGTGTGTGGCGTGTCGCATTGTCCTGCTGGAATTGCTCAAGCGCATCGGAATGCACATTGCACATGAATGGATGCAGGTGATCACACAAGGTGCTTATGTACGAGTCACCTGTCGCAGTCTCGTCAGGGGTCCAAAAACACTCCAACTGCCCATGCCCCACACCAGTACAGAGCCTCCACCAGCTCGAACAGTCCCCTCCTGACATGTGTTATCCATGGATTCAAGAGGTTGTCTCCATTCCCGTAAGCGTCCATCCGCTCGATACAATTTGAAACGAGACTCGTTCGACGAGGCAACATGTTTCCAGTCAACAACAGCCCAACGTCGGTGTTGACAGACCTAGGCGATGCGTAAAGCTTCGTGCCGTGCAGTCATCAAGGGTACACAAGTGGGCCTTCGGCTCCGAAAGGACATATCGATGATGTTTCATTGAATCGTTCGCACACTGACACTTGTTGGTGGCCCAGGATTGAAATTTGCAGGAGGGTTGCACTTCTGTCACGCTGAACGATTCTCTTCAGTCTTCGTTGGTCCCGTTCTTGCAGGATCTTTTTCCGGCCTCAGCGATGTCGGAGATTTGATGTTTTACCGCATTCCTGCTACTCACGGTACACTCATGAAATGGTCGTACGGGAAAATCCCCACCTCATCGCTACCTCGAAGGTGCTGTGTCCCATCACTCGTGTGCCCACTATAACACCACATCCAGACCCACTTAAATCTTGATAACCTGCCATTGTAGCAACAGTAGCCGACCTAAAAACTGCACCAGACACTTGTCTTCTATAGGCGTTTCCCACCGCAGCGCCATATCCTGCCTGTTTACATATCTCTGTATCTGAACACGCATGCTTATACCAGGTTCTTTGCCGCTTCGGTGTATATATGACGTGTTATTGTTCCTAAGACCGCATGTGAACGGCTTTAAATTAATCCTTAAAGCGCTTCGTTTACATAAAGAATTTATACGTATTTTAGTGTGTTTTAGTCTGGTACACGGAGACTACTAAGTCTAAGGTATATCCTCTGTCACCATTCAGTGGTTCCGGTTGATGTGCATGGGGTGCTATTATTACCTGTCTACTTGCTGGCGAGAGAGACGCAAACTGTACTCTAGTAGAGTTTTCACTTCTCCCGCTTTCTAAACTTTACTGAATGCTAATGAGTGGAGGAAGCCCCTCAGGGGCGCTGAGTTGTCGACGGTCGCGGGTTCGAATCCTGCCTCGGGCATGGATGTGTGTGATGTCCTTAGGTTGGTTAGGTTTAAGTAGTTCTAAATTCAAGGGGACTAATGCCCTCAGATGTTAAGTCCCATAGTGCTCAGAGCCATTTGAACCATTTTTTGGACCTCGCCATGGACGTCGAGAGTGAAGTTGCGCATCATGCAGCCTATAGCGCACAGTTTGAATCGTAACACGACGTCCTGTGGTTGCACGAAAAGCATTATTCAGCATGGTGGTGTTGCTATCAGGGTTCCTCCAAGCCATAATACATAGGTTGCGGTCTTCCACTGCAGTAGTAGCCCTTGGGCGGCCGTAGCGAGGCATGTCATCGACAGTTCCTGTCTTCCTGTATCTCCAGCACGTCCGAACAACATCGCTTTGTTTCACTCCGAGACGCCTGGATAGTTCCCTTGTTGAGAGCCCTTTCTGGCACAAAGTAACAATGCAGACGCTATCGAACCGTGGTACTGACCGTCTAGGCAAGGTGAACTACAGATAACACGAGCCCCCTTCCTGGTGGAATGACTGGAACTGATCGGCTGTCGCCCCTCCTCCATCTAATGGATGCTTCTCAAGCATGGTTGTTTACATCTTTGGGCAGGTTTAGTGACATCTCTGTACAGTCAAAGGGACTGTGTCTGTGATACAATATCCGAAGGCAAGGTTTATCATCAGGAGTTCTGGAAACAGGGTGATGAAAAACTTTGTGTGTGTGTGTGTGTGTGTGTGTGTGTGTGTGTGTGTGTGTGAAAGGCCTAGCCCTCTTCCTGCTTCATTCTTCTCTTCTCTTCCGTGAGGACAGCACCTGTGGACATGATTGGAACGTATCTCCCAAAAGATACTACGGTAGAAAAAAATCAGAATGGACATGTCCGATATTATAAATGAGTATACGTATTTGATTCATGTACGCTACCTGAAAACAAATGACAACTGAGGATTGATTTTACGCTTGTTATTCCATGTTACTGGGCAACTTGATGTCCCAATTGTGCTGCCGGACGGTGGGGAACTCCCATGTAAGTTGGCGTGTCTCCCGTTTGGTTTCTGCGAGTTGTGCATCTATCTGTGGCCTGCATGCTGCCGCTCAGGATGATTTGCTACCTCTGAAACTCATAAGATATTGTTAGTCATGAAAATCTGCTAATCCTATTACAGATCCAGTGCACACGAAATTTTCGAAACTTACAAGTTAGTGAAGAAAGTGTGAACTCATCGATTAACACTCCGGTATCGGTACCGGGTACTTGCACAATCAACACGTGGTCACGACAGACTGAGCACTCGGCCAAGGGCGTTGAGATATCATGACAATCTTAAAAGTAGGGGGTCAGTCTTCGCAGCTACGGCACGGTGAATTCTGTGGTCCCTTTAACACCTTAAGCAGATGCCTATGGAACTTGACGCTCCCAAAACTGCCAAGGCCTCACGCTCCTATTAAAACAATTCCCGATGACCCTGCACACTTTCGATGGTAGGTACTCTGGCCGCTTTAGCATCCTAAGCACATAACAAATATTCCGGCGACGGACTTACGCAGTAATGAGCAAGCGTATTCATCAGAATGAAAACTGGGAGTGCTTCACGCTACCTACGCGTGCGCCAGTCTCTCGTCCACTAACGCTCTCACGTAGGACAGACATCAGTATCGAACCAAAACTGCTGACCAAAAGAAAGACAATTCGACAACAGACTCTACAGCCCACAGGAAACGGAAAGGTGTCAATCCGTACGGAGGAGACAGATCACCAGTACGTCGAAATATTTGGCCACAACAGAAAACGAATATTTTGAGAATCTGTCCTAATACATGCACGAATGTGTCCAGGGACGGTTTCTGGCGCACATTTGTCATTCACACAAAATTAAAATGAAACCAAACACACAAAACAACAACAAAATCAGAGATTATCTGCAGAATAATATGGACGCTATTCTATACACAGTAACACATAAAGAAAATTTCACACAAATGAGAGGATCAGACCCAAAATTAACAAAAAAATGGAAACAACAAATGACAAAGTTTTGTGCTAGAAATGGTTTGGCATGTGTCAGTTAAGATTGTCACTTTGCTGTTGTCGTCCATTTAGAAGGGTTCCCTTACTTCGATTCTATTGGTGTTGTTA
The DNA here is from genome assembly GCF_021461395.2 of Schistocerca americana. NCBI lineage: Eukaryota > Metazoa > Arthropoda > Insecta > Orthoptera > Acrididae > Schistocerca > Schistocerca americana. The sequence continues at coordinate 375,517,443 of NC_060124.1, read as the reverse complement.
TGATTCTGTCTGCCCCCTGCTTGTCACTCTGCAGGCTGTGCTCTTTTTCGCGCCAGTCTATGTCAAACCCACGGACATTCTCAGCTCCGTAGACCTGGTCCCCGGAATCGCTATGGTCTGACTGTGCTTCTTTCCTGTCGCGCTCCTTGCCGTTCGTTTCGCTCATACTTCCTTTCGATATTCTTGCGAGGTTGCTGATTATTTCCTTTGATTACCCTTCATCTTTCCATTGTGTTTTGTTTGGCAAACACAAGTTTCAGTTCGGACAGAAAACATTTAAAACATTCAGTGATATCATCGCATCGTCCAACTAAAGTTTTCCGGCAGTGAGTAGAGAGTTTGCTGAAGCCAAACCGATTTATCTCAGACGCACTAAATTGAGCGTCTAAAAATTGATTTTTTTCCATGAAATGCGTCGAACATTTAAGATCAGGCAACATCATTATTTGTGGCGTAATGTGGTATTGCATATCTCGCGAGCAGTATGTGGCGAGAAACGCGTGCCTAAATTTCTCGAAGGAAGTGCAGTGTGCTACAATGTCATTCATTTTCTCCGCAGCGACACATTGTAGCTTCGCATTCAGTGACCACGATGAGGGGAAGTGACTTGATAAATTTTCCAAGCCCAATCTTGGGGCGTAAAGTATTTCCTACCTCTCTGAAGTTCCGAAATTTCAGGACCTTCAGAAAGTGTTTGTTGTCTAACGCAGGTGTTCCTTCCGTGCTTGAACATCCCATGGACTTCGATACCTGAACAGGTTCGAAATGATGCGCTAAAACTTGTCTATAGCAACCATAGTACGGACCCGAAGAACCGCTAAGAGTGTCTGATGTTGCTTCTCACGTTCTTCCGTAATGGATTTCCGAGCGCACGTTGATCTCGTCTCTGTTCGCTTTGTGCGGTTCGCCACTTGGAAAGAAACCCGGAAGCAAAGCCTGCACCGACGGTGATCCACAAAACCGGAAAGATTCCTGGACATCTCCCCTTTCAGAGCCACTTTTGAACGCTTGCTCTAGGTGAGTCATTCGATCATCTATTTTTGTGACTTTGTTCGAGATGCGATCGACCACGACGTCACCTGGTCTTAATCGACTGGTGAAGGTCGTTGTGCTGTAATTCGCTATTTGATTCGACTGAAGTGATCGGTATCTTCCTAGCGCCTGCAGTTTCTGATTTAGTTAAACGGGCGTCTCTTTTTGCGACAATTGCTGTTTGTTTTGCTTCTGCACCCAGTTTTGCTAATATCAACACCTTTTCCCCGATTTTACTAATCTCAGTGGAAATTCGCCTCGTAAATTCTTAGGTCTTCTCTTCCCTCATTCTCTCTACTTCCTCCCTTATTATATCAGTCTCCTCTGTTTTTCCTTGCATTGCTCTAAGAGGAGCTAAAATAGCTTCTTGTGGTAGTTCATAAGCCATACGTTAACAGAGAATGCTATTCAGGATTCTCGCGTGCTATTATGCTGGCGCCTACCGACTGACGTGTGGTTTGTTTGCAACGGGTTTTGGATTGTTCCAACGGCTTCAATTGGTTCCATGCTGTTAGATCAGTGGAATCCGCATCGATCTCGGAATGGTGAGACACACGCATTTAGACCTGTGTGCTCCGTGTTTTCTAACACCGTATCGTCTCCCGAACAGTCGCCGCCCCTGCTGTCAACCTGCTCCAACATGAGTTTAGGATTTGTACGGTTCGCGTTCCCTAACAACCTCGTCTTACTCCTTGTCAGCACTCAGAAATGAGTGACTTTACCGCATCGCACTAATTGAAGCAAGAACGGAATAATCTACCATTCTTTATTCTCAACACAATAATCAAAGAAACGTTTTCCCTCCAGAATTAGTACGTACCCAAAAAGAAATCTTATATAAGTTTCCGCCGCTATTTACAACGCTGATTTAGGACACTCATCGTGAATGTGGTGGGTATGCATGAAAGATAACGTCTAAACAAAAGATAAAGAAGACATCAGGATTAGAACATAGGCGTTGCCTACCTAGTTCTACTGCGGATCACAAAAAGTTTAAGGTAATTGATAGCGAAGAGAAAATGAAACTAGCTTGTATCACTGTGATTCGTAGCGTACGAAACTTAAGGCAACAGACACCAATATGGAAACTAGCCGCGTGTTTGCTATCATGGGATATCAGTGATATGCAAGTTAGGGAGCGGAATGACAATGTTATGCAAATCGCACCCAACTGGGTTTGAATTGAATCTGCACAAGGTGTGTAGAGCGATCCTACAGTGGCTCTGATATAGGTCCTACGTGGGGTGGCTTGCCTCTCTCATAATTTATTCCTTAACTGATCAAAGTTACACTCCAAAAATGATGATAGGAAAGGAGTCTGTCAAATGTGACTATTTAACAAATTAATGCGGTCCTAAATATTCACAATTACATTTATTTTCTTCAAATGGACACAAATTTGGTCATGAATTTCAACAAGGAACGATCATGTATATTAACGTAAGCAAATATGTAAATAGTCCTCACATGACACAGGTGTCACAAAACCTAGTACAAACAACACTGCATTAAATTTTTTGTGCTTCTCTACTACGAGAAGGGGAGAAAAGGTGAAATGTATAACATCGATAAGCAAGTAATCAGATGTAGTACAGCGGTATCACCTAGGGAAAGGGAAGTGGTTCTATGGATGCAACTACTGAGAAACCTCAATTCGAATTTTGGGCGGCTGACAAATCAACTGAAACCCTGCAGTCCGGAACTGTGCATATTACCGACAGTACGCAGAAAGGCGACATGTTGATGACGGCTGCTACTCGTGGTCAGCTGCTGCATGGAAATGTTCTGTGCCTAGGAGAACGATCGAAATGCGAGCCTGTAAAAAAATAAATAAAAGAAACTAATAGTTTGTACGTTAAACTGCGAATGAAATTACTCTGCAGAAAGGGTGGAAAAGTATCAGACCGACTCCTACAGCGGCCAGGAACAAACCGGCCAGCCGTTGTGGCCGAAGGTTCTAGGCGCTTCAGTCTGGAACCGCGCGACCGCTATGGTCACAGATTTGAATCCTGCCTCGGCCATGAATGTGTATGATATCTTTAGGATAGTTACGTTTAACTAGTTCTAAGTTCTAGGGGAGTGATGCCCTGAAATGTTTGAACCATTTGAACTAGGGACTAACTACCCTCTCAATTCTCTTCGACCCCGCATCCATAGAGTGGCGCTCCCCTTGCGCCAGAACTCGGCCAATTGTCACCGATAAGACCGCCCGGTGTGGACGAGTGGTTCTAGGCGCTTCAGTCTGGAACGGCGCGACCGCTACGGTCGCAGGTTCGAATCCTGCCTCGGGCATGGGTGTGTGTGATGTCCTTAGGTTAGTTAGGTTTAAGTAGTTCTAAGATCTAGGACACTGATGACCTCAGATGTTAAGTCCCATAGTGCTCAGAGCCATTTGAACATTTTTTTGTCGCCGATAAACTAAGTTCTCGGTAGTTATGGCCTTGAAAAAAAAAATTCGTCTACACTCCCACTACCGTACTTTATCAATCTAGGTGCCAATACCATTTCTTGCCCCCGAATCACGACGATGACTGGAAATATGCGCTGATGTAACAGTCGAACAGCCTATCATAGCCTCCGCAGGATCTGCGCGGTAAGCTTACTGGCGACGGTAAACGTCTAGTGTGGTAATTGGGGTGTCGGCTATCCTGTGGATCTCCGCGCCCTTTATCCAAAATGTTCCACACAACAGCTCAGCCGTTGCGCCTTTCTAGCTTGTTCCTGCCCGAAACATGAAGCTTTCGCGAGAAACTGTACCCAGCCATTGTAGAAATCCGTTGCCCTCGCCCCTGACCGAGCGAGGTGGCGCAGTGGTTAGACACTGGACTCGCATTCGGGAGGACGACGGTTCAATCCCGCGTCCGGCCATCCTGATTTTGGTTTTCCGTGATTTCCCTAAATCACTCCAGGCAAATGTCGGGATGGTTCCTTTAAAAGGGCACGGCCGACTTCCTTCCTCGTCCTTCCCTAATCCGATGAGACCGATGACCTCGCTGTCTGGTCTCCTTTCCCGAAACAACTAACTAACTAACTCTCGCCCCTGAGACCCGACATCAAAAGAGAAAGCCGCCAGCCAGTGGTTGTTACTATGTCAGCAATTCACAGTGCCCGCACATCACCACACCTCATGCTAATGTGAGCGGTTGGCCTCTTCACAGCCCAAAACTTTCTGTTCGACTCCTACCTGAAATATGCATGCATCCTATTGCCGATCATGCACATGCTGGTACATAGCGTCCGATTACCTACTTTGCATGACAGTGTGATACCGTAGCGAAATGATATTATTTTACATGTATGCAAATCCGGATTTTAGAAATGCAAGATAGGCTTGTCTGATGGCTCTTAATAAGTGTATGAAGAGGCCAGAGGACCTGTCATCTTGCACTAAGGGTACTCCATCAGTACTGAACATTATCGTTTTGGTGGCTTAGGGGTTATCGGCTGTGGAGGTGTTACGTTGCGTGGGAGTACTGACCTCGAGATATTTGAACACGGTACAATCACTGGTCAATTTATTGTGTTATGTGCTCCTTTTCAGTGGTGCATTCGGTCCTGACTTCATTTATACACTACTGGCCATTAAAATTGCTACACCACGAAGATAACGTGCTACAGACGCGAAATTTAACCGACAGGAAGGAGATGCTGTAACATGCAAATGATAGGCGTTTCAGAGCATTCACACAAGGTTGGCGCCGATGGCGACACCTACAACGTGCTGACATGAGGAAAGTTTTCAACCGATTTCTCATACACAAACAGCAGTTGACCGGCGTTGCCTGGTGATGACTCGTATAAGGAGGGAAATTGCGTACCATCAAGTTTCCGACTTTGATAAAGGTCGGATTGTAGCCTATCGCGATTGCGGTTTATCGTATCGCGACATTGCTGTTCGCGTTGGTCGAGATCCAATGACTGTTAGCAGAATATGGAATCGGTGGGTTCAGGAAAGTAATGCGGAACGCCGCGCTGGATCCCAACGGCCTCGTATCACTAGCAGTCGAGATGAGAGGCATCTTATCTGCATAGCTGTAACGGATCGTGCAGTCACGTCTCGATCCCTGAGTCAACAGATGGGGACGACTGCAAGACAACAACCATCTGCACGAACAATTCGACGACGTTTGCAGCAGCACGGGCTATCAGCTCGGAGACCATGGCTGCGGTTACCCTTGACGCTGCATCACAGACAGGAGCGCCTGCGATGGTGTTGTCAACGACGAACATGGGTGCACGAATGGCAAAACGTCATTTTTTCATATGAATCCAGGTTCTATTTACAGCATCATGATGGTCGCATCCGTGTTTGGCGACATCGCGGTGAACGCAAATTGGAAGCGTGTATGCGTCATCGCCATACTGACGTATCACCCGGCATGATGGTATGGGGTGCCATTACTTACACGTCTTGCTCACCTTTTGTTCGCATTGACGGCACTTTGAACAATGGACGTTACATTTCAGATGTGTTACGACCCGTGACTCTACCCTTCATTCTCTCCCTGCGAAACCCTACATTTCAGCAGTACAATGCACAATGTTGCAGGTCCTGTACGGGCCTTTCTGAATAGAGAAAATGTTCTACTGCTGCCCTGGCCAGCACATTCTCCAGATCTCTCAGCAATTGATAACGTCTGGTCAATGGTGGCCGAGCAGCTGGCTCCGCACAGTGCGCCAGTCACTACTCTTGATGAACTGTGGTATCGTGTTAAAGCTGCATGGGCAGCTGTACCTGTACACGCCATCCAAGCCCTGTTTGACTCAATTCCCGAGCGAATCAAGGCCGTTATTATGGCCAGAGGTGGTTGTTATGGGTACTGATGTCTCAGGATCTATGCACGCAAATCGCGTGAAATTGTAATCACATATTAGTTCTAGTATAATATATTTCTCCAATAAACACCCGTTTATCATCTACATTTCTTTTTGGTGTAGCAATTTTAATGGCCAGTAGTGTATGAATGGCAATGTCTGACCACATGGAACTGCACAGATAGATCAGCTGTCGTAGCTAAGGATATCCGGCGAATGGACTGGCCTGCCCGTTGCCCAACATCAATCCAATGAAACGCATGTGGGATGGGTTGGTGGGATGTATTGCAGCATGTCCACGTGCACCAATGACCGTCCAACAGTTGCCAACAGCGCTGGTAGAGAAATGGAATGCCCTGGCACAATAATTCCTTACCAGTCACGTAGCCAACATGAGAACACGATGGAGAGCATGCACTGCCGTTCGTGATGATCACACTGTATAAAGAACCACGACCCTCCGTTTGTAATTGCAGGGAACCACCACGAATATCGGGCACTTTACTGTAATCATTAAATAAAATTATAGTTTCTGTTCATCTCATAGTTCATTTTTTTTTTTTTTTTAGTTACCGTAGCTGGTCTTTCTATGTGTGGTGCAAGTTTCATCCAGCAATGTTACTTGACAGAGAAAAATCATGTGAAAGTTACTTTAGTCCTTAAGATTTGCACACTGGTGACCAGGTGAATTACGCCCAAGGTCCAGAGAAGCTGTTCATGGCTAATTCTAATGTACAGTATATAGACAAGTATTGAGTGTAAATGGGCAGCAATCGCATTTCTTTTTTCATGTGCCATTGGGATTGTTCACTGGAAATTCTGAAGCCGAAAGATATCTAAGGTCATTCGTCCGGGACGATTTAAGACGGTAATATCACATGAAACGAGCAATCAGCAACGCTTGTCTAGGTTTCACTGGTAGAATCATAAGGAAATGAAACTCAGCCAGTAATGAGGTAACTAATTCTGGATTGTCTAACTTTGTAGTCTTGTGCGTTTGTTTGCAAACTCAACCAGGCTGTTTCAGTAGAAAAGGCAGAAAAGAATCAAGGGATGGCCATGAGTTCTGTCGCGAGTTGATTTGGCCAGTGTGGGACCGTTGACGAAACGTTCATTCAGAACCAGTAAAGGACGCTACGAAAGAAGTGTAGCGCATCACGGTTTACTGTTACCCTTCCGAGAACCTGAGTCGAAGAGGAATCGCCCAAAATATTATTTACTCCCAGACGTAACTGAAGAAATGCCACTGTTTGTAAAATCAGAGACGCTGTTGTTGATATACCCGACCTCCAAAGGAAGTGGGAGGATAAAAGGCAGATTGTAGATGTGGATGTGATTAGAAGAAATCATGCCTAACGTGGGAAATCTAAGCACTCCATGCAGGCTTGTCAGTGTGCCAGACTGACGATCGCTAACGCATCTTTAATTTCAAGCCCAATACGACGATATTTTGGGCGCTATATAATGTGCTCTTCAGCGTCCTTATCCAATACAAGGTTCTCCCATTTAAAGATACATGTTCCACGTAGAAGATGTCAATGTATTATGGGTGGATAATATAACTTTGGAAATTTGTGGTAAGTTCATATGAGAATTTTAATATGATATATAATAAATCATGTAATTTCTCATCTGTTCGTGTAGACTAGCTACTTCCGCAGTCATGTTAGAATAATATTACGAGAATTGCTAGCTCGATTTATCGAAAATTAAACTAGGTGTACTGCTAGTGAAATCATCAGCACGTGAATTTCAGCGAGAAATGTTTGAACGTAATATATTACTGCAATAATGAAACAAACCGGAAATCGTCTGAACTTTTTATACTCACAAACAGAATATTGTAATCAGATGTTCTGTGAGAGAGACACCTGCTGATACAATCATACATCAATACTTTGACACATTGAGGAATTTTAGAAAGAGTATAAATATAAATGAAATGTCCTTATCCAGTGACATATAGTGAAACTTCATTTTCACTTCGTATCAAAGGCAGAAAAGACAAGATAGTTATTGAAAATTCAGTACCGCCCCTTGATTTGGGAAGTGGGATATATTAAAACTTTTATCCATTCTGGATTTGGAACACTGCGACTGTCTTGTTAAAGGTTTCAGGAATTACTGCAAACAATTCTTCAATCTTTATTTATTCTTCAATTTTTATTTATTCATGATCGGTTTCGAATCGCCTGGCGATTCATCGTCAGATGGCAAAATTTAGTTTGGAGTATTGTGGGGGTCGTGCAACAAGAATAAAAACAATGCACGACCCCCACAATCCTCCAAACTAAATTGTACCATCTCATGATGAATCGCCAGGCGATTCATGAATAAATAAAAATTGAAGAAAAAAACGGCGATTGGTTGCAGTAATTCCTGAAACCCCAAATCAAATGGGATTTATTGTTTTGACTAACTGAATATGTTACTCACTTTCTTGCTGTATATATCATATATGTCACTACAATTGCGTTCTCTGGTGTCCGCCGCGCGGGATTAGCCGAGCGGTGTGCGGCGCTGCAGTCATGGACAGTGCGGCTGTTCCCGGCGGAGGTTGGAGTCCTCCCTCGGGCATGGGTGTGTGTGTTTGTTCTTAGGATAATTTAGGTTAAGTAGAGTGTACGCTTAGGAACTGATGACCTTAGCATTTAAGTCCCACAAGATTTCACACACATTTTTTCCCTGGTGTTCGCTTCGTACGGGCTATGAACATTTGATTAAAATACTGTATTTACCTCCACACTGGCCTTCTAAAGAAGAAAAAGTGAATAAAATGAAGCTTAGCATTACACCTCGGAAACACACACACACACACACACACACACACACACACACACACACACACACAACACACACATACACACGGACACGGACACGCACGTACAGGCAAACTTTAACTTACGAATGTATTGAAACATAATGTGGCTTTGGGCCTTGTAGCCGAACGCTACGTTCTGCACTCTTGAATTATAACAGTTCATCCTGCTCGAATTACAAATGGGAATTAATGACGAGCAGAGTACTTTGCAATAACGGAGGCCAGAACCGTGTTCAGAAATAATTGTTTAATGATTTAATTTGTTTACAGTGAGCTTTTCTAAATTATCCATTAGTCGGCCTTGCATTAGATAAAACTGATGCAAAACATTGATTATTTAATCAAATATTAGCATCTGAAGAGGATTATCAGGTAATCGGATAATTTATGAAACTGTGTCCTGCTATACTCGGCAGCCAATTTGTATGTTTTTTAGTTGCTACTTGAAGAAAAATAATCTATAAACAACACTTGTTGTTTATAGATATTGTACTCACCCGTAAATATGTATCACCTACGGTTGTTTTTATGTGGCACTCATGGGTCTGTTTTATGAGAGTATGTTGCTATCTTCCGTTCTCATGTGTTCCGTACACAGTCGATATGGCTTACATTTTCAGTTTTCTCAAATGTCCGCTGAAATCGAAATCAACCGATAAGGTGGTTGTCACACCGTTGCGCGAAAGTAAAATGCAGCACATGTTGTCAATGATGTTTAACACAACCTATTTTCTGTTTTGGCAGAAAAAAGTAAGTCTTATATAACTCAGTTTCCTGTTTGTGCACAATCAATAGTTCTGGGCATTATTCAGCGACCACCTATTGATGCGGACGGTTTGGTACCGCGGAAAACGAACGTCTTGTAGTGTTGGCAGACGAGCCAACACTGTTTTTCTAGAGGAGGCCGAAATGCACGCGTTTAATTACACGCTGACTGGCGTGAGGTCTGGAACAGGACAATATCTTGAGAATTGCAAATAAAGTAAGTAGTTGATATAATACTTAACTTTAATCCACAATTGTAGAACATCGCTCTTGATGATACATGCTTCACATAATAAATATCAATTGAATACGGCGCCTTGATAGGTCGTAGCAAATGTAGCTGAAGGCTATGCTAACTATCGTCTCGGCAAATGAGAGCGTATTTGTCAGTGAACCATTGCTATGAACGTCGGCTGTACAACTGGCGCGAGTGCCAGTACGTCTCTCTAGACCTGCCGTGTGGTGGCGCTCGGTCTGCTATCACTGACAGTGGCGACACGCGGGTCCGGCGTATACTAATGGACCGCGGCCGATTTAAAGGCTACCACCTAGCAAGTGTGGTGTCTGGCGGTGACACCACACGTCTCTCCTTCGTAGCCCGAGTCGTGAGCCTCCCGGGAGGATAGAAAATCCACCTCAGTTGGATATCGGAAGATCGTGTGGGAATTACATGAAACTTATTAATCATTCCCACAGTGGCTAGGGTGGATGTGAATGTTGACGCTAAACGAAACAAGAGACCTCGTTAGAAAAGTCTGCTGGAAAAAAAGATAAAAAAAGGAAATTTGGCTAGTGCGAGTAGGACCCGCTCATTGAGGGTCCCGTACAAACTTAATTATATAATCGGGAATGTCAAGGATTGTTGCTTGTTGTTGACATCAATGTGGCAAGATATTGGTATCGCGAATTCCAAGTCCGTGTCTAAATCTCTCCCCCTATGAACGATGGACCTTGTCGTTGGTGGGGAGGCTTGCGTTCCTCAGCGACACAGATGGCCGTACCGTAGGTGCAACCACAACGGAGGGGTATCTGTTGGGAGGCTAGACAAACGTGTGGTTCCTGAAGAGGGGCAGCAGCCTTTTCAATAGTTGCAGGGGCAACAGTCTGGATGATTGACTGATCTGGCCTTGTAACACTAACCAAAACGGCCTTGCTGTGCTGGTACTGCGAACGGCTGAAAGCAAGGGGAAACTACAGCCGTAATTTTTCCCGAGGGCATGCAGCTTTACTGTATGGTTAAATGATGATGGCTTCCTCTTGGGTAAAATATTCAGGAGGTAAAATAGTTCCCCATTTGGATCTCCGGGCGGGGTCTACTCAGGAGGACATCGTTATGAGGAGAAAGAAAACTGGCGTTCTACGGATCGGAGCGTCGAATGTCAGATCCCTTAATCGGGCAAGTAGGTTAGAAAGTTTAAAAAGGGAAATGGATACGTTAAAGTTAGATATTGTGGGGATTAGTGAAGTTTGGTGGCAGGAGAAACAAGCCTTTTGGTCAGGTGAATACAAGGTTATAAATACAAAATCAAATAGGGGTAATGCAGGAGTAGGTTTAATAATGAATAAAAATATAGGAGTGCGAGTAAGCTACTACAAACAACATAGTGACCGCATTATCGTGGCCAAGATAGACACGAAGCCCACACCTACTACAGTAGTACAGATTTATATGCCAATTAGCTCTGCAGATGATGAAGAAATTGATGAAATGTATGATGAGATAAAAGAAATTATTCAGGAAGTGAAGGGAGACGAAAATTTAATAGTCATGGGTGACTGGAATTCGGTAGTAGGGAAACGGAGAGAAGGAAACGTAGTGGGTGAATATGGATTGGGGGGAACAAATGAAAGAGGAAGCCGCCTGGTAGAATTTTGCACACAGCTCATCTTAATCATAGCTAATACTTGGTTCAAGAATCATAAAAGAAGGTTGTATGCTTGGAAGAACCCTGGAGATACTAAAGGGTATCAGATAGATTATATAATGATAAAACAGAGATTTAGGAACCAGGTTTTAAATTGTAAGACATTTCCAGGGGCAGATGTGGACTCTGACCACAATCTATTGGTTATGAACTGTAGATTAAAACTGAAGAAACTGCAAAAAGGTGTGAATTTAACGAGATGGGACCTTGATGAACTGACTAAACCAGAGTGTCTCAGGGGGAGCATACGGGAACAATTGACAGGAATGGGGGAAAGAAATACAGTAGAAGAAGAATGGGTAGCTCTGAGGGATGAAGTAGTGAAGGCAGCAGACGATCAAGTAGGTAAAAAGACGAGGGCTGGTAGAAATCCTTGGGTAACAGAAGAAATATTGACTTTAATTGATGAAAGGAGAAAAAAAAAATCGAGTAAATGAAGCAAGCAGAAAGGAATTCAAACGTCTTAAAAATGAGATCGACAGGAAGTGCAAACCTGCTAAGCAGGAATGAATAGAGGACAAATGTAAGGATGTAGAGGCTTGTCTCACTAGGGGTAAGATAGATACTGACTACAGGAAAATTAAAGACACCTTTGGAGAAAAGAGAACCACTTGTATGAGGATCAAGAGCTCAGATGAAAACCCAGTTCTAAGCAAAGAAGGGAAAGCAGAAAGGTGGAGGGAGTATATAGAGAGTCTATACAAGGGCGATGTAGTTGAGGACAATATTATGGAAATGGAAGAGGATAAAGATGAAATGGGAGATACGATACTGTGTGAAGAGTTTGACAGAGCAATGAAGGACCTGAGTCGAAACAAGGCCCCGGGAATAGACAACATTGCATTAGAACTACTGACGGCCTTGGGAGAGCCAGTCATGACAAAACTCTACCATCTGGTGAGCAAGATGTATGAGACAGGCGAAATACCCTCAGACTTCAATAAGAATATAATAATTCCAATCCCAAAGATAGCAGGTGTTGATAGATGTGAAAATTACCGAACTATCAGTTTAATAAGTCACAGCTACAATATACTTTACAGACGAATGGAAAAACTAGTAGAAGTCGACCTCGGGGAAGATCAGTTTGGATTCCGTAGAAATACTGGAACACGTGAGGCAATACTGACCTTACGCCTTAGCTTAGAAGAAAGATTAAGGAAAGGCAAACATACGTTTCTATCATTTGTAGACTTAGAGGAAGCTTTTGACAATGTTGACTGGAAAACTCTCTTTCAAATTTCTATGGGGACACGGGTAAAATACCGGGAACTAAAGGCTATTTACAATTTGCACAGAAACCAGATGGCAGTTATAAGAGTGGAGGGACATGAAAGGGAAGCAGTGGTTGGGAAGGGATTGAGACTGGTTTGTAGCCCCTCCTTATGTTATTCAACCTGTATATTGAGCAACCAGTGAAAGAACCAAAAGAAAAATTCGGAGTAGGTATTAAAATCCATGGAGAAGAAATAAAAACTTTGAGGTTCGCCGATGACATTCTAATTCTGTCAGAGACAGCGAAGGACTTGGAAAAGCAGTTGAACGGAATGGACAATGTCTTGAAAGGAGGGTACAAGATGAACATCAACAAAATCAAAACGAGGATAATGGAATGTAGTTGAGTTAACTCGGGTGATGCTGACGGAATTAGATTAGGGGATGAGATACTTAAAGTAGTAAAGGTGTTTTGCTATTTGGGGAGCAAAATAACTGATGATGGTCGAATTAGAGAGGATATAAAATGTAAACTGGCAATGGCAAGGAAAGCGTTTCTGAAGAAGAGGAATTTGTTAACATAGAGTATAGATTTAAGTGTCAGGAAGTCGTTTCTGAAAGTATTTGTATGGAGTGTAGCCATATATGGAAGTGAAACATGGACGAGAAGTAGTTTGGACAAGAAGAGAATAGAAGCTTTTGAAATGTGGTGCTACAGAATAATGCTGAAGATTGGATGGGTAGATCACGTAACTAATGAGGAGGTATTGAATAGAATAGGGGAGAAGAGGAGTTTGTGGCACAACTTGACAAGGAGAAGGACCGGTTGGTAGGGCATGTTCTGAGGCATCAAGGGATCACAAATTTAGCATTGGAGGGCAGCGTGGATGGTAAAAATAGTAGCGGGAGCCAAAGAGATCAATACACTAAGCAGATTCAGAAGGATATAGGTTACAGTAAGTACTGGGAGATGAAGAAGCTTGCATAGAATAGAGTAGCATGGAGAGCTGGATCAAACCAGTCTCAGGACTGAAGACCACAACAAAAACAACAACATATCAAAATTTCTACAGCAGTTCCTGGGACTAGTCCTGAGATATAAAGGAGGGGAGCAGTTTATAAATGTAGAGAGAGAGAGAGAATGTTTAATATAATATTTTTCTTTTATTTGCGTATTAAAAGATGACTTCAACTTACATTTCATGTTAGCATCCAGTGATTCAAAATGGTTCAAATGGCACTGAGCACTATGGGACTTAACATCTGAGGTCATCAGTCCCCTAGAACTTAGTATTACTTCAACCTAACAAACCTAAGGACATCGCACACATCCATGCCTGAGGCAGGATTCGAACCTGCGACTGTATCAGTCACCCGGTTCCAGACTGAAGCGCCTAGAACCGCTCGACCACACAGGCGAGCTGCATGCAGTGATGTTTGTCTATTATGCTCTTGACGAATGATGAACGCAATGTATACTCACATGGCAAAAGATGTAATTACAATCTAACCAATTGCAGATTTTTTACTTAACTTGTTCTGTGAAACTCTTCTTCTTGCCGAATTTCGTGATTCTGGATCATATCACCCTATCACTTTTTGATGAGTGAGTTTTCGAGTATCAAAAACCTGTAGCTCAAATGGCCGTATCATTTGAATGGCGTAGCTTAGAAGCTTAAATTTTTTTACACCTCCAGGGGACTACAGATTTTAATATGTGACAGAAATTCGAAATTGATGCGTCCACCAATTCCTGAGCAAAATGTTTCTTTTCTGTCTGACAGACAGACAGACAGACAGACAACAAAGCCATCCTATAAGGAGAACATGGTTGTGGAGATGAAGCAGCGATTAGTATGATTAATCAATTATTCAAAAACAGTCTTAATCGCATTTATTATTATTATACCGCCAACCGGTTTCAACCCGGCGTAGGGGTCATCTTCTGGGTGTGATAGTTTCCTACCCTTATGTAGACAGGAGTGACACCATCAGCAGTCGACCAATGGTGTAAACGCCCAGAAGTTGACCCCTACGTCGGGTTGAAACCGGTTGGCGGTATAATAATAATAAATGCGATTAAGACTGTTTTTGAATAATTGACATACTATAAGGCTTCCATTTTTACAGACTGTGTCACGGAAACCTAGAAAGAGCGGAATAGTAACAGTATCTGAAAGGTCTCGTTAGCCATTCTTTAACACCTTCTAAGGCACATACTGTTTCTTCTACCTCTGTATGACTGTAAGAGGAAGAAAGACTCCGAAATTGTCCTTTTTCCGCTCAGTACCAGTAAAAAACTGTTTTTAAACAGTTTACTTCTTCTCGCGTTCCGACCGATATAGAAGAAGCAGAATATACGTGAAAGGTTGTTACAGACTGGCCAATGGAACTTTTCTGGCAGAGCCTGTTGCAGCTCATCTCGAGGGTGGCGAGCGTATCTTGGCATAACCAGCTACCGTTCAAGAGACAGTTGAAGGAGGGTACACACGCCAACCAATCAAAAGCGGAAGGGCCAATAATAGTGGAGACAGACCGTAACAACAAAGGTAAGTAGTGGTGCGTGATTCAGCAGGTCAGTCTCTGTAAAAGACACTTTTAAAATGTTTTCTTATGTTTAGTTATGTATAATATGCCGACTCCATTTGTTTAAAAAATGAGAGTTGGACACTGAGCTATAATGTTCATGTAATTTGAATTGTCTGTGGACAACCACTGCTATAAGGGACCTACAATAAAAATCCACTTGAAAAACTAAGTTGCCGATGTAAGAATCATAACTGGGTCTATAGCATTCGCATCTGACTGCTGTTAACAATATTTCGCCGCTACGGGCGACACAACAAAATAATAGCACACGGAAGCAGTAAATCTTTTTGTGTGCGCTCTGATTTCTCTTAGTTTATTATAATAATCATTTCTCGCAAAGTCGGCGACAATATAAAATTCTTGCGTTCAGAGGAGGCAGTGGGTGAGTTCGTGAAAAGATCTCGCCGCAACGCAAGACGCCTTAGTGCGAACACCTGCCACCCCAGGACGCTTCTCACATCCGTGACACTTCTTTCCCAGTTTCGCGACAATACAACACGAGCTGCTCTGCTTAGGTGTCCTCTGTCAGTCCTCTCTGATAAGATCCCGTACCGCGCAGCAGTAACCTAGCAGACAAGAGGCAGTTCCTTTAGTAGACCTGCTGCACGTTCTATGTGCTCTGCCAATAAAACTCAGTCTTTGGTTTGCCTTCCCCACAACATCATTTTCGTGGTCGTGTCACTTTAAATGGTTCGTCATTGTTTTTTCCAGGTATTTAGTTGAAATGACAGCCTTTAAATTTGTGTGATGTAAGAGATTTTTTTTTCATATTGGTGTGGATGACCTCATATTTTTCCGTATTCAGAGACAATTGCACTTTTCGCAGCATACAGATATCGTGTCTAAGTGATCTTTCAGTATTGCTTTTGATTTTCTCATGAGTTTAATAGACGGTGTATGACAACATCATCTGCAAAAAGTCTAACAGGGCTGCTCAGATTGCCGCCTAAACCACTTATATAGATTAGGAACAGCAGACGGTCCATAAACTTCCTTGGACAATACCAGGGATCACTTATGTTTTACTTGATTTTCCGTCGATTACTACGTGCTGTGAACGTTCTGACAGGAATTCACGAATTTAATCGCACAACTGAAGTGGCACTTCACAGGAACCCAATTTGATTAGAGGTCTCTTAAGATGAAGGGCGTCAGAAGCATTCTGGAAATCTAGAAATATGGAATCAGTTTGAGACTTGATGGAAAACGCCTCCCAAAATCAGTTTTGAAACGCTTCGTTTTATTGTCACGGCCGATTTCGAGCAATCACTCGCATTTCATGTGGCCCTACTAGTATTATACAGTATTAGATTCGTCAGGAACGTGTCATCTGCTCCTGAGCTGCAATGGAATATGAGCCATGCGTTTGTCATCTTCCATTACGGTAGTTCCGCCTCGATTTATTATTCCATTTACTGGCGTCACTAACTTCCTGCCTTACTTGCCCGTGAGTGGCAGCAGCAGCGCGTATCAATAAGCGCACTGTCGTACCATCTCTGGAGCGACGGATAGTATTTCCGGGTCGTCGTGTGTCGGGTAGTCAGTGAGTGGGAGACGCACCAGCAGTGCAGTCGCGACGGAGCAGCAGTCACGGACGGACCAGCAGTCCAATCGGTCGGTTGGCGTGGAGCAGCAAGCAAGCCCCCGTCGCGCGGAGTCGGGCTGGAGCTGTTGGCAGCGTGCACGCGCGGTTGGAGTGTGAGGTGCTGCTTGCGAGTGCTACGAAGTTCGTCGCCCACTGATCTTGCACATGGAAGTTGAGTCCTCACTTAACTTACTATCGAGCCTCAACTGTTTACATTTCTTCGTTTGATCCTGGCTGTCGCTTTTGGAACGTTCCTGCGAGCAACAACGTGTGTGTATTTAAGTCGGCTAAGATTCCAATCGTCTTCCTGTGAAATTTATCTTAATTTATTCCCTATTATGGACGTTCACCAGCGGCATCTTCTGCCCTGTGGCCGTGGACGTTCCAGTTGCCTGCCCTGGTCGTTGACGTAATTTTAGGCAGTGTATTTTCCTCATCATGTTGTTGCTGTCCAGCACGGCGATTAGTTCGACAGCTGAGGTGTTGCTGGTCGTTGTGGGCGCCAATATTCTGTGTTCTAAAATGTAGACTTTCACGGCCGGAAATATCATGTCCATTATAATTATCCGAGCTGTAATACCGTGGTCGGTTGATGAATTTTGTTTCAATTCCCAACGTTTCGTATCCGACTGCGGGAGACATCTTCAAGGGGGTCCGTAGCTCGATGGAAGGTCCAACGCACCCACTGGCTCGCTACTGACTGCCGCTAAATTCCGTCACGTGTTTTGAAAACGTCAGTGCAATTGGCCTCTGTCCGTCGCCGTCGATCACCGTTGCCATCACCCAGTAGTGGACGGGTGGTACACATCTTCTTTAACACCGGCATCCATATACCGTTTAATTTCACGCCCTCCTCCTTTCGGTTGAAATTATTTGGGTGTTTAGCGATTTCGATTGCCTCCCTGTAGAGCCTTTCGTAGTGTCCGCTTGTGGCCGCTAGTATTTGCGTCTCCTCGAAACGAATATTGTGGTTCCCTGGCTGGAAAGCATGCTCCACAACAGCTGATCGTTCCGTTTCTCCTCTTCTACAATTCCCCTAGTGCTCTTCCAAACGTTTAGAAACAGTTCTTTTAGTGATACCCACATAAACATCACCACAGCTGCATGGGATCCTATACACTCCAGCTTTTTCCAAAGGTTTGCGAGCGTCCTTGGCAGGCTTAAGGTATTCCTGTATCTTCCTGGTGGGCTTGTAAATTACGGTAATATTCCGCTTCGCCAAGATCCTCCCTATTCTTTCCGTGACATTTTTAACAAACGGCAGGAAAACCTTAGATTTTGCAGTAGCCTGTACGTCAGTATGATTTCTGCGTGGCTGCCTCAACACGCGTTTTATTTCGGCGGACGAATATCCGTTATTCATTAGTGCATTGTGGAGAAGTTCCATCTCAGCGTCGAGCAACTCAGGTTCACAAATATTTCTAGCTCTGTCCGCTAACGTCTTGATAACACCCCGCTTCTGTTGTGGGTGGTGGTTCGAATCCCGGTGCAAATAACGGTCCGTGTGCGTGGGTTTGCGGTATTCTGAGTGGCCCAAACTACCATTTTCGTTTCTAAAAACAAGCACATCGAGGAAATGTAATTTGCCGTCTACCTCCTCCTCCATTGTAAACTGAATTCTAGAGTTTATACTGTTCAGATGTTCGTGGAACCGGCTTAGTTCCTCCCTACCATGTCTCCACAGCACAAACGTGTCAACCACGTATCGGAACCATACACTTGGTTTTTTGCTGGCAGTATCTAAGGCCTGTTCTTCGAATTTCTCCATAAAGAAGTTTGCACTTACGGGACTTAGGGGGCTTCCCATAGCCACGCCATCCGTTTGCTCCTAAAACTGTTCATTCCACTTAAAGTATGTGGTCGTCAAACAACACTTAAACAGTTCTGAAATATCGGCAGGAAAAATTCGATCCAGCTGTTCCAATGCTTCATTAAGTGGAACCATGGTAAACAGCGATACCACATCGAAACTGACCAATATGTCCTCCGGCTGGACCACTATGCCATTCAATCTGCTGATGAAATGTGTCGAATTCTTTATGTAAGAGTCCGAACGGCCCACATGTGGTTTCAACAGCGTAGTCAAAAACTTGGCTAACGAGTAGGTGGGCGAACCAATGGCACTCAGTATCAGTCTTAACGGCACATTTTCTTTATGAATTTTGGGCAATCCATAAAGCCTCGGTGGTAGCGCAACCGAATTGCAGAGACCTTTCTATACACTTTCTTCAATGGAAGACTTTTTTATTAACCGCGACACAGTTCTGAGAACGTTGTTAGTGGGGTCCTTATTCAGCTTCCTATATGCTTTCGGATCCAGTAGATCAGTAATTTTACTCTGATAGTCGGCCACATCCATAATCACCGTTGCGCTTCCTTTGTCAGCTGGGAGAACCAAAATACTATCGTCGTCATTCAGGAGTTTTAAAGCTCTTCTCTCACCCACAGTTATATTACTTTTCGGCGGTTGTGCATTGGCTAATATTCTCACTGTTTCTATACGGATTTCTTCAGCTGTTACAGAATCCACACTGCGAATTCCTGCTTCTACACTGGCTATAATTTCTTCCGTGGGCGCAAAACGCGGACTAACAGCAAAATTTCCTCCCTTGGCAAGCACAGGTCTCATCGTCAGATAACGAACGTTTGGACAAATTGATAACGGTCCGGGAAACGTCTAAATGCCGAAGAGTCTGATTAGGTAGCAAATTATCAATTTTCTACTTCTGTCTACTAGACGTTGTCAACATACGCTTCCCCATGGTATCATGCAGTAGTCTATCAATTTTATTCCAGTCACTGCTGCACAGTTTATTACTGATCGTAATATGGAGAGACATTAACTTACAGTTTGTGCTTGCCAAGTTCCGTCGGGTCTGCTGAATGCGCTCTCGTAGTAAGGCCTCCTCAGTCCGTTTGAAAATGCGTTGTGCCTTTCCCGAATAGAACAGTCGCTTTATCTTCAGAAACTTCGGTATAACGCCGAACTAAAAGAACTGTTTCTAAACGTTTGGAAGAGCACTAGGGAAATTGTAGAAGAGGAGAAACGGAACCATCAGCTGTTGCGGGGCATGCTTTCCAGCCAGGGAACCACAATATTCGTTTCGAGGAGACGCAAGTACTAGCGGCCACGAGCGGATACTACGAAAGGCTCTACAGGGAGGCAATCGAAATCGCTAAACACCCAAATAATTTCAACCGAAAGGAGGAGGGCGTGAAATTAAACGGTATATGGATGCCGGTGTTAAAGAAGATGTGTACCACTCGTCCACTACTGGGTGATGGCAACGGTGATCGGCGGCGACGGGCAGCGGCCAATTGCACTGACGTTTTCAAAACACGTGACGGAATTTAGCGGCAGTCACTAGCGAGCCAGTGGGTGTGTTGGACCTTCCATCGAGCTACGGACCCTCTTGAAGATGTCTCCCGCAGTCGGAGACGAAACGTTGGGAACTGAGACAAAATTCATCAACCGACCACGGCATAACAGCCCGGATAATTATAATGAGCACAATATTCTGTGTGTTGTGTATTGAAATCTTATGGTCGTTTCGCTGGTTGCGTGGAGCAGAATTGATTTGGTTGATTGGTCGGTCGGCTGTCTGTCGGTTGGGTTGCCTCCAGCTTACGAAGTCGTTGGACAGGCTGCCTGTCTCACCCAAACGAGCGTTAGTGTTACAACCGCAGGCCGACCCTTGGAATTTTCTGAGCGCCGTTCCTTGCATGTTACGCAGTAATTTCCCTGTTTGGATTTTAGTTACTTGGTTGATGCGTGGCTTTCAGCCGAGTATCAAATGGCTCTGAGCACTATGCGACTTAACTTCTGAGGCCATCAGTCGCCTAGAACTTAGAACTAATTAAACCTAACTAACCTAAGGACATCACACACATCCATGCCCGAGGCAGGATTCGAACCTGCGACCGTAGCGGTCGCTCGGTTCCAGACTGCAGTGCCTAGAACCGCACGGCCACTCCGGCCGGCTAGCCGAGTATCAATATCTCTTGAATTAATGTTCTTGTATTGCCCTTACGCATTAAATTGTTATATTTTTATAAGGGGCCTTAAGCCGAATTTTACTGGAGAGGTTTTACGACAAGGCCTTTTGGGTTTTAGATTGAAACTCTTTCTAGGCCTTAAGCCGTTAAACATATTTTGTTGATATGTGGCCTTCAGCCGAGTATTAATGTCTCTTAAATTAATGTCCATGTCTTGCCTTTAAGCCATGAGATTGTTATTCTTTATTTTATATGAAATGTTTTAAGATACGACTTTCTGCCTTTTGATAAAAACTCCCCTTATTGGTTAATACGCGATCTCAAGCCTAGTTCCATTAAAATTAAATTGTTAAGGTCTTCAGCCGATTAGATTGAAGATTTAGAAAATATTCTAGGGTGAAACCTCCAGAAGAATCTTGTATTTCAATTTTGCTTAAGCCTTGTGTCTTGGATTTTGAATGTGGCCTTCAGACGATCTCAAGTTAATCAAAGGAGGTCGACTAAAGTTTTGAGTGTTTGCATCCTTCTTGTAATATTGTGTGTTGATAAATAAAGTTTGTATGTTGAGTGCAATTGACAGGAACTCATTTTGGCCCCTTTCCACAACCTAATCCGCTGTGTCCTGCTAGCCCAGGCATTTCAGAATACTTGAGTAGCTTGAGGCTTTAGCGACGGGCTAATTCTAAATGTAGTTCTCGGGCGAGACGTCGGATGTCGTTGTGAATTTTCCACGGTATTTCGTCAGCGCAACTGACCGACATATTCAGGTGCGGCGAACACGCTGTGGGGGCTGTGACGGTAGCTTCCTAATTTATGACAGCCTGAGAAGACCAATGGTGCAGGTATGTTGTTCGGTAGCGAGAGAAACAATTTCACCACCTGTCGGACGACGAACGCACGCGGAGGAACTGTCAATCGTACCGTGCGGGTTTGCGCTGCCGTCTGTCACCCAAGCGTCCACTGTCGGGAGCCGCCTGCCTAAATTCAGTATGTGTCCGCGCTGGCGTATGCCCGTCCTCGCCGTTGTCAATCTAATACCCGTGTCGCCGCCGCAACGCAAACTCTTGTATGACCATATGGCCAACAGTTCTTTATGGTCGCTGTGGTTTTAATGTGACCAGTGCTGGATACTATGCCGTGATAGCTAAGCAGCTAAGCAGCTTAGTCGAGCTGCGGATTACCAGTGCTTCATTAACCCATTGACTTAGTAATATTTTTTCACATAGTCGACCCTATATTTACTATGTGAATTCACAAAAATCGGCATATTTAGTTTTACACAATTTTCTCGAAGTTATAAAATTTTTTTGACAGGAATTCCTTATAAATCCATCCTTACTATTTATTGAAGTGATGAAGAGTGAAGATAATATGGTTTTAGAAGTTTTTGTTGATGTGGTACACACGAAAAAATACAGGCTGGCGCAACGCCACTAGGCATCCCTCACACTCGTACCGTGTATCGCTTTGCCTCTTCCTTGCTGTGCACACTGCTCAATTTATAGAGGGTGTTTCCTTGATGGGATTAGGAGGAGGGGAACCTAATAAAATCTGAAAACGATTGCTTATAACTCACAGTATATCGAAATAAATTAAATGCGTTGCATGCCAATAAACGGATCGACTTCTCAGCTTCCCAGTGATATGTAACATGTTATGCCACCTAACAGAGAAGAAGAAACACTAAGAAGAAGTCATAGCTGCTCAGCACGTCTCACAGCCGGCAATGTAATAACAGACTTGAAACGTGCGCTCGTCTTCGAACCAACTGTATAAGCCATTGTGCTAATAAAGTTTTCTCAGAGAATTTTGCCGCTACACATTTCTGTGGCTGGTCCAGATGTGTCATCGACGTTTGATGCATCTGTCCTCCTTATGCTACAAGCTTGTACAATGTATGACTTCCCTCAGCTACAGGGAATCTTGTAGACACCAGACCTTCGTAAACCAAGATTATCTGTCACTGTGACTAAAAGGAATCTCAGTTTCTTTGGCGGTCAGAACTTTATGTTTCTCCAATAATATTCCTATTTTCGAAGAAACACTGCCGACGTCTGCCAAGATCGCCACTCCTCTTACCTCCAACTCCTCACTTTGTTTAGCAAGCGCAGGACGTGGGGCACGGCAAATCTTCCGTTCAGAATATCGATTCTCTACAAATACGGTGCGAAGGCAGCGTACCTCATCAGATAAGCTAACTAAATCCGATATGGTTCGTGCTCTGTGGACCAACATCCTCAGCACGCCAGGATGGTGTTAGATGGCAGCCTGTAAATAAAATTGCCGTGTGGCTAGGGCCTCCCGTCGGGCAGACCATTCGCCGGGTGCAGGTCTTTCGATTTGACGCCACTTCGGCGACTTGCGCGTCGATGGGGATGAAATGATGATGAGCGGAGAAAATCTCCGACCCAGCCGGGAATCGAACGCGAGCCCTTAGGATTGACATTCTGTCACGCTGACCACTCAGCTACCGGGGGCGGACAGCCCGTAAATAAAAGTCCACGTGTGTAAGTTTGCAGTACACAGCGCGAACCAAGGTGCTTTCTTCTTGTCTCCGCACCAGCACGTCTAGAAACGATAGTTTGTCGTTTCTCTCCATCTACATCATCATAAAATTGATGGTCGAACGAATAGAACTGAGGTGCTGCAAAAATGAATCCACCGATGCAGTACCGTGGGGCCAGACACAAACGTGTAATCCACATAACGTCAGAAGCACGTGGGTTTCAAGTACGCTGACTAGAATGCTTTTTCCTCCATTGACCATAAGACTTGAGAACGGGTTATACATTGCGACACCGTCAGTCTGTTCAAAATCTTGATCACTGAATACAAAGTAAATCGAGGTGAGCACGTGCTTAAACAAATAAGCGGTTTCCCCTTCCAACTTCTCGCCAATGCCTGCAATGCCATTCGAGCGAAAAGTAAGACCACATCGAAACTAAAGCGAAGATCTGATGGTGCAAAACGTGAATTCTTGATCTAATGGACGAAATCCTCTGCACTGCGAAAGTAGTGTTGACATTTTCCCATTAAAGAGCTCAATTCCTCTGCTAGATGTTTAGCCAGATAGTATGTTGGAGCCCCAATATTGTTAACTATTGGTCGAAGAGGCACGGTTTCCTTGGGAATCTTGGGCGGTCCGTACAGTCTGGAAGGAGCAGGTGCCTGTGTACGAAGTCTCTTGGCCACATCAGATATCGTCTTATTGTTGAGAAGCTCCAAGTTGGTGATGAGTCCTTGTTTAGAAGGAAATATGCAGAATCGTACAATAACCGATTTATCCTGCTTAAGTACATCTGTTTCGAGAAGATAACAGCTACATTGCCTTGATCCGCCGATAATATCAAAATATTAGGATCCTTGCATAGAGATCTAAGCAATTATCTCTCTGCAGCCGAGATATTATTCTTGCGCGTTGGTGCCAGTGTCAGAGCATGGCAAGGTTTTCGTCTGATTTCCTTGGCAGCGTCCATAAGAAGTTTCAGGATTCCCTGTTCAACAGAGCTAATAATATGCAGAACAGGTGGGTCCTTGGGGTGGGCGCGAAGTTCAGCCCCGTCTGCACGTCAGGCAGAAATTTGTCCGTCAGGTGTACACGGTCCGTCTACGAAGTTTGTCATCTAACTGTTCTTCCTGCGGGAAATGTATAACACTTGGTCGATTAGAAGTAGGTTTATATTATGTAACTGTGTTTCTGTAATTACGAAGTGTGTATTCTTTTTTAATTGAGGTCATTGACTTGTGACAGGAAATTTAAAGTATTCTAATGTATATATGGAAAAAGCTAAATGATGTTTAAAATAATGAAATTTTATAATATGTGTATATTTAGAAGAAAAAAAATGGCATACTGAAGGCTGTTTCATGCTTAAGGCCCTCGTAAAATATAAAAGATGTAGCGAAGTCACTCTGGAACGGAAGTGGCTCGGGGCGATGTAAAAGATGGTTTTGGCTGTCGAACTGGGTGACTACTTGGTGGGAACGGTACGCACTCAGTGGATAGCCGTTGCACGGTATTCACCGACGGTAACAAGGGAGGCAATTGGAAGCCGCTTTGCAAGGAATTTTGCTTCGAATGTGGATTTCGATGTTGCATGGTACTCTCGGCAATAAGAAATGGCTCTAACACATACAAAATCCGTCGCAAGTAGAAATAGTATAGAGCATTCAAACAAGAGCCGTGCGCACAGTTAGCCGACACGTGGCTTGCCACCACTACTTCGCCACTGCTCCACCAACTTCATGCATAAAGATATATATTACAGCATTGACCAGTTAAGCTGTGTGAAAGTTTTCAATAATAATCCAAGTGCTATAAACCATAACTTTTATCCTGATTATGAACCTACGAAGGATCCACTCCTAAGTGTTTATAAAACCGAGTATTCTGTTTCAAATGCACTATCATTGTTTATTTATGTTTGTCAGATGTGCAAGAATAATTAAAAGTGAAGATAGTTAGAATTTTACTAAAATACTTCCAACTTATTGCAAAGTATCGTTTTGCAAAAATTCGGTGTCTAAAATACCAGCTTCACAGGTGATGAAAAAAGGCAACTATGTTATACTCATTTGAAACTTAATTTAGCTTTGATTACTACCATGATCGAAATTTTGAAGTTAATTGAGCTCGGTGTTGAATAATTTGCCTTGAAAAGTAAAAACATCAAATATTTGAAGTGAAGCTAAGAATTAAATTTAGTTGAATTGAATTTTGCTACAGAAATAATCATTGAGTTTGACTAATGGTACAATATCAGTTTATGAGTCCCCATCATATTCTTCACATATTAAAAAGGTAAATGGACTATTATTACTACTAAGATAATCTGATATTTTTGAATGTTGGGCTCCATAAGGTTCCCTCTCTGTGCAGCAACCGTGGAATATAAAATTATAAAGAATGCAGCAACCAGTCGCGGAAACATTATTTATTTATCTTGTTGCATATCGATTTCGACTGGTATCAGTCATCATAGATGCATTTTTCTAACTGATGCATGCCATAAGTAGAAGTACTGTCCTTGGCAGGTTTCTACTTAAGGCATATATCGGTTAGAAAAATGCACCTATGATGACTGATACCAGTCGAAATCGATTTGCAACAAGATAAATAAATTATGTTTGCGAGACAGGTTGCAACATTCATCATAATTTTATAATTGAAATCTGATATACACTCCTGGAAATTGAAATAAGAACACCGTGAATTCATTGTCCCAGGAAGGGGAAACTTTGTTGACACATTCCTGGGGTCAGATACATCACATGATCACACTGACAGAACGACAGGCACATAGACACAGGCAACAGAGCATGCACAATGTCGGCACTAGTACAGTGTATAACCACCTTTCGCAGCAATCCAGGCTGCTATTCTCCCATGGAGACGATCGTAGAGATGCTGGATGTAGTCCTGTGGAACGGCTTGCCATGCCATTTCCACCTGGCGCCTCAGTTGGACCAGCGTTCGTGCTGGACGTGCAGACCGCGTGAGACGACGCTTCATCCAGTCCCAAACATGCTCAATGGGGGACAGATCCGGAGATCTTGCTGGCCAGGGTAGTTGACTTACACCTTCTAGAGCACGTTGGGTGGCACGGGATACATGCGGACGTGCATTGTCCTGTTGGAACAGCAAGTTCCCTTGCCGGTCTAGGAATGGTAGAACGATGGGTTCGATGACGGTTTGGATGTACCGTGCACTATTCAGTGTCCCCTCGACGATCACCAGTATTGTACAGCCAGTGTAGGAGATCGCTCCCCACACCATGATGCCGGGTGTTGGCCCTGTGTGCCTCGGTCGTATGCAGTCCTGATTGTGGCGCTCACCTGCACGGCGCCAAACACGCATACGACCATCATTGGCACCAAGGCAGAAGCGACTCTCATCGCTGAAGACGACACGTCTCCATTCGTCCCTCCATTCACGCCTGTCGCGACACCACTGGAGGCGGGCTGCACGATGTTGGGGCGTGAGCGGAAGACGGCCTAACGGTGTGCGGGACCGTAGCCCAGCTTCATGGAGACGGTTGCGAATGGTCCTCGCCGATACCCCAGGAGCAACAGTGTCCCTAATTTGCTGGGAAGTGGCGGTGCGGTCCCCTACGGCACTGCGTAGGATCCTACGGTCTTGGCGTGCATCCGTGCGTCGCTGCGGTCCGGTCCCAGGTCGACGGGCATGTGCACCTTCCGCCGACCACTGGCGACAACATCGATGTACTGTGGAGACCTCACGCCCCACGTGTTGAGCAATTCGGCGGTACGTCCACCCGGCCTCCCGCATGCCCACTATACGCCCTCGCTCAAAGTCCGTCAACTGCACATACGGTTCACGTCCACGCTGTCGCGGCATGCTACCAGTGTTAAAGACTGCGATGGAGCTCCGTATGCCACGGCAAACTGGCTGACACTGACGGCGGAGTTGCACAAATGCTGCGCAGCTAGCGCCATTCGACGGCCAACACCGCGGTTCCTGGTGTGTCCGCTGTGCCGTGCGTGTGATCATTGCTTGTACAGCCCTCTCGCAGTGTCCGGAGCAAGTATGGTGGGTCTGACACACCGGTGTCAATGTGTTCTTTTTTCCATTTCCAGGAGTGTATTTCTATAAATGGGAGTATAAACAGTATGACTGTGGTATTATTTATTTTAATTGTGGTATTTATATGTCAGTTAAGTCAGAAGCCCATCCTGGCCAATTTTAGTTTTGCGCTTCTTACAGGAACATTTCAATATTAATCCTAGCCACAATATTTGGTGTAGCTGTTATTAGTGTGAGTTTGGTACTATTTTGCTTTCTATGCTTACTAGTATGTACATTATTGGTGACTGCTGCTACAGACAACTCAGAGTGCCCTGGGTCAGTTTGTATCCTACGTGCTAACAAAAGGGAAATTTTGATGACAGTCGCTTCTATAACTAATATTCAATTTTCTTAAACATATATTTTCAAATTAATTTGCCTAATTGGTCTGGCGACCGTTCGATTCTTCATTCGTATGTGAATTTTACTACTTTCATTAACCCCAGAGCTAAAGCCTGTTAAGTTTTCTGTTAATTGTACTCTATTCAAAATTATAGTCCGATACCTTGATCCATTAGACACACGCACGGTTAAAACTCAAAACATTAGTTTGTGTCACAGCAGGTTAGCATTATAAACTGTCTTTGAGGAGATATCATTTTCCTATCTGACATTCCGTGCCGTGTTGTGTTGTGTTGTCGCTTCCAGTCCGAGCACGACCAAGTAACGTTATCAACCCAAGTTAAAGAATCTTGAAAGTCGTGACGAAATCTTCATATGAAGAGCCAGTAGATCTCTGGATACGAGATCCAGTTTCCGTCGAGTGTGATAATCATCTGTCTCACCAGTGCCGGCTCGATATTTAATTCTGTTAGCGGCTGCGAAGTTTATAATGCACGTAACCTCAGCGAAAGTCGGAATAATTCGAAGATCTCTGCATCTTAATAAGAACGTAAGTGCTGTTGCACCAACGGAATATTGTGGAACTTTCACAACTACATCCGAAGTCACGCCCGAGAATCATATTTACAACACTTGAGTAGTGGATGCTATTTTATACACTGTTTGGACGACTTACACAAAATAAAAAGTGCGTGAACGTGCATACGACGGATAGTTTCTGTGTGAATTACATGTATTTGCATTTGTTCTATTGAACGGCATTTTCTCTAGCCTTGGATCTTATACCTTCCCTGGAGGACCTACAGAGACTCTGTGTGCCGTGTACAGTTTAACAATTTGTATATGCTTCCAGATGCACAAAATGACCAAAACAATACGAAACTCCGTTCAGTCGAACATATGTAAGGGCATATAACTCACTCACTTTTTGTGCTATCAGTTGCAATTGATGAGAAAATTTTGTTTGTGATGAACTTAATAAAACAGAAATCAACACTTCAACTCGAGAGTCTTTAAGGTCTGCCTCAGACCTTATCGGTGGTTGATAGGGCCACGGAGATAAACTGCTGATATTGCAATTACTGAAAGTTATATTCAAAAGTTTCTGTCTGGCACAAATTTATATACGCTCGAATGAACATATAATCAGAGATACTGAGAGCAACAAGCTGAATTTCTAGGACTGATACAACAATTTCAACGACTTTTTCTATACATGTATCGTCTGACGGGAACTAGGAACTAGGAAAGCCGCTGTTATGTATACAGTTAATAAAGATAATACAATCATGCCCTTAGATACAGCAAACTTATCATTTCTCTTCCTATAAACATATATTTACTTTTTTAAAATGATGAAATGTTAACTATCTTACTCTCAACCATTACATATGTGTCTGTGACCAGTATAATATTAAACCTGTAAATAATTCTGCTGTAAGGTTAAACGAGGAAATTATTCCAGAGATAAAATAGTTCCACATTCAGATCTCCGACTGGTGACTACTCGTGAGGATGTTGTCACCAGGAGAAACAGAGCAGTCGTTCTACGATTCGGAGGGTGGAATGCTAGATCCCTTAAACAGGGTAAATCGGTCAGAAAATACCGAAAGGAAAACTGATAGATACAGTGAGAATTAGTGAAGTTCAGTGCTAAGAGGAATAGAACTTCTGGGCAGGTAAACACAAAATAGGCCCAATACCGGTGTAGGTCTAATGATGAATAAGAAAATAGGAATGCAGGTAAGCTACTGTGAACAGCACAGTGAATTCACTATCGAAGTCAAGTTAGAAACGAAGCACACACGCACAACGACAGTACAAGCTTATAAGCCAGCTAGCTCCACAGATGAATAGTTCGAAGCAATTTATGTTGAGATAAAATAAATTATTCAGATAGGAAAAGTAGACGAATATTTAATTGTGATGGCGTACTGAAATTCGATAATAGGAAAAGGACGAGAAGGAAAAATAGGAGGTGAATATGGACTGGGGGAAAGGAATGAAAGAAGATGCCACCTGGTAGAAATCTGCACACAGCAAAATCCACTCATCGCTTACTCTTGGTTTAAGAATCGTGAAAGGAGGTTGTACACGTCAAAAGACACGGAGAAACCAGAAGGGTTCAGATTGATTATTTAACTGTGAGACAGAAGTTCGTAACGATTTACTGTTTTGTAAAATCATCAGATGATACAAACCAGTTGCAAAATGACATAGGAATGATATCTCTCAGGTGCGAAATGCGGCTGTTGACTTTAAATAATGAAAATAGTAACGTCATCCACATGAGTCCTGAAAGGATTCCTCTAAATTTTGTTAACACGATCAGCCACACATTAAAGGCTATCAGTTCAACTAAATACTAAGAGAGTACAATAACAGATAATTTAAAATGGAACGAACACACACATAATGTTGTGAAAATAGGAAACCAAAGACTGCGATTAATTGACAGAACACGTAGAATATGTAACAGGTCTGTTAAAGAGACTGATTACTCTAGGCTTGTCTGTACTCTTATGGAGTACTGTTGCGCGGTGTAGGGTCCGCATCAGGTAGGACTGACCGAGGACATCGAAAATTTTCAAAGAAGGGCAGCCAGTTTTGTATTATCACGAAATAAGGTAGAGAGCTCCACGGATATGATACGCGAAGAGGGAAGGCAAGAACTAAAACGAAGAAGCTTTTCCTAGCAGCAGGACCTTCTCATGACATTTCAGGCACCTACTTTCTCCTCATAGTATGAAATTATTTTCTTGGCGCCCACATACGTAGGTAGAAGTGAACACCATAATAAAGTAAGACAAATCAGAACGGAAAGACTTGTGTTCGTTTTTCCCATTCGCTGGTCGAGAATGGAACGGTAAAGAAATAGCTTGAAGATGTTTCGATAAGCCCTGTGCCTGGCGCTTAACAGTGACTTGCAGAGTAGTCTTGTAGATATAGATGTAGGTGTAGATTATAACTTTAAGACATATCCAAGTTCAAATGCGGATTCTGACCACAATTTATTGATTAAGATCTGTAGATTCTGAAGAAATTTGCAAAAGGTAGCAAATTAAGGAGATGAGACATGGATATGTTGAAAGAACCAAATGTTGTTGATAGTTTCAGAGGGAGCATGAGACAACGGTTGACTACAAGAGAGCAAAGGAACACAATGAAGGCGAATGTGTAGCTACGAGAATTGAAATAGCGAAGGCAGCAGAGGCTGACATAGATAGAAAGTCCCAGTAGAAATCCTTCGAAAGCACAGAAGATATTGCATTTAATTGATGAAAGGACGAAGTTGGAAGAAGATGCAGCAAATGAAGCATTTCAAATGGAAAACAAACGGTTAAAAATGAGACTGACAGGAAATCTGAAATGAGTGAGCAGAAATGGCTGGAGAACAAATGTAAGAAAACAGAAACATATTTTGCCAGGGAAAAGACAGTAACGGACTACAGGAATTTTAAAGATCACTTTGGAGAAAGGCGAGGCACCTGCTTGAATACCAAGCGCTCAGATGTAAAACCAGATCAAAGCGAAGAAGGGAAAGCTGAAAGATGAAAGGAATTCATAGAGGGGTTATCCAAGAGACATGTGCTTGAAAACTAAATTATGGAAAGGGAAGAGGACGTAGATAAAGATGACATGGGAAACATGATACTGAGAGAAGAATTTGGCACTGCTCTGAAAGACTTAAATCGAAACAAGGTCCCTGGAGTGGATGACATCCCATCAGAAACACTGACGCCCTTGGGTGAGTGAGCCATGACAGAACTCTTCCAACTGGGGTACAAGGTGTATGAATGAGGCGAACCACCCTTAGACTTCAAGGAGAAAGTAATAATTCCAATTCTAAAGAAAGAAGGTGCTGACAGGTTTGACTGTTACAGAACTATCAGTCTTGGTTGCAAGACGCTAATGCTAATTCTTTACAGAAGAAGAATGGAAAAACTCATGGAAGCGGACTTCGGGGAAAATCTGTTTTGATTCTGGAGAAACGTAGAAACACGCGGGGTGGTACCGATCCTACGAGTTCCCTTTGGTTAAGGTAAAGAAGTCCTACTTTTGTAGCATTTGTAGACATAGAGAAACTTTTTGATAATGTTGATTGGAATATCCTGTTTGAAATTCTAAAGGTAGTAGGGATGAAATATAGAGAGCTAAAGGTGCTTGCAATTTGTACAAAACCCAAACGACAATTATAAGAGTCGAAGGGCGAGAGAGGGAAGCAATGGTTGAGAAGGGAGTAGACTTTGCTGTAGCCTGTCTCTGATGTTATTTAGTCTCTACAGTGAACAAACAGCAAAGGGAACCAACGGAATATTTGGAGAAGTAATTAAACTGAAAGAGAAGAAACAAAAACTTTGAGGTTTGCCGATGACGTTGTAACTCTGTTAGAAACAGCAAAGAACTTGGAAGAGAAGTTAAACTGAATATACAGCGTCTTGAAAGGAATATATGAGATGAACATCAATAAACGCGAAACAAGGATAGTGGAACTTACTCATCAGGTGATGCTGGAGGAATTATGTTAGGAAACGGGACACTTAAGATAGAACATGATTTTTTTCTATTTGGACAGCAAAGTATCTGATGATGGCTGAAGTAGAGAGGATCTTAAATGTAGACTGGCAATGCCAAGAAAAGCGTTTCTGAAGAAGAGAAATTTGTTAACATCGCATATAGATGTAAGTGTTAGGAAGCCTTTTCTAAAGGTATTTGTCAGGAGTGTAGCAACGTAAAATGTAAAACATGGACGATAAAAAGTTTAGACATAAAGAGAACAGAAGCTCTTGAAATGTGGGCTGCAGAAGGAAGCTGAAGATTAAATCGGTGGATAGAGTAACTAATGATCAGGTGCTGAATAGAATTGTTTGGGAAAGAAATTTGAAGCACAATTTGATTAAAAGATGGTGGGGGTAGATAGGACACATTCTGAGACACTTAGGATATCGTCAGTTTACTACTGGAGGAAACTGTTACTGTGAGAAGTATAAATAAGCAGACTCAAAAACATATCGGCTGCAGTAATTATTCGCAGATAAAAGGCTTACACAGGATGGAGTAGCACCGAGTGTTGCATCAAACCAGTCTTTCGACTGAAGACCACAGCAAGAACAACAAATCAATCAACGAACATATCTCACCCTTCACAGATTTCTAATAACTTTTGGAAAACCAAACAGCCTATAACATATGTGCATAGGGTAATTCAATTTGAGCATAGGGTTCTTCAATTTGAGGAGGACTGTATTCCTTCTGTGTCAAATGCTGAAGCGTATAGCGTGTCACTTGCATGGAGTGGGACATACGTAATAGACCAGTTAGTGAAGCATATTAAAACTGAAACAAGTGGTACAAAACTATCCCTATAGTGTATATTATTTGTAATGTAATAGGATACACGTGGCTAACTGCAATGCTTCATACACATCGTACAGCTAACTTGTTACAGTGGAGGCATTAGCAACAATTGACGCCTTTGCAGTTTTAATGCTACATTTGTCACACACATGTATTTCATGACAACCTGTTCAGTCTAACATTTCAGAAATTGAAAAAAGTAAGTATATGTACTATGATATATTTTGTACAGCATGCTGAATGAAATGTTTGCTGTACTAGGTGCCTGAAGGTAGTGGGTTGTATCACCAAAACCGGTCAAAAATCAAAATGGTTTAAATGGCTCTGAGCGCTATAGGGATTAACATCTGAGGTCATCAGTCCCCTAGAACTTAGAACTACTTAAACCTAACTAACCTAATGACATCACACACATCAATGCCCGAGGCGGGATTCGAACCTGCGACCGTAGCGGTCGCGCGGTTCCAGACTGAAGCGCATTGAACCGCTCGGCCACAGTGGCCGGCTCCAAAACCGGTCACAAACATATAAAGCTAAAGGTTTTGTCGTTATTGCGTATGACCTACGATGTGTGGGCTGCTTCAGCAATAAGTTGAATCGTCGATGGTGTACGTTATTCGTGGCGCTCTGTACAAGAAGTACATCTTAAGTTACATATCAAGCATCAGACAAGTTTTGTGCTATTTTGATAGGAAGTCAGACAGTGACAAATATTAAAAGGTCTAGTTATATTTAGAATAAGTAACTTTGAGGTCCCTGCATCACGATAATACCCGTCTGCAAACTAGAAGTAGCTGCCTTACTTAAATGTGCAGGCTTTTACGCCGGTCCATTACAATTTCCTAGATGTTTTGGGAAGTGTCTGACTGCTGAAAAAATACGAAATTGATCAAGGTTATCTCGTTAACTTTGTTTAACGTTGTACGTTATTACCGAAAGAAAGATACATAGTTTTAAAGACCAGCAAAATGCTGAAACACGGAAGTAACTGTAGGTTGTATGGGTGCAAATATATTTTACGTCACAAAATTTCATTATGAAAGACTGGGTCACAATTATCAAAGATGAAGTAAAGCAATACCAGAGAGACTGAAATTATCACTCTGCAGAGGAGTGTATGCTGATATGAAACTTCCTGACAAATCAAAACTTTTTGCCGGAGCGAGATCTGAATTCTTGACCTTTCCCTTTCGCGGGCAAGCCATCTACCGATTGAGCTATCCAAACACGACTCACGACCCGTCCGCACAGCTTTACTCCGCCAGTATCTTATCTCGAACCTTCTCCTGCAAATGGCAAAGGTCCCGAGGTCAGTCCCGGCGGAGGTTCGAATCCTCCCTCCGGCATGGGTGTGTGTGTTTGTCCTTAGGATAATTTAGGTTAAGTTGTGTGTAAGCTTAGGGACTAATGACCTTAGCAGTTAAGTCCCATAAGATTTCACACACATTTGATTTGGTCCTGAGGTCAACCTCGGCCCACCACAAAGCTTTAATCCGCCAGGAAGTATTAATACCAAAGAGGTTTATATCAAAATGAGCAGAGTAATCATAAATCCTTAAATGGTTCCTTTTCATTAAATTATCGGATGAACGGAGCAAAAGTCTTCTGTAACTGAACAGACAATTCTTGTAATTGAACAAACAGTAGAATTAAATCACGCTTGAAACGTTCATTACAGAGAGCTGTGGGAAGTAACTAAGTGGCTACCAGAATTTGAAAAAATTCTCGAAAGATAAAAAATTAAAGCTACATTTCTGGTAACTTGAACAGGCAGTCCGCAATACATTCGTGAATCAAACTACGTAACTTATCTCATGGCACATTTAGGCAGTTCAAATTCTAAAGCGCATCGAAGCAGTAGGCTTTCAAATAGGGGCGCACTACGGGAATCCTGTGTGTAGTGCACGAGGCTCAGTCACTGCCTGTGTACTCCAAGCACTCTCGGGCACCAAGACAACGCCGGCCGGTCAGTCCTTCACGTAGGAGGCGCCGCTGTCTGCTTGTTGCCCTCACGCTCAGCCGCCAGCGACGAATCGTCTTCTCCCAAGTGACTGGTTGTTCAGATCCACCCGGTCTCTGTCTCTCTGGACCCCACCTCGTCTTGCCACAGTGAGAAAAATCTTATAACTCTGCTGCCATCTACTGAGTGGTCCGAAGCTGAACTCTGCCGCGAAATCTCAGCACAACAACAATGACAAAACACTTCGCTATAGGTTCTTTAGAAACTGAAGGCGCTCCATCATATTGTTCACTGCTGTAAGACTGGTCCTCTGCAGACGTAAGCCGTAATGAAGTGCTTGTCGGTATCAACAAGTAGTGGTCTCTTCACTGCGGAGAGGTTCCAGCAACACAAACTTTGGTACAGAAAGAAATTCCGGAAGGAGCTCCCGGTGGCCGCATTGTTCTTTGTGGACAGCCCCCGCCGCCCGCTCCCCTCCCCCCCTTTGGTACCGGAGTCCAATTACCGGCCATTGTCGGTGCGCCTCTCCGTTGCGCACCGCAGGAATTTATCGGCCGGAAACAATGGCCTCTCTGCCGCACCACGCGCTACGCGCCTCCCAGGCAGCCAGGCACGTCTCCGCAGGCCTCAAGAATGCCGCCTCGAATTCCCACTGCGACTGATCGATAGTCGTCGTCGGTGGACTGAGTTACGGGGCCGAGAGAGTTCCTCGTTCCGCAGCGGCGCTTTGTTCCGCTCTCTCCGTCACGAGGTGCAGACACGGAGTGAGGTGATACTGTGTTTATGGTCTTATTGACTATCCAGGATACAACTGTGGTCTCATCTCACCCTCCCCTCATACACTCACTCACCGTCATTCTGTTCAAATAGTCCAACCCTCGCAATACATACTTGATAAATCCACTCCTCCAACTCAAATTTCTATCCATATCCCCTCATCTCCGTCCTACTATTCTACTCCATCCCAGTGTTTTATCCTGAGCTAATAACCGAGCCACTGAAGACAACCCACAGTGGAAATACAGCACAGTCAGCTGCACATCCACTGCCCCATGAAAGTCACATTAAATGAACGAAATTCATGTACGTTATATCATTCGTTTATGCTCTTATATCCAAGTTGACCATACTCATTAGGTGTGCATTTTCAACTTCTCGCGGCGTAATGAATAGTCCATTAAATTTCGGGCATGTAGCCGCGCAAATAAAATTTCCTCTACTGATATTTCGGCCGCGTATCGTCCGGCCATCTTCAGAGCGAGTCACAACACTGACGTCAAGGTGCCAAGCGCGGCCTTATATGCTCTACCGCGGCGGTACTGTGCATACGGGTCATAGATGCTGGTCGGCGGCAGAGACATACGCTTACACATGCGCCGCTTGTGGCGAAGGCGTAAAGACATTAGATTCGCTTATCGATGTTGATCGGCGGCGGTGACACGATGACGACTTCTCTGCAGTTTAATTACTCCAAGAGCCGGATTCCATGCTTTGTCTAATTTAAAACCATTATCTCTGTTCATTAAATTGTTGGTTAAACGAATTTCTATAGCTTCCTTGAATACAGATTCCCAAAAAGAAGAGGTGGATGTTAAAATATTCACATCACTGTAATTCATGGAATGACCCGTATCAATACAATGTTCGGCCACAGCTGACTTGTCTGGTTGTAATAAGCGTGTGTATCTTCGGTGCTCCACACTCCTCTCATGAACGGTGCGTGTTGTTTGACCTATGTATGACTGCTCACAATTTCCGCAAGGAATATGGTACACACCCGCTTTACGAAGCAGTAAATCGTCCTTCACAGAGCCGAGTAAAGCTGCAATCTTCGTGGGGGGCCGGAAGATCACCTTAACAAAGTCTCTGAATAAAATCCATAGAATTACGAATGTGGTGACTACATTTTCCTACCAATGGTTTTAATAAGGAAGCTAAATAATTTGGCAGAAAATATGTTGGTGAACCAATAGTGCTGCCAAATATTTAGCTTCCTTATTAAAACCATTGGTAGGAAAATGTAGTCACCACATTCGTAATTCTATGGATTTTGTTCAGAGACTTAGCAATGTCAGGCTAAATAGTATGGATGTGCTTGTTAGTTTTGACGTGGTATCATTATACACCAAGGTACCTTTAAAGGACTCTTTATCTCTTATCAGCCAACATTTTGATAAGAATATTCCGGCCTTATTTGAACATGTGCTTTTATCATTTTATTTTCAGTTTAATGGTGAATTTTATGAGCAAATTGACGGTGTTGCCATGGGAAGCCCCCTCTCCCCTCTGGTAGCTAATTTATTCATGGAAGACTTCGAGGACAAGGCACTGGACTCAGCAAGTTTTAAACCTACGGTCATCTGGAGGTAAGTGGACGACACATTCGTGGTATGGCCCCATGGTATGGATGAATTACATCGATTTCTTGAGCATTTGAATTCCAGACATGCTAGCATTAAATTTACTATGGAAGTAGAAAAAGACCGCTGCCTCCCCTTTTTGGATGTTGTCGTTCGCCGTAAAAGCGATGGCACATTAGGACATGCCGTATATCGGAAACCAACGCACACAAATCTATATCTTGATGCCAGTAGCTGCCATCACCCTTCACAGACCACGGGTGTCCTTAAGACCTTAGTGCATCGGGCGCACTGTATATCCGATAAAGACAATTTGCAAGGAGAGCTAACATACCACAAGAGCATTTTTAAATCGAATGGATATTCTCCGCAACAAATTCGTAGAGCATTCGATGAAAAAGCTAGAAAGCAGGTATGTGATGGGGAAGAAGATATTAATTTCTTCAGATCTAATGCGTTTTTGCCCTATGTGGGTGCTCTTTCTTCAAAGATAGGCGGTATTCTTTAGAAACACTGTGTTAAGGTGATCTTCCGGCCCCCCACGAAGATTGCAGCTTTACTCGGCTCTGTGAAGGACGCTTCGTAAAGCGGGTGTGTACCAGATTCCTTGCGGAAATTGTGAGCAGTCATACATAGGTCAAACAACACGCACCTTTCATGAGAGGTGTGTGGAGCACCGAAGATACACACGCTTATTACAACCAGACAAGTCAGCTGTGGCCGAACATTGTATTGATACGGGTCATTCCATGAATTACAGTGATGTGAATATTTTAACATCCACCTCTTCTTTTTGGGAATCTGTATTCAAGGAAGCTATAGAAATTCGTTTAGCCAACAATTTAATGAACAGAGATAATGGTTTTAAATTAGACAAAGCATGGAATCCGGCTCTTGGAGTAATTAAACTGCAGAGAAGTCGTCATCGTGTCATCGCCGCCGATCAACATCGATAAGCGAATCTAATGTCTGTACGCCTTCGCCACAAGCGGCGCATGTGTAAGCGTATGTCTCTGCCGCCGACCAGCATCTGTGACCCGTATGCACAGTACCGCCGCGGTAGAGCATATAAGGCCGCGCTTGGCACCTTGACGTCAGTGTTGTGACACGCTCTGAAGATGGCCGGACGATCCGCGGCCGAAATATCAGTAGAGGAAATTTTATTTGCGCGGCTGCATGCCCGAAATTTAATGGAATACTCATTAGGTGTTACGTGTATGGATGCTAACATCTGCGAATCTGTCCCCTTCGGGAAAATGAAAATCAAAAATCTTCCAGACCACTCCAGATGAAAATTGGAGTATTACCTTTAAGAAAATCCACCCAATCCATCTGTTCTATTTTCTTTATTTATTTATATAACTTTATCTGATTAGGGCCATCAGAGTCTCTCTGATATCGAACCACGGTTTTTAAACGAATGAATACAATATCACGTTTACTTCATAGATAACTAGGAAATAACAATATAAATTTGACAAATATACTCTCCACTCACATTAATGTGGTCACCTACCAAAAGCCTGAATAATCACCTTTTGCAGCACTGACCGCTATTAGACAAGCAGGAAGCGAGTCAGTAAGGTTCTAGAAGGTACGGACCGAGGTGTGGAACCATGCCTACTCCTGTACTGTGGCCAGCTGCGCTGCGATCCATGGAGCAAACAGCCCTATCGAGGCAGCCACACAGATTGCCGATTTCATTTATAAACTTATTTTGGTGCTCTTCGAACCAAGCACGTATACTGCGAGCTGAATGATGCGTTGCATTGTTCTGCATTGTTGAGCCAAGGGAAAGCATTTAGGGTTGGACATGGTTCCCAAGGATAGATGCATATTTGTGTTGATCCATTGAGGCTTCCAGCAGAACGAAATCACGCAGGGAATTCCACGAAAACATTCCTGAGACTATAAAGCTCCCTTTTCTGGCCTGGATCCTTCCGTCGATTGTTGCAGGACCGCACACGGCAACGGTCATCCGTTCGACTGAGCATTAAACGTGATTCATAAGGAAAGGCCACCTGTCGGCATTCAGTAGGCGTCCAGTTGCGGTACTGACGTGCAGCCGGCCGTTGTGGCCGAGCGGTTCTAGGCGCTTCAGTCTGGAATCGCGCGACCGCTACGGTCGCAGGTTCGAATCCTGCCTCGGGCATGGATGTGTGTGATGTCCTCAGGTTAGCTAGGTTTAAGCAATTCTGAGTTCTAGAGGAGTGATGACCTCAGAAGTTAAGTCCCATAGTGCTCAGAGCCATTTGAACTGACGTGCAAATTCCATTCTTCATTGCCGATGAACTCATTATGGCTTCATGAACCAGGCGCTTGCTGTGGAGGCCCTTAAGCCTCAACGGCCGCTGAACGGCCGTTGACGTGACACTGTTGGTACCCCCTTGGTTCAACTGCGCGTCTGTTTGCCCATACACATCTCCACAGCCGTTGTTCAACCCTGTCACCTATGGGGAAATGGGGAATGTTCGGTTGAAAGGAGAATGTACAAGGCTATCCAGTGAGTACTGCGACAGTGGAATTTTGGAACTTTGTGGTAAGGTCTTACGGGACCAATCTGCTGAGGTCATCGGTCCCTAAGCTTACACGCTACTTAATCTAACTTAAACTAACTTACGCTAAGGACAACACGCACACACCCATGCCCCAGGGAGGACTCGAGCCTCCGACGGGGGGAACCGCGTGGACCGTGACAAGAGGCCCTAGACCACTCGGCTAATCCGCGCGGCCCGCGACAGTGATAACCATTATTGTTGCCTTAGTAGATATGTCATTAACTGTCTGCTGAGGCTGGAAACATTATTCATTCCTCTAATATAATACTTGAGGTTATTCCAGACTTGGGCTCCTGCTACGGAGAAGGAGTTCCAGAAAGTGATTGAGCGATGGAGTGGGTCAAAAAGGATATTGCTCTGATGGGAGCGGCTGTTTCTCAAACTTCGTTCATATAAGAGAGTTAACGTCGAGGAGAGATACTGGGGACTGTTTATGTTGATAAAATGTAATACTTTGTACCTACTGGCCATGATTTTCAATTACAGGACCCGTCCTCTATTTGGCACTAGGAACTCATTAAGTTATAAGGGATTATTTTTTCGATGCTGAAACGTGCACCTTTTAAAATTTGCTCAGGATACTTAACATATGGGCTTCTTGCTTTGACTCCGAGCAATAAAGTTTTTTGTCGTGGACATTCTGATGGAATTTAAACTTTCTGAGGCGCCACACCATCCGCCTCGTATCACCAACTTCCAATATCCCTCTTCTATCTCCAAAACACTTTGGTTGTTAACACTGAAGTGTTCCGTGCGTGGCGCCACATTTATTATAAAAGAACCATCACTGGACATAACCAAAACCTGCGTTTCGGCTACGGTTACAGTGGCTGTTTCCTCTGAGTATACTGGTGTATTTTTTGGTGCAGGACATATTATATTTCGTTATGACACAGCTACAGAGCACGGTACGTTGAAGTTATACACTGAAGCGCCAAAGAAACTGGTATCGGCATGCGTATTCAAATACAGAGATATGCTAAGAGGCAGAATACGGCGCTGCGGTCGGCAACGCCTATATAACACAAGTGTCTGGCGAAGTTGATTGATTGGTTACTACTGCTAGAATGGAAGGTTATCAACAGCGAAGTGAGTTTCAACATTGTGTTATAGCCGGCGCACGAGCGATGGGACACAGCATCTCCGAGGTAGTGATGAAGTGGGGATTTTCCCATATGACCATTTCACGAGTGTACCGTGAATATTAGGGACCCGCTAAAACATCAAATCTTCGACATTGCTGCAGCCGGAAAAAGATCTTGCAAGAACGATACCGACGACGATTGAAGAGAATCGTTCAACGTGAAAGAAGAGCAACCCGTCCAAAATTTTCTGCAGATTTCAATGCTGGGCCATCAGCAAATGACAATGTGCGAACCATT
Organism: Schistocerca americana; assembly: GCF_021461395.2. Lineage (NCBI taxonomy): Eukaryota > Metazoa > Arthropoda > Insecta > Orthoptera > Acrididae > Schistocerca > Schistocerca americana. The sequence continues at coordinate 375,476,154 of NC_060124.1, read as the reverse complement.
CAACGGAACATCATCGATATGGGCTTTCGGAACCGAAGGCCCACTCGTGTACCGTTGATGTCTGCACGACACAAAGCTTTACGCCTCGGCAGGGTTCGTCAACACCGACATTTCACTGTTTACAACTGGAAATATTTTTCAAGGTCGGACGAGTCTCGTTTCAAACTATCGAGCGGATGGACGTGTACGGGTATAGAGAGAACCTCATGACTGCCCGTACCCTACATGTGATCAGAGGGCTGTTCAATGTGGTGGAGGCTCTGTAATGGTGTGGGGTGTGTGCAGTTGGAGTGATACGGGACCCCTTATCCCACAGGTCCAGATCTGCTACAGAGTGGCTCCAGGAACAACCTTACGTGTTTAAACACTTCCACTAGCCACCAAACACCCCAGGCAGGAACGTTACTGAGCATATCTGGGATGCCTTGCAACGTGCTAATAAGAAGAGATCTCCAACCCCTAGTACTCTTACGGATCTATGGACAGCCTTGCAGTATTCATGGTGTCAGTTCCCACCAGCACTACGTCAGACATAGTCGAGCCCTTGGCACGTCGTATTGCGGCACTTCTGCGTGCTTGCTGCGGCCCTACAGGATATTAGGCAGGTGTAACAGTTTCTTTGGCTCTTCAGTGTATAAAAGAACCATCGCTGGATAAAACCATAACCGACGTTTCGGCCACGGCTACAGTGGCTGTTTCCTCAGAGGATATTGGTGTATTTTGTGGTATAGGGTATATTTCGTCGTGATTCTTCTACAGAGCATGGAACGTTGTAGCTATAGTTCAATTTTCGCTACTTGAGAGAGCCCCCATTGAAAACAAATAACAGTATTACAATGAAACTTTGTGGAAACATTTGTGACAACGTGCAAATAGAAATAACGAATAACCTATTCAAAGAAACATATTTTAATGTCTCCGTGAGAGGGCGATATTTGTTACATGCGTATCAATTTTGCGTTCCAGGTTTCAAACATTGCTCAGTGTGGTGACCAGCTGCATCCACAACAGCTAGGAGCCACACTAGAATTGCCATTTCACAATTTTTCGCAATACTTTTCGAACGGTATGCTATAGAATGTTCAGCTGCCGTGATACTGCTCACGCAGTGTATGACGATAGCACAGCCGGCCGAAGTGGCTGAGCGGTTCTACGCGCTACAGTCTGGAACCGTGCGACCGCTACGGTCGCAGGTTCGAATCCTGCCTCGGGCATGGATGTGTGTGATGTCCTTAGGTTAGTTAGGTTTAAGTAGTTCTAAGTTCTAGGGGACTGATGACCTCAGAAGTTAAGTCCCATAGTGCTCAGAGCCATTTGAACCAACCACGATAGCACACTGCGTCCAGCATTCTCAGCTACGGCAACAATAACTCCTTTAACAGTTTGTGACGCAATTGGACGTCTCTATCCCGCAGCTCGCTCTTCCTTATCATCTACTTCAACCCCGGTGCGGTAAGACGACCACTCCTTACTCCTTAATGAGTCGACTCGCGAAGAGCAACAGCCTTATTGCCGCTGTTTCGAGAAAACAGCTTTAAGCGTAAAGCACTGTTTACGTTGTCCAGACCCATGTTAACTGTCTGCAATTATAATGGGCACTAATGCCTTTGTTTCAGCCTTACGTCGACGCACGGGTACGGGCACCTAACGGCCAATCCAGTCCCTAACACTACTAACGACGTACGATAAATAGTTTCCGAGCGTTGATGGCGCAAGTAGTGAAAGTTTAACTGTACCCAAGCTGTATTATATCACAATTTAAAAGAAGCAGTCGATAATATTCGTTTCTTATCGCAGATGGAGTGAGAAACTTCTTTGTAATCAGTTTACTGCGAAGGAGAGAGTAGGGAGCTGCTGTTGTCTACTGCCCCTTACAGTATAAGACATGAATCTGTTCGGGGCAGCGTTATTACAGAAAAAGAATTAGAAGTATCTGTGTTCTGAAAATATATTGTTAAATTTACATCATTTTTACAACTAGTACCTACTGTCACCGTATACGCTTGGTAGCTTAACTTGTTCTGACAACGTAAGCAGGCGACACGTTAAACAACGCAAAAATTTCCGAAAATTTATCAGCTTCTAGCTGTGTGCAACGAATTCACATGATTTAATATTTTAAGCTTTACTTGTGAATACCGAATGCAGTTTTGGTCGTTGGGAAAGTGAAGATAACAAAGTAAGATAGAATACGTCACTATCAGTGGCAGTTGGTTATCATGTGCTAAGGTGTCAAAGCACACAGTAAATGTCGCACTAAAATTATACCATTTCTCTTGGAATGCAAGCCAGAAATAGCACGAAAATTACGTACCGTCTGATTAATAGAGGTGATCCTATGGAAAAAGAGGAACTAGTTGCTGGAGACGAAACCTGCATAGCAGATGTATGATATTAAGGAAGTTCAACGAATAAATGATGCAGTGCGAGTACCTAAAACAGTTGGACTGCATTACAGGAGCCAGTAAGTGAATACATATGAAATTGTCGGAAATACAGTACATTGTCTTATTGTCTGTGGGAAACAGCACTACGTCCTCACTATAGATCAACAGAATGGAGTGGCCGGCCTGAAACGAGGCCTTGATTTTTCATTTAATTAACAAAGTATGAAATTGACTAAATTTTGAAACATTGAAACTCGAGTTACACATGCACGTCACTGCTCTTTATTTGAGCTGGCCGGTTCTGGCATAAGTGATGCAGATGGAGTGCTTGCAGGTGAGTCAAATGTCGACAGCAGATTAAAGTCGGCACAGAAGGGGTTGGTGTTATCAAGTTTTGTTTCCATAGTGCGCTACATTCATGAAAAGGTGCATCAACTTTCTTGGATATGTTCATGATCGTGTACGCATGGATCCTTTCACATTTACAGAATAAAGTGTTGTTTGACACGTTCTCGTTTACTCTTTTACAATGCACAAATAGGAGTAACTGGTCTTACGTGTACGGTTCTTGATGCTCAATGGGACTTTGAGAAGGTAGATATTACTAGACAGATTTCTTATATTCCGTTGCATAACATTCATGCTGAACGAAAAGTAACTTCAGATTTCATGTATGGGCCAAATTCCGATTACTTCAGTAAATAAAACACCAAGGTAACTTCCAAGGTATCCACTTCAATTCAGCATTCACGTTATTGATTATTTCATTATTAGAATGGAGCTTAGGTATCGGCTGAAAGACAGGTCTGATACGGCAACACGTCAGCAGAAGTTTTGTATCACTTTATTTCTAAATCCATGGCACAGATGACAAGAAACAGCTCTAAAGTATGCGTATATATTCATATGTAATGTCTTCAAATAAACAAATCTAAATAAAAAAAGTTGTTACAACGGAAAACCAGTCCAAAGTTGCAAATTTTACTTTTTTTGTTCACTCGATGACTAGTTTCGTGCCGAAATACCTTTTCAAATCATCATAACACAGTCAAAAATAGTATTTCTGAAGATGTGACAACCATGTCAAAAATGTGCAACGAAAAGTTACTGCTCAAACAGATAACAGAGGAAAGTAAAATTTGGAACTTCAGTCTGGTTTCTCATTGTCCTGGTTAACAGAAGTTGCTGATCCACAGCTACTCCAGCATGCTGGAAGTTCGTAAAAAAAGTTTCTGTAATGACAAAATTCTCTGCTACCCATGGGGACGTTTCTCACAAAATTCCTGAGCAATGTCAATATATGGGGAACGTACCCTTCCTCTGATTCATTCTTGAATCCATCGTGGCATATCATCGATAAGATCATGAGAGGGGACAAATTACTCTCTCACACTCTCTCACCTACTTTTTGCATATGGAAAATTATTAAAGGTTTCATTACAACCTGAGGCAACTTGAGTGAGACTCTAGACACTTAATGGCCTGAGCAGACATTGATAGAGGCGATAAAGGCATGAGGTATTTTTATGATTATTAACTTGTAGAAACGGCTTGTTGGGAGTTGAAAGCAACTGGCAGCGAGCCCATCCCTTAGTAAATCTTTTCAGACAGGTCCACAGCTGAACAGGGCTGATAGGACTGCCCCTCATCAAGACAGGTCTCCAGCAGAACAATGCCACACTACCTGCTGCCGCACCAGCAGAAGCCTGGGCTAGGAGTGACGATCTGAAGGAACATGTCTGCCCAGTGGAGTTGTAAACTGGGCATTGTGTGCAGAGCCAAGCATAATTAAAATTCTCAAGTTTTCATGTTTGCCGATAGTGCAAATAGGCCAGTGAACCACTTCCCCTGGCTGCCTTAGTTGTATAAGAAAAATCCGCCATTGTCAGGGCATACAGAACTCAATCGCCACTTAGCTTCACCTATATAGACTTCGTAGATTATCAGTAAAAGTCTGCTCAGCATCAGATCAATTCAGATTGCGTAATTCACATTTTTAGGGCCAGAATACTTCACTCACTGTCCGCCCCCGGTAGCTGAATGGTCAGATTGTCATTCCTCCGGGCCTGGGTTCAACTTTCAGCTGGGTCAGGGAATTTTCTCCACCCAGGGACTGGGTGCTGTGCTGTCCTTATCATCACATCATCATCCTATCATCCTCATCGACTGCAGGTCGCCGAAGTGGCGTAAAATCGAAATACTGGCACCCAGTGAATGACCTGCCAGATGGTGGTGGTGGAGGGGGGGGGGGGGGGAGGCGCTAGCCATACGATTAAATAGATAAACCTGACTCACTCCACTAGTTAAACTGTCGCTGCCACACAGGATCCTTGTCCAGCGTAGTCTTAAATCACCTGCTCGTTGTTTACAGTATTGAAACAGTAACTTGTTTAGCATAATTTACGTCTCTTTTGGGAAAATAAATGTTGTTAGTACACTAAATTTGCCTACCTTCTCAATCATTTAATTATTCCCATCACATTTGCCTTTCAGTCATCAATCCACACTTGGTCAAGATTGTTCCACTCTTCAATGGCGGCTCAGCGTAAGTCACGCAGAGTACGTGGTCTCCGTTGACGTCAAAAACATCTCGTTTTAATCGATGCCACACATGTCCGGTTGGACTCATGCCAGAGGTACAGGGATGCGGCTCTATTCTTATGATCCTAGCAAGCCGTAGGAACGTGTTCCCCGGAACAGCACACTGAGCAGGCAAGATATCATCCATCAAGATAAAATTGTCGCCAGAATGTTCACGGTATTGCCCCGCTACTGGTTAAGATGAAATTTTCGCCAGAATGTTTACGGTATTGTCCCGCTACTGGTTGTAGAATTTCGTCCCTGTGCTGTAGAGCAGTGAGGTCGTCTCAACATCAGAGAGATGTGGAAGGTACACCCACGTAATGCCACACCAAGACATTACTCCACCACCACCTAGTTGCACATGTGGGAAACTGTGAGGCATTCGATTTTGCTGGGTTGTGTCCAAACATGCTATGTCCATTTATCTACGTAGAAAAATATATTCGAGCATCGTCCGTGAACAGCACACGACGGTAATCCTGGGACGTCCTTTCTGTGTGAGGTTTTGTCCATCTATATGGAATCGACGATTTTGTGATGTATGACGTGGTGCTGGCCAGCTAGTCGGTAATGGAGATTTACATCACTCGTCTCCATATAGGTTGATGTAGTACATGACGGCCTGTAGCCTCTTCTAACGATGAATTCACTTGTGGTGCGCTCACCTCACGGTGCATTTGACTCCAAAGTCTTAAGACAGTTAATAAATTTAGTCGAATGGTTTACGCCATTTCGGCGAAAACATTGGTTCATGATTTTGGTCCGCTTCTTTGTGTAATGTCTTTATGTTCTACCGGGTCCACGTGGCGGTAAGCGGACTCAGTGTCCCTTTTCTAAGTTACAACATACTGCGACCACCAAGAGCTATTAATAATTCTTTGCGGTATCTGATAAATTTAACCGGAATAAAATTGAATCATCAAGCTTGTAATGGATGTGTGTACATGTTTATGGGCTTCATCCGCCTGTATATAGCCGTTCAACCTTTCGTAAATCAATAATCTGTAATATCTGTACTTCTTCGCGTGTAGTGGTCTCCGAAAATGCAAACCATAATGAAAACAGTGATTTTTGAAGTGCTTCACACCCGTATCCACAACCATGAAGTCCTGTTCGATGCCTGACCCATTGACCTTTTAATATCTGTTATTAATTAATTCTCTCGGCATTTCTCTTTTTGTTTTCCATATAACAGTGCATGTGAAAGTCCGTTAGCGAGTCCAAACTGAGACCACATGCTGTTCCCAATTTACTATTTTTCCCCGTTCATGGTCGTGCAAGAGTAAAGGAACATGTTTAATTATTAGGAATTGAAACAGCTTAAGAAATAAGCAGGCAAACTGTGAGACACCAAAGAGTTCTCGATTATTCATTGTGAGTTGTCTGATTTTTCACATTAAAAATAAATGCTATTATCGTGTAAGAAAAATGAAGTTCCCTTTTCATCTAATCGTTTGAGCTTCAATGCCTGCAAAAAAACCTTTGAGCAATTGTAAATAAAAACGAAAAGTAGAGATTAATAGGCTGCCCAAGCACTAGCGTTTTGTTCTAACTGCATGCCGTAGAAAGTCAAATGGTAGCCACTATTTTAACTACAGTAGTGTGTTCCTTTCTCTGGCGGTACCCATTTTCCTATTTCATTATCCGTCAGTAGGTACGTAATGTTGTCCATGGAAAAAAAATTCAATCGGCTGTAGATTGCGCTAACGATATCCGTGGGCCTATTTTCCGCTAAAACAATATGAGCATTGAAGTGCTTCAGTGACAAGGCAGGCCAGGTAAACGTTTAGATAAAGAAATAAAAGTAGCACCACCCAGCAGCCAGCCGCAATATCTGAAACCATTTTAAAATAAGTGCGGTTGTGTTACAAGCTGCGATTCCATACAAGTGACTATTTACAACTTCCCGTTCTCTTTCTTTCAAATACAGCTCACTCACGTGGCGTCACCAGGCCCTACACGGTCACAGGGTGAGATACTCACTCCAAAGATCGCCAGTGAAACCAAAATACGTTCCATATAACAGACGGATATCGAAATCGATTAGCGAGCGGTGAGCATATATACCAAAGAAGCTTCCCGTAATCGATATGCAGAAATCGCTGTGGAGGGTGGCTGAATAAACAGGCAGCTTTCACACTGATCGAAAATTACAATTGGAAATTTGTGGTAAGTTCTATGGGACCAAATTGCTCAGGTCATCGGTTCCTAGGCTTACACACTACTTGTCCCAGCTGGTTTGCGCTAGTCCGCAGCTCGTGGTCGTGCGGTAGCGTTCTCGCTTCCCGCGCCCGGGTTCCCGGGTTTGATTCCCGGCGGGGTCAGGGATTTTCTCTGCCTCGTGATGACTGGGTGTTGTGCGATGTCCTTAGGTTAGTTAGGTTTAAGTAGTTCTAGGGGACTGATGACCATAGATGATAACTGCCATAGTGCTCAGAGCCATTTTTTTTTATTTGCGCTAAGGACAACTCACACACACCCATGCCCAAGTGAGGACTCGAACCTCCGACGGAGGGAGCCGTGCGAACCGTGGAAAGGCCCCTTAGACCGCAAGAATACCCACGCGGCGGAAGTTACAAGCCACCAGATGCATTTGTGTTTCAAGCTGAGTGGACAAAAAACTTGAAAACTTGATCTGATGTCGATGTTGTGTGAGTGGGTCTAACCTGTGAATGAGCTCGTAAGTGTGTCTACGAGAAAACCATAGTAAAGCAGGCTCAAAGTCAGTATTAGAAATTTTAATAGTCGTGCAAAAGACAGAAACCGCTATAGATGTGTATGAAAAATTGAAACAAGTTCGCATTCGTCCTTGTCGTACACTCGTGCACAATGCCACTAGCTAGCTTAAGGACAGTTCGACCAAAGCCGACTCTGTCAGCTAGAGCGGGGCATCGATGCAAAAGAATGGCCAGATGTCTCTTATGGTCACACGGAAACTTTGACCGGTACGCCCAATCAGAGCGATGGGCGTGAACGTTGACACGCCTCGTAGGGCTATAGACGAAACAGTCAGGTTCCTGGGAGCACACTGAACGGACGTGGTTTAGACACGGGCCTTGTGTTTTCCAGATGAGCGGTTTCAGCTGACAGCTTTCAGCAATACCGTGAGACTGCAGCAGGCGACGTGTATTCGTGTTACATTTACGTGATTGGAAGTTTACACATGCATTAAGGTCATGCAGAATTGGTATCTTTTTCCGCGTTGCGTTTGGAATTCGAACTTGCCGTATGGTAGAATGTGCCTAAATTCTCCTTTCTGTTCGCATAGTAGCACATGGTGATTGATATCCATTTCTGATTTACCCATCCCTAATATATTTTGGATCAGCTCTGGTGTGGCTCGATTAATAAACAATCTCTGTAGGCTAGTAACGTCCAGTTGCTTGTCTTAGATATGGGAATAAAATAACACGTATATAGACTGACACCATTTGAAAAGAATAAGATAAAAACTCGAAGGCTCAGCTTCGTCATTCGGCAGCGTAACTTACCATACAAACAGCTTCCCTCACCTGTTAAATTATGTTTCAGATGCTTCTAATACTATGTTTAAATTTCTTGGTCCCAAAATGTCCGATGGTGATGTTAAACTGTTTGTTCAGATACGTTGCATTTATCGATGACTACGTTTTGTGTGTTGTCTCTTTCAAACATTATATAATATTTTTCTTACTATTAGTCTTTGAGAATTTATTATCTACAACTGAATCATCCAGTGCCAGAAACGTAGGTGCTCAAAACGCTGTAGTAGGCCTAGCGGGTATTTTGCTCTTTGTGGAACATTGTTCCTTTGTCCTGTTCACTTCAGCAAGTCAGTCTGCTGTTTCAGTAAAATATCGAGGTATCTCTGAATTTGTTGTTGTTTTTTCTTTTGTTACTATTGCAACAACTGCTGTTACTACCACAGTTCAGAAAACTTTGCGTGGATGACGCATTAACAACATCTACGTGAATTCCTCGTCAGTGCTATGAACAACGTGGTGTGTAGAAACCAAGATCGATAGAGTGAACTTACGACCGACAGTGGCGTGAGATAAAATCACCTCTGAGGAACGAGCCCAGAATCGTATTAAGCAACACAAACATATACATAGAGCATCAAAATCGAGTTCTAGGAAGTGAGGAAACAGTTACATACGAGAACCGGTGTACGGAGGCTTCTGCACCGAGATACAGGCTGCTGGTCCTCTCACCGCATCCTTTGTTTATTTCTTGTAAATGGTCAACAGGCGTCCACATGTGGCTTATTAACTGGCTCGTCTGGATTCGCAGCAGGTCTCAAGGTTACTGAGTGCCGCAGAAGTAATAGCACCGTCACTTCCTTCCACTTTTTCCATATCCCTGGATCCGTGTAAAATATGTTCTACATGAGTTTGTGATTAGTATGTACTAATATAGGAGATAGTGAAGTTAAAATTGCATATTAAGTGGTTGGAGTAAAAATCTCGTAGATGGAAGAACTTAAGAATTCCATATTTGTACAGCCCGTGCAACTAGTTATCAAAGCAGTTTTTAAGAAAATCGTAAATGATGGTTCTTGACATTGTCATTTACAGAAAGTATTTCAAAAGGTATAAGCCTTAACAAGTGCTAAACAAAATTGAAGATGACTAGAACGAGGGAGGATATCGAACCATAAAAGTTCGGCATTGTGGTTGGACCCATACCCTTGCTACTGTCATCATTAGTACACCACTATTGGTCAGGTGACTGAAATTGCACTGACTGTTCCGATATCTGGGGGTTCGTAGACACTTGACAGTAACACTTGATGGTGCTGACTCACCGCCCAGCACGATACACCGCCGTTCGTCCTCCGTTCGGCTGTGGTTGCCACTGTCGGGAGGGAAGACGGAGAATAACCGATGTTCCCGTTTGAGTATCGAGAGAGGAGATCGATGTTTGGGGAGAGGGCGTTCTCCTTGCTTGGCCCCAACCCCACCTCCCACTGCCACTGTGAAGGCACGCGCCTGCCACCGTAGTAAGTAGCCCTCGAGCGATGGGGTGCGGTGCGCCTGGAAGGGTGACGAAGCCCCACAGACGCTACATCGCATTCGCAGCCTCCGGCAGAAACCGGATGGGACATGGAGCTATGGAACGGCATGTTTGTGCTGGGTAACTCAATACATGTTGATAGAGCATGAGAGAAAAGTGGAGGATGGTACTTTGACAATCTTCATCAGGAAACAAGAAATATTTGATTTGGAATATCAAAAATACTTCGTTCCTCAACAGCTTTCTTTGACTGCTAAACAATTTGACTGCTAAGCAATTTGTGTAGTTTTTTTTTCTCTCTTCATGTTACTGTTAAGAATGATGTATCAAATTTGGTTCCTTTTTTGGTAGCAAATCTCTTCTAAACCAAAAAATAAATAAAATTAGAACATTGACTTAAAATTCCAGTTCTGCTGAGGTCCCATTGTCACCGTGACCATTGGTGGAGTGTTGTAAAACTGCTGTTTCTTGCTAGCATTGGTTTGGTTTATTTTTATTTTTGTTTTTTTTTAGGTAACTCTCGCTCCAAATCTCTTGTCGAATACCAGATTCAAAAAGACTCCCACAGTTGTTGCTGGTAGTTAAGGATAATGTCGCTGTTCCGGACTGCTCTACTGGAAAAATGAATGTTGCTTGATCTTGATCTCATCCGTCGTTCTTGCCAACAAAAACTGTCATATCTTTATTCTACTTATAATGTAGGTTTGTTTCACATATATCAACACTTTAATGCTATTTATACACGTGCTTCCTCTTCTAAAGTGTGGCTGTTAATTTTTTTTGACAATTATATGGTAATTTTTCTTTCTCTAGCTTTAAGAATTTCTTAATAGGTTATGATAAAGAAAGGCAATAATATAAACATTACCAAGAAGTAAAACAAATGTAATGAGATCTTGTTAAATTAAATGACGCTAAAATTATAATAGTCAATAAACATGAAAGGGAAACAGAGGTTGGCAAAGGGGTTGCGACAGGATTGCGGCCTATCCCCGGTGTTATTTAATCTGTACGTTAAACACGCAGTAAAGAAAAACAAGGAGAAAGTTGGAAAGAAATGAAAGTTCCTTGGAAGAAATACAAAATCTGAGGTTTGCTGACGATAGAAAAGTACGTGGAAGAGGACTTAAATGAGATTGTGTAATGAAAAAAGAAAAAAAAAATGACCACTAACAAAAATAAAACAAGGATGACGTACCGCACTCGAATTAAATTAGGCGATGATGAGAGAATTTGTTCAGAAAATTATATAGTAAAAGAAGTAGACGAGTTTTACTATTTGGGCAACAAAATAGCTTACGAAAGACGAAGAAGACGGGATGTAACATGTGAACTGGAAAAAAGAAGAAAATAATTATAAAAATGAACATTTTTAACATTTTTTAGAGATTTACTGCTTTATGTGTAGGGTAACCACAGCCGACATGTTTCATGTTCTTTTTCAAATCATGTTATAGATTTAAGCGTTAGGAGCTCTTTCCTAAAAGCATTTATGTGGGACGTGGTAGCCTTGTTCGAAAAGGTAAAATGTGATGCCATAGCGTAATATTGATGATTAGATGCACAAATCGGTGCCATAGAGGAATGATGATGATTGGATGCACGGATTAGATAACTATCGTAAATACATTAAATGGAATAGGAATAATTTATGGCACAAAATGACTAAAGGTAGGACGCATTCTGTGGCATAATATAAAAGTCAGTTGCCAGTGGAAACATATAGAATAAAACTCATAGTGGGTAACGGGGTTGACTACAGTCATCTTGTTCTCATCGGTGTGGGTTGCAATAGTTATGTACAGATGAAAAGATTCACCCATGATAGTCAGCCAGCAGCAGCCGGTCGAGACACAAGCAGCCACGGGGAAGTAACCGATTGGCGAAATTTTATGAGTTGTACACTCTCATCTGTGTGCTTTGCTAGTTTAGTTTCTTGAGTTTCTGCGCGTTAGTTTAATATTTATGGATACAGTCTTCACGTTTTCGTTTTCGTCGGAAAGTAAACCGATTTTGTGACATATTACAAGTTCATAATCAGGAGCTTGGTTGGTTGGTTGTTCTAGGGAAGGAGACCAGACAGCGGGGTCATTAGGGTAGGACGGGGAAGGAAGTCGGCCGTGCCCTTTGAAAGGAACCATCCCGGCATTTGCCTGGAGCGATTTAGGGAAATCACGGAAAACCTAGATCACGATGGCCGGACGCGGGATTGAACCGTCGTCCTCCCGAATGCGAGTCCAGTGTCTACCCACTGCGCAATCAGGAGCGGATTATTTAGTGTCACCTATGTGCTGTGGTAGTTCAGTTTTTAAGCCTCTGCATGTTAATCTAATTTATTGGATATGGTTCTTGCGTTTTCCACCTTGTCCACAGCAGAGTTTCGTTACTCGAGTCGATTGCCCTTGTTTGTCTGTGTAATGTAGTGTAGTGTAGTTCTCCACGGTCCTTAGTATGTACAGGGACTATGATGGCTGTGTAAGGATGCGAGTCGAGTTGATGACACTTCACTCTCATCTCCAGGCCATGATAGCTTCGGTTATACAGCTTGAAGTGTCACTGGATGGGTATCGCTAATGTGGAGCTGCCGTGGGGATCCAACGGACGTCCAGCGCGTCTGTCCGCCGATTTTCATGCACCGGTGACCAGCCCAGTACCGGTGACCAGCCCAGTTACTGCTCGTGCCGAGGATGACCACTCAAGTCATGGTCAAGTGTGACGTCGCCTCGGGTCGTGGGAGGCGGCGAAAGACTTCCCAGATGGCCGCATCGAAGGCCTCCGCAGTTGCACTGACAAATAGATTCCAGGTGCTGTCTGTAGATGACACTATCAGTCAGCCACATGCAGTCGTCTGTCCTGTTTCAGAGGGAAACTCTCTGCCTGCAAGATCCAGGCAATCGCAGACGGTGGGATTATTGGTAGTTGGTAGCTCCAACGCCAGGGTCGTTGTGTCGCCCCTTAGGGACATGGCTGCAAAGGAGGGAAGGAAGCAAATGTGCACTCCGTGTGCTCACCGGGTGGAGTCATTCCAGACACGGAAAGGGTCCTTCCAGATGCTATGATGAGCACAGGGTGAAACCACCTGCAGGTAATGGCTGACGTCGTCACCAATGAATGATGTGTGTCGCTTTGGATCGGAAGAGATTCTCTCCGTTTCAAGCGGCTAACACAAGAGGTAAAGACTGCCAGTCTTGCCTGCAAGATGAAAGCAGAGCTCATCATTTGCAGCATCGTCGGCAGGACAGATTTTTGGGCCTTCTGTACAAAGGCGAGTGCACCATCTGAATCTGAGGCTCAGACAGGTCTGCGACCTTGTAGACTGCAGATTCCTTGACTTGCCCCACAGGGTGTTTGGGTTTCGGATTCCGCTGAATAGATTAGGAGGCGGCTACAAGGTAACAGGGGCTGTGTGGCGTGGACTGGGCAGCTTATTAGGGCAGAGGGTCTCGGGGAAGTACAAAAAGGTGCTGGTCGAACACAGGAAGAACGTAGATACAGGAAGCATCAGTATAACAGTTGTAAATTGTAGTAGCTGTGTTGGGGAAGTACCAGAGCTCCAAGCCCCAATAGAAAGCTCTGATGCTCAAACTGTTATAGACACCGAAAGCTGGATAAAGCTGGAGATAAGTTCAGCCGAAGTTTTTGAGAAGAATGTGACGGTGTTCCGAAAAGATAAGCTAACAGCAATCGGCGGTGGAGCGTTTTCTGCTGTTAGAAGTAGTTTGTCTTGTAGGGAAATTGAAGCAGATAGTTACTGTGAGTTAATATGGGTAGAGGTCTTCCTTGGCTTCCGCAATAAAATAATAATTGGGTCCTTTTACCGACCACCCAACTCAGATGATACAATTGCAATCGAAGAAATGTTGAATTTAATTTCAAACGCGTATCCAACTCACACAATTGTAGTTCGTTGTGACTTTAATTTACACTCGATAAATTGGCCAAAGTCAATATTTAAACCGGGAGGTATGCACAAAACATCATCCGAAATTGTGAGAAACGTATTCTCTGAATATTGTAACACCCAAATCCCTCAAATATAAACGAAAAATATACCTGTTGAAAAAATCAGATAAAAATTCACTTGACGCCTTTCTGAGAGACAATCCTGATTCCTTTCAAATTAACAATGTAAGTGTAGACCAGATGTGGCTTAAATTGAAAGAAATAGTATCTACAGTAGTTGAGAGATTTATACCACATAAATTAATAAACGACGGAGCTGATACCCCTTGGTACACATAACGAGTCACAACACTGTTACAGAAACAACGAAAAAAGTATGCCAAATTTAAACGGACGTAAAATCTCCAAGACTGGCTATCTTTTACAGAAGTTCGTTATTTAGTGCGGACATCAATGCGAGATACTTATAATAGTTTCCACAACGAAACTTAGTCTCGAAACCTGGCCGAAATTCCAAAGAGATTCTCATTGTATGTGAAGTACGCCGGCGGCAAGACGGACGATAGCAATGGAAATACTATCGACGACAGTGCTAGAAAAGCAGTGTTACTAAACACAGCCTTCCGAAAGTCCTTCAGCAATAACGACAAAGTTAATATTCCAGAATTCGAATGAAGTACAAGTGCCAAAATGAGTAACTTAGGAGTAGATATCCTCGGAGCAGTGAAACACCTTACATCACTTAACAAAGGTAAGTTTTCTGGACCGGGCAGTATACCAGTTAGGTTCCTGGCATAGTATGCTAATACAATAGCTCCACACTTAACAATGATATACAACTGCTCGATCGACGAAAGATTCACACCCAAAGACTGGAAAGGTGCACAGGTCACACCAATATTCATGGAAGGTTGTAGGAATAATCCACTGGATTACAGGCCGATATAATTAACGTCTATATGCAGCGGGATTTTGGAACACGTGTTCGAACATTATGAATTGCCTCGAAGAGAATAGTCCATTGACACACAATAAACACGGATTTGGAAAACATCATTCTTGTGAAACACGACTAACTCTTTACACACACGAAGTGCTGAATGCTATTGACAAGGGATTTCCAATTGATTCCGTATTTGTAGATTTCCAAAAGGCTTTCGACAGCGTACCACAAAAGCTGCATTTAGTGAAACTGCGTGCTTGTGGAACATTCAGAGTACCAGGTAGGACTGGTGGCGCGCGTAAACACGTCCAGAGCACACAAGGACAGGTGCAAAGGCGCGGGCAATAAGAAGGCCAGAGAAGTTAAAGGGTTAAATTGGAAAGAACACATAGAAAATGTTGTGGGGTAAGCAAACCAAAGATTGCGTTTTATTGGCAGAAGACTCAGAACAAGTAACAGATCTAATAAAGAGACTGCCTGCACTAGGCTTGTCCGTCCTTTTTTGAAGTACTGCTGCGCGGTTTAGGATCCTTACCAGGTAGGATTAACGGATTACATCGAGAAATTTTAACGAAGAATAGCACGTTTTGTATTATCGCGAGATATGGGAGAGAGTGTCACGGCCGTGATATGGGATTTGGGATAGACACCATTAAAACAAAGGCGTTTTTCGTTTTGGTGGAATCTTCTCACGAAATTTCGATTAGCAACTTTCTCCTCAGAATGCGAAAATATTTTCGTCCACCCACATAGGCAGAAAGGATCATCATAATAAAATAAGGGAATCAGAGCTCGCACGGAAAGATATAAGTGTTCGTTTTCCCGCGTGCTGTTCGAGAGTGCAATAATAGAGAATTATTGCTGAGGTTGTTCGATGAACCCTCTGCCAGGCACTTAAGTGTGATTTGCAGAGTATCCATGTAGATGTAGATGACTGATTAGCATGGAGAGCTGCATGAGCTTGTCTTATGAAAAAGATTAATTTTCAAGGACTGTTTTACACGAAGTTTACATTTACGTTTTTTAATGCAGTAGCCATTCGTCAATCCTATTCGTATTGTATGCGATGGCCAAATAAAACTGGTCTATCAGAAGATGCAGGAAATACTTTCCAGGCTAGTTTCATTTTTCCTATGCAGTACGGGGTTATTCATAATTACATGCGGGAAGTAAGAAGACACTGCAAAAACAACTAGTGTGCAGAAGTAGACGCAAGGACAAGGACCGTTGGGCATCCATCAGAGAACAAATAATGTCTGCAGGGCAGTACGTCTGTCGAAAAACACCGTTGTGGTATGGTCACCAAATTCCGTGCTGTCGAGAATCGACGCAAGACGCTCCCATATCACAGATGTCGTAACGTAGAAGTTATGCCAACTCCAAGTGGGAGACATGCGATGACCCGCCCTATAATCCTGATATCTCTTCACGCGATTTTCACGCCTTCGGTTCCTTGAAACAGGCCTTGAATTGTCAATTACTCCTGTCGGTGGAGGTCGTGCAGCAGCCAGTTACGGACTTCTTTACGCAGCAGAAGACGGTGTTTAACCAAAAGGACACCTTCATCCTGGTGCGTCTGTGGTGTTATGGCCTCATTGGTCACAGCGGTTTTCCGTGATTGCCGTATCGATTCTGGACTGTACGATCTTGGAACGGAAACTTTTTGATCTACCCTTGTATATCAGTGTGTAGAGCTTCTCTTCAGATTCTTAAATTGCGTAATATGTGCTCAACTTGTGCACCGTTTGTAACGTGGCAAATGTCAATACAAGTGGAGGGCACGTGAATGCAGTTCATTCAAGCACATTTACAGCAGCCTGTTTTGGAAATATATTCATTGGGTTGCCTATCTGTGGATGCCAAATAATTTGAACGGCCAATAGCGGATGATATTTCTACATATTCCGAAATGTTTGTCCCATAATGCAGGTACTCCCACAATGTGTATTATGAGCCGACAGTCGGAGAGTTGCTCTAACCACTGCTAAGCGTCTTGTAGTTTTAATGCAGTCATCTTTACTGGGGGTAACAAGCCAGTCTGGAGTTTCTGAGCGGTTATGAGCTAATGCAGAAAGACAAACTTCCAGTGAAGGCAGTTTCTCGACTTGAATCTGCGCCAAACACTATCACATGGCAAGTATGAGAGGCGTGATTTTTGGGACTAGGGTAGTACGCCCGCAGCAGAAGACTCTAGGAACTCAGGGGTCTGTTAACACTGTTTAGTTGCAATCAGACTAACTACTACTCTGAATATTAATCCCAAACAATATAAAAATCAAAGGTCGTACAATAGGCGTCAGTTTTCCGTCCGTGGGATAAGAGCTAACAGAAATAACAATCACTAGCAGCATTGTAAAGTTCGAACTTTGAGAGCAGCACACCGATTGAGAAAAACGTGACTTCTCGGATCTTAGCCGGGTCTGGTGACGAACGACACGGAGTTGGGGTCCCAGCGATCCTATTGGCAACTCCTCTGGGTACAAAAAACATGTGTGTTTAAAGGACTGAGGAAGCACTCTATTTCTCCATAACTGCAGGTGACGCACCAATCCACCGACACTTTACATGCAGAGATATACCAATTCATTTTAAATTTTCTGATAAGATTTTGTTGGCTACCTTTAACTACCATCCACTCCCTCCCCCTTCCAACACCGACTCGTTAGTGAATCTAACTCTCATGTACAAAATAGCTTTAAAGTCTGATTACTGTGTAATTGAGTTAGTGTGTTAAATACATGACAGTAAGCATTTAAACCCTTTACAGTTGAAAACCCAAAACCATAACTATGTTGATGTTATTAGTTTCGAATTATTCAGCAACAGACTAATGAAAAATGGATAGTGTCTGCAAAAGGGGCAACGAATAGAGTTAACAATAAAGAAAAAATAAATCAAAAAGATCCTGTCTGGTGCTGAAGTTTTACCACACGAACAACGATTATTTAGTAAGCAATAAAAGAAAATGATTTGAAATAAGTTTTAAAGTTTGTTGAAAGTCCTTAAGCGATCTTATTGTCAAGTGCTGGATGAGTATAGTCTGTGCAATTTACGCTTCATTTTAAGGTAAGCTAATTTTTCTCCCATTCCAGAATTTATGATTTCATATCTCCTGAAATTTGTGTGATTACACTATGACGGAAAGAATAAAAAGCGACCCACAACGAAAGAGTTAAGTAAATTGGCCACAAATAGAAGTTCATACAGGTATCGACGTTAAAAAAATACGAACATGTCAGCTTCTGAAGGGGGACTTCTGAAGTTGGATTCCCGGCCACGGTGGCCGAGCGGTTCTAGGCGCTTCATTCCCGAACCGCGCGACTGCTACGGTCGCAGGTTCCAAAACTGCCTCGGGTATGGATGTGTGTGATGTCCTTAGGTTAGTTATCTTTAAGTAGTTCTAAGTTCTAGGGGACTGATGACCTCAGACATTAAGTCCCATAGTGCTCAGAGCCATTTGACCCATTTTTGAAACCCCATCTTGGCCAGAAATATCGCCAGATCTCTCCCCAGCTGAGAACGTTTCAACATTTTGGGCAGGTCTCTCCTACCAGCTTGGGATTTAATCGATTTAAGGCGCAAGTTGGAAAGAATTTGGGAATCTGGCCGGACATCTCTCAGGAGGACATCGAACAACTTGTCAGTCAGTGCCAAGCCAAAAAACTGCATGAGTAAGGGCCAGAGGCAGACTAAGGCGTTATTGGTTTGCTCAATTTGTAAAGCTCATTCTCTTGAATAAGTCACCTAGTTCTTCTGAATATGTAATCATTTGTTTGTCTGTACATATATATACAATCTACCGATTCCGTCCCATTCGGATAATATCTTGAGGTTGGTCGTGTTTCTGAATGGAGTTTGAAGTAATGGGGCTGTAAATTATAATCTCATGCCTGACGCTGACATTTTACTGTTTGAACAGCTTAAATGTAGTAAGCGATTCATTTATTTCCTTTCAGTATGTTGTGGAGGGTGTCAGCGAGATTATGTTTCTAAAAGGTTTGAAATTATTTATGAAGCCTATTGAAAGTCGCAAAATGCTCTCATTCTGAAATATTGGGTGAATATAATCTACTAATTTGTGCACCGTGACTTACTGCTGCCCGAAGACATAAACATACTTTTTACTTTTAATGCTTAGTTAACTTTGTTATACCTTTAACGTAATATTGTACTTCTTAATGACTGCATTTTAAACTTTTACATTTGGTCAATAACTACACGAAAAATATTGAAATAAACTATTTTATGCGCAAATCAATAAATAGTTTAGTCGTTGTCTGTATGAAATCCGTTTCGCATTCACATCAGAGGGATCTGACACTACGCCTTGTTTTCTATACTACGCTCCGATACTTCACTTTCTTGAGGCATAAACCATGTTTGAAATAACGAATTCTCTTTACGTAAGCGACAGCGCTTGTCGATCCTGAATGGATGAGAACCATGAGTATGAAGGATCAGTGGCAATGCTTTAGACCAGCGGCAATACATTACGGCGTAAGAGGATTGTAAGGAGGGCTGGGCTGCCGAAGGGAGATGCTTGCGACCGGAGGGGTGAGCGCCGGCTGTGGGGTGGTGGGTCCAGGAGCGGTCGAAGGTCGCCGCGAGGGCGGCGTCTCCCAGGAGATAGAGGTGTAGGCGATAATCGAGGCGCGTGGGCACGGCCTGCTAATTGGCCAGCTGGGGGGATTTTTATCTGCTCGGCGGGATCAGCCGCTGCGCCTGTAGGATGGGGCTCCACCGGCACCGACACTCCCTGCCGATTTCTGCGGTGTCCTGCCCTCTGCTAATGGCCCCAGAGGAATTTAGGGAGCTCAGGAATCGCAGCTAAGCATCTCTGACCCGTCAGTTTACCGCCGTACGTATAATGCTGTCTGTGATACGGGAGTTGTTTTTTTCTAGAATAGTTTCTTAGACTTTACAGCACTACCAGTAACCGTTCTGGAACTGCGTTGCTTGCCATTGAAACGGTGGTACATTAAGATATTTTACGTATGTCTCGAAGACAATACGGTAGCAAGAGTTCACAACACTGATCAGCCGCATTTTTTACACAAAATATGTGAACAGTGACCAGGTCGCTGCCGGTAGGAATTAAGGGCGAATTGTTATTTCCTTAACAGTCAGTGCACAAAGACTCTTCGAACACGGCTTTTCTTATTGTTAGTTCAAAATTTATCATTTCCGAGTAGTGTCGATCTGAAGTAGGTTGTTCGCTCTTTTAATATTTCGGAGAGTTGCTAGATCGATGTTGTTGTTGTCGGTATTGTGGTCTTCAGTCCTGAGACTGGTTTGATGCAGCTCTCCATGCTACTCTATCCTGTGCAAGATTCTTCATCTCCCAGTACAAACTGCAACCTATATCCTTCTGAATCAGCTTAGTGTGTTCATCTCTTGGTCTACCTCTACGATTTTTACCCTCCACGCTGCCCTCCAATGCTAAAATTGTGATCCCCTGATGCCTCAGAACATGTCCTACCAACCGGTCCCTTCTTCTTGTCAAGTTGTGCCACAAACTCCTCTTCTCCCGAATTCTGTTCAATGCCTCCTCATTAGCTATGTGATCTATCCGTCTAATCTTCAGCATTCTTTTGTAGCACCACATTTCGAAAGCTTCAATTCTCTTCTTGTCCAAACTATTTATCGTCCATGTTTCACGTCCATACATGGCTACACTCCATACAAATAATTTCTGAAACGACTTCCTGACACTTAAATCTATACTCGATGCTAACAAATTTGTCTTCTTCAGAAACGCTTTTCTTGCCATTGCCAGTCTACATTTTATATCCTCTCTACTTCGACCATCATCAGGTATTTTGCTCCACAAATAGCAAAACTCCGCCGGCCGCGGTGGTCTAGCGGTTCTAGGCGCTCAGTCCGGAACCGCGCGACTGCTACGGTCGCAGGTTCCAATCCTGACTCGGGCATGGATGTGTGTGATGTCTTTAGGTTAGTTCGGTTTAAGTAGTTCTGAGTTCTAGGGGACTGATGACCACAGATGTTAAGTCCCATAGTGCTCAGAGCCATTTGAACCATTTGAGCAAAACTCCTTTACTACTTTAAGTGCCTCATTTCCTAATCTAATTCCCTCATCATCACCCGACTTAATTCGACTACATTCCATTATCCTCGTTTTGCTTTTGTTGATGTTCATCTTATACCCTCCTTTCAAGACACTGTCTATTCCGTTCAACTGCTGTTCCAAGTCGTTTGCTGTCTCTGACAGAATTACAATGTCATGGGCGAACCTCAACGTTTTTATTTCTTCTCCATGGACTTTAATACCTACTCCGAATTTTTCTTTTGTTTCCTTTACTACTTGCTCATATTCTTGCAATCACAAACTGCTATGTCACTTTAAAAACATATATCAGGCCTGGGCAATTCCCGAATATTCGCTTTTGCAGTATTCTTCCATATTTGTCTTGATCGCATAAGTCTGTCGCAGAATGAGGATAAGTTTGAGCGATGGAGAAATTCTGAGCCGGCTTGGAAACAATTTTGCGCTGAAATTGACGATGATGGTTTTGAAATCTATGACTGCATTGAAACAGCCAGTAATCTGCGTTTCTCCACCTTTAAGCAGGAGTCACACAAAGTAGTAAAAAGCTGACAACTTCTGCGAGACTGCGGCAGTCGCTGTGATCCGACTGGAATGTGTCAGCAAAGTCGTGGTTCCTGAGTTCGAAAATGAAATCTGCTTTTGCCTACCCAGGTCAGTTTTCGTGGTACTGTACGCTCTATAAAATACAACGGTCGACCACAAAGTAAGTTCAGTTTGATTAGATAAAACAAACGTGTACAGATACAGAAAAAAAACTGATCTTTCAGCTCGTCATCATCGTTGAAGTGTTGACCTCCAAGGACAGATTTAAGGTGTAAGAAGAGATGAAAGTCGCTAGGAGCGAGGTCTGGGCTGTACGAGGATGATCACACGCGTCCCAGTGAAATTCCCGTAAGAGATGTTTGGTCACATTTACCGTGTGTGGTCGGGCATTATTGTGGAAAAAAGCAACACCTTTTGACAGTAATCCTCGGCGCTTGTTCTGTATTGAGCGGCGCAATTTCTTAATGATCTCGTAGTTATTATGTGCATCGATTGTGTGGCCTCGTGGTAGGAAATCAATCACCAAAATGCCTTTTCTGTCCCAAAAAACGGTGCACATGGTTTTTCGAGGTGTCAAGATTTGCTTAGGCTTAACCTTCGTTGGGAGTAAAATGTGCCTTCATTCCATTGATTGCAGGGTGTAGTACGATACCCAAGATTCATCTCCCATGACTATCCGAGAAAGAAAACCATCGCCTTCTTCATTGTTGCGTGTCAAATACTGAAGCGCACTGGCCATACGTTGTTTTTTGTGTTGTTCAGTAAGAATTTTGGGTACCCAATGTGAGCAAAGTTTTCGAAATTTCAGTTTGTCAGTAACAATATCATGAATCAGTGATCGTGAGATTTGCGGAACTTCCATAGCAAGGGTACTAAGTGGAAAGTTACGGTTGTGCTTAATCTTCTCTTCAGTTTTGTGAACCAGTTCAACAGTAACCACAGATGGGCGTCCACTTCATTCTTCATCATGCACTTGATCAAGTCCTTCATTGAACAGTCTGAGTCTGGCCCATCTTCTAACCATTGAATCACTCATAGCATTTTGTCCTTAAACCTCGCAGATTTGCCGCTGAATTTCCTTTGGTTTAACTTTCTTTGCATTTAGAAAACGTATCACATATCTGATTTCACACTACAAAGCACATATCGGCAGCAGCGATCTGAAAATGGCGTACATGTCTTCTCCCTGACTCAGAGTAACTGACGCACATGCTCGGAACTGCGATCGTGGCGTTGCCGCGGATAGAAATAGAAACGGAATTCACTTTGTGGACGCCCTTGTATTTTGAAAATACTGCAGGTGGGCTACATTGATGTTGCTCAATTAATTTCCTTTTATTTACTTTTTACGAGTGTAATTGTCGGTAAACAATCGAAGCATATTCAAAGAATTCCGAACATGATTGTCAGTACTGGCATTCGCCGCCCATATTCAAAAATGGTTCAAATGGCTATGAGCACTTTGGGTCTTAACGTCTGAGGTCATCAGTCTCCTAGAACTTAGAACTACTTAAACCTAACTAACCTAAGGACATCACACACATCCATGCCCGAGGGAAGATTCGAACCTGCGACCGTAGCGGTCGCGCGGTTCCAGATTGAAGCGCCTAGAACCGCTCACCCACACCGGCCGGCCGTATTCGAAGGAGGCCGATATGTCATGCTCACGTTCCATTGGATGACATTATGTTTGTTGCGTCAGTCTCAGTAGTGAGAGAGCTCTAACCTTGTGGAGTGAGTTACTGTCGGTTCGTGAAGGTTTGTGCTTTGTGTGAATTCAGAAGAAGAAATGCCCCGTGGCCATATAAATAATGAAAACTCTTCTTCTTATATTTGTAAAGAATGAACTATGAAATCTCAAATACTAAAACTAATCCGTGGATATTCTTAAAAAAACGTGCTGTGAACTTTATTTTCCGTGCAAGCAGGGTTTACGAGGAATAGAAAAAATACCCCTCCCCCCCCTTCCTCCCGATTTTTTTCTTGCTTTTGGCTTCTGACTTGGGAGTAAGCAAGGTGTGAAATTTAGTGCGCATATCTCCCACCTCTGGCAGCCGCTTGGATGACTGACACTGGTAGGTCATTCGATTCTGTTTCAGATTCATGTTAGAGTCCATCCATCGTAGTGGCAATCGAATGCTGGTGAGCGAGGATATTGGCAACCCATGATCAGATGGTTGCAATGGGAGCGAGCCTTGAGAACTTGCTGGCCAATCAACCGCTTTAATCCCAATAGTCAGTTCTGCCTGTCTCTTTTGTGCAGCTTAAGCTGTTCCTAATTTTCTTTGAGATGTGGTCTTTCCACACCTAACATATGTGTATTTCCTCTCAGTAATGTGAGCTTGTTTACGAGCCGCGTTGGCTTTCTTCACCGCCGCAGCAGGTCGGGCCATCTGGTGACCTTTGCTGGCCAGGCCACACAATGGAGCACCCTCTGTATTGAGGCAGATCAGGGCAGCACGCCAACGTGCACTCTTGCATCCCATCTCGGCCTCAGATACGAAGCCCTACAGCACACCCACGGCAAGGCTGTCTGACATCGGACACAGAGACGAGCTGACACGGGTCGTAACATACTCCGTAAACGTGTGTGAAATGCATGGCAGATGGTACTTAGCCTCACACCACATGATATTGTCTCTCCCCGTTCCGTTCAAGTACCTAGTATGCAGTGAATGATTCCTAAAATGGCATTACGTGTCCGCTTCCGTAGCGTAGCGATAGCGTTACCGACTACCAGGAAGGGGCCCGGGTTCGATTCCCGGTAGGGGACTGAGTGTTTTGTGCCCTTCACCATCATTTCCATCATCATTGACTCGCGAACTGTCGATGCGGCGTCACTTAAAAAGGACTTGCAATACGGCGGCCGAACTCCCCCAAATGGGGCCTCTCTGTCAACAATGCCATACGATCATTTCTTTTCTTTTTTTTTGGTATTACTTGCTCTGCGTTTAGTCGTATTTTTTCATTGGAATCCAGTAGGAGCTGCAAATAGAGGGTTGAAATATATTTCTAGATTCCTCACTCAATATCATGTACTGAGCCTTTGTAAGTTTACTTTCGTGCTTTATTTGGTATCTGTCTTGATGTGTGGCCATTTCATGTTGATCAGCATAACTGTGAGATCAACTGAAAGGTATAAAAAAGTACGCCTCAGCACCACTTTCAGATGTGAAACATGCAGCGTGTTGATAAATTAACTTATTGGTTTGCCTGTGAAACAACTTCTGAAATCTGGCCTGACATCCGAAGGACACATGCACTCGTAGATCGTACAAACGAAAACTACACTGACATAGTGGAAATGAGAAGGGCGCAAAAGCTTCGATACCCACGATTCCAAAACACAATAGCATTTTGGACGATCTCACACAGGGTTACTTACATAATTCCCAATTGATCAGTCATTTAGACGAGAGTTACTCATACACCGCCACCTAATGAACGAAATACGTCATACCAGACCAATCAGACCAACCAGGTGACTGATTTGTGCGAACAGGACACAGCATGTCATTCTGAACAGTGAGAAGTTTCCAGGCGTGAAGTAACTTCATCAGGCGTGTTCCAAGGGAGTGTTCTAGGACCCTTACTTTCCGCACATGCACATTCGTTTACATATATATGGTTCAAATGGCTCTAAGCACTATGGGACTTAACATCTGAGGCTATAAATCCCCTAGACTTAGAACTACTGTAACCTAACTAACCTAAGGACATCATGCACAAGTCAATCCATACCAAGAGGTCCAAGAAAAAAATAATTGGTTGCTTGACCATTTCAGAAAAATTTTACATTTGCTAGGTGCATTCCCCAATATTTAGTAGTCACAAAAATATTTTTAAAACAAGTATTGTTTATTATTTTGAAATTGCCGCCATATTTGTTCCAGGCTGCATGTGTTTTTTCGTATTTGCAAGCATCTACATTTGTTTACGATTATTCAGTAGTGGATTCTTCTAAGCCTTTCAGATAAAATGCATTTAGTTCAACACACTCTGGGCTACAAATTAACATCATTATCACTCAGCTGAATGTATTATTTAATATATTCTTAATAGTTCAAAATTATCAGCCACTAATAAAAAAACTCAATTTTTGAACAATTGTTTTCCAAAGAAAGATTAATTTCCCAGCTTTAATATTTTTTCTGCTATTACCCTGTATAGTATAGTTATTTTTTATAGAGTATCAATGGTGAGCAGCTTATACTTAAAAAAATACTCTATTTTAAAAAATGGATTTTTTAAATTTTTCCTTTTGTGGCCTGCGATATCTTTGTTGGGAGACCAGATAAAAATCTGAAAATTTCACAGTTAATAGCCCTTTATGGTATAAATCTTCAGTATAAATTTTATTTGGAAGTTACGGAAAAAATTACAAGCATGAGTCTAAAATACGTTTCTTAACATTTGCGATATCTGGCAGGCTAATCAAATAAAGTATACCAATTGCGTAATATAACATACCACATTACACTAGCTAATGATTATTTGTCGAAACAATGCTGTGGTGATTGTTTCAGCAGGCTAACAATTGCATCTGCAAGCCTATACATGTCTAATTGTTGTCTTCCCCTTTACACAAACAATTGTCTACTCACACTTATTTAGCTAGGAGTTCTTGAAGTGTGAAGTTGAAAAATGGTGTCTCAGTGTTCTGTTGGTGCTATTATTAATGAAGCATGTCATAAAAATGTGTATGGAGTGTATTCTAAAGACATTACTTTAATCGAAGATTACAATGTAGAAGAAAAAGTGTTGTTTTACTCACAGGTCAGCCCAGAGGTCAAATCAAAATGGAAGTACCATGAAATGAAATAGTTTAAAAAATTTCATCACATTTTTGGTCAGTCTTGCATGAACCCTTCTGAGAAACGTTGTTGTTGTTGTCTTCAGTCCTGAGACTGGTTTGATGCAGCTCTCCATGCTACTCTATCTTGTGCAAGCTTTTTCATCTCCCAGTACCTACTGCAACCTACATCCTTCTGAATCTGCTTAGTGTATTCATCTCTTGGTCTCCCTCTACGATTTTTACCCTCCACGCTGCCCTCCAATACTAAATTGGTGATCCCTTGATGCCTCAGAACATGTCCTACCAACCGATCCCTTCTTGTGGTCAAGTTGTGCCACAAACTTCTCTTCTCCCCAATCCTATTCAATACTTCCTCATTAGTTATGTGATCTACCCATCTAATCTTCAGCATTCTTCTGTAGCACCACATTTCGAAAGCTTCTATTCTCTTCTTGTCCAAACTATTTATCGTCCATGTTTCACTTCCATACATGGCTACACTCCATATGAATACTTTCAGAAATGACTTCCTGACACTTAAATCAATACTGGATGTTAACAAATTTCTCATCTTCAGAAACGCTTTCCTTGCCATTGCCAGCCTACATTTTATATCCTCTCTACTCCGACCATTATCAGTTATTTTGCTCCCCAAATAGCAAAACTCCTTTACTACTTTAAGTGCCTCATTTCCTAATCTAATTCCCTCAGCATCACCCGACTTAATTAGGCTACATTCCATTATCCTTGTTTTGCTTTTGTTGATGTTCATCTTATATCCTCCTTTCAAGACACTGTCCATTCCATTCAACTGCTCTTCCAAGTCCTTTGCTGTCTCGGACAGAATTACAATGTCATCGGCGAACCTCAAAGTTTTTATTTCTTCTCCATGAATTTTAATACCTACTCCGAATTTTTCTTTTGTTTCCTTTACTGCTTGCTCAATATACGGATTGAAAAACATCGGGGAGAGGCTACAACCCTGTCTTACTCCCTTCCCAACCACTGCTTCCCTTCCATGTCCCTCGACTCTTATAACTGCCATCTGGTTTCTGTACAAATTGTAAATAGCCTTTCGCTCCCTGTATTTTACCCCTGCCACCTTTAGAATTTGAAAGAGAGTATTCCAGTCAACATTGTCAAAAGCTTTCTCTAAGTCTACAAATGCTAGAAACGTAGGTTTGCCTTTCCTTAATCTTTCTTCTAAGATAAGTCGTAAGGTCAGTATTGCCTCACGTGTTCCAGTGTTTCTACGG
The DNA here is from genome assembly GCF_021461395.2 of Schistocerca americana. NCBI lineage: Eukaryota > Metazoa > Arthropoda > Insecta > Orthoptera > Acrididae > Schistocerca > Schistocerca americana. Next base: position 375,448,682 of record NC_060124.1, on the reverse strand, counting down.
AATCCAAACTGATCTTCCCCGAGGTTGGCTTCTACTAGTTTTTCCATTCGTCTGTAAAGAATTCGTGTTAGTATTTTGCAGCTGTGACTTATTAAGCTGATAGTTCGGTAATTTTCACATCTGTCAACACCTGCTTTCTTTGGGATTGGAATTATTATATTCTTCTTGAAGTCTGAGGGTATTTCGCCTGTCTCATACATCTTCCTCACCAGATGGTAGAGTTTTGTCAGGACTGGCTCTCCCACGGCCGTCAGTAGTTCCAAAGGAATATTGTCCACTCCGGGGGCTTTGTTTCGACTCAGGTCTTTCAGTGCTCTGTCAAACTCTTCACGCAGTATCATATCTCCCATTTCATCTTCATCTACATCCTCTTCCATTTCCACAATATTGTCCTCAAGTACATCGCCCTTGTATAGACCCTCTATATACTCCTTCCACCTTTCTGCTTTCCCTTCTTTGCTTAGAACTGGGTTTCCATCTGAGCTCTTGATATTCATACAAGTCGTTCTCTTATCTCCAAAGGTGTCTTTAATTTTCCTGTAGGCGGTATCTATCTTACCCCTAGTGAGATAGGCCTCTACATCCTTACATTTGTCCTCTAGCCATCCCTGCTTAGCCATTTTGCACTTCCTGTCGATCTCATTTTTGAGACGTTTGTATTCCTTTTTGCCTGTTTCACTTACTGCATTTTTATATTTTCTCCTTTCATCAATTAAATTCAATATTTCTTCTGTTACCCAAGGATTTCTACTAGCCCTCGTCTTTTTACCTACTTGATCCTCTGCTGCCTTCACTACTTCATCCCTCAAAGCTACCCATTCTTCTTCTACTGTATTTATTTCCCCCATTCCTGTCAATTGCTCCCTTATGCTCTCCCTGAATCTCTGTACAACCTCTGGTTCTTTCAGTTTATCCAGGTCCCATCTCCTTAAATTCCCACCTTTTTGCAGTTTCTTCAGTTTTAATCTACAGGTCATAACCAATAGATTGTGGTCAGAGTCCACATCTGCCCCTGGAAACGTAAGAAACCTATAACAAGAGGTCTGCGAGAAATAACATTTGATCATTATTCTAAAAACAAAAACCCTTTTGTCAATCACATACCAGGAAAATCATTGTGTCCAACGTATTATTCTGAGATATTTGTAATTCACAAGAGAAAGGATAGGAAACCTCAGATACAGAAATTTGTGACTTATCAGCAACCATTTAAAAAGTAGATACAGCTTGTGAAATTCTGGGTATATCACCTGCTAGTAGAATTAGAAAACTAAGTCAAGGTAAAAGACCAAGTGCCTTGAATTCAAAAATCTGAGAAGTGGCAGCTACAGTCAAAATGAATTTGGAGGTTTCCTTTCAAAATACAATTTGTACTAAAACTTCACCAACCGAATATGATGATTTGATAGAAAAACTAAAAACTAAATGCAGTACTTCAAACTACCTTGCTACTATTACTTTACTGCCGAATTCTTGGTGTCGAGAAAAAGTTAGTTATGAATTTAATGTGACGGAACAGTGACGTGGATCGTTATGGAATAATGCGTTTGAACGATCTTCATAACAGCCCGAAGGTCTTCCTGGACGCCGAGAGTCACTAATGACAAAATGATCCTCCTTAAAACTAGAATATCATTTTCTTGCCGTGCTCTGTACTATGGCATTATCCCCATACACGGCTAAATGTTAATGTCTTATTCCGCTGCTTTTACCGCACCACTGAACTCAAACAGAAGACTACATCGGAAACGTTCCGATTTCTCCACTTGGTGTCCACAGCTCGACTTAGTATATCCAGACGACAAAATGGGAATATGTAAACTCAAATAGCAACAATGAACTACAAATAGAAATTATAATCTATAAATAACGCCATAGCAACCGTAATACCAACATGAAAAACAACAACACTACGAACTAGTAGTTCCGTAATGGATAAAATATTTAGACCCAGACTATTATATATTTAAGTTGAATGAACTACAATGGAGAGGCCGTGGACCCAAGGTTCTAACTGAAGACTAAAAGAAGAACAGATATCATCATCTTATGCAGGAGGTTGCAAATATTGGCCTCCCACCCCAGCTTATGGTCTACATGTGCTTCAACTAACATATATTCTTCGCTAACCGTGTCACAGAGTGTTTCAAAAACCGTTATCTGATTTCACAAAACTATATCTCCTAGATGAATGATGCCAAAACTCGGGGTACATTTTAACCCTTTCAGACGCTGTTGGTAAAACTGTGTACATGGCCAGCAGCGATGGAAGTAGGGAGTGAGTAGTCAGCAGTGATGGAGGTTAGAGGTTAATAATTAGCAGTGTTGGAGGTTTGCAGCATTAGCGCTAGCGGACGGTCTGAATGTATATCCGTCATTGAGATTTATTACTGATGTTTATATAACTTTTGAACTGGTTGTCACATTAGTAAGGTAAATACATCGTTTGCTCTGCAACAAAATCTTTCCTTTCCTAATCACATGCCTATCAGTAGCTAGAGCCTTCGGTAGTTAGAATGTTTTATTTAGCGGTTGCTGTATTGCAATAGTTCGGCTAATGAAGATTTTTGTGAGGTAAGTGACTTATGTAACGTATAGGTTATTGTTAGGATGTCTTATTATTCGGGGCCATTCTTTTGAGTTAATTTGAAAGCAGTCAGATCGCGTTATCCTTGAATATTGTGAGTAATTAATGAATAGGAAAAGTTTGAGTTCTGTTTCTCAGGGCACATTCTGTAGGTCACATATGAAATGATAAAACAGCAAACAGACAGTACAGTCAGTTTAACTCAGCAGTTGAAGAATATTGAGTAATTAACTCAGCAGTTTAAGAATATTGAGTAATTCACTCAGCAGTTTAAGTAAAAATTTAATCAAGAAGTTTCAGTATTTCATTTATTTTTTACTAATAACCGAGAAAAAACGATATATGAATTAGCAAATGCAAACGTACTAAAAATTTCCCCATTTAAAACGCCCTTTTTTTAATGAGGAATAATATTTATTCCTGAAATTTACATTTATTTAAAGTAATGCTCTACTGTAGAAAAAGGGGAAAACCGATCATTGCTATTTTATAAAAAATGCAGACAGAAAAAAGTAACAAACACATGGCATAAGAATTGGTACAACATAACTGAGACAATGTCCTCGTTGCCGTGTATCGTGGTATGCGTGTTAAGTGCGTTGTGCAAGATTTGCCCCAACCTGATCTGTACAGTAGTTTCTCGCTGTCGTTGTCAAGCATCTGTCGTATTGCTGAATGGCACCGAGTGACCTAGTAATGAAGTACACGACAAAAAAGGTTTTGCATCATCTCGGTTCCGAGAGTTCCGGAACCTGAATAGAAAATTCGATTAGACATCAACATAGGCATCATTTCCGCACCTTCTGGCGCTCATGAGAACCACACAGTGCCTGTTGTATCACCATACAGCGAGAACTTCAGAGGTGGTGGCCCAGAATGCTGTACACACCGGTACCTCTAATACCCAGTAGCACGTCCTCTTGCATTGATGCATGCTTGTATTCTTCGTGGAATACTATCCCCAAGTTCATCAAGTCACTGTTGGTCTTGATTGTCCCACTCCTCAATGGCGAATCGGCGTAGATCCCTCGGGGAAGATGGTGGGTCACGTCGTCCATAAACAGCCCTTCTGAGTCTATCGCAGGCATATTCGATAGGGTTCATGTCTGGAGAACATACTGGCCACTCTAGTTTAGCGATGTCGTTATTCTGAAGGAAGTCATTCACAAGATGTGCACGATGGGGGCGCGAATTGTCGTGCATGAAGACGAATGCCTCGTCAATATACTACCGATATGGTTGCACTATCGGCCGGAGGATTGCTTTCAAATATCGTAGAGCCGTTACTGCGCCTTCCATGACCACCAGCGGCATACGTCGGCCCCACATAGTGCCACCCCAAAAGAGCAGAGAACCTCTACCTAACTGCTCTCGCTGGACAGTGTGTCTAAGGCGTTCAGCCTGACCGGGTTGCTTCCAAACACGTCTCCGACGATTGTCTGATTGAAGGCATATGCGACACTCATGGGCGAAGAGAACGTGGTGCCAATCCTGAGCAGCCCATTCGGCGCGGTGTTGGGTCCATCTGTACCGCCCCTGCATGGTGTCGTGGTTGCAAAGATGGACCTCGCCATGGACCTCGGGAGTGAAGTTGCGCATCATGCAGCCTATTGCGCACAGTTTGAGTCGTAACACGACGCCCTGTAGCTGCACGAAAAGCATTATTCAACATGGTGGCGTTGCTGTCCGAGCCATAATCCGTAGGCAGCGGTCATCCACTACAGTAGTAGTCCTTCGTCGGCCTGAGTGAGGCATGTCATCGACAGTTCCTGTCTCCTTGTATCTCCTCCATATCTGAACAACATCGCTTTGGTTCACTCCGAGACCCCTAGACACTTCCGTTGTTGAGAGCCCTTCCTGGCACACAGTAACAATGCGGACGCGGTCGATTGTAGTATTGACCATCTAGGCATGTTTGAACTACAGACAACACGAGCCGTGCACATTCTTCCTAGTGGAATGACTGGAACTGATCAGGAGCTGTTGTTGCATGGTTGTTTACATCTTTGGGCGGGTTTAGTGACGCCTCTGAACAGTCAAAGGTACTATGTCAGTGATACAATATTCATATACAACGTGTATATTCAGGAATTCAGGGAACCGGGGTGATGCAAAACTTTTTTTAATCTGTGTACACTGCTTCATTTTTTAAAAGATTAAAGATTTGTCTGCTATTTCTATGCTTCATTAAAAGATTAAAGATTTGTCTGCTATTTCTACGAAATAATAAAAGAAGAGGAAATTGCGGTAACAGGAATAAATTAAAAACTTAACAATAACTCATTTGTAGTACACAATAAAAATAGAAAGTATCTGATCTGCAGCCTGTGTCTAGAAATATGTTTTTATCTGCTGACAAATCAACACCAGAACTGAGTTCATCAGTTTTTACCCTATAGCACTGACTATTCGCAATTCTCGAATAGTGGCATGTTTCCCGATTACACGAGTATTCAGCAGAATTTCAAAAATTTAGAATCAGTAGGAGATATCTTTTGTATTTAGCCACTTACCCCTTTCCGAGAAAAGCAGCGAATAGTAGATGGACTAAGTTTCTGTTTATTTGATTATTTAATCTAATATTTTGATTTTACGTGTCTTCAAACTAGGTTAAAAGTTTTCAGACTTTGTTTATTACAGGAAATAATAGGAAAAACAAACCGAAAATCGGCTATTTCAGAAAAAAATGTGTGTGAAGTCTTATGGGACTTAACTGTTAAGGTCATCAGTCCCTAACCTTACACACTACTTATCCTAAAGTCTCCTAAGGACAAACACACACTTCCATTCCAGAGGGAGGACTCGAACCTCCGCCGGGACCAGCCGCACAGTCCATGACTGCAGCGCCTGAGACCGCTCGCCGCGCGCCGGTTATTTCAGAAACCTGTTATTTTGAGTCCTTTTAACAGTCAGGTTATACTAGAGCGGAATAAAATCGATATAAACGGAAACCAGCTGTTTGTGCGATAATAGCCATCCTTAAACGGCACTGGAGTCGGCATGGCTTCATATTCCTGTCAGTGCCTTCCAGAATTTCACTGACACTCTTCCTGCACGTCTCGCAGGAGTCCGCGCTGCTAAAGGTGATTATCCAGGCTTTTGACAAGTGGTCACAGTAATGTGTCTTATCAAATCACTTTAACGCTGGCCATTATAGCTACTGCTGTAGTGCGCTATACGCAGATCTGTCAGTCTATGGCTCTCTCTCTCTTCCTTTCCCTCCCCCTCTCTCTCTTTCTCTCTCTGCATGCGTGCGTGGCACTTGTGTGTGTGTGTGTGTGTGTGTGTGTCTGCCCGAGGCTTAGACGCGCGTGGTGGGGCTGCCTGTTTGCCGTCTTACGGCAGACCCGCCGCCGCCGCCGCCGCCGCCGCCGCCGCCGCTGCCACGAACTCAAACAAGGGGCGGATACGGGGCGCAGCTGGCCACCGCCGCCGCCCCCGCTGCCGTCGCGACGCCATTGTCCCGGCGTCCCCTTTGTCCTCGCTGTGCTGGCCGGAAATCTTTTCCGGACGCACAGTAGCCACAGCGGCTGCGGTCAGCAGGCTAATAATAGCTACTCCCCTGCCCTCCCCGGCCCTCTCACAACCGGCTGGCGAATAACAATAACGGCCGTGTACGGAGAGAGGCAAACGTGCGTCCGCCATTGCTTACGCTGCTAGTGGATTGGTGGTTTCCTGTCCGGAAGGTGACGCTAGTCCGGATTCACCTGTCGCAGCACCTATCGTTGCAGAATGCTCAGGAGACGCTTGGAGAACGTCGCGCTTGGTTAAAACGGATTTCAGTCCTTTCGGCTGTAGAGTAGGTTGACACGTATGGTTAGACAGATGTCACCGACAATGATGCTTTTGTTCTAAAACAATCTAATCAAAAAATTATCCTAACCAGAAAGCTGTCAGGAAGGTCACGCTGAGCGCCGAAATCTGCCGTATCATAAACGATGGTGGCACTCACTAATGGTACAAGCTTTCTGGCCTCCGCAGGCTTAAGGATAGCACATTAGTCACTATTTCAGCACTCACACCAGAAATGGATGCAAAGCTGTTAAGTCTCTGAGCAATTAACTAGCCGGTAATGACGGTTGAAAACAATTGCAGTCGCCCCCATGGAAATTTCAGTGATCTTAGAACACATATTCATCGATCTATTTCGTCAGGACTAACAAAGAAAAGATGTCTAGCGGACATCACTACAGACTATGTCGTACAGCGACCACACCACATCATCATATATACCTATACCTCAATTCAGATTATGCAAGTGACGAACTACTGTCTATGTGCATCACCTTGGAAACCGTGAGGTCCATCCTCACTATAGCTAGTACAGCAAAGATTGTTTGCTCACGCCACTATGTACTGTCGTCACCATGACAACCACCAAACAATATTCTATGTATCTGTGGCTCAGCACGCCACGTAAGTGATGTAGGCGGCGTTTTACATCAGTAATACGTCATTGCCACTTAGTTTTAAATTATTTTAAATATTTAAAATAGTAAACCATTTGTTGGTATGTTGTATATGTTCTACTTACTGTGTGCTCTAATCCACCACTCAAAATATGTAGGAAATTGTCCTGTAGCCACTGCCAGAAGAACTGCCAACTACTGATCCACAAGTGTATAGCTGCTGCGAAACTTGTACATAGATACATGATCAGCAGGGATAGGGCAGCAAGCTATCGCTGAAGTGTAGGAAGATTTGCCTCAAACTGACCCACAAGTGTATAGGTGCTGGGGAACTAGTACACAGATACATGGTAACAAAGGATAGGGTAACAAACTGTCGCTGAAGTATAAGAAGAGCTGCCGCCTACTGAGTTACAGGTTTATAACTACTGAGGGACTTACACAGACACACACACACACACACACACACACACACACACACACACACACACACAGAGGGAGAGAGAGAGAGAGAGAGAGAGAGTGAGAGAGAGAGAGAGAGATCATGATTCATTGCATGTTACCGTAACTGGCAGGAAGTGCTTCACTGCTCTAATTACGCATCGAAATTTTCGTGAGAAAACCACCACTCATAAACAACAGATCATAATGCAACAAATTTATTAGGAATTGTTAAAAATCATTGTGGTAATACAACTATCACAAAAACCAACCCCAAAAGACCTCATCAACTGAAACTGGTGGCAATTGCACATGTGTTCACGTTGAAGTGTGAATACAAATTAAGCAGCTTAGAACCAGTCTTACCTCTCCTCCTATCTCCCCTACTCCCTCCCTCTTCGGCCCCGCTCCCCCCCCCCCCCCTCCCCTGTAGATAGGGACACATGTTTTCCAGGCCTGTTATAACCTGTCGCTGAAGGTACATAAAGAGATCGATCTGCTGGCAGTAGTATACTATTTCTCATCCATATTCAGGCCACGAGTGGCCTACCGAGACCATCCGACCGCCGTGTCATCCTCAGAGGAGGATGCTGATAGGAGGGGCGTGGGGTCAGCACACCGCTCTCCCGGTCTTAAGATGGGATTCGTGACCGAAGCCGCTACTATTCGGTCGAGTAGCTCCTCAATTGGCATCACGAGACTGAGTGCACCCCGAGAAATGGCAACAGCGCATGGCGGCTGGATGGTCACCCATCCAAGCGCCGGCCACGCCGAAAAGCGCTTAACTTTGGCGATCTCACGGGAACCGGTGTAGCCTATGGGGCAAAGCCGTTCCTGTATCCGTTTAGCAGAAATCAGTGACAAATGGATAAAAGACTCAAGAACAGGATACTTCTTGTAAGACGTTAAGTGTATTTCTTGGAAAGACTGCCGCCCCCCCCCCCCCCCTGAAACAACAGTGAAATACTTGACTACCTGTCATGGATGAAGAACTGAACAGTCAGCAGCAGTTTGCTTTCAAACGTTCCTGATGTACTGCCACTGTCTAGAAGTGCTCCTCAGCTAAGTAAACTCATCAGTCTCATATACAAAAACATTGAAACATTAGGTCCCACGTAAATGAAACACAAACAAATCTTTTACCAATTGTCTCATTGTCCTCCAATCAACCTGATCTGCCCCCCACAGGTGGAGAGAAGGGTCCACGCTCTTTAGCCTCTGGCACCGCATGTGGTTATAATCTGTCATCACTCATGTTTGTTCAATTTCTTCAGGTAAACTGTCCAAAGGCTGTCTGGCAGAGAATTCAGACACTCCACTATACTGAATGTGTGTGTGTGTGTGTGTGTGTGTGTGTGTGTGTGTGTGTGTGTGTGTTTGTGTTCGTATACTGTGGAAGGATGAGATATTCTGCTGGGATCATAGAATGTCACCTTTATCTGTTATTTAGAGACATTTTAACTTCTCTCCCCATTAAATTTAAGTTAAATTATAATGAGTGAATAATATATGGTTGCTTTAATGGAAACTTTTGGGCGAGAGAAGTTGCTTCTCCAATATTTTACCGCAAATATCTTCCACACGATCAGGTAATAATTTAATTCCTGTTTGAATCCTCAAGTCTACAAAGCAAAGTGGTTAATGGTATGTAAAGAGCAGTTACAGTTCATAATCACACTCTTCCTGCCTCTCAATGTCGGAGTCAGCACCTGGAATACAATTTCTGTGGCTCTGCAGAATTCTGGCGATCGTCGACTCTGAAAATTCTTAAAATTCTTAGAGGCACAATCGTACGCAGTGGAGAAGCCGTCTTAGGTGCTATGATATGCTCACTCTGCAGCATGGGAACCAGTACCCAATTGTGTATTAATTTCACTAAAATTCCAGAAATTAATCTCTCCAAATAGAGCATAAACGACTATCGTACAGGCTTTACTGATTTCCCAGGATACAAAGTTCCCTGTGAGTTACAACACACCAAATAATGTTCTGAGCCATAGACAATGGATAAGTTAAAAGAAGCAAAGAATTAAATGTACCTTTCCCATTCATGAAATTAAATTTTTGCCATAAAAGGTCATCATAGCTACATTTTAGGATACATCCCCTTGTATGACATGAAATGTTATCATAATTAATCAAATTACATTACATATTGAAAATGGCATCTTCCAAAAAACTGCTAATTACTGTTCAGCTGTGGTCATACCATCTGATTCCTCACCACAACTGCTAAATCAGAAGAAGTTAAGTTCATACTACATATAATGTTCCACATTGTATCTAACGAGTTTTGTATCACGAGTCAGAGATAATCTCTGTCTCTCTCTCTCTCTCTCTCTCTCTCTCTCTCTCTCGCAGTCGGACCCATATAGAACACTTGTGCAGGTAAACATAACCAATTGCGCTAAACGAGAAAAGGGTGATACAACAACATTCATCTAAATAAAATGATTTTTCTGACAGTGCATGAGAGGTTGAAACTGCTCCAGAAAGAATTTGTACACACAACTACACAACTACCGAGTGTTGGTGTTGAAAGAGAGGCGTTCTTGCTGTACAGATGTGGAGGAATTTTATACAGGTCACTTGCTCCTCGTTGAGTAACATACTGCTTGTCTGCCTTAAGAGGCCGGCCGGTGTGGCCGTGCAGTTCTAGGCGCTTCAGTCTGGAACCACGTGACCGCTACGGTCGCAGGTTCGAATCCTGCCGCGGGCATGGATGTGTGTGATGTCCTTAGGTTAGTTAGGTTTAATTAGTTCTAAGTTCTAGGCGACTGATGAACTCAGAATTTAAGTCGCATAGTGCTCAGAGCCATTTGAACCATTTGAACTACCTTAAGAGTTGCCATTCTAAACAGCTCAACTGCTGTAATGTTGGCTCTTTTATTTAAAAAAAAGTGTCTGAATAAACGCGAACACTGATTTCTTGCGGTAAGTGTTACCACCGCGTATTCTCCGTATTCTCCAGGTGTGATTTTATGCTTGCTACAACGAACATTGTACCGACAAACCTCACCTCACATCATGTAAGGGGGCGTAGTCTTACCTTTTCAAAACGAATACTGTGATGGCAACAGTGCAAATAATGAATGCAGTACTAAAATCAATGAAATCGGCAGTTAAATATGTGTAAATCACTCTCATAGTATGAACGTATGTTTGCTGCAATGAATATTGAACAGAGAACATTGACTATTGTATTGAATGTACTACAAAAGAAGCAGTTAACGCCATCCAGACAAACATACATCACCTAGCAAGTTCCACAGGCTATGGTGAGTAGAAGACTAACGTAATTTTGGTAGGACCAAACAACAACATGATAACCAATACTGAGTGGACATTCCGGGATGAATAAATGTGTTTTTCTTGATAGCTGTACCTGTGTGTCTGAGGAGGAGAGGGACATAAGCCTCTTTTAAGCAGGCAGCTATTAAAAAAAGACAGTACTAACAACTATGTTACACCACAAGTGCACCCCGCTCTTAGTTCTACAGGAAGACAAAACGCTGTAATAACATCGTACAACTATCGAAAAAAAGTCTTCCATCAGAATGAAACATGTGTCTTCACCCCTATGTGTTGATACAGACTAAGTTGCTTAGAACCAGTCTTATTTTTCTTCCTACCTCCCTTCATCCCTCTCTCTCGTGCTCTGTAGGTAGTGATGCCAGTTTTACAGGCCTGTTCTAAACAGTCGCTGATGGTGCACAAAAGAGCATGATCCACTGCAGGTGCTTTTCTTCGGTCAGTGTTGGGCTGACAATGATATTGTTTGAGGTCTGTAGGAACCAAAGTGTTTCTAAGGAATGCCGACTGCTGAAAAAATAGCGGAATGCTTCACTATTCGTCACAGATGGGGCAATGACGACTCATCAGAAGAAGAATGACCAACAGAAAGCTACGGTCCTTGGCTCCGTCTCGTGATAGAAAGAGGTGGCGGGCGCTGTAACCAGCCGCCAATGCAGTCGCTGCGGACAGTTGCTATTCAATACACTGATGCTGATGGTCCCCCCACGCACTATGCCACAGCCACTTCTGGCACTGTCCAATACTTCCGTGCGTTTTCCTACTCTTTGTAAGTAAATTGTCATACATAGAGGTATAACTCATACTTCAGATGCAGAAATTTCAATACAGAACAACAGATTTCATGCTTTTCATTTGCATGTGAATTGAGTGAATTGCCAAGTTCGGAGCTCTATAATAGTACATGTGATACATTTATTAACCTATCACACATCTCTTGTACGTGTCTATCGTGTATAAAATCTGTAACACATCCTAAATGAATCGAAATCATCCACTATATTGGTGAGGGAGCTACCCCCAAATACCTGTGTGGAAAAAACATCATTTGCGAGAACCGGGTCTAATTCGGTAATATCTATATTCGATTGTATGGTGGAGACACAGTCTTGGATTAGGGGAAATATGTTTCTACTGCTTTAATATACAGCTTCTATGTGATAATTATATTGTCTTTGGTAGATTTGGTGTTATGAACCCCCCACGTCATTTACAGGTGAATAGTTAAAACTAAATTCAGACAGAGCAAAATTTATAAGCTTTTTAGGTCTGTGGGGGGGGGGGGGGGGGGGGGGTTGACATTGTCTCATAATAACAGAGAGTTACTGATTCTGTGACCCTTTTTTTTCATTCTTTCGATATCTATCCACGTGCATGTGCAATTATTACTTACTGGATGTGGCTTGCTATTTCTGTTTATACCATCCAACCCTGATACATAGCTCCCCAAGCCAGTCATGGAACCTCCAAACTATCGAAAAAGACACACACACATACGTAAATGGATTACTGTGGTGAGATAGGGTGTGGATGTTATTCTATAGTAAACTCACACATAGCACAGCACAGTTACTTTATTTCGTTTGATGGATCCCCACCCACTGTCCACCATCACTATACTGACAAGCGGTAAGCAATAAACGTATGTACACATGGACAAATATTGAAAGTATGAAAAAACGTCACAAAATTAGTAAAACTCTGTTACATCATGTGCTTGCAGGATAGCTGGATTACAGTGTAGTGGAAATGCGTCAGTTCACAGAATAACTGCTTTGGATTTAATCTGTCGTGCTGTGTGTATTGGTCTCTGATCTGTTACATGTGCAGGAGACAGGAGAAAAGCCAAGTCAGTATAAGGGGGGGGGGTTCTTGCAGTGGTGGTGGAACTGATAGTTGTGCTGATGGTGGTCATAGTTTCGGAAACAATTTATTGCAGTTACGACGTATTTTGATGAATATTTTGATGCGGTTTTGGATCGTTTTGACACAGTGTCAACCTCCCTGAAGCTCAATACCGAGGAAATCTTATAAATTATGTTCTTTCTGCATTCTGTTTTAATTACCCATCTGTAAACTACATGGGGTTTCTTTACAGTAACGCCAACAAAGACGGTACAAAAAGCGCTATATTAAAGCAGACGAAACATATTCCCCCAAATCCAGCACAGTGTTCTCTACCATACCATCGACTATAGATAGCACCAAATTAGAGCTGGTTATCGTTTTATTTAGTCCTAACAACATAACGTTACCGGCGAAGTCTTCTACTCACCATAGTGTGTGACATCGAACATCGGCAGTGGTGATATTCATGTGACTGGACTGCATAATTAATATCATTCCTCGCCAAAGGACTTAATAACCTCTCATTACCCTGACTGTTTCTTCATCACCTCAGTGTCTCTGGTACCCTCATGCCTCTCCTGCTCTATGTGATGCTGTTCCAAGTTAGGTATTATTTATTTTTGGCGTCGGTGGGTCACACTTTCACACTAACAAAGACCTCCTGATGTGTCATACTACTGGTAACCTAGTTTCTGTTTTGTTCAAGTTAATTGTCCTATGCATTTCTGAAGTAATGTAACTCTGATTCAACATAACTCGTTTAAATTACTATGTCATATCGTATTTTCTCCTACTCTGTGGATATTTGCCTTCATAATAATAAAAGTGATCCCGGATGTGTTGATTGTAAAACGTACAAATTCAAAGAAAGTCCCATACTTGACCAAGGTGCTTCTTCCTGTAACGATGCATGCTTCGTAAAGTTCAACTTCCAGAGTTTCAGGCCTAATGTATGGAAATCTTAGCAAAAAAGGACTGCAAATGTGGAAGGTTAATGAGAAATAATTAATGAGAATACTGAACCAAAAGAAGTGGCTTTCAATAAACAAGGCAGATGGTGTGAACGAGAAATCAACAGTTCATTTTCGTGTAGCAATCCTTGACAGAATTGTTCTGAGCAACCACCAAACCTTCGTCTGCTGACTCGTGTCACAATTTCTATTACCGACAGTTTATTTTCATCTGTCGACTGATGCCAGGATTTTCAAGGTTTAGTAGTTTACTTCCATATTTACTATATATTACTGGTAAATTTGTCTCAAACGTAATCTCCATACAAATAGTTTTGATTAGGCCTGTAGAAGTGAATGTCAAGGAGATGACAACACAGTAGATGAGATATAGGAGGTCCTCAAACGTACGAAAAGAAGAATGCTGTTGGTTCTGATGGAATCGACGTAGTTTTACTTAAATGCAGATGACTGAAGTTACAATTGAGGGCCTCACACCTATTAATTGAAAGAGAGGTGAAAGACAGCAGAGGTGATACCACTCTACAGAAAATGTGGAAGGAATGTCTTTGGGAACAACACAGGAAAAAGCCTACTATATGTATCTTACAAACTCCATGCAAGCATTATTAATGGTAGAGTAGGAAAGACAGTTATTGCCCTCCTTATGAAGAAACAAAATGGTTTGAGCAAGGGACGAAATTACATTCACAGTGTTACTATTGCCATTTAATTGGTAAATGACGAGAGTGCAAGCGGGAAACTCACACCCATCGCATTCATAGGCTATAAAAAGTGTTTCGACAGAGTGAACAGAAGCAAACCTTGAAGCATCACGGAAAAACGAGGGTGTTGGGGACATTTAACACAAGTAATTAAGTATAATAAACTGAAATAAATTGCAATAAATAAAGGAAAAGAGAAGATAGAAACTATAAACATCAAGGAAAGACAGAGTCAAGGGTGTAGCCTTTCACCAATTATATTCAATATTCAATATAGGCGAAAGTGTTAGATGGTGGAAATTAGATGTTAAATAAATTGTGATTCTAATATGAGAATACACAAACATGAGTAGTGTACTGTGAATGTATGCTTTCCCGGCGTATACAGCTGGCGAAGAGTTCTCGGGCTTCGCCAGAAGATGATGAGTATATCACTCGTCGAAACGTCGCAGTTTGAAGACATCGCCACCCGGCTGGAAGCCCGAGAACTCTTCGCCATGAGTAGTGTACTGTTTGCCGATGACCCAGTATTTATTCAGAATATGATTAATGCCCTCCAGTTTGCAGTACATCACCTATATCAAATAGCTAGAACTACCATCTAAAAATTTAATTAAAAAAAAGGAAGAAATTAGTTTCAAAGGGAAACTTCCAGCTCACTTCAAAACACCACTACATAAACAGTCAATAGAACTGGTGTCACTTTCAGCTGTTACACTGAAATATTAGCTATGAATATGAAAACAATGTCACTGTAAGTTATACACGTTACATCATAATTAATGACCTAAACGCATACAGTCTAAAGTACACTATACTAGTAGCAAAAGAGTCTCAGTAATCATAGGGACGAAAATGCATACCTTAAATGGTACGAGCAATTTTTCGTCTTCGATACTGTGAAACAAATCTTTTCTACTGCAAGTTCTTTGCTTTCCATATTTTGGGAAGTGGTAGCATGGACCAAAACAAGAGAAAAATGTCCAGTAAACATGTGCTCGAATATTCATTCCTTAAGAGTTATGAACACTTGTTCATCTTTGCTACTTTGAAACACAACTCTTTTAAGATGTGCGTTTTAGATCACATGTTTGCTGGACTTTTTTTCTTATTTTTGTCCATACTACCACATCCCAAAATATGGAAAGCAAAGAACTTGCAGCAGAAGAGATTCGTTTCACAGTATCGAAGACGAAAAATTCCTCGTTGCTCTGAAGGTATGCTTTTCAACCCTATGTCTACTGAAACTTTTTTGCTTCTGCTATCGTGTACTTTCAACTGTATGCGTTTAGGCCATTAATTATGATACAATCTGCATAAATCTCTAATAAAGTGGAGCACAATACACAGAATACTGGGCTGCAGGGCCAGAAAGGATAGAAAAAACTCAAAATTTTTTATTGTAAGGTGTACACACGGTCTAATATATAAAAGACGATCTTAGATGTTACTGAAGATAGACAAAAGAAGAATAGAGTCGACTAGCATGGAATTTTTAGCGAAATTTGAAGGAAGTACACTAAGATATCAAAGAGAAAACAATAGCACAGGAGAAGAAATCAATATACACTGTATATGAAAACATAGAGGTATGATGCATAAAATGGATAAAAACGTGTCACAGTCATCAGAATTGGAGCAGGTGGATTAGTGAAACAGGTAACCAGCTAATAAGCTACAGGAAAGAGAGGTATAGGACGAACCAGAAAGTGAGGACAGAACAGATCGTAAATATAATCCTATAAAGTGAAGAAGAAGAAGAAGACAATTAAATAGCAACGGAATCGTATGACCATGATATATAACTGTGAAATCCAACCATGTGTGTGTTTAACTGCGGTTTGGCTACCTCAAATCGAAAGAAAACACCATCTTGGTATGACGTAGTGCGATAGCTACCCGCAAAAGGCGATGCAACTATTTTTTCCTTTACATGTACAGGGTTATTACAAATGATTGAAGCGATTTCACAGCTCTACAATAACTTTATTATTTGAGATATTTTGACAATGCTTTGCATACACATACAAAAACTCAAAAAGTTTTTTTAGGCATTCACAAATGTTCGATATGTGCCCCTTTAGTGATTCGGCAGACATCAAGCCGATAATCAAGTTCCTCCCACACTCGGCGCAGCATGTCCCCATCAATGAGTTCGAAAGCATCGTTGATGCGAGCTCGCAGTTCTGGCACGTTTCTTGGTAGAGGAGGTTTAAACACTGAATCTTTCACATAACCCCACAGAAATAAAGCGCATGAGGTTAAGTCGGGAGAGCGTGGAGGCCATGACATGAATTGCTGATCATGATCTCCACCACGACCGATCCATCGGTTTTCCAATCTCCTGTTTAAGAAATGCCAAACATCGTGATGGAAGTGCGGTGGAGCACCATTCTGTGGAAAGATGAAGTCGGCGCTGTTGGTCTCCAGTTGTGGCATGAGCCAATTTTCCAACATGTCCAGATACACGTGTCCTGTAACGTTTTTTTCGCAGAAGAAAAAGGGCTCGTAAACTTTAAACCGTGAGATTGCACAAAACACGTTAACTTTTGGTGAATTGCGAATTTGCTGCACGAGTGCGTGAGGATTCTCTACCGCCCAGATTCGCACATTGTGTGTGTTCACTTCACCATTAAGAAAAAATGTTGCTTCATCACTGAAAACAAGTTTCGCACTGAACGCATCCTCTTCCATGAGCTGTTGCAACCGCACCGAAAATTCAAAGCGTTTGACTTTGCCATCAGATGTCAGGGCTTGTAGCAATTGTAAACGGTAAGGCTTCTGCTTTAGCCTTTTCCGTAAGATTTTCCAAACCGTTGGCTGTGGTACGTTTAGCTCCCTGCTTGCTTTATTCGTCGACTTCCGCGGGCTACGCGTGAAACTTGCCCGCACGCGTTCAACCGTTTCTTCGCTCACTGCTGGCCGACCCGTTGATTTCCCCTTACAGAGGCATCCAGAAGCTTTAAACTGCGCATACCATCGCCGAATGGAGTTAGCAGTTGGTGGATCTTTGTTGAACTTCGTCCTGAAGTGTCGTTGCACTGTTATGACTGACTGATGTGGGTGCATTTCAAGCACGACATACGCTTTCTCGGCTCCTGTCGCCATTTTGTCTCACTGCGCTCTCGAGCGCTCTGGCGGCAGAAACCTGAAGTGCGGCTTCAGCCGAACAAAACTTTATGAGTTTTTCTACGTATCTGTAGTGTGTCGTGATCATATGTCAATGAATGGAGCTACAGTGAATTTATGAAATCGCTTCAATCATTTGTAATAGCCCTGTATATTAAAACAGCCAAAATATATGTCTCCAACTTTTTCCTCCCTAAAGCATTTGTCCGCTCTAATATGCACAATAATATATGGTAATGGAGCACAAAAAAAAATTCTGAAAATTAGCGAACTTCTTCCACCCCTTTCTTCCCCTGGCCTTCTATTTAATTTCTGGCAATCAGAGCTAGCTTTGTAGAGGGGAGGAGCGGTATCCGACTTCGTTGTACAACTTGCTGAACAGCACCTGGGGCCACAAGGTCAAACGCCCTGAAATTGTTTTACGCCGAACAGTTTTGGCAGGTGTGGTGGGCGCTAAGCCCGGAGGCCTTCAGGATACCTGCCGGAGCGGCACTCCCACTTGCACCTCACACCGGTGTAGCTCCACAATTTCGGTTGCGGGGGAGGGGGCAGAGGAGGCAGAGGACTAGGCGCTCGATGAACGCAGCGCCGTAATCCGGCGTAACAGGATCTGCAGATGAGCCTCGGGAAATTGGTGGTTAATGTAGAAGAACAATCACCCGGCCGCCCCTGGGGCGAACAACATATTAAGTTGTTTCTCGGCAGAGCGGTGGGCGGGGCCTCGCCCGTAATGAACCGTCTAGAATTGCAGTTTAATGCGAAAGCAGAGACGGCGCCGCGAGCCGGAGCTCTCTCCCAAGCTACTCCAAGTTCCTCCTCTTCTCGGGCGCTGTAGCTGATACGTCGCCGCTTGCTGTTAATTACACCTGTCCCGGACACTTAACACAGATATCCGCGGATGCCACTATTGTCGGCTGGGTGTGAGTGTTGAAAAAGTAAAAAGAAAAGTGACACAAAAATACAAATAGAAATTGTTAGATTTTTTTTTAGGTGACTAAGGGATTGAGGAACAAGAGAAGCCGGCCGAAGTGGCCGTGCGGTTAAAGGCGCTGCAGTCTGGAACCGCAAGACCGCTACGGTCGCAGGCTCGAATCCTGCCTCGGGCATGGATGTTTGTGATGTCCTTAGGTTAGTTAGGTTTAACTAGTTCTAAGTTCTAGGGGACTAATGACCTCAGCAGTTGAGTCCCATAGTGCTCAGAGCCATTTGAACCATTTTTGAACAAGAGAAAATGGCTCTGAGCACTATGGGTCTCAACATCTGAGGTCATCAGTCCCCTAGAACTTAGAACTACTTAAACCTAACTAACCTATGGACATCACACACATCCATTCCAGAGGCAGGATTCGAACCTGCGCCCGTAGCGGTCGCGCGGTTCCTGACTTAAGCGCCTAGTACCGCTCGGCCACAGCGACCGGCGAGGAACTAGAGATTTAATTATTAACGAAAACGAAAGTAATGTGTTGAAGGAGTATGCTGCTACCTGGTAAACTACAGAATACAGTCATAGGTAGTCTCTGCAGAGATTGAGAGATGAAAGAGATCCCCATAAAGTCCTGAACTACAAACTAAAATAAGGGAGAAACATACGCCGACCAAGTAGACGTTGTGAAGTCAGAACACAATGCCTAATCCCTATACTGTAGACGACGATAACGATTGGTAGAAGGGCTGTTTCCAAGACCGTATCCACACATTTATCACTGGATTACAGTATAAGACATTAATTTAATAGAAGTTCCGTTTTTATTTTTACGACCAAAAATGTCATACGTTAACGATGTTGAACTTGTGTACAAATTTCTTCATGACAGACTCTTCTAATTTTCACAATTGCTACACTTTTCACTTTTATGGGTCATATCAAAAACAGCGCTCTTTATACTAACTGGTAATGTAACCAACTTTTAAGTATTCTCGGTCCACTCTCTAGCTCAATAGCTGCCTGGAAGTCAGCACAGTGGATCCAGGTGCGATTCCCGGTACTGCCAAGCATTTTCCTTGGTGGTAGGACTGGAATGGGGAGCACACAGACTCGTGATGGCAGTTGAGGAACTGCTTGAACGAGCAGGAGGTGCAACAGGTCTGTTAACACGACAATGGCCGGAAGAGCGGTGTACGGACCCCAGACCCGCCCTCCCGCATCTCTGTAGCACCATTGGCTGAGGACGACACGGTAATTGGCCGGGCGTAATTTACCCCCACCTCACTCCGCTGGCCAGGAAGGCAGTGCACTTCTTTTCTAAATATTCTCGGCGTTAACTAGGCTTTTTATTCAATAAAAGAAAGGAATAGAGGAAAGTTTGTTAATAATAACAAAGTATAAGACACACACATCCCATACACAAAACACCGTTCCGTTTAGCCAGAAAGCTTATTTTTCAGGTTAATAGCGGATGAAGGTGGTCAACTAAATGAGAAACATTGGTGCAACTGGTTTACTTCAGACGAAAATTGGCAAACAATAAACTAGAAAAATCACAGCCAATCTATCTGCTCTACGCGACTTACAAGATTTTCACTTTTGCTTGTATATGACAGTTGAACACATTAGAAAATTTTGGTCGCATGAAATATCAGTCTGCTATTGTCGGGTCACAAGCCAGAATGCGAAAAGAAGATGACTGGCTTTGTTTCACATTGATCCGTAGAAATACTTGACGCTAAATATTGGGCCGCGACGAACAACCCAGTAAAGAAGTTATTATCTGTTGTGAAGTTATCCCAAGAATCAGTTTCACGAATCAGTAGCCTACTGAGAATATTGAGCTCCATTCTTCACAGGTGTAATATCTTTACCATAACATGTTTCGGAACTACATTGCCTCATTATCACGTGCTACGGCACAGAAGCAAATAAAACGAGAAAATCCACAGAAGTATAGTCATGACACATTGGGGAATTATTTCATATCAATTGATGAATTATTTAACAACGAAGAGATTAAAATTGCATTCAGAACGTTCAACAAACGGGAACAGGAGATGAAGCATAAGACGGCCACAGTTAGAACTCGGTGGAGATCGCTAGATATTACGACATAAACTGTCAGGAAAGTGAAATAAAGAACGTGGAGAAAACGTGAAGCTGTTTTAAAGTCAGGGGTTACGAGCATAATAAAGCAGAGAAAGGCTCACCGGTGGTGGCGAAGCACCTTAAGAATGAACAGCATTCGTTGGGTAACTTCAGTGAGGGCATTGCAATTTGAGGATAAAAGGTGGTGGTTGCCAAATATAGAGAAAGTTGAGGTTTCCTGCGTTTTAGGGGAGGAATGTATCAGCGTGATATATGAGAAGGGGAATTTTTGAGCAACTACCAACTATTTTCAGTCAGCAGTGTTAGGTTTAATATTTTCTATCGATCACTCTACCCAGATCCACACATTGAGACATGAGTATAGTACTGGTTATTATAATTTACCAGCTATTGCTATATAACATTCAAAGATTTTACGATAATGGCAGCATCGTTGGGGGCTGTATACTATCCTGTAAGGGATGATCAAAAAGTTTCTGTTCGAAGGCTTCAAATGGTTCTGAGAACTATGGGACTTAACTTCTAAGGTCATCAGTCCCCTAGAACTTAGAACTACTTGAATCTAATTAACCTAAGGACATCACACACATCCATGCCCGAGGCAGGATTCGAACCTGCGACAGTAGCGGTCGCGCGGTTCCAGACTGTAGCGCCTAGGACCACTCGGTCACTCCGGCCGGCTCTGTTCGAAGGCCGCACAGATCTGAACCGGTATGCCAAACAGGAAAAATAGCCATGAGCATTGAGGCAATCATATCACCGACACACCAGTTTGATGATGCCCGTTTGGTAAAGCACCGTGTCCTGCTGCGTGAAGAAGTCTGTAACTGCCTGCTGGCGTCACTGCACGACAGGAACTGCCCACCGTTCAAAGCCTTTCATAAGACGCTGAGCCGTGATAATCGTATGGGAAAAGATCGGGACTGTAGGACGAGTATTCGAGTGTCTCCCAGTAGGCTTGCCTTTGCGTCTGCTTTACAACATTCGCAATGTGGGGACGCGAGTAACCGGTGCTTGGCGCACCTTTCCACAACGATGGTTTACGACAGACATGCTGCCCCATATACATACCCCACTCTGCGATGGATGTCCGCCAGATTTTGTTCTTCGGCAGCCAAGAAAATAATACAGCCCAGGAAATAATAACAACACGTTGGTCCTCTCAGGACGCATTTGGTAATAACGTCTACATAGTTGACGTTTCCATATTAAAAGCATGTACGTCGGGCAGACATGAAAGCCACTCTACTCCCTTGCCTACATGTCGGCACTGATACAGGATGTCTCCCTGTGCCCCATCGGGCGCTTTGTCTCTGGTGTTTCGGCAGATGTTTGTAATATCGTTTTTCCAATGTGTAGCTGCAATACTGCTCAGCAAATGTTTCATGGGACGCCCAGTGCCGACAGAAAGCGTCGTTTTCTTTCCCGTTAAGAGAAAAATGATTTTTAAAGCTGTGTCTGACGTGTCCATTCGATATATTTAACAGGGACAGAAAAACTTGAAAACTAGCCAGCATTTCTGCAGCGACAGCAATGCCCCGGCCAGCGATTACTCCTACCGCTAAGTATGCAGCGCAACTCAGTGGCTTTTGGATTGCCGGTTATTGAAAATGTTAAAATGTGTGTGAAATCTTGTGGGACTTAACTGCTAAGGTCATCAGTCCCTAAGATTACACACTACTTAACCTAAATTATCCTAAGGACAAACACACACACCCATGCCCGAGGGAGGACTCGACCCTCCGCTGGGACCAGCCGCACAGTCCTTGACTGCAGCGCCTGACCGCTCGGCTAACCCCGCCTGGCTGCTGTTTATTACTTGTGTTTCACTGTCCCTGTTAACAGATATTGATAAAACGAAAATAGGGCTAGGCTAATTTGTGAGTGCTCTGTCGAATGTGCATGTTATATGATGTGTTGGCGGAAGAGCCAACATCGTGTTACTAGAGGAGGCCGAAATGCACGCGTTTTAGCTCACGCAGGCTGGCGTGAGGAGGGAAGAACTATACTGTCGTGAGGTCTGGAACATGACAAGGAATGAGAATTCAGAAAGTGGGCGTAATTAGTTTGATACTTAACTTTAATCCATTAATGATGAACATCGCTCTTGACGGTACATGATTCACAATTTTATCTGTTCAGATTATAGTAACTGAATATGGCACCTTTCTAGGTCGTAGCAAATGACGTAGCTGAAGGCTATGCTAAACTGTCGTCTCGGCTAATGAGAGCGTATGTAGACAGTGAACCATCGCTAGCCAAGTCGGCTGTACAATTGGGGCGAGTGCTAGGGAGTCTCTCTAGACTAGACCTGCCGTGTGGCGGCGCTCGGTCTGCAATCACTGATAGTGGCGACACGCAGGTCCGACGTATACTCACGGACCGCGGCCGATTTAAAGGCTACCAACTAGCAAGTGTGGTGTCTGGCGGTGACACTACATTATACTAGATTTTAAAAATAATTTTTTATTTTAATGTGAAACAAACCGACACTTTCTGTTGACACTGGGCGTCGCATGAAATAAGTGAGGAGCGATAATCGTTTGGACATACTCCAGTACCAGAATGCAAAATGCAGTATTCCAAATATTTACCGAAACAGCAAAGATAATACGCCTGACGACTTTTACGGGAGACACGTGGTGTAACGGCATCGGAATCGCACTACGTTGCATTCAGGCTGTAGCAACGCTCTGAAACGGAAACCTTTTGAGCGCCTCCTTATACTATTTTTGGTAGGTGAATCAGCTACGTTTAGTCTATAGATGAGATGTTCGAGAAAGATCTTTATGTTTTCAGTGAAAGTATGCTCCTGGCTTTTTACTTGTACCGGTATCTAATGACACTGTAGCTGTAAGGTTTAGGGGACGATATAAATATTTACGTAGTTGTCGGTAAGTGTAGTATCGCGAGGTAATGATTTATTTCCCTGTTTTATATATATAATGTAGTTCAAAAACATGTTCTGGTAATTATATCACACGTCAGGCTACTTGTGGATAACATCCTCAGTACTGAAACAGGTTACTGTGATTGACATAGGACTATAACAATAATGGGTAGCTACTGCCTGCATTATTGCCTAAAAGGTGCAAGATTAACATATTAGGTTCGTGCACAAGTCCGTAGGGTTTTCCAAGAGGTTTAATAAACACAACAGATACTCATAACCGAGTCTTTTTTTTTTTGGTCAGTCTACTGACTGGTTTGATGCGGACCGCCATGAATTCCTTTCCTGTGATAACCTCATCACAGAGTAGCACTTGCAACCTACGACCTCAATTATTTGCTTGACGTAGACCAATCTCTGTCTTCCTCTACAGTTTTTGCCCTCTACAGCTCCCTCTAGTACAATGGATGTCATACCCTCATGTCTTAGCAGATGTCCTATCATCCTGTCCCTTCTCCTTATCAGTCTTTTCCACATATTCCTTTCCTCTCCGATTCTGCGTAGAACCTCCTCATTCCTTACCTTATCAGTCCACCTAATTTTCAACATTCGTCTATAGCACCACATCTCAAATGCTTCGATTCTCTTCTGTTCCGGTTTTCCCACAGTCCATGTTTCACT
Source organism: Schistocerca americana (assembly GCF_021461395.2). NCBI lineage: Eukaryota > Metazoa > Arthropoda > Insecta > Orthoptera > Acrididae > Schistocerca > Schistocerca americana. The sequence continues at coordinate 375,424,673 of NC_060124.1, read as the reverse complement.
ACCATACAATGCTGTACTCCAGACGTACATTCTCAGAAATTTCTTCCTCAAATTAAGGCCGGTATTTGATATTAGTAGACCTCTCTTGGCCAGAAATGCCTTTTTAGCCATAGCGAGTCTGCTTCTGATGTCCTCCTTGCTCCGTCCGTCATTGTTATTTTACTGCCTAGGTAGCAGAATTCCTTAACTTCATTGACTTCGTGACCATCAATCTTGATGTTAAGATTCTCACTGTTCTCTTTTCTACTACTTCTCATTACCTTCGTCTTTCTCCGATTTACTCTCAAACCATACTGTGTACTCATTAGACTGTTCATTCCGTTCAGCAGATCATTTAATTCTTCTTCACTTTCACTCAGGATAGCAATGTCATCAGCGAATCGTGTCATTGATATCCTTTCACCTTGTATTTTAATTCCACTCCTGAACCTTTCTTTTATTTCCATCATTGCTTCCTCGATGTACAGATTGAAGAGTAGGGGCGAAAGGCTACAGCCTTGTCTTACACCCTTCTTAATACGAGCACTTCGTACTTGATCGTCCACTCTTATTATTCCCTCTTGGTTGTTGTACATATTGTATATGACCCGTCTCTCCCTATAGCTTACCCCTACATTTTTCAGAATCTCGAACAGCTTGCACCATTTTATATTGTCGAACGCTTTTTCCAGGTCGACAAACCCTATGCAAGTGTCTTGATTTTTCTTTAGCCTTGCTTCCATTATTAGGCGTAACGTCAGAATCGCCTCTCTCGTCCCTTTACTTTTCCTAAAGCCAAACTGATCGTCACCTAGCGCATTCTCAATTTTCTTCTCCATTCTTCTGTATATTATTCTTGTAAGCAGCTTCGATTCATGAGCTGTTCAACTGATTTATGCGATAATTCTCGCACTTGTCAGCTCTTGCCGTCTTCGGAATTGTGTGGATGATGCTTTTCCGAAAGTCAGATGGTATGTCGCAAGACTCATATATTCTACACACCAACGTGAGTGGTCGTTTTGTTGCCGCTTCCCCCAATGATTTTAGAAATTCTGATGGAATGGTATCTATCCCTTCTGCCTTATTTGACCATAAGTCCTCCATAGCTCTTTTAAGTTCCGATTCTAATACTGGATCACCTATATCTTCTAAATCGACTCCTGTTTCTTCTTCTATCACATCAGACAAATCTTCACCCTCATAGAGGCTTTCAATGTATTCTTTCCACCTATCTGCTCTCTCCTCTGTATTTAACAGTGGAATTCCCGTTGCACTCTTAATGTTACCACCGTTGCTTTTAATGTCACCAAAGGTTGTTTTGACTTTCCTGTATGCTGAGTCTGTCCTTCCAACAATCATATCTTTTTCGATGTCTTCATATTTTTCCTGCAGCCATTTCGTCTTAGCTTCCCTGCACTCCTCAGCGACATGTATTTCTGTATTCCTGATTTTCCCGGAACATGTTTGTACTTCCTCCTTTCATCAATCAACTGAAGTATTTCTTCTGTTACCCACGGTTTCTTCGCAGCTGCCTTTTTTGTACCTATGTTTTCCTTCCCAACTTCTGTGATGGCCCTTTTTAGAGATGTCCATTCCTCTTCAACTGTACTGCCTACTGTGCTATTCCTTATTGCTGTATCTATAGCGTTAGAGAACTTCAAACGTATCTCGTCATTCCTTAGTACTTCCGTATCCCACTTCTTTGCGTATTGATTCTTCCTGACTAATGTCTTAAACTTCAGCCTACTATTCATCACTACTATATTGTGATCTGAGTCTATATCTGCTCCTGGGTACGCCTTACAATCCAGTATCTGATTTCGGAATCTCTGTCTGACCATGATGTAATCTAATTGAAATCTTCCCGTATCTCCCGGCCTTTTCCAAGTATACCTCCTCCTCTTATGATTGTTGAACAGGGTATTCGCTATTACTAGCCGAAACTTGTTACAGAACTCAATTAGTCTTTTTCCTCTTTCATTCCTCGTCCCAAGCCCATTTTCTCCTGTAACCTTTTCTTCTACTCCTTCCCCTACAACTGCATTCCAATAGCCCATGACTATTAGATTTTCGTCCCCGTTTACATACTGCATTACCCTTTCAATATCCTCATACACTTTCTCTATTTGTTCATCTTCAGCTTGCGACGTCGGCATGTATACCTGAACTATCGTTGTCGGTGTTGGTCTGCTGTCGATTCTGATTAGAACAACCCGGTCACTGAACTGTTCACAGTAACACACCCTCTGCCCTACCTTCCTATTCATAACGAATCCTACACCTGTTGTACCATTTTCTGCTGCTGTTGATATTACCCGATACTCATCTGACCAGAAATCCTTGTCTTCCTTCCACTTCACTTCACTGACCCCTACTATATCTAGATTGAGCCTTTCCATTTCCATTTTCAGATTTTCTAGTTTCCCTACCACGTTCAAGCTTCTGACATTCCACGCCCCGACTCGTAGAACGTTATCCTTTCGTTGATTATTCAATCTTTTTCTCATGTCTCTCTGAGTCTTTAGTCATTAGTAATGGATTCTCCTCCAGTACGTATTTACAACACTCTGCCAACACAGGGGTAACTTCTCGATACCACGACTATAGAAATGACACGCATATGAGGCCAAGAACACGTCCTGACATGTTCGGAGCGTATTTTCATCCGGAAAGGAAGTTCCTGAAAGGTTGTTCGATAGAGAGCTGAAAATGTGAAAATCTGAGAGCGAATGATCAGGTGAGTAAGGTGGATGTGGAATGACTTCCCAAACCAACTCCTGTGTAGTGATTTTTGGTTCAAAAATGGCTCTGAGCACTATGGGACTTAACTGCTCAGGTCGTCAGTACCCTAGAACTTAGAACTACTTATACCTTACTAACCTAAGGACATCACACACATCTATGCCCGAGGCAGAATTCGAACCTGCGACCGTATTGGTCGCGCGGTTCCAGACTGTAGCGCCTAGAACCGTCCGGCCACACCAGACGGCAGTGCTTTTTGGTAATCTAGCCGAATGCCAGAGGGCGTTATCGTAGAGTAGCATCTTTTCACGCACTCTCCCTTATCGTTGTCCTCGGACTGCGTCTACAAGACGTCTCAGTTGTTGACCAGAAATGCGAGCAGCGATGGCTGTGCCTTGGAAAGCAGTTCGTAGTACACCATGCCGTCGCTGTTCCATCAGATAAATAATTTCGTGGATGCGAGCAGATCTTTGTACAGGGAGTTGTTGCTTTGTTCTGCTCAATCTTTCCTTTCTTTTCTTTATATTAGCATAACGACACCATTTTTTGTCACCTGTAACGATACAGGATAGGAGTGATCGGTGTTGTTTACTAGCCGATTGATGACGAACAAGCAGAGATGCACATATGGCAACCCGCTGATATTTGTAACTTTGGTTTAGCGCATGCGGTACCCAAACACCCAGTTTTAGAACTTTTCCTATTGCACGCATATGAAGCTCCATGGTGGAATGATCACATTTCGTCATATTTGCCAGTTCTCGAGTACACTAACGTGGATCACGTTTAAACAATCTACATCAAACCCCTGTGGTCTTCGAGAACGTCAACACTCATTAATGTCAAAACGATCCCCCTGAAACGAGAAAAGCCAATGGCCTTATCCCTACAGCGACAAAAATGATTCGGTCTACCTTCGCTGCTGTCATTTCTCTGCTGAACACAAACAGGAGAGTACGTTGGATTGTTTCGATTTCTCCAGTTGGCACTTCACTTGGCACTTCACTTTCCAGCGTCCTCGGCTCCAATCGCGATCTCCAGATGTCAAAATGACAATACGTACACTCGAATAGCAACAGTGAACTACAAATAAAAAAAATCATCGATAAATAAACGAATTTCAGATGAACAGATATCCAGCGGTCATAGGCCCTGCAACCACGCTCTGCATCTACAAACTGCCTCCATTCCTTTCTGTTTTGTCCTCGGTCTCTCTTAGGTGTTTTCATTCCCCAGGGCTGCCACGTCCTTCGCCAGGTCATTCATCCAGCGCTGCGTTGGTCGTCCTATGGGGCGTCTGGTTCTTGGTTTCCCCTCAAGTGCTTTCCTCAGCTGTCTTTCTTCTGGCACACGGTCTTCATGGCCTGCACACGGTCTACATGGCCTGCACAGTTTCTTTTTTCTTTTATAGTGTTGATGGTTACTGCATCAAGAGGTACATTGCATTCAATTTTGTTTCCCTTCTTGTATATCGAGCACTTCTGTTTCTTGTCACCAGTCTTCTGGCTGGTTTGATGCGGTCCGCCACGAATTAGTCTCCTGTGCCAAACTCTTCGTCTTCTATGTCCTCAGTTATATGCTGGACGTATTCCGACCACACAAAAATATTTAATCCTCTCTAAGTAAATGGTAGTTTTGTAGCCTATTTTAGCTTTTCAGGGAATAGGCTGTAATTATGAAGAGCAAGTGAATAGATAAAATAAATCTCTGTCTTCCTTTACAGTTTTTACCCTCTACAGCACCCTCTAGAACCATGAAAGTTATTCCGTGATGTCTTGACAGATGTACTACCGTATTGGCCCTTCTCGTTGTGAATGGTTTCCTTTCCCTGTCGATTCTCCAGAGAACTTCCTCATATCTTACCTTATCAGTCTACTTAATTTTCAACATTCTTCTGCATTCCCGTACCTCAAGTACTTCGATTCTCTTCCGTTCCAGTTCCCCACGGTCCATGTTTCACTGCCGTATATTGCTGAGCTCCAAACGTACATTCTCAGAAATTTCTTCCTCAGATGAAGGCCTATGTTTGGTACTAGTACACTTTTATTGGTAAGGAATGCTCTTTCTGCAACTGCTAGTCTGCTGTTGAGTCCTCTTTGTTCCGTCCACCTTGGGTTGTTTTGCTGCCTAGATAGCAGAGTTCTTTAACTTCACCTGCCACCTGATCACTAGTCCAGATGTTAAGTTTCTCGCTGTTCTCATTTGTGCTATTTCTTATTACTTTCGTTTTCCTCTTATTTACTCTCACTTCCACATTCTGCATTCATTAGATTGTTCATCCCATTCAACTGAACCTGTAATTCTTCATCTTTTTCAATGAGGATAGCAATATCACCATCGTATCTTATCACTGATACCCTTTCACTTCCAATTTTAATTCCACTCTTGAACATTTCTTTTACGTCCGTCATTGCTTCTTCGACGTATAAATTGAGCAGAAGCGGCGAAAGGCTACATCCTTACCTTGCACCCTTTTTAATCAGAATACATATTTCTTCGTCTTCCACTCTTATTGTTCCCTCTTGGTTCTTGTACATATTGTATGTTACCCGTCTCGCCCTATTGCTTACCCCTACCTTTTCCAGGGTTAGGAACATCTTGCACCATTGGATACTGTCTACTGCTTTTTCCAAGTCGACAGATCCTATGAACGTTTTTAATATTTCTTTATTCTTTCTTGTATTCTCAACCGAAACGTCAGAATTGTCTCTCTGTGCTTTTATCTTTCCTAAAGCCTAAATGATCGTCATCTAACGCATCCTCAATCTTTTTTTTTCATTATTCTGTATAGTATTCTTGTCAGCAACTTAGACGCTTTAGCTGTTAACCTAATTGTGCAACAATTTCCGCATTGTCACCTCTTCCAGTTTTCGGAATCATGTGGATGATATTTTTCCGAAAGTGAGATAGTATATCACCAGACTGATACAATCTACACAGCAACGAAAATATTTGGTTTGTTGCCACTTCTCCTAGTGATTTTAGAAATTCTGGTGATATGTTTCTATCCCTTCTCTCTTATTTGATTAAATCTTCCAAAGTTCTTTTAAATTCTGATTCTAATACCGAATCCCCTGTCTCTTCTATATAGACTCGTGTCTGTTTTCCTATCACATCAGGCGAGTCTCCCCTGCATAGAGGCCTCCGGTGTACTCTTTCCACGTATCGGCTCTCTCCTCTACATATAACAGTAGAACTCCCATTCTGTATTCCGTGTCAGCCCTCCCGACAGTCATTTCTTTTTCGATTTCCTGATATTTTTCGTGCGTCCATTTCGCCTCTGCTTCCCAGCACTTTCTATTTATTTCGTTCCTAAGTTACTTGTATTTTCGCCTAAGTTACTTGTATTTTCGTATTGCTGAATTTTCCTGGACCATTTTATACTTTCTTGTTTCATCGACCAGCTGAAGTAATTCTCCTACTCTCCACGGTTTCTTCCCAGTTACCTTCTTTGTACCTTTTTTCTTCTTTCCAGATTCTGCTATTGCGCTTCTTAGAGAAGTCCATTCCTCTTCAACTACACTGCCTACTGAGTTATTCCTTATCGCAGTATCGATAGCCTTGGAGAACATGGAGCGTATCTCTTCATTCCTTAGTACTTCCGTATCTCATTTCTTTGCTCATTGATTGGTCTTGACAAGTCTCTTAAGCTTCTGCCTATTCTTCGTCATCGCTAAATTGTGATCTGGGTCTATATCTGCTACTGGACACGCATTACTATCCAGTCTCTGATTTCGGTATCTCTGTCTGACCATGGTGTAATCTGAAATCGTCCCTTGTCTCCCGGCTTTGCCCTCTCTTGTGATTTTTGAACAAAGCATTTGCTGTTGATTATTGCAGTGCTCTGTTAGTCTTTCTGCTCTCTTATTCCTAGTAACATCCCCATATTCTCCTGTAATACTTTCTTCAATTCCGTCCCCAACAACTGAATTATTAGATTTTCATTTCTCTTTAAGTACTGTGTTACCCGTTCAAATTCTTCATATGCTTTGTCTACCCGTTCAAATTCTTCATATGCTTTGTCTACCCGTTCAAATTCTTCATACGCTTTGCCTACCACTTCAACTTCTGCTTGCGATGTCTGCATGTATACTCAAACTATTGTTGTCGGTGTTGGTTTGCTGTCGATTTCGATGATAAAAACATTATCACTGAGGTGTTCACAGTTACTCACTCTCTGACCTACCATCTCACGTCATCTATCTGGTTAGTATTTTTCCATCCGGTAAGCACCGCATTCCCTTACGTATTCTCTTGTGTTAGAAGTAAGTCAAACTTACTCTCAAGTTCTTTGAGGTAGCTAAGTTGATCATCCTCTGACCATTTTCATAGGTCTCGCCACAAAAAATAAACAAATAGCAACTGGAATACCTAAATTTAAAAAAAACCTCCGAACTTTTGCACCAGCTTAATTTAACAACTGTTTCAAAAAGATTCATCCAGTTTCACAAAATACTATGTCTTCTACTTTAGCTACATGCGAATACTAACTTCCTGGTGCAGCTAACTCATTCACTCGCTCATTAGTCAACGTGCGTCGAGTGGAGTTGGCGACAATACAGCAACGGAACCATTTTGCGTTCTCAGTTTTAGCAGGTGGCGTGATTTTCGTCGACTGTACAGCGCTGAACCTCCTACAACTCAGAGCATTCGGAGACGGTACCAGAAGCTTCAAGACGCACGTTCTTTATGTAAGGGGAAATCTCCATGTCTCCACCGTGCGCTTGTCCAAGACGTGGAGCTCATTCGACAATTTTGTATGCAGTCGCCCAGCTGAGAGTTAGCCATTCCTCACGTGTTTCTCTGGAGTCTTTGTGGAGACGTTTGTGTTTCAAGGTATACAAGACCCAGTCCCTACAAGCCCGTCTTGACATTGTTAAACGTTTCACATTTAGAGTTCAGTGAAGTTCAAAAGTGTGGCGTTCCAACATTTGGCTCAAAAGTGGATCAGCCACATGGAGCGTAAAATTTTACATTAACAATCGGCGTTCTGGGTTACCTGCACTTATGGTATGGTATGGTATGGTTGGTTGGTTCATTTAGAGGAAGGGACCGAACAGCGTGGTCCTCGGTCCCATTGGATTAGGGAAGGATGGGGAAGGAAGTCGACCGGTCCTTTCTAAGGAATTATCCAGGCACGGGCCTTAAGCGATTTAGAGAAATCACAGAAAACCTAAATCAGGATAGCCGGACGCGGGTTTGAACCTTCATCTTCCGGAATGTGAATCCCGTGAGCTAACCATTGCGCCACCTCGCTCGGTTTACGGTATGTTTTTTGGGGGTTTTGAGTAGGGAGAGGGCAAGAAGCTTTGAAGAAGACATCTTCATATCTTTCCTACCATATCTGTCCTATGCTGCCGATAGCAAGTAAATGTGGTGGTATACCGACTAGAAATTTAGGAATTGTGAGAGTTTTATGAGACGCCAGTTATTCATAGAGATATTGGGAGATGTTTATTTTCGTTCATGTCAGAGACTATGTTTCTTTTCACGCCAGTTTGAACTGTTACTACTAACCGAGTAGGAACGAATTGTTTTTTTTTCCATTTTCACCACTCAGTACGAACTTTCTGAGCAAAGCACATTGACTCATAAACCTGATTAAAAGGACGAATAAGTGAAAGTTCATGCATAACATATATACTCTATCCTTACTTTGTCTTTTGAGGCTAGAGTTTAAAGTAAAATTTAAAAAATTAAAGTTTTTGGCACATAGTTAAACATAAGTGTGTAAATTGTGACAATTTTCGATTTGAATTAAATAAGTTAACTGTGAGGTGAAGCATTACAACTCTTGCTTAAAATACCACAGTTGCACACATCTGCTTCTTTATAGAATTGCGAGCTGGTTATATGAAACTGTGTTTAAAGACAAATATGCATTGAAGCCACTTTCCATTTTGAAGTAAAGGTGAGATTTGGTGTGCGCAAAGGGATGTGTATGGGAAAATGACTCTCAGAGCAGACAAAAAGCAGATTACTGGATGGGCCATCCAGTGGGGAGCGCACTGACAACACTGTGTTGGACATGTCATTAACTTGAGTACTGATAAAAGTTGCAGCAGCTTGTTTGCTACTAGTTGCCAGAGATGGCGAAAAGGGGGTGATCTCAATCTTTTGTCTGTTTCGTTGCTATGATAAAAAGAAAATGCTGTAAAGTAACCATAAATACTGTTTTTGTCAAAGATCGCAAATCAAATTCTACCTAGTCCCACGTGTTAGCGCGACAAAGTTTCTTCTTAAATTAAGTGTCCTTGTATACAGACAATTCCTCACAAAATGATAAAAAGAGACAAGGAAATGGGTTACTGCATTAGATGCAAATTCTTGCTGACTTGGACACTGATGATCACAAATTTTAAACAAAAACTTCTTCACTTGCCATTTTACTTACATGCCAATTTATTGAACAATTAATTTTTGGTTACTTAGTTGTACGGTTTTCTTGAACAAACATTTTTGTTGTTTCTCATACAGTTAAAATCTGGAATGAAATGTTTCTTTTTTCATTTTGGCACTATGCTGGCATGTTATCCCGCTAAACAATTAAATTTTGTCCAAGTCATATGGAGCTGTATGTTTTTTTTTCTGTACGAACAGCTTTACCATTAACCAAGGTACAAATTTTAGTTGTAAGTTTCGCCATTTGGCAATGTATTGGCATCTGACTCTGTTGCTTTCAGTAAATAGAAAATAAAGTATCTCCTATTGCCATGTGTATTATTAAGTCCTGCAAAAGTTGTGCTTGCAAAGAGAAATTTTGTTTTGGATATAGGAACTTCATGTACATGTTTCTCCCATTTGTCATGTTAACATACACATGCTACAGAAATATACTTTCCCAATTATCTGTACAGAAAGAACTGTGGACTCACATAGATAAATTTGTTATATCTTAAGTCATTTGTCAACATCCATGTTATACGAAGCGTCAAGTGTCAAAGCAGACAAGAAAGTTATTTATTTTTATATACATCTTTACATGGACTGGTATTTTCCAAAGAATCTTAGAATTGCTTTGTTTGTGTCACACACGTTAGCACAACGCAGAAATGTTCTTTCTTTGGGTTATTGTAAAAATGTCACAAGCCACAACATGTCTTACCAGTATTACTGTTAGGTTTCAGTTTCCTCAGTTGATGTACAATCGATCAATTTTTAGGTGACGTCAGAACCAGGTGAGGACCAAATGAAATGCATAAAACTTGTTTACTGTCACTTTTTAAAGGGATAAGAAGGTGATGTAACGTGAATGTACAGATCGCTTCATGATCCCGTATCACTTCAGTTACATTTATTTCATACTTTAAGCAAGCAGCATAAATGTAAGATGGTGGCTGAAAGGTTCTCAGCAAGGGAGCAGATTCCGGGACTACCTGCTGTCACTGTTGTGTGCGACAAAATAACTTTACCCAAGTGTTGGGTGGTATCCTAGTGTAGTCCGCAGGACCCACTCAACGTATTCTGAGGTTGCAGTTTCCAGGAATTAATCGCCGGCATGTAGCTGCAGTGGTGCCTTAGCCTCAAGTACCCATTTGTAGCAAGTAACTGTTTAACATAGAAATCGCAGGATTCGTGATACATGAGAGACTTAGCAACTTTTCAACAGTAATTTCTTTTCAGTCAATCCTGTGAACTGAATCCTGTTTCAGTCTGTGTATGTTTCATCAACCTATAGTAAAAGACCATTCTAAATCGTTACCAACCTTAGGCAATTTCTATGTGTACTCGTACGCCACATCACGTAAACTATCGCAAACATCCCCCCCCCCTCCCATTTTCATGCTTCGAGGCACATTTAGGTTCGACAGATTAGCTACAAGTTTACTGCCGTCCTCAAACAGAGCTTCGGCTGAGAAAATAGAACTTGCTGTTCTTTCATTCACTTCATGGCCTTTGTCTCATGCCGATTGTGCAGTTTGAACATGTAAGTATCACATATTTAATATAGCGTGAGGTGGTAGTTTTTGTATCCCGCCTGGAAGGCGGCGCGTGGGTAGGAGCAGGAAAAGGTGGTTTACTGGTGCATGAATATATACAGGGCATACATAACTTTGTAATGAGGGACAAGCCTTAAATCTGTCGTAAGTAGAGCAAAGTATATGATGCGACCGAGCGAGGTGGTGCAGTGGCTAGCATACTGGACTCGCATTCGGGAGGACGACGGTTCAATCCCGCGTCCGGCCATCCCGATTTAGGTTTTCCGTGATTTCCCGAAATCGCTCCAGGCAAATGCCGTGATGGTTCCTTTGAAAGGGCACGGCCGACTCCCTTCTCCGTCCTTCCCTAATCCGATGTGACCGATGACCTCGCTGTCTGGTCTCCTTCCCCAAAAAACCCAACCCAACCCTATATGAAGCGAAGCTGAAGCGAAGTGTGCCGGCCGTCTGCTCTTGACCAAATGGGGAGAATCTGGAGCGGAGCACGTAGAGCTCTCCCGCTCCGGCTAGAGTGCGCTGTCGTCGGTGTCTGTCGTAGTGCCAACTTTAGAACTTGTATTTACGCCGTGGCATCGTAGCTATCGATACCACAGTAGTTTCATATCTCAGAGTCCTTACTCTGAGCAGCTCATATTTATGTTGTTGCATGTGCATCTTGGATACGGAGGTGATTGGAGTATTTCTCTTGTTTATTTGAAAATGTGAATAGAGCAGATAAGGAACTCTGATTTCTTCTTCTTTCAGTCTTCCTAAGAATGTTAGTAAAAGTTCCTTATTATTAACTTCATTTATTCATGTTGATCTTCTATGTTCTTCTTTTGTAAGAGCATCATTGGAATAAAATCTTTTTTTTTCTTTAATCTGAACAAAATCTTAGTAACATGTAAAATAAATTTATTGCAACTTCTGTTAAGGTTAGGCTATCCTCATTTCACAGCAACAGTCATAAAGACATTAAGGTGATGTTTCAGTATGATGGTCTGCGCAGTAACCAAACCATTAACGGTATGTCACATAAGATGCGAAGTTCTTTATTGTGATTATGGGTGGATAGTGCCCGCACACTTTTATTTCAGAGCTCAAACCGCTACTAATGCAGATTTTTCAAACTCCACGACGAATTGCTGTCACCTGGCCGCACTTCTACCGAAAGGTAGTCTCACAAGGCATACTATCGATTGACTAACGCATATATATTTGGAAATTTCGTTGAATATAACAATGTTTGATAAGCACATAATTATTCATAAGTACTTCTGAGGTTTCAGAAGGCGACTACTCGAAGACTGCAACACACAGAGAGAAGTAACACACATCAGTTGTGGCGGTACTGGGCAGCAGGATGGACGGTTGTGACAGATTGACTGAGTTTTAATTTGAAAAAGTTTCTAGATTTATTTAACGAACAATCTTTAAAACACACAAAAAATGATAACTTAATTAGTCCGCAAAATCAGTCTTCATTCTCGAAAACGGACTTGTGGCCAAGTAACTAAGACCTTAAACACTTGCAGTAATGCCACGAAATGTCTCGTAAACAGGAACAAGGTCTAACGCATCAACAACCGTAAAACGTGATTCACACGCAGTTTGGGAAAACCGATAATTAAAACAGAACGTAAGGTACCTGATGATTATAGAACACAACCTTGTAAATCAAACACTTAACAATGCTAGCTTCTCGTTAGTGATTAACTTATATTTTCAGGTTTGGATCCCAGGTAATGTTGCCCAAACCTGGCTGGTACTAGATGATCACCGAATTTCATTACACATGTGGAGGGTTACGTCACAGTTTTGGCTAAACAATCATTCACCATTCGTGTACATACTTTTCATAAAAATCAGACACAGAGCAAAGACTTTCCCGAAAAAAGTTAAGTGTTAGACATCAGATATAATAGTATGCGAACAATACGACTTAACGTATGCCTTCCTAGTCTCACTAACAGCTTAAATATTTCAGAAACCACTTCCATGCCATTAGATTAGTAACAGTTCGTAATAAGCCAAGGCATATCCGTTCATAAATTTCAACAATAACTGACTCTACGAGTATATAGTTACACCCACTATCAAGCAACGAAGATATTTAACCTGATTAGTAACGAAAAATTCATCTGACAAACAAGTCCAATGAACTGAAACAGTTCTATCACTACAGATAAGCGAAGACAAAATTAGTAAAAACACCGGCTTACAGCACCTGATCTAAAATAACTTTTTTAGCACCTGCTAATCACGTTTAATAGCTGGTCATGAATTACTGTCCTGGTCGAAAATGTAAGAATTCTCAGCGCATCTGCCCACTCAACAACACTCTTACCAAAACGACCTGTGTGTGTACCCTGCACAGTATGACAAGGAATTGCGTCCACTGCTGGCGCTCGTCTCCTCACTCATTACGCAGTCAGCACTCCAAAATACAGCTGACAGCAGAGTCCATCGCCACGGCTCTGAATCGCGATCTATGAGAGCCTCAACAAAGGGTGAACACACCATCAGCTCCCACCAAGCCATCGACTCTCAGAGTGGTTCCAACTTGGTGGTGCAATCAAAAAATGCTGCAACCCTCGGCAAATAGTGCACAGGGCAGGGCCAGCGATAGCGAGTCAAACAGGACGTGTTCCGAATGCGCGCACCGAGTACGGGTGGCTGCTCGGCCTGTTTCGGCTTTGCTCGGTCCTTCTCGGAAGTGCCAGGAAAGGTGCGACATTTCATTTAGTATTGCAGTGTGGCATTTTTCTATCGGCAGAACCATGGTGTCCGTGTCGCTAATCCTTCGCTCTTTGTGATGTAAACGTCCACACGTCCAGTGACTGTATAAGAAAAGGCAACTAGCGATATATGGTCACACGCCTTTAAAACTAGATGCAAATGACAGAAGAGAGGGATGGGAATTTTCAACATCTACTATGGGCACGGATAATCGATGAGTACTGCAAATTTGCTACTAAAAGCCATTGCAGTCCCAAACAGAAAGAATTTAAAGATTTAGTTGGCAATGAAAGCAAAAAATTACGATGATCGACAGACAGGGTGTATTGATCAGTTCATCAAGAAGCACGCTGTGCTAGATCTGCAGGTGTGGATTATGCAAGAGATTTAAGGACCGTCTTATAAAATTTCTGAAGTTGCACGCATTATTAATTTGTCAGATGCAACACTTTTCCCTGGAGTTGTCGAAGATCAAGTTTAAAATTTATGTATTACTGCAAAGTACATTGGTTAAGTCAGGGCCACGCCTCAAACAATATTTCTATTCTAAACCCACTACTGCCTAATTTTTGAAGGAAGAATGACTGCAGGTATGAAAATTAAAACATTTCGAATGGATTGCAGACCTAGCACGTTAAGAAAACTTGACTGCATACTGCCCACAGTAAGACACTGCAAAGTGAAAACCAACTTATATCTGAATTGATGGGGATGCATTTACAAGGATAATCGCATCAGAGAGGCGACAAGTTCTGAAAAGCAGAGTCCTATTATGTACGCTCGTAGGCGTTAAGAAAATGCGAGGTTTGAAGAATTAAATGTGACCTTGAAATAATTACAAGGATGGTTTCTGAGGACACTGCAAATCCTACATCTGTTATCGAGCTGTCAATGCTTAGATGCAACCGAATGATCTGCATTATAATTCCCATTTTAAATACAACTACTGTTAGGTTGAAACTGTCCAGAACATCTACATTGGTTTCCTCAGGTAAATTTCTACGGTTCCACAATGAGGTTGCAAAAGTGCTACGATATTTCGATCAACCTATGAGTCTAAAAGACGTCTTTCTCGGTTAACATACTAAATGAGTCATGATTGTGTCGCAACATGACTGAGAAAATCCGCGATACTGCCTACGTCTGTCAGTATTCCGACAATTTGTGGCAGATAAACATCACATTACGTCCTCACTGAGCTGAAAATGAATAACACGGAAAATTTGCTTTATTCGCGATCAGTGTTGTGGAGAAATGAGAAGCATAAAACCAAATCTTATGAACTGCATCTGCGTCTTCATTTAAATGCTATGTGTTTACAGCTTCCCTCTCTTCCCCATCCTTCCGTTCAGTAAACTTGCTGCGGTGGCGGGGAAGGTATGCTGCTTGTCTGAACGTTATGACGCTTGTGCCAGGACATGGCCTGAGAGCCAAATTCTTGGCTTCCCCTGGCGTAGAGCGTCTTTGAAAGATTCGATTCGTTATATGCGCCATGGTGTAGTAGCACTTTATGGGAGGGGCTCAGGTACGTGATGATATGTAATCAACCATTCCATGCTGTCATATCGAATGAGTTTGGACCTGCTACAAGGCAACCCAGTGTCCAGGTTACCAAAGCTGGCTATTGTCACACCTTCCTAGAGAGTTAGTGTCAGTAACATCAATGGAATTCAATCTATTGATGATTGTCGTTCCACAAATGCTGCCAATGTTGAACTCTTGTAATGTGTAATGTGTAAACTTGCAGATATGTTCTATTGGTTGATAGGAGCCTAATTATAATATCTTGTGTAGTTCTCACACAGTCGTCTTCTGAAGTTACGAAGTGTTGTGTACATACTTCTGCGTAGTCAGCGCGTACACAACTTTCCCACTAGAGCGCGCCCTGCTAAGCACAATAGCGCAGGCGCAGCGCTCGTCCATCTCCGCACTAGGAGATGGCGCTGCCATAGAGATGGACCAAATTCTGCTTCCGCCCATCTGCGTATTAATATGTAACGCAGCCAATGAGATTGCTGGTAACGTAGAACCTTTTCTCCTTGCGGATCACACTCGCGCAGTGATACATGAACGCGCAAGGTATTATAATGAGTGTACACACCTCCGATTAGTCTGTCTGCATTTGTCTGCAACAGTCTATACAAGTTCTACATTTGTCTATACCAGTCTATAGTCAAGTTTCAATCAGCGCCTAATAAGATTACCATATTCCTGTACATAGCCATGAAGATGAATGTATAGACACTTTTGTCAAGTATCAGAGATATGTGTGAGAAAAAGCTTAACGTACCAAGACCAAAGGAACTTCAGATTGTCAACTGTAAATAGCGTCCTGAACCAAGTTAAGTAATTTTTATGCTTTTGATTATTTTAATAAATGTGTGTGAAAATTGATCAAGTTCTGTTTAAAGTTGGTCACCGTCAATCTGCTACTCTAAGCGTGTAAGTGGAATTTGTATCGTCTGACCTAACGGCAGAAGATAAACACGCCACGATAAGACCACGAGACATATTGCTGACACTCGCCTACTTCGTTAGAGCGACAAGTCAAATAATCTGACGGTGTTTGTACTGAAGGTCTTACAGTACGCTCACCACATGGAGGTGCTAGTGAATAAATCTGTGATTAAACGAGGCAAAATAGTAGCTGTGCTTCAGAATGTCTCTATACTGGAAGAGATTAAATAAATTTGGAATGAGGAGCCATGAGCTGAGTTCAAAGCACGGTTCACAACAGGCACGTGTTTGGCTGGTGCTCCCCAAACGTATTACTGTGTCTCCGGAGAGTGCGTCGACAGCCCGTGTGAGACTGAGATGAGTCGCACACTCAGCCTCACAAACGTTTACGGCCGCCATCGGCAGACGAAGCGGACGTCCGCGCCGGTTTACAGCGCCCGTCGCTGAAGAGTGCGGGTCGCGCTTAATTCACTGCGCACTGCAGCCCCACAGCCGCCCTGTGTAGGAGGGATGGAGCGTGCGGTCCGAATTAACGCTCTCGTTTACGGGCGGTCGTAAAGCGGCCGGATAAACGAGCCGTAAGAGTCGCCGCTGCCGAACGCCCGACCCAGCGACCCGTCGCTATGACGTCACGGTCTCGCACAGGCCGGTTCACCGATCGCGGTCGGGCTGGCGCTCAACCGCGAGGAACACGACACCGTACTTGCCGGAGGGCTATACGCGTGGAGTGTGCTGGGCCGATGGCGCAGATTCATGATACCAGAGCCTAGTCCAACAGTAAGTACACTCTGCAGCTGTCGACGCGAACAATTCCTGATAGATATTCTGCTACAGTACCCCATTCAATTACGGATTGTATGAAACTGGAACCCTGCAGTAGTTGATATTCCTACAGATTCTCTTTCTTGAGAGACTGCCCAAACTATTCTAGCTGCTTTGCAAAATATCTATATTATTATGCCACTAGCTCGAGGACCAGTAATACAATTGAAGTTGCGGGTTGCCTATCTAACAGCTTCCAGGGTCAACAAAAATTTTTTTTTCTACATCCACAAAAAAAGGGTGATTCAAAAAGAGCTTTTACAGACTGACATAGCACATCGGATATTTAACAAGCATCAGTAATCATGCAGAAACCGAGGATCGCAAAGGCCGTCCGGGGATATTATATGGCGTTGGACGCCCACAGCAGAATATGTTCAATGTCTTGTCCAAATACATCGAGACACGCCTGATATCTATGCTGCGTTGGACGGCGCATGCTCTCAAAAATAACTGGTGCAGCTCGAAGACATCCTGTTGCCGCAACAATGGTGCCCCTTAGGTCCTCCGGCGATGCAACGGGTTTTTCATATACAGAAAAAATTCGATTGCTAATGGATCGGGTGATCGTCGTGACTATGCGACTGACCCATCACGACCAATCCAGCGCCTGGGAAATATCGCCTGCAGATGTGTCTTCAGCTATACGCAGTAGTACGCTGAGTTTCTGTCATGCTGAAATAGAATGCGGGAAGAAATACGCATGGCAATATCATTCAGCATATCAGGAATAACTCCTCGCGGGAATACATGATACGTGCGATCGTCAAGTCGGTTCGGGAGGATGTATGGCCCAATGACACCAGCCCACACATTAAGGACAAATTTGCATTCAGAGGCATGCATACGTGTAACATGTGGGTTCACATCCACCCAGGTGTGCAGGTTGTGAACGTTCAATATACCATCGGTTGAGAGCTCAGTATCATCAGTGAAGACAAAATTCACTGTAAAGCTTCGGTCTCCTGACTACAGCGACCTCTAGTTGCGCGTCTGATCCCTAGTTCCTACTTGATTACTGACCCTTGTTCTATGCCCGACGTACCACGTCAGTTTGTAAACTTCCTTTTTTTAAATCACAAGGTATTACAAAAGGACATGGATATATGTGTATTGTTCTATATCAGTACTGTATCGATTTCCGCCAAAGTTGCCACGCATATCACTTACTGTCTGGAAAGACCCACTATGGGGTAAGGACCACCTACATCTCAAAGGGGCAGCGCTGTGGCAGACAAAGTAGTATAGCTCTCGATGCGCAAATAGCAGTACCACATCCATACTGTATTTGATAATGAGGGCACTGTGCACTACCACCTCTATTTGGAAGATATTTTGCAGTGTCCACGAATACCACTGAGCGAAATTGCATTGTACGAGACGTAGTTCAGGAGATATGTTATGAAAAACTGTCTCGTCATGCAAGACGTTTTAATTTATTACTTCTATTATTACCTCTAGTCGTAACACATTTCGCAGGTCGTATCTGTATATACCACTGGATGCACCTGCAAGATCATAGCATTGTACGACATGTAGTTCAGGAAGTATGACACTGAGATGCGTGAAGAAATAGCTTTTGCTGAAAACGGAGCGCAAATAACCCATGTTATACTCATCTAGATTTTGATGATGAGAGAAGTTAGCAACCACCAAAAAATTTCATACATAATTAAAAACCTTGTAACCTCCCCACAAAATTCATTCACATTTAGTGTAACCTCAAAACAGAAAAATTCCTAAACCTCTCAACAGTAAAAAATATGAAACTTCCTGGCAGATTAAAACTGTGTGGCCGACCGAGACTCGAACTCGGGACCTTTGCCTTTCGCGGGCAAGTGCTCTACCATCTGAGCTACCGAAGCACGACTCACGGCCGGTACTCACAGCTTTACTTCTGCCAGTATCTCGTCTCCTACCTTCCAAACTTTACAGAAGCTCTCCTGCGAACCACGCAAAACTAGCACTCCTGAAAGAAAGGATATTGCGGAGACATGGCTTAGCCACAGCCTGGGGGATGTTTCCAGAATGAGATTTTCACTCTGCAGAGTGAAAATCTCATTCAGTAAAAAATTTTATTATGTCGTTCACATTCAGTGTAACGTCCCAACAAAAAATAAATGCAGTAACCTGGTAATAATACAATGTAACTAACTTCTCAATTAAATTGTCGCTCACTTATAGCTTTTCAATAGTTGACTGTGAATTTAACCTGGTAAATTTTGGACGTCAGCACTGCTGCGTCACGGCCCTGAAAGATCATTCTGAATAAAAAAGAAAAATTCTTACCTCAATGAAGTCGCCGGATAACGCATATATATCTGCTCTTACAATAAATTTTTCTGGCACAGCCCTGTGCAATGCTGGCCGATAGATTTGTCATTTATGAAAGGAAACAACTGATTTTTCTTTTGCAATAATCGGGATGATCATGGATTGGAGAAATTAGTAAATTTTTTAAATTCAAATGAATGGTTGTTAAAAGTTATTTTTTATGAGAAAGATTATTGTTAGGACATTTTTAAAAACATTTACATGGGACTTGAGATAACAATACTAAATATGCGCGAGGCTGCTTTTTTTTACCTTATACAATAATGCTCAGGCTCCGGCATCGCTGCACCACGACCGGCCCAGCCAACACGATACACCAGACCAGACTACTCGCTAGCAACAACTTACTGCTACAGCTACACAGTTCCTACTGCAGTCAACACTGCTCTCTGGTCTGAGATTCTCTTATACCTTGCATATCGCATGCAGCGCGTGTGCAACACATCGAAATTACATCTGCTCGGACCTCTTACATAACCCTCCACTGGGGGGGGGGGGGGGGGGGGGCAAAAATTTGGCAGCGACGGCGAGTCAATTGGACTTGCCATGAGCAACAAATTTTTCTAAAATCTATTAAGTTACAAAGTCTACAGTCACAGAGTATATACATATGTATAAATGCAGAACATGAAATGAAATAGAGTGCACACGCACTGAGTACAGAACATATCAAGAAAAGACAAAATGTATACGCAATGAGTACAAAAGAAATTAACAAATTACATAAAGTGCACACGCACTGTATATGTCTTTAGCATACTTAGGACAACTGATCATATTAACAAATGAAATAAAGTGCACACGCACTGTAGAAGTCTTTAGCATATTTACAACATATCATGGAGTGAAATAAATGCACACGGACTGTAGAAGTCTTTAGCATATTTACATAACGTATCATGGAGTGAAATAAAGTGCACACGCACTGTAGAAGTCTTTAGCGTTTAGGACAACTAATCTTATTAACAAATGAATTGAAGTGCACACGCACTGTAAAAACCTTTATCATTTTACAAGAACTAGGAAAGGAATGGGAAGGATTGCATCATGGTTGTAGCACAGTAGGTTGCACGTAGTTGCATCGAAAGTCTATATCTTTCTACAGAAGCACAACACCAAGTGAGACAATCTGAAGTTCTCTTCCCTGAAGTATTTATCAGTGTACCCAAGACACTGAAATGTTGTATTAATATTCAATGTTATCATTTTGGTAGTACATTAGGTACACCAAACAGTAGGACCATAATAACATCTCCATCGTTCAAGGTGGTGGACAGCATGATGTGTCAACACCACATTCTTGTAGAATCAATACTCTCACATCAACGTAGAATTAGTGCAAAAACCAAATATAGTGCTCCATGATCATGAGGATGGACAGGACAAAGCGATATTGCAGTAATTTCTGGTAATTAGGTCAGAAGGTGTAGGACATTAAGTCTTATGCTAGTCATCATTGAGAATTACACTAGTCTATCAACCGATTTGAGTAATTATTGGCATTCATTGGCTATTTACACAGCATTTAAGTAGTATGTATGGAGTATTACAGAACATTATTCATAAGTCATCTCAATATAGTAATTATTGGCACTCATTGGCCAGTTACAAAGCATTGTTTTATGCATTATCCAGAAGTCATCATTCAAAATGAGTTAATTATTGGCATAGCATTTATTCATAATTCATCTAATTATAGTAATCATTGGCATTCATTGGCCAGTTACTAAACATTTAGCAAGTATTGAGTATTACAAAACACTATTCATAACCCATCTGATTGCAGTAATTATTGGCACCATTGGCCATTTACAAGGTAATCATATAGTTTTACAAAACATTATTCAGTATTATTCAGAAGTCATCATTCAAAACAAGAGTTATTGCGTGTAGCGACAAGCTGCTAGTGACTATATATGATATCATGTAAGTGACATAAGACACACTTAAAATGTAAGACAGTGTAACTATTAGTCAAGGTCAGTAGTCGACTAATACATAGACATAATGGAATCAATACATCAGAAAAATTTGCATTATATTTAGGACTAGAAATATATCTTAAACTGGTAGCATTATTTGGTTGTATACTGGTAATAGTTGGGACTGGTAATTATTTTTTTTTTTTTTTTTTTTTTTTTTTGCTAGCAATCCATTTCGTTGGGATCGATAATTAATTGCTGTGGCATGAAAATATTTGCTTTTGACTTATTGCTCGAAATAAGGATTACTAACGTCATTCGTCATGAGTCAGCTGTAGCAAAATTATGAAACAAGTACCATATATGTGATCACATTCATAAATGATAGACACAACTGGGTAAAAAGTGCAAGTACTACAACAGGTTTAATGACTAACTGCTTGTAGCACATTAATTTCATGAATAGCTTCTCCTGGAAAAATACAAAGTGGATTATTGAGCTGAAAGAAGAAATGCATGTTATGCTGAAAAGTAGTGAACTTCGAATTAACAGGTAATGAAACGTGTACTCAATACGTATATACTCTAGCTGTCCTTTCCAAAACATTCAGTCATTATACCATGCAACATAAGACATACTGTCAAAAGGAACTGCAACAAATACTTGAATAACTACATAGCATCTCTTAACTAAACTTCATCATTATCATCATCTGCAAAGAAATACTTCAAAATTCATATTACCATAACGTCATCACCATCATCACCTGCAAAGAAAAACCTCATTATTCATATTAGCATATTCTTCATATAATTATTCATCATCATTTATTATCATCTGTAACAGTAGATACTTCATTATTCATTATTCATATTACCATTTACTTCATACAACTATTCATACTATAGAGTTTCTTATTTCTAGCATATTTCATCACTAAAACTAAGATGTGTAGTTCTGTCTTACAGCCTGCATCAATCGCCTCGTGTTCTGAAACAAAAATAATTAGTTAAGACTGCTATCATACGATGTGTATGGTATATTCTGGTTAATGCTTGTTAATTCTGATCCATTTACTCTTCATGACAAGATATTGCATTTTCTTTCGATCATTCCGATGGTAAAATTTCCATTTCAGAGTAAACCATTGCGGTTTGTTTAATTTACTTCTTGTACAAGTTATTGCTTTCTGAAAATGATGAATAAGGATTAATATCTTGCATTTAAATCATTTACCCATTAGATAAAAACTTGTTTCTAGTGATACAACTAAGCATACAGCATAGCATGACAGGAAACGTATTAGGTCAAAAACATAGACAGTTTTCAAGTGCAAAAAATGTAGACACAGTGTCATAATGTAGTGGCAAAAATTGTAGAATAGTCAAGATATTGAGATATCATAACAAAAAAATGTCAAAGTCAACTGGTGTTTGTTATATCTTAAAGATTACATAGTGCATACAGACAAAAATTCTACTTTCGATAGGAAAACAATCATACATACACAAAAATTGAAAAACGTACATGGTCTGATGTCTAACGACAAGAAAAGCGACCTGCTAACCTTACCTTGCCGGGCACTTGTCAGGAAAAAATATGATAATCATCAGTAAGTGTTCATATAAATGTAATTGCGTAAGTAGTCATATAAAAATCAGGAAATGGCATTACAGTGTGATAAATCATTAAGTATGTTCATTCAATAAAGGGTTTAATATTGGAGACATGGTGACTGCCTTTGCTTTTTCTGGTTCTCAAAGTTTCGCCAAGAACAACATTGGGGTGAGGAATGCTGCGAATTCTGTATGGACCTGCGTATAGAAGCTCAAATTTACTGCACCTACTCTTTCCTCTGTTGGATAAATAATGTGTACGTACTAATATCTTCTGTCCAACGTGAAAGTCACGGCGTGTACAAACCTGTTTTTGCTGTCTTCTCCGGCGCTCTACGAAACGTTTGATGTTGTTGAGTGCAATGTCAATTATTTCATGGTGGCATAGTCGATGAGAAGTAGGAAAAGATACTAGTTCTTTAATTTTGTTAGATGGTTCAACATTTTTCAATACAACAGTCGGAGATAGCATTGTAGATTCATTTGGTATGGAGTTAATTACATCCTGGAATGAGAGTATGTATGTGTCCCAATCAATATGTTTTTTATGGCAGTGTATTCTACATAGTTTACCAATTTCTTTCATTAGACGTTCACAAGGGTTCGAAGAAGCGTGACACTTGGATATATAGATCGGAGAAATGTTTCTTGTTCGTAACAATCGTGTCCATATGGCAGATCGAAACTGTGGTCCATTGTCGTAAATTACTTTCAATACATGCCCTACATGAAATAAAAAATGTTTTACAAATGCATTCGAAACAGATTTAGCAGTAGCTTTGCGTATCGGAGTGAAGGTAACAATTTTCGAAGTGAGTTCAACAGCGACAAAGATGTAGCAAAAACCTCTATTAGTTCTGGAAATCGGACCAAAAATGTCTACAGCGGCCATGTGTCTCAATTTAACGGATACAATCGGATGTAACGGAGGAATATGTGAAGTCTTGTCTGATTTAGCTTTCTGGCAGATTTTACATGACGCTAAAACTCGTCGAATACGTTTCTCCATGTTCGCAAAATAACAGTTCTGTCTCAGTATAAGAAAACATTTTCTGGCTTCGTAATGTGCGTAACTTAAATGAGTATACCAAATTAATTTGTTAACAAGCTCGTCAGGAATACATAGTAACCAATTGTTGCTGTCAGGGTGAGAGCGGCGAAACAGAATGTTTTTGCGTACAGAGTAATGGCTTCTGATGGTAACATTATTCCTATCTTGCCAAAGGTGTTTTATTTCTTTCCACACGTTGTCTTTGCTCTGCTCCTGTGCTATGTCTCGTAATGACGATGAAATGAAGTTTTCAAATGCGACTTGTTGAATATACATGACGCTAAAATTTGCTTGGCAGAAGTTGGTTGCGATGTCTTGCTGATTGTTGCTGAGAGAACGGGATAGTGCGTCTGCTACAATATTTTGTGTACCGGGAATGTGAACAATTGTACAATTAAATTCCTGTAAATAAAGTTTCCATCTGCTTAACCTCTCGTGTGTAAATTTTGCGGAAAGTAAAATCTGTATAGCTCTATGATCTGTGTAAAAGGTAGTGTGTCTTCCATAAAGAAAATGCCTAAATCTGGTAAATGCCCATACATAATGTTTCAAGTTCTGTAACAGAATAATTGTGTTCAGCAGGTGACAGAATGCGACTCGCAAAGGTGATGTTTTTAATTACTGTAGTACCGTTTCCTTCAATTTCCTGAAAAATGTGTACGCCTAAAGCGGTGTTAGAACTGTCGGTGGCAATGGAAAAATTTCTAGTAAGATCTGGGTGTGATAAAAGTGGTGCATTCAACAAAGCTTGTTTCAGATTGACAAATTCAGACTGTGCTTGGCTATCCCACGACCAAATAGCGTTTTTACCCGTCAATTGGCATAATTTAGGGGTATCTAAAGCAGAGTAATGAATAAATTTACGGAAAAAGTTAATTAATCCCAGAAAGCTGCGTAATTGTTTCTTCGTCGTAGGAACAGTAATGTCACGTTAAGCTTGAAGTTTTTCCGGGTCAGGCGCAATGCCTTCTGCAGAAATTACATGTCCAAGAAATAGTATAGAAGTTTTGCCAAAGTGCGATTTAATAAGATTGACTGCGAGTCCTTGTGCACGAAAAGTTTGTAACAGTTGTTCAAGAATCAGATTGTGTTCAGACCAGTTAGCTTCTGCAATAAGAATGTCGTCTACATACGTTGTGATTCTGTCTTTCATGCAAAAGTGTGTATCGGATGTCGTCAAAAGTAATAACATTTTCGTGAACAAGATTCTGTGTATCAAAAGTATTGTGTACATCGCTGGAAGGTTCAATCTGTACTATATCTAGTCAAATTCTATCTGACGTGCTGTTATTTGCGGGAGGATGCTGTTGCATCTCGACTATTTGTACTGCTCTGTTATTTCGTCCTGACGTATTACGTTCGGGATGATATCTACTGTCTGGTTCATTCTTGATAATCTGTTGTTGCGGATGATTCTGCTGCTGATAAGACTGACTGTTACGCTGAAAACTATCCTCATTACTTTTACGTCTGTAATAATAATCATTGCTATACGGCGCATTGCGAAAAGAGTTGAAATGACGTGTTTCTGTACGTAGTGATTTCCTTGTTGCTGTGCGTTACTATTTTGGTGGAGCCGACGCTATACGTGTAGGCGGCGGAACATTAAAGCTTGGTTGACCTTGCAGACTACATTGTTGGTTAGGAATGCTAACCGGCTGGCTTTGATGCTGTTGCGGGGAAAAGCCTCTATTGTTACCAAAAATGTGCTTGCTGTTGCAGATAATTATGACGATACTGATGATTAAAATTTTGTCTGATATTAAAATTATGCTGTTATTTCTTTTCATTCCGGGAGTGTCTAATGAAAACTGTCACTTTCGGTAAAACTTGTCGTATCAGGTTTTCTTTACACTTTTCTAATCCTAGATAGATCGATAGTTGAAGAGCTGTTTTGATACATATAAAGGATAGTAAAAGAGAAGGCAGAAGTGCAGAAAACTAAAGATGAAATAGCACTACTACGGCTCGGGACCCTGTGCACGCTACGGCACATATTCATCGAAGTGTAATGAATCCCCTGAGGTCTCTCACGCGCTGCAAATAAATTTTAGTTTCTGCGTTACAGGCAGTGCCGGTGAAAATTCAAAAGCAAATTGTTGTATCCAGTCCAATTCTAGTTTCTGCATTACAGGCCAAGCTGGAGAAAATACACAAGCAAATTGTCGTATCCAGTCCAAAGCGTGAATCTGTTTTCTGTCATTCTTAAATTTCCCAACGCATAGAAAGTGCTTGTAATCAAAATTATCGTCTCTGTATGTCTGAACAGGTTCAGGATTGAATGATAATCTATTTGTCTGTGACTGTTCGGAATCTAACTCACGTACTCTCTGTAAATTACCTAAATTACACTGGCTGTGTGAGTCTGACAAATGTTCGGAGAGTGGCGTATGCTATGATGTGTTAAAGGCTGAAATATTTTTCATCTCCATCACTTCTTGCTGTATAGATGACAATTTTCTACGTAATGTATTATTGGACGACCCTATCTCACTGATCGTCTGCTGTAAATTTTGGAATTCGGGTGTCTGATTAAACGAAACTGGTGAAGTATCGTCTGATTTGGTGTCATTATTAATTTCGATAACATCAATACGACTGGCCAATTCATCATATTTTTCAATCAGTGCTTTTACCTGATCATCGTTTTTAGTATCACAAGCATTAATTTGTTTTTGTATTTTGCGTGTGGTTTTGTTCAATTTCTTAACGTCTGCAATGATGGCATCGGGATCCTGTATTAGTTCCAACTTTTCAAGTCTGTTCGTCATTGTCTGAAAGTCTAATGTGTGTGTGTCTGTTATTGTTTTAAGATCGGAGATTTCATCATGCAATTCGGTGTTCAACTGTTTGATTTCGTCTGATACTGTAGCAATGTTGTTGTCTACGTATGCTTATGCTTTCGTAAACAATTTACGCTTATCTTCCTGTCTCTGTGCAGTAATTGTTTCCATGACTTGTTGCTTTACTTTATTCTGTTCCTGTATAAATTTACTGTAACGCGTTTCAGTGTTTTGTAGGTGGTGATTAAAACGTTCGCCAATTTGGCTGTTCTGTTGGTCAAATTTCGCATCTACTTTCGCATCCAGCGTGCGTGAAAGTTCTGCTGACATTAATTTAAACTCGTCGCGTAACTGTGTTGTGTTTTCAGAGCATTGTTTAGCGACTGCACTAATTTCATCTCTAAGTAATTTAGTTGTGGCTGCATATGTATTACTTAATTCTTGAGCCACAGATCTAATTTCTTCACTACTGTTCCTAGCACAAGCCTTATTTTCCTCACGTAATTGTTCATTAGTATCATGACATTGCACGGCAACGGCTGTAATCTGTTCACTAAGTTGTTTCTTCTGTTCATTAAGTTGTTTGAAATTGTTGTCTTGCTTATCATTCGACTGTTTGAGACTTTCATTAATAAGTAAATAAGAGCAGATATATAACTGACTACTTCTCAGAAATTCACAAAGAAATACGATCCTGGCCGGTTGTCGCCAAGTGTATCCTCCCCACAAAATTCATTCACATTTAGTGTAACCTCAAAACAGAAAAATTCCTAAATTTCTCAACAGTAAAAAATATAATTATGTCGTTCACATTCAGTGTAACGTCCCAACAAAAAATAAATTCAGTAACCTGATAATAATACAATGTAACTAACTTCTCAATTAAATTGTCGCTCACTTATAACATTTCAATAATTGACTGTGAATTTAACCTGGTAAATTTTGGGCGTCAGCACTGCTGCGTCACGGCCCTGAAAGATCATTCTGAATAAAAAAGAAAAATTCTTACCTCAATGAAGTCGCCGGATAACGCATATATATCTGCTCTTACAATAAATTTTCTGCCACAGCCCTGTGCAATGCTGGCCGATAGATTTGTCATTTATGAAAGGAAACAACTGATTTTTCTTTTGCAATAATCGGAATGATCATGGATTGGAGAAATTAGTAAATTTTTTAAATTCAAATGAATGGTTGTTAAAAGTTATTTTTTATGAGAAAGATTATTATTAGGACATTTTTAAAAACATTTACATGGGACTTGAGATAACAATACTAAATATGCGCGAGGCTGCTTTTTTACCTTATACAATAATGCTCAGGCTCCGGCATCGCGGCACCACGACCGGCCCAGCCAACACGATACACCAGACCAGACTACTCACTAGCAACAACTCACTGCTACAGCTACACAGTTCCTACTGCAGTCAACACTGCTCTCTGGTCTGAGATTCTCTTATACCTTGCATATCGCAGGCAGCGCGTGAGCAATACATCGAAATTACATCTGCTCGGACCTCTTACAACCTTTTCCCATGCATTCTCGCTTACATGCTAAACGGCAGTTATTTAACACATTAACTCATTTGTAATCAGATGTTGGAAGTTGTTTTATTCATGGAAGTTCGATTCCTTAAGGAATGAAGGTTTGAAAGTAGGAGACAAAAAAAATGCCTTCAGATTTCAAGACGAATGTCAAAGTGTAAATAGCCTCATGCCCAGGGAATAATTACAGGGGTATAAAAGCATGAATCTTATATCGCATTTAACCGAGCGAGGTGGTGCAGTGGTTAGCATACTGGACTCGTATTCGGGAGGACGACGGTTCAATCCCGTCTCCAGCCATCCTGATTTAGGTTTTCTGTGATTTCCCTAAATCGTTTCAGGCAAATGCCGGGATGGTTCCTTTGAAAGGGCACGGCCGATTTCCTTCCCAATCCTTCCCTAACCCGAGCTTGCGCTCCGTCTCTAATGACCTCGTTGTCGACGGGACGTTAAACACAAACCACCACCTTATATCGCATTTCTAGGCAAGGTCCTTGCAGAGGTGGTTTTGCTGTTGGCTTCCTCCAAAAAAATGGTTCAAATGGTTCTGAGCACTATGCGACTTAACTTCTGAGGTCATCAGTCGCCTAGAACTTAGAACTAATTAAACCTAACTAACCTAAGGACATCACACACATCTATGCCCGAGGCAGGATTCGAACCTGCGACCGTAGCGGTCACGCGGTTCCAGACTGAAGCGTCTAAACAGCACGGCGACACCGGCCGGCTGGCTTCCTCCGATCTGTTGTGAAGTGTCGATGATGCATCTGTGATTTGTGGATGACTATGGTGATTGAATCTACAGTTTAGTGTCGGGTTTATGAGATTATGGATAAAGGGAAGGAAAAGGATGACCCGGTGCCGGCACATGTCCTACTCCTCTCGAATATTACCAAGGACGCCGCCGAGGTTAACGTACCTATCCAACTTCTGGATGGAGGACCATCCACAGAGTGCATGCTCGCACTTTACGAGACACTGCAGACAGGTGTGGATTACGGGAGGAAGAATTAAAGCTCGGAGGTTTTTCGACAATATTGCTGTTATCAGAAACGGCAAATGACATGGAAGAGCAGTTTACAGGAAGGGATAGTGTGTTGATAAGAGGTTATAAGACGAACGTTAAGGAAAGAGTAACAGTATGTAGTTGAATTAAATCAGGCGATGCTGAATGATATTCGTTGGGACATGAGAAAGTAAGATCCACATGTCTTCCCACGCTAAGACCATTATGCAGAAAAGAATGGGGCATTGCCAGAAGAGTTCCGTACTTCCTGCAGAGTCAGTTCTGCTGCGATACGGTTCAAAAATGCATGACAGTATGGGAATGAAATTGCGCATTAACTGTAACGTAGTCCTAAGTTGAAAGACACGTTGCAATACGATTCTTCAGGCTAAAACTAAATTAAGTACAGATTCATCGTGAAATGGGGGTGATATATATAGCAAAGCAGTGTCGTGTTTAGCTGTAGTGAAGAGGTGCCAACAATTCGACCAGAGCCACACACATGTGTGTGGTGCTGATGGGGAAGTCCAAGTCCTAATCTTGCACCATACGATTTCCGTCTTTTCGACAGGCTGAAAGGACATCTGTGGTGGTGGGGGGGGGGGGGGGGTTGATTTTAACCATCATATTTGGGAGAGTCAGAGATCTTACTTGTGATAACTACGTGGTTTCGACAAGCTGAAAGGACATCTGGGGGGGATGGTTTTAACCAACATGTTTGGGAGAGTCAGAGATCTTACTTGTGGTAACTATGTGTGAATAAACAGTCGCAATCGCAAAATATTAAATATATTAAAATGACCGGTTTCGGCTCGTACAGTTGACCACCTTCAGACTGACTGCATCACTTGCTGGAGCTGGCAACGTGCTGAGCAGCTTCGTGTTGTTAAAAAGACAGTTGCTCAGCACGTCCCCAGCTCCGTCAAATGGTGCAATCAATCTGACGACGGACTATTGTATGCGGCGAAACCGGTCATTTTAAATAAATGGTATTTTGCGATAGTGACTGTTTCTTCATACGTAATGTTCACATAGCAGTTCCGGATTGGCTCCGTTACTAAGAAGTGGATTTCTATTGTCGAGAAATGGAGCAACTGGTAGAATGTTCCGACCGTTGTTTACATGCACTTAGTGACTATGTTGAAAGCTGGTGACAAGTGCGTGTGTCACTTTGATGTGTAGTGCAGCAGTCAATAAAAGTTAGTTGACCTGCCATAATAACGTGTGACTTACTTTTTCAAGTCCCCTCGTAGGTTATCGCACTGTTAAATCCTGAGTAGTGGCTGGTATTCTAACACTCAACAAATAGACAACAGAGCATCGGCAACCATAAATAAATCGGGGGGGGGGGGGGTCATTTTTTAAGGCTTACAGAAGCATAACCTACTGACAGTTCGTAGCCAAAGGTCCTTTCATTTCCTTCAATCATTGTAACAGAGGGTTACTAAATGTTATAAATATAAAAAGGAGAAGGTAACAATCCTCTTTTAGCTGGGATAAAATCTATAAAAATGTTGAGTGTTTCGTGATAATTTGATCACGCACTGCGTGTTAAATTTTACGTAGGGGGTTATGGGAAAACAGTTGTTTCATAATTTTTCTGATGCTTCACCAGCACGAGCGACTGTCATTGTTAATGATTCCCCATCCCTTGCTGGCCGTGGTAGTCCTCAATCTACATAAATAAGGCTCACTGATGAGCCAAAACATCACGATACGCTGCTTGAAAGCTCTTTGGACCATCTTTGGGACATCGCACAGCAGCGATTCCGCATTGCTTGTGTTTGACAGTTCTTGGTAGATTTCCGGAGGTATGTGGGACCAGATGTTCACTCACAGTTCGAACGACTCGTGTAAACTACGGATCTGTGATTTGCGGGTTACAGCTGACACCCGACACAGTCCCAGATCCTTCGGGTTGATATCAGGCGAATTAGTTTGCGAAGACACCAACATGAGTTCACCATTATGCACGTACTATAGGGTGACCATATTTCCAAAATCAAAATGTGGGACACAAATTAGACGCTGAACCGAATCAACATTTTCTGGAAACTTTTGTTAATACTATATATGTATAGCACATCGGTGTTAAAATGGTTTATGCTACAACTACATAGGTCATCGTACATTTTTGTTAAAACTTGCCCTAAAAATCAACAAAATACCTTGCCTTACTAGCATAGTAACTAGTTTCTTGCTTTATTGTTGTCACTTGCAAATGCATTATATCATTTTAATATAATGAGTTAACTATGGCAGACAATGTTTATTTCTTACATAGGTACTTATTTCTCATGTTCAATTGCTGGAACCTGGGTAAGAGGTAGTTTCTGAAAATAATTTTGCTTATGGTATATAGGAGAATGTGTGCGTTCAGGAGTTTAATATTTTCAAATAGAATTTTGTAAAAATCAACAGGTGAAATGTCCTAAAAACGAATTTTAGTTAAGATTATTTTCTTAATAGTTTCCACACTAAAACTGTTGGTTTCATCACCCCATGAAACATTTGTAATAGAGAACAGAGTTTCTGCAGCAACATTAGTGCCAGCTTGAGCTAACACAAACTCAGTAATAAGCTTCAAATTTTTCCAACAGATATTTTGACATCCAACGAAGCTGAAAATGATATATAATTTTTTACTAACAAAATTAACAGCTCTTAATTGTTTTATCACTTCCCATATATTTTCAAATTGGTTGACGTCCCCAAAAAGTTCTGGAACTGGTAAATTATGCACGTTCTCAAACAGCTTAATTACGATTTCAGAAGTGCGATCTGAGTGAATGGTTGTATTTCATTGGATGGAAAACCAGCAAACCTTCCTCAGCAGCAAGACGCATTTCTCCATCGTTTATCATGACACTACTTGCACGTTTCGTATAAAAAGACATCATACTTTGAGACGGAGTTTTGCGTGAAACACCTACCTTCTGTCCACATTAATGTGTCGCATACCATCAATCGACCTTTATGGTGCAAAATAATTTCTCTCTTTCTTGTTCTAATTTCAGAAGTGGAAACCCACCGTTAATTTCATCACCAAAACACACTTTCTTTTTGGCGTTTCTGTGAAAATTGCAATGTATCACATCAAGTAATGAAATACACTCCTGGAAATGGAAAAAAGAACACATTGACACCGGTGTGTCAGACCCACCATACTTGCTCCGGACACTGCGAGAGGGCTGTACAAGCAATGATCACACGCACGGCACAGCGGACACACCAGGAACCGCGGTGTTGGCCGTCGAATGGCGCTAGCTGCGCAGCATTTGTGCACCGCCGCCGTCAGTGTCAGCCAGTTTGCCGTGGCATACGGAGCTCAATCGCAGTCTTTAACACTGGTAGCATGCCGCGACAGCGTGGACGTGAACCGTATGTGCAGTTGACGGACTTTGAGCAAGGGCGTATAGTGGGCATGCGGGAGGCCGGGTGGACGTACCGCCGAATTGCTCAATTTGTGGGGCGTGAGGTCTCCATAGTACATCGATGTTGTCGCCAGTGGTCGGCGGAAGGTGCACGTGCCCGTCGACCTGGGACCGGACCGCAGCGACGCACGGATGCACGCCAAGACCGTAGGATCCTACGCAGTGCCGTAGGGGACCGCACCGCCACTTCCCAGCAAATTAGGGACACTGTTGCTCCTGGGGTATCGGCGAGGACCATTCGCAACCGTCTCCATGAAGCTGGGCTACGGTCCCGCACACCGTTAGGCCGTCTTCCGCTCACGCCCCAACACCGTGCAGCCCGCCTCCAGTGGTGTCGCGACAGGCGTGAATGGAGGGACGAATGGAGACGTGTCGTCTTCAGCGATGAGAGTCGCTTCTGCCTTGGTGCCAATGATGGTCGTATGCGTGTTTGGCGCCGTGCAGGTGAGCGCCACAATCAGGACTGCATACGACCGAGGCACACAGGGCCAACACCCGGCATCATGGTGTGGGGAGCGATCTCCTACACTGGCCGTACACCACTGGTGATCGTCGAGGGGACACTGAATAGTGCACGGTACATCCAAACCGTCATCGAACCCATCGTTCTACCATTCCTAGACCGGCAAGAGAACTTGCTGTTCCAACAGGACAATGCACGTCCGCATGTATCCCGTGCCACCCAACGTGCTCTAGAAGGTGTAAGTCAATTACCCTGGCCAGCAAGATCTCCGGATCTGTCCCCCATTGAGCATGTTTGGGACTGGATGAAGCGTCGTCTCACGCGGTCTGCACGTCCAGCACGAACGCTGGTCCAACTGAGGCGCCAGGTGGAAATGGCATGGCAAGCCGTTCCACAGGACTACATCCAGCATCTCTACGATCGTCTCCATGGGAGAATAGCAGCCTGCATTGCTGCGAAAGGTGGATATACACTGTACTAGTGCCGACATTGTGCATGCTCTGTTGCCTGTGTCTATGTGCCTGTGGTTCTGTCAGTGTGATCATGTGATGTATCTGACCCCAGGAATGTGTCAATAAAGTTTCCCCTTCCTGGTACAATGAATTCACGGTGTTCTTATTTCAATTTCCAGGAGTGTATGTGCCTCTAACGGTCTAAAACCATACTTCTATACGTGGCAACCTCAAGCAATAGGCAATGCTAAAAAAACGGACAGCATTACATAGTACCGAGCAAAGAACATCAGAAATCGAGCATCGTTCTGTTTCCTTTTCTTCATCAAAGAACATATTTTCTTCGTGATTTGGGTATGGTGACGTTTATCGTTTATTCTCCATTTGGTTATGCTACAAAATACTCAAAACACGGTATTTCAAAATTTACGGGACGGTTAACGAAAAACGGAGAATTTGAGTCCCTTATGTATTCTGTCATGACAGCGGGCCATTTAAGCTAAATACGGGACGATCCTGTAAAATACGTGACGTCTGGTCATCGTTATCTAATATCACTGTAGTATGACTCGAACTTTTTTACACGGAGAGCTATCTCGCTGAAAGATGTCTTCACCGCTGAGAAGGATATCAAGAATGAAGACCGAGCGAGGTGGCGCAGTGGTTAGCACACTGGACTCGCATTCGGGAGGACGACGGTTCAATCCCGCGTCCGGCCATCCTGATTTAGGTTTTCCGTGATTTCCCTAAATCGCTCCAGGCAAATGCCGGGATGGTTCCTTTGAAAGAGCACGGCTGACATCCTCCCCTAATCCGATGAGGCCGATGACCTCGCTGTCTGGTTTCCTCCCCCAAATCAACCAAACCAAACCAAGAATGAAGAGATGCAGATGGTCCCCAACAATGTATACGGAGACTACAGCTGTTAGGGTACATCCCACAGCTACCATGGCTCACATTGAAGCCCAGGTGTATGTCCTCCATAGCTTAATACGGAACGTGTGTCACGCATCTTCTTGCTCGCCGATGGCTATATCTGGGCCGACCATCGACGTGGCGTGACAAGAAATGTCATTTATCTGGCGAGGTGACTCGCTTCCATTGACCCACGTCTTGATGCACCCGTACCAATGAAATAGTAAATTTTGATGTCATTGGATCAGCTTGTGAACCCAGAGTAGTCGTCTGATATGAACCCCCAGTTCAGTAACGTGCGCTCGGCGATTCTGCGCAGAACCTCCTCATTCCTTACCTTGTCAGCCCACCTAATTTTCAACATTCGTCTATATCACCACATCTCAAATGTTTCGATTCTGTTCTGTTCCGGTTTTGCCACAGTCCATGCTTCACTACAATACAATGCTGTGCCCTAATCGCACATTCTCAGAAATTTCTTCCTCAAATTAAGGTCGCTTGGCCAGTAATGCCCTCTTTTCCATTGCTAGTCTGCTTTTGATGTCCTCTTTGCGCCGTCCGTCACTGGTTATTTTACAACCTAGAGAGCAGAATCCCCTAAATTCACCTACTTCGTAACCATCAATTCCGATGTTAAGTTTCTCGCTGTTCTCATTTTTGCTGCGCCTAATTACTTTGGTCTTTCTTCGATTTACTCTCAATCCATATTTTGTATTTATTGGACTGTGCATTCCATTCAGTAGACCAAGTAATTCTTCTCCACTTTCACTCACGATGGGAATGTCATCAGCGAATCGTATCATTGATATCCTTTTACACTGAATTTTATTTCCACTCTTGAACCATTCTTTTATTTCCATCACTGCTTGGTCGATGTACAGATCTAACAGTACGGGCAAAATACTACATTCCTATCTTACACCCATTTTAATCCGAGCCCTTCGTTCATGGTCGTCCACTTTTATTATTTCCTCCTGGCTCTTGTACATATCGTATATCATCCATCTCTCCCTATAGCTTACCCCTATTTTTGTCAGAATCTCGAAAATCTTGCACCATTTTACGTTATCGAACGCCTTAGTACTTCAGTACCCCACTTCTTTGCGTATTGATTCTTCTCTTAAGCTTCAGCCTACTCTTCATCACTACTGCATTGTGATCTGAGTCTGTATCCACTGCTTGGTACGCCTTGCAATCCAGTATCTGATTTCGGAATCTCAGTCTGGCCATGATGTAGTCTAAATGAAATCTTCCCGTAAGCCCCGGCCTTTTCCAAGTATTCCTCCTCCTCTGGTGATTCTTGAACACAGTATTCGCTATTACTAGCTGAAATTTGTTGCAGAACTTGGTTAGTAATTTCACCCCTCTCATTCCTTGTCCCAAGCCCATATTCTCCTGTAACATTTTCATCTCCCTTTACGTACTATATTAACCTTTCTCTATATTTTCATCTTTATCTTGCGACTATCATTGTCGGTGTTGGTTTGCTGCCGATTCTGACAAGGAAAACCCTATGACTAAACTGTTGACAGTAACACACTCTCTGCCCTATCGTCCTATTCATGACGAATCCTACTCCAGCTATACTGTTTTCTCGTGCTGTTGATATTACCCTATACTCATCTGAACGGAAATCCTTATCTTCTTTCCACTACACATCACTGACTCCTACTGTATCCAGACGGAGCCTTTGCATTTCCGTTTTCAGATTTTATGACTTCCATACCACGTTCAAGTTTCTGACATTCCACGCCCCGACACGTAGAACGTTATCCCTTCGTCCCTCAATCTTTTTCTCATGGTCATCTCCCCCTCTCTGAGATCCGAATGAAGGACTATTCCGGAATCTTCTGCCAATGGACAGATCATCATGACACTTTTCAGTTTCACGCCACATGTCCTGAGGATACACGTTAAGTGTCTTTAATTCAGTGGTTTCCATTGCCTTCTGCTTCGTGATGCCTTTGATCATTGGTGATTCTTCCACTTTTAGGGACAGTATCTCATCCCGAGGACAAGAGAATACCCTAAACCTCCGTCTTCTGCTCCGCCCTCTTTGGAAAGCCGTTGACAGAATGAGGGTGACTTCTTTAAGGGAAGTCTTCGACCGGCAATGTGGCATATAGGGCCAAATTCTGTCCAATTGGCGAGTTAGATATTCAAAATCTCGAGATGGTTAGGCCGTGCCCATAATGCCCCAAACGTTCCGAGTTGGTGAGAGATCTGGTGAACTTGCTGATCAAGGTAGGGCTTGACAAGCACGAAGACAAGCGGGAGACACTCTCGCCGTCAGCGGGCGGGCATTAACTTGCTGAAATGTAAGCACAGGATGGCTTGCCTTGAAGGGTAACTAGATGGGACAGTTGACGTACCCCTGTGATGTAAGGGCACTGCGGATAACAACCAAAGGAGTCCTGCTTTCAAAATAAATGGCATCCTACACTGTCAGTCCTGTTTGTAGAGTCACAGAGTGCGTGACAATTAGGTTGGTATTCGGTGTTCGGGACGTTTCAAGACACGTCTTCGACGTAGTATTTCATTGCTAGCAGTAGAATTATCTTCAGTGATGAGACCCGCTTTGAACTGAGCCCTAATGACCAACGCGTTAGTGATATGCTCAGTTTGTGAAGCTCTTTCTCTTGAATATATCATCGAATTGTTTATAAAATTGTGATCATTTGATTGTTTTTTTTTTTGTAGATGTGCATTGCATCTATCGAGTTCCATTCCATTCAGATACTTACTTCGTGGTGCATCGTTTTCTTTTCTGCCTTTGAGTGCATTAGAGAGCCTTGATCGAACCTACCGGTAACATATTTAGTGGCTCGCCCCTGAATTGCTTCGATGTCTGCCTTTAATCCGACCTGGCGGGGTCCCGGAAACTCGATCAGTACTCGATAATGGGTCACAATAATGGTATACTTGTGGTCTCCTCACTGATGAATCACAGTTTCCTAAAACTCACCCAATAAAGCGAAGACGACCATTCGACTTACGAACTATAGCCCTTAGATTTCATATCGCCTCGCAACATTACACCTACATATTTAATCGAGCAGACTGTGTGAAGTAGCACAGTAATGCAGTATTCAAAATGTAAGGGACTTTTTTCTGCTTTTCTTCTGCGTTAAGCTACATTCTCCCACTTTAGAACCAACTGCCATTCATCACACCAACTAGACATTTTGTCTACGTCATCTTGTATGCTGCTACGGTCACTCACCAATATCACCTCCCCATACACCATACCATCATCAGCAAGTAACCGCAGATTGCTGCTCACCCTGTCCGTCAGATTATATGTGTATAATAGAGAACCACAGCGGTTCTGTCACACTGTCACAGTTCTAGAGCCACTCACATTGCTGGGAATCTATTCCGTATACTTGTATCTCCTTTAACAGTCTGCAGTGGGCACCGTGTCAAACACTTTCGGATACCTAGGAATATGATATCTGCCTGTTGGGCTTCATCGATAGATCACAGGATATCATGTGAGAAGTGGGCCACCTCAGATTAGCACGACCGATGCTTTCTAAAACAGTGGTGGTTTGTGGACAGAAGCTATTGATTATATTCGGCGCAGAATATGTTGAAGAATTCTGGAGCAAACCGATGTTAAGGATATTTGTCTGTAATTTGGCGTATCAGTTCTTTAGCCCGTAATTTTTCCTCCTATCTATGTAATTATGTAATTATGTAGTTCTCAATTCGTTCGAACAATCAATCATTCATAATAGGAAACACAGCCATAGCTCAGTCACTCAAAATGATTCACAAATTTTACTTGTTAGAATGAAATCAGGCTATGATTCTTCTTCTCTGCAGGCTCGTGCTTTGCGCCAGTCTGCTAATCTGTACAAATAAAATGCCTCGTATTTTTGGGAGTGTTGTATAATCAGTTGGGAAACCTCAGATCAAGCGGATATTTGGCTTTGATGAAGTTTAACCTTCCGAAGAAGTGATGGAGCTCTTGGATTATAAAATGCAGGTTCGAATCCAGTCTTTCGGAAGTTCCCTTCTGATCAACAACTACGCAATATATCGATGAATATCATTAATTCTCAACTGTCAAATAATTTAAATTGTTACAGCCCTTTTGTATGAAGGAGGAATATTCCCTTTTAAACGTACAGTTTCGTATCAGTTATCTTTTGTCATAAATCTCAGTATTCAGATTACAATTCTTCAAACAATGCTCAGGCTAATCGGCACGAAGACAATCTCGGAAGCTTTTTTCTAACAAACACCAGAGAGAGTACTACAAAGAATAATTATGCGCTAATGGCATAGCTATTGTATGAAACTACTTTGCACATGGATTCTGCGAGTATGATGATAGAAAATTAGTAAACGTCATTCAAGGGTATGATTGTATCAGAATAATTCATCGAATATAAAGAGATATTACAAGGCGTTCTTATATACGGGAGGTCCGCCCTGATAGCTGAGTGGTCAGCGCGGCAGTCTGCCAAAGAGCCTGGGTTCGATTCCCGGCTGGCTCGGAGATTTTCTCCGCTCAAGGACTGGGTGTTGTGTTGCCCTCTTTATCATTTCATCATTATCAGTGGAAGGCAACAGGAGACCACCACTGGAATCACTTCCCTAGACGCTCATGCGGGGGACCTCTCTGACGAGGCTTCCCCCATGACAAGATCTGCCGTAAGGCAGAACACAAAGTTCTTTTTATTTTTTTTATTTTTATTTTTTACACGGGAGTCACCTCCACTTTTCTGCAATCGCATGTGACTCTTCGGAGAACGGGAGACTCGCCATGAATGTGAGTGAAGTAACGGGCCAGTAACGCACATTACTCCCTGTAAAACCGAATTGGCATTCCATCCTAATCTGTCGACTTATTTTCAACTCATTATGTTGTTTATCTAGGCTAGAGCAGTCTATTATCAAGTACGCTCTGGCTCTGAGCACCATGGGACTTAACTGCTAAGGTCATCAGTCCCCTATAACGTAGAAGTACTTAAGCCTAACTAACCTAAGAACATCACACACATCGACGCCCGAGGCAGGATTCGAACCTGTGACCGCAGCGGTCGCGCGGCTCCAGACTGTAGCGCCTAGAACAGCACGGCCACTCCGGTCGATTATGTACGCCATACGAGACTCTGTGCGATGGTCAAACGACGGTATGTTTGTACAACCCTGTTGTGAGAACGATTTCTTAAACGTCAAATTTAAAACTTCAGATTTCCTCTT
Organism: Schistocerca americana; assembly: GCF_021461395.2. Taxonomy (NCBI): domain Eukaryota; kingdom Metazoa; phylum Arthropoda; class Insecta; order Orthoptera; family Acrididae; genus Schistocerca; species Schistocerca americana. Next base: position 375,385,279 of record NC_060124.1, on the reverse strand, counting down.
GTGGACTTGTATTGCCACGCCATATACGTTTAGTGAGCAGCTGGATAGCAGCCTTCGACTCGCTTAGCGACTTTTCGCAGGACCTGAATATTCTCAGATTCTCGACTAGGTCCTTTGCTAAGGTATGAAGATGGCAGACCTAGTATGATACGCACATCGATGTTTTAGAGACACCTGAGTCTCTATTAAGTTTTACGTGTCGTTGTTTACCCGTTCTCTTGTTCATAATTTCTCTACTTCCATCATACTGGAAGTAAATGAGTGTCGAAGTAGGACGCTACCAACTGCGTATCTGCCCTAGAAAAAATGCTCTCGTAACCTTCTTGACTGACTTATTAAGTATAGAAACCATCGTCGCTATGGTGACATCATGAACACCAGTCCCTGTCTCGATACTGACACCTTCGATGACGTCAGGCATGTTTGCAACTACAAGGTCTACTATATTTCACAGAGTGTGGGCTTTCGAACTAAGTGCTCAAGAATGTTTTCGGAAAACGTGTGCAAAATTACTTCGCGAAATTGTCTGTCCTTAACCCCTAATATAAATCTATAGACTTCCCTGTCTATACCCTATAGGTTAAGATCGCCTCCAACTAATACTGCTTGATCTGAGTATTTCCTCGCCACTGATCATAGACTTCGCTTGAATTATTCTAAAACTGTCACGACCGAATCGAGTAGCCTGTTTAAATATCCGACAGTTAACTTGATTTCAAAAAGACCTGTTATACGCGTCCAGATAACTTACAGTCAAACACAAAATCGACCTTCTTAGAGACAATATTTTGGTGGCTACAATGAACACTCCTAGTCTTATGGCGTCTAATATGTCTTCTTGTTCCACAATGCCACGTTGATTATTTCTGTTTTTACTAACGATTTATTCCATACCGTTTTAATCACTTCCTCACTTCGTATTTTGAGGGTCCTCTTAATTTTTAACCTCGAGCTGTAAAATGACCTTATTGTGTACATCTTGGAAGGCGAAAGGAATATATATTTTGAATAATGTTATCATTTTTGAAGAGAGGATGTCGGAATGATTGTTAGCTAGTTAACTTGTTCAGCGCTGAGAGAAACACCACTCCACTTCCCTGAGCCATACAGTTTGGTTTTATAGAAACTCTCTGTTCAAACTGTACCCTTTCCAAATCATTGTTCACTTCGTTAAGCATAGTATTGCTCTGACCAATGTTTGTGTGAACACCACGCGAAATTTTACTCTGTCTTTTTGAATTCGATCTTCATTCTAAAATTGATGACTTGGAATATCATTTCATGGAAAAATAAGGAAACGTATCATGAAAGGTTTCGTTTGGAGTGTGGCCCTATACGGATGTGCAACTTGGACAATTGGAAGAGAAAAGACGGATAGAGGCCCTGGAGATGTGGTGCTATAGAAGGATGATCAAGATCAGCTAGAGAGACAAAGTAACAATTGAAGAGGTGCTTAGAAGAGTACAGGAAACCAGATCTCTGTGGAGGGACATCCAGACAAGAAGAAACAAACTTGTAGGACACATCCTATGACACAACAACATCATTGGAACAATAACAGAAGAAGCTACTAAGGGAAGGAATCGGCGGGGGCGGCCAAGGATACCATACAAGCAACAGATCATGAATGACGTTGGATGTAACAAGGAAATGAAGAGGAAGGCAGACAGAATAGAGGAATGGCGCTCTGTTGTAGACCAACCTCAGCGTTGAACACTAAAAGAAGAAAAATAGTTGCTCTCCCCAATCCATTGTTAGAAGAAGGTTTATCATTACTCATTACCACAACGCACCATGCGGTATGCAACCGTCTGAATACTTATTTAGAAACAGAAATATAGCATAGCACCTGCCTCTTGCTGTTTGCTGTTGCGCTTTCGAGAAATCTGGAACTGTCTTGTCAAGACACGAGGTAAGTAGAAATTTTGATTAGGGCCAAATAACTGTTTTACTTCAATTGCACATTATATATAAAGACAAATTTTATTCAGAGCAGTTAGGTTCTGTTTAGTCAAACGTTAGCATTCGAGTTTAACTCGTGGGTACATAGTTTTGGTAGTACGTGGATTTTTCTATACATTACGAGGTAAATCTGGGCTAAATTTCAAACAAAGCTCCATTGTGGGGAGGTTTCAAACACTCAGATTATTTAAACCCGTACTGCTCCGAGTTCTTGCACAGCTTGTGTTTCTTACATGCACGAAAGTGTATTCCAGAAGTTCAGTTGCAGAAACAAGTTCTTCATATCTGCGGCTGATACCAATGTTGATTAAATAGACCTGTCCACTATCGATAATGCTTCTTCGATATTTAATGTGTAGTTTAGCGGCACACTCGTATCTAGTCCACATATAACAACATTTAGCACTAGCCCTTTTTTCGATTTTGTTTCAAGTTATGTATCCATTCCCTGCAATAAAAAAATGGCTCTGAGCACCATGGGACTTAACATCAGTCCCCTAGAACTTAGAACTATCTAACTAACCTAACTAACTAACCTAACTAACTAACCTAAGGACATCACACACATCCATGCCCGAGGCAGGATTGCATCCTGCGGCCGCAGTGGTCGCGCGGTTCCAGACTGAAGCGCCTAGAACCGCTCGGCCACACGGGCCGGCTCCCTGCAACAGTTATGCTACAGATTCGGCCTCCTTCCTCACTTTCCATTTTTTTAAAAAGTCCTTGATATTTACGATTTCAATATTAATACGGGGGAGCATGAAAAAGTTTCTCTTCGAGGGCGTTGGTACACCGTATGTGCAATTCAGCGCGAATCCGATCCTGGTGTATACGCACCGGCATGTAGGCAAATAGTTAGTTTGGCCTTAGAAAGGAAATTTTTTGATCGTTCCTTATGTCAATATTAAAACTCACAGCTATCGAAGGTTTTCTTGTCGAAAGTGAGGAAGGAGGCGGGATCTGTAGGACAAATTTGCACGAAATGGACATCTTACTTAGTACTCAATCCTGATTTAGGAAAACAAACTCTAAAACACTCACTGTTTTTCGGTATACGGAAAAAAAAACAAACTGCGGATGGAAACCCATGTCCAAATACGCCATCCATTGAAACAACAGAGCGCCACTTTCACAGGAGACAAGGCCTTCCACTAACTGTTGCGTAACAGTTAGTGGAAAGTCCAAATTTATATACTGATAAATAAGAATGCAAGGAACTGATGTATCCATTAATAACAGAGCTACTATTCCATGTAGGCTTTCACGGCCGGCGTCTTTATCAGTAAACTCTTCCGGGCTAAGTTGCCGTGGTCGATCTGTAGAACTTCTTCTCCCTGACGTTTCGTTCTCAACTACGGAGAACAATACATACGTGTATAATAGTGCGACGTCCTCGCTGGCACGCTTGTTTCACCAAATTTTATATCGTGCTAGCGAGGACGACGCACTATTATACACGTATGTATAGAGAGGCAATTGAAATCCACAAACATCAATACAATTTTAATCGTAAAGAAGAATGATTAAAATTGGATAAGATATGGCAGTCAACGTTGCATCAATCACGTGACAATCGATTGCCTGCAATCGAGAGAACAGACGATAGCCAGAGACAGCTGCACATCGACGCCACGTGACGTGTGGTGGCGCCCCCTACGATCTCTATATAACCGGCAGCCCCAGCTCCTAGCAGCCAGTCGTCGACTCACCTCGGATGATGTTCTCCGTAGTTGAGAACGAAACGTTAGGGAGAAGAAGTTCTACAGATCGACCACGGCAACTTAGCCCGGAAGAGTTTACTGATAACAGAGCTACTAGTTTGGTAGATGAGGATAGTGGTCTTTCTACTAGCTGTAGTTGCTTGAAAATGTATAGAAAAGAGACGATCACTTTCGGTAAGAAATACCTTATTATTTTCGTACGCAGACTTGCCCACTAGATTTACAGCTTCCCGTCTCTTTTTCTTGTTCTCATTTTTTTTCTGCTTACAGGCCAAAGGCGTAGCGCCAGCGAAATAACTTGCCATAAAAGGTTTCTCAGATTCGAGAGTGGTCGTATCGATCGCAATAAATCTATTTTATATAAGCGAAAGTTTTATGGCCGGGAGAGGATATATTAGCTGCCGCATAATTCTCTCGTGTGTGCGAAATTCCTGCCTCGGCAGACGCCGGGCGGCGGTTTATTGAAATTCCTGGGGCGGCGTGCAGGTGCCTGCTGCTGCTTCCGGGCTTCCGCCGTTGCTGCCGCCGCCGAGGATACGTTCTGCCCGCCCGCTCGCGCGCGCGCCGGCGACAGATAATAAAATGCCCCTGACGTGACACGCCTGACGGCCGACTCGCAGTTCGGTTTTCCGCTTGATTAAGGTTCCGAAAGGGAGCGCAGCAAAGCTTCCATACGTATTTCGAGGAGGAGACCGTTATTCTGCCCTGCGCTCTGTATTCTGACGTTGTCTGAGAGATAATAAAAACTCCTCTCTCCTCATGTTTATCTACATCTGTGCTGCCTTTTCTGGAACCCGATTTTCGGTCAGTTAGTATTATGCCAATTAAAAGTATTACAAAGTGGTGATAGTGGTGGGGGGGGGGGGGGGGGGGCGGCCGCTGTAGCCGAACAGTTCAAGGCGCTTCAGTCAGGAACCGCGCTGTTGCCACGGTTCTAGGTTCGAATCCTGCCTTGGGCATGGTTGTGTGTGATGACCTTAGGTTAGTTAGGTTTAAGTAGTTCTATGTCTAGGGGACTGATGACTTCATATGTAAAGTCCCATAGTGCTTAGAACCAAGTGTGAACAAAGTGGTGGGATTGTTTCCCATCCTGCTAAAACATCTATATAAATAACTTGCTGCATAGCTGGACGTGTCCACTGTCCACTGCTATTACTCCATTTCCTCCTCTCCACCCCCTCCCCCTCTTCCATCACCTCTGCTACCTCAACCTCTGTCCATCGCCTTCTCTCCTCTCGCTCTGTCCACCTCACCCACCACCACTCTTTGGCTGCCTCATACTACCCCTCTCTCAATCCATCTGCTACTCCCCCATCCATCGACTCGTCCCTTCTCTCATTCTATCTCATCCATCCCTGTCCATCTCTTCTTCCCTTTCAAAATCCATTCCCATCTCCCTGTCCATCTCCATCTCTCAGCCTGTCTCAGTCAATCTCTTCCACTCTCCCCTTCCTCTGTCCACCTCTTCCTTTCTCCAATCTGTGTACATTTCGCCTTCCATCCTCAATGTCCTCTTGCCCCTTCGACCCTCTTTCTCCTCCTGCCCCTTCACTCTCTCCATCTCTTTCTCCCTCTCTATCTCCTCCTCCGTCTCTCACAGTCCATCTAAACCTCCACGTCCTCTTCCATTACTCTGTCGTTTCCTCCATCCTACTTTCCCCTCCTCATTTACTAGGCTGGGCAGACTGGTGAAACAGCACAGGCGGCAAACTGTGGTGAAACTTACAACAGACTTTAATGCTCGGCAGAGTACAAGTGTGTCTGAACACACAGTGCACCAAACACAACTAACGATGGGCCTCCGCAGCCGACGACCTACACATGTGCCAATGTTAACACCACGACATCGGCAACAACAACTAAATTCGGCACGAAACTATCGGCACTGGACGTTGGGGCAATGGCAGAGCGTTGTATGGTCTGATGCATCATGCCGATGGAGGGCGCGAATCCGGTGTCTTCCACGGGAACAACACCCTCGCATCAATACTGCGAGACGGAGACAAGCTAGCGGCGGCTCCATTATGCTCTTGGGACATTCACGTGAGCATCCATTGGTTCAGTGGAGCTCGTGCAAGGCACTATGACGGCCAAGGTGTATCGTACACTGGTTGCAGACCACCTACACCCCTTCATGACTTTCATATTTCCCGACAGCAGAGATATTTTTCAACAAGATAATGCGCCATGATAAAAGATCAGGAACGGTTCAAGGAACAAAGTGGTGACTTCCAATGGATGTGCTGGCTTCCTAACTCCCCACTTCTTAACCCAATTGAACATATCAGGGATGTGTTTGAACGTGTCATCAGAATTCATCCTCCCCCCCCCCCCCCCCCCCGGAATTTGCGGAAATTAGGTGACTTGTGTGTGCAAATGTGGCGCCAACACCCTCCCAGTGACCTATCGACGCTCACTGCTTCCATGTCACGATGCGTCGCCGCTGTTATCCGTGCCAAGGGTGGATATACGGCTATTAGGTAAGTAGTCATAATGTTCTGGCTGCAGTATATTGAGTGATGCATTTCGGTACTAACTGAGAAATGTCTCGCAAAAGAAATAGTAGTGAAGACCTAACAAATTAAAATATCATACTTGATGAGGCACTTTTTGAAGCAACTCTGTGGTTATGACATCATATCGCCCGAACAGTGTGTCGTACAATGATAAATGTTGTAGGTACATTCAGCGGCATTTGTGAAGACTGTCTGGGAAATTTGTTGTGAATATGTTTAGTAGTAGAGAAGTAATAGATTAAAAAGTCACGCAAGATGCGACAGTTTCTCAATCATCTCAGTGTTTATGATGTAATATGTCCCGAACTATGTGTCTTACCACGATATAATTTTGAAGTGACATTCAGTAGTGTATGTGAATATTGACTACAAAATGTGTTAGGAACAGATTTAAAAGCAAAGACGTAATAAATTAAAACGCCGTGCTCCATGCGGCAATTTCACTGCATGAACATTGAAAATGTAGTAAGCCATAATCTTTTCTCCTTTCACTATTTTGTGGGGGTTGTTAACCAGAAAATGTTTCATAGAAGACTGAAGCTGTGTTTAAAATTTGTTGCAAGGCTCTCAGTGCTCCAGTCTCAAATACTGAATGAATAAAGTTTGGGAATTCGCACGTCAACTTTGACAGATACATAGTTCTCACCCACAAAGCAGTTCTCTCCAGAGAGTTTGGCTGAAATTGGTCCAGTGGTTAAGGAGGAGACGTGAGACATACGCACATACATACATACATACATATAGACGTCCATCCACATTTATAATATGTGTAGATTCAAACATAGTTGGGTGATTTTGGGTTCATAAATTTTTTAATTTGACATTTTCGTCGTCAGCGAAGACTACACTTGCATGCGCTGTATAATAAAAAGTGCCTGGTTACCAACCAATGGACATTAATATGGTTTGGATCACCTTTCGCCATTGTGACGGGTTTAACTTTCTCTAGAGACGCAATGAATTGTCCGCGCGTGTATCAGCAATCCATTCTTTCTCAAGAGCTGAAACTAGAGAATTTTGCACAGGAAGCCGCCATCTGGAGCGAAGTCGACGTTCTGATTCACCACGAAGGTGTCCACTGGGTGCAGATAGGGGCTCTTGCTAATCCAGTCCATTTCAGGGATGTCGTTGGCCACAAATCATTGCCTCACTGATGCTGATTTACGACAGGGTACATTATCGTGGTGATATAAACAGTCAACGTCTCTAAACTGATCCTCTTCTATACACAGTACATGATGCTGTAAAATAGCTTCACGTGATTCCATATTTCGAGTTTCCTCAAGTGCAGTACTGGGACCTCATCCTAACCACGGACCGATTACGTGACACCAACTCCTCTGTAATTCCCTGTTGGTACTATGCACGTCGGCAGGTAGCGTTCTTCAGGTGTTCGCGAAACCCAAACCCTTCCATCAGATCGCTACAGGATACAGCGTAATGGATCACTCCAAATCACCTTGTTTCTAGTTGTCCACTGTCCGGTGGTGTTGCACGATATACAACTGTACGAGTCGCTTGACATTAACTACAGAAATGTGCGTCTTATGAGGAGCTGATTGATCACGGAATCCCATTCTTCTTAAATCCTTACGCACAGTCGTTGCGATAGTAGGACTGCTCTCAGCACTTTGGAATTGACGGGTGATTCCTTCCGCTGGCTTGAAGCGGTTTTTTTTTACGACCACCTCCGCGGTGCTCTACGGTTTCCGTCCACCAGCAGACAGAGGTGTCCGGACTCTGTTGGTCGGGTTATGTTAATACTCTGCAATCCCGTTTTAAGTCCATGGTAGAGGACACTTGGTGTTGTAACCATGCCACCCTTCCTTCTCGTTCCGATCGCATGCAGTGCATCAGGAGGATGAGTGCTAGATCGTGCGAAGTGTGATTAGTCTAATCTTGTCTTCGCAGTCTCTGTGTGAGCGGTACGAGTTGGCTGGTTTCAAGGCTCTTCACTCAGTACTGCTTCCTGAAACTGTGAGTAGACCTCTGTGCGACAACTTGTGTCTATCTTCAAGCGTCTGCCGTTCCTCAGCATGCCTTTGTCTCTCTCAGGCGAATAAGAAAATCCTCTGACCATTCATGCTGCCCTACTTTGTATATTTTCGGTATCTCCTGTTACTCCTCTTAGGTATCGGTCCTACACACTTGAGCCGTGTTGTGAGACAACTCGCACAGGTGTGACGTATGCACTCTTTTGTGGATTGTATACTCCCCGTATCCTACCAATGAACTTTATTCTGTCACCTATTGTACCTAAAAGTGAGCCTACATCATTACTCTATCTCCTACCCAACATAACGATATATCCGTAATTTGACGTTCATCACATTTGTAGTCGCATTTTTGCAAACTACTTTTGCTCTACATTTTCTTATAAAAGTATTTAGAATTGAAGCCAAATGAGGAAGAAACGGCAGTGCGACTTCATATCCAAGGTACCAACAACACCTCTAACGTAAAGGCATTACCATCTCATTGACGTAAAATGAACGTGTAGCTCTAAAGGTGACGTCGTGCTTCAAATATTACAGCAGTCAATATTATTGATTTTAAACAAGCTTTTTTCATGGTGTTAATAGGCCAGCATTGTATAACGTACTAAAGGAATTGGGCGTCATTGGCAAGCTATGATGGTTAGTAGAGTTAACAATGAAGGACGCAATGAAAAAATTAAAAGCGAACAACAAAATGACCAATACCTTTAATTTTACAGGTAGAGTGACACAAGGCGATGATCTCTCTGCTGTCCTATGCAGCTTAACACATCATAATCCGATACAAAAAATAGGCAAGAAAGGAACAATAATGCTGAAATCCAGTCCGATATATCCATATGCAGATGATTCTGCACTTGTTGCAAGAGATATAAACACCCTTAAGGAAATATACCGAATAATTGAAGGAGAAGGAGCAAAACATTGGACTACGGTAACAAAAATAACACCAAATACACGGTAATGACAAGTTCTGACGCAATAAGAACACCAGACGACATGAAGACCTCTAATAATTCTGCAGCTATCAACTGGTTCCATTATTTAGCCGTCCTCTTAATCAGCGATCACAATACGAGGCAAGATATTAGAGACAGGATAAAAGTAGGAAACAGAGCCTATTACGCAAACTTACAGCTATTCCAAGAATTCTCTAGTTACAAGATCAATCGAGTTAAGTGTATACCGTTCCCTTATGCGACCTGTTGCCACAAATGGGTCATAAATATGTACGATGACACAAGAAGATATGAACAATATAAGAGCACTTGAAAGCAAAATTCTACGAAAAATGTATGGGCCCGTGAGAGAGGCAGGGGGCTGGAGAATAACGTTTAACCATGAAATACAAGGTTAAGGTACAGCTGAATTTCATAAATGCCGAAGAATACGCTAGTCAGAACATATGAAGAGGATGACACATGATAGGATGTTAAAACAATAATGAAAGGTAGATTGCATTCCACCAGAAGGGAATACAGAAAAAAATCTATTTTATTTTCTGTTATCCTCCTCTACTATTAGCCTATTTATTGCGCCTCATTTACTGCAAATAAATCCACAAATTTCAAATGGTTCAAATGGCTCTGAGCACTATGGGACTAAATTTCTGAGGTAACCAGTCCCCTAGAACTTAGAACTACTCAAACCTAACTAACCTAAGAACATCACACACATCCATGCTCGTGGCAGGATTCGAGCCTGCGACCGTAGCGGTCGCGCGGTTCCGGACTGTAGCGCCTAGAACCGCTCGGCCACTTTGGCAGGCCACAAGTTTCTGTAGTTTATGGGCAAGCTGTGTAAGACAACTCTAATCTGGAAGTCGATATAGCTAACGAAAATACATTTACTTAGTCTTGCAGTGACTAAGAAGACTATAGCAAACAAAATGATTTGGATACACATAAAAAACTGAAGGCTGTTAGGAGATTATGAAAGATGCGTCTCTGTGATAGAGAACGGGTTTAGATAGCTCTTGAATTGTGGTGCAGTTTATGGGTATGATGCATATCTCTCAATTTGCTAATACAAATTGTGTTAGGCCCAGGACGCTTTAAGTGATCATTCAGCATGAGAGCCTTGGAAGTTGAAGGTGACATTTTTGAAGATACTGAATGATTAAAGTCAGTTGAAGATGATTTTAGCAAAGTTATTACTTATTTTTTTCTACTTAGGGTACTTACCAAATACGGTAAACTCAACATTATTTCTAGGCAGTTAATTACACCATATTTTTCTGCGTAGTATAGTTACTATATACAACAATATGTGACATAATGAAGATTAAATGGATGGTTCAGTAGCATACATAGCAGGACACTGACGCAAGTATAAATGAAGAAATCTTACCTAAACGGCTGTGTACTGCTGTGCAGCAAAATACTGCGAGGTGTGAATTATAAATTTTTAAAGTTTAATCCCAGCCGATAAAGGCCAAATAGGCCGATGTGGTGATTAAGCAATCCACTGGTCAGTACTATTGACATTACCTCAAAACATTCCGGACAGACGGGGTTGCTACACCTGTCACGACCAAATGAAATAGAACTACTAACACAGGAACACAGTATGACCCAAAGTGAGGTAATCTCCGGCCGGTGTGGCCGAGAGGTTCTAGGCACTTCAGTCTGGAACCGCGCGACCGCTACGGTCGCAGGTTGGAATCCTGCCTGCGGCTTGGATGTGTGTGATGTCCTTAGCTTAGTTAGGTTCACGTAGTTCTAAGTTCTAGGGGACTGATGACCTCAGATGTTCAGTCCCATAGTGCTCAAAGCCATTTGAACCATTTGAGGTAATACTTTGTAACTCAGAGCACAACCGAGAAAGAAACACGTTGCCAATGTAACCGTGTCTAGTACCCCACGTTTGCCGTAGGGCGAACTGGCAAAATTTGACAGTACGAGGAGTATGGAAAACCTACTTGTCCTCTGCTCCCTCCGTCACCCCCCCCCCCCCCCCTCCTACACACACACACACACACACACCATCCCGTAGGATTAAGTTGGAAGCGTTGCTATAGGGGTCTAGTCAATCGAGTTTAGGGGTCAAGGCATTAAGTCCTAACTCATTGAGTTCTGGCACAACGCGCGCCGGTGTCCGGACAGTTGCCACGGTTTTACCTGCTCCGAAGGGTTCGGTCCCTTGCCTCCCCCCCCCCCCCCCCCCGCCCCCTCCGCCACCTCCTCCTCACCCGCTCGCCCAGTTTGCTTTCGAAGTTCTTAACGTGACCATCAGTATGATCAGTATGGAAGTTATTACAACGAACAAGGGCAGGCCTCCTGCTCATTACAAAGGTTACGCGTACCTTAAACAGAGGGAATCTCAAGAAGGTGTTGTTACATGGATGTGCTTACGCCGAAAAACGGAACATTGCAAGGGAAAGCTGCTTTCGAGGAACGGAGAAGTGCTGAGCGTATTAGAACATCTCTGTGGACCATCTGACGATGCAGCTCTGAAAGTGAGAAAGCAAGTGGAAAGAGCGAAGAGAAGGTCTCGAGAAGAAAGTACACAGATATCGGAGATATACGTTGATGAAATGCGAAATCTACATAATAAAGTGTATGACTTTGTTACAGTGATGCCTAATTCAGAATCTATGAAGAGAACCATGCATCATCGATGGAGTCAAGAGTGGGGGAACCAACAAGAGCCTAAGAACTCTTATGAAATTGATCTTCATGAAGATCTATTAAAAACGGGAGATGGCAGTAGTTTTCTTCTGGAAGACGATAGATCAGAGGTGAGCATAATGATTTTTGGTGGAAGCAAAGGAAAAGAAAGTTTAAAAACATGTTCCCATATTTTTATGGATGGAACATTTAAGAGATGCAGCAAGCAGTTTGCACAGAACCACACCATACACGTAGACTTAGGAGGCCCGAATAAAGAAACAAACATTCTTCCTACTGTATTTGCACTACTCCCTAACAAGAAGAAAGATACATATGTTCGTCTGTTTCGTCTGATAAAACAGGCAGTCTCTGAGTGGTGTCCTAAACAAGTAAAGATGGACTTTGAGGCAGCTGCGATATCGGCCATTCGTCAAGTTTTTCCCACAACTGAAATAAATGGATTCTATTTCCATGTGAAGAAGAGTTTATGGAGAAGAATTCGAGTTCTCGGTCTAACTGAGGAGTACCGCTAGAACGAGGATTTAAGACTTCGCGTCAGCATGTGTGCAGCGCTGGCAGTTGTAAAACCGGAGGAAGTAAGCAATGGATGGATTGAGATTCATGCATAAGCTCCTGATAACGGAAGGTTCTCTCAATTTTTTGACTACTTTGTGGATAACTGGCTAGAGAATGAGGATATCGCAATAGAAATGTGGGACTGTTACGGAAAAAGGCACCGAACGACGAATGCTGTTGAAGAGAGGCACAACAAAATAAATAGTATTATTGGAATCCCTCACCCTAAAATCAACTATTTGGTGGAGTGCTTGAAAAAGGAAGCAGACCTCACAAACTGCATGTACATGAAATTGGAAATGAATCTTGAAGATAAGAAGACGAAGAAGAAGTACTTGAACCTGGACGACAAGATAGAGAGAATCGTAAAGAATTATGAAGAGACTGGCAACATTAGGCCTTGCTTGAAAGCCATTGCCCATATTCAGAAACTGGACTAAAATACGTTAAAAATAATGTATTAAAAACTATGAAGACCACTGAGTCCTCGCAGGTTACTGAGATAAAATTATTAAAACACTGAAGCAGCATTATCGGAGCTAATATTAAGTTGTAATTGTAAGTAGAGTGTACATTAGTTCAGCGTGTTTAGGCTGATTTTACACACGCCAGAATGGTAGATGCTGATTTATCATTTTCACGGTTCACAGCCTGTGCAAAGTGTGATGCGAACCAGCATTTAATGTAAAAATTAAAAAGTGTTTCAAGCCTCACAAAAGTATCCCTATTGTTGTCACGTTAAGATAACTTTTTTCTACCTTCCAATATTATGGCCATACTATTAAATAATTGTGAGTTCTAAAATAATTTTCTGAAGCTTCAGAATCGCATGGTTAGTTAAACTGATAGTATGCGCTTTCGTAAAAGAAAATGGGGACTGAACCTTTGAATTGCACCTAAAATTGACATCCCAAAACTGATCTGTTGCTAAGGTTGACAATTTTGGCACCTCAAACATTTTTTTATTTAGATTTAGCTGCAAACATTTATAGTAGATCTAAATCTACTTAAGTACATTTAGATATAGTCCTTTAAAAATTAAAATTTCTTACTAAATTGTTGATTATCTTTAAACAGGTCAGTAAAATCAGGGAGCTTACTACTGAAAATTAATTGTTACTAAAGAACATCAGAAACAAATATATTAGACCGACTTTTCTTATACATTAGAGACATTTTGAAAAGATATTTGATCATTTCCTCTGTCACTGACAGTGTAATTTCAGTTGCTGTACCACACCATGGATATGTACTTCTAAATTATGTTTGCAGCTGTTCTCATTTCGAATTATGGAATATTTACTTCGTCTTCTTTGTTGGAGGAATTTCAGAAAATGCATTTAGTAACTCCACTTTATTGGCACTGTCATCAGTAACATTACCGTCGCTGTCGCGCATTACTGAGCCTTTCCGCTGGTTTACTTAACATGGGACCAGTAACTCTTTGGATTTTCCGCCACATTTCTACAGCGAGTTTCGTTGTGGAAACTATTAAATCCAACTCGCATTGAAATCCGCACCAAATTTCGAGCCTCAGTAAAACTTCACCAATCTTGGAGATTTTGCGTTCGTCTAAATTATACGTGCCCTTTGCGGTGCTCCTGCAACAGCTTTCTGTCGTGTTTTGTGTACCACGGGGGATCAGTTCCGTCTCCTATTAATTTATTTGGTATGAATATCTCGAGTGCTGTTGTTACTATTTCTTTGAACTTAAGCTACATATGGTCTTCATTTTTTATTTTGGAAGGATTGGAGACTATCTCTTAGAAAGACGTCACCCGAATTTTTAACTGCTTTTATAAATCGATATATTTCGCGTTTAGTTTTGGTGAATTTCTTTGTTACAGAAGTGAGCCTCTGTACGACTGCGTGTTCACTAATCCTTGTATCCGTCGTGATGATCAGGATTATTTGTGGCTAAGAGGTCAAGTGTGTTTTCGTAACCATTTACAATTTGAAAGGCCTCGTCAACTAATTGTTAAAAATAATTTTTTTAAAAGCATTTAGAACAATTACGGAAGTTGTTTTCTATTTACAATAGGGTATGAAAATGTATTTTTGTCAACATGCGGAAGTTAGATTGAAGTAACTGCCAACTATAATTGTATTAGTAGGGTACCTATTTGTGATGAGACTCAAGTTTTCTTTTCTTTGAACTGTTCAGCAACTGCTTTATCTAAGACAGGGGGTCAGTAAATGGAGCCAGTTATTAATTTATTCCGGTTGTCGAATATAACCTCTGCCCATACTAAGTCACAGGAACTATCTGCTTCAAAGTCGATTGTGAGCTTACATTATTTTTCCTTAAGTTGTCCATCTTGTTTCTGTTGTAGTGCAGATAATTACAATTACGGCTTTTCCCTCCAGAACCTAAGATGCTTTCTCTGTGACCCTGTAAATCCCAGAACTAAACAATGTAGAACAACAACGTACGTTACAAAAAATGGTTCAAATGGCTCTGAGCACTATGGGACTTAACATCTCAGGTCATCAGTCCCCTAGAACTTAGAACTATTTAAACCTACCTAACCTAAGGACATCACACACATCCATGCCCGAGGCAGGATTCGAACCAGCGACCGTAGCGGTCGCGCGGTTCCAGACTGAAGCGCCTAGAACCGCTCGTCCACACCGACCGGCCGTACGTTACAAGCGTAGCATCCTGTATCACTTCATTTCCTTATTTCTAACATTTTACAATTGTAAGTCGAGTTTAGATGACATTGCAATCATAGATGTTCTTATCTCCATTTAGTGAACGTGCCTTCAGTTATGTTTTGAACATTGTCCCGCTACACTTTATTAACTAATGTTTTTAGAGAGTAAATTAGTATGGAGTATGTCGTTCTTCTTTTCAAACATTCACAAACCAATTTATTCTTTCCCTATTATCTTTTGAGTATGCAGTTGTAGTAATTAAAGTAGGCACAAATGTAGTGACAAAAAAGAAATGATTAGTGTACATTTGCATTCTCGTTTCATCGTTCCTTTCTTGTTGCTCCCATGCCGATGGACTGTTTCTATCGCAATCAGTAATCGTGAAAGGAAGCTACCGTACAGACAGAGAAATCTGTATTTATACTTGGCAGAACTAATTACATACTGACATAATTGTCGGCATTGCTTTCGTTTCCCAAAAGTTATAAATATTTCGATTTCGGAAAAGAAGCTCTATATTTGGCCAAGATGTCGAAGAAGAAGGTCCCTTACGTACTGGTTGTATCGAGTAAGATGTGGAGACGGCGGTTTGAAAGCGGACAGAGGTAGTGCGAGGAAGGGCATCCCTTACTGAGGGATCGCTACTCAAGCTACCTGGCGAAGCGGCAAGTGTGGCAAATGTCCGGCGTGGCAAATGTCCGGCACTCCGCGCGCCATGCCAGTAGCGTAGCGGCTGGGGGACTTGGGGAGATTTCACCGGTGCAGAAGATAGTGTCTGCCTAGCTCCGCCATCAGAGAGGCTACGGCCGATGAACTGCAAATTGTCCAGGATCCGGCTCTCGCGGAGTCCTAGCCACGTAAACGTGATCTACCATCTTCCTGGTCTACCCCTGCTGGGTGACCGGGGGCACTGCTCCTCGGGATCAGGACATCTTTTGTTGGCTAACGCACCCAAGCACACGACATGGCGACAATGATTACGCGCAGGGGTACCAAGTCGGCCCAGATTTGGAGGACCTCAGTAGTTCGTGATCGTCTTCGCCTGCTTGCGATACGGCGGCTGAAGACGCGACCCAGGGCAATGGACTTCTCCGGCGTGATCGGAGCGTCAGTGTATTCCGCCATCGACAGCGTTTGCACACACAAAGTACGACTTTGAGAGGGGTCGGGATGCTATATAAGACTCGCGAATAAACATCTGTCAGTGTTACCATTGTTCAACTGCACGGGCTGGCGTGAATCTTCCCTTTCCCTCAACATTTCTGCAGGCCCGGTTCGTTGCACTACATTCCGGGCACGTTAAATCCGAAACTGGAAAACATTGTAAAAAATTGTGGAATGTTTAATTTGAAGAGCGGATGTTATTAAACTCTTGCTTCTAGGAAAGGGCATCAATGAAAAACTTGTGATCGCAGGGCAACGAAACTCTGTGGGAGCGTTTGTGAGGACATGCGAAAGAGAAATAATAAATAAACCATTGAATGAAGTATGTTTTAATTTACGCAAGTGAGTGTAACATTCATTAATTGCGTACCATGTTTACGTTCCTGGTTACAAACATTGCTAAGTGTGACGACCATCTGCATCCAGGACATCCTGGAACCGCGCTGGAGATAACATCTCACAACTATTCGTAGCACTTTTCGAACGGTGGATTTCGGAATGTTCAGTTAACGTTACACAACTCCTGCACTGTTTGAAGATCGCTCAATGCCTCCATCAGTCTGAGCCATAGGAACTTCTTCAACACTTTTTAGTGTAACTGACCGTCGGCCTCACCCAGGAACAAGTCCAAAATCGCCAGTTAATTAGATATTCAGAATCATGTTCTTCAACCTTAGTGGGGAAAGAAGACGTCTCCGTATTCCTTTAATCGCGAAGAGCAACGGCACAATTGCTGTTGTTTTGATAAAACACCTTTACGAGAAGAGCCCTGCTCACCTCTTCCAGGCTGCTACTGTAACACACAAAAATGCTTGTGTTTCAATGTTACGTCGCTGTACCAGCACCGGCACCTAATGGCAAGTCGTAATAGTAAAAACGGAAATCCTGCAGGGCACAGTCTGAACATGATGCATGTTAAGTGGGGTACCGATACGATAAGTAGATTTCCGTCTACATTGGCTGAAATAGCTAATACTTAATCATAACCACCCTGTATGTTAGCTTTGCCTTTGTGTTATAATATGATAAGTTAATTACCGAATGTACATGTAGTCACCTCGGCTGCATAAAATTGTTCTCAAATTGACCATGGTTCTGACAGCTCTAAGGCGGTCTTCATCAGAATAAAAATTACATCTGATTACATGTAATCACACCATAGGTGAAAAACATCTGAGCAAAAAAGTTCTTGTCAAAATGAAATAATCACAAGAATAAAAATTAAACTGGAAAAATATAACATGTATGTCAGTTAGAATAAAAGTTCCATCGAAATACATGATGTCCCTCTGATTGACACGTTGAAGCGCCAACTGCGGAAGCCGTGATTCTACTGACGCTGCGGAGGTGTCGGAACTTCGGCTGGCGGATTACGGCCTATTTTCGTTGCCAGGCTGCTTTCCCAACTGCCAAGTTCCGATCCAGTACAGATACGTGGAAATAGTTGATAACCCATCAGAAACTCGCGCGTCGAGTCACCACGAACCGTCAGCAACAGACTACCAGAAGGGGGGTAGAGATCTCGAGTTTCCACGCGTCTTTTACTGTTGATAATAAACAACGACAGAGGCTTCCATGGTTTGCAACCAAAGTCAACAGGTACACTGAGCGACATTCTTTGTAGTTCAGCGGAGAGTTTCGCTTCTGTTTGCGGCAGTCACACCGACGTCAGCATTTTTGCAGATGATCTGGTGAAACAGATGATACAAAAACTTTTAATGTAAGGCGTTTAATGCGTAGACCACAGTTTTCGTTATGCAACTAAAGCATGATCATTAGTTTCGATTGCTTTCTGCAACTGTCTTCATGTAAACAAATAAAGGAAAAGTAGTCTAAGAAAATTTTGTACAATAAAGTAGGACATAAGAAAGACCTAGTCTTGGTGAGGTTGTTTGGTTGTTTTTAAATTTGTTGCCATCTGTATATGCGACACCTGTCTCCCTTTACTTTTGATTCGACGCTGGATACACCCACGGGTGTGATCTATGGAAAGAGGAAATAGCTAGCTACGCACGAGGAGCGAAGCTCGCACAATTTGTGCGGAACACGCATGTACGTGGCGAGCATCTCCGGAAAGGTGGCTTCTTCCACGGCAACCGCCGCGGAGCCGTAAATCTACACCCGGCCCCGCCGAGCGTGGCAACCTATTGGCCACAGGGGACCCCTAAACACAGCAGCTGGCCTATAGAGCCCGCCCCCAGCCCTCTGTCAGATGCGCACGTGCCGTGTTCGCCTCTAATTGTCGCCCTTCAGGGAAATGCCCGACTAGGTGCAGCAGAAAAGGAGTAAAATGGTTTTAGCCTGTCAGGTGGTTGGCTCAGGATGTTCACCTCCTACAAATATCAGTTAACTCTTCCTCCCTTCCGATTCTTTATGCAATAGAACTCTTGTATATAAAACAGCTTCAAACGTCCGACTGCTTTACAAATGGGTTAAAGTCTAAAATATTTCATGTTAAGCATGTAACGAGAATGGTATTGCAAAAGCTTTCAAATTATGCTCAAGTTTGTTGGAAGTCGCTACCTGCTCTCATTCCCAAATAATGAATAACATAATCTGGGAAACCTGCACGCACTGAGTTACACTGCCTCAAAACACGTGCACAGTTTCTAATTGCCAGACTTCTCTTTCTGCGTTAAATATTTTGCGGAAGATTATATCTCTTAATCACTAGATAATGACAGAACTTTAAATTTATACATTCGATCATTAACTGTATATTCTGTGTTTAGACCTAACAGTCGTAAAGGAGTGTCACTGAATGAAATTTAAAATATTTATTTGACTCCCCCAAACGGTTGTCAAGCCGCAGTCGCGGAGTCGAATGTGCATTGTAAATAATTGTATAAAATACTGAAAATGAAATCTGATTCCCCATGGAAGCTGTTAAATAGGCAACCTGGAACTGGCATCTGCACCATAAACCGAGTTGGACATTCGGTAATAGTTGTATAGTGTGTCACAGAGATGTTGCGACGAACGTCGAGAAGTGGTAGAGACTGTCTTGAGGAACACATCGACGATAGGAACCCTGTCCGGAAACGTCATCCAACAAAACTAAACGTCGAAGTTATAGGCCCGGGGTTAACGTTAGCAATATTGGTAAGGCGATCGCGATTGATTGCCACGATCGCCAGCGGAGAAGATGTAGCTAGTTGCTACGTAGACAGGCTTTGTCTCCTATGAACGCGATTCTCTATTGCCTTGGCGGATGATGTTTCCGGATAAGGGTTTATTTTCCTCCTGTACACCAAAAACACGGGAAATTTTACATGGCTGGAGGAGAAAAATAAACGCCGGAGAGTAACCGGCGTAAGAAACTGTCGTCCATTGAAGCAAGAGAGCATTGCATTCATAGGACACGCAATTTCTTGGCTTTTGTTTACGTTTAAAATGGCTCAAATGGCTCTGAGCACTATGGCACTTAACATCTGAGGTCATCAGTCCCCTAGACTTGGAACTACTTAAACCTAACTTACCTAAAGACATCAGTCACATCAATGCCCGAGGCAGGATTCAAACCTGCGACCGTAGCAGTAGCGAGGTTCCGGACACAAGTGCCTAGAACCGCTCAGTCACTACGGTCGGCTTTACGTTTAAAGTCAGGACTAGGTTGGTTAAGGGATCAATCGCGTTTTAGATAGGTTTAGAGCGTTCCTGCTCCATCTGCACAAAACCATGTCGTCTGTGTGCAGTGCGAGCTGAATGTGTTCGAAGATTCGCACATCCGCGACGAAAGAAGTGTAGAGAATTGGCCCCAACACCGACCCTAGCGGCGCACCACCAAATGTAGGCTTTTAGGGGCATAATGCAGTTATAGTTGTAATTTCTGCCTTAACATGTGACCGCTATAGCGCGTTGGCTGTTCTGTTTCTGATTCGGACAGTCTCCCTCAAACATGTAACATATTGTACTACCTGATGTTTTCTGTACAATCGTAACACAAGCACTATGTGAACTACACCTGTCGCTATAGACCAAAAATTTTGCCTCCGGGATAAACTAACCAACTTAAAAACAGGCTGCTCCTAATACCTATAATTATTACTCTGCAAAAGAAGTAAATTCTGATGTAATCCCGGCCCGTGTGTTTTCGGGTGTTTCTACGCGCTTCAGTCTGGAACCGCGCGACCGCAACGGTCGCAGGTTCGAATCCTGCCTCGGGCATGGATGTGTGTGATGTCCTTAGTTTAGTTAGGCTTAAGCAGTTCTAAGTTCAAGCGTACTGATGACCTCAGATGTGAAGTCCCATAGTGCTCATAGCCATTAGAACCATTTTGAACTGATGTAATGTAGTTCAATACACTTTCCTCTCTCACCAATAAAAATATCTTCACTTATACCCCCGGCACACAGCACACTGCGATCTGCTGCAGGCGAACACACATTGTTCTTTCTTGGAAACATGTCCAAAGGAAACAACTATATTTAGATGCCAATTCACTTATATAATCTTCAGGCGACCGTATGGAGTGTGGTGGAGAGTAATTCCCATACTGGTGTTATTGTCCCCTGTCCCGCTCCAGTCACAAGTGCTGTACGCAAACATCGACGGCAGGAAGATTTCGTAGGAGCTCTACTTTTTCAGATTTTACCGACATGATCATTTCCCAAAATTTATAGGGAGGAAAAAAATGTGATCCTTGACTCTTCTCCTGCCGACCGGAGTGGCCGAGCGGTTCTAGGCGCTACAGTCTGGAACCGCGCGACGGCTTCGGTCGCAGGTTCGAATCCTGCCTCGGGCGTGGATGTGTGTGGTTTCCTTAGGTTAGTTAGGTTTAATTAGTTCTAAGTTCTAGGGGACTGATGACCTCAAAAGTTAAGTCCCATTGTCCTCAGAGCCATTTTTTTTTTCACTCTTCTGCAGCTCACGCTCTCGAAAATTCAACAGCATTCGTCACGGATGTAGTATCAGGATCTCTGTGAAGACAAAAAGAAATGCACTGCTCATCTCTGTTGACCCAACACGCTACACATTCTACACTAAACAACACCCAAGTGTCAGGAGAAAAAGATTCAGAGAAATATTATAATGAGCCTAGTGTTTTTAAAAACCGTTCGCACCTCGTGTGAAAAGTACCCGTGCGTGACTGGCAAATTTTTACTACTCTTACGAATTTTTATAGTTTACTGAATAGTCACGCACACTATCAGCTCATTTTTATAAAATTTTAATTGTTATTTTAACTAAACGGATGATAGGGAAAATTAAACTAATGAAAAATAAACGAAGTTTAAACTTTGAGATTTATTTTAAAGTTTATCAGTGTTTAATGAAACGTAAAACGTGATAAACCTGACTCAAAGCTGGTGCCTTGCTTAATGATACGAAAACGTGATTTTCTAAGAACAGGAAACACAAAAAGAAATAGGAAACGACGAAAAGGAAACAAAGACTGGGAAACAGGGTGCAATACTACATTCAAAACTAACACACAGAGATCGTTGAAGGGTACACAAAAGGAAATGAACCACAACCAATCGATTCTACTTAAGACAAAGAAACTCGGCTCGTACTGTAGTTCTGTTCCTAATGGATAACCACAAACTGCTATAGTAAGTTTATACAGAGAAAAGGTGGTGCGATATATCCACAATCTTGCCAAATTGTCTATGAAATCTTTTAAAAAGAATGTGAAACAGGAAGAACTGCTTGTCGTACAGATTAATTACATTTGAATACCCGAGCTATTATTCAACAGAGTAGCTGAGGGCAAGTTTTGCTACTACACCACATGCTGCACGTGGTCTACTAGATTTACAGAAATGTGTAATTCCACAATAATTTTAATAATAAAAAATTTAAATCGAAACATTAGTTACAAGAGGAACTTCCGAACTGGATTACTAACGCCATATTATTGAGTTGATGGGTGAAACAATTTTACCAGCACGTGGTACTGGTACCACAAAGCACACACCACGTGGCTGGAACATAAAGAAAAATTAGTAATTTGAAAAATTTTATCGAGAGGAAAGCTTACAATCACACGCACATTCACACTAAAGACCGATGATATTAATTACAATTACGCCTCATTACCACGTGTTTCACTTCTCTTTATTCGACTGGGGACGAGCCACTAACGCAATACATTCTGAAACTAACACTGAAATTGCACTGCGTCGCGATTTAAAATAATATAAAAACATTTTCGATGTTGACCTGTAACAAAACTGATTAAATTTTCAGTTAGGCTGAACTTAAGAATTCCATTGTCCTTCGGATTCACCAGACACGCGCTTACTCGGAGATCTTACCACTTCAGAAACTCGCCGGAGACTGAGCAGCGTGGGCGTCTTCCGAGGGAGTCCCACAAATAAAATAGGAAGTGACCAGAGAGGCAGCTGCCTGTACCAGCTTGACAAGGGACGGACAGGACCACACCAAGGAGACAAATCTCTTTGTCTTAGAAATCGTAGCTACCTACTCAGACGTTAGTCCTACTGTTCTCTAGTAGACAGACTTCTCTGCTACCATCGAGCATGCAACTACAAGTACACTCACTCGTTCATCCTTTCACACCGGGCGGGAAGGAGACGACAATATCTTAAGACATCATGTACACTGTGTAAAGGAGGAGGCTGTGGTTTCCATAAGGAACTGTATGATACGAATAACATATAAAATGTGTTTGAAAGGTTTGTATGACAACTTGTTCGTGTTTATGTGTCAGTATAACATATTCCACTGCTCAGTCTCCTCCCAGATAAATTTAGAAATACCACAGTAAATTTAGAAGTGGAATCTGTGACGTAAACAACAGCAGCTCGAAGAAAATAGCATGAAAGGAATCTAACAGAGACCT
Source organism: Schistocerca americana (assembly GCF_021461395.2). Lineage (NCBI taxonomy): Eukaryota > Metazoa > Arthropoda > Insecta > Orthoptera > Acrididae > Schistocerca > Schistocerca americana. The sequence continues at coordinate 375,362,265 of NC_060124.1, read as the reverse complement.
TTCAACCTGTGATGCTCCTTTTTGGTAATGTCCATTCCTCTTCAACTGTACCACCTACTAAACTATTTCTTATTGCTGTATCTATAGCCTTAGAGAACTACAAGCGTATCTCGTCATTCCTTAGTACTTCCGTATCCCACTTCTTTGTGTATTGATTCTTCCTGACTAATCTCTTAAACTTCTATACTGTGATCTGAGTCTGTATCTGCCCCTGGGTAGGCCTTACAATCCGCTATCTGACCTCAGAATCTCCTTTCTTCTCCTATCACCCGGCCTTTTCCAAGTATACCTCCCCCTCTTGTTATTCTTGAACAGCGTATTCGTTTTTAATACCTGAAATTTGTTGCAGAAATCGATTAGTCTTTCTCCTTTCTAATTCTTTGTCCCAAGCCAATATTCTGCTGTAACCTTTCCTTATATTCCTTCCCCTACCACTGCATTCCAATCCCCCATGATTATTAAATTTTCGTCTCCCTTTACGTACTATATTACCCTTTTCGTATTCTCATATACTTTCTCTATCTCTTCATCTTCAGCTTGCTACGTCGGCTACATACCCGAACAACCGTTGTCGGTGTTGCTTTGCTGTCGATTCTGATAAGAATAACCCTATCACTGAACTGTTCTCAGGAACATACTCTCTGCCTTAGCTTCCTATTCATAGCTCCCGTTATACCGTTTTCTGATTGATATTACGTTATACTCATCTGACCCTTCTTTCCACTTTGCTTCATTGACCCCTACTACACCTAGTTGAGCCTTTGCATTTCTCTTTTCAGATTTTCTAGCTTCCCTACCACGTTCAAGCTTCTGACATTCCACTTAATGGCTCGTAGAACGTTATGCTTTTGTTGACTATTCAGTCTTTTTCTCATGGTCACCTGCCCCTTGGCAGTCCCCTCCCGGGTATCCGAATGGAAGACTATTCCGGAATCTCTGGCCAATGAAGAGATCATCATGACAGTTTTTCATTCACAGGCCGTTTGTCCTGTGTATACACGTTACGTGCCTTTAATTCAAGGGTTTCCAATGTCTTCTGCATCTTCATGCCGTTGATCATTGCTGATTATTCCACCTTTAGGGGGAGTTTCCCACCACCAGGACAAGAGAGTATCCTGAACCTCTGTCCACTCCTCCGCCCTCTTTGACAAGTGCGTTGACAGAATAAGGGTGACTTCTTAGGCCGGAAGTCTTCGGCCACCAACGCTGGTTATTAATCAAAATTTAAGCAGTGGTGGGATTCAAACCCGGGCCTGAGGACGAGTTAATTGCTGATCAAAGACGGTACTCCTACAGCACGAGTGCAGATTTCTTGTGCAGAACAGCATCTGCTTGTGGTAGATTTCCACAAAGAACCGCTGTGTGGATTATCAAATTATTTTCAGATCACAGACAGCAACTTACTTCAGACATTCAAAATGGCGGATGCTCTTACGTTTTATTTGAAGGTTCTGCGATACTATTTCAACGAAATATAATAAGTTCATATATGAAACCCGAAATTTAAGTTTTCATTTCGGTTATTAGTTAAATATTAAATATGGTTAAAGGGACTCAAGTTAAATTCAGTAACGGAAAGTTTAACTAATAGGCAACACTAAAGTAGTCTATAATTCTTCAATATTGCCTATTGACTATCAAATAAAATGTTGCGTTGTCGTACATTTGTAGTTAAGCCTGCAGAATAATGACAGATGTTAGGCAGGATGCGTTTGGTCAATTTTGGCCTAACTCGTTTTTTGGAAAAGCGGTATAAACTTTATGTTAAACTTAATGACAGCGAAGTGTTGCGGTTAAGATCGTTCACTATGCACGCACCATACGCATTGTCTTTGTAAAACGAAAAACGCTTCAAAATTATGTACCAACGAAGCACTGTAATTTTCCACTCTGTAATTCATTGGTACTGTACTGGTCGTCAAAATTCTGTGAGACAATATTAAGTAATAAACATAATGTTCATCACAATGACTTTCCACTCCAATGTTCAGTATTAACTTCATTGACCACGATAAACAACGATGCGTTCAATTCAACAGCGCCAGTAGCCCAGGACGACGTCTATTTCCAGTAATAGTCGTTTGTCTGCCAAGAAAGCAATTTTCCCCCGGCGCGCACAGTACAAACAATGCAAATAAATCTACTCTGTAACGTAGTGTACTGCAAGACAACGGGCTGTTAACGGCAAGACAAGTTTATCTCGGGTGGAGATGTAAAGGATCCCCCACAAAGAGAGAAACTGCTTCACTTTCCTCTGCGTAAATACGCAGTAGCAAGGTTTTAGTGAAAACTTTCCTTCATTTGTTGTTGTAACTGTTAAATTATTGTTAAGATTGGGTGCGAAATTTCGTGCATGCTCTGTTCTGTGGTCGAAGATTACTTACACGAATCACCCGAAATATATAACACATTACTTGGCATGGCAACGAAACAAGTGATTGGCAAAACCTTAGTGGCATCGGGACTGAGTCATTCAAATAATTTAGACAGTCACTACTTACTGCAGTGCACAAGGAACTGAATAAGCAGTGGAAGCGAGTACATAGGACAATGGGCTCGTATTCTGCAGGATGGCTTTTCAAATAGCAGTGCAGCTATACAGGTTTGACTTTGCCCTTGTAAGATTCATTTGAAAACTAACCACCGGTTGACATCCCCATACTTCTAAAACACAATCTTGTGCTCCGTATATCAGTAGTATTTCGTCATCGAGACGTTAAACTCTTTTCTTTCAACCTTACCCAAGGTACGTCATAGTCAGGAAAAAAAGCAGAGGTCTAGGACGTGTAGAATTTGTTGCTTTTGTTCCAGTCTGCGATAGCAATAATTTATGTGTGTTCTGGTTATCTATTTCTCTCAGTGCTGCCTGTCTTCAGGTACTTTATACACGTATCCCTTACTTCACTCATGTGCTAAACTTAAGGACGAAAGTATCTTTCGTTTGATGGTTCACTGGTAAGTAACATAGCTCGATGAAACTTTGACCATACATAGAAAGAACTGCTACAGTGTAGCGCAGGAAGTGACTGAAAGAAATACACAATGAGACGAACAGATATGACGCTTCTGTTCAAAGACAATAATTACACTAAATTCACCGCGATTTATAATGGTTCCCTGGACACTGAACAAGCAATGGTTCTTAATAGAGTGTGTGATCACCACATGCATACTGTGCACTTGACGATGAAGTACAGTGTCACAATAACGATGACGGGTGAGTGTACCTTATCAAAATTTTGGAGACCAGTACACCCACGCAACATTATGCCGCAGTTTACCATGACACCTGGACGAACAACAGGCTCATGTCCGACAATGTTCCTAGGAGCATTACATGCTCCCATTTGTAGGCATACGAGGTTGCGTCGAGAATCACCGGAGCCATCTGGTGTCATCCGAGTAGAGCACGCTGCCTCTCACCCCGTCTGTCGGGTCCTCACGCTCTTCGCACCATCGCAAACGATGCTGCCAATGTGCAGGTGTCATCGGAACTCAACATACTGGTCGTCGGGCAAGGAGACCATCACCATGCAGTCGCCGTGTCACAGTGAGGCGTGTAATTGTGTGCCATGCTGTCCAGTTACATGTGGTTGCAATCGCCCTCGCTGTTTGACTGTTGATCCCCTACTGTATGTTGCACAACATAGCAGTCATATGCTGCTCTAGCTGACTCTGGTTCGGGCAGCAGTGCCTGTGCTACAGAGCGACACTCATGCACGTGAAACAGTGCTGTGAGCACCAAACTCCAGGACAACACTCCTCACATTTCGGCTTTCTTCCACTTTCCCGCTGCTTATTCCACATGTAAAATCATCCAAGTGTTGTCTCCGGGCCATGTTGTGATGAAGATCATCATGACAGTGCTTCGTAACTGCTCACTAATTGACGCACACTGCCTCGCATTGCAGTGGCAGCCCCATTAAGCACTTGTGCCACGCTCATCTTACGCCATGTGACGATCAGCTTTCTGTGCACTACTGGGAGATCTCTAGCAACATCCTCCCACACTTTTGTTCCCTTCCACCAAGTTGTTAGTCTGTTAAGCTACTTTATCTATATCGTTTTCTGCAGAACAGTGTAAGTTATATGTTTCTAAAAATGTCTCTAAGATGACCACCGCTAGCAGAAATGGATAGTTTGTGACTATTTTTGAAAGATCATAGACTGAAATAAAAGAAAAAAATGCCGACGTTTCTTCAATGTAAACACTGTTTACAGTACTGACAGTAAGTTGCATAAGACCTAGGAAAGAGAGCATTTCCTTCTTAAAAGGATATCGGAAAGGAAACAGAACCAGGTAAAAGTTAGATAGAGGGTATTTATGTTCATACGCTACCGAGAAGCTGAAGAAACAGAGCTTTTATAGTAAATCAGAGAATTTAAGAGTTCTGCTGACGCTTGATGTGATTCTTAAAGTTCAATGCAGTGCACTGGAAGAGCCCACATAGACAGCTAACTGGAGCATTTTGGCTCTGTAACATTCACGTGTCGATCATTGCTCGTCAGTCAACCTCCGGTGACAGCCACGACAACAGGTCTATGAACACGGCCATTGCCATTGCCTACCACAAATATCATTTCTGGGCCATGTTATTCTTCATAAAGTCGCAGTCTGGATCCATGTTCTTCTCGTATTTAGCAGCATTTCTAGGAACATCAACTGTAGATGTCCATTAACAAGACGCCTCTATCCTGATGTTTCCTTCTTCCTCTCCTCCTCACATATGGTCTCTCCAACGACAAAGAGATCACTTTGCACGATATATCTTTGGACCTCTGGCTATACTGATTGCCATTTTCCATCCAGGCGAACGTACGACAAGAATGTGCCTGAACACTGAAACGGGATTCATCTTATGACAAGCGTGGCCAAGATTTGCGCTCCATCATGCACTCACGCCAACGGAGTACAACCGATTCCGGCCTGTATTCTACCTTCCGCCATTGCAGCGCTCTACTGAAGATCCGTCAGAGAAGTGCGGCTAGATACTGACGACCTCAGCAAGCTATGTAGCTTAGCGACTATATGTCTATTGAGTGATGAAAATTAATGAAATGAATTAGCAGGCGTATCTGATATCAACGAACAAAAGAATTATCACATGCAAATCTCCTGGCCGCTGACAATGGAGATGTGAGACTCTTATCTTCCCAGAGGTATTTCTCTTGCCAGAAAAACAGATACAGTAGGAGACAGGAGGGTAGTTACAAATAAGTAAGAGACAATCTGACTCGTAACGCACTTCGATATGAACATGAAAGCCTCGTGTAACCTATTTGCCTGTGTAGCTCAGAACCGCCTCCTTCGCGTCCCACCAGGGGGCACTGGCGCTCTGCCTCCTGATAAGTTACCCTTACTGAGCATGAGTTCATTACCTGTCGTTTACCACCGTTTACTGCAGGATGGCCATCCAGGGACAAGTGCTGTCAGTCATGTGGCACGTGGACGCTATGAGCATTTGACGAAGTTGAATATGACTTCGAGTGTGTGTGTAATTCCGTATTCTACCAAATTACGTTCGTGATAATCACGATCCTCAGTTATGGTGAATGGCGATCTCGGAACTTTCTCCGCTGTTTGTGTCTACACAATTCACGGGCAAAGCGGGAGTAGTGGGACGTAGTCACTGGCGCTTGATGGAGTTACTTGGAAAGCACCTTAATGTGTAGAATGTACGAACAGTTATTTGGAGATATCCACTGTGTTCTAGGGTTCTCTAAACCATGTCTTATATTGTTCTAGGTTTGCGTTAACACCGATTTTACCTAAAGAGCTTACTTTTTCCAACTTGGCAAAATTATATTGCAAAAATTGTCTACGCCACAGTTAGTAGGGGCGGTTTGTCTAGTTCCTGGCTATAGGGTTTGTGCCCCGGAGGTAATTTGTGAGTATTATACTTGCTGGTTATGTATAACTTATTTAGTATTCAGAATTAATTTAAGTTCAGTTTTAGAACATGGTGGTTTAGTTTAAGCCACGTGGGCGCTGTTCTTTCAGTTTTGTTTATACATTCTTTTAAGGCTTAGCATTAGTTATCGCAAAATATTACGAACCACATACATTGACACATTCTTTCCCGGTTGATATGTGCAATCTGCTTAGTTCCACTTTTGTAATTGTTCCTAATTTAGGTCTCTTTAAAGAGACAGCCGTCATCTATAAACTTGAGTTCAAAAAATATTCCTTTTATTTACACGCATGACATATTTTACATTTTTTATTGTTGCTAACTACCTGTTGTGATTTTGTGTGTTTAATTGATGCGTTGATTAAAGGTGTATTGATGCTTGGAGTATTATTCCGGAATATACGCTAACTGAAATGTTTTTCTGTCTGTTCTAGTAGTTCCTGAATACATTCTGTGCTTTACTGAATTTATTTTGAGACAGAAGCGCATGAGTGAGGTCAAGTCCCCATGCAGTGTCAGGATCTGAAGTCTCAAAATAATATTTGTAGAAAGTGAAATAGTCAATGTTTATTGGTGATTTTTCTTTCATTGTTATAAGTAATTGCATTCATTTGAGTTTGTCGAATTGAACGCGTTAAAGAGTTTTTTCGTAATAACAGTTTGCGTAATTGGCTAAATTTATCTTTTGTGGGTGGGATCTCATGTATTTTTGTGGCCTGGCACCTTACCTCTCTCAGCTCCTCGCTAGCTACGAGACAATCAGTAATTAAATGAGTCAATGAATACTGACCTTTATCAACAGATTAAATGTTGAGACGACATCAACCCCCAATTCTGGATCTCTCGTCGGTAATCCAGTCTTCCGTAGGATATATAAACAACGTAAGAAAAATAATAAATAAGGGAATAAGTGAGCATACATCATCTAGGGAATCCTATTTAGCGACACAAGTTGAACTACCAGAAGTGACAAGAGATATTGTGTGGTTGACCTTGATAAATACGGCATGTAGACACAAGGTCAGTAAGCTTGGCAATTCTTACATCAACATCGGTGAAAGCATGGAACCTGCAGCTCGCAGTGCAAACGGGATGTTTGCAGAGCTGCAGTGTTACACGTAGTCACGTGCGTACTCTCACGAAATTATCTACTTCCACTCTTGTGAAATGATACACGACTGTTTCCAAAGTATTGGAAGCCAGTTCGTGTCACAAAGGTTGGCGATATGATTCGTGCATTGCAATAAACAACACCGTCGTGAACCTGAGTACGAATCATCACCGTCTAAGACTTGCAATGAAGGGCAGAACCGTCTCAGATCAGGCACGAAATGGGTCGTGGAGAGCACCTCCCTGTGGGTTTTTGGTCGGGAAGGAAGCACAGTAGTGTGTTGCCGTAGCCAACCTTACTGGATGGCAGAGATTATCGTTATTACTGCTTTGTCGACCAGCGGCGTAGAAAGGCCACCTGGTGCGTAGTTTGGGCAACCGTAGTGGCGCCGGGAGGAACGACCCGCGGGAGAGAAGCAACTCCTTCGGCGTGGTTGTGGTGAGATCTGACCGCAACGGCTCCGAACCTTACCGATTTGCGCCACCTTGTGGCTTTCTTAATTTCAGTGTTCGTATGTTATTACATTTTTTCCACCTATTTTACATAACGTTACTAGTTGTGAATATTTGATTACTAGATGCATAGAGAAAATGTATTTGGAACCAAATAACGAATCTGAAACTCTTTCAGCAAACAGATATTTGAAATTTATTAGTGGTTGACATTTTCAATGTTTCGAAGGAGGGAATATTAAACTGAGATGTAAGGGAATGAAAGAGCCTAAAAATTATGATAATGAATTTCATGATCCAGAGTTTTTTGTTTCAAATATTTCAGATTTTTATGTCAATTTTTCCTATGTATGTTTAATTTATGGGAGCATGAGAAGAAATGATAAATATTTATAAAATTTAATTATGGTTGAGAGTAAATTAAATGCTTTTTTGTCTTTGGTTTAAATTTGGTTCTCAAATTATTTTTTTAAGTTAAGTCTAGTGCACTCAAAACTGATGTGCATTTTTATTTAGTAGTAGTAAGTAGGTACCTTGAGCGCAGTTGACATGTTTTTACTGCACACCCTTTGTCTGATAAATTAATTAAATTAATTTCATTTTAATACAAGTTGATTAAATTAACTTTATTTTAATTTTTGATTAATTGAATTTCAGTTTTTAATTATTTCATTTTAATTTCAATAAACCTTTTTATCAAAATCTTCAGGTGAATAATTAAGAACTAAAATAAATATAATTAAAAGTTAAAATAAAATTAATTTTATTACTTCATATTAAAATAAATTTTATTCAGTTAATTTGTCAAATAAAGAGTGTTAAATAAAAACATGCCAAGTGCGCTCATTGTATCCACTTGCTATTAAAAGCTGCACAGAGTGTTTATAAAGGAGAATGGTGATCCTCATACCCAAGTAAGCTAAAAATACGACGGGAATGGTAAAAATGAGCACACACGGCCGCGCGGGATTAGCCGAGCGGTCTGCGGCGCTGCAGTCATGAACTGTGCGGCTGGTCCCGGTGGAGATTCGAGTCCTCCCTCGGGCATGGGTGTTTGTCATTAGGATAATTTACGTTAAGTAGTGTGTCAGCTTAGGGACTGATGACCTTAGCGGCTAAGTCCCACAAGATTTCACACACATTTGAACATTTTTTGAGCACACACGCACACTTCTCCTCTCATTTCTGCAGCTTCATGAATGTAAGTTGCAACTGATGAGCTGCTGTGGCAATCCTGAAGGAAGAACAAAAAGCAGCTAAATCATCCACAAATAAGGAACATTGTAAGGGGCTCCTTACAATAGACATGATACTTTATATGGCTACGGCAGGGAAGGTAACATTTAAAACACTGCCCTGAAGAACATTACTCCCTGCTCGAAACTATTCGACAGCATGTCACCAAATCAGTACCAAAAAAAGCGCCTTCATAGGAAGGACCGAATGAAGTGGGAAGATGACCATGGAAGCCCTACTGGCGGAGCTGCCCTGTGATACTGTGTCTCCAAGCAGTGTCGTATGCCTTACTGATATCAAAGAATATACCTATACAATCCTATTTATGTATATAAAGCCTAATGGATAGTTGCCACCAGCAGGATCAGATTGTTGACAGTGGATCGACATCTACTGAATCCACACTGAGAGCGACTTAGGAGTTGCCTGGTCTCTAACATCCAGGACAGACGACAGTTAACCATTTGTTCCAAGGCCTTTCCTACACAGTTAGTTAAGAAGTTGTTCCGGTAACGACTGGGAGACATTCGGTCCTTGGCCAATTTGGGAAGCAGTATCAAAATAGCCTCCGTCCAAGTGTTCGAAAAGAGGCGTGTCTGCCTTATCAAATGGAAACATTGTTAGAGGACTTCCGGTGACGTTTGTTTCAAGTTCTGCAGCACGCTATACGGATCTGGTCGTGGCTGGGCACAGTACCATGAGCGTCAGACAGTCTCGAATCCGGTTTCCACATGGGGAATTGGTAGTTATACGTCTGCAACTCACTTCTCTTCATGGTAGTACAGTAAAGATGGAACGTTGCATCCTCACTGGCAGTGGCAGTATATGTTGCAGAATGCTCTGCTTTCGTATGCTTGACGTCTCCAGGTGTTGCTCCTAGACACTCATGATTCAACACAGCTACCATACTGCAGGAGAACAACAGGAACGGTCGACGGAATCCAGGAACGATTTTCCATTACCTTTTCTTGCTCTCCTTGACAATCCATAGAGCCTTTGCCCTTGCTAAGCGAAAGGCTGCGACGTTTTCCACCGTTGAGCGACACTTAAACCCTCACACAGCCACACGCCTGATTACTGAACAGTACTCATCAGTCTACCAAGGGGCAGGCTACCTCGTAGTGTTACATGGGGACTTCAGGATGGAGAACTAGACACAGCCAGATAACTGTACAGTGGCTAGTTGGCGCTGCTGATCATCCGTCGTGACTGAGTCCTTTCAGAAAGAGCTCCAGCTTGTAGATAAATGCGCAGTGGAACGTGGTCACTGGAATGAAGATCGTCAATGATTTCCCACTGAACAGAGACTGTGTGGGCTGCAGAGAACACAGAGAGGTCTATGGCTGAGAACGACCCAGTAGCAGCACAGAAATGAGTGGGAATACTTTTGTTGAGGATGCACACCCCTTGAGACGTCATGAGACTCCCCATAACACGCCCGAGAAGGAGAAATGGGGAGTTGTTCTATGATATGTGCTTCAGTGGTAGTCGCATCTTGCGGAGGTAAATACAGCGAGCAAACAGTGACCCTCTCACACACATTAACCTTTAACTGCTATCGCTTGTAGGTCAGTAACTAGGGAGAGAGTAGAGGAGTGTAATTGATAAATACATCGACCCCTCCCTTGGTCCTTTCCCCAGTCATATCATCCTTGCCATAGAGCATATAGCCCCACAGTACAAGGGTATCAGACGCTTGAAAATGCGTTTCCTGCACATACAAGCACAGGGGGTGAACTTGTGCTGCGAGATTCAATTCCTATACATGCATCCTGAAACCATTAATGTTTCACTGTAGGATGGGAGCCACCTACCAGGAGTACGACTCTGATCCTGACTTTCTGTCGTAGAGAGGAACCCACAATGTGTGGACACTCAGTCTTGGGGTGAGACAATCGCATTAGCCCAACGTACAGGTAGTTCTGAAGGAGGTTAGAGAGAGACCTCAGAGGATGACGTTTAATTCCTGGATCTGTCAGTGATTGACGCTTTGCCTTTCATTTTTTACCCTTCATGTGCTGTGGAGCCACAGCTGTGGCTGTGGTAGTGGCAGTGTTGGATAGTGGCCATGACTTAAACTTTGGAGGAACAGGGAGCTCCGCTCCGGCGAAACCACAGCTTTTTATGATGTTGACCTTTTTTTGTTACTGTTATGGCCCTGGGGGAATGACAGGAATGGGGGAAAGAAATACAGTAGAAGAAGAATGGATAGCTTTGAGGGGTGAAGTAGTGAAGGCAGCAGAGGATCAAGTAGGTAAAAAGACAAGGGCTAGTAGAAATCCTTGGGTAACAGAAGAAATATTGAATTTAATTGATCAAAGGAGAAAATATAAAAATGCAGTAAATGAAGCAGGCAAAAAGGAATACAAACGTCTCAGAAATGAGATCGACAGGAAGTGCAAAATGGCTAAGCAGGGATGGCTAGAGGACAAATGTAAGGATGTAGAGGCTTATCTCACTAGGGGTAAGTTAGATACTGCCTACAGGAAAATTAAACAGACCTTTGGAGATAAGAGAACGACTTGTATGAATATCAAGAGCTCAGATGGAAACCCAGTTCTAAGCAAAGAAGGGAAAGCAGAAAGGTTGAAGGAGTATATAGAGGGTCAATACAAGGGCGATGTACTTGAGGACAATATTATGGAAATGGAAGAGGATGTAGATGAAGATGAAATGGGAGATACGATATTGCGTGAAGAGTTTGATGGAGCACTGAAAGACCTGAGTCGAAACAAGGCCCCCGGAGTAGACAACATTCAATTGGAACTACTGACGGCCTTGGGAGAGCCAGTCCTGACAAAACTCTACCATCTGGTGAGCAAGATGTATGAGACAGGCGAAATACCCTCAGACTTCAAAAAGAATATAATAATTCCAATCCCAAAGAAAGCAGCTGTTGACAGATGGGAAAATTACCGAACTATCAGTTTAATAAGTCACAGCTGCAAAATACTAACACGAATTCTTTACAGACGAATGGAAAAACTAGTAGAAGCCAACCTCGGGGAAGATCAGTTTGGATTCCGTAGAAATACTGGAACACGTGAGGCAATACTGACCTTACGACTTATCTTAGAAGAAAGACTAAGGAAAGGCAAACCTACGTTTCTAGCATTTGTAGAATTAGAGAAAGCTTTTGACAATGTTAACTGGAATACTCTCTTTCAAATTCTAAAGGTGGCAGGGGTAAAATACAGGGAACGAAAGGCTATTTACAATTTGTACAGAAACCAGATGGCAGTTATAAGAGTCGAGGGGCACGAAAGGGAAGCAGTGGTTGCGAAGGGAGTAAGACAGGGTTGTAGCCTCTCCCCGATGTTATTCAATCTGTATATTGAGCAAGCAGTAAAGGAAACAAAAGAAAAATTCGGAGTAGGTATTAAAATCCATGGAGAAGAAATAAAAACTTTGAGGTTCGCTGATGACATTGTAATTCTGTCAGAGACAGCAAAGGACTTGGAAGAGTAGTTGAATGGAATGGACAGTGTCTTGAAAGGAGGATATAAGATGAACATCAACAAAAGCAAAACGAAGATAATGGAATGTAGTCGAATTAAGTCGGGTGATGCTGAGGGAATTAGATTAGGAAATGAGACACTTAAAGTAGTAAAGGAGTTTTGCTATTTGGGGAGCAAAGTAACTGATGATGGTCAAAGTAGAGAGGATATAAAATGTAGACTGGCAATGGCAAGGAAAGTGTTTCTGAAGAAGAGAAATTTTTTAACATCGAGTATAGATTTAAGTGTCAGGAAGTCATTTCTGAAAGTATTTGTATGGAATGTAGCCATGTATGGAAGTGAAACATGGACGATAAATAGTTTGGACAAGAAGAGAATAGAAGCTTTCGAAATGTGGTGCTACAGAAGAATGCTGAAGATTAGATGGGTCGATCACATAACTAATGAGGAAGTATTGAATAGGATTGGGGAGAAGAGAAGTTTGTGGCACAACTTGACCAGAAGAAGGGATCGGTTGGTAGGACATGTTCTGAGGCATCAAGGGATCGCCAATTTAGTATTGGAGGGCAGCGTGGAGGGTAAAAATCGTAGAGGGAGACCAAGAGATGAATACACTAAGCAGATTGAGAAGGATGTAGGTTGCAGTAGGTGCTGGGAGATGAAGAAGCTTGCACAGGATAGAGTAGCATGGAGAGGTGCATCAAACCAGTCTCAGGACTGAAGACCACAACAACAACATGGCCATCACCAAGATACGATGAAAATGTATATGCAACTAAAAAGTTGTGAAGTGCCTATTTCTTACAACTAAATGAAGATACTGATTTTTTTATGCCTCCACCAACTACCATACCTCTAACTGAAATTAACTGTTTTGTCAACCCCAATTTCAAAGACTCGCCAGGGACGACAAGGGTAAGTTTCTAAATGCGAACCATCGCAACCCTCTGTCTCGCAGATCCAACATATTTTCATAGGATCAATGTACTACTGAGATATCAGTGTCAGAAGATCGACAAAAGGAAAAAAATAAAATTAGAGGAACTCCTGTTCACTTATAGCGCATGACAAAGAAGATTGATGTTCACAGAAGGAGAAGGGCTGGCTCTGAGCACTATGGGACTTAACATCTATGGTCATCAGTCCCCTAGAACTTAGAACTACTTAAACCTAACTAACCTAAGGACAGCACACAACACCCAGCCATCACGAGGCAGAGAAAATCCCTGACCCCGCCGGGAATCGAACCCGGGAACCCGGGCGTGGGAAGCGAGAACGCTACCGCACGACCACGAGATGCGGGCAGGAGAAGGGAAAACTAAATGAAACTTTACAGCCCTAGAGCGTATGGGATGATACTAAAATGATTACAAAATCGAGAAAAATTTACAAAGTACTGACAGTACGACCCCGCTTATGACTATGAAGTTACACCGTTTCTCGTGTGATTGCATGTACTGACATTAGTTTTTAAGGGTGCCATGAAGTCGTTGTATCCTCTCCTTAGGCAAGCTGGCCCGCAACTGTTGCAACTGTTTCCTGATATCCTGGATGTCGGTACTGGGACGGAGTTGACGTCCACGTTGGTCCCGCACAATTTCTGGTGGGGATATGTTTGGGGATCTTGCTGAACAGGAGAATGCCTCACCATCATAGAAAAACGTGTCATGTACGGCGAACTGTCGCTTCAGATGTAACCCACGGCGTGACATGCCGTTGTACTGACAAATTTCCTTACTCTCGACCTGACGTGATCGAAAATCGCACCCAAAAGCTCCCCACACCATGACGCAATCCCACTGTGACTTTAGCCGGCCGCTGTGGCCGAGCGGTTCTAGGCGCTACAGTCCGAAACCGCGCTGCTGCTACGATCGCAGGTTCGAATCCTGCCTTGGGCATGGATGTGTGTGATGGTGTGTGATGTCCTTAGATTAGTTAGGTTTAAGTAGTTCTAAGTCTAGGGGACTGATGACCTCAGATGTTGAGTCCCATAGTGCTCAGAGCCATTTTAACCACTGTGACTTTCTCACTGACGATGGTCATCTTTGGTAGCGCATGCCCACTATTCGTCACCGAACACATGCGACGCCGTTCGTCAGCAGTCCATGCTTCCCCGCCAAGAAACCACTTCAAACGTAGCCATTTGTTTTGCAGTGTTAACGGCAGCCTATTGATGGTCCGGTTCCTGCTACTCTTGGACTAATGGTGATGGAGTTCACAGAATGTTGCAAGGGGGGGCAACTGCTTGCTCTCGTATGACAGAATCAAATATGAACGGGATATGATTTGTTTGATGCACGATACAGCGAGCCTCCTCATGCTCAGATGTGGTTGACCAGAACATTGACGAAGAGAATGTTCGGCCTCACTTTCCCATGCTGACAACATTGGCAGCATCACACCTTGTTATTGTACAATTTGACCTGCGTGCAAATGGGACGCAAAATTAGGATTCTTTGAGACTGTCTGTTGCTGGTAAGTCTACAATTTCCTCTGCCGACCAAATGGAGACGCACAATTAGGGTTGTGTCAGACTCTGTCTGTTGCTGGTATTTCCACAGTTCGACCTGTCGACCAAATGGAGAAGAACAATTAGGACCCTTCCAGAATGTCAGTTCCTGGTAATGCTGTCTCATACGAGTGCGTGACATCCTTTTGTCCTTCACAGTGAACATCTAACTCTGTTCACGCGCCCTTTAAATCCTATCAAGTCTGATGACAACACTAAATACCACTAAAGGTCATTCACACTGAAAACCAACCCCATAAAAAATACACAGTTGTAAGTTTGGCTAACTTACAGTTGTTGTGAGCTCAGCAAACTTACATCTGTTGACAACTGATGCATAATGTTGACCGTAGTTTCAAACCCTTCTAGCAACACATTCTACGTCGTTTTTTCTTTTCTTTTTTGTTTTGTTTTACACAAAAGGAATGGAAATGTATTCTTACTACGAATATATATTACTCTTTGTGCTGTGATTCTTGGAGTAATTGTTTGTCACGGAAATCAACCAAAAAAACACGTGTGTTTCGCAATGTTTTTGTTACTAAGAGAAACCCATGAAGCTTCTAATTCTGTATAGACGAGCTCCATCTTGAAGATAGGTAAGGTTTCAAGAATTTTGTTAGAAATACATATGGACACTTCTAAGAGCTCTTGAGAGTAGTAGGACTACATATGCAACGGAAAAACATAAATTTTACAGCAGCATTATCACTAGCGGAACAACTTCTTGTAACCTTTCCATTTCTGTCAAAAGGTGACAGTTATACAAGTTTAACGTACTCTCATCGAATGTCACTGGCCAAGATTAGTGAAACTGGGCCTACTGTGTGCTTGATTATCGTGAATGTTCTCAAGAATTTTGCGAAAGTAGGTTTTGTTATTTTACTTTCTACACATTCTTAACAAGTTGAAAGTTGCACCTACTGGCACATATTATATGTTCGATTCCTTTCTAATAATCCATTGCCTGAAGACAAGGAAATGAAAGTTTTTGCTAGGGTCTCAGATTCCATAGTGCATAGTGGTTGGCAAACACTTCAACTTATATATATATATATATCAGAACCACTTTAAATACATGCACTTACACACAGACACGCTTCATACTGCCAGTATTTCCCTCTGAAAGGAAGCAATGAGAAAAAGTTTTACTGTGTGTCGTCACTACCTGTTATTGACAGCTTTCTGCATTTGCAGCCTCATTATCAGCCGTATAACACGTCACCAGTGCTGCTATAAGAGCAGTAGCAGCTGCAGCTGCTACTTCGGTTTGTGCTTGCTCAGCAAGCATTTATTTGGAACCATATATCACATCTCATATTTTTCGCCGTCCGGAGTGGCCGTGCGGTTCTAGGCGCTACAGTCTGGAACCGAGCAACCGCAACGATCGCAGGTTCGAATCCTGCCTCGGGCATGGATGTGTGTGATGTTCTTAGGTTAGTTAGGTTTAATTAGTTCTAAGTTCTAGGCGACTGATGACCTCAGAAGCTAAGTCGCATAGTGCTCAGAGCCATTTGAACCATTTTCATATTTTTCTTGAACTCCTTCCCATCATATCTTCTCTAAGTTTTGATGCAACCCAAAACGCAAATGCAGAGTACTTTTGATATTGGTAATTATTTTTTATTTTGTATCGATGAAGTGATGCAATGCAGGCACGTTAAAGCTTTATCTGTGACAGTGGTTCCCTTTCTCTTCTTTACAAAATTTCGACCTATGATAGATATTGAAGGTGCTGGAGAGTATGATCTTGATTGTGATGATGAAAGAATTGGCCCTCCATATGCAAGGAACTTTCGTGTAGCAGGTAGGATTTCGTCATTATGGCTTGTAGGCTGGAGCTAGAGCTCAGTGGTGTTGCTTAAAAGTCAGTAGCGGCTAGGTGGTGGACAGTAAATGTCTCTGATGGATTCAGAAATATACAAAATGTAAACTTTAAAACACTTTCCTCAGAAAGTTGATTGTTAAGATGTTGAGTGAATTTTAGCAGTATTTTGTTCATATTGTTATAGGAACCACACACTGAGGAACAACGGGACAAAGTCTCAAACAGATTTGAGACCATATGGAACTTCCCACACTATATTGGTGAAATAGATGGCTGCACATTGAAATATTGCAGCCTGCAGGAACTGCATTACTGTGTTACAATTACACTGACACATTTAGCGTTGTGCTGGTAAATTCACTGGTAAACATGCCTTACAATGTAATCATTTACAAAGTAAGCATGCAAAGAGGTATTTCCGGTGTTGGTGTTTCTAAACGCTCCAAGAAGGGCGAGCGATTTGCTAAGGGAAAGACTGCTCTACCCACACCAAGACCACTTCCTGGAAGAAATGAAGATGTGTAGTTTCTTGTGGTGGAAGATGATGCACTTGCTCTTTCAGAGTAAACGATGAAACCAAGAAAGGATGTTTAATTATCGGATATCTCGCGCTATAAGAATTGTAAAGAAGTTTTTTTGGAATGTTTTCAGCAGGTTTTCGGTTCTTAGGACAATTATGTAATTAAGTCCTGACGAAACGACATTAGAGACTTCTGCATCTGTGTCTTTGTACAATTTTCTTAGAAGAAATATAGAAAGTGCCTCAGTTTACTCACCACTTGACGGTTGTGACGTGGAAGATCCGGAAGCACGCAGGGTTTCAGACGGTAGTTGGAGGATGTCTCCACACAGAAAAGTCTTCAGAGAAAGAAAAAAATGGTTCAAATGGCTCTTGGACTTAACTTCTGAGGTCATCAGTCCCCTAGAACTTAGAACTACTTAAACCTAACTAACCTAAGGACATCATATGCCCGAGGCAGGATTCCAACCTGCGACCGTAGCGGTCGCACGGTTTCAGATAGTAGCGCCTAGAACCGCTCGGCCTCCGGCCGGCTTCAGAGAAAGAAGGCAACACAAGAAGAACGGCAAAGAATGTAAGACATGTATTTGCAATTTACCTCGTATCGGATGTTGGTACAGAAATATGGTAAGAGAAATGTGCACACTTAGGATTGGTCAACCACGAGTAGGACCCGCGCGTTGAAGGTTCCCTGGAAACTTAATTTATATTGTTCATTCATCATGGGAATCGAGAATCTCAACAAAACTTGCCTGTTTACAATATAGATACTAGCAAGTTATCATTACTGGGTTTCCAAGACCACATCAAAGTCTCTTCAGTAGTTCCCCAGACTAGCTCAGACATACGAAAAGAACCGAACACGAGGCTTCAGTTTATACATGTAACTCCGACAATTTAATCGAAAAATTTTTATTTACTGGTTAAAACATGACTACAACTTATATTTTATGTTTGCAAGCAGTCCTGCTTGTCTCTTATGCTTCTGACGGATGATGAATGCAATGTATGTTCTAATGGCAAAAAGACATTTTATGTGATATATTTACAAATTCCCCCCGGTAAATCATGGACCCTGCCGTCGGTGGGGAGACTTCGCCCTCAGCAATACAGGTAGCCGCACCGTAGGTGCAACCACAACGGAGGGGTATATGCAGAGAGATCAGAAAAATGTGAGATCCCTGAAGAGGGGCAGCAGTCTTCACACTAGTTACGGGGGCAACAGTTTGAATGATTGATGATCTGGCCTTGTAACATCAACCAATATGGCCTTAACGCGCTGGTCCTGCAAACTACTGAAATCAATGGGAAACTACAGCGTAATCCCTCCTGAGGTCATGCAGCTTTACTGTATGGATAAATGACGATGGTGTCTACTTGGGCAAAACACTTCAGAGATAAAATAGTTCGCCATTTGGATCTCAGGTAGGGGACTACTCAGGAGGACATCGTCATCAGGAGAAACAAAACTGCCGTTCTACGAATCGGAGCGTGGAATGTCAGATCCCTTCATCTGGCAGATAGGTTAGAAAATTTAAAATGGGAAATGAATAGATTAAAGTTAGATACAGTGGGAATTAGTGAAGTTCGGTGGCAGAAGGAACAAAACTTCTGGTCAGTGAATACAGGGTTATAAATACAAATCAAACAACGGCAAATCAGGAGTGGGTATAGTAATGAATTAAAAATTAGGAACGCGGATAAGTTAATACGAACAGCACGATGAACGCATTATTGTAGCCAAGATAGACACGGAGCCCACACCTACCACAGCAGTACAAGTTTATATGCTAATTAGCTAGGTAAATGATGAAGAGATCGAAGAAATGTATGAAACGATAAGATGTGTGTGTGAAATCTTATGGGACTTAACTGCTAAGGTCATCAGTCCCCAGAAACGATAAGAGAAATTATTCAGATAGTTAATGGGGACGAAAATTCAGGAGTCATGGGGGACTGGAATGCGATTGTAGGAAAAGGAAGAGAAGGAAAAATAGTAGGTGAATATGAACTGCGGGTAAGGAATGAAAGGGGAAGCCGCCTGGTGGAATTTTGCACAGAGCATAACTTAGTCATACCTAACAATTGGCTTAAGAATCATGAAAGAAGGCTGTATAGGTAGGAGAGGCCTGGAGACGCTAGAAGATTTCAGACATATTATATAATGGTAAGACAGAGATTTAGGGACCAGGTTTTATATTATAATACATTTCCAGGGACAGATGTGGACGCTGACGACAATTTAATGATTATGAAATGGTTCAAATGGCTCTGAGCACTATGGGACTCAACTGCTGAGGTCATTAGTCCCCTAGAACTTGGAACTAGTTAAACCTAACTAACCTAAGGACATCACAAACATCCATGCCCGAGGCAGGATTCGAACCTGCGACCGTAGCGGTCTTGCGGTTCCAGACTGCAGCGCCTTTAACCGCACGGCCACTTCGGCCGGCTGATTATGAAATGTACATTCGAACTGGTAAACTGCAAAAAGGTAGGAATTTAAGGAGATGGGACCTGGATAAATTGAAGGAAACAAAGAACATGCGGAGGTCCAGAGAGAGTATTAGGGAACGATTGACAAGAACAGGGGAAAGAAATACAGTAGATAAGAATGGGTAACTTTGAGAGATGAAATAGTGAAGGCAGCAGAGGACCAAGTAAGTAAAAGGAAAAGGACTAGTAGAAATCCTTGGGTAACACACGAGATATTGAATGTAACAGATGAAAGGAGAAAATACAAAAATGCAGTAAAAGAAGGAGGTGAAAAGGTATACAAATGTCTCAAAAATGAGTTCAACAGCCAGTGCACAATGGCTAAGCAGGAATGGATAGAGGACAAATGGAAGGATGTGTAAGCGTGTATCACTGGGGTTAAGATAGATACTGTCTACAGGAAAATTAAACAGACCTTTGTAGAAAAGAGTACCACCTATGTGAGTATCAAGAGCTCATATGGAAAACCCGTCCTAAGAAAAGAAGGGAAAGCAGGAAGGTGGTAGTGGTATATAAGGGGTCTATACGAGGGCAATGTGCTCTAGGGCAATATTATGGAAATTGAATAGGACATAGATGAAGATGAAGTGGGAGATATGATTCTGCGTGAAGAATTCGACAGAACACTGAAAGACCTAAGTTGAAACAAGGCCCTGGGAGTAGACAACTATCCGTTAGATCTACTGATAGCCTTGGGAGAGCCAGTCATAACAAAACTCTTCCATCTGGTAAGCAAGATGTATGAGACCATCGAAATACCCTCGGACTTCAAGAAGAATGTAATAATTCCAATCCCAAAGAAAGCAGGTACTGCCAAGTGTGAAAATTAGCGAACTATTAGTTTAATAAGTGACGGTTGCAGAATACTAACACGAATTCTTTACAGACGAATGGAAAAACTTGTAGAAACCGAACTCGGGAAGATCAGTTTGGATTCCGTAGAAATGTTGGAACACGCGAGGCAATACTGACCCGACGAGTTATCTTACGAGATAAGTTGAGAAAAGGCAAACCTAAGTTTCTAGCATTTGTGGACTTAGAGAAGGCTTTTGATAATGTTGACTGGAATGGCCTATTTCAGATTATGAAGGTGGCAGGGATAAAATACAGGGAGCGAAAGGCTATTTACAATTTGTGCAGAAGCCAGATGGCAGTCATAAGCGTCGAGGGCCATGAAAGGGAGACAGTGGTTAAGAAGGGAGTGAGACGGGGTTGTAGCCTATCCATAATGTTATTCAATCTGTGTATTGAGCAAGCAGTAAAGGAAACAAAAGAAAAAATTGGAATAGGAATTAAAATCCATGGAGAAGAAATAAAAACTTTGAAGTTTGCCGACGGCAATGTAATTGTGTCAATGACAGCAAAGGACCTGGAAGGGCAGCTGAACGGAATGGACAGGGTCTTGAAAGGAGGACATAAAATGAACATCAACAAAAGCACAACGAGGATAATGGAATGTAGTAGAATTAAATCGGGTGATGCTGAGGGTATTAGATTAGTAAATGAGACACTTAAAGTAGTGAATGAGTTTTATTATTTGGGGAACAAAATAACTGATGATGGTCGGAGTAGAAAAGATATAAAATGTAGACTGCGTTTGGCGAGGACACCGTTTCTGAAGAAGAGAAATTTGTTAACATCGGGCATGGATTTAAGTATAAGGAAGTCTTTTCTGAAAGTAAGACAGTGAAACATGGGCTATAAACAGTTTAGACAAAAAGAGAATATAAACTTTCGAAATGTGGTGATACAGAAGAATGCTGAATATTAGATGAGTAGACTTGTATACATGAATAAAATTGGGAAGAGAGGAATTTGTGGCACAACTTGACTAGAAGAAGAGATCGGTTGTTATGACACGTTCTGAGGCCTCAAGACATCACCAATTTAGTATTGGAGGGAAGCGTGGAGGGTAAAAATCGTAAAGGAAGACCAAGAGGTAATTACGCTAACCAGATTCAGATGGATATAACATGCAGTAGTTATTCGGAGATGAAGAGGCTTGCACAGGATAGAGTTGCGTGGAGAGCTGCATCAAACCAGTCTCTGTACTGAAGACAACAACAACAACAACAACAAGAATTTCAAATTAACCATTTTCAGATTTTTTCATTTTTATTGTACTGTTAAACATTGTTTTTCTTCAAATTTCATGATTCTACGTGAATGGTAAAACCCTTAGCGGTTTTAATGAGCTAGTTTCAGATTATCAAGGTATGTGACGCAAACTGCCGAAGCTGTTGATTGCATTGACTTAGAAGCTTAAATTTTTATACTGCTAAGGGGCTATAGACCTTATTAGTGTCATCAGTTTCACATTGATAGCTCAAATTGTTCACGAAGAAAAGGAGTTTGAATAGACGGACAGAAAACACATAGACGCATATAACATAAAATATTTCATCGTGTTATACAATTATAAATTAACGATTTTCCGATTTTTTCCTTTACCTATAGTGTCAAATAGTGCATCGTCGCAAATTTCATGATTCTAAGCCAATGGGAAGCACCCCACAGGTTTTAATGTGTTACGAGTGTTGACTGAAAAGTAATGCCTCCACCTTCGTAACTCTTCAACAGTTGGCAGCATTGGTATGCGGCAGATACTGGCTTGTTCTGTAGCCTCTTCCCTACAGCACCAGTTGTTGGGAAGCCTTAGCACTGAACGGTTGTGTTGTTGCACTGTAAAGTATGGAACCCTGCTCAGCCAATGCGATGTAAGCAACGTGCAGTCATTGAATTCTCGACAGCAGAAGGTGTCACCCCAAGGGAGATTTATCAGAGAATGAAAGCAGTTTATGGTGATTGTGTTGATGTGAGTATTGCGCGTCGTTGGGCAAGTAAGTTTAAATATGTTGAGGCTGGACCATCTGACCTGCGTGACAGACAAACAGTTGGACGAAATGTTCAAATGTGTGTGAAATCTTATGGAACTTAACTGCTAAGGTCATCAGTCCCTAAGCTTACACACTACTTAACCTAAATCATCCTAAGGGCAAACACACACATCCATGCCCGAGGGAGGACTCGAACCTCCGCCGGGATCAGCCGCAAGGCCCATGATTGCAGCGCCTTAGGGCGCTCGGCAAAACAGTTGGACGTCCTGTGACAGCAACCACCGATTTTCACAAGCAGAATGTTGACAGATTCACTCAGGGCGATCGTCGTATCATTCAGAGAAAAATTGCAAGTAGAATCGGCATTTTACAAGAACTTGTTTGTCACATTATTGTTTTGCTTGGCTATCGGAAGATCTGTGCACGATGGGTACCCCGGATGCTTACTCCTGAAATGAAAGCGCACAGACTTGAAATTTGCCAGGTACTGCTCTCGCTGCCGGCCGAAGTGGCCGTGCGGTTAAAGGCGCTGCAGTCTGGAACCGCAAGACCGCTACGGTCGCAGGTTCGAATCCTGCCTCGGGCATGGATGTTTGTGATGTCCTTAGGTTAGTTAGGTTTAACTAGTTCTAAGTTCTAGGGGACTAATGACCTCAGAAGTTGAGTCCCATAGTGCTCAGAGCCATTTGAACCATTTTGAACTGTTCTCGCTTCCATATTTAGCACCGTCTGACATTCATCTGTTCCCGATAATGAAAGACGATCTGCAGGTACATCATTATGCTTCTGATGAAGACGTTGAGAAAACTATGAGACTGTGATTGCTGAAAAAGTATCGACTTCTTCCGTGATGGCTTCAGAAAACTTGTTTATCGTTGTCAGAAATGTATCCAATTGGCTGGTGGTTGTGTGGAATAGTGAATATTGGTAATTAAAGATCACATTGTAAGGATTATTTCTGCGTTTGGTTTATTAAAATATTCCCATCAAATCCAGTTAACGAAGGTGGAGGCATAACTTTTCATCCAACCCTCGTAGTTTTCGAGTATCAAAATATGTGACATGAATGGTCGTATCTTGTGATTGCAAAGAGTTAGAAGCTTAAAATTTTTAAAGAGTCAAAGGAACCTAGACTTTAGTAGGTAACATAAACTTGAAACTGATACTCTAAATTGTTCCAGAGAAAAAGTGCCCTTAACAGACGGACAGACAACAGGGAGACGAAAAAAATTACAAAAATATTTTTTGCGTTATATAATTTCAAGTTAAGAATCTTCGGATATTTTTCCCTTACTTGTTCCTTGAAACTTCGGCTGAATGTTCTCTTAAACTAATCACTAGGACAGTCCTAGTGAACTGTTTTTGATTATAGGCGCTTCAGTCTGGAACCGCGCGATTGCTACGGTTGCAGGTTCGGATCCTGCCTCGGACATGGATGTGTGTGCTGTCTTTAGGTTAGTTAGGCTTAAGTAGTCCGAAGTTCTAGGGGACTGATGACCACAGCTGTTAAGTCCCATAGTGCTCAGAGCCAGCTGACAACCTTTTACTAATAATTCTTGAAGTTTTCCTGGCTTACTCTCCGGCGGTGGAATTTCAAGGTAGCAGGCAAAAGGGCACACAACTACGTAGGTAGTGATAGTGGTGGTCGTACCTCGGACATCACACATTGATTAGGCAGAGGAGACTGCTGTTCACGGTATCGGCTTTATAGCAAAAATTGGCGCGGAAAGGCATGGGCATTGGCAGCCGTCAAGGGAGCGTTCTCCATCGAAATCCGCGCCATCTGCAAATAGTATTCCAAATGTGGCCAACAGGCGCATGCGTAAAGAGGTAACGACATGTGCGCCCTCTGTCGGAATGCGAGCTCCCGTTGATAAAAACAAACGTCACATGCCGCCAGACGTGTCGTTATGAATAAAATGATTTCTTTCATAAGAAATTAAAGAGACAACCTGGTTCCAAGGCTTGTTCACTTGAAAGCCCCCGTCACGATTTATAAGCTCTTGTACCAGATATACTTCACATAGATTCTTTAATTACTGAATACCAAAAGGATCTCGACGGGACCAAGATTTCTGTGGCAGAATAATGCTGTGGAAAAACAGTGCTCCGCTACGGCCGACTTACTGGGCTGCGAAAGGTTAAGGCGGCACTCGTGTTCAACGGACCTTTGACGTACTGTGCGTATCGTATGACCTATGTACGTTTTGCCACACTGGCAAGGAATTTTGTAACTCGCGGCCCTCACAAGACCCAGATCGTCCTTTACTGAACAGAGAAGGGCACTAATCTTCGCCGGTGGCCGGAAGATTAACTTGATGTTTCCTTAGGATCTTGCCTATTTTAGGAGAAAGGGTGCCGACGTCTGGTAGGAACGCCCTGGACTTGGAAAGCGCGTTATCTTCTTGATGTCGTGGGTTGTCACGTTTCTTCCTCCCTTTTCTGTACGGATTTGATACGGAGAGTACCAAATATCTTTGGACACCGACTATAGATGTTCTAGCTCCTTTGTAAGGCTGTCTCCATCAGAAACTGCATGAGCCCGGTGCACTAACGTTCTAAGGACGCCAGTAGTTTGCAAAGGGTGATAACAGTTCGACGCTTGCAGATAAAGGTCCGTATGTGTGGGCTTACGGTAGACAGAATGCCTTAAGGACCTATCTATTCTCCTATTAAACAAGACACCGTTCGGTACACCATTCTCTCTGCATCCAAAGTTGTATCCAGCGTAATTAGTACAGACCCCAAATTTACGGATGCACACACTAAGAAAAGGAAACTCTTTCGTGATGAAACCGGGAACGAAGTGACAGATGTGAAATCAGAAGCTGTATTCAAGAAAAATGTTTTTATGTGATTATTGACAGTCTATATCATTACTAACAATGTGTCGTGAAAGCCAGTGTGAAACAATAAATATTTTAGACGAGACATTTGGTCTCGTACGGAAATACTCTATGAGACAAGAGTGGTCAAGATTTCGGCTCTTAGGCCGCGCCCGGGGAACGAGTGCCAAAGTTCTCAGCCTCGGTTCACATATCCGCCACCGCCACGCAACGCTATTTTGCCGCGAGGAGGAGGAACAACGGGAAATTGCGGACGTGCCACATTTAAATGACAGTGCAGTCCGGCATAAGGACAGATACAGAAAATTTCATAGAGTTTCACACTCAATTTATCCTGTAATCGTCACTTATTTACTTCCATAAACGAAACAAGGTCTTTCACACAAATATGTCGATCGAAACATTGTAGCACTTTTGCAACCCCATTACGGAGTCTTGGAAACCCTACCTGAGGAAAGCAATGTAGACGTCCTGGACAGTTCCCACGAGAAAAGATTTGCTATTAAAACTGGAATTACCTAGCAGGTCAATCAGCGACATTCCCAAATGCGCATCAGCGATTTCAACTGAAATGGCAAATTATGTCCAAAAACGCTCTAGAACAAATGTGACGTTGTTAGTACCCTCAAAGTTTTTATGGAACTACCCTTGTAAATGTTTCAATACCGCTATGAGTTCTTCAAACTCCGCGTTTTCTTCAGTGCCACTCAGCTTACGGAATGGGACGGCCTTAGTGTGAAATCTCCATTCCATTTCGGATATTATAATTTCCGTTCTTGCACTTCTTTTTCCTTCATAAATTCAGAAATAACGAGTTTCAAATTGAAAAATCGTTCCAGGCATGCCTCTTGACTTAACCATAGTTGTTTGCAGTAATATATGAAGTGTCCACATTCTTCATTTAATTCCACTGATAACTGTCGCAACTCTCAGTCGAATAGTGTATGCAGCTATTCGTACCACAAATTTCCTCATGTGATTCAGGCCTGCAAATTTCGCATTAAGTGCTTTTTGATGTGCGGAATACTGAATCTCGTCTATCGATCCTTGTAATTATTTGCTCTTTCATTCTCGAATAAATCTTTAAATTCTCTGTAAATTGTATTGTAATGTAGTTTTATAGCAAATACGCAGTACCAGTCACTTATGCGAATTGAAAATCCTCGTTCCTCTTGAAACTAATAATTTTTTGGATTAAACACTGACCAACATAATTTTCCCTGACAAAGACAACCTATTATTTATCATCCACAATAAACAAGCCCAACGCAATCTGACTGCTATACATTGGTCACATGATTTCCAATGATTAACACAAAAGAATGGCTCTGAATTGGAATATATCCTAGTAATACAAATCCAGAACATATAAATTAAAGAAATAGGAAACAATCTCCAACTCTGTTAATTGCCTGAACTCATTTCAATCACGAATCCCGATAGTAAAAACCCCATTCTTTTTCATAAGTCACTTGCCTCACAGAAAATCTTCGTAACATTAACTACAGCAATTACAGCTAGTAGCAACAACATCCAGCAAAATAAAAGGATTCTAACTACTATAGACTCTAACTACAAGGAGGCATATGGTTAGCAAAAGAAAGATTTTGTTGAAGAGCAAACAATGTATTTAGAAAATTTTACCTTAGTCATGTGACATCCAGTTCCAAAAATTATGTAGTTGCCAATAATTCCACTACCCAAACATTATGAACCGTACATCCATTATCATACCTTTCCTTGCATCTTTTCTTGTAAGAAACTTCATCTCACTTCACACTGCGTGTCCTGCCAACACAGAGTCTCCACTAAGAAAAAAAAACATGTCCATACACTTCCCTATCCACTCACTAACTGCTAGTCCGGCCACCCAAAGAATCTCTTGCCGAGGGCGCAGAGCGCTCTCAGCAATATTAACACAGTCTATAGCGTTACCAACACACAAACAGGCTACTTACACTCTCTTCTGCCATTCCCATTCATTTTACGAATTGCGACAGTACATAGCCACTGGGCCTGTCAATGTTCTTCATATCACGAGAGTTGTGCCGACCGAAGGATGCCGCACTGCAATGCTAAATGGATTGTCGCGCTGTTCCGGGAACTTCCGAGAAGGAGTCACAGGTCAATCCTCGGTCCTCCCGTGGCCGGCACACGCTGCACGCTTGGCTTGCCTGCTCTAAGATGGCTGATGATCAGATCGCTGAGGCATCCAAGTTTTTTATCAGTGAATACCTTAATGAAGCCACAACAGTTTTAGAAGATGTTACATATTTGGAAACAATTGATACTTCCAACTTTGGAGACATTACTTTGAAATCATTGGACTATGGCCGGCCACATCGTGCCAAACTTCGTGCTTGCAATGTCTGAAGACCACGGGCAGGCCAAGGCCCGGCCTGTCACTCGGTACTTCTCGCAAGTACCCGGAATGGCGCGAACTTTAATTCAGCATTGAGGTGTGGCACTTGTCGGTCAGCAACAGCTCTCTGAGTTCGGCGGAGTCGTGATGTCAGCGCTGTTCACCCTTCGCTGTTTGTTCGTAAAATGAAGGACGTTTGTAGGTCTAGTGGCTGTTTGCACGAAAGGTGGCAGTGTAGCGATCTATCGTCACAGGCCTTTAAAAGTGAATGGGAATGACGTAAGCGAGGGATGAGAATTTTCAATTCGCATAAGCGACAGGTATTGAATATTTGCTATGAAACACCATGAAGGAGGATTCAAAGACATAATTCACATGAAAAGAAGATGGAATTAATTGTACTGTACATCAAGAAGCTCTTTGTGCTAAATTTGGGGGCGTGGAGCTCGAGAAGAAATTGGAGTACGAACAGCAAAGTCGCATGTGTTATTCCACTGTCAGCTGCAACAGTTTTCAATAGAACTGAACGAACATGATGGACATATCATATATTCCAGCAAAGTACGTTGGTTAAATCAAGGCTCATACCTGGAACGCTATGGCGATTTAAAACTATTTTTGAGTTTAAGAAGCAAACAGGAGTGCAGGAACGAAAATTAAAACATTTGGAATGGACTGAAGACTTAGCATTTTCAGTAGCATTGACTGCACACTGCCCACAGTAATACATTGCAAGGTAACTTCTTTCTGATTTGATGAGGATAAATTTAAAAAGAAAATCGCGTTGCAGAAGGGACACATTGTGGGCGTCCAGTTCCTTAAGCTCACATGGTGTTAAAGAAAATGGGAGGTCTCAAGCATTCATTGTGGGCTTGAATGAATTACACGGATAGTTTTATAAATGTTTTGAGGACACTGTCAGTCTTGCATCTGTGTTCGAGCTGTTTTCGAGACCATTTGTGGCTTTACTTGAAAGTGCCCTTCTGCACGTGCAGATGTAACTCACTGACCTCCAGGATAATTCGAGTATTAATGAGAACTGCTTTTACCTTTAAACTGTTCAGGAGGTCTACATTGCTACCCTAAGGTAAGGTTGTCATATCTTCAAAATAAGGTTCCAAAAGTGTGAATACATGTCAAACTGAGTGGGAAAGTCTCTGAAATTATCTGCGTCTGAGCACATGCCGACAGTTCGTACCAGATAAAAATCATGTCTTCCGTGCACCAAGAACAATTAAATAATGCTGAAAATTTGTTTTGCTTGTTATTTTTGTTGTTGAGAAATGTGAAATGTAGCGCAAGTAGTATGCAGTGCCAGTTCACTGTCATTTGAACGCGGCGAAGTCGCATTCTTCACTCTGCCCCCTCCTCACTTTCAGAAAGCGTAGCGTGGCGGTGGAGGAAACATGCTTCGAGGCAAAGTGCTTTGGCCCTCGTGCCCGGGCACGGATTGCGAACCGAAATGGTGGCGGCCCTGCATTAGACCTCTTGAATAAGACTCAGAGTCTAAAAATATCAGGCTCATTTCCGAATGTATGCCTTGTTTTGTGCATCTTAGGAGAAAGATCATTCATCAGTCTGGCTTATCTTAAGATATGTCTGTGTCAACTAAGCATCAACAACGGCCCTCTTATTTTCGGGCCTTGGAAATTGTATCCAATTTGGCAAGACAACTAGACTTCAGTAATGTGACTGAAAATTTGCTGAACAAAAGGCTCGCAAACCGCCACTGACAGTGTTACAGGCAAACAAGTTATAATATATGACCCGATTAGTGACTTACTATGGTTTATATGCGAGCGCACTGCTGCCTGTTTACTGAAATGTGTGGGTACGTCGGGAACCGTGAGGGGTGAGGAGGAAACCCTATTGCACCATTA
This sequence comes from Schistocerca americana, assembly GCF_021461395.2. Taxonomy (NCBI): domain Eukaryota; kingdom Metazoa; phylum Arthropoda; class Insecta; order Orthoptera; family Acrididae; genus Schistocerca; species Schistocerca americana. The sequence goes on along the minus strand of NC_060124.1, from coordinate 375,332,818 downwards.
CCCACACCAGACATTCGTTAATGTACGAATCCAGTGTACGAATGAGTATAATATTTAGCTTTATGTTTTAAAGTGAGGTGAATGTAAATTAAACCAATATACAAAATAAAATTAAATGGAACGTACGTACATTTTACAATAGTTCATTGTTGTTGTTGTTGTGGTATTCAGTCCTGAGACTGGTTTGATGCAGCTCTCCATGCTACTCTATCCTGTGCAAGCTTCTTCATCTCCCAGTACCTAGTGCAACCTACATCCTTCTGAATCTACTTAGTGTATTCATCTCTTGGTCTCTCTCTACGATTTTTACCCTCCACGCTGCCCTCCAATACTAAATTGGTGATCCCTTGATGCCTCAGAACATGTCCTACCAACCGATCCCTTCTTCTGGTCAAGTTGTGCCACAAACTTCTCCCCAATCCTATTCAATACTTCCTCATTAGTTATGTGATATGTGTATAGTTCATTATTGAGTAAAATTTGAAGAAGAATTTGTAATTTCAATCAGTTTTCTCTCTCTCGCAGTGTAGGTCTTCGTCTAGCATGATTCAGTTTCCTAGCTGTCGTCGTCTTGGGTTCCTGATAAGTGTCTTCAGCACTACCTTCCAAATCAATATTTGTTACTATTTTTTCAGTTTCCTATTTCACGAAAGCATCATAGCACTGCTGTTTTTCCTCAGAATATACAGCCTTTCCACATTCAACCATTATTCGTCAGACTGGTATGTCAGTTCTTTAACAGCCAAAGTGGGGAAATGAGGAAGCAGTTGCTATCGGTATCACATGCATGATCAGAGCCAGTTTATGACCATTGTTTGGCTTTATTCCATTCCAAATTCTTTTCACTGTAATAGGAAGTTATGCAGCGTGTATCTTAATAACTAGTCCTATCTTTTGTAAATAATGTAGAGGGTGAAACAATCATTTTTCTTCATAAAGTATTGTCCAGAAATAGGTCATTTTGAACTTATACTGGGATGAACGAAACTGTGCATTGATATAAAACTGCTGGAAGGACTTCGTTGTGAAACGAGTGTAAAATTTAGAGAACGACCTTAGCGATGGTACCTCACGCAAGTGTGCTACAAACAGTTTTCTTTGTATTAAATTGTTATAGTTACATATACAGAAACTTTCAAAGATATCTAGAAGAGTTTTTAAATTTCTACCTATCACAGCCTGTTCTAATTTTGAGTGAAAATGTCTGCCGGAAACGTAAATGTGAACGCAACGAATTTACTCGGAAAAAATTACATATTAAAGGCAGAAAACTTAACTTTCAGTGTCAGTTCTGTAATTAGGAAGCCCATCTTTCCACATTATCGTAGAAAAACAATGTTATGAATTTTAATGCCCGAAACTATCCAAACAAATTTCACAGAAGATATCGGTGGCTTATAATACTAATCTAAGTTCAGTAGTTCATTGTTTCCATGGTAACAATAACAGCTGAAACAAAACCACCTAATCTTTGAGTGATGAGCAATGGCTTTCGTATAGAGAAAGAAGCATTTGTAGATACTATATTACTGACAAAAATGTTTATTTTCACGTCGTTTATGACATCAGATAATTAGGAACGGTTATTCTGGAACACCTGTATGTAAATGGTTCAAATGGCTCTGAGCACTATGGGACTTAATATCTGAGGTCATCAGTCCCATAGAACTTACAACTACTTAAACATAACTAACTTAAGGACATCATACACACCCATGCCCGAGGCAGGATTCGAACCTGCGACCATAGCGGTCGCACGGTTCCAGACTGAAGCGCCTAGAACGCTCGGCCACAGCGGCGGGCACACCTGTATGTAAACTTTCTGCTCGGCGTCGTAATCGTAATACTTCGCCAGATTTCTTCAGGGAACGTCTGCTTTCTATATATAATACAATGACATGTTACAGTCTGTATAATTTCCTCCAATGTTTAAAGGCTCCATAATATATAAAACGGAACTTTTGGTGTTAATAGTGGTTCGACGTTGCACGTATGTACAATACCGTGTGCTCTGGTTCAGTTTATTACAGCCGCGCGGTGTAACCGCGCGGTCTATGGGCGTCTTGTCGCGGTCCGCGCGGCTCCCCCCGTCGGAGGTTCGAGTTCTCCCTGGGGCATGGGTGTGAGTATTGTCCGTAGCGTAAGTTAGTTTAAGTTAGATTAAGTAGTATGTAAGCTTAGGAATCGATGACCTAAGCAGTTTGGTCCCATAAGATCTTACCACAAATTTACAATTTTCAGCTTATTACACCATATAAACTAACTATTAGCTAGCTCTAATTCCGCCAGAATTATCTCGTGCAACGTACGGTACCATAATACAAATTGCATTTCTGAATATACGCATATACGGATGTGGCCTGTTCAAAAAGAAATCACACTTATTCCATTTTTCATCATAACGAGTATTATTCTATAGTTCGAATGCTCCCCCGAAGATATTAGGTTTAGATCACGTAAAATGTATTTTTATAATAACAGTACAGTTGGTCTGCTGTACTTGAAGATGGGGTACAATCACTTGTCCTGCCCCCAGTGCAGTGGTCTTTTCTGTAAAGTCTTATAAAATGAACATATTCGCCTTTTTTGTGCTCTGACAGAATCATTTTTCCTCTGGTTCTCTTGTTTTCCCTTCTACAGCTCGGTGTGTTACTGACATAATACGAATTCTACATGTTAGTAAGGTTCTGGCGTTCCGTTGATTGTTTTATTTTCTGGAGGGGGCCAAACAGAGACGTCATCGGTCCCATCGGATTAAAGAAGAACGGGGAAGGATTCGGCTGTACCTTTTCGAAGGAACCACCCGGCGTTTGCCTGAACAGATTTAGGGAAATCACGGAAAACCGGAATCTGGATGGCCGGACGCAGATTTGAACCGTCGTTCTCCCGAATGCGAGTCCAGTGTGTTAACCACAGCGCCACCTCGCTCGTTAACTTTTCGTTCATACATTTCGAAACGTTGATGTACTTGACTCATACAGAAGCAAAGTAACTACGCATAATTTAATGTTGACAAAGAATAGTCTGCTTTACATTTTTCTGGAACCTTTGCTAACCAATGAAAAATAATTCAAAAGTCCCCGCTTATGATTTCTATCTTAAAAGAGCCAAAATATTATTAGAAATATTTTGGTGAATTGACATTCTTTTCAGTTTTACATAATGTCTAGCGATAATTTTGAGCTCTTTTCAATTTTCCAGCTAGTGTAAGACCGTTTCTAGTTCACTTTTTTGTCACTGGCGTACCACTTTACGCATATTTGCATAGGTGGGAAGCGCATTATATAGAGACAAGTCCGCATTATATAGAGACAGCGCATCATTTACACTGAAGAGCGAAATAAACTGGTACACCTGCCTAATATTGTATACTGCCCCCGCGAGCACTCAGAAGTGCCGCAACACGACGGAACTCGACTAATGTCCGAAGTAGTGCTACAGGGAATTGACACAATGAATACTGCAGGGCTGTCCATAAATCCGTAAGAGTACGAAGGGGTGGAGATCTCTTCTCACAAGCACGTTGCAAGGCTTCCTAAATATGCTCAATAGTGTTTATGTGTAGAGAGTTTGGTGGCGAGCAGAAGTGTTTAAAACGCAGAAGAGTGTTCCTGGAGCCACTCTGTTGCAATTCTGGACGTGTGAGGTGTCGCATTGTCCTGCTCTAATTCCGAAAGTCCGTCAGAATGCACAACTGACATGTAAGGATGAAAGTGATCAGACAGGATGCTTGTGTACGTGTCACCTATCAGAGTCGTGTCTAGACGTATCAAGCGCCCCATATCACTCGAACTGCATCGGCCGCAGACCGGCAGCAGTTCGAACAGTGCCGGCCGCTGCGGCCGAGCGCTTCTAGGCGCTTCAGTCTGGAACAACGCGACTGCTACGGTCGCAGGTTCGAATCCTGCCTCGGGCATGGATGTGTGTGATGTCCTTAGGTTAGTTAGGTTTAAGTAGTTCTAGGGGACTGATGACCTCAGATGTCAAGTCCGATAGTGCTCAGATCCATTTGAACCATTTGAGCTCGAACAGTCCCCTGCTGACATGCAGGATCCATGGATTCATGAGGTTGTCTCCATACCCGTAAACGGCCGTCTGCTCGATACAATTTGAAACGAGACTCGTCCGACCAGGCAACATGTTTCCAGTCATCAACTGTCCAGTATTGGTGTTGAAGGGCCCAGCCGTGGCGTAAAGCTTTCTGTCGTGCAGTCGTCAAGGATACACAAGTGGGCCTTTGGCTCCGAAAGCCCATATCGATGATATTTCGTTGAATGGTTCCCACGCTGACACTTGTTGGTGACCCAGCATTGAAATCTGCAGCAAATTGAGGGAGGGCTGCACTTTTGTCACGCTAAGATATTGTCTTCATTCGTCGGTGGCTCCGTTCTTGCAGGATCTTTTTCCGGCCGCAGCGATGTCGGAGCTATGATGTTTTACCGGATTTCTGATATTCAGGGTACACTCGAGAAATGGCCGCACGGCAAAATCCTCGGCGATGCTGTGTCCCATCGCCGAATACAACACGACGTTTAAATTGACTTGTATCTCGATAACCTGCCATTGTAGCAGCACTGACCAATCTAACAACTACGCCTGATATTTGATGTCTTATATAGCTGTTGCCGACCACAGTGCCGTATTATGGCTGTTTACATATTTCTGTATTTGAATACGCATGCCTATACCAGTTTCTTTGGTGCTTTAATGTAGTTTTCTTGGTGAAAAATGCTGACTAGAAACGTAGTTTGGTGACATGATAATCCTTCGATGACCCTTGAGCCCTTCTCATGTGTTCACTATCTCACAGGTGATCAATGTGTCACTTAAAATTACGTTTACGGATATAACGAGCTAATTTCTCTTGAGCGAGTACGGAAAATTTTGTAACTCTGGATCTCGGTGGCAGATCTACATCTAGTTCTAAATGGCTGCTCTACAAATCACAGTTAAGCGCCTGGCAGAGGGTTCATAGAACCACCTTCACCGTAATTCACTGTTATTCCAATCTCGAACAGCGAGCGGAAGAACTGAACACCAATGGTTTACCTTGAGGGCTCTGATATTCCTTATTTTATTATGATGATCGTTTCTCCCAACGTACGTCAGTGTCAATTAGTCGCATTAGGAGAAGAAAGTGGTTGATTGAAATATCACGAGAAGAACCCGCCAAAATGTGAAATGCCTCTGTTTGAATGACGTCCATCCCAAATCCTGTCTTATGTCCGTGACACTCTCCCTCCTACTTGTCAATAATACAAAAGGTGGTGCGCTTTTTCGAAGTTTCTCCATTAATCCTATCTACTAAGAATCTCACACCTCGCAACAGGACTCTGAAAGAGGCGGACAAGGGATACTGATAAAATATTTTGGTTTCCCGAGAACCTCATCTTATGAACATATGGTAAGAGTTCGATTTGTCCTGAACGGAAATTACAGAAGAGATCATCCCCACAATTGGTACTTATGATTCTAAAGAATCATTATTTTTCGGATGCATCTTGATAACGGACATAGATTTTGAAAATGGAAAAACGGCGTTTATATCTGAGTGTGTGAAGAATGTGGGGTTAAAATTCCTTAGCGTTTGTTAACGTTAGTTACGTAATGCAATGAGGCAGACCGTGCAAAAAGGGCTAAAAACGCTTTTTGTGGTTTTCTGCTTAAGTACGGTATCTTTGAACCTTTGGATCTCGCTAACAGAAAATTACATAAAAAAGAAAATCGAAGTCCCCTAGAATATCATCTTAAGATAGAATGTTGAACCTTTGATCTGCCAAGAACAGAAATCATGGAAGTGACCATCCGCACAACTGACACTTTTTCACACCCAAAAACAAAAATTTTTGCTTTTAGAAGCCAGCTAAGATTCACCATAGACCACACCGAATGCAAGAGGTCCAAGCGATTTCCTTAACATACGTGGGCTGGAGAAAGTGTGTAATGTTTAAATTTTGGCCCTATACTGTGGGATAGTTACAGTCCTTCCGATGGTCTCTAGGCCAAGGGCTACCCAAAACAGTTGATATGTAGATATGACGCTCTGATAATCCGCATTTTCGCACGCGGCTATTTGGTTAATATTGGAAAGGGATCGATATGAGAACAACAATGTGATTAATGGCTTAATTGCCTTTCCTATCGTAACTTAAACTGCCTGCAAGAAAGAAAACGAACCCGCACTTTTTCACAGCACAACATTTTCTTTCTCACAGCCGATTTTAAAATAGAACATGTACAATGTTGTTTCAGAAAACCTTATAACGCCCGTCCGTCGAAATGTTTATCAGAATATCGTATAAAAAGTTTAAGTAAGTCGGTGAGGAACATTTCTAGATTTTTGCTAATAACGTTTCCCGTTTTTATACGTACGGGGGTTGGAACTTAAATAGTGGCAACTATTTATTCACAACCGACACAAAATAGTTATATGTTTGGACCTGTTACTGTCCTACAAAGTAGTCACCAGCGTTGTGTAGAACCAGTTGCCAGAGATGAGGAAGGCGTAGCACATCGTTAGCAGAGCCTGTTCTGTTGATGGTGGGAATGGAGCGGTGTACTGCCTGGAACAGTTCAGAAGCGAGTGCCACTAAGTGATTCCTTCGTCTGCGGAATCATATCAAAGTCACAAGGACTTAAGACCTGGGAGTATGATGGGTGGTACACTACTTGCCAGTCCCATCGACCACACAGAGCAGCCACAGCTTGCACTGTATGCGCCCGCGCCTTGTGCGAAATGATGGGTGAGTTGCGAAGAAAGTGTCGTCGCTTCTTTCGTAAAGCTGGTCGCAAGTGATGCATCAAAAGCGAACAGTAATATTGTGCATTGACGGTCTGCCTTGGAGGAACGTAATGCGTTAATACACTCCTGGAAATTGAAATAAGAACACCGTGAATTCATTGTCCCAGGAAGGGGAAACTTTATTGACACATTCCTGGGGTCAGATACATCACATGATCACACTGACAGAACCACAGGCACATAGACACAGGCAACAGAGCATGCACAATGTCGGCACTAGTACAGTGTATATCCACCTTTCGCAGCAATGCAGGCTGCTATTCTCCCATGGAGACGATCGTAGAGATGCTGGATGTAGTCCTGTGGAACGGCTTACCATGCCATTTCCACCTGGCGCCTCAGTTGGACCAGCGTTCGTGCTGGACGTGCAGACCGCGTGAGACGACGCTTCATCCAGTCCCAAACAAGCTCAATGGGGGACAGATCCGGAGATCTTGCTGGCCAGGGTAGTTGACTTACACCTTCTAGAGCACGTTGGGTGGCACGGGATACATGCGGACGTGCATTGTCCTGTTGGAACATCAAGTTCCCTTGCCGGTCTAGGAATGGTAGAAAGATGGGTTCGATGACGGTTTGGATGTACCGTGCACTATTCAGTGTCCCCTCGACGATCACCAGTGGTGTACGGCCAGTGTAGGAGATCGCTCCCCACACCATGATGCCGGGTGTTGGCCCTGTGTGCCTCGGTCGTATGCAGTCCTGATTGTGGCACTCACCTGCACGGCGCCAAACACGCATACGACCATCATTGGCACCAAGGCAGAAGCGACTCTCATCGCTGAAGACGACACGTCTCCATTCGTCCCTCCATTCACGCCTGTCGCGACACCACTGGAGGCGGGCTGCACGATGTTGGGGCGTGAGCGGAAGACGGCCTAACGGTGTGCGGGACCGTAGCCCAGCTTCATGGAGACGGTTGCGAATGGTCCTCGCCGATACCCCAGGAGCAACAGTGTCCCTAATTTGCTGGGAAGTGGCGGTGCGGTCCCCTACGGCACTGCGTAGGATCCTACGGTCTTGGCGTGCATCCGTGCGTCGCTGCGGTCCGGTCCCAGGTCGACGGGCACGTGCACCTTCCGCCGACGACTGGCGACAACATCGATGTACTGTGGAGACCTCACGCCCCACATGTTGAGCAATTCGGCGGTACGTCCACCCGGCCTCCCGCATGCCCACTATACGCCCTCGCTCAAAAGTCCGTCAACTGCACATACGGTTCACGTCCACGCTGTCGCGGCATGCTACCAGTGTTAAAGACTGCGATGGGGCTCCGTATGCCACGGCAAACTGGCTGACACTGACGGCGACCGAGCGGGGTGGCGCAGTGGTTAGACACTGGACTCGCATTCGGGAGGACGACGGTTCAATCCCGCGTCCGGCCATCCTGATTTAGGTTTTCCGTGATTTCCCTAAATCGCTCCAGGTAAATGCCGGGATGGTTCATCTGAAAGGGCACGGCTGACTTCCTTCCCCATCCTTCCCTAATCCGATGAGACCGATGACCACGCTGTCTGGTCTCCTTCCCCAAAACCAACCAACCAACCACTGACGGCGGCGGTGCACAAATGCTGCGCAGCTAGCGCCATTCGACGGCCAACACCGCGGTTCCTGGTGTGTCCGCTGTGCCGTGCGTGTGATCATTGCTTGTACAGCCCTCTCGCAGTGTCCGGAGCAAGTATGGTGGGTCTGACACACCGGTGTCAATGTGTTCTTTTTTCCATTTCCAGGAGTGTATAACACCATAACTGTCGTAAACGAGAATCACCACAACTTTAGACCGCTCCATTCGCATCATCAACAGAACAGACTCTGCTAACGGTTTACTACGCCTTCCACATCGCTGGTAACGGGTTCTGCACAACGCTGGTGACTACACTGAAGGACGTTATCAAGTGCAAACATGTAACTCTTTTGTATCGGTTGTGAATAAATAGTTGCCACTATTTAAGTTCCAACCCTCATGTGTTCAATAAGTAATGCAACACATTCTTTTTCTCGGCCAGCTTCTATTGGAAAAATGCGGAATTTGTTGACGAACATCATGGAACATTCCCGCTTCAAACCCCTATAGTTTCTTGAAGTTACGATGGATGGCGGCGCTGTACGTAGCCTCCAAAATTACGTCTGTAGCCGGCCGTTGTGGCCGAGCGGTTCTAGGCGCTTCAGTCCGGAACCGCGCTACGACAGAGGTCGCAGGTTCGAATCTTGCCTCGGGCATCGATGTGTGTGATGTCCTTAGGTTAGTTAGGTTTAAGTAGTTCTAAGTCTAGGCAACTGATGACCTCAGATGTTAAGTCCCATAGTACTCAGAGCCATTTGAACCATTTTTGGACGTCCGTAACGGAGGTGCGGTTTCAGCAGAGAGCGGTTCAAATGGTTCAAATGGCTGTGTGTACTATGGGACTTAACTTCTGAGGTCATCAGTACCCTAGAACTAAGAACTACTTAAACGTAACTAACCTAAGGACATCACACACATCCAGGCCCGAGGCAGGATTCGAACCTGCAACCTTAGCGGTCGCGCGGTTCCAGGCTGCAGCGCCTAGAAACGCTCGGCTACTCCGGCCGGCAGAGAGCTGTTACTGACTTTCTTTTGGCGGGTCACGAGAGCATCATAGATTTCCATAGGCTATTTCAGAATGGCCACGGAGACCTGACAGAGAACGGAAGCACAGTGAATCGTTGAGACAGTCGTCTGTCTTTATCGAAACAAGGTCGCGCAAACCTCTCCAGTCTCCGCGTGTCGACCAGCCGCACAAGTCATGACTCCTGCAATGTTGGAACGTGCGAACAGTCTCACTCCAAGTAACTGACGCATCACAATCAAACACCTCGCTGCACAGGTGGACGTCTGTTTCGGTAGTTGGGGTAATGAAAGATGTCTGACCGCGAGATTCCTCACCGCCTAGCAGAAAACTATACAGAGCAACAAAGCACCATCTGTTCTGAACTGTTTGCGCGTTACGGTGCTGATCGTGACAATATTTCGGCAATCATCATCGCAGGCCATGAAACATGGGTTCGTGACATCGATCCGGAAACAAAACGGAAATCCGTGACGTGACGCCACACCACCTCTCTTCTGACTAAAAGGTATAAATCCGCACCCTTAGCCGGTAAAGTCTTGGCGACGGTCACCTGCTATTCGGAAGGGTTATTCTGATTGATTTCTTCCACTATGGTGCAACGATAAACTCTGACGTGTATAGTTCTACCCTAGGAAACTAAAGAAACGACTTCAAGGTATTTGTCGCCGTAAAAATGCAAACGAATTTCTCCTTCTCCATGTCAACGCAAAGCCTCACACAAGTCTGCTCACCCGAGTGGATCTCACCGAACTTCATGTGAGTGTTTTTCCTCATACCACTGACAACCCGCATCTCGCACCTTCCGACTTCCATCTGTTTGGCACATTGAAGGATGCACTCTGCGGGAAGCAGTACATGGGTGGTGGGGATGTTACTGATGCAGCAAGTCATTGGGCCCGACGTCAACCAATAGAATGGTACTGTTGTAACTGTTACCGGAACGGTCGCGGGGTTGACGCGACGGAAAGCGCGGCGGGACCGACGGAGCGGCCCGCGAACGACAACACAAACGGGAGAAGACGGACACGAACGACGAAGGATCTTAAGAACAACAACAAGATAGTAACAACAGAGTCACAAGAAAACGTAGCTAATCAACCATGTCCATTCGTACACGGAACAAGAACGTAAATACTCTGTCTGAGGCGAGATGTCGATAGGTGCACGCCCAGATTAAACTGACTGGCTGAGCTTTTTTTTTCCCTTTATTGTGATTTCATTCCTCTGCCCCATATAGGCAGGGGAGGGCTGTCAGCGGCACAATCCGCCGCTCTTCAGCCGAGTGATATGACAACTAAGGCAAGAATAAAATGTTACATATATAAGGCGATAAAAAACGGGAACATAAAACAGAGTAAGGGGAGATAATGGAGGCAAAAATACACGGACACGGAGACGTTTATGGGGGGACAGTTCAAAAAGTCATCATAAAGTTAAAAAACACAGCTGGCGATTCTTAAAACACAAAGAAGACACTGAATGCACATGCACAGGTTAAAGGTCGGCCACAGTATTGAAAACACTCCAGAACAACACACTCAAAACCCACTTGGAGCACACACGATGAAGAATAGAACTGCCTGGTGGGACCTGCCGAGGGAGAGGCCGGAGAGGATGGAAAAGGAGGGGAGAGCAAGTGGCACCAGGGGTGGCGGCGGGATGAAGAGTGTAGCTAGGACCACGTGTTCCACTGTGGCGCCCTCACATTAAACGTGGGCCAGGAGGTGCGCGCCGCCACGGCTTACGGCGCGATGGTGCAGAGACCATTATGGGTCTTCGACATCCATGCTGTCTGGCGCGGATTTAAAATCCGCCCGGTACCAGAGATAGCCTACCATGCGGGACATTGTTCCTCCCAATAAGGCGGCGTAAGGCTGTCACCGTGAACGGAGATCAGGCAATGTTGAAGAGAGATTTTGCAGTCAGAAGAATGGGGAATAACATTGTGGTTTGGAATACTGAATATAACCAACTTTCTTTCAGAAAGAAATGTCCCGCATTGCTTTCTGAACGCCCTCCGTACGTAACAGGTGTGTCTCCTAATGGCCGTAAGGCACAATTTCTCCGGATTTTTGTCAGATATTTACCATTTCGTTTCTGAAACTTGTAGCTGGAGTCAGCCCAAACATGTTCTGCTCATCACATCTGTCATACGAGGTCTACCGTCGACACAAAGCATCAGTCTGTTTCCCATCACAAACAAAATTATTTTTCAACCCATGTAATACGCTCCCATACGGAAGAGCAGTCATAAATTAATGTAGTACGTTATTCGGTTCATCGCTGTATATTAATAGGGACACTAAGACGCGAAGAATATACAGAACGCCAGCAGCGACTGAATAGCGCTTCTGCATGGCGGTAGCATATAACACGGGCCAGGGGGGTAAGGTCGCTTGTGGTGGAGTACATCTTATTTCTCGTGTTTCACTGTCCCTGTTAATACACATAGATAAAACGAAAATCTCGCTAGACTAAACTGGGACCGTTCTTTCGAATAGTTGCGTAAAATTCCACCCCATAAATCGTTTTGTTAAGCTGGCCAGAGTGGCCGAGCCGTTCTTGGCGCTTCAGTTTCGTACCGCGCGACCGCTACGGTCGCAGGTTCGAATCCTGCCTCGGGCATGGATGTGTGTGATGTCCTTAGAGTAGTTAGGTTTAAGTAGTTCTGAGTTCTAGGGGACTGATGACCTCAGATACTAAGTCCCTTAGTGCTCAGAGCCATTTGAACGATTGTTTTCATTTTGTTAACAGCGGAAAAAAACCGCCGCTTTCTCTCGACACTGGGCGTCGCGTAAAAGACGTGACGAGCAGTATTTGTCTGGGCTAACTATAGCTACACAGAACCAAAACGAAGTTGTACCTACCGAAGCATCAGATACAATGCTGACAACTCTTAGGAGGGACACCATACACACACCTAAAAGTTGCATTGCAAATGTTTCGGAAATGGAAAGTGCTACTATGTTGAAATGTCAGTGGGGTTTGGTGCAGGAGTCAACTGCGAGTCGTTTAGATACTAGATATCGTATTGAGCAAAATTCCACACCGACGCTTGTTTGTGCCATTGAACCTTCGTAGTTGCTAGGTACGATGTTGTTATGTTTACTTACTGTATTTATGTGTTCCTTGAGTGCATTGCGACATGCTAGTCAGTTAATGTGAGACAGTCCAAGCAGTAAAGAAGTAGGTCGTGAGTGGATGATGTGGCTTACCAAACCGTTAACGCCGTTATGCTCATGGTGTATGGAGAATGTACTTCATTCTTGTATGCTGATTGCGGCAAGATATCCCAGTAGACGTCAACTACCACGGCAGTTATTTATCAACGTCTTCCACCAGTGGTAATGTATCACCTAGCCACCATTCCAGAAGGAAACAAGTGACGAAAGAAGAGAGGGAAATTAATGTTCTAGCTGCTGTTGCAATCCCTCCGCACGTTAGCTCCCTCGTTATTTTACGAGGAAGTGGCAGGAGTCAGACAAATGTCTTACACATTTTCCATCGACATTCGTTCCTTCACTATCACAACTCTTTTCATCAGAACCTGCAGGGAAACGATTGCTAGAATCGTGTTAACTGCTGTACATGGGCGTTGAGACAGGATACTCCGAATGTATCACGTATCTTGTTTAGTGATGAAACCACATTTACCAATCATGGCCAGGCAAAGCGCCTATACTAGCACTACTGGCCTATTGATAACCCTCGTTGGCTTCGTCAGGAGGAACGTCAGCAACTATGGAGTGTAAATATGTGGTGCAGGACAGAGAACTACCAACCTGTTTTTCTCAGGCGGAACAATGAAAGCCAACAGTTTCCTAAAAGACCATCTTTCATGGATGCTAGAAGACATTCCTCGTCAGGCAAGGAGAAACCTATGGTACCAAAATAATGTTGTCCACCTCATAGCGCACGACGTACTGCAGCATGTCTTCACGAGTTCTTTCCAAATCGCTGGATTGGACACAGAAGACCTGGATCTAGACCATTCCTTTCCCCGGATTTGACCCCTGTGTACTTTTTTTTTCTATGGTGAAAGCTGAAAGAGGCTGTCTACAAGGACATAAAAGCTACACGCGATGTATGCAACGACGTATACGGCAGCCTGCTTGGACATTTCCACTGAAATGCTAGCTCGTGTACAGCAGTCGTTCGATACCAGACAGGAGCGTGTATTGCCGCTGCCGGTGATTATTTTGAACACAACCTGTGGTGGTCGGTTGTGTCGTTACTGGTCAAAATCCAGATAACAAATGTATTCACTATATAAGCTGAAGCGCCAAAGAAAGTGGTATGCGCATGGGTAATGAAATAAAGAGATATGTAAACAGGCAGAATACGAAGCTGTGGTCAGCAATGCCTATATAAGAAAACTAGTGTCTGAGCGGACGATTTGGATGGGATTCGGTTAATGAAAAGGGGACATACAATTCAAGGTTTATTTCCCCAAAACAATCAATTAATTGTAATAAATTACACTGTGGCTTACAGATTACAGTGACACAAACAAATCAAGCTGCTTACAATATGAGGTAATAAACATGTTACATACCACAGGTAAACAGAGAAACTTCAAAACTGTTTACAATTTGATACATTAACAAATAACCTTTGTGCATTAAACTACATACTTTCACCTGATACAGTTAAATTTTTAAATGTGAAGCAAAACTGTATAACTTACAATTGAATTTTCAGTTGAAGTTACTCCTTCCTCTACCTTCTTTAAAAGAGTGATAAAATTTTCAACAGGTATCTCAGTTAAAAATGCTTTAAAATCCTTAACACAACAACACGTACATGACTAAATACATGTACGGCAAGGCCCAACATCAACAGCGCAAAACACATTCAAAATTTCGCCAACATGGGCCGCTTGCCGGTCAAAACATGTTACGACTACAGCAGCGGCAAACTTACACAGGTAATAACACAGGTCACCTAGCAATCTTGCCAAAATCAGTTTACACGAAGGAGTAAGAAGGGGAGGAGGGGTAAACACAATAAATACCATACGAAAGTACACTTGCCAAACCTACTACCAAAAATACAGTATAAAAAAAGCTCTCAATTAATGACAAATCCGGGATAGACACGGCAATATTGCACCTGAGCGCCAGTAGCCAAAATAAGGTTGACAGATACCAAGGTCTGACATCATCTTAGGGCTAACTGGCACAACAAATAAATAAGAGTAAAGGAACAAGCAAATGCCAATGCCCAAGAATTTAAATAGGATTAAGTACACACGAGGCTAAACTCAATTGCTAGCACCCTGCACATCGTCTTAGGCTTAATTGACACTACAAATAAATAACGGTAAAAGACCAGACAAATGACAATGCCCAGCAATTTGAATAAAATAAGTAAGTATAAGGCTAAAAGCAATTGCTAGCAACTTAACAAGCACACATAAAAATATCAGACTGCTGCCACATCACAAACGGAACAGAACAAAACAAAGCGTACAAGGGTCTCCTTTATGGTAGCCCAGATGAAAATTGTAATTAAAAGGAGAAGACGAATGTTGTTGTTGATGATGACGATGATGATAAGAATAAAGACGGGTTCAAGGGTGAATAACAAGTAATAATGGGAACCGAAGTAATAACTAGACCTCTATTTTCTGTTTGATGTGAAGAAAATGGTACTGTCTTGTGTTCATTGTTACGTACTCACAGAAAGAATTTTGAAGACACAATAAATTACTCCAGTTAAAGGTAGTAGAGCGTACAAATACCGGCAATGTCAGAGGAACAAAATTGTCCTTAAGAATTAACTATAGACTGTACACTTAAAAATGAAGATTAGTGAAAATGTTGTTCTTGTGTAACATGCTATGAATATCGTTTGGATTCTTTTGCCGCTTTAGTTTCAATGACGAAAATTTTTGGACATCTCCAGTTTTTGTAACCAACCCCTCATACAGTGTATCTCGTAAGAGTCATTAGGAGGAATCTCACTGGAGTTTCAGCAGATATTTGTAATTTCGTTTTTGCGTTGTGTAGCTCGAGTCAGCAAAAACAAATAGTGTTCATCACGTCTTTCATATGACACCCAGCTTCGACGGAAAGCGTCGGTTTGTTTCCCATTACAAACAAAATGATTTTTAAAGCTAAATTTTCATTCCCATTCGACAGAGCGGTCTCTGGTAACTCTATTGCCATATTATTTCATCGATGTGTATTAGCAAGGACAGCAAAACTCGAAGACTAACCGGGACTCCAGCACCGACAGCAGTGCCTTAGCTATCGCCATGCATGCAGCACTACTTAGTTACTGCTGTTAATTTCTCGACTTTTAATGTCCGTGTTGGTACACATTGCTAAAATGAATATCAGACAAGCCCACCATCGAATGGGCATTAAAAATCCCAATGTAAAAATAATGTTGTTTACAATGAGAAACATACGGAGGCTTTCCGTTGACACTGAACGTTGCCTGAGAGATGTGGTGAGCAGTAATTCTTAGGGCTGACTCTAGCAACAGAATGCAAAAAGTAAATTTCAAATGTCTGCCGAAACACTATGTACATTCAAAGGGGAAACGTTGAATGTTGCTTCCAACAAATGTCGAAAGTTCTTGATCAAACTCCTACAAATTTCTCTCTCTCTCTCTCTCTTTCTCTCTCTCTCTCTCTCTATCTCTTTCTCTCTCTCTCTCTCTCTCTCTCTCTAGAGAGAACGTTTATCAGAGATTTGTGAAAAAAACTGAAGGAATCCGCTCAATAACTTTTCGAGAGTTTTTAGAAGCAACGTTTCCCCTTTGCGTGTACATTTTTTTAAGTAACAGAATAGATGAAACGTAGTTACACCGATTTTTTTAATCTATAGAGGTGTACATGATAAAATATTTTTGTGAGTGAAATCATGGCACATTGACTGACAATCCTTAGCTCTGGTCAATGTATTACGTATTTCAGAACTTACCTCAGGGCACTGAAGAGGTAATTATATTTCTGTAATATATAATCAGTTCTAGAACTTTTCAAACATTCACGATTACCGTGTACGTCCATGGCGAACGATCCTAGTAACGGACGAAGTCATCTAGGTCAGTTTCTTGAAACATCAGGCACTGGAGTTTCCAGCCTTACCGGGAATAGGCCTATACCTTCCAGCAGTGACATCAGGAAAGCTGTACAACTCACAGAACGGGAAAGAATATTGTGCAGAATTGGATATATTACTCTGCGTATACTATTTCTGAAGTTTACAGAAGTCACGTATAGGTCTGACTTAGTATTTATAACAAAATATGGTCCATCCGAATCGGCTCAAGTGAATTTTACAATAATTCCTCGCTCGATAAGGAATTTTGAAATTATCTTTGCCCATCCTCTTAAAACAGTTAAGTGATTAATTTATGCGGTATATAACAGTGCGGGGGAAAAATTATGGACATTGGTACAAGAGAATTTAACATAATGCTAAAAGCTATCAGAAAAAATGAAAATAAATTCAACCAAATACACACAACTGTGGGCACAACGCTATAACGTTAGCCACAACATGTAGTCTTGCTTCTTACGCGGTTAACGCTGCTAGGCTTATGTAAGTATTGTAACCAGATTTTGTTTCTTCATAGTTGTAGAGTGATCTAATAGTTCAATTATGTGTAATATTTAAATGTCAGACGGTAAAGAATTCCGATGACACATAAATATTCATGTGTGCCAAGCGTTTCAAAGAAATAAATTGAAAGAAGAGCCGTTATGACTGAAACATTGTAGGAGCTATTAGGGCGTAATACTGTCCAGCAGCAACAAACAGACGTAGAAAAACTCTTACATCATATGAATACACATCCACATTATTCCATTAATTCAAAAACATAGTGAGCGCTGTAGTAGCAAGAGCATATATTTCCACTGTTAAAACAGTTGGAAGCGTGAGTAATTATTACTCTGACCAAAGATATTATCATTACCTGAAATTTCAGTTGAAAGTTTTCCGCAGTTAAGAACTCCATACAACGTTTTATATTAGTTGCGCAATAGCTGCTAATAATGCATCGCTGAAGTTAACAAATAATATGGCAACCACTCAAGCAGAATTTAAAGATACAAATAGTGTTTCAACAACCGAAGCTGTCGATTACGCGTGAAATATACTCTTGTAGTAAGTATGGTTTCAATGGTTGTGCACTTACGAGGAATAAAAAGTATTAAATTAGTTATTCTCGTAGATAAATCTGACTTAAAGCTAGTCTTAGTGGATACCTAAAAAATATGATGCACGTAGTAACACTGCTGTGACTTACATTCTTTGCAAAACAGTTCATAGTAAACTTTGGTTTCGCTTACGTATCTTGAAGTGGATGGCAGTTGGATACGAAAGTAGCAATATTTCGTTTGTTTATTGGGCCTTAGTTTTTCACCTCGAAGGAGAATGACGATGGCTTGTGAACACGGTAAGTAACTTCATTACGTGATTTAGTTTTCTATTGGGGTAGTTATGTAAACTTTATCAAAATATTTAGTTTGAGATAAGCGCTGAATCGTAGAGAACTGATAATCGTGCATTATTCTGGTGTCTGCCAACTCAAATGGCTTACGCAGCTATTGTATAAAGAATCTTCATAGTTTACATTACAACTTACGAACATTTCATACGAATATTTTGTTGTAAACTGCAAATCGGAAAGTTACTGTTCTATTGACCTTGCAACATATGATTACGAAATGTTGGGTTTTTAAATAACTGAGTCTGCTTTGTGTTGTAATTTTGGAGACCTCGCCGTTCATCTGGCTGTGTCAATATGAACAACTGTATCGCCGTGCGTTGTGAATTCGTGAATAGTTACGAAGAGTTCGGCACTACTGCTTATTACACGTAGCATGTTGTGGTATATCACACTGGACATTAGATTCGACGAGGAGATTCTTGATTGTCGGAACTTCATATGTGGAGATTTCTTAAGAAGCGAAAATATTGTCACAGAAGTGTCACAGAACTATAACAAGTATAACAACTGACTCGACAGGTGGCGTTAGTAGGTCCTTCATGCCTTTGGTGGACAGGCCGTCGTCGCACGGAGTTTATCTCTTCCTTACTATATCTTCCTCCATACATTAAACATACTGATCATTCTTCCTTCCATGAAACTATGCCGACAGCTTAACTGGAACAGAATCAAATGATATTGTTACTGTAAGTATACAGTGGTTTCCGTGGTGTAGATGCAGACGAGGAACCACGAGAGTGGATGCAAACTATCAACTTCACGTTAGATCAAAGAACGTATATTGTAAATACACCATTTCGAAATGGTTTAATGTAGATGTTGTAAGAAGCAACAGAATTTGCATTATTATTATTTTTTATCAAATTCATCTATTTAAACATGAGTTTTGCAAATACCAGCTCAAAAATCACAGGGTGTCATTATTCAAAGGAGCAATGTAAATCTTCATTGCCCTTACCCCTACAGATAGGTGTTACGGAACGTTTGTATCACTAGACGTCATTATGGAATAGTTCTTAACAACGCGTAACCTTTCTAACGAAATAAAATTACATCAATAAAAAATGTATAAATGGATAGGCTACCAGAAAGAAAATAATACAAATATTAGTAATGAAATTACTTCTCATTAAAGAGATTAAGAAGTGACAAAGAACAGTGAAGATTATCATCCAAATCCTATCGATGAAACCATCATACTCGACTGAATGACAGAAAACTCAAACGAAATTGGCAAATTAAATTACTGAAGCAAGATATGCTTACCCTTAATTTCATTTACTTCTTAATCTCAGCCTTTCAGCAGGCGGAACGCTTAATTTAATTGCTACTGAAACTGGAAAAATCAAATTCAATACAAATAATAGGTTTTTTAACTACAGTCATATGGCATAGGAAAGAAAGCTCCATGAAAAGGCTAAGCACAGAAAACATAAATATTTTGGAGTTCGTTTATTTTCCAATTAACTTGAGTTTTTTCCTATTGCTGTGTAGATTTAACTTGTTCTTCACTTTTAACGAAGTATTCTTCAGCACTGTTCATATCAACGTGTTACAACTACGTGTATGTGGTAATACTGGTTAACTAGAGTAATATCGTACAGTGAACGCATGATACAACATTTCTTTGCCTCAGTGATGAGGCAGGCTGTTGGATAGAGAGGATTCTGAGTAATAGCATTCAATGTTGACAGTCGACCCACTATTTCGCTCTTTACGTTCATCGGTAGAACATTACGTAGTAAATCAGCATACACTGAACCATTTAGACTGCCATCGATAAAATGGGGGCCAATTATCCTTCCTCCCATAATGCCGCACCATACATTAACCCGTCAAGGTCGCTGATGTTCCACTTGTCGCAGCCATCGTGGATTTTCCGTTGACCAATAGTTCATATTACACCGGTTTACGTTACCGCTGTTGGTGAATGACGCTTCGTCGCCAAATAGAACGCGTGCAAAAAATCTGTCATCGTCCCGTAATTTCTCTTGTGCCCAGTGGCAGAACTGTTCACGACGTTCAGAGTCGTCGCCATGCAATTCCTGGTGCATAGAAATATGGTACGGGTGCAATCGATGTTGATGTAGCACTTTCAACACCGACGTTTTTGAGATTCCCCTTTCTGGCGCATTTTGTCTGCTAATGATGTGCGGATTAGCCGCGACAGCAGCCAAAACACCTACTTGGGCATCATCATTTGTTGCAGGTTGTGGTTGACATTTCACATGTGGCTGAACGCTTCCTGTTTCCTTAAATAACGTAACTATCCGGCGAACGGTCCGGACACTTGGTTGATGTGCCGGCCGAAGTGGCCGTGCGGTTAAAGGCGCTGCAGTCTGGAACCGCAAGACCGCTACGGTCGCAGGTTCGAATCCTGCCTCGGGCATGGATGTTTGTGATGTCCTTAGGTTAGTTAGGTTTAACTAGTTCTAAGTTCTAGGGGACTAATGACCTCAGCAGTTGAGTCCCATAGTGCTAAGAGCCATTTGAACCATTTTGAACTTGGATGATGTCGTCCAGGATACCGAGCAGCATACATAGCACACGACCGTTGGGCATTTTGAGCATAATAGCCATACATATACACGATATCGACGTTTTCCGCAATTGGTAAACGGTCCATTTTAATACGGATAATGTATCACGAAGCAAATACCGTCCGCACTGGCGGAATGTTACGTGAAACAACGTACTTATACGTTTGTGACTATTACAAAGCGAAAAAAGTGGTCCAACTAAAACATTCATGTTTCTTTACGTACTGCTCGAATATATAATAAAAGTGGGGGTTCCTATTAGAAAAACGCAGTTGATATCCGTTTGACCTATAGCAGCGCCATCTAGTGGGACAACCATAGCGCCATCTGGTTTTCCCCCTTAAAGGTAGACAAGTTTCGTTCTTTGTAGTTTTTTCGTTTGACGCTTATTTCGTGAGATATTTGGCCTGGTCACGATCAATGGACCACCCTGTATAATTAGAAAGAACCCGGCGTAGCTCTCTGGAGATTGAATGTGGAAACGTATGTTCCGTCATGAGCAAGATCTTTCAAAGTTTCCATAAAATCTCTCACATTCTCAACTTTTTAGTCAAACATTTTTAGTCTACATTCAACTCACCTTCACGTCTCAAAAAAGTAAAAACTGGACAGGTATGACACGTGGTTCGGATCCCATCTGGGTCCCGTTTTCTTCTGTTGGATTACTGGGGTAGCATGGATACACGAAAGTCGCTGAAGTGCCGTCCGATTGAAAGACTTTCACCTCGCCGATTGAGACACACGAAATTATTATTACATCTTTTAACCAGTTGCTTATTTTAATTCCGATACTAGACACGTACCTCTTTTTAATGATAATTGTGATGTAAATATTTTCTGTTTGTTGTATGGATTCATTTACAGTGACTTTTGTTGGCTGCAAATTATGCTACCCCCAAAAACAAACTTTTTTCATATTCGATGCATTTCGCTGCTACCTACTACCAGATGCTCCACAGTAGTCATTAGACATAGTGAGAGACCACAATAGGTCACTCTGCAGTACTCAAGGACTTCGAACGGGGGTCAGGCGATTGGGTGTCACTTGTGTCATACGCCTCTATGCGAAATATCCACACTCCTAAACATCCCTCGGTCCACTGTTTCCGATGTGATAGTGAAGTGGAAACGTGAAGGGACACGTACAGCACAAAAGTGTACAGGTCGATCTCGTCTGCTGACTGACAGAGACTTCCGACAGTTGAAGAGGGCCGTAATGTGTAATAGGCAGACATCCAACCCATCACACATGAATTCCAAACTGCATCAGGATCCATTGCAAGTACTATGACAGTTAGGTGGGAGGTGAGAAAACTTGGAGTTCATGGTCGAGCGGCTGCTCCTAAGCCACACATCACGCCGGTAAATGCCAAACGACGCCTCGCTTGGTGAAAGGAACGTAAACGTTGGACGATTGAACAGTGGAAAAACGTTGTTTGGAGTGACTAATCACGGTACACGATGTGGCAATCCGATGGCAGGGTGTGAGTATGGCGAATGCCCGGTGAACGTCATCTGCAGCGTGTGTAGTGCCAACAGTAAAATTCGGAGGCGGTGGTGTTATGGTGTGGTCGTGTTTTTCATGGAGGGTCTTGCATCTCTTGTTGTTTTGCGTGGCACTATCACAGCACAGGCCTATATGGATGTTTTAAGCACTTTCTTGCTTCCCACTGTTGAAGAGCAATTCGGGGATGGCGATTGCATCTCTCAACACGATCGAACACCTTTTCATAATGCATGGCATGTGGCGGATTGGTTACACGACAATAACATCCCTGTAATGGACTGGCCTGCACAGTCCTGAACTGAATCCTACAGAACACCTTTGGAATGTTCTGGAACGCCGACTTCGTGCCAGGCCTCACCGACTGTCATCGATACCTATCCTCAATGCAGCACTCCGTGAAGAGCAGTCTGCCATTCTCCAAGAAACCTTCTAGCCACTGATTGAATGTATGGCTGCGAGATTGCAAGCTGTCATCAAGGCTAAGGGTGGGCTAACACCATAGTGAATTCCAGCATTACCGATGGAGGGCACCACGAAGTGTTAAGTCATTTTCAGCCAGGTTTCCGGATACTTTTGATCACACAGTGTATATGTCTTTGAGCCTTCGACTTGTGTACTTCATTGGAAGGTGTCATTATACCGGCCCTGCTATGGAAGCATGGAGCTCATCCTTTGCCAGTACAGCATGTTCTCTGCTATCTGTTAATTAGAAATTATCCCTAAAATACCCCATCATTATTCTAACCGTCTCTTTGTCATTTCTGAGAAAAGAGGTTAAACTGAGTTGCACCTTGCTGCAGTTAAGCTGATCTGCCTGCACACATTTCCTTAGCAGCTAGCTCTGTTTAATTTGCTCAGGAACAACTCATAAGGCTTTAAAAATGTAATGCCTCTTTTTTGCACTGATTTTCCTCACTACATTTCTTCGTCCTATGCGTCGGAGCACATTTTCCTTGAAAAAAATTTCCAGTTCCCCTTTTGTATTCTTCATCCAACAGCCGCCTTTTATTTACAACAATTTTAGTCCAATGTTCGGTACTCCGAAGGCGTTTACAGCCGCGCACTATATCCGTACCGTCAGTTTCAGCATTTAATGTGCGTTTCGTAAGCTAACTGTTTTGTAGATAAAACTTAATGTCCAGGATTGTGCCTAAGAAATAAAAACTATTATTTTCCTCACCTAAATTTGAGTCTATGAATGGTAGTGAATCTATCACATTCCGTTGGAGCAAAGCCGATAAAACGTTTAAGTGTAACTCTGAATGTTTTCCACCCAAGATAATGAACAGTGATCTGCCGCTCTGTCTGTAAATCAACGCAGCTGTTGATATATTATATGTATTTATGTATTTACTTCACTTGGGAAGCTTCTATGTAGTTCTTGTGTAATTCCATATCAACCCAACAAAGCACTCAACCGGTCCCATACAGGTTTCTTTCAAATTTAGTGCAGCAAGTGATCCAGATAATAGATGGAAAACGATCAGTTTGCAGACGTATGTGGCATTAGGAAGAAAGTTAAGGTCATTGAGCTTATCCTTTGCTCTTGAATATCTCAAAACACTCCACTTTAATTTTTTTAGAAAAGTATATTGCATTGCTACAATTTGATACTGTAAACATTTAAGTAAATATCAAGATGGCACACCAACGGCATCATGCACAATGTCAGTACAGTATCAAATTGCAGCAAGCGGCTATATATCCGTCTTCTTCCAAAACAGCAGACAAAAGCAGGCAGAATTATTCTGAGAAATTAGTGATTATTTCTTGTTGTGAACAGCCATTCGGAGAGACTTCTATTTCAATCAGTCATCTTCAGCTTGTTTCATGGAAGTGACTTGTTTACTCGAATTGCAATGTACATGTGCTTCCAAGTGGTATCTAGTGTTACCCTATAAGAAATGGATTTCAAGTCTTAACTGTACATCTTACATGGAATCCTGCACTTCCAGGCTGTTCTTACGTTCATGGACCTATTAAGCAAGTTTGAGAAGACTGAGAGAGTTGGTTGATTGGTTAGTTAGTTAATTAGTGTCACACTACATGGATCATTTGCATGACAGATTGTAGTGTCATTCGTTTTTAGAGTATCTGAACTGTTTCGTATCAACCGCATTGAGGAAATTACATACACTAGTAAGTGTTGGTTAGCTTCATCCAGGGTAGTTCTAGAGACTTTAACAAATTCAGCAAACGATTTCGCTCATGTGTTTGCATCAATTTCATAACAGCTGCTACCACCCATGTATCAACCAGCTCCAGTCACATATCTTTAAAATCACTAAACAGGAAACTGTATGGTTCCAGAGACCTTTACAAGTCTCAAACATCAATGATGTATATATGCAGAATGAAGGCACAAATGAAAATTTGTATCAAGGATAGGATTGGAAACCAGGTCTCCTGCCACGCTTGTACGGCATATTGATAAATTTTACTTTTGGACCGTCTAACTACAACTGAATGTAACACAATTTTCGTACCATAAGCGTTTCCCCTTTATTCTCTGCAAGGCATATTCAGTGGCCTGGAATATGTACATATTTTTACTATTTAGTTTGCATTTTTGCGTAATGTATCTAAAGGCTATAACAGTTCTGAAGGTTGGTTTTCCTATGACGTAGTAATGTTTTAAATTCTACTTACAGGTTGCATAGACGATTTTCTTCATGTTTTGTTTTTGTTCCATTTTTGGTGCTGCTGCTCTTCTTATAAATGCCACTTGGCATTTTTTTTCCACATTTCCAGAATTGGGAACTGAACACTTGCTTTGATACCTTGTTTTTGTTTGTGTTACGACTGACGGGTGTTATTGCCTAAGAACGAATGTTACTTCCAATTTTCGAGTGTAATTTTTGTGATATCTGTGATCTGTTAGTGTATGCATGTGTGTGTATGTGTGTGTGTTTGTGTGTGAAATGATATTTGTTTTGGTGAGCTTTTTTTATTATTACTAATTTTGCGTGTATTTTCTTTTTTTTATGTGTCTGCAGGTGCGAGACACAAATTGTGTTTCATTCAGCTGTAGTCAGACGGTCCAAAAGTAAAAATGATCAATATTCTATAATATTACACGCAGCTAAGGAAGACAGGACTACTAATTTTGAAGATGTTAATCAATGCGCCACCTTTGGGCAGTGATTTTGCTCAACTGCATGGACTATCATAGCATGCCTCTCTCCTCAACCTAAATTCCCTTTCATACCTCAGTCCACTTAGTATTCCCACTAAACTCGATTATCGTTGAAGAGGCTGCCCAACTGTATTGGAATAGCGCCTGAGCAGAAATGATATGGAATTACCCTCATAATATACAGTCTGTACTGAAAACTAAGTAAAACTGAACCTATATGGGAACTATTAAGCACAGCTTTCGAGATATAAATTTTTAGAAGGCGATATTGTATTGACAATGTTAAGGAAACCATACTGAGAGCGGTGTGCTAACACCAAGGTCCCCCATATCATATCCGCATGACGCCACATGGTAGAAGACGTCACAGTTGCCGGTCGACATCACGTGATCCTCAGGAGATGATCACAGAATTTAGAATATTGTGCTCGCTACCGTGCAAATGTGGTTCTGTTTCAAGTATCTCATTTTGCTTGAAAATCAAAATTATGTCTTTGGTTATAATGGGTATGCACTCTCTCTTTTTATAAATATCTAAGACATTTTTTATGTTCCTATCGAAGACAACAGTTATCTTCCTAACCATATTAATGGTAAATTAGGATATTAACATTGAAAAGATATACCTTCTGAAATCTGTAATTGCCTCCTAAATGTTCCGAGGAAAGATTTCGCCTGTTTTTCTCTGTATACGAGGTGCAACATAAACATACGGTCGAGCTTCAAGGAAACATTCCTCACTTATGGAGGAATAAAATTAATAAGTGCACGTGGGTCTAAAACGTTTACAATTTGCTCAGGAACAACTCATAAGGCTTTAAAAATGTAATGCCTCTGTTTTGCACTGATTTTCCTCACTACATTTCTTCGTCCTATGCGTCGGAGCACATTTTCCTTGAAAAAAATTTCCTGTTCCCCTTTTGTATTCTTCATCCATAAGGTGCCTTTTATTTACAACAATTTTAGTCCAATGTTCGGTACTCCGAAGGCGTTTACAGCCGCGCACTATATCCGTACCGTCAGTTTCAGCATTTAATGTGCGTTTCGTAAGCTAACTGTTTTGTAGATAAAACTTAATGTCCAGGATTGTGCCTAAGAAAAACAAAACTATTATTTTCCTCACCTAAATTTGAGACTATGAATGGTAGTGAATCTATCACATTCCATTGGAATCTAAAACGTTTTACATCCACGAAAGAGCTCAGTATAAATAACTCTTCAAAGAACTTATCATCCAGTTAGAATTGAAGCCTGTAGAGTAAGGGCATGAAAAGACGACAATATTTTCCAAAGGTTGGCATGCACTGCCACTCCGACCCCCCCCCCCCTCCCCCAAATTCTGTCCACGGCATCTTCTTTCCTTGCTCCCAGTACCTGGAGATCCTTGGCTACCTGGTCTACCCATCTCGTTTTCGGCCTGTAGAAGTCTTCGTCCTTTCGGTTTATTCCCTCACACTTCTCTCAGTAAAGATCCCTGCGAGGGTTAAGCACCCAATGCTCCCTAAGATGACTATCAGTTTCTTGAAATGTCCTTCTGCCAGAGCACTGTTGTTCTGTGAATCTGTCCATATTCATACCTAGATCACCAAGGTCATTACCGTCTGCTAATCCGTACAGCAGACGGGTACCAGTCAACTCCACATGTGGGTATACGTCCACTTCACTGAAACAGAAACCAATTGCGTGATGAATACTGAACTATTGATGCTGCGGGCGTGGTGTTAGATCAGTGCATCTAGTGGCTTGTCAACAGAAGAAATGAAATGCGCCACATATCAATATTACCCTCGTTAAATTGGAACAACAAACACTTTATTTATTTTGTGCGGAAGACAATATTTCTTAGGAAGTCGTTGAAGAATTTTACGCTGATTTGCATTAAATGAAACAACACGTTTACTGTTACCAGTCACTGTTTATTTATGTCCACGACGCGTTTCAAAGGCTTAAACCTCCATTATCAGGTGTATTTACATTTGTTAGTATGACATTTGTGTGCGTATTGTGTTAACATTTTCGTAGAGCTTGTCTCACTGTCTAGTGGAGAAAACAAAACACTATTTCAGAACATGGTTTTGGGTTTCTTTTGACAAAAAATTAAACGCATATCTAGCGGTAAACATAAAATAAGTAAAATAGAGTACATCCAGTGATCACAGGTTCCTTTCGCTGTCGTACCATATCACTTGTACTCTGTCATGCTTTGTAAACAAATATGGTGTCTGGAAACTATTGGGTGCAAGAATCGTATAAAGATGAGAAAACATTATCGCAAAGTACAAAGAATATACACTGCAACAACATTTTTACAGAATATTTTTGAGGATTTGGAGGTGTTTGTTTTGAGGTGTCGAATACAGGCGTTGGAATGAATACTTCAGGTGGTATATAAATCCGATTTTGACAAGTTAAAGTAGCTTAAACTTCATACTTGTTTATACAATCAGGTGAAATGTTACAAACAACAACAGTACAATAATCATATTGAGAACAGCGGTAAAATTATACATAAATAACTCTTTTGATTGGGATTGATAGATAGATATGAAAGGCTGGAGGCAGAGGGAGAGAAAGAGAAGGAGAAAGTGAGAGGGAGAGAGAGAACGGAAAGAGTGATTGTATGAGAGTAAACTTTACATGGAAAGTGGTTGTTACATGTAATAACTGCCTAAAGGCTGGGGTAATACATTGGTTAATGCTTTAAAATATGCGTATTGATGTACAGTTTGTGCCAGTAGTTGATGTACATATAGTTTCAAGCTGACAAGGGGTACAAGCTGTTGGTGTTAATATATATATATGAGGTCAATCACTTGTACTGCCTACAACATTAAAACTGCACACACACACACACACACACACACACACACACACACACACACACACCTAGCTTAATATTTACCATAAATATTTAGTTATGTTACAATTACAGCTGCCAAGAGTACAAGTGATTGGCCTCAGTGTTAGTAATAATCTCGGGACGTTCTCGAGCGATTTACTTCAAGTTTTTACGCGATGTTTCAGCAAATATGAGACAACATTAGCTATATATATTTAAAAAGTGTGTGGTGTATAAAGATTTATACTAAATAGAGGGAAAAACGCTGTTAGCAAAACTTTGTAAAAGTTCTTGGTCAATTTATCTCAAATTTAACACGATACTCTACTAAACATTGAAATGGGCATATGTTGGCTATGTTCGTCAGAAAATTATTAGAATATCATGTAAAATTTGAAGTAAATCGGTCAAGAACTTTTCGAGATTTTTCCTAACAACGGTACCTCTTTATGGATTCTTCTACACACGTAAAAGAAAGTTTTGCATCAGCCCGGTTCCCAGAACTCCTGAAGGTAGACGTTGACTGTGGATATTGTATCACGGACACAGTTCCTTTGACTGTTCAGAGATGTAACTAAACCCGCCCAAAGATGTAAACAACCATGCATGAGCAGCGCCTCTTAGAGGGAGGAGATCAAATAGTTCCTCATTCCACCGGGAAGGAGGTATACGGCTCGTGTTGTCTGTAGTTCAACCAGGCCTAGAGGGTCAATACCGCGGTTACATCGCTTCCACGTTGTTACTTTGTGTCAGGAAGGGCTCTCAACAAGGGAAGTGTCCACGAGTCTTGGAGTGAAACAAAGCGATGTTTTTCGGACACGGAGGAGATACAGAGAGACAGGAATTGTCGATGACATGCCTCGCTGAGGCCGCCCAAGGGCTTACTGCAGTGGATGACCGCTACATACGGATTATGGCACGGAGGAATCCTGACAGCAACGCCACCATGTTGTGTGGGGCCGACGTACGCCGCTGGTGGTCATGGAAGGCGCCGTAACGGCTATACGATACGTGATAGTGCAACCATATCAGCAGCATATTCGAGAGGCATTCGTCTTCATGGGCGACAATTCGCGCCACCATCGTGCACATCTTGTGAATGACTTCCTTCAGGATAACGACATCGCTCGGCTAGAGTGGCCAGCATGTTCTCCAGACATGAACTCTTTCGACCATGCCTAAGATGGGCTGATTATGGACGACGAGACCCACCAACCTCTCTGAGGGATCTACGTCGAATAGCCGATGAGGAGTGGGACAATTTGGACCAACAGTGCCCTGGTGAACTTGTGGATAGTGTGCCACGACGAATACAGGCATGCATCAATGCAAGAGGACGTGCTACTGGGTATTAGAGGTACCGGTGTGTACAGCAATCTGGTCCACTACCTCTGAAGGCCTCACTGTGTGGTGGTACAACATGCAATGTGCGGTTTTCATGAGCAATAAAAAGGGAGGAAGTGATGTTTATGTTGATGTCTATTTCAATCATCGATGTAGGTTACGGCACTCTCAGAACCGAGGTGATTCAAAACTTTTTTTGATGTATGCATTTACATTCATACACCATATATCGTTAGAAATATGAAAAGTATATGTAACCTATGACGTTCGAAGGTCACGAACTTAGCGAAATTTTTGTTAACAACGTTGCTCTTATACATATTAAGCGCCGGCCGGAGTGGCCGTGCGGTTCTAGGCGCTACAGTCTGGAACCGCGTGACCGCTACGGTCGCAGGTTCAAATCCTCCCTCGGGCATGGATGTGTGTGATGTCCTTAAGTTAGTTAGGTTTCAGTAGTTCTAAGTTCTAGGGGACTTATGACCACAGCAGTTGAGTCCCATAGTGCTCAGAGCAATTTGAACCATACATATTAAGGTATTTTTGTGTGTGTCTGCCACTTTATTTAAAAATAATTGTTGCCTATGCCCGTCCGAACGTTTATTAGGGTATTGCGTAAAATTTTAAGTAAATCGGTAAAGTACTTTCCGTGTTTTTTGGTAATAACAACGACTTGTCTTTATATATTGTAGTATTGGTTATATAGAGTTTCTTCCTCTACGTGCCCTAAAAGTGTGGCAATATCTTATTGGTAAGTCCTACATAGTTCACAGATGGATTTTAAAAGAAGAAAACTGTCGCCTTAACTGTGCGCAGAACAATATTCGTCATGTCTGTATGGATGCAGAACAGGTGTCTTACAGCACGTTACTTTGGCAGCCGACACGACGATCCATCCGGGTCGTTTCGGGACGTGGCCTCGCGGCATACTGAAGACGCCGACAGCGACCCAGGCGGACCTCAACTATGAGTCACGTCCAGCAGGAGAGGTTGTTCCGTTGAGGGCGAACGACTCCCCTCCACCAGAAGAGAATGTTGCCCCAACTACTTCTCAGAGCGCATCGCGCCGAAGCGAGAGCCAGGCCGCCGGCAACGGCGGTTCTGATGTCTTCACCGTCAGGCGCAGCGTCAAGTTCCATCTCACGGATGAACAGATCGGTGAAAGGGATACCCTCTCCCGGTACAGGAAGAGGGAGCGTGGAGGTTGGACTGGATGGTTTACTCACTGGAAACGACTACTAGGTCAGTATGTGCCTTTACACCATGCTTAAAAATCTTATTTTACGTAAACGCTAACGACACACAATAATTGTTTTAAACACAGATTCATTTTCACGCCATATAGACATAATACGCATACTCAGCAATGATAAAATTATTGTAACATATTTGTACAAACATCTTACTCTAGAGGTCATTCTTTCTTTTTGTTTCTTCCATAATGGGGTCTCTGTATGTGATTTGAGCCCCTGTACGTCTGTCATATCTGTGGTGTTTTGAAACATCCCGTCAGGATAAGGCTTGGCAGAGGTTTCCGGAAGAGCTTGCCCGCAAGAGCCAAAGGCCCCGATTTTGAGTCCGCCGGGCACACAGTTTTAATGTGTTAATTTCAGCAAATTCCGTATCAGTGCACATGATGTTGCAGAGTGAAAAGTTGTTCTGGAAACATCTCCCATGCAATAGCTAAAAGCCATGTTTCCACAATATCCTTTCTTCTAGGAATGCTATTACTTCAGGTTTCGTAAGATGACTTCTTTAAAGTGTGGAAGGTTGAATATCAGATACCGGCGAAAGTGAAACTCTGTGGCGCGTCGTGAGCCGTACTTTGGTGTCACACACTCCGCTGCAAAATGAAACATTTATTGTGTGCTGGTTAAGTGATCTATCGTCTTACTGATTTTGAGGATATTTTAGCTCATTTTGCTATGTTATTTTTCCAAGCACGAATAATTCTTCCATCTAGTGATCACTGAATATATATCGTAGTTCCATTGTTATTAACTACAAGTTCTAGAACGGAGCATCTGTGTAGGGGTGACTGAATAAGAATTCAGAGACACTAGAATAACAGCTTGCACGAAATTTGTGATCTGACATCGTAGATCTGCATCTATATCTACATGATTGTTTCGTTCGTGGAGGGTTTGTAAACCACATTGAGACTACTTCACTACCGTTCCAGTCTCGAACAGCGTATAGGAAAATTGAACAATTAAGACTTTCCGTTCTTTCTTTCATTTTATCAGGGTAGTGATTTCCACCTACGTAGATGCTGTCAGCTACTTTCTGGGCCCAAAATTTCTTTTTGTATGCACAGAGTATACATATTATAATATATAAGTATTACAGGATATTATACAGTAGAAGTGGGCAAAGGAGACAAGCTTTTGTCTTCGTTATTAGACACTGTGGAGATTATTCTCGGGCTAAAGATAGCAGCATTTAGCTTCTGTGCAAGAATGTGAATGTAGTGGCGCCAATAGAGCATTTCGTTTACCATCAGTCCTAATTCAGTGATTATATAGTGAATGTGTGGTAGTAAAAATCGCATCTCCAAACGTTCAGTGACAGACATTGCAGCGAAGCGTTAAATTTTTGTGAACCAAGAACTAATGGTTTCCCCTGACATCTTTGCCAAATGATATATGTTAAATATCACGTATTTTACTACAACGCTATGTTATGTTCAAATAAAAAAATGCTGCCTGAGTTGCCATATTAAGGGCAGATCGCTGATATTTTATAATTGAAACAGCGGTGTCAGATCAGATCCCTGTGGGATACCCACATTACAGCCATCCAGGTTGATTCAAAACCGTTCACTATTTGTTGACACTGACTTGGTTTAATGTCTCTTAAATAAGAAAATAACGTTTGCTAAGATACTCCTGTACCAGTATGACGTTTCCAGTTTATGCATGGTTGATATATCAAATGCTTTTATCAATTCTATACTACTCGTGCAGTCTTTCACAGATAAGCACAAATCGCATTTTTTCGATTTTCTTCTGCCAGAGGTAAACTGCAGATCTAAAAAAAAAAACCTTTTACACCAAGTTGTGTTTAGTATTTTGTATGTTATCTATTCAAAAAACTTCGAAAATATTAGTGGTAATGATTTGTATTGCAGTCCCTCTAGCTTATCTTCTGTTCCGTTGCTTTACTAAGAAGTATTCTAATATATCTACAGACTCACCACATCTGAAAACTACATTGCACATGTGTCTGAATACAGTAACAACATATGGTGCACTGAAAGTCTACCGGATATTTCAAGGTGCTTTTGTGATCTTCGGTCTTTGGTGCATTCAGTTTCACGTTTGCCAGGTTTCTATATCTGCATGTGCCATTCCGGACCAATACTTCTTTACA
Source organism: Schistocerca americana (assembly GCF_021461395.2). Taxonomy (NCBI): domain Eukaryota; kingdom Metazoa; phylum Arthropoda; class Insecta; order Orthoptera; family Acrididae; genus Schistocerca; species Schistocerca americana. The sequence goes on along the minus strand of NC_060124.1, from coordinate 375,300,224 downwards.
ACTACCCATGTGTCTTTAGTGTGTGTCTGAGAGTTGACAGTTCAGCCTTTTTTACGTTCCTATCTGTTTGGTAGTAACGCATGTATGCTTGAAATTCTGTGACGGAAGATAACTTTAGTCACATGGTACAGAGTGCGCTTTTTTGTTGTTTGGCGTAAACAGTCCTGTTAAGCGCAATAATGGAAGATAAAGTAAGTTGCTTACGCAAATGTGGTCAGCAAAGAAGGCTGTTACTTTTAATAAGAAGCCTGCTCACATGAAAATGACTGCTTAATCTTAACACGGCCTATAGAACGTTCTGATACTGAAATCAGTATGACAGGCGCTGCGTAACCAATAATCAAGATAAGTTATTATTGTTTCCCAACTTCTTGTAAAAAATGTGAACGCAAAAATAAATCTACAGTGTTAGATGGAGCTCACCCTTGGAAATAGTAAAATGTCTCACGAATGTACTGTAACACTTTAACACTGTAGGTCGTAGTTACATACAGGGAAACCCACACTAATCGTATAGTTTAGACTGTACTAATTCTACTATGAAATGGCATACAAATCAAATAGGATACTTTACTGTAGAAAGGTGCAAAGTGCCAAAATTATGAACTGAAGTTATTACAAACAAACTGTCTGTAGTGCAGTGTTTTAATTATTTATTCCTGAAACTTTATATTACAATTGAAAGTATCTTATCATATATTAATGGTGATTTCATGACAGAGTTGGAATTGTTTGGTGCTGAAAGCAATTCAAACACAAATATTTATGAAACAAGCTAAGTCCCATCAAATTATTCTAGGTGCTATGTTCTTAGTCACTTTCCACAGATCTGCATATAAAATTCTTTATGCTCATTCTTTTGCAGGTAACGTATCATAGCATTTAAATCTTTATTCTTTTCATCTGTAATTGAATAGATTTAGGAAAATTGATCCAAAAGTAGCAAATTGAATGTTTCTTGCTTGTTTTCCTTTTTTGAGCACAATCACCTTTCCATGTCGGTGTAACATTCCCTTATTACTACACGTGCTACATCTGTTGAATCAGATGTGATACTGAGGCTTTTTGAAATGTTCAGCTTTTTTCTAGAGAGTATCTCTCTGTCACAGCTTGAATATTAAAAAAACGGAAGTATTCATAGACATTACTTTGAAAGTCTAACAACCTTTGCTTCCTCGACCATTTTGCACGGGTCGCTGGGTACAAATGCCTTCGTCACCGACTTCCTTCTGTCTATCAAGGCAAACTCAGAGTCACAGGGAAGGAAGCTGTGCCCAATAACAAGTGACCGTTGTTCAGTTCGTGTGAACAATCCATTTGACATCAGAGAAAAAAATACCATAATTCGATTCTTGTTTTGTGCAGCACAGTTATCACTCCAAACGATAGATTTCTCTTCGTTGTTATCCCGGTGTTAAACACTTTTATAATGCATTACCCGATTTCATTTCTATCCCTACCAGCGATACTCTCATCCCACAAGCACATGTAAGACTGAAGGATGTCACCTACAGATACTGTCAAGTTGTAACAGATTAACTGGCGGCGATAAAACATCTCGGAGTGCGTTGTGAGGGCACAAACATAACCTGCTGTATATCAGTCGATATGCAGCAAATGTCACTATCAGGGAACTGAAAAGAACTGATGTCACTCTTCAGAAGGCTGTGTGCCATCTCGGCCTTCCGATGATGAATCTCTAAATGTAACAATGACTGCGATGAACCTGCTTTTGTTTCAATGTTCAGTGGGTCACATGTCTCACAGGCATCATTCCTAGGTCAGTGGAAGGAAAGGTTGGGAAATTTTTTGAGAAAGACTCTACAATAAAAACTGTAACTTATGGTGCTTTCAGGAAATTCTTGAAATATTCAGGTCACGACTGAGGTATTCCTTGCTTGCTCCTGCTCGGCTGTAAGGGCTAATTTCCAGGGGAAAGCTATTTATGTACTGTTTTATACACATTATGTCTTCGTCACAGTATTGTGATTGAGCGTATCTTGTTCTGCGATCGGTGAATGTTATCTTTCCAAGATTTTTCTTCGTAAAAAGTATTTCTAGCCTTTTCTTTCCAAAAGTAACATTCCATTCCACTCTCGAATAGCGCGTGGGAAAAGGAACACCTAAATCTTTCCGTCTGAGCTGTGATATCTCTAATTTCATTATGACGATCATGTCTCCCTAAGTAGGTGGGTGTCAACAAAATATTTTCGCATTCGGAAGAAAAGTTGGTGATTCAAGTTTAGTAAATAGATCTCGCCGCAAAGACATCCGCCTTTGTTTCAATGACTGCCACCCCAACTCACGTATCATATCAGAGACACTGTCACCCGTATTGGGCCATAATACGAGACGGGCTGCCCTTCTTTGTACTTTTTCGATGTCCTCCGTCAATCCTACCTGGTGAGGGTAGCACACCGTGCAGCAATATTCCAGCAGAGGACGGACAAGTGTAATGTAGGCTGTCTCTTTAATGGGTTTGTCGCATCTTTTAAGTGTTCTGCCAACAAAGCGCAGTATTTGTTTCGCCTTGCCCACAATATTATCTATGTGGTCTTTCCAATTTAAGTTGCTCGTAATTGTAATTCCTAGGTCGAATTGACAGCCCTTAGTTTTGTGCGATATATCGTATACCCAAACTTTATCGGATTTCATTCAGTACCCATGTGGATGACCTTGCGATTTTCTGTATTTAGTGCCAATTGCCACTTTTCGCACCATACATAAATTCTCTCTAGATCATTTTGTTATTGAATTGATCGTCTGATGATTTTACTAGACGGTAAATTACAGCAACATCTGCAAACAATCTAAGGGGGCTGCTCAGATTATCACCTAGATCATTTATGTAAATCAGGAACAGCAGAGGGCCTATGATAACCTTCAGTATACATAACAGTGTCAGTTTGCCATGCACAGTATACTTCAACCACGGCGGCATGTCACCATTTTACAGACTTCGGAAATGCTTCCACGTTTGGTCTGAAAGGAAATGATCACGTCCGTTTGGACGGCAGATAAAATGCTCCGTTTCCGCATTGCGACTACTGCACTTTTTCTGCGTCTCCCTGACACCTTTATACATCATCCATTAGCAGTGCTTTCACCTGCCGTCTTTGAGCGGTATTGAAGTTGATGTCGAACATAGGCAGTATTCACATTAACGTGACTGGACTGTGTATTTCGGAAACACTTGAAGATAACGAAACGAGGTTTTCGTTAAATACTAGTCCGGAAAGGAGCACGTAAATTTGTGTAAAATAAGATACTGAAGCAGGTTTTTCTTTTCTTTCTTTTAATGGAACGATGTAGTTTCAGCGGTAGTAGAAAGTTATTGAAAAGGAGAGTACAGTGATATAAAAGATGCCAGTGTTAGCGTGGAACCTTTTCGTAAAAGTACCAGAGACATGAGCAAAACTCGAGAGCCTAGGGGGTCATATACGGCTATTTCGGAACAAAAATTGCCTAGTGGGGCTCTCATGCCAGGCTACGTGTAGTTATCAAGCCTATGACAGTTTACATGTTGCCACAAAACTGCCGGCCGAAGTGGCCGTGCGGTTAAAGGCGCTGCAGTCTGGAACCGCAAGACCGCTACGGTCGCAGGTTCGAATCCTGCCTCGGGCATGGATGTTTGTGATGTCCTTAGGTTAGTTAGGTTTAACTAGTTCTAAGTTCTAGGGGACTAATGACCTCAGCAGTTGAGTCCCATAGTGCTCAGAGCCATTTGAACCATTTTGCCACAAAACTGGTAACCTAAACGTGATTGTGTAAAAATATTTCGAATAATTTTTGTAACCTGCTTCTGATATGCCACAGGTTAGCATATGGTTTAAGACACAAAGATGCAACATAATTAACTGGCACTGTACCTTTGTCGTAGAAAGTAGGGCCAACAGGAATTATGTTTAACGGTGTTTCTGCATATAACGACTGATCCTGGCATGAGACTCTCACTTGGCGGTGTTAACACCGCAATAGTCGACTCCGACGTCTTTCGATTTTCGCATATTTCTCGCATAATTTGGCGAGTTATTTCAAGGTTAACATTAACAACCACTATACTCGTCTTTTCTATAACTTTCAAATGCTTTTGAAAAATGATATATCGTTCCATAAAAATACTTCCTCCAGTAACTCGGTTGATACAAGTATTAACTGCATTTACCATGTAGTAAAATTACGTGCACATCGGTGTAGTATTGTTTGCCGAAATTCTCGTTTGGGAATCTTGAACGGTTCTCAAAATAAAAGAAGTGTTACATCTTACACTATTCACTTTGTATGCGGCTGTAATAAAAAGATAAGACCACACTTTCAGGAAACGTTCCTTGCACACAGAAGAATGTAAAGTGTTACCTGTGTGTGCAAACTGGTCCTGAAACGCTTCATATCCATGTTAGAACTCATTTTGTACTTCTCTTCGTAATCACGTTAATCACAGGAAATCATACTTAACAAGCAGTATGCAAAAAGTTGTGCTGAATAATTCAAAGAATGATGGAAGGAGCAAAAATTTTAGTGAGAAAGGAGAACTCATGAAGGATGCTCCATAAGGTTCAGTATTCGCTCCAAACCTATTCCTTATTAAGCACTGCCGATAATCAATACGAAATTGTGCAGTCACATCATGAGCGAAGATTTTCAGTCAAAGTTTGGTCTGGCACTATTGGTGACTCCTTGTTAGGGCCTTATGTTTTTCCACCCAGGCTTAGTTGGGAGACTCACCACTCTTTCCGAGATAGTACTCGGCCAGTTCTGCTGGAATATGTTACTTTATGAGTGTGATAAAAGATATATTTCATGCACGATGTGCCCCTTCATCATTTCACTGTTCAAACTGATAAGCTTCTAAGTAATAGATTCCGTGACAGACGAACAGGTTGAGTGGAAGGAATTCCTTGGTCTCGGTGTACGCCGGACCTAACTCACTATGCTTTTATTTGAGGGGCATTTGAAAGCTCTTGTGTGTGTGTGTGTGTGTGTGTGTGTGTGTGTGTGTGTGTGTAGTCCAGGTACAAGATGCATCGAGTCTTCATGTCAGCACTGTGGAAGAATGTGAAACAATACGCAATATTCCAGGGAGACACCTACACACCAGTGATTTAAGGTGACGTCATCCATGCATTTTGAATATTTAATTTAGGGAAGTGTTTCATATTGTGCTGATATGTTCTTTTCCTGTGTATTTCCCGTTAGAAAAGTATTGAAGAGTTGTAAAAACTGATCTGTAATATGAGAATAATCGTTTCTCGGCCCCATCAACGAAATCAATTTTTGCTCTACCTGCTACGGATTTTTCCAATCAGTCTGGCCATCCCTTTTTGTTATACTCTGTACATGGACAGAGAGAAAAAGTTTGTGTGTGTGTGTGTGTGTGTGTGTGTGTGTGTGAGAGAGAGAGAGAGAGAGAGAGAGAGAGAGGGAGAGAGAGAGAGAGAGAGAGAGAGAGAGGCAGAGAGAAGGAAAGAGAGAGAGCACTAATAAATGAAAGTAGTAGTGACAGTGAGTAGATGATGAGCGTATAGGCTCTTTCTGTGAATGCTTCTCACAGCTGCCGTACTTCAGCGAATGCAGCCGGCCCTGACGACGCCTGCCTCGACGCCCAACTTGCGGCTCTCAGTCTCGGCCCTCGGCTGGGCGTGGGAGACAGAGGACGTCGACCCTGCACCATGGCGAGTCTCCCCCCCTCCTCTCTCTCCAGAGGGTTTCGACCGCCTCGATCTTGGAAGGTAGGCAGCTGGATTAATGGCGTTAATGTGCTTTTTTTCTTCTACCGATGAATCATACCATTCGCACAGAACAATTTCGAATCTAGATTCTCTTGTTGTCTTTACTCATGTACTATCTTTACCACTACAGGAGACTAACAGATCAAAAACTGCTAATTTAAAGTATATCGTAAGACGTAATGCACTTAGGAAATTCTTAATTAATACATGTAACTAATAATGAAGACACATGTTGTATTAAAGTTTTTCAGCTATCGCAGCTCAATATATTCATTGTAATTTGAGAAAAGAAAGCAGAACTGCTGGACGAAAGAACGATTGAAAATATTTCGCGATAATTACTAGTTTACCTGAGAGCTTTTCCTAGTCGAATATTCTGAGTCGACCTACTTCCTGTTTTACAAATCTAAGATTTCCTTAACATCTGTTAGTTTACCGTTTATACAATAATAAATGCACGATTATACCCATCCTGGAATGTTTGCAGTTCACTTATGCTACAGCTGTTTTTATAATACTCACATGTCTCATTAAGCACAAGAAAGTTTCGATTACACTGTGTTATATCTGTTCTTTCTTTCATCATGTGTGCAATACAACTCGACGAGCAATCTTATATTATTCATATACGCGTTTTAACATAATTATAACAGAAACTGAAGTATATTGAATTTATCTCTATTATTTTATTTTACTATTAACTTTACTTACTGAATTAATAGCGAATATTTTGTAATAAGGCGGAAGTTAATAAAAATATCTTCGTCGTTAATATTAATGGGGCTCTTCTCTCCATGGTTATTTACCTCATTTTTTAAACAAAATTTCGTCTGTTCAAATCATCAGGCTGAAGGAAACACAAAGATAACTTACTTTCCGCTCTAAACCATCTTAATAACAAAACAGTCCAAAAGTCCGCTGTACCCCATCTTAATAGCAAAACAGTCCAAAAACAGCTCCGGGTAAGACCTCGTAGCTGTCTGCCCTGATCAGAACAACTGCTGCTCAAAAGTTTCTTCTCGCTGTAGAAAATGTGCTCACTAGAAACCGGCCTCCTAATGCCGACGAGCTTCCGTCCAGCTGATGGCATCGGCTCGTGCATTGCCCCTATAACCTGCGGTGCACGTTGCACCGTTTGCAGTGACAAGCATAAAATTATTTGTTATTGGACTTCGGTTTTTGCACTAAATATCTTCCACAAAACGAGTGAATTCCGTGCAGTAACATCAGTGGGGTCGCTTGGCTTGAATTATTCGCATATCCAAAAGAAAAAGCAGATGGTGCTAATATTCGGTTTCACGTCCCGTCGACATCGATGTCATAGGAGACTGAGCATGAAGGATGGAGAATTTAACTGGCCATTTCCTTTCAACGGAACCATCCCAGCATTTTCTTTAAGCAGTTTTCGGTATCGAACGTAAATGTAAGTCAGGAGGACTGCTTTGTGATTTGAACCACTGGAGTCAACGTCATGGCTGTAGGCATATTGTGCGCTCACATTCGAATGGATGGATAGCTGTACGTGCATTTATGCTTGGATTTTATCAGCTGCATCATCGGACGTACCTATCGAACATCTTTACTGTTAAAATGAAATTTAGGCATCATAATGACTGCACAAAGAGAAGCTAACGAAAGCAAACCGCCTTTCTCATATTATGCATCCAGTGGTAGAAATAAGGCGTTGTGTACTACAAACTGCTTCCAGTGCAACTGGCATTTGCTGTCATTATCTCGGTCACCTTGTGGTGGCAACATAAAACAAAAAAAAAGTAAAAAAAACTACTTAAGAAACTGTGTCGTGTTGCTATTGAACCATAACGCCCGCCACCACTCTGCTATTCTTCTGATATTGCACGCCCGTATGTTTATTTATTACGGTCTATATTGAACAACCATCAAGAAAATGCGCTTCGAACTTGGCTTGACGACTTCTTCAACTACCAATCAATAGGTTTCTAAAAGAGACAAGTCGAGAAACTATTCGAACCTTCTCGGAATGATTTAGATACTACTGGAGGCCATATCACTGATGATTAATTTGTCTCTTATGATTACCTGTTGTGTTCAACAAACTAAGAAAACTTCCTGGCAGATTAAAACTGTGTGCCCGACCGAGACTCGAACTCGGGACCTTTGCCTTTCGCGGGCAAGTGCTCTACCATCCGAGCTACCGAAGCACGACTCACGCCCGCTACTCACAGCTTTACTTCTGCCAGTATCTCGTCTCCTACCTTCCAAACTTTACAGAAGCTCTCCTGCGAACCTTGCAGAACTAAGAAAACATTACAAAGTATGCAATGTACCAACACAAATGAATCATAAGCTATTGTGGTAAATTTATAAGTAAACTCGTTTTGAATAAAACCAAGTAACTGTAACACGAACATGCCCAAACTGTCACAAATTAGCAAGATATTACGCACTTTTGCTCTAGAAACGGTTTGTGTCCACGTGCAGTCCACAGACGTTCTGAAGTGGCTAATTGTACGTCATGTAATTGTACGTCATGTGAAAATCAGAATGGCAGGATATTTCATAGACACTTGAGGAAATAAATCAATGTTTCCAATGTTGCCAAACATATTGTGAGATACAGCCGCGTCTCATGATAGGAGCAGGCAAAATACAGTTCCACTACTGAGTTGTTTGTTGAGGATCTCGTAACTGGCGTTGAAAAAGACACGAAGGATGCTGCTGCCGAGCTGACCAAACAAGTACGCCAATGAGTGTTTTATCATTTCTCTAACTAGTAGTCGGAGTTAAGCTTGGTGATGAATAATTTTCAAATTCATCGATTATAACCTAAACATAATAAATTAAGATGACTGGATATTATGTGAGAAGCCCTACTCTTTCGAAGCTGTCGTAATTATTCTTGGGTTCCTATTTTACGTGTACTAGGAAATGAAAAGCTTATTCACCAAACACAATTCAACAGAAGGCACTTGTCTTTATAAGCCATTCTTAATCTCTGAAAGGGACAGATTTGTTTAAATATACGTTAGTTGCTTCGACAGCCCAGGAGCCCATCACATATGTGCCCCAACGTGGTTGGTAGATAAACTCTTTGTCACGGTATTGATCTATTTTCTGAATATATATTCCTGTTGGAACTGGATCCTTTTTGGTTAATAATTGCTGTAGTAAAGCTTAACACAGACAACTGATTTAGTGATAGATAAATAAAATCCTGGACGACACGTGAGACATTGAATTTAATTTACGAAAATAAAAGATGCATAAAGTAAAGCAGAAGAAAGGCAATACACTCTGCTAAAAATGAGATTGACAGAAAATGCAAAGCAGCTACAGAAGAGTTGCAAAGCATGACTCGGGAAAATATGCGTCCGATAAGAAAATGGAATTTGGGGAGAAAAGGGGCAGGTGAGTAAATATCAAAAGCTTGGTTGACAAACCACTAATAAATAAGGAAGGGAAAACCGAAAGGTGAAACAAATATGTAGAAGAACTATGCAAGAGAAATGAACTTGAAAACAACATTGCTATAAGGGAAGGCAAAGTAGATGCTGATGAGATGGCAGATATGACACTGTGAGAAGACTCTGACGTAGCGCTGAACCACATAATGCGAAACAAGGCATTTGGAATAGGCGACAGTCTCTCAAAATTAGCCGCGCGGAGTGGCCGCGCGGTTTAAGGCGCCATGTCACAGATTGCGCGGCCTCTCCCGCGGGAGGTTCGAGTCCTCCCTCGGGCATGGGTGTGTGTGCGTGTTGTTCTTAGCGTAAATTAGTTTAAGTAGTGTATAAGTCTAGATTTAAGTAGTGTGTAAGTCTAGATACGGATGATCTCAGCAATTTGGTTCCTTAGGAATTCACACACATTTGATTTCTCAAAATTATTGAGATCCTCGGAAGAAGATACCATTACAAAACTATTCCATCTGGTATGCAAGATATATGATACAGGTGAAATACCCTCAAAGATCAAGAAGAAGGTAATTCCAATACCTTTCGCGTATTTGCGACAGATGGCAATATTACAGAAATGTCCGTCGCATGAGTCTCGATAACAAAGTACTAACACGAAACTTACCGAAGTGTGGAAAACCTTGTAGAAGCCAAGTTCAGGGAAGATGAGTTTGGATTTCGAAGAAATATAGGAACGTGCGAGAAATTATGACCATATATTTAAAGACAGGTTCAAGACAGGTAAACTTCTGTTATTACTGTTTGTCGATTTTGAGAAAACATTTCATATTGTTGACTGGAAGACATACCGAATTCCGAAGATAACAAAGATGAGTAACGGAGACTGAATGGTTGTTAAAAATTTGTATAGAAAGTAGACAGTAGTAAAAAGAAGACCATGAAGGGTAGCGGTAGTTCAGAAGGAAGTGACAGAGTGTTATAGTCTACTCGTGATGTTATTCAATGTGCCCATTGTGCAAACAGTAATGTAATTGTTTCAATAACGACAAAAGACTTGGAAAGGCGGTTGAACAGAATGGATAGTGTCTGAAAAGGAGTTATGAGATGAACATCAATGAATGTAGAACAAGAGTATGGGACAGTGTAGTAGAATTAAGCCGCACGATGTTGAGAATATTAGATAAGGAAATTAGAAACTAAAAGCAGTGGATGAATTTCGCTAGCTGGATAGCAAAAGTACTGCTCATAGACGAAGTAGAGAGAATATGAAATGTGGACTGGCTACAGCAAGGTGAATGTTTAAGAGTAACAGGAATGTAACATAAGATTACAGATTTCATTGTTAGGTAGTCTTTTCTGAAGCTATTTCCCTGGTGTGTTGCCTCGTACAGAAGTGGAGTGTGGACGATAATCAGTTGAGATAAAAAGAAAATAGGAGCTTTTGAAATGTGATGTTGCAGATGAATGCTGAAGATTAGGAGGATAGACTGGATAATGAGGAGGTACTGAATCAATTTGCGGAGAAAAGAAATTTTTCACAACTTCACTAAAAAGTGGAATGTTTCATAGGATACATCCTGAGCTATCAAGAGGTCGTCGATTTGGTAATGCAGGGACGTATGTATGAGTGTGAGAGGGGGCGCGGAGAATAGTTTCTGAGGAAGACCAAGGCTCAAACATAGGAAGAAGATCCAAATGGATGCAGGTTCCAGTAGTTCGATAGAGATGAAGAGAATGCACATGTTGGATCGCCTGCATGAAACCAATATTATGACTGAAGACCAAATCAACAGCAGTAGCATATGCGTAACCCTCCAATGAAAACTTTTTTGCTTCAGTCTTCTGAATGACTTTATGTCATTTACTTCCACCCTGTGCCAACCTTTTCACCTACACTAAACGTTTTCAGTCACATAATTCCTGTATTTAAATCGAGTTCCCTACAACTTTTGCGCTCCACAGCTCGCTCTAGTGCCTGCCGCAAGACTTTTTTTCCTGATGACCTGATACGCGTTCTGTCATCCTCTTTCAATTAATATTTTCCACATACTCCTTTCTTCGTCGATTCTACAGCGAATTTCCGTATTTCTTATTTTATCAGACACTTATTTTTCATCATCGTTTTGTAAATAGACATCCCAAATCCATTGACTATATTCTTTTCTGGTTTTGAAATGAAAATATAACCCTGTCAAAGACTGAAGCTCCTATAAAAATGTTTTAGAATGAATCATTTCGATACAATAAATTTGGCATATTTCTACTATGGTAAAACCCATAGAGGTGGTCAGCATCTCGGCTTTCAACTATTGTTTTGCGATTCTTGTAATACGCACGAACTGTGAATTCGAGGTAGCGCTTGGAAGGTGAGTTGTAAACGGGAAGGAGTCTACAAAACTGTATTATACTCGTACTCTCAAATACTTTCATGCTGGACATGATAAGCTCAGAAACATTCTGAACAGTGAAAAACAGGCAGCAGTCAACTGATTATTTATCAAACTGCTACATGTAAAACATGTTTAGTGCTCGTCACTTCACTTGCGTGCGAATCGATAAGATTCGTTGTGGAAATTATCTGTGGAATTAACAGAATAAATACAGTAACCAACTAATTATCGTAGTAAGTAACAAGTTATTTAGAAGATATAATCCCATTGAAGACTGAAGAGCTTTGAGCATGTCTGTAACCAGTTCTGTCTGTCATCCGATTCAACACTATCTTTGTGATTTTCAAAAAGCGAGGGAAGCAACTTTCAGAGCGTTCGAAGCTCATACCGGATGTCGGCAGCAAATGAAATTAAATTAAATTCAGCGACAATGACTGAGTAACGGTGAGCCACAAACAGACTATTATTCAACGCACCAGTCGGATGTAACAGTAACTCTCCGACAATTCCGATGTGGACTTTCTGATAGCACGAAAATATCAGGAGCAAACTTCAGAGCGAACACTGGCAACTGCTAGGTACTCCATAAACTCTCAACCCCATGCTCAGCTTTTTGGAGCTCTTACTGATAATTTGGTTTGTGTTTATCTGTAGTATACTGCAACTTTGTAGTAGGTGAATCTCTGGCCCCCAGCTACAAAATTGTGAATGCTAAACAGTGGTCTATTAGTTCGGTTAACTCAGCAGCTGCCTGTTTCATGTCTTTGAAACACCAAGTACAAGACGCTTAAGAAACACCTATGTTGTGGAAACACTATTCCTACTGCCGCTAGCTTGAGACATGGCAATATCCCAGATAACTTTGGCAACACTATGCCCATCGATTTACTTCCTGGAGGGGCTGAGAATTATCCTGCAACATTCCCGTAGAGATAAATTAATCGTCGGCAATATACTCTCCCGAGTCTGACAATATTCTGATAGGTTTGCAGCTTTACACCCGTAGAAATCTGTTACTATGGAGTTGCAGATGCCGTGAAGCCAAGTGTGAAGCTCATTTTCTTGATGGATATTTGATAAGCACAGTAACAGATAAACATATGTGTGTGCTAAATCACAACAACAGCAGAGTGCTGGCGGGTGTTATTGTGTATTAGTAACGCTTGCCGCAGTCTTCTTCACTTTTTTTAAAAATTACGACCGCAATGCGTATCAGCTGTTGACAACAAATACTAGTTGCACTGGACATAACGGAGGTAGCAGTTAGTAGTAAACAAAACTGTTTTTGTTCTACAAGACGTATAACATTATCATTATGGACTGAAGCAGATTTGTTAGACGCTTTTGTTAGGGCTCAACCAATACTTTCTTTTAAAGCTGTTAACACAAAAACCATATCTTCTGACCAGCTAAGATCAATGAGGCAGCTGATTAAATTCAAGCAAAAGTGAATATATGACCATTTATTGATTTGAATGTGAACACACAGCACCCCTGTAGCCTTGTTCAAGGACTCTGGAGATCCAAGTCGCCATCTATTAACCCTGATTTAAATTTATATGATTTCCATAAAGTAAAGACTGGTACGGTGTTTTTGAAAGTACATGGTTAGTTTAATTCCCCATCCCTATGTTATATTTCAAACTGAACAATCCTCTTTCCATGAAAGAACACTCACATTACCAGCTGCATCCATTACCTAATCCTCTTGTCAATACCCAAAACGAACAAAATATCACAAACGTTAAAATTTTTCCATTTAGCTCACCGTTTTCTAACTTTTAAACAACATTACTTACAACCAACAAATGTGCAGCATTCAACATGTCACTACAATTAAAATTCTAGGACATCAAATGAAAACTGACCGTAAATATACGCTTAGCAACCTGTGTGAATGTACAAAAAACAGAACGTGATAAACATATGGACCAACCTACCTTTTTTCAAGGTAAAATCTGTCGGCAGTGTTAGATTACATATTCCAATATTCTTCGCGTCATGTACTGCACTTTCAATGAGTGAGCAACTGTTCTTATTACAAGAGGTGCATTCGTTTTGTAGAAGATATTTAGCGCAGAAGACCAAAACTTTAATAATAAATAATTTTTTGCTTGTCAGTGCAAATGCTGCAACACGTGGTGCAGGTCAAAGACGCGGGGTCGAACCATTGCCATTACCTGGACAGATGCTGACTGGGGTCAAGAGGTTAGTGTCTGGTGACCGTAATCTGTTAATTGACCATCAGTTGTTCTGATCAGGGCAGACAGCTACGACCTCTTTCGCGGAACTGCTTTTTTTTTAAATTCATCTTTGTGTTTCCTTCAGTCTGATAGTTTCTACAGACAAAATTTCGTGTAAATTGTGAGATATGTAGTTGGTTCGCACTTTAGACTTGTAAGTCGATCGTCGACAAGCCTGTGTCTCTCAATATCTCAATATTATTTTTGTGGGTTCGGTTTATGGACATTATCCGAAGATCTCGTGATAGATTCTCACCTGAGCCACAGATATAAACACGCGCCAAAAGACGTCCTTTACCTCTAACAATCTAACAAGGAGAAGTGAAGAACTTCGGGTTCGACTGTAGTTCGGAAACCCATTTACATATGATATCACCCGCTGTTACCTGGGGTGAAGTCGGTTTAGCTTGGACCACGACAATTGCCGATGTCACTGCTTCGGAAAAAACTTAAATGTGAAATTTAATTTTTGCGTCATTACCGAAGAATAAGAAATTTAAAAAGTCAGACGTTTGCGAACAAATGACTATGCGGAAATATTTTGTTGCTCCACTCTTCTCTGTTTCATTTCTCAGTATGCATTTTCTTTCAAGAATACAGAACAGTTCCGAGAATGAAAACAGTAATTTCCCCCGTAGAGCTTACGATTCTTCACAATTTTTTAAATCATTGTTGTTGCGGTCTTCAGTCCGAAGACTGGTTGGAGCAGTTCTCCATACTACTCCACCCTGAGCTAGCCTCTTCATCTCCATGTAACAACTGCAACCTAACTCATTCTGAATCTGCTTACTGTATTCATTTCTTGGTCTCCCTCTACGATTTTTATCCCCAACGATAGTCTCCAGTACTAAACTGGTGACCCCTTGATGTCTCAGATTGTGTCATACCAACCAATCCCTTCTCCTAGTCAGGTTAGGCCACAAATTCCTCTTCACCCGAATTTTATTCAATTACTCCTCAGTAGTTACGTGATCTACTCATCTAATCTTCCGCATTCTTCTGTAGCACCACATTTCAAAAGTTTCTATTCTCTTCTTGTCGATACTGTGTATCGTCTATGTTTCACTCCCATACATGGCTACACTCTATACAAATACTTTCAGGAAAGACTTCCTAACAGTTAAATCTAACCTTGATGCCAACAAATTTCTCTTCTTAAGACACGCTTTCCTTGCCATTCCCAATCCACAATTTATATGCTCCCTACTGCCCCGCGGAGTGGCCGCGTGGTTAGAGACGCCATGTCACTGACAGCGCGGCCCCTCCCGCCGGAGGTTCGATTCCACCCTCGGGCATGGGTGTACATATTGTTCTTAGTATCAGTTAGTTTAAATAGTGTGTAAGTCTAGGGACCGATGACCTCGGTAGTTTGGTCCCTTAGGAATCCACACACCTTTGAACCTTTATCCTCTCTACTTCGAACATCAGCATTTATTTTGCATCCCAAATAGCAAAACTCATCTGCTACTTTAAGTGCCTAATTTCCTAATCTAATTCACTCAGCATCACCTGATTTAATTCGACTACTTTCCATTATTTATGTTTTCCTTTTGAGATGTTCATCTTATATACTGCTTTCAGACACTATCCATTCCGTTGAACTGCTCTTCCAACTCCTTCGTTTTTTCTGACAGAACTACAATTTCGTCGGCAAACCTTTAAGTTTTTATTTCTTCTCCCTGGACTTTAATGTCTGTTCCATATTTTCCTTTTCTTCCCTTTACTGCTTGCTCAATATACAGATTGAATTACATCGGGGATAGGCTACAAACCTGCCGCACTCCCTTTTCAACCACTGTTACCCTTTCATGCCCATCGACTCTTATAACTTCGTCCCCGAGGTCGGTTCTACCAGTTTTTCCATTCTTCTATAAATAATTCGTGTTAGTAGTTCACTACCGTGACTTGTTAAGCAAATATGTTGGTAATTTTTACAGCTGTTAGCACGTGCTTTCTTTGGAATTGGAATTACTACATTCTTCTTGAAATCAGAGTCTCATATTACTTGATCATCAGATGGAAGAGTTTTGTCATAGCTGACCCTCCTAAGGCTGTCCGTATTTCTAACGGAATGTTGTCTACTCCAGGGACCTTATTTCGACTTATATCTTTCAGAGGCCTGTCAAATTCTTCATGCAGTGGCATATGTGACATGTCATCTTCATCTACGTCCTCTTCCATTTCCGTAATACTGCCCTCGAGTATATCTTCCTTTCACAGACCCTCTATAGACTCCTTCCATCTTTCTTATTTCCCTTCTTTGGTTGGGACAGTTTTTCCATCTGAACTAATGCTATTGACACCGGTGGTTCTCTTTTCTCCAAACGTCTCTTTAATTTTCCTGGATGCGGCATCTCTCCTTCCCCCAGTGATATATGCTTCTAAATTCTTACATTTGTCCTCTAGCCATTCCTGCTTGTTGGACTTGCTATCAACTTCATGTGTTGGACAATTGTATTCTCTTGCTTGATTTAATGCATTTTTATATTTTCTCTTTTCTTCAATTAATTTAATATCTGCCGCATTACCCCAGGATTTCCTCTAGCCCTCGCCTTTTTAACTACCGGATCCTCTGCTGCCATCGCTATTTCAGCTCTCAAAGCTACCCATTCTTCTTCTACGGTATTCCTTTCCCCTTTTCTTGTCAATCGTTCCCTAATGCTCCCTCTGAAACTGTCAACACTCTCAGGTTCTTTCAGTTAGTGCCCAGAGTCTACGGCTGCCACTGGGAATGTTTTACAATTTAAAATCAGGTTCCGAGATCTATGTCTTACCATTATATAAACAATCCGAAACGTTTCGGAGTCTCCGGTCTCTTCCATGTATACAGCCTTCTTTCCTGATCTTTAAAACAAGTGTTAGCTATGATTAGTTTACGATCTGTGAAAAATTATACCAGGTGGCTTCCTCTTTCATTCCTTTCCCCCAATCCATATTCACCTGCTATTTTTCCTTCTCTTCCTTTTCGTGCTATCGGATTCCAATCCCTCCATGACTATTACATTTTCTTTTCCCTTAACTATCTGAATATTTCTTTTACACCACCATACATTTTTTTTCAATCTCTTCATCATCTGCGGAGCTAGTTGGCATATAAACTTGAAGTGCTATGGTGAGTGTGGACGTCGTACGTATTCTAGCTCCCGGGTTCCCGGGTTCGATTCCCGGCGGGGTCAGGGATTTTCTCTGCCTCGTGATGGCTGGGTGTTGTGTGCTGTCCTTAGGTTAGTTAGGTTTAAGTAGTTCTAAGTTCTTGGGGACTGATGACCATAGATGTTAAGTCCCATAGTGCTCAGAGCCATTTGAACCATTTTTTTCGTATTCTAGCTACAATAATGCGCTCACTATGCTGTTCTTAGTAGCTTCTTCGCGATCCTATTTTTTTATTCATTACTAAACCTACACCTCGATTATCCCTATTTGATTCAGTATTTATAACCTTATATTCTGCTGTCCAGAAGTCCTGTCCCTCCTGCCACTGAACACTAATTGCTACTATAACTAACTTCAGCCTATCCATTTCCCTTTTTAAATATTTTAGCCCACCTGCTCTTTCAAGGGATCTCACATTCTACGCTCCGATCCGTAGGACACCACCATCTTTTAACTCTACAATAGAGCCGTATGCCCTCGGGAAAAGCATACCACTGTAGTTTCCCTTGCTTTCAACCATTCGCAGTACAGCACAGCAAGGCTGTTTTGGTTGATTTACAAAGCTAGATCAATCAGTCATACAGACTGTGGCCACTGGAACTACTGAAAAGGTTGCTGCCCCGCTTCAGGAACCACATATTTGTCTGGTCAGTTAACAGATACGCCTAAGTTGTGGTTGCACCTACGGTACGACTATCTGTATCGCTGAGGCACGCAGTCCTTCCCACCAACGGCAAGGACCATGGTTCATGGTGACGGATTTTTTTTTTTACTTTTTAAATCACATATGCGATTTTCTACACTATGGCAGAATCATAGTAAGCAGTATGTACAAATGCAACAAGAATGTGCTAAACATAGGACACGAATCATGGAAGTTTATGTTTGTCGACCAACGTTACGTCAGCTGGTCAGAGTTCTTAAGTAACCTTATTTTTCTAGCAAAACGCTTTGGATTGTCATTTTAAATAATCGTGTGTGTTAGTATTATTTCGCAGTAGCTTGGCGTACTGTAAACATTAATTATTTTAATAAAATGTTGATTTTTATCAAGTAGGGCTGCTGCAAGGGATCACAGTTTATTGTCAACATTTCTAGTTTGAATATTAAACTGTGGGAACTCTAATTTGTAGCGAGCTGTACTTAGCTACTATCACTTCAAATATTTTATGTATCGTTTCTCAATTACGTGTGCTCTCTAGATCTGCTATTAATAAAATTTATAATGACTGCAATTTTATTATCTTTACTATCACCGTGATCCACAATGCCAGGTAAACTATTGTGTTAGTAATGTATCTTTAAAGGAAATTCACATCAATTACATCACAGGTAATTCGTATTCGTCTGATATTTTAATTATTATTTCAGTAGCTGCGAGTACAGTAAGTGTTGTAGACTAGTTGAGGCGAGAATCAGAATGGAAAAGATGTCGCCGTCCTAGTGCCTGATAGGGTCGATGGTATGTGGCCTCTATGTATCTGTTACACGGGTTATAAAACAAGGTACATCTTATCTTCCTCACATGGGACAGGGGCTGTTAGCGTTGGTTCAGCTGGCTAGAAGCTTTTGGTTTACTTACCTAACTAGAAAGTCACGAACACAGGAAAAATTTATCTGGGCCTTATTACAATTACCAGAACTAATCAGAGGTTGCTGCCCTGATAGATGATGTGTGCCTGGCGCATACAAAGATTTTTTGAGAATAGATGAGTCTCCATCCATGCCAGATAACGACACCGATAGGAGATTCGGAAGTATTACTGTGAGGTCCAACAGTATTGTCCCTCACAGGAAAGAGTAGTGAACTGCAGAAGCATTCGCAATAAAGTGCCAGAGTTTGAACTGCTCCTTAAAAGCAGCGACACTCACATAATGCTAGGTACAGCAAAATGTTTAAGTCTGAAGTTGACAGCAGTGAGACATTTGTGAAAAGGTATCTAAAGGACAGGCTAATGGGAAACTGAAGTAGTTTATCTGTCATAGTAGACAAGAAACTCAAATCCACAGAGACAATACTTGAAGTTGCTCGTGAGATTGTTTGAGCAACGGTCAGTATCAGGTCTGGGCATGAAACTGTAATTGAATACTCCTGTCGGGCAGCAGACTCTCCTCCTGCTGCAACTGAAAACTTTAAAGAAAACTGCAGTGCTATTGTACGTGACTTCCATGGTCATACTGTAATCCTCGGAAGTGATTTTCATCATCAGTCCGTTGGGATGATTACAGTTTTGTTAGTGGCGGGCATGACAAGATATCCTGTGAAACATTATTAAATGTCTTCCCTGGAAACTAATTAGAGCAGATAGTTCGGAACCACATTCACTTAAAAATACGTTTTATCAAACGGCAACAAGGAGACCTAACCTCTTCGAGGATGTTTACATCTAAACTGGCATCAGTGACATTGAGGGCGGTTGTGGCGATAATGATTACCAAAGCACAAAAGGCAACTAAAAGAAGTAGAAAGATATGTAGTTTCAATAAACTGGATAAAAAAAAACCTGTAGTGTCATATCTCAATGAGGAACTTGAAACTTTTACGATGGGATTGGAAAATGTAGAGGTTAAGACATTCGTTGACCGTGCACTATACAGGGTGGTCCATTGATAGTGACCGGAATAAATATCTCACGAAATAAGCAACTAACGAAAAAACTACAAAGAATGAAACTCGTCTAGCTTGAAGGGGGAAACCAGATGGCGCTATGGTTGGCCCGCTAGATGGTGCTGCCAAAGGTCAAACGCATACCAACTGCGTTTTTTTAAAATAGGAACCCCCATTTTTATTACATATTCGAGTGGTACGTAAAGAAATATGAATGTTTTAGTTGGACCACTTTTTTCACTTTGTGATAGATCGCGCTGTAATAGTCACTAACTTATAAGTACGTGGTATCACGTAACATTCCGCCAGTGCGGGCGGTATTTGCTTCGTGATACATTACCCGTATTAAAATGGACCATTTACCAATTGCGCAAAAGGTCGATATCGTGTTGATGTATGGCTATTGTGATCAAATGCCCAACGGGCGTGTGCTATGTATGCTGCTCGGTATCCTGGACGACATCATTCAAGTGTCCCGACCGTTCGCCGGATAGCTACGTTATTTAAGGAAACAGGAAGTGTTCAGCCACACGTGAAACGTCAACCACGACCTGCAACAAATGATGATGCCCAAGTAGGTGTTTTAGTTGCTGTCGCGGCTAATCCGCACATCAGTAGCAGACAAATTGCGCGAGAATCGGGAATCTCTAAAACGTCGGTGTTGAGAATGCTACATCAACATCGATTGCACCAGTACCATATTTCTATGCACCAGGAATTGCATGGAGACGACTTTGAACGTCGTGTACAGTTCTGCAACTGGGCACAAGAGAAATCACGAGACGATGACAGATTTTTTGCACGCGTTCTATTTATCGACGAAGCGTCATTCACCAACAGCGGTAACGTAAATCGGCATAATATGCGCTATTGGGCTACGGAAAATCCATGATGGCTGCGTCAAGTAGAACATCACCGACCTTGGCGGGTTAATGTATGGTGCGGCATTATGGGAGGAAGGATAATTGGCCACCATCTTATATCAATGTTGCAGTGTATGCTGATTTCCTACGTAATGTTCTACCGCTGTTACTACAAGATGTTTCACTGCTCGACAGAATGGCGATGTACTTCCAACATGATGGATGTCCGGCACATAGATCGCGTGCGGTTGAAGCGGTATTGAAGAGTATATTTCATGACAGGTGGACTGGTTGTCAAAGCACCATAGCATGGCCCGCACGTTCACCGGATCTGACGCCCCGGATTTCTTTCTGTCGGAAAAGTTGAAGGTTATTTGCTATCGCGATCCACCGACAACGCCTGACAACATGCATCAGCGCATTGTCAATGCATGTGCGAACATTACGGAAGGCGAAGTACTCGCTGTTGAGAAGAATGTCGTTACACGTATTGCCAAATGCATTGAGGTTGACGGACATCATTTTGAGCATTTATAGCATTAATGTGGTATTTACGGGTAATCACGCTATAACAGCATGCGTTCTCTGAAATGATAAGTTCAAAAAGGTACATGTATCACATTGGATCAACCGAAATAAAATATTCAAACGTACCTACGTCCTGTATTTTCATTTAAAAAACGTACCTGATACCAACTGTTCGTCAAAAATTGTGAGCCATATGTATGTGACCATTGCAGCGCCATCTGTCACAAAGCGAAAAAAGTGGTCCAACTAAAACATTCATATTTCTTTACGTACTACACGAATATGTAATAAAAAATGGGAGTTCATATTTAAAACAACGCAGTTGATATCCGTTTGACCTATGTCAGCGCTATCTAGCTGGTGAACCATAGCGCCATCTGCTTTCCCCCTTCAAGCTAGACAAGTTCCGTTCTTTGTAATTTTTTCGTTTGACGCTTATTTCGTGAGATATTTGTCCCGGTCACGATCAATGGACCACCCTGTATACATATGTACCTCGTAGAACAATTCGTAATGGCAGGAACTCTCTATGGTAGGCAGTAATTGTAAAGAAACTTCTAAAGAAAGAGAAACTATTGCATAATAGGTGTGAAAAAAAGCACATGGCCAAAGAGACATCCCAAACCAAACGCGTTTGGCTGAAGAAAGAGCAATGCGTGAAACCTTCAGTGACTACCATTGCAGAATACTGTAAAATAATCTTTCACAAAATCCAAAGAAATTCGTGTTGCATTTAGAGGCTCTTAGTGGCGCCAAAGTTAGAGTCAAGTCCCTGTGGATGAGACAGGAACTGAAGTTGAGGGTAGCAAAGACAAAGCAGATATGCTTAACAGTCTTTTATAATGATCCATTAAAGGAAGAACCAGGAGAATTGCCCTAATTTAGTCTTCTTACCGCTCAAACGATGCGTGCAGTAAGTGTTATTGTCAGTGGCATCTAAAAACAGCTCAACTCATTTAAATTGAACATACCTCCAGGATACAGTACAGAACGAAAAAACACTTTGAGACATTCGCGACAGTACTGTACTGCGTATTAGCAAGCCTAGATTTACTACTGACGGAGATCGAGCAGATGCAACAGACTTAAAATATTAGATCACTTTATTAAAACTTGAACAACCTCTATATAAAAAAGGCAATGTTCCGACCGACTGAAGCACTCACGGACTCATCAAACCCCAGCTCAACCCGCTAAGGATAGAAACCTGAGATTTGGAGAGGGCTTGGATCTTATACTGTAGGGGTCGTTTAAGAAAGGATTTTTCGAAATTCCACCCTTAAGAGGGTGAAAAACAGGATGAAATATATTATGAAATATTTCGTTTTGAAAGAATTTTGGAAGCTAAATTTATGAAAATTTCTATTTGGCTTCGCTGTCAGAAATTAAAAAAAAAACAAAAAAAAAAAAACGTGCATCACTGTTGTTGGAAAGCACTCCTTAAGGGACTGAAATAGGGGGTGAAACGTGTTATGAATATATTTCATTGTCAAAGCAGTTGTAAAGCTAAATCTATGAAAATTGGTAGTTGGCCTCTCTCCATTTGGAATGAAAAAATACGTGTTTCACTGTTTTTGGAAATTCGACCCCTGGAGTAAAATGGACCCAGACTGGATCGCATAGAGCCATAATATCCAGTTAATACAATAAAGAACCCCCTACCAACCATGGACCTTGCCGTTGGTGGGGAGGCTTGCGTGCCTCATCGATACAGATGGCCGTACCGTAGGTGCAACCACAAAGGAGGGGTATCTGTTGAGAGGCCAGACAAACGTGTGGTTCCTGAAGAGGGGCAGCAACCTTTTCAGTAATTGCAGGGGCAACAGTCCGGATGATTGACTGATCTGGCCTTGCAGCACTAACCAAAATGGCCTTGCTGTGCAGGTACTGCGGAAGGCTAAAAGCAAGGGGAAACTACAGCCGTAATTTTTGCCGAGGGCATGCAGCTTTACTGTATGGTTAAATGATAATGGCGTCCTCTTGGGTAAAATATTCCGGAGGTAAATTGGTCTCCCATTCTGATCTACGGGCGGGGACTACTCAGGAAGACGTCGTTATCAGGCGTCCTACGGATCGGTACGTGGAATGTCAGATCACTTAATCGGGCAGGTAAGTTAGAAAATTTAAAAAGGGAAATGGATAGGTTGAAGTCAGATATAGTGGGAATTAGTGAAATTCGGTGGCATGAGGAACAAGACTTTTGGTCAGGTGAATACAGGGTTATAAATACAAAATCAAATAGGAGTAATGCAGGAGTAGGTTTAATAATGAATAAAAAAATTGGAGTGCGGGTAAGCTACTACCAACAGCATAATGAACGCAATATTGTGGCCAAGATAGACACGAAGCCCATGCCTACTACAGTAGTACAAGTTTATATGCCAACTAGCTCTGCAGATGACGAAGAAATTGATGAAATGTATGATGAGATAAAAGATATTATTCAGGTAGTGAAGGGAGACGATAATTTAATAGTCATGGGTGACTGGAATTCGAGAGTAGGAAAAGGGAGAGAAGGAAACGTAGTGGGTGAATATGGATTGGGGGACAGAAACGAAAGAGGAAGCCGCCTGGTAAAATTTTGCACAGAGCATAACTTAATCATAGCTAACACGTGGTTCAAGAATCATGAAAGAAGGTTGTATACATGGAAGAACCCTGGAGATACTAAAAGGTTTCAGATAGATTATACAATGGTAAGACAGAGATTTAGGAACCAGGTTTTCAATTGTAAGACATTTCCAGGGGCAGATGTGGACTCTGACCAAATCTATTGGTTATGAACTGTAGATTAAAACTGAAGAAACTGCAAAAAGGTGGGAATTTAAGGAGATGGGACCTGGATAAACTGAAAGAACCAGAGGTTGTACAGAGTTTCAGGGAGAGCATAAGGGAACAATTGACGGGAATGGGGGAAATAAATACAGTAGAAGAAGAATGGGTAGCTCTGAGGGATGAAGTAGTGAAGGCAGCAGAGGATCAAGTAGGTAAAAAGACGAGGGCTAGTAGAAATCCTTGGGTAACAGAAGAAATATGTAATTTAATTGATGAAAGGAGAAAATATAAGAAAGGAGTAAATGAAGCAGGCAAAAAGGAATACAAACGTCTCAAAAATGAGATCGACAGGAAGTGCAAATTGGCTAAGCAGGGATGGCTAGAGGAAAAATGTAAGGATGTAGAGGCCTATCTCACTAGGGGTAAGATAGATACTGCCTACAGGAAAATTAAAGAGACTTTTGGAGAAAAGAGAGCCACTTGTATGAATATCAAGAGCCCAGATGGAAACCCAGTTCTAAGCAAAGAATGGAAAGCAGGAAGGTGGAAGGAGTATATAGAGGGTCTATACAAGGGTGATGTACTTGAGGACAATATTATGGAAATGGAAGAGGATGTAGATGAAGATGAAATGGGAGATACGATACTGCGTGAAGAGTTTGACAGAGCACTGAAAAACCTGAGTCGAAAAAAGGTCCCGGGTGTGGACAACATTCCATTACAACTACTGACAGCCTTGGGAGAGCCAGTCCTGACAAAACTCTACCATCTGGTGAGCAAGATGTATGAGACAGGTGAAATACCCTCAGACTTCAAGAAGAATATAATAATTCCAATCCCAAAGAAAGCAGGTGTTGACAGATGTGAAAATTACCGAACAATCAGTATAATAAGTCACAGCTGCAAAATACAAACGCGAAGTCTTTACAGACGAATGGAAAAATTGGCAGAAGCCGACCTCGGTGAAGATCAGTTTGGATTCCGCAGAAATGTTGGAACACGTGAGGCAATACTGACCCCACGACTTATCTTAGAAAATAGATTAAGGAAAGGCAAACCTACATTTGTAGCATTTGTAGACTTAGAAAAAGCTTTTGACAGTGTTGACTGGAATACTCTCTTTCAAATTCTGAAGATGGCAGGGGTAAAATATAGGGAACTAAAGGCTATTTAAAATTTGTATAGAAACCAAATTGCAGTTATAAGAGTTGAGGGGCATGAAAGGGAAGCAGTGGTTGGGAAGGGAGTGAGGCAGGGTTGTAGCCTGTCCCAGACGTTATTCAATCAGTATATTGAGCAAGCAGTAAAGGAAACAAAATAAAAATTCGGAGTGGGTATTAAAATCCATGGAGAGGAAATAGAAACTTTAAGGTTCGCCGATGACATTGTAATTCTGTCAGAGACAGCAAAGGACTTGGAAGAGCTGTTGAACGGAATGGACAGTGTCTTTAAAGGAGGATATAAGATGAACATCAACAAAAGCAAAACGAGGATAATGGAATGTAGTCAAATTAAGTCGCGTGATGCAGAGGGAATTAGATTAGGAAATGAGACACTTAAAGTAGTAAAGGAGTTTTGCTATTTGGGGAGCAAAATTACTGATGATGGTCGAAGTAGAGAGGATATAAAATGTAGACTGGCAATGGCAAGGAAAGCGTTTCTGAGGAAGATAAATTTAAGTGTCAGGAAGTCGTTTCTGAAAGTATTTGTATGGAGTGTAGCCATGTATGGAAGTGAAACATGGACGATAAATAGTTCGGACAAGAAGAGAATAGAAGCTTTCGAAATGTTGTGCTACAGAAGAATGCTGAAGATTAGATGGGTAGATCACATAACTAATGAGGAGGTATTGAATAGAATTGGGGAGAAGAGGAGCTTGTGGCACAACTTGACAAGAAGAAGGGACCGGTTGGTAGGACATGTTCTGAGGCATCAAGGGATCACAAATTTAGCATTGGAGGGCAGCGTGGAGGGTAAAAATCGTAGAGGGAGACCAAGAGATGAATACACTAAGCAGATTCAGAAGGATGTAGGTTGCAGTAAGTACTGGGAGATGATGAAGCTTGCACAGGATAGAGTAGCATGGAGAGCTGCATCAAACCAGTCGCTGGACTGAAGACAACAACAACAACAACAATATAGAAATATGCCTATTGTTTTTATCTCAAGCTTCCTAAAGTTCTTATTATCGGCACATTAGGGATCCACCGAACCTCCAGCTCCTCATTCTGGTGTACCAAAATGATAAAAACTTGAAGCACTATTGTCGATAGTTCGCTGCCGATCACCTGATTAACGGAATTCCATGTGAGGTATACAGCACTTTACTCCAACGTCTGAGAAATGACAAGTAATATGTTTTATGTGCAGCATCTCAAGTCGTATTGCTCTTGCCATTCACTGACTCTGCAATGACAGCGATACAGAGAAGCATGTGTCAGTTGTGAAGAACTCAGAACTCGGTGGGAAACATACATTTGTTGATCGGTTAGTAAATCAGCCTAAGAATGCCGCATAATGTCATACAAATAAGCCCTCACACGAAGAAGGTCGATATTACATTCTGTGACGCCCTTATGTGAGTATCCTCGACGCCCAGTCAACATCCCTCTTCCCTCTTCTGAATGGTTGAAGAAAGTAAACCCTCCTGTGAAACAATTTTTGCTTAATTTCCGAAGCTGTATAAGAGTTCGTAAAGCTTTGTAGTTCAGCATAACATAAAGGCTGGGGGTTTGGGGACACGTGAAATATGTCACTGACTGTACAATGAGAAGATATATGTCTTCAACGAGCACAAGCCCTTGAGAATTTGAGGGTGATGCCCGGAAATTAGATGCAACTGGATCAAAAAATAAAATTCAGCTTTCCCAAAGTTATTTACTGATATTGGTTGTAGTCATATACGACTGATACTATACGGTAGCAGCTTGCAGTGACAGCTTCGGCGAGTTGAAGCATAATCTGACTTGTTCTTTATCCATGAAATCTCTTCTTCTTGATGTGATTCATGGAACATGAAGTGTTAATCAGTGAATGAATCAATCCCGATGATGGACATCATACTTTTGTACCCGAAGTTTCAGTGACTTACTTTACTCGTACGCGTATTTTTCTTCATGATTGGTTTGATGCTGCAATCGATCATGCAATTATTCATCACTTTCGCTGAGGATAAAATGTCATCAGTAAATGTTATCATTGGTATTCATTCGCTTTGATTTTAACCACATTTCAGAACCTTTCTTTTACTTTCTACAATGCTTGTTCTACATATAGGTTAAACAGACCCCT
The DNA here is from genome assembly GCF_021461395.2 of Schistocerca americana. Classification (NCBI taxonomy): domain Eukaryota; kingdom Metazoa; phylum Arthropoda; class Insecta; order Orthoptera; family Acrididae; genus Schistocerca; species Schistocerca americana. The sequence goes on along the minus strand of NC_060124.1, from coordinate 375,273,249 downwards.
GTCTTATACCTCATCTAAACTAAGCGTTTTGTTCTTCGTCTCCCACACTAATATTTCCCTCTTAGATCTTCTACATATTGTACGTTACCCATCTCTTCCTAAAACTTACACCTAGTGCCTTGAGAATTTCGAAAATTTGGCACTACTTTACATTGTGGAACACACTTTCTAAGTCGATAAAACCTATAAACATTCTTCATTTCTCTGAAGTCTAGCTTCCAGTAACAAACATGCCGTCATAGCTGATACACTGTTGCATTTACCTTTCTTAAAGTCAGTACGATCGACATCTAACAGAGCCTCAGTTTTCTTTTCCGTTCTTCTGGGTATTATTCTTGTCAGCATCTGGGATGCTTGAGCCGTTAAGATAATTGTACAATGGTTCTCACACGACTCTTACCTTCCTATGATCTGGATGGTGTGAATGGTACGTTTCTGAAAGTCTGACGATCTGTCTCCAGACTTACAGATTCTACATACCAACCTGAATAGCTGTTTCCATCAAAGTTTTCAGAAATTCCAGGGGAATATACCGTACGCCTTCTGCCTCATGTGATTACAAGACTTAGAAGCAACATTATACTCTGATTCTATTTATATACCCCCTGTGTCTACGATATCGACCTCCAATTCTTCTTCACGATATCGGGTATCACAAATCAATATATCAGTCCTTCGTCTCGTAGAGACATTCATTGTACCGCTTACACCTATTCGCTCTCCCCCCAGAGCTTAACAGTGGAATTCCTCTGGCACACTTAATGTTGATGTTTTTGCTGTCAACATCACCGACGATTGTTTCATGTTTATATATGCTCAATCAGTCTCTCCGACGACAGTTTACTTTTCGATTTCTTGGCACTTTCTACATCTATTTTTTTCTTGGCCTCCTTCCATTACCGTTTTATTTCATTTCTAAGTTACTTACATTGCACGGTTTCTACCTTCCCCTCAACGTTTTGTGTTTATTGAAGTATTTCTTCTATTAACTAATTTTTGATCGCTCTTGCCCACCCTGGAGCTGTATTTCTCTGCCCAACTTTAGCGACTGCTCTTTTTGTGGATGTCCATTCCTCCATAACTGGCCTACTTATTGTGGTATTCATTATCGAGGCACTTATCATTTCTCAGATCTCCAGTACGGCATTTCTTGCCACATTGATTCTTCTGGACAATTCTTTAACTTCACCCTACGCATCGCCATTACTAAACTGTGATGTGAGCCTGTTTCTACCCATGTTTATGCCTTACTATCCAATATCTAGCCTCAGAATCTCATTCTGCCCATGGTATAATCCAGCTGGTGTATTCCCGTGACCGAACGTCGCTTCGAAGTATACCTCGTTTTGTTGCGCCTTTTTGATCAGCGTATTCGTTACTATTAGCTGAAATTTATTGGAGATCTCAATTATTTTCCTGTCTCATTCCTCATACCGATCGCATATTCTCCCGCAATCCTCTCTTCTGTTCCTTACCCTGCTATATCGTCTTAGTCATTCATGACTATTAAATTTTCATCTCCTTTTACACAGTACATTACACATTCAATATCCTCAATACTTTCGCGAACCCTTAGTATTATGTTTGTAACGTCGGCATTTAGAGCTGAACTCCTATTGTCGGCGTTGGTTGGTTTGCTGCCCTACTTTCCTATTCTAAATGAATGCTACTCCTGTTATACCATTTTTAGATGCTGTTGATATTATCCTGTATTCGTCTGACTGGAAATCCTTGTCTTCTCTCCATTTCTCATAACTAATAGTCACTGCAGACTGAGACACTGTATTTCTGTTTTCATATTTTCCACCGTCCCAACCACATTCAGTCTTTTGACATTCCACGCTCCGACTCATAGAACGTTACTCTTATGGCTGATGTGCATTCTCTCTCACATTTCACCTCTCAGTCTGCGTTACACTTTTTAAATGACAGGCCATAGATCCTGTGTATACACACCGTGTGACTTAAATGAAATGGTTTACACTGCTTTTTGCTCTTGCAAGCCGTTGCCCGTTGCTGACTCTTCCACAGCTTCGGGGCAATTTCCCATCGAAGGGCACCGAAGGGCAACATAATGTCACAAACCTCTGTCTCCCCTTCCTCCCTCTCTAGCAGAACATTTTTTTGTTGTTGTCGTAAATTTGAGACGTAGTTCAGAGGCTCTTTGCATCCTCATGTGGCACTTACAAAGTTTAGCTCAGTCCATTGTTGCTGGGAACCTAGTTCTCGAGGAAAGCACAGGAATGTAGATATTTCAACTCGATGGTTTCTATCATTATGGAGACCAGGACCAAGCATAGCTAGAGCAACGAAGCTGTGTTCAAAGAACGCGCCAGATTACAGCCCTGGCCACGATTTTCTCGGCGTGAAAGTCAAATATCGCTATAAAATTGGAATTATTTCGTATGAGAACAAAGTACTGACGTTTCACTATCTGTCCCTTGACAGTTGCTACCTTCCGTTGTCAATTTCTAGAATTATTTTGAAAGAAACATTAGCTAACGCAACAGCTGCTGTCGCAAATGGCTGAGCGGATATGATCCCATTGGCGAAATTTCGTGCGTGCGCCGGTTAGGTTTCATAGTTTTCTGTATTCTCATACAAATACTTTACGTTTCTTGACTGAGCAAGACTTTTAGGAGGTTCAAGAGGAAGCACTTGCATTCTAAGACAAAAAATGAAGAAAAGAGTAGAGAACGAAGCAACAGGAAGGAATTCTGCGAATGAAACGGAAATCGGTAGGCGTGTGTACATATACAGACAAATAAATGATTACAATTAATAAAAATGGATGATTTATTCAAGTGAAAGACATACAGAAGCAAGTCGGCAACGCGTTAGTAACTTCTGTCCCTTATGCAAGCAATTGTTTGCTTTGAATTTACTGATAGAACTATTAGATGACCTCCTGAGAGATATCATGTCAAATTATGTCCAATTGGCGCTTCAGAAAGTGAAAATCCTGTGACAGTTGGGAGGCCCTACCCTTTTTGCTCGGAACCTTCTCAATTGGGAAGAGATCCGACAACCTTGGTGGAAAAGGTAAGGTTTGGAAGCACAAAGACAAACCGCAGAAACTCTCGCTGTGTGTGCGGGCGGACAGTATCGTGCTGAAATATAAACCCAGAATAACTTGTCAAGAAAGGCAACAAAATGGGTCGTAAAGTATCACCGACATCGAACTGTGCTGTAAGGGCTCCATGGATGACAACCAAAGGGGTCCTCCTATGGAAAGAAACGACGTCACAGACCATCACATCTGGATGTTGGGCAGTATGGCTGGCGACAGTCGGGTGGTACCCCACTGCTGTCTGGGGGTTTTCGAGACACATCTTCGGCCTGGAATCTCATTGACTAGACTAGAATGGTCTTCAGTGAAGAGTCCCGCTTCGAACACAGCCTCGATGACCAATGATAAGGCATCTGGAGACGCTGCGGACAGTTTTCACTACTTGTCTTCGTGCTTCGTAAGCCCTGCCTTGGCAAAGCTGCCGGATCTCTCACCAATTGAGAACGCTCGGAGCATCACGGGGACAGCCCTCCACCCATCTTAGGATTTCCACTACATAACGCGTCAGATGCAGAGAATGTGACACAATACCCCTCAAGATGGACCCAACAACTCTATCAGTCAACGACAATCCGAATAACTGTTTGCATATGAGCCAGAGGTGGACTAACGCGATATTGACTTGCTCAATTTGTGAAGCTTTGTCTCTTGAGTAAATCACGCGATTTCTCAGAACTTGTAGTGATTTGTTTGTTTTTACATAGAAATCACATCTGTGGATTTCCTTCGTGGTGCGTCGGTTCCATTTTTCCTTCTTAGAGCGCATATTTTTTGTTATCACTATTTTAAAATTTGTATTGTGTCAAAGAACTGAAGTAAATATGAGAAACTGATCTTGAGGCTTTGTCCTCTCTTTTAGTATTTATGACAGTTAAAGATATATCAGTTAAAATAATGGCATAAATGACCGGTTCCTAGGCCCGACATTCATCTAAGTGGCAGGCCTTCAAAGCGTTAGGGGCAGTGCACATGATGTAAAAAAAACGGAACAGCCAAGTGACGATGAAACGTGTGGTAAATAAACAAGTTGAAAATTCCAAAGTTCCTGGGAGATTAAAACTGTGGGCTGGACCGAGACTCGAACTCGGGACCTTTGCCTTTCGCGGGCAAGTTGGTAGAGCTACCAACTGAGCTACCCACGTACGACTCAGACCCGGCCCTCACAGCTTTAATTCCGCCAGTACCTCGTCTCCTACCTTCCAAACTTCACAGAAGCTGTCCTGCGAACCTTGCAGAAATAGCACTCCTGGAAGAAAGGATATTGCGGAGACATGGCTTAGCCACAGCGTGGCGGATGTTTCTAGAATGAAATTTTTGCTCTACAGCGGAGTGTGCGCTGCTACCGAGTTCGAATCTCGGTCCAAGACACAGTTTTAATCTGCCAGGAAGTTTCTTATCAGCGCACACTCCGCTGCAGAGTGAAAATCTCATTCTGGAAACATCCCCCAGGCTGTGGCTAAGCCATGTCTACGCAATATCCTTTCTTCCGGGAGTGCTAGTTCTGTAAGGTTCGCAGGAGAGCTTCTGTAAAGTTTGGAAGGTAGGAGACGAGGTACTGGCAGAAGTAAAGCCGTGAGGACGGGGCGTGAGTCGTGCTTGGGTAGCTCAGTTGGTAGAGCACTTGCAAGGCAAAGGTCCCGAGTTCGAGTCTCGGTCCGGCACACAGTTTTAATCTGCCAGGAAGTTTCGTATCAACGCACACTCCGCTGCAGAGTGAAAATTTCATTCTAGGAAGCTGACAGTTGTTTAGTGGTTAAGTTGTGTTTGTGTTTCCGTTATTAAGACTGACACCGTGAACGCGGGACTTGCTGGGAGCTGACGTATTGTGTGTGATGTGGAGGCGCCGGTGGGAGGAGCGCGAGCGGCCGGCGGCGCCGCAGCCGCAGCGGCCGCGGCAGGCGTGGGCGGTGGCCGGGCTGTGCCTGGCGCGCGAGGCGGTGGCCGCGCTGTCTGGCTGCGCGGCGGGGCTGGCGCTGGCGCTGGCGCTGCTCGCGGCCTGGTACTTCGGCCTGCGAGACTCCTTCCAGAAGCGGCCGGCGCAGCGCGCGCCGGAACAGCCCGCCGAGGCCGACTGACCCCGGACACGATGCGGCGGTGAACTGCTGCTCTGCAACACACACCCTGCCTTCATTACTGTAGCACTAAGTTAATAAACATGTATTCCGTACTTCCTCTCCCCTCGTTATTTATTTGGCTGTCTGACATGAACCATTCACCCTGTCAGTGTCCCGCTTTACGAGGTGTGGCAATAAAAGAACTGAACGTCTTAACTCCGTCCGAACAGGCCTCGGAAGGCCCAACGGTACCGACCGTACGATGTGTCATCCTCAGCCGATAGGCGTCAGTGGAGGGGAATGTGGAGGAGCACATGGTTAGCACCTCGCTCTCCAAAGAGCGGGACTATAGCTGTAAGATATCGGGTGACCAAAAAGTCAATATAAATTTGAAAAGTTAATAAACCACGGAATAATGTGGATAGAGAGGTAAAAATTGGCACATATGCTTGGAATGACATTGGGTTTTATTAGAACAAAAAAAAAAACACCCCATATTGCTAGACGTGTGAAAGTGAAAGATGTCTTGCGCGCGTCGTTTGGTGATGATCGTGTGCTCAGCCGCCACTTTCGTCATGCTTGGCCTCCCCGGTTCCCAGACCTCAGTCCGAGCGATTATTGGCTTTGAGGTTACCTGAAGTCGCAAGTGTATCGTGATCGATCGACATCTCTATGGATACTAAAAGACAACACCCGACGCCAATGCCTCATCTAGGGATACTAAAAGACAACACCCGACGCCAATGCCTCACCATAATTTCGGACATGCTTTACAGTGCTGTTCACAACATTATTCCTCGGCTACAGCTATTGTTGAGGAATGATGGTGGACATATTGAGCACTTCCTGTAAAGAAAATCATCTTTGATTTGTCTTACTTTGTTATGCTAATTATTGCTATTCTGATTCGATGAAGCGCCATCTGTCGGACATTTTTAGAACTTTTGTATTTTTTTGAGTTCTAATAAAACCCCATGTCATTCCAAGCACGAGTGTCAATTTTTACCTCTGTATCTGCATTATTCCGCGATTTATTCAGTTTTTAAATTATACTGACTTTTTGATCACCCGGTATTTTATTTCAAAAGCATAAATGAAATTAGCTTTCACTAGTGGCAGGAATTCACAGTAGGGCCAAGCCCCAGGTTCATCCTCACTCGTGGTTGACAACATCTAGATTTATTTCGTGAAAAGATTCAATATTTTCCTTTACAATGGAATGAAGTGAAAAGCCAGTTAACAACAACTAATAATCACAGAGCGCCAGAAGTTTTAGAAATTGCCTTGAAAGTTTTGAGTATTACAACAATCTCAAGATCAATACAGAGCCCCAGAAAGCTTAGAAATATTATATCCAAAAGAAATTAAAGAAAAAACTAACGAACTTAACTTGCTATAGATCTGAACTTGATGAAATACAGGTGGTAAATTTTAAGTTGACAAACCAGAATAACTCAAAAAATATGCTTGACCCGAAAAAATGTGTAGAATCCCAAGTTCATTATTTTCTATGGGTACATCTGCTGGTGCTAAAATTAGTCCGTCACCCCAGTCCTCTGGGGGTGAGGCGGGAGACAACTTTAAAATTTCGAATTTGAACCCCCATTTTTTATTGCAGAATCGGATTCTACATAGAAAGCTATGTACATTTTGTCTCAAACATTTGTTTTGATGCTTGGTAGTTGTCGCTGTAATTCAAGAAAATCCATGTTCTCATTTTTGCGTGGAAAATGGTTACGGACATACAAAAAATACTTATTTACTTCGTAAATTTTTATTCGCTGAAACTAAAACTCTCCCTCTCTCCCCATAGGGCGGGGTTTGAGAGAGAGGAATTAGAGTCTTACAAATGTTGATCCAAATATTATTTTTTTTAATTTTTTGGGTCAACATTTGTAAAACTCTAATTCCTCTCTCTCAAACCCTACCCTATGAGGAGAGACGGAGAATTTTAGTTTTAAGTATTTTTTATTTATGTTTTTTTTTATTTATTACTCAGTGATTAAAACTTTGAGCCATCAATGACAACAGAGGGACCTCAAAATACCTCAATTGTTAGTCTCGATGAAAAAGAAATAGCTGGACTATTTGACGCTTCTGCAGGTAACGCAGATGACGCCGCCGTAGGCCTAGCTGGACCTTCTTTTGGTCCTGAAGCTACGCTGATGAAACTGCAAAGCCTGCACCATCTTGTGTGGAATCATCCTACTTTTCCCTGCCTCCTTTACCTAATGCTGTTCGAAAAGAAAGAAAACATGAGGAAAAAATTGCCATCATTCCACATCACAAGTAACCCTATCAAAAGAACTTTACAAAGTAAAAAAGCTGAGAAGAAAGCCGAGGAAAAGCAGAAAGAATTCTTTTGGGCTTAAGACACTCAGAGTTTAGTCTGGCTGCAGATGTAGCTTCTGGTTTTCTGAGGGAAAAGTTGAATTTGTCCTTAAAGCTCTGGATGAATCCTTTATCCACTTCCTTTTCTTCTTTGTTGAAAGGGTCTGGCATCTACAATGTTTCACCGTATTCAAAGGCGAGCTTTGCGAACTGTTCCCTTGTTAAGCCTGAAGCTTTCCTGTCCACGTCCTGGACATATTCCGTGAGGTTTTGCAGCTGCTAATCTGTGAATGTACATCGAAACCGCCCGGTGCTGGTCGGTAAAGTCTGAAAAATAAATAAAATATAATTTTTTCTATCGTAATACCTTAATAAAAGGCCATTATATTTAGCTCCCGTGGTGCCTCCAACTTAAAACTGAAGTATTACATTTGATAATACTTACTTCTTTAACGCGCGGGATTAGCCGAGCAGTCTGGGGCGCTGCAGTCGTGGACTATGCGGCTGGTCCCGGAGGAGGTTCGAGTCCTCCCTCAGGCATGGGTGCGTGTTTTTGTCCTTAGGATAATTTAGGTTAAGTAGTGTGTAAGCTTATGGACTGATGACCTTAGCAGTTAAGTACCATAAGATTTCACACACACTTGTTTCTTTCGTGTATTTGTTGTCGTAACGCCGCAATGTAGCTTCTAAAAGATTGCGATTTTTCGCAGTTGCATACGTTGCCGCATCATTCTTTACCTCCTGTTTAGCTAAGGTCATAGATTTCTGTGGTTATTGCCTTCTATTCGTCTTTCTTTTATATTTGTTACCCATGTTGAGTACTGCAAATGAAATTGAAAACTTTATTAGAATTATTTACGAAATGTTCTGAGAAGATGACGAAAAAATTTACGAAAAATTTGAAACGAGGATGCAGAAACTTACCACGTGTAGTCCAGATGTTATTTCGATGCACAGAAATATTACACCAAACAAGTGTGTAAACACAAATGATAGTGTCTCACGGCCAAACGGTGGTGGTTAGCTTTAGTTCCTATTGTACCACACGTGAAGCGCTACTATATAGCAGGGCAAGTCTTTCAAGCGCTATTGTCTTTCGGCAATTCCATTAAATTAACGAATCCTCGTCATCTTACCCTCCCTTTCTCTGTGACACCATTAGTCTCGTTGTTATAGTGCTATACCCTGTATAGTGATACGGAAACTATTTGGGCTCGAACAAAAGCATGTACACCACAATCCCGTGAGGGACCATTTAAAGGTCCCTTTCTGCTCCGGTGATATCCGTTTATCTGCAAACGTCTGCAGTCGTCCACTAGAGGTAACTGAGTGTGCATTCCGAATTGGACCTTTGCCTGCCGCTACGTCAGTCTAGACCTGTAGGGACGAAGCAGTGTGTATTCGAAGTTGCATTTTCTGAAGTTATTTTTCTAGTGAAGTGCCAGATCGGTCGACGATTGGTGATGAACCCAGCATTTTATACTGTATTATTATTGGATGGGATGTAGTTACTGCGAACTCTTCTTCGTGAGGATGGTATCGGTGTAGAATATGAATCGTTCGCATATTTTCTGATATCTATTACAGTGCAAATATGTTATCAACGGTTAGAGACGTATACGTTGTAACACAAACAGAGAATTGTGATGCTATTGAAGCTAATCAGAAACGTCTCAGTGCAAGCGGTAGTGATATGGCACGTTCGACAAGAGGCGATAGAACCAGTGAATGTGAATTCCAACCTTCCCTTGGTAAGACGTTTACAGTTGAAAGTGTCATCACAGTGTCAGAGGACAACACACTAGAGAACATTCGAGTATAACATGATTACCATGGCAGGGATTTCCACACATATGACAAGCTCCTGCAGAGACGCTCTAGATTGAAAGCTAATAGCAATATTAAAAGAGTACTGGACTGCGTGGAAAAGGCAATCCAATTTCCAAAGGAGTTAATGCGCTGAAGGTTGTAACTATTTTGTTTTGTTAACTTCTTGTTTGCTGTTGTTGTATATGTAAACTGATTTCCTACTTAATTTTCCTGTGGGACTGTGTTGTAATGTGAACTTAAACAATACAACTGGTGTGTCTCCATAGAAGCTATCTGATGAAAAGAGTTGCCCATTCCGTCTGAAACTACATAACAGTACTGATACCTTAACTAATTAGATATCATAAAACTGCATACTAAACAACCTGTCCTGAGAAATTCTGTATCGCGCAATGCAGTGAACAGTGCTTCACTGCACGACGCCACAATATGTATCTTGCAGTTCCAACACACAAACACTAATAGAGTAAGAATTTTACATAATATTATCTTAAAATTTCCTGAAAATGTATGTACCAAAACTGATTAAATGAAATTCCGAACTCGAAATGGCACAAACGCGAATATGTAACACGGCTCTATAAGAGTCAGAATGTCTGACGAAGAAATGAAATTTGAACTGAACTTTGCCACAATTCAACCTGAAAATTATTTTTGAAATGTGATGCTTAGCTGTGAATGATCTTACTGTTTTCTGACTGTGACGTCAAACGGGACCTAACAATTTTTCATGTCTTACCTTGTGGTAATGAAAACTCGGTGATGCTCGAAAGTGATGAACATTAACGAGCAGCGCACCAGCAACCCATCTAAAGAAAATAGGCTAAAAGCCTTGCGCAAGGAAAAGCAGCTACCCTAAGCAGACAATACTTTACTTTAAACAATTGTTTAAATTGAGTGCAGTGCAGCGACATATGATTAAAAAGCAGAACTTCACTGAATAGACGTTGGAAGAAACTAAATTTACTGGACGAGTGAAGGAGACTAGCATTCAAAACTGTATTAGGAAGCGCTAATCCCTCACATTGACTTCTTGGTAAAAATATTCAATTCTTTCATGAAATTAGTTAAAAGAATAGTAATGGATTAGTGAATCTACAATTCTTGAGTGCTACTCATGTTAGCTGATAATGTCAATTACTGTCGTCTCGACAATCAAACTCATTGACCCAAACCAACAAAGAAAATTCATGCTAAAAATTTGTCATTTTCAAACTCATAATAAATGACACGCGACCGAGTAATGCATCGAAAAAATTACATCAATAAATTGGCAGTTTTGAAATCAGTCTTTATAAAATAATATTTCCAAAAAGCAACATCCTGTGCATTTGCATCTCTATGTTCTGATAGTTACTTTCAGACCGCTCAGCAGCGTGACCAGCGCCAGACTCTCTCACTTGCTTCTCACGGAATGTTATACTGGCAACGAACAATGATCCTGACAACCAAACATCACATTGCTTATACTCACAACCTCTGTGACAAAACATATCGACTCTTGAAGAATCCTGTTTGAAACATCACGGCGTGAAGCTAAGCCCCATGCACGAAACTATAACGACGACGAAGAAGAGATTATTCAAAGAGCTCAATCATTTGTTACGGAAAGCAATGCGCAAATCACGACAGAAAAAATCGAAATCAGTTGTGCGTGGAACTGTGATCAGAGTCAGTTCAACTATGGGCTTTCTACCGAAAGAACGCAATCCCTAAAAGGAGAGAGAAACACTGTCTCGACGACGCAATCAGTTAACAGAGCAACACGCAGCTAGGCGGTCGCTATTGCTATGTCAGTGGGCAAATTATTGGCAGACAAACTCTCTGCATGCTCCCAAGGACCAAAAGAAACGTTTGACCTCCATGTATCAAACGAAACAGAGGCATGGTGGCCTCCAAATGTCTTTCTAGAAGCACGTGTGAGCTAGAATATGAAGAAAAACAGGTGAAGACGTTTTTATCTTTCAGTTTTCTATCCACATTAAGTCGACAAAATCACTAGTAGGATGAAATTTTCACTCTGTAGGGGAATGTGCGCTGATGGGAAATTTCCTGGCATCTTAAAACCGTGTGCCTGACCTAGATGCGAACTTCAGATCTTTGCCTTTCTCAGGCAAGTGCTCTACCGAATTTTTTCTTTCTTTAAAAGAAACGGTCGCCTTGCCACTATTTTAACTCTGTGACGACCGCTCCAAAGAATCATTAAGGTACCACCATTGAGCCTATTGGGTATAGGAAGGTAGGAGAAGTAGGAAATTTTATTATTCACAAATCCGTAGAATGTCTTCCTGGGTGGTATACTCGTGTAGTTCTCCTTAGCTGATCACTTTACTTGAGCGGTTCCAAAAAGGACAGCACCGCCGCTCATCTTTATCCTCCCGGCGCTCCCCAACTCTCTGGTGGGTACTCAAAAATCGATACTAGGATATTTGCATACCAGTTCTTGTACTATCGTGGCCGTAACAGTTTTGTATGTCCGTCTTGCTTGTATTGCCAGGAATCCAGTACGTTCATATGTGTATCTCGATATATGTAATAGATTCTCATTCCTGTGGTCCACGCCACTGCGTTCCTCTTATGACGTGGAAAGTACGTTACCCCCAGGAAAAATACAATGTCAGAGGAGATAGCCGTATGTATATTGCGCCGCATGAACGCTATGATTTTCCTTGACAGAGTCCAGACAGCCAACGCCTCACAGCCGACCAGCTGGTGGTCGTCCTTATCCAGCATGCAGCATTGTTGACACACGACTGAGCTATCCAAGTTCGACTCGGGATCCATCTTCGCAGCTGTACTTCCACCAGTAACTCGATTCCTATCTTCCATACTTCACAGAAACACTCCTGCGAAACTTGTAAAAGAAGCGTTTCTGGAAGAAAGGATATAGCGGAGACGTGGCTTAGGCACAGCCTGGAGGATGTTTCCAGAATGAAATTTTCGCTCTGCAGCGGACTGTGCCGTGATATGAAACTTCCTAGCAGCCCTTGTCCGTGAAAGGCAAATGTTATGATTTTGAATCTAGGTCCGGCACACAATTTTAATCTGCAGGAACTTTCATATCAGACCACACTCCGCTGCAAAGTGAAAATTTCATGCTGGAAGCATTCCTCAGGCTGTGACTAAGGCATGTCACCGCAGTATCCTTTCTTCCAGGAGTATTTGTTCCTCAAGTTTCGCAGGAGTGTTTCTGTGAAGTTTGGAAGGTAAGAGACGAGATACTGGGGGAAGTATAGCTCAGCTGGTAGAGCACCAGCCCGATAAAGGCAAAGGTCACGAGTTGAAGTCTCGGTCCGGCACGTAGTTTTAATCTGCCAAGAAGTTTCAGAGTCACTGGTACTTTATGACTACTGGTCTGGACATAAGGAAGAACAAGTACTAATGGAAGTCTTCAAGTGAGAAGATGTAGTTTCTACATTCATTCCACCAAAAGCTACAAAACATGCATATCCTTTGGATGTGTATTTCCTCAGGCAACATAAAACGTATGCCAACAGAATAACACACTTACTGAAACTACGTTCCGGAAACAGGCAGTCAAAACTTTGTGATATATTCTTTATCATGAAAATGCATTCATTCATTTACAATCAATAATGTGCTACAGTATATACCAATGCTACGTTACGTGTGGCACAACGCTGCCTACGATATTGGTGAACCGGTGGACAACTTCAAAAGTGTCATTGATGTGGCGCTCAACACTGATATTATAGAATGTGCAGTTTTGACATGTGATGAACTTGTTCTTCTTCACTGTGCGTTTTTTAGTCATTCGTACTGCTTTGAGCCTTTTGCTGAAACTCGTCGCTCCTTCAGTCTTCCGTTTCGTTTAGGGCAAGAATTTTAATTACAGTTCATTTTTCTTCCTTCATCATGTTTTCCAGATCAACTTTTCTGTTAAAAATTAAAATTTTGCTCACGTTCAGAGACCTAGGACTGATCACCGTGTTGTAACATCTAATCCTTGCATGTGTAGGTGTCCACGTTGGGTTGTAGATGTGATGCGTTCTCCTGCATGTTGTCTATGGTTTTTCTAATCGAACATTCAGTGCTTGCTTTAATAGCAGATTTGCGGGCAAGTCTTCCCAACCCAGTCTTTGAGAATTTGTAACTTACGGCTGTGATTTCAGCGTCTACTAGTACCGCTAAATCAATGGAGAAGCTAAGCAAGCAATATTAATGTCATCTTGTTTCGTCCAAGCAGAATACTTTTACAGAGATTGTATTTTTTTTATTCTTATTCGCTAAAGATTTTGCAGCTATAGCGTAGTACACTTTACCTAGGCAAATTGCAAAAACGCAGTAAACTCAGAGGTCTGCTTTGCTACAATACATGTAGTGATATCTGCTGTGGAAGAAAAGTAGGCATTAATAGTTAGAATTATAACTGATTTAATTGTATGTGGTTATCAATAATTACAAAGATGCAATAACTGCAGTTTAATACATTATCTTCAATCTATGATGTGATGCCACTTAATAAATTTCGCATAACAGACTATGAACAGCATAATTACTTATCTGCAGTGTAGAGCGTACTCATCGTAGGTAACTAAGTGCTGATGATACTGACAGACAATTACAGTTGAATTTGGGAGATCGAAACATTACTTCATATCCAACAAAATTTCAGAGGTCCATGTAAGAAATATTCGTCATAAATATGAAATCACCATTTGTCGCGATTTTGGCTCCAAACCCAGTGCTCCAGTGCAGTAAGTTGTCTTATTTCACAAGTCTGTGTATAATAGGACTGCTGCGTCTCTCTACTCCAAGGAGCAAGTGGTTTTTCTTCTTTTTTTCTGGTGCTTTTTGGGAAACAGAAATGACATTCGATTGAGAACAGCTATTGGCAGATCACAAGGTGTATATTTTACCACCGAAATCATTACCCAATTAAAACAATTTTAAATAGAGTCACCGAAAGCAATGTCCCGTATGCCACCAAACGATATGAATAGTTTCACTAGAAAACCTGCTAGTAAAAGGAGCCAGCTGGTGCTAATACAAACGGACACAATCTTTACTGAATGCAAATGCCAGACTGCCATGCCAAGTATTTGTACCAAGCAACAACAGTATGTGCTTCACAAAACGTTGTCAGTTGGCAACGATTACTTTCAAATGTTGGACTCGGCTAACCAAAAGTAGCAGCAATAACATGATACATATTCTACGATGAAGCAAATCGATAGGGAGACTGGTGTCACAAAAAAGACAAATATATCAAGGAGGAAGGTAGAACCCTCACACATCCCTGAAATTCCAAAATGGGAATTTCACGTGCACATTTATTACAACGTAATACTTCACTACGGAATTAATCAATAAATAATAGGTGAATAGCCAATAAAGAATTATTAAATATTATATAGCAGTGAATTAGTATGTATCTACGTTACACGCAATTAATTGCTGCCCTCATATGAAGACATAATTTCAAAGAATTAGTGCATAAGATGTCAGTGGAAATCTCTGTCATATGGTTTTCAGTATTTTCAGTGGATAGAGGCAAAAAACGCTACTTTGCACGGCAGGTATCTGTGATGAAGAACTGCAGTAAATAAAGTGAACGTCACTATTAATTAACAGGTACATACGCATAATTTAAGAAATAGAGTTAGCCTAATAATTAAACGTATACATTAAAATAATAAACTATTTACTAACAGCAATTAATGTCCTTTGCAGAGCAAATGGGCTCAGAACATCGTAGTCTCTCTTATGACCCTTTAAGCAAGATTTCACTGTACTCTGAGGAATATATATTGAGGGGAAGAAATCCTCTAAATCGTGTTATTTTTGTCGACAGATGTTAACTTATTTCATAATTAAATACTAAGAGTAAGTATGTCATTTATAAAGTGTATAACCGTGAGACATAATATTTCCAACTTGAATATTAAAAAAAATACTTAAAGGAAGTAGATTCAGAAACGAAGAAAGAAAATAGCAGTTGCAGAGCTAGGTTTGTGGCACACATACGTAGGTACATAAGTAAATACTGGAGAATTTGTTATATCCCGATACAAACACATTTTTCTTTGTACTGTGTTATCTTAATCTCTAACTACCGCTAGGGCATTCTGCAAGAACATAATCTCCATTGTAAATCCAAGACATGAAATTGAAGGCTCTCATGATCACGCTGCTTCACATGGCTTTATTAAAAAAAAAAAACTACTTCCATAATGCAGAGCATGGTCTATATGACTCACGTCACCTCATCTTGATTGGCAGCACCACTCGGCGGAAGATACGCCAATGACTAGTACCATGTATAGTGAAATCAGACGCCTTTCATAGCGTCCTGACGTAGCGTCAGTCATGGATATCTCGAAAAAAAAAAGAAAGAACTTTAGGCTCCTGTCCACTATCTTCAACTGCAAATAACTGTCATATCCAAACTACCAACATAACAAGTGGCATTAAACTTCTGCAAAATATCTTCTATATTTTTAAGCTCATCTCGCTGAAGCACAATAACGCAGTTATCAGCTCTGGATGCTAAACCAGTCACACTAAGCTCTCCTTTTTACTTACTGTATGTATGAGATTGCACTACTTCCTGTCTGATCTGTAAATTATATCGTTTTATGTCATATGTTTGCTCTCCATTACAACTTCTTTTCTAGCTAACTGTACAGAACACAACTTCATTATGAACGATTTACGCGGTCCCATCTCATGTCCTTTCATCAG
Organism: Schistocerca americana; assembly: GCF_021461395.2. Classification (NCBI taxonomy): domain Eukaryota; kingdom Metazoa; phylum Arthropoda; class Insecta; order Orthoptera; family Acrididae; genus Schistocerca; species Schistocerca americana. Next base: position 375,257,259 of record NC_060124.1, on the reverse strand, counting down.
TCCATGTTTAGTTAAAATACCTCTGTGTGCTTAAATAAGACTTTTCGAAATGCTTCTCACTACGATGTGGGCAAATTAATCATATCATCGGTTTATTCCTGAATATTGAACTTACTCTCCTTTACCATTAACCCCATGTTCTCCAAGTAATCTGACGATTTGATTCCACCATATAACTTATTGTTGATAGTCCTAGCTCCTAATCCTGCAGAAGCTTTTTCTGTTTCACCCACGAATCAGACGAAAATAACCTCCAGTTCTTCATTCTTACCACAAACACTTAAGCATCCTCTCTCGAAAACAGGTCTACACCTTTCAGTCAACCAACTCACAACTGTTGTCAATAATCTTTCTCAACGTATCTTTCTCTTATCGTGGACTTAATGAGCACTTGCCCAGTAACAGCAAAATTTTTATGACCAGTTCCTGTAACTATACGCAGACTGCATGCGGGATATACAAGTACAGTATCTCTTCAGTTTCACGAATGTGTACACATAGTTTCTTGGAGACAGCAGTAGAAACGCTTCTGGAAATTAGGTGTGGTGCAATCTGATTATTATTCATTCTAAATTCAATCACCGGAATTAAGGCATCATTTAAAGTTTGCAAATTTTCTCTCAGTAGTTCATCTTTGATGTTTTCAGTATCGCATCTCATCATTTAAATTCTTGGAGAGTACCCTTTAAACTGTTTGCATGTTCTGGAGTGGGGCTGATTAACAAGTGCTGGTTGCATGCTGGTTTACGACAGAAGCTGCCGCCTCTCTCAGTTTCAGTAACTAAATGAGAGATATCCCAATGGCTGATAGTTAAGGGAAGTGGATGATGACGGGTACGATCAAGAACAGTTATTTTTAGCAGGTCATGAGCTTTACGGTTTATTGCTGAAACACTACTCATACTAAACACTTTTACATACAGGGTGTCCCAAAGAATAACACTGACAAACTTTAGGGACAGATTCCTTACGACGAAACAAGAAAAAAAAAGTCTAGCAAATATGGGTTCTATATTTTTTAAGAGCTATGAGCACCTGCACAGTAGAAGACACGTGTTTCCCACTAGCGAAGATAAACAAGTGCTCAAAGCTCTTAAAGTAGTATGTATTTTAGACATCATGTTTAACGGACGTATTTTTCATGGTTTGGTCCACACTACCTCCTCCAAAAACATGGAAAGCGAAGTCCTTGCAGTAGAAGAGATCTGCTTCATAGTATCAAAGATGAACAAGTGCTTATATCTATTAAGGTATGCATTTTAGAACCCATGTTTACCAGATATTTATTCTTGTCCTATTCCTAAAGCTTTTTTTTTTTTTTTTTTTTTTTTTTTTTTTTTTTTTTTTTTTTTTGAGACACCTTGTATATGCACGGTTTAGCACTATGCCACATGGCAAGATCCAGTATCGATCTTTTGATACTGCATCCCTCAAGTGAACAAACGTGGTGCGAATCATCATGTTCAAAGCGAATTACCATCCGAACAGTGCAGACCCTAGCATTCTTTCAACCGAACCGCTAGGATCGGAACCTCGGAGTGTGCTCTGCAAGACTACCACGCTAAATGGTCACATCCAGAAACAACAATCAGACATTATTCAACACATTGTCAGTGGGCAGACGTTACTGTGGAATCTTACCTATCCCAAAACCAGAGGTAGCTGCCACATAGACTCTGCGATGAACCAGATCGATAAATTTACTCTCTAATGCTACACAAACGACATATCCTGATGCGACGATATAGGGATCTCAGATTCAGGGTGTTTAGTGGTAAAATAAGACAGTTTTATTTTCGAACAAGCAGGATGTTGTGATCAGTTGGCGCTGAATCTCATTACCATTGATCCAGCATTTTGTTCAAATCTATTTTCGCTTTCTGACTGTGCTCATCGAGGCTATTTTTCAAATCCATGTCCAATTTTTGATTATTGGTCTTCAGCTTCCGCTTATTATCGTCTAGGTTTATTCCTAGTGTTTATAAAAATAGCATTAACACATCCCGTCACATTGTCAAGAAGACTGTTATCTGTCAGTGCCTCATGTCAGTGCCCCATTCGATTCAAGGTTTCACCTTCAAATCTGACCTTTCGTTTCATGTTGTCTCTAGAATTTGAGTTTGGTTAAGTAACCGCAATCCATTAATGAAATTCTTCGCAATGCTATTCTTTTTAACACTTTCTTTTCCATCAGTTACAATACCATAACCAGTTAGATTCGCAATTGTTATTCAAATGTGTATACTCCACAAGCATCTTGTAATCAGAGCAAAAGTTCATTGTCTACATTCTTTTCCTGGCATAACGTTGTCTGAAAAATCGAGACACCGTTGAAAATTCCAGATTCTCTCACCATACACTGGCGATGAAAGTCGGGCTCCGGATCCAAAGATGGCGATGGCCTTGTCGCCGGTTTCTACATATAACACGGCCGACTAGTTTGCTGTATTAAACAATGATGCTACCACTTTCTATTCCAAGGAACTATTGATGTACTTTATTTTGCTGGTACATTTTAGGAAGCTGACAGTGATCGATTCAACAGAAAACAGTTATCAGCCTAACACCGATAGTACGGATTATAACTGTAATCATTCCTCTTTCAAACATTTTAAACACACACAGCTTTAGTAATGTCCGCCATTTCATCATACAATATTAATCGTTTCACACGGGAACCATAGGTCTGTACGAACGTTGCACGGATAATAATACCGAAATCACTCTATCGAGAGCTGTTGACTAATGCCGGCACACACACACACACACACACACAGAGCCTTTAATGAACTCAGCTGCCATACTGCCACACAAAAACACACACACACACACACACACACAGAGCCTGTACTGAACTCAGCTGCCATACTGCCACGCCAAGAGCACCAAGCAACAACTATCACTACTACACAATGCTCTGTCAGTGGGAAACTATTGCTCTGAAACGCTGGGTTCGGCTGGGCAGTGGTAGCTGCTGTAACATAATACTCGTACATAATCTGCGATGACTCAGATCGATAAGCTTTCGATCAATGTGACAAGGAATCACAAATAATCGACGTGGGTGGATATAGGAGTCTCACAGATGTATTTTCCTTCATCTCTGACTTCACATGTTTGATAAAATTATATAAGAAATACCAGTGAACTCTCTTGTAGTAATTTACATTAATATAATTACAGTGTTATGTTACTGACATTGTTACATATTCAACAACTAAATATGCGTACATAATCACAAAAAGTTACAAATTGTTTTCTGCATCATACAAACATTATTAAGGGACAATGGTCGTATCTGGACTGCTTTAACATGTTTGGCAAACGAGTTTCCAAAGTGAAACGAGTTATGATAACAAAATAAGCAAGACGTTATATTCAGTTTTTCTTAACTTATACTGTCTTTACAGTGACAGTTGTGGCATCTGCACAATTTAGCTAAAAAGAAGCTTTATTGACTCAAATACAATAAACGTGAAATGTGGGATAAGAACTTAATAGCTGCGATTGCCAATTTCACTGCCGAGTTCAGAAAGAAAGAGAAGGAAGAAGAAGCAACTTCTGCGATCGAGTTAACAGAAAGGAAATTGTTTCTCCCTTGTCATTTTCTCCGCTCGGCCCCGCTGCTTTTGTTTTGTCTTTGGTGAATTGGAGGAATAGAAGAGACGTAAAGGAAATAGCTGTTGTGGCTGCAGCGAAGTGGATACAGTGAAAAATTCTATACTGCCAGTGTCACGGTTCTATAGCCAATATCATGCCAATGGTACATTCTTGAACAAGTTGAACAGTTGCAAATACGTTAGCAAATAAAACTTAGATCATAATTTATATAAATTTTTTCCCAAATAAACGAAAATGGTTGGTTTCCCTCACTTGCTCGTTTATCTCTTCGGGAGCATTCTGCGTCTTTAAAACTTAGACATGCAGTCTATTGGATCCTTGCTACAGCTTTCTTCCAAGCTGAGTACCGCAAACTTTAGTGAGTCTGGATTCTTATTCTGGAGGTTGACTTACATTTGTCGTAGCTTCACAAACTCGTTTCTGGAAAGTCTCTCACCGCCCGCCTTAGTCTGGTGGTCACTAAATCACAACAAAATTAGGCATTCACGTTACTCAGTTGTCTAATTGTTGTTTTTAGTTTTCTTCTAAGTATGAACAGTACACTTGAATTTGAAATGAATGTTTGGTATTCTCTAGTAGTCTTAGTTTAAAACTTTTTCATTGGCGTAAGGCAGTTTTCCAAGTAAACTAGCTGCTGAGGTGAAGAATCACTTTTTGTATAACAACGAAGACAGTGTACCAATCCAAGGTTAGTAATTTCCTGTTTTTTTCTTCAGCAGTTTGAAACTCAGCATAAAAAATTGAGTTTGAGCGGAAACCAATACAAACTTTTCGGCGTTCTGGTTTCGGCACTACGCTATTGACGTGACAAGCTATTTGTGGATCATTGTTTTGAGAAATTCACAGCAAAGTGTGCCGTGTCTGGTCCTCGTTCCTATTTTTATTCATTTTTGCAACCTTGCATTTGTAACAGTTGCATGAAACCACGTGTCTGACGTACTCTATAACATTTCATACTCATTTACATAATGTGAGGCTAGTGCTGAGATATTTTGCATGGACAAGACTGTTCTACAATCCTGCGCAATCACAGATTATATACCCTCTCTGTACTGTTAAGGTCGAAGTGGTAGCAGCACGTGCAGGACGTAAGTGTGATTAGATTAGATTCCGTTTCCGTTCCATAGACCCAAAGAAGAGATAATTCTCATGGGTGTCGAACATCACGTTAAGTATAATTTAAAAAACATAGATCATCTGAAAATAATACTCACTCCCCTGATCATTTGTTAAGAGATTGACAAGATATGGGACTACATCATAGTGAACTGGAACTGCTAATATTACAGAATTAATACACTGTCAGGGCGAAACATAGCTGCGCACTTTTGATAAAGCTATCACACTCAAAATATCCGATATTGATGGTTGTTAGCATGTGCTGTCAAAAGTAAAGTCTAACCGATATTTTTATTTAAGCTGGTATGACAGTCCCTGTTAAGATATTCGTCTATAGAACAGAAGGAGTTGCCTACCAAAAAGTCTTCGAAACTGTTAACTGTGCTTTTTCTGAAACCAAGTTTTTAATATTTGATGACAGTATAATGAAAATGTGCGTTTCCGACTATTTGACCCCTTTTGGGCCGAGGTAAGTGATTTTAGATCTTTATGTAGGTTGTTCTTATTCCTCATATTAATACTATGTATTGAGCGTTTGATTGGAAACAGAAACGTCCAGAGTGTTTCGTGAGAGTGTGCAAAATTTCATAGGACATGGATGACGGTCCACTGAGCAAGTTGAGGTCGGAGAAGCCAGCCTAAGGCGATAATAAGAATAAAATCATGTTACTGTGTACCTTTTTATTTACATTAGTTTAAGTTACCATCACGATCAAATGAGGCCTCATCAGTAACCAGCACGATCTAGAGGAAATCTGGTAGATCAATCCATTTTTGGAGAAACCATTGACACAATTCCATGCTTGGTGCAAAGCAGTCACAAGTATTGCATGGATTCGTTGTGGTGATATGGATGTAACTGTGTTCATGGCGTACTCACCCCATAGTAGTATGTACAGCGCCCATTTCACGTGCAATTAGACGAGTACTTGTAGTAGGGTTCGCTGCAACGCGTTCCATCGCCTCCTCTTCAGTACCGAGTGCGAGTGGTCCTCATGTTGCCAGTTCCTTTGTTTCTTCTTTCCGCTGAACCAGTCTCCTGCATTTGTTGATAGAGAGAAATACAATTCATCGAGACGGATGATGTCTGTTACGAAATCGTTCGCTTTACAGCCTTTCAGCAGCGGGAGCAATGCAACGTACGTACTTCCTCATACATGAGGTGCACTTCAGTGAATTCTGAAAACCTGTACCGGTACTGCTACATCGTATTGTACTGTACGTCTCTGAACAGCACTCAGTAATGAATGGGTCTGCGTTGATTCATAGCACCTTCTCTCGTGGGATAATGTACATACGATACAACAGAGGCACGTTATGGACGGGTACACAAAACATGCATCATGACTTCCTAGTAATCAGGATCGTCCTCCTTCTGTCCTCGCAGAAAATAAACAATGTACATGGAAATAAACATCACAGTACGTGTAAACCTGAACGCATGTTAGTTGTACATAAGATGGAAAGCAGTAATACTAAACAAAGCTGTAGACAAGTTTACTTCCATATCTACTTAAGCTGACTTCACCAGCCCCGGGTACTACAACTCAAATTGTTCAGTAGAGCTTCTCTATATCCTGTTACATTTCTGTCCGGTCTTATGGAAACACCCGGTATTACTTGCAACAAATTTCATTAAGGAATAGGTACACTGAGAAGCAGTGGTTAGACAACCCATTTCCTTGAACAAGTTTCTATATGATGTTCTTGAATTCACACGATAAATGAACCACATTACACGCGTATGCACACTCAACACCTTTGCTTTGTTTAAGGAATTACCCCGGAAAATGATCCCATATCACAAAATAGAATGAAAATAAGCAATATATGCAAACTTTATGTCTCCTACAGCTGACATTTGCTTTGCAAATGCAGACTTGTTTAAGCGGTTCAGCAATTCTGTGGTATGCCCTTCCAAAATAAATTTATTATCAAGCTTTATCTTAGAAATTTATCACTGTCAACCTCGTCTGTCTGCATTTCTTCATGTGTTATACACATGCTGGAACGAAATGTCTTACTTGTTGCAATATTTATGTCATCTGCAGGCTAAACAAACTTAGCATCTGACGCTGAAACAGTCGAGAGGTCATTAATGTACACAGGAAAAAGCAGTGGAACCAAGACTGAAGCTCGACGAACATCACATATCATTAATTCCCAGTCAGATGAAGACTGATTGCTTACTCCAGAGGTGTTTCGCAACGACATTCTTGTGTTTCCCGTTAGTCAGACCTTAACCATTTTGCAGCACTGTCAGTGACACCACAATATTCTAATATACTTCAGAGGATGCTGTGATTCATACAGTCAAAGCCGTTTAACAGGTCACAGGAACTGCTAGTAGCTTGTAATTTGTTATCTCTATGCATTGATAGCTTTCTTTATGCTAGAACCCCTACGTAACCCAAACTGTCACATGGTCAATATGTTATTTGCAGTCAGATGTTTAGGAAAACGCTTCAACACAACCTTTTCAAATATTTTTGAAAAAGTCGGCAAAAGTGAAGTTGGTCGATAGTTTGACAGTATCTCCTAGTAATGAGGCTTAAATTCAGCATATTTTAGCTAGTCTCGAAATGTTCTGCTGATATGAGATTTACTACAGAAATAACATAATGCAAAACTCAACTCACATTAACAGTCTTTGGTTAACTTCGTTGATATGTTGTCATAACCACTAGAATACTTTCATTTTAACGATTTAATGTGGATGCTGCTTCTTGGCAGAAGTGTGTGTCATTTCCATTTTACTGAAGTTCTTTGTAGACACTAATCTCAGATATTCCATTACATTGTTAACTGAACCTGATACCCCAAGCTTTCAGTAACAAAAACAAAGACTTGTTTAAGAGGTTTGGTACAGTACATATACTTGTTACCAATGTCTTATTTGTGCTACCTTTTCCTCTTCCTTCATGGCCCCACCTGTATTTGCCTTCACTACTTCCCAAATAGTTTTATTTTGTTGCCAGATGTAACTATCGTTTTCCTACTATACAGTACTTAGACTTCTGGATTACTTTCCTCAATATTTTGCAGCATTCTTTGCAGTGCACTACAATGCTAACATTAGAGCTGTTCATAGATAGTAGATACAATTTCCTTTTCGTCCCACATGATACCTTTATTCCATGTCTAATTCATCATTTATTTTCAGACTTCTGTTTGATCTGAATTACCTTTAGGGGAAAACAATTTTCAGATAAGGAATTAATTTTATTAACGAATGCTTTGTATTTTTCATTTGAGTCAGAAGTGTTCCTGACCACTGGTGCAGATCCGAGTGGAGACTGTATCAGAGACTCTGCCGGTTCTGTGACCCTGTAGGCTGCAGATTCCTTGGCTTGCACTATAACGAGGGGGTGGGGGAGGGGGACAGGGGGCTGGGTTTCCAGTTTTCATTTATTAGGTCGGGAGTCAATTACACACTAGAGGCGGCTACGTGGGTAGAAGGGGCTGTGTGGCGTGGACTAGGCGTTGGAGGGTCGGGGAAACACAAAAAGTGCTTCAGTCTCAAAAGGTGCAGGTGGAGAGCAGGAAGAAGGTAGATCTAGCAATCGTCGGTATAATAGTTACAAGTTGTCATGGCTGAGTTGGGTTAGTACCAGAGCTCCAATCGCTAGTATAGGTGCAGAAAGCTAGCTAAATCCTGTGGATAAGTTCAGCTGAAATTTTACTGAAGGACCTAACGGTGTTCAGAAAAATAGGCTGAACACAGAATTAAAGGTAGTTTGTCTTGTAGCGAAAATGAAGCAGATAGTTCCTGTGAGTTAGTATGGGTAGAGGTAATTCTTGGCTACAGGAATAAGATAATAATTGGATCATTTTACCGACCTTTCTACTCTGATGATACAGTTGCTGAATGATTCAAAGGAAACTTGAGTCTCAGTTCAAGTTCGTACCCGACTCATACAATTATAGTTGATGGTGACTTCAACTTACCCTCGACATTCATTAAAACAAAATCTTCTGAAATTTTGCTCAACATACTTTCTGAAAATTATTTCGAGCAGTTAATTCATGACCCCACTCGAATAGTAAACGTTAGTGAAAACGCTTTTGACCTTTTAGCAACAAACAATCCTGAGCAAATAACAGGCATCAAAACGGATACAGTGATTAACGAACAAAGAGGATTGTCGTAGTGAGAGTGAATACCATAACTCCCAAATCCTTTAAAAGTACACGAAATATATATCTGTTCAAAAAAGCAGATAAAAATTCTCTTGACGCCTTCGTGAGAAACAGTCTCCGAGTTGAATTCAGAAAGGTATCGAGAACAGTTTAAGGATTTATATCATATAAATGAACCAGCGACGGAGCTGATCCCCATGGTACAGAAAACAGGTCGGAAAAGAAAAGAAGTACGTCAAATTTGAACGAAAGCAAAACCTCCAAGATTGGCAATGTTTCGCAGAAGCTCAAGGTTTAGCACGAAGTTCAATACAAATGCTTATAATAGTTTTCACAACGAAACTTTATCTCTAAACCTGGCAGAGGATCTGTTCGTATGTAAAATATACTAACGGTAAGAAACAGTCAATGCCTTCTGTGCGCAATAGCAATGGGAATACTATCGATGGGAGAACTGCTAAAGCAGAGTTACTGAACACAGCTTTTCTAAAGTCCTTCACCAAAGTAAATATTTCAGAATTCGAATCAACAACAGCTCCCAACATAAGTAAAGTAGATGTAGATACGCTGGGAATAGTGAAGCAACTTAACTCACTAAGCTTACCTCTCAGTCCTCGGATATTCTGATGCAATAAGAATAACTGATTTTGTGCACTGGCTGAATTACATCTGAATGGACCTACTGTATCTGTAAATTTCATAATACCTCCAGTTTCAATAATGGGCTATTAACCTGAATTGTGTATGCTAAAATTTGCTTACTGGCTGCCTGTTTTATCAATGTGAAACCCGAATAGTGTATGTTAAAATTTGCTTACTGGCTGCCTGTTTTATCAATGTGAATGTCATCTTCAACCTGTCTTTGAACGTTGAAACGCGTATGTATTTAGTACAGCGATGGCGAAGCAAGACAGAATCTCTGACCAGAGAGTTATTTATCGTTGCTAGTCTGCGCTTGACCGCGCGAGAGTTCAGTTGCGTGTAGGGAGTCAGTAATAGTAGTTGCGAGAGAGTAGTTGTACGTAGCGAATCGCGAGAGCATGTAGTAGCGCGCGAGAGACAGTCGGAGTTGTGTGTGAGGAGTCGGCGGGCGTCGACATGGCCCTCTGGTCAAGATTCAGGACGAGGTATATTTTTAAATAAGGTAATGAAGCAGCATTGCGCTCATCTGTGGATGTAATGTATATTAACTGTAATTAATTTGTCGAAGAATCGCGCCACTAATAATTTTGTTTTTAAAGCAATTTTTTAAGAAAACAATCATTTGAATTGAAAGAAAGTTTCCCATGCATTTCCTTAAAGAAAAGTTTCACTTAAATTCAAAGAATATTTGCGATTGCACAGGGCCTAAGATCGACATTTCGGTCTATTTGCGTTTTCATTGTCACTGAGATTTCATTTTTTATTGAATTGACTTTCATTTTTGTGAGGAGCTTACACATGGCTCAGATTGCTATTTTTCATTTATTGTCATTGTCATTAAATTCCATTGCTGGGAGGTTACACTTGGCTCTATGTCCATTAACATTTGAATAATTTTCTTTTCATATTTTTGCGGGGAGGTTACACTTGGCGACCCTGCCAGGATCGTATTTCGTTGAGAATCTTCTGAGAAGTAGTCAGATATTTGCTTTTTTTTACTTAATGTAATTAGCATTTGGCGCAACGCTTTTACTAATTTTGTGACTTTCTTCCCTCAGATCATCGGCAATTCATTGCTCTGTTGTATTTGTGTTTGTTGCTTTTTTTATTGTGCTTATTTCTTTTGTGAATAATTGTGACTACCGTAAAAATGCCGCGAAAGACTGTGAATAGTGTATCGCGAGGTATAATGAATGAAATTACTGACTTAAGCAACTTCACCGATAGTACTTGTGATGCGCAGTGTAATGATGACAATCCACCGTTTACTGACAATCATCCTACTGATGAGCAAACGAACTCAATTGTCTCCTCTGTTAATTTGATGACAATTGATGACGTGGGATGTCCTATTGTAATGAGCGCTGCCCAGCTTAACACACCCGGTTTGGAAAATTCAAGTAACGCACAGACAAACTTTTCTAATGAAAATGGACAGGGTACTGAAAGTACGACGGATCCACTTAATTCCGAAATAGTGACTGACAGTGTACATCCGATTGGTAAACCTTTTTGTAAATTACAGAATGACCAAATGGTCACACAAAACGCGACAATTGCAAATACACCGTCAAACAGTACAGAGAATGGAGTAGATAATGCTACATTGGGTCAAATTATGGCAATATTGCTACAAAATAGTGAAGATTTCAAACAACAACTTAGTGAACAGGCCAGATAACAGAGTGAAAAATTAGACAACCTTAATGAAGGTAACAAACAATTCAAAGAAAATCTCAAACAACTTAGTGAACAGGTCAAACAACAGAACGAAAAACAAAACTGAATGAAAAATTAGACAACAATTCCAGACAGTTAAATGAAAAATTAGACAACAATTCCAGACAGTTAAATGAAAAATTAGACAACAATTTCAGACAGCTTAGTGAACAAATTAGAGCCGTTGCCGCGCAGTGTCATGACACTAAGAAACAGTTACGCGAGGAAATTGAGGCTTGTTCAAAGAAAAGTAGCGAAGAAATTAGATCTGTTGCTCAAGAATTAAGGGATATGAAAACAGTTACAACAGAAACACTTAGAGAGGAAATTAGTACAGTCGCTAAACAATGCTCTGAAAAAGCTACACAATTACACGACGAGTTTAAAGCAATGACAGCACAACTTTCGCGCACAATGGATGAAAAGATTGACGCGAAATTCGACCAACAGATCACTCAAATTGACGAACGTTTTAGTCTTCACATACAAAACAGTGATACGCGTTTCCGCAAATTCATACAGGATCAAAATAAAGTAAAACGACAAGTAATGGAAACAATCACAGCACAGAGACAGGAATACAAACGTAAATTGTTCGTGAAAGCAAAGACATACGTAGACAACAATATTGCTACAGTGTCCGACGAAATTAATACCATCAAACAGTCGAACACAGAATTACGTGACGAAATTTCCGATCTTAAATCGAAAACAGACACATACACAACAGATTTTCAAACAGTGACCGACAGACTCGAACAATTAGAATTAACACAGGATTCTGATGTCGTCAAAGCTGACATTAAAAAACTGAACGAAACTACACGTAAATTGCAAAAACAGATTAATGCCTCTGACACTAAAACCGATGATCAGGTAAAAATACTGACTGAAAAATATGATGAATTGGCCAGTCGTATTGGTGTTATCGAAAGTACTAATGACAAAAATCAGACGATACCTCACCAGTTTCATTTAATCAAACACCTGAATTTCAAAATTTACAGCAGACAATTAATTAGATAGATTCATCTAATAACATTATGTAGAAAATTGTCAAGTTTACAGCAAGAAGTAACAGAGATGAAAGGTATTTCAGTCAATAACACATCACAGCAGACGCCCCTTTGTGAACAATTTTCAGACTCACACAGCGTGTATAATTTGAGCAATGTACAGAGAGTACGGGACTTAGATCCCGAACAGACACAGACAAATAGATTCTCTTACAATTGTGAACCTGTTCCATCATACAGAGACGATAGTTTTGATTACAAACATTTTCTGTCAGTGAGAAAATTTAAAATGTTTAAAAATGACAGAACTTAGATTCACCCACTGGATTGGATTCAACAATTTAGCTTTGCCTTTCCACCGACTTGGCCAGTTACGCGTAAACTTGAATTTATTTGCAGTTTTTTGGAAGGCGAACCGGCAACTCGTATGAGACCGATCGCGAGGCAGTGCTATTCGGTAGAAGAGTTTCAGAATGCTTTTCTGTCAGCGTACTGGTCGAAGACGACACAGCGCGGAATTAAAGATCAATTAATTAGTTTACCAAATTATGAGAACAATTTTCCCAGTGTGACGCAATTTTTTGAGCATATGGTCCAACAAAACCAGTATTTAAGTGAACCTTATAGTGAATCTGCACTTATTCAATTATGTATCTCTAAATTACCACGATCATTAAGAGTGTCACTTCTAACAGGTCAGCAAAAAGAAAATATTTCGGCATTCAGGAATCTGCTGCAGCTTTTAGAGGTGCAGCAATCAGATTATTCTTTCGTAAACAAAAATTTTTCATATAACAACCAAGGGCAACAAGCGTACAGCAATTACGATCAGCCACATAATTTTAACAGTAAAAGTAACAGACGCTTTAGGAACGACAACCACCAGAACTTTGGTAACAGACAAAATTTTGATTATCAATATCCTCAAAATTTTCAGCGACAGGAACCATATTTTAGTAATAATAGAGGTTTTTCACAACAACAACAGCAACAAAACCAACAATGTAATGCACAAGGTCAACCTAACTTTAATGTTTCGCCACGTGAACGTATAGTCCCTGGTACAACAAATAGTAACACACGGCAGCAAAGAAATAACTATGTACAGAAAACACAGTATTTCAATTCCTATCGCAATGCACCGTATAGGAATGACTATTACGACAGATGTAAAAATGATGAGCACAATTATCAGCGTACATATAATAACAGTCGGTCCTACCAACAGCAAAATGATCAGCAACAACATATTCTCGTGAATGAACCCGACAGTAGGTATCATCCAGAACGTAATACGTCTGGTAGAAATAATAGAACAGTTCAAATAGTCGAAATGCCACAGAATCGTCCTGACAATAATAACACGTCAGATAGAATTTGACTAGATACTGTACAGGTCGCATCTTCCAGTAACACAAGCACTACTTTAGACACGCAGAATGTCGTTCATGAAAATGTTATTACTTTTGACGACATCAGAGACACTCTTTTGCAGGAAAGACCACTTGTTCAGAAAACTATTTCACATCCTGTCATCGAAATTAAAATTGGTTCATCGAAATTTTCAGCAGTTATCGATTCCGGATCACCTATGTCAGTAATAAATGAGGAGACTTTCAACGAGTGTAACAAAGAGAATACATATCCTACATTACCTTTAGGCAAAACGAAAGTGAAAGGAGCAGTATCGAGTAAAGGAGTAGACGTTAAATTACAGACACATTTATCATTTTGTATTGCAGGTCATACTTTTCACACAAATTTTTGGATTGTTCCTTTATTGACAACAGACGTAATTTTAGGTACGAATTTTCTCGTACAACACGACGCAGTGGTTGATTTTCAGAATTCCTATTTAATGTTGAACGATGAAAATGTGCAATTGGCTCTAGAATTTCAGCACTCACTATCTGCGGAAGAACAAACAATTAATCGTACAGAGGTCATTTCCGCAACACGTAATATAGACTGTAAATCCACATTGTTCACGGATACGTACGTACATAACTATAACACTCGAGACGAAGCTGACTACGACGTAATACAGATGATTTCTGATAAAGTTAAACAAAGCAGTGCAAATACAGACGACGAACGCACGCAACTACGCAAAATTCTTTTACAGCAAGCTCCAGTTTTCGACAACATTCCTGGTACTATGTCCGGTTTTATGTATGAATTTCAAGTCAAACAGCACGATACATTTAAAGCCAAACATTATCCCATTCCGTATATTCATAGAGAACAGGTTAAGAAAGAATTGCAGGATATGCTTAACCAAGGAATTATAGAACCAGCAGTTAGTCCGTACATAAACCCGCTACATATTGTTAAGAAAAAAGATGGCTCACTTCGCCTCGTACTTGATTCACGTCACATCAATGACATAATTATTAATGAAACAGATCGACCACAGACACTAGAAGAACTACTACAGAAATTTCACGGTACAGCTATTTATTCCACACTAGATTTGAAATGGGGATTTTGGCAAATTCAGCTTCATCCGAACTGCAGAAAGTACACAGCATTTCTTTGTTTTGGCGACTGTTATCAATTTTGCAAATTACCATTCGGCTTAACTATTTCTTCTGCAGCTTTTATTCGCGGTTTGAACACAATACTTCGGACAGAACTTAAGGACAGAATTACGACGTACGTAGAGGACATTCTTATCGCAGAAGCTAACTGGTCTGAACACAATATGATTCTTGAACGACTGTTACAAACTTTTCATGCACAAGGACTTACAGTTAATCTTAATAAATCGCACTTTGGCAAAAATTCTATAAAATTTCTTGGACACGTAATTTCAGCAGAAGGCTGATCCGAAAAACTTCAAGCTCTACGTGACATTACTGTTCCTACGACAAAAAAGCAATTACGCAGCTTTTTGGGCTTAATTAACTTTTTTCGTAAATTTATTCATCACTCTGCTTTAGACACACCTAGATTATGCCAATTAACAGGTAGAAACACTATTTGGTCATGGGATAAGCAAGCACATTCTGAATTTATGAACCTGAAACATGCTTTGTTGAATGCACCACTTTTATCTCACCCAGATCTTACCAGAAATTTTTCCATTGCCACCGACAGTTCTAACACCGCTTTAGGCGTACACATTTTTCAGGAAATTGAAGAAGATGGCTGTACAATAATTAAAAACATCGCATTTGCAAACCGCATTTTGTCACCCGCTGAACGAAATTATTCTGTTACAGAACTGGAAACGTTATGTGTTGTATGGGCTTTTACGAGATTTAGGCACTTTCTTTATGACAGACATACCGCCGTTTACATAGATCACAGAGCGATACAATTTTTACTTTCGGCTAAATTCACTCACGACAGATTAAGCAAATGGAAGCTTTATTTACAGGAATTTAATTTTACAATAGTTCACATTCCCGGCACACAAAATGTTATAGCAGACGCACTATCGCGTTCTCTCAGCAACAATCAGCAAGACGTAACAACCAACTTCTGCAAAGCAAATTTCAGCGTTATATACATTCAACAAGTTGCATTTGAAAATTTTATTTCGTCTTCATTACAGGACATAGCAAAAGAGCAAAATAAAGACAACGTGTGGAAAGAAATTAAACACCTCTGGCAAAATAAGAATAATGTTACGATTAGAAACCATTACACTGTACGCAATGACATTCTATTTCGCCGCTCTCATCCTGACAGCAACAATTGGTTATTATGCATTTCTGACGAACTGGTTAACAAATTAATCTGGTACACTCATTTCAGTTATGCACATTACGGAGCCAGAAAATGTTTTCTGATACTGAGACAGAACTGTTATTTTACCAACATGGAAAAACGTATACGACGAGTTTTAGCGTCACGTAACATTTGCCAGAAAGCTAAGTCAGACACAACTTCACATATTCCTCCATTATATCCCATTGTACCTGTTAAATTAAGACATATGGCTGCAGTAGACATTTTTGGTCCAATTCCGAGAACTAATATAGGTTTTTGCTACATCTTTGTCGCTGTTGAACTCACTTCAAAATTTGTTACTTTCACTCCGTTACGCAAAGCTACTGCTAAAACTGTTTCGACAGCATTTGTAAAACATTTTCTATTTCATGTAGGGCATGTGATGAAAGTAATTTCCGATAATGGATCACAATTTCGTTCTGCTATATGGACTCACATGTTACGAGCTAGAAACATTTCTCCGATCTATTTATCCAGGTACCATGCTTCCTCGAACCCTTGTGAACGATTAATGAAAGAAATTGGTAAACTGTGTAGAATATACTGCCACAAAAGACATATTAATTGGGATACACACATATTCTCCTTCCTCCTTTATTCCATACCAAATGAATCCACTATGCTATCTCCGTCTGTTATACTGAAAAATGCTGAACCACCTAACAAAATTACAGAATTAGTAAACTTTCCTACATCTCATCGATTACGACACCACGAAATAATTGACATTGCGCTAAACAACATCAAACGTGCCGCAGAGCGCCGAAGAAGACAGCAAAAACAGGTTTGTACACGCAGTGACTTTCACATTGGACAGAAGATATTAGTACGTAGACACTATTTAACCAGCAGAATAAAGGGTAAGTGCAGTAAATTTGAACTTCTATACGCAGGTCCATATAGCATTCGCAGCATTCCCCACTCCAATGTTGTACACGTCGAAATTTTGAGAACCAGGAAAAGTAAGGGCAACCACCATGTGTCGAACATTACACCCTTTATTGAATGAAACCACTTTATGATTTAACATGCTATGATGCCATTTACTAATTTTATGACCACTTATGCAATTATAGTTATGTGACTACTTATTGATGACTATCGTATTTTCTCTTGCCAAGTGCCCGGCAAGGTAAGGTTAGCAGGTCGCTCTTCTTGTCGTTACACATCAGACCGTGCATATTTTTCCAGACAAACTTACGTATTTTATGAATAATTATGCAATTCTATGTAGTGACGTATTAATTTCATCAAATTCTCTCTCCATTAAAGTCTTTAATTCTCGCCTCTATTAACTACACTACATACAAGCTGAACACAACAAACGTCACATTTTGTCTTTCTTATGTATATACAATTGTTTCATGTTTTGTTTGTATGCAATATGAATTGGTTAAGACACAGCAAACACCAGTTGACTTCAACATTTTTGCCTTATGAAATCTCAATATCGTGACTGTTTTTTTTTTTTTTTTTTTTTTTTTCTTCTGCATCGTGATATTCTGTGTACATTTTTGCCTTTGAACACTGTCTATGCTTTTGACATATTACGTTTTCTGTCATGGTCTGCTGTATACTCAAATTATGTTACTACAAACCAGTCATTATTTAATGGGTATATGATTTAAATGCAAGACATTAATCTTTGTTCATCTATTTCAGAAAGAAATAACGTGTAAAGGAAATAGATTAAACAGAAATGGGAATTCCAACTACAGAATGATTGAAAGAAGATGCAAACCTCGTGAGGAAGAGTAAATGGATCAGAATTAACAAGCATTAACAAGAATATACTATACATCGTAGAATAGCAGTTTTAACTAATTTTTTCTTTCAGAATACAAGGCGATTGATTCAGGCTGTCAGACAGAACTACACAACTTAGTTTTAGTGATGAAATATGCTAGAGATAAGGAATAGTCGTGTAATGAGTAATCAAGTGATTTTTTGCAGATAATAATGAATGCTGATGAAGAGTAATGACGAAAAATATGCCACTATGAATAATGAAGTTTTTCTTTACAGGTGATGATAATAATGAAGTTATGATAACATGGATAATGAAGTGATGGATAATGAAGTTTTTTCTGTACAGATGAGGATGATGTTGAAGTTTATGTATTTATGCTATGTAGTTATTTAAGTATTTGTTGCAGTTTGTTTTGACAGTATGTTTTATATCGTATGGTATGATGACTGAAAGTTTTGGAAAGGACAGCTATGGAACACATTCTTTATACACATTTCACTACCTGTTAATTCGAAGTTCACTATTTTTCAGCATAGTATGCGTTTCTTCTTTCAGCTCAATAATCCATTTTGTATTTTTTTTCCAGGAGAAGCTTTTCATGATACTCACTAAACCTGTTACTTATTAAACCTGTACTAGTACTTGCATTTTTTTTACCCAGTTGTGTTTATCATTTATAAATGTGTTCACATATACTTCCTTGTTTCATAACCTTGCTACAGCTGACTCATGACGAATGATGTTACACATTTTTCATTTACAGGAACAACCCAGAAGCAAATTTTTTTCTTTTTCTCTTCTTGCTTTCCCTTATAATTACCCAAAGCAATGCATTGCTAACAAAAAAATGTATAACCAGGTCCAAATAATGCTACCCATTTAAGAGAGTTCTGAATAATACTGAATGATGAACAATGTTTTGTACTATTCAGTACTTGCTGGCCAATGAGTGCCAATAATTAGTATAACTAAATGAATTATGTTAATACTATGCCATTCATTATCTCCTGTTTTCAATGATGACTTTTGATGTTTTGTAACTGGCGAATGAGTGCCAATAATTAGTATAACTAAATGAATTATGTTAATACTATGCCATTCATTAGCTCCTGTTTTCAGTGATGACTTCTGGTGTTTGTAACTGGCCACTGAGTGCCAATAATTAGTGTAACTAAATGAATTATGTTAATATTATACCATTCATTAGCTCCTGTTTTCAATGATGACTTTTGATGTTTTTTAGCTGGCCAATGAGTGCCAATAATTAGTTTAACTAAATGAATTATGTTAATACTATGCCATTCATTAGCTCCTGTTTTCAATGATGACTTTTGATGTTTTGTAACTGGCTACTGAGTGCCAATAATTAGTGTAACTAAATGAATTATGTTAATACTATGTCATTCATTAGCTCCTGTTTTCAATGATGACTTTTGATGTTTTGTAGCTGGCCAATTAGTGCCAATAATTAGTGTAACTAAATGAATTATGTTAATACTATGCCATTCATTAGCTCCTGTTTTCAATGATGACTTTTGATGCTTTGTAACAGGCCAATGACTGCCAATGATTAAAAATGTTGTACTTTTCAATACTTGCTGGCCAATGAGTGCCAATAATTAGTATAACTCAATGAATTATGTTAATGCTATGTCAATAATTGACTCTCCTTTTCAATGATGACTTCTGATAATCAGTTAATTTTATGAACATTATTCTGCCATACTAAATATGCTTTGTACCTGGCCAAGGACTGCCACTGTTTATTGTAATACGATTACCCATGATGCCAATAATTGCTATATTAAGTTAATTTTATGAACATTATTCTGTAATACTAAATACATGGTACAGAAATGTTCAATAACTGGGCTATGAATGCCGCAAACTACTGATGTAATTCTCAATGAAGACTACTATGTGACGTAATGTCCTTCACCTTCTGACCTAACTACCTGGAATTACTGTAATACCCATTTGTCCTGTCTATCCTCATGATCATGGAGCACTATATTTGGTTTTTGCACTGATTCTACGTTGGTGTGCCTTGTAAGAGCGTGGTGTTGACACGACATGCTGTCCACCACCGTGAGCGATGAAGACGTTATTATGGTTCCAATATTTGGTGTACCTGATGCACTGCCAAAATGAGAACATGGAATATCACTACGACATTTCAGTGTCTTGGCTACGCTGATAAACACTTCTGGGAAAAGAACTTCCGTTTGTCTCACTTGGTGTTGTACTTCTGTGGAAAGATATGGACTTTCAGTGCAGCTGCGTGCAACCTAAGTGCTACAACCATGATGCAATCCTTCCTATTCCTTCCCTAATTCTTGTAAAATGAAAAAGTCATATACAGTGCGTGTGCACTTCCTTTCATTTGTTAATAAGATCAGTTATCCTGAAAGTACTAAAGACTTCTATAGTGCATGTACACCTTATTACACTCCTTGATTTGTTTGTTTGTTGTAGAAAAATACTAGAGAGTACTACAGTGCGTGTGCATTTTTGTCATTTGTCAATATGATTTGTACTCATTAGGTTTATTTGTCGTAAAAATATTAGAGAGTTTTTCAGTGTGTGTGCACTTTATGCCATTTGTACTCATTACGTATATATTTTGTGGTTTTCTGATATCTTCTGTACTACAGTGCGTGTGCACTTTTGCCATATATTAATACATTTTGTGATATATTCTCAACTGCAGTGCATGTGCACTTATGTCACTTGTCAACATGATTTTTTACCATTGCATTTATTTGTTATGAAAATGCTAAAGAGTTTTTCAGTGCGTGTGCACTTTTGTCATTTTTGTAACATGATTTCTACCCATTCTATGTACATTTCTTTTGATTTGTTTTGAAGTACAGTATATGTGCACTGTTGTCATTTATATTGTATATACATTTTGTGGTTTGATGATTTTTTTTTTTTTGCTATTACATTTATTTGTTGTGAAAACGTTGAAGAATTCTTCAGTGCATGTGCACTTATGTCATGTGTTAATATGTTTTGTGCTGAACGTCAGTAACTGTGCACTTATGTCATATGTTCTGTACTCATTGTCATTGTCTGAAATGTTTTGTACTCGGTGCATGTGCACCACATTTAATTCATGTACTACATCTGAATATTCTGTAAATTGTAAAAGTTAATTAATTAAGAAAAAAATTTGTTGCTCATGGCAAGTCAAAATGACTCACCATCGCTGCCAAATTTTTGCCCCCCCACTGGAGGGTTATGAAACGCGTATGTATTTAGTACAGCG
Organism: Schistocerca americana; assembly: GCF_021461395.2. Taxonomy (NCBI): domain Eukaryota; kingdom Metazoa; phylum Arthropoda; class Insecta; order Orthoptera; family Acrididae; genus Schistocerca; species Schistocerca americana. The sequence goes on along the minus strand of NC_060124.1, from coordinate 375,236,243 downwards.
ATGGCGAGGCATGACAGAATCTCTGACCAGAGAGTTATTTATCGTTGCTAGTCTGCGCTTGACTGCGCGAGAGTTCAGTTGCGTCTAGGGAGTCAGTAGTAGTAGTTGCGAGAGAGTAGTTGTACGTAGCAAATCGCGAGAGCATGTAGTAGCGCGCGAGAGACAGTCGGAGTTGTGTGTGAGGAGTCGGCGGGCGTCGACATTGCCCTCTGGTCAAGATTCAGGACGAGGTATATTTTTAAATAAGGTAATGAAGCAGCATTGCGCTCATCTGAGAACGTAATGTATATTAACTGTAATTAATTTGTCCAAGAATCGCGCCAATAATAATTTTGTTTTTAAAGCAATTTTTTAAGAAAACAATCATTTGAATTGAAAGAAAGTTTCCCATGCAGTTCCTTAATGAAAAGTTTCACTTAAATTCAAAGAATATTTGCGATTGCACAGGGCCTAAGATCGACATTTCGGTCTATTTGCGTTTTCATTGTTACTGAGATTTCATTTTTTATTGAATTGACTTTCATTTTTGTGGGGAGCTTACACATGGCTCAGATTGCTATTTTTCATTTATTGTCATTGTCATTAAATTCCATTGCTGGGAGGTTATACTTGGCTCTATGTCCATTAACTTTTGAATAATTTTCTTTTCATATTTTTTGCGGGGAGGTTACAACGTCTTTTTTCTTCTGCCCTCCATACCCTAAAAAAACTACTGTTCTGTCACCTGTAACCGCAGATACTTTATCACATGTGGTAGTGCCACCCCTCTTCCCCCCCCCCCCTTTGATATTACTACTTGCTATTAGCCTAGACCGTTTTCCCTTTCCTTTCCTGTTGAGGTGAAGACCATGCCTAGTATAGTCCCACCTATTGACAGAGTCAACAGGAAACACACCAAAATGAGACTCCATATGTAATACGCGCATCCGTTCCCACTCTAAACTAACTCTCTTAACAGAAGATTTTAAATGCGGCCGGTCACGGTGCCTCAGATTAGGCACAGTCCAACACCAATATGTCTCGTTGCTGAAGCTGTCTTTGCCAGATCAGTTGAATAATTTGGGTGTCTGTCTATGTAATTGCCTGCCCCACCCTTCTTTATGAAGTCTTTGCAAAGTGAACCTACATCTTCTATCACCTGATCCAGACTTGCAGGAGATTTAAAAAGCTAGCGAAATCGTAATGTGACCCTAGTTAATCCTACAACAGTTGTCCAATACCTCTACCATGTGAATTATCAAACAACAAAACTTTCGTTTTCGTCACAATTGTTGCTAAATTCTTACTTCAAAGGAACTTTGTTGGAAGTTTGTTGTGTCTTGTCTACTCCTACATCTACTTTTGGTTCATCAGTTTCCAACTGTGACAACAGATCAGACCTGTTTTCCACGTTGACAACAAAATTGTGTGAGAATGTCCTATTCGTATTTCTTCTATAACCTGTCGTTATATCCCATCTCTCTTCTCCCTTGTTCCCCTTAACCTTTCCAGATCTTCTTTTGCCTGAAGGACAGCACTCTTCTCCTCATGTTCCACTGTTTTCATATCTTTGCAGAAAACCCTACAAAACCAATTAGCATCGTTATTTCCCCAGTTCCTACACCACCACAGTCACCTACATGAAAAAAACTGCAAGAACTTTCACACCACATCCAGGATCGAACAATTCTAAGGCAAATTCCACCCTTCGCAAACAAATTTTAACTTCATTCTAAATTAAACCAGAATAACTTCCTAGAGTGCTCGATTAATGTATTGCATTTCTTAGAAAGTTGAGCCTAATGTTTGGATACTAATTCAAAACTTTCGAAGAGATAGAAACGATTAAATCTGTATTGCCTGCATGACGAAACAAAAGTGGGCAAAGAACTGAGCCTTCACCACATGAACTTTTCATTTATTGCTTACTGGAAAATCAAATGGATAGCGTGTAGAAATACACTAAAATACAAAATGTACTTTTATTGAAGTAATCACGTAACTTACTGTATATGATGACATAAACAAAACTTAGGATAAACTTCACGGTTATGAAATGTTTCCTTTTTCCGAAAAATATGCAGATAAAAGTGAAATATTCAAAAGATAGCTTACAATAGGTACTAATCAACTTATTAATGATATAATATTGCCTTAATTAATTATTGTCACACAATTAAACACGTTTCTTTACGAGAGTTCTGAAAGTACACGACTCGCTCTGTGTGATGAGGTTGCTGTTCTAATTCTCTGGATTCATAACAGCAAACATTGATCATCATTATGTGTAATGTTTAAGTGAACTGTATGGAACCGAAAATGTGACTCCTAATTCCTGTGGAATTTTACAAATATTAGTACTATGAACGATAACCGATCTAATGTGACCTGTACGAAGTTGACCTTATTCCAATCGTTTTCTGATGGATGATGCTACGAAATTATCCAACCATGTTTTCAGTCTCAACCGTTTTCTTTCATCCTCAGGGCACTAACTTCCACCCTCGTCTCAGACACACAGTATGCGCTATATACAAATGTATTGGCGTCAGTGGCTCAATCTGTGCAGGACCAATTCATCAGCAACGCACTCATCTTCCACGATAACAACTTCACATTTTCTAGAGTTACTACTTTTATTATAATTTCTGTCTAATTTATGGAAAGCGATTTACATAAAATGAGTAGTATTTATTACTAACGAAACTGTATGTAGAAAATAATGATATTAAAAGATGTAAGTCTAATTGACTGTTTAAATTTATTTGTAGAAGTGAATTTATTAATCAAAGACAGCTAATGACTTTAGAATATTCTAGACATGTTCCATTGATAGGACACATATTCATGTATCACTATGGTTACCCTATAGATGAACACTAATGTGACGGGGACTCGTATGACTAAAATGATTGCAGAAACTTTTTTCAACTGTATGTATTAAGGATGGTAGGACGTCAAACGGGCCGACTTGGAGCAGGAGAGGCACCACAGGGCATTTTATTTTCTACTGTCTACACTTTTACAAATAAAATCATGAAACATTTTCAGCATGACCAGGTGCCGAGTATTCCTGGTATGCTGCAAGCCATCTGATTGACCAAGCGTATTAGAAGCAGCAGAATGATCCAGTATTCACTCCGGGAACAAGCCGAGGTAGTGTTTGTGTACGGCGAAGCAGATGGAAACGGTCGACAGGCAGCACGGTTATACCAAAACAAGTACCCTCAAAGAAACCAAACACGTCACAAAACATTACAATCCCTATTTGGGAATTTGTGTGATCATAGGTCCTTTCAGAAAGACGAACGTGCAGGGAGGCGACGTATTATCCAAAAAAAAAAAAAAAAGTTCAAATGTGTGGTGAAATCTTATGGGACATAACTGCTAAGGTCATCAGTCCCTAAGCGTACACACTATTTAACCTAAATTATCCTAAGGACAAACACACACACCCATGCCAGAGGGAGGACTCGAACCTCCGCCGGGACCAGCCGCACAGCCCATGACTGCAGCGCCTAGACCGCTCGGCTACTCCCACGCGGCACGTATTGTTCGTACACCAGATTTGGAGGACCTGATTCTACACGACACTGAGACGAACGCTAGTATTCTAGGCGCTCCAGTCTGGAACCGCGCTGCTGCTACGGTCGAAGGTTCGAATCCTGCCTCAGGTATGGGTGTGTGTGCTGTCCTTAGGTTTAATTAAGTCTAGGGGACTGATGACCTCAGATGTTGAGTCCCATAGCGCTCAGAGCCATTTGAGCCATTTGAACCCAAGTACAACCTCCAGGCAAATGGCCGGCCAACATGGTGTAAGCCAAAGTACGATTATGTTTATGCAGCATGACAACCTCAACTATTCCTATCACCTTCATCACTCTAGAAACACGCGGCACGTTGTCAAAGGAACTGTCAGTCGTCAACGCCATCTACTGTGGCAACGATTAATTTCCCAACTCATGTTCATAGGACATTTTTTTTCCTCCATTTCCACTCAGGAATCAGTCCCTGCGGTTACAGTCCTCTCTCAAGAAGAATGTTCTGTAAAAGCTTTCATGGCCAATATTCTCCCCCTTAATTGAGTTTTTACTTATGGGAGTCGGATCGCGTTGCAGGGCGTACTTAACTTTTCATCGTCTGAGGCTCTCGGCCCTTAGTTTATGAAGACGTAATTATTTCATTTGAAACGGCCCGCAGTTACGAAAAAAGTTCGACAATGCCCGCTTGCTGAGCCCTTCCAGGTCAGAAAATTAGCTAGCTCTGTCTTCATGTCCTCTACGGATATCTTCATCATATGGAGTCCAAAGGTTCGGTTCAGAAACGTGGCTTAGTACCCACTAAACAGAAATTACCAAGGAACAATAGTTTAATTGGAAAAAATTTAATTAGCAGTAGTAATAAAAGCGTTGTGAAATATAACAATAATGGAGGAAGCTAGATAACTTTATTCAGAAGTACATAAAGAATTATACTGCTGAAGTCTCGTTGGTAGCATTGCAGATTTTTTTCCTCCATCGTGACATCCCTAGTGTATGTCGTTTTGCCTGAAGTATATGAAAACTTATAAAGTAACTGTCTAGCAAGACACAAGAATAAAAATTCTTCTGATTAGTGTGCGTTCGATGAAGACGCGGAGACACGGAGGAGAGGTGGAAACGTTTAATACTGGTCGAACACAGTGCGTGCCATAGTGAAAGACTCGCTGTAAACTGCTGACGCTTTCACCGGGTAAGAGCAGTCAGCGATTCTGTGTTGCGCCTTCATTAAGTCAAGTATCGGATTTGGCAACGAAATTATACTTAATGGGAGGCTCCAATACAAAAAATTGACATAATGACGGCTTCGTCAATACCTAGCATTAGGCCGAAGATTGAGAGTCGAAGAACAGGCGAATCTGCAATTTCGTGAATCGAAGGCGAGTTAAGGACGATTTCGTCAAATCCCCTTCATAAATTGCACCTCATCCACAGCGTAATGGCAGAGTTGGCAGAGCGCTGTCCTTCCAACTCCGATAACAACAGTCGATAATGGGAGTCGATATCTGCGTAAGCAGCTGCAGCAGAAATACGCAAAAAGACAACTTTTCAGGAACGCTGGCATTCAGGGGATACTACTATCTATACCGTACGTAAATTATGCAGTGTGAGCAAAAAATAAATTACTCTTTCAGCGGGTTTCATCTCACTTTCTCAGGAGGAGGAAATACGCTTACTTTTACTACACATTCATTTTTGTGACGCTTATATTCAGCCACTGAAGTTGCACAGTTACAACGTCTTCAAATAGCAGATTTACTAATATCGTAAAAACAATATTATCTGAATACGCGTATTCGATCGTGATCGTATGGATGTGATTGATGCTACAAGAACGGCTGTTGTGTGTTCACACTGGTTAAACGAAGAATGATTTTAAACCAGTTAAGACGATAAAATGCATTAGTGGAAAATTAAAAATAGAAAGGCAACGGTGTTAACAGAATAACTCTCTCCCATAACTTGTTTTCACCTTCCGAGACGACTACAAAAATTAGATACATCCCACCTTCCTATCAGTAGGAGCAGCAGCTTGTTTATTTATACCAAAACACCAAAAATCGTTGAACTTGAAATGCGGTTAGGGGCCATTCCGTCATGTCTGCCATACCAAGATCAATGGCAGCAGCTATATTTCATGAGACGAATTCATAAAGTAAATACCGAAGAAGGTTTCAAGGTTTTATCTTTGGAATTGTGGAATGTTGTTCAGTTTTGGAAGATGCTTCTCATGTCACTGACTGAAGATATGGGAAGTTAGAGAGTAGGTAAGTTGTTAGTAGAACACTCTCTTCTTATATTATTTGTTTATTGGGTTTTAAGGAAGAAAATATATGCTCAGCGTATTTGGCAGAAGGGCACTACCAGAAAAAAGGCCAACTACTCAGGTACTACTCGTACAAGCTAGATATTCAGTGAGTAACCTGGCAGGATGCTATTACTTTGAGTTTAACTATTTCCAGGTGATGACGATTTTATAATTTTTTGAAATCAGGAAGGCAAACTGGTTGTCTCAGTTTCCAAGTTTTTTCCAGAAATCAGTAAACAGAAAAATCGAAAGAGATCCTATTAGCTTGTAATCTAACAAAATCAGTCTGTTTTAGCATTTAAATGTTCAAGAATTCCTTTTAAAAACTATAAGCTGACCAGTTTTTGGCTCAATCTTTTCACCATCCATTGTTATTTTGCTTGAAGCATGACTTCTTCCTCATGCATTGCCGGGAAAGGTACATATTAACTTGAAATACATTAAATTTTGAACAAAATGAACTCGTAAAAGCTTTACATTCCTTGGAAATCTGCAAATCTGTTAATTAGAAGTCCTGCATTATGTTACGTCAGAAAAGTAATCGAAAACTGCGAGGATGACACGACGTACGGAATGTATCCGGCAAAGAATTAATGTTCAAAGGAAAACTATAACGGAGACACACTCTGTTACCAACGAAACACTACATTTAGAAGTATACCTTAGAAACCTAGAACAGTGTTTCCAGGATATAGAGATGATATGAATAGCAGATGAAGAAAACTGGAAAAACTTGAACAACAAAGAGATAGGAGTATTTGTTGTTTGAACATAAATGTAGTCATTACACACAGAAAATAAATATACGACGAAAAAAATTCGATTAAATGTTTGGTAAATGAACGAATTTTATATTAAAACTATGCTGGGCTTTTTATGTACAAGTAATTGTCGTTCACACAGGGATAGCTATAGCTCAATTGTTGCTACCACTGTTTCCCAAACAGTTACTCAAACAAAAAATATTTCGGACAGAAATCAGTCATTTGAATGACTTGGTGATATTTTCCCAATAGAAACTTTAAAGCAATTGAAGAAAACGTGACAGCCTTACAAATAAGAAAGGAAACTTCGGTCTGATATTTCTGCTCCCACCGAACCTCACGGAAAGTTTAGTAGCATTTACAAATGTTACTTCTATGTGCTACTACACAGTCTATCACATTAATGTGACCTAGAGATGGACAGATTCGTTCATCCTTGGGAACTAGTTCACTGATATGTGTTCCTTTTTGCTAACCGTTCATTTTTACTCGTTCACCGTTCATTTATGCATGGTATGTGGTTTTTAAATTGTAGCGTGGGTGACTGAAGGATGGAGGGCGCCAAGGGGACACTTTCCTCCCCCTCACCCCCCCCCCCCCCCCCTGGAGACTAGGGTAAATAATATTTATTCATTACAGGATTTTCCCACACTTGTAGAAATAATTTCTGTGATTCTACAAAAACCTCTCGTTTGGACAGTTGTAGCGTTGGCTGATCGCAGTGAAATAATATAGAGTGGTGCACGAAAAACCGGTCCCGAGTACAGACTGCTCTACAGTTATGCACAGCTTGTTGTCCACCACGAGCAGATACAACACAAAATAGATAAAAATGTAATAAGCAGCAAAGAAATAACAAATAAGCGAATGCGAGCAACAGCATCGAAGCAGTAGATGACAATTGGTGAGCGGTCATCGGCAGTCTGGACTCGGGACCGATTTTTCGTGTCCCACCCCGTACTACTACAATAATACTATACAAGTTATCATATTCTCTTTACAAAATATGACACCAAACACTCGATTATTGAGCGCGGGCTTCATTCGGTTGAAGGTCATTCTGCTTCTCACATCAATGAACATGCTGCTTCGCCTAGGATCAAAAAACACGGAAAATAGCCGCTCTTTGATGCCGTGCGGACTTCCTTTACTTCCTCTTCGAAGTATTGTTGTGGAGTTGAGTATAAGGCATTTCCCTCAGTTGTGGAACCGAATTCCCTTTCACAGTCTTCTTAACGTAATCCGTAATATCTAAATGAAGTGCTTCCTAGAGCACTGTTTTGTTTAACAGAATGCCGTGTGCATTGCGCTATGCCTTACAATTTGTTTTCTGCTTTATCACTTTCGAGAAAGATTAGCCAAATTCTCTTTACTACTTCGTAACCAGTAGCATTCTCATCTCTGATCGTTTCTTACTTCAGATTTTTCACTCTCGGTATCAATTTAACTTTACTGGTACGTGATAAAAATACCTTTCCTAAATATTTTGCTGTTTTATTTCCTAACTTATTGGTCATTTTCTTCAATACAGGTGATATAATTTTAGATCGACAACTTGAAAATGTGTCACATCCAGAATCACAGCCTATTAATAACACAGAAAGATTTCCTTCAAAGAAAATATTGTGAATTATGCCTATCTTATAAGAATCAATGTAGTCTACCTATAATAAAGACGAATATTGAGTGGATATACCACATTCCTTGGAGAGATAATGATTTTTTTGTTTGATGTCCAACAGCTAGTTCAGGTGGCGTGATACATCCTAAAATTATCAATTAATTTATATCAAAAATGAAAAATGACTATTTTAGAATCTTGCCCCCCCCCCTCCCCCTACCTGGAAACAATTCTGTGGACACTCATGACTAGCAGATTGTACTCTCTAAGCACTAAGTTTCAGAGTACAGGATAAAAGTTGTAGAAACAATTTTTTAAAATAGCACTTCATAAATGTCTCACTTGCTCTCTTGCCATTAAGTCATTTACAACAAAAAGATATTACAGGAAATACAAAAATTCTAATAATTGAATAAATATTTTACATTCTCTAAGCTTACGTGGGATCAGAAGTTTTAGAAACAAAGGCTATTAAAAAAATGGTGACTCGATCGAACGAAAATGAGATTAGAGTGAACTCAAAGTAGTCAGAGTATCCCGTAATTCCTCCACAGGATTACCAACAGAATTTGAAATCAGAAAATGGTAGAGGGGACTGCTCAGATAAATTTATTTCACTTCATTTTAAAATTTTATTTTTTAACAGCCTTTGGGACACATATATACAAACTTAAACATTGTCATTGATAAATATAATTTCTGAAACTTTTGATCGTCCCTTTTTCAGTTAATGTTTGACCTGCTTTCGGAGATATCCTCTCTGAAGGTACTGAACTCGCTGGTGCGAAGAGTCTATTTAGGGCCAATGAATGTAAATCTGGCTAAAGAAGTTTCCTTTGTTGCCACCACAAAAGAGGATCCCCCCCCTCCGGGAGCAACATCTCAGAAATGTATTGGCCCCATTCAATTACAGCCATAGCCTTAGAATCGTAAGTTTCTGCTATTTTTGATATTTCATTGTCGAAGACTTTCCACGAACTAAAGTTTGTTAATGTTGAAAAAGATGATGAAAATGATGAAGGAAGTCCATTTGAAGAGAAATTTACTGAAGTAGGATCATTAGCTTTTTCTTGTACTAATAACTGACGAACTACACTTACGTTTCCATTGTATGCCTGCGTATAGTTCGTGCTGCCTGCTATGAACCCGTTTTTTTTTTCTTTTTCTTTTTTTTAACAGTGGATCAGCTCTTCGGCAGCTTTTATCATCGTCACAGACATTGTAACTATTACGGGAGGAGGTGGGGGGGGGGGGGGGAGGGGGAACCCTTCCTGGTTTTCAAACGTAGAAATGAAATTTAAAAGCGGCCACGTTAAAACCACCGTTTTGGGCAACGACACAGTTTGCTCAACGCTCGCTTTAAATTAATATAATTGAATGACATCCCAGTCTGGCATCTGTTTGTGTTCATTGTTTCCGATAACATATAAAGTGCAAATTATGGCAGTTTGTCTCCAAAAAGACGGAGTAGCATGTCGAAAAGCGAGTTCCATTGTTTCGTGAATTCTTATTTTAGTTTTAGGATCGGCATATTCATTTGCATAAGCTTTTCCTTGAGTTTATTCACTACAAGTGAACTTTCTTTGAAACAACGAACGAGACATTTACTCTTTTCGACCACACTCTCAATTGGTTTTATACCTGATCTGACAATTAAATTCATAGTGTGGGCATAGCAGGGGATGTAAGCCGATTTACAAACTATCATCGCAGCTAAGATATAAGCTGCGTTGTCAGTTACAACCGCCACTATTTTGATGCGTATTTCCAAAATGGTTGCTTCTCTTTGTAGAAAATTAGCTGTATTTTCGGCAGTGTGCCGAGTCGAAAATTTCAGGTAACCCAGTACACTCGAACGAAGCTTCATGTTACATCCCGAACTTTGATTGTTCGGAGAAGTCCACCCGTCAGTTGTTAGAGTAACAGCTGCGGTCGAATTCACTTTTCCTTGTAAGTTATTATGCAGTTGATTGGATAGTTGTGGTAGCAAGCTGTCGAATGTGTTTTCTTACTCAGAAGATGGTAACTGGGGTAGAGCAGGGACACAAACTTACTACATTCTCTGTCCTCCACAATGCTGAAGGAACGGTATATCTTACAAATCATTTTAAGCAACTGTAAGTCGATTTCTTTGCTTTTATAAATTGGAAGGGTCTTAATAACATTGACAAAATTTGTCAAAGATGACTGTGCTCCTCCTATAGATAAGGGTTCAAAGGTGGCAAATGCAGGCGACCTGCTGATCAGATTGTTCGATGAAAACGAATCAACGTCGCTGAAAGATTCACACTTTCCGCTTACGCAAGCGGAAAAAGAGGCTAGCGGGAGAGACTTGCGTGGATCGCTGGCAAGACGCACTTGACATCGTAGCACATGTTCCTGCAGAAGTTGAAGATGAAGACCTAGACCCCAAATCCGTCCTCTCCAGTGGCACTGTCGGATGTATCTTTATAAGATGTCTTTTTAAGTTACTCAAGAAGTCCCCAGCAATACCGATGATAGCTTTGAAATATTTGCATTATCCTCTATCCGTGTCTTTTTTATTGAAATGGCACCACAATACAGATGTTGAAAATCTTGGTATCTGTAATATTATTAAAATTTCGTCACTAATTTGCCTTAAAAAGTTACATTGAAATGTTTGAAAGATAAACTCTGTACACATCGTATAAAACATTTCAAATAAATATTGATATGTAAGAGTACAGGTAATTAAAATAATTGCAAATTGAATAGCAGGGAATGGCGTTGATCAAGTCAACGGTAAACGATTCGAAGTATCATTATGGTTGCTCTTACGACGCTTTCAAAATTTATGATTTCTTTCCTTGAGTTACCGCCCCTCCCTCCCCTCTCCACAACTGGGCTTCATTCCATGTAGAAACGAGCTGTGTGAAATTTGAGCTCAATAAGATAAGAGGAATGGAGGCCCCTAGAACACAAAAATCGGAAAATCTAGAAAAAATATTAAGTATACACAAGTGTTACTTCTGCATGATTATATGATAAATTCACTGATTGCCTAATGTTCTGTTAAACCAACATTAATAGTTTTCTTTCATAGTTTGCTGATGTCTACATCACATTATCTACGCATCAAAGTGCCATACTAACTGCGCGGGAATTGAAGACAGTGGCAGCTACCTAAATCTGATGGAATATCATCCTAACTTTGTAAGTGAAAAGAAAGAAAACAAAATAAAAAAAGAAGAAAAACGTTCTTGACGCAGTAGCACACGTCACCAATCTGAAGATGTTTACGACTGAAAAATACTGTAAACCAGATTTTGGTCATTCAACAGCTGAAATGAGGGCAAAGGTGAAGGGAATCAGTCATCGGTTATTTGAGAAAAACAACTTCTGAGCAAGCATAGGCAGTCAGGCCACCATTAACAGACGATAGTGAGACAAATATGAATTAAAATATAAAATTTACACACAGATGTATATGAAAATAAAATAGAAGAAAACTCTCTTACTAGTTCAATGCTAATAATTACGTTTAACGTACTATGGAAAAATGTTTGAAGGTCACTTTTCTGCGTTTTTCTTTACTAAGTGGAACACCGTGGCCTCTAGCGAAAATGTACAAAATTTACCTACATTCAGTTTCTTACAAAAAAGCTGCTACTCATTTTTTCTCTACCATTAATAGTTTGCGGGTAGAGAGATAGAGAAGACAACAGGAAAATCTCCCTCGACGCGCATGGGATCTAGCTCAGGTAGTCATGTAAACTAGTTTGTTGCTGCTTCCCAATTTAATAGACCACAAGCGTCTTGCAAAAAATTTGTCCGTTTCGACTTCGTATACACAATTGTGTTACGCTGTGAACAATAATCGTTTACACCCTATATATATATCACGTTGTCTCAGAGTCATGAGGTTCCAAGGCAACTGGAGACTTTATGGAAGATAAGTGTTTTTAAAATAAAACGTTGCTTTCTCGTCATATTTTCCTCACACGCTTAGCAAATAGTAGGTTTCTGGATTGTATTATTAAAGTTAAGCAGCAGTACAATTAATTAAGTTGACAATAATAAAGATTTGATTTAAAAGCTTCATATGGACAAATATTTTTGAGATAATATGTAAATACGATTTTGTGCCAATCTACGTCTTTTCAAATGGAGAGGCACCTCCTTTTCCTACTGAGTCGAAATGACCTACAACTCATTTCTTTCGCAAAGAAACGAACCTAGTAGGTAGTCAAATTAGAAACAACCAAACTTAAAAAATCAGAGCCGCCCTAAATTTAATGTTTTATTTATGAAAGACATCCGAAAATGATAAGTTCCATATGAATTTCCTTACATCGCAGTCTAAGAACATTATTAAAAGATATCTTAAAAAGTAGTTGTTAAATCCAGCAGATGAAGCCAAAAATGTATGAATAACAAAAGAAATCTTGCCTCGTTATCAGTGTCTTCTGCTGTTTATCGAAATGACAAAGTAAGCTGATATGCCTCTGGTTACCTGAAAAGACATATTACATACGACGTAATGGTTATGTAATTTACGTAATTATGAATAACTTTTTAACTGCCGGTCGTGGATGCTGAAAAGAATAAGAAAAGAACCAGAAGGCCACAGTTCAATAAACATATGAAACAGATATAGAATGGACGAGCGCAGCGAACGAAACGAACAACAATTCGACACTAAGTTCACTAGGCGCAGTTGGTAGTGGAACAGCGACGAGTGGCCACGCGAAGAAGGACGAGTCCTGAGTCCGGCCGAGGTAGACCGAGACGGGAATGGGACCGAGACTAGAACAAGTCCGGCCGAAGTGCCGTTGCGGGAACGAGACCGACCGTTTCCCGTCGCCGGGAACCGTAAGTAGACGGCTGTGACCGAAGCAAACTATGAAAGACCGTTCCTTAGAATTCGTTCCTTGGTCCTTAGTGAATCGTTCCTTTGGGCCCGTTAGTTCGCTAACGACCCATCTCTAATGTGACCACCCCCTATGTTCGAGGTCAACGTGCAATAACCAGTCGTAGGCGGCAGTGGAGGGTACGTAAATGGTATCGGGATGATTGCAGAATGCCGTGCAGTCTTTGAATTGATTCAGTAACGGAGAAATTTATTCTACGTGCAAAACGTCATGATCATTGGCCTTTGGGCAAGGGGTGGAAAGGTTTCCGAAAGGGCTAAGTTTCTAAACTGTTCGCCTGCTGCCGTGGTTAAAATATACCGCACATGGAAAAATGGCGCTGTGGTACCAGTGATCCATGAAGAACTATAAAAGACAGGGGTGAACCATGGCTGCGGAGATGTGTACGGGAGAGCAGACGAGCGTACAACTGTTTAGCATTTGACCACCCAAATGGACAAAGGGGCTACCAACACTATCTCCTCATATACCATCCAGCGAACGGAAGCGCACGATTCACGCATCCATGCTGGCTGGCGACGAAGGCTGAAATTTGCACAACATTATTGTAGGTATCCTTCGATAATACACGAGAAATTAAATTTAACTGAATAAAAGAGAAAAACAATTACATCGAATGAAGCGGGTAATATGTCTTACAGGCGTCTGAATACTGAGACTGACAAGATATGACAATGTGTCAAGAACGAATGGCCAGAAGATGTTTGAAATGCTGAATACGTATATGTGAGAGAAGAAAATGTTGATTTCACATGGCGAAAAACGAAAGAAATCTTCGCAGCAAAGAAAAGTATCTGTGCGAACCTAAAGAGCTCAGATGGGGATTCAGTAGTGACAGCGTAAAATAATACTTTGAAGGACTACTTCAAGAAGATATTAAGGAAAGAGAAGAGAAAGTGTGATGATGAGATGGCGGTTGCAATACTAAATTGTGGGGCAAAAAAAGTAAAACACCCAGAAGAAATTTTCTGATGCTTATTTGCCATCGAACACGTGCATATCATCAGCAAGTTTATGAATGATTAGAGTTGGAATTCTCGTGACATGTAGAATGGCCACCAGTGTGTATTAGTATTATTCCTGACTAGTGCTGTTAGAGAGTTGCTAGGGTATATAAGTACGTGGACACTGTCAGATGTTTAGCGATCACTATGCAGGACCGAAGATGCTACATGCTCTAACGAGACAGCGTTATCAGCACCTGACAGACCATTTGGCCGGGAATAAGCAATGGAGTCGCTGCAACATTCTGTGTCATGCGGCGTCGATAGTCGGAAAGCAGCACTAAACGGTTTAGGGAATTACGTAGAACCCCATGCGCGGGCTACCGTCAACGCAACAACACGATATGACTACGTTTGGAGTGGTGATGTGACATGGAAGCTAAATGGCGTCGCATTGTGTTCAGCAATGAATCACTGTTTTGTGCAATCCCGAAAGATCATCGTCGGTGATATAGGTGGTGGCGTGGGAAGATGTCCCAATCTTTCAATATTTTATAGGTGTTCGGCGGTATTACTTCTGACGTTATCTCGTGCGATGTCATCGGATATGCCCTCATGTCATGGCTGGTACTTACTGAGGGAGCTCTGATGGCACACTGATGTGTCACGGACGTCCTGAGTCCTCGTGTGTTAGATCTCATGCAACAGAATTGAGGTGCCATGTCTTAACACTACAAAGTCGTCCAAAGATGACACATGTCTCTTGGAACTGTCTGCGTGATGTTAAGGTTCTCCCATAACCAGCAAGATCCGCAGATCACTGTTCGACCGATAATGCAAGCGACCAATGGTACGTCGTTTACAGTACCATTTTCGCAGACATAAGGAACTAGTTTCAACAATCAGTTCCAGCTTGCCTCAGAAGAGGTTACTATGGTTTTGTGACAACTTCGTCAATCGAATCAGTGCATGCAATCGGGCCACTGGGGTGAAAAGTCATATCGATAAGTGTAGTCATAGGGAAAAGTTCTACGTAGATTTGGCTCGACATTGTAATCATGTAAAGAACTTCAAATACCCTCATAGCCTCTGAAGTTTCATTTCCTGGTCCCATATGGATTTTTGACAGGCAGTGTATGAGAAGAATGGAACATGAAGTTGCAGGGCTTCAGTCCCATATATGTACGTTAAATGGATTACAGTCTCTTACAATAGTCAGTAACGTTGCAATAACAATCCTCAAAAAAACCTTCCGTATTGTATGGGGGTATATGTAACAGATGAGACACCCTCAAGCATGAAGAAGAATACAAGTACCCCATTACAAATGATAGCTTCTAAAACTTACCGTACCTTGTGTTTAAAACATCGTTGTTACAAAATATTAACACAGATTCTCTGCTACGGTATAAAACAAGTGGTAAAATGAGACTGGAAATATCAGTTTGGATTCCAGAGAATTGTAGGTACATGTGAAGTGGCACCAAACCTTTGACATTTCAGAAGAGAGGCTGAAAAATGGAAAATCCACAATTATTGATTTAGAAGAAGCTTTTGGCGAAGTTCACTGGATGATACTCTGAAATTCCGAAATTATGAGGGATGAAATACAGCGTTCGAAAGGTAATTTATTATCTGTACATAAACGAGATTGCAATTAAAAGAGACGAAGTACGTGAATGGAAAGCAGTAATTGAGAACGAAACCTGGTGGAGGCGCAGCTTATTCCTTACGTTACTCAATCTGTACATAGAATACATAGAACAAGCAGTAAAGGAAACCAAGGAGAAATCTGATAAATGAAAAAAGGTTCAGGGAAAACGAATTTTACCTTTAACATTTTCTGTCAAAGATGGAATGATTCTAGGAAGATTGCGTTGAATGGAACGGATAGTGTTTTGAAAAGAGGTAATTACAAGAAGGACCTAAAGAAAATTAAAACAAGGTTATTGGAGCAGGAAATGCTGATGAAATTAAGCATAAAATTATTAGTGGCTGAATTAAAGAGGATATAAAATTTTGTACTGAAAACTCCAAGATAAGCGTTTACAAGAAAGCGAATTCAACAAAAATTTAACTGTTGCACATTATTTGCTGGAAGTATTTATCTGAAGCGAAGCCTTATATGGTAGCATAATATGACAGAGGAACTGTAGAGAAAAGAGAAGACTGAAAACTTTGCAGTATGGTGTAACGCTTGAAGGCTGGAGTCAGTCTCATAACTATTGAAGGGGTACCACGTGCAATTGTAGAGAAAATGAATAAGGCACAATCGACGAGAAGGAATCGATTTATAGGACATAATCTAAGGCATGGTTATTTTGGTAACGGAGTAGCGCACATTTGCACAAAGTGAACAGTGTGAAGCGTTGCATTCAACTTCTGGATCGGAACTTAACAATAAAAATAACAATAACGACACCCAACAGGCTCCATCAATAGACTTCGTCGAGTTTTCAGTGTCACTGTCTGAAGAATGCGGTGTCAAAGAGACAGCTTACATAGGAAAGTCATAAATTTTCTATTGTTGATGAAAATTTTCCGTAGTTTCAATATTGGCAAGAGACACATATTTTGAAAAATCGAGCGAATAACAAAACGGTTTCACTATGAAGGAATCTTTCATTTTAGTTCAGATTGATTGAAATAAAACAATTGATGACGTGGTCTGTCGTTTACAATGAGCATGGCAGTAGTGTAATGTCTGTATTCCTATGCAAATAGCTATCTTACGGATTAATATAATCATAAACAGCCGATCAGTTGCAATGGATAAAGAAATTCTTTACCTAGGTTTCGACAAATATGAATTTGCCTTCTTCAGAAGGTAGCCTAAGGACAATTTTTATTTTGTTATTTTTTACTTTATTGTTATTTTAAAGCCTGTACAAAATCAGGTAGGCTGGCAGCGGCACACTACGCCGCTCTTCAGCCATAGCGTTTACAATAGTAGAAGAAACGGAGCATGATAATGAAACAAAGTGATGGACAAAAGAGAGAGGTCACAGAGACACAAAAAACACGGAGTCGTTCACACGTGACGATAACAACACTGAAAACACGTTGGCATGGCGCACGGAACACTGACGAATCCGACGGCACAAGTGAACGTAGTAGTGGGACGGCGGACACCAAAAACACTAAACGACATCACACACACGAGACACAGAAGGCGATGATCTCCGGCGCGCGAATGTTCACTTTGCGTGTGCGAGTCGAGGGACCTGCCAAGAGAGGAGGAGGAGGAAGGGGAGTGGGAGAGCGAGAGGGGAGAGTAGAGATGCCACGGGCAGGGGAGATAGGGGGGAGGGAGGAAGGGGGAGAGGAAGCCCGGGGGAAGAGGGGGCAGGGAGGGGACTGGGAAAAGAAAAAAGATGGGAAGAGAAGAGAAGGGAGGGAGGGTGCCGAAAGGAAAGAACACCGGAAGTGGGGGGCGGGTCAGGGTCAAAGTTGATAGGAGGGGTAGATGGAGGGGACGAGGACATCATCAGGGAGAGGGAGCTGGCGGAAGCCACCTTGGGAGAGGGTAAGGAGGGTGGAGAGATGGAGACCGGGCGGGACGTGGGAATACAGGCGCGGCAGCGGGCGGGGACGGGAGAGGATCGGGGATACGAGCAGGTGAGGAGGATCAAGTTTACGGGAGGTGTACAGGATCCGTATCCTTTCAAGGAAAAGGAGGAGGTGGGGGAAGGGGATGAGATCATACAGGATCCGTGTGGGGGAGGGGAGACGGATGCGATAGGCGAGGCGGAGAGCATGGCGTTCAAGGATTTGGAGGGATTTATAAAAGGCAGGGGGAGTGGAGATCCATGCTGGATGGGCATAACAAAGGATAGGGCGGATGAGGGATTTATAGGTGTGGAGGATGGTGGAGGGGTCCAGACCCCACGTACGGCCAGAAAGGAGCTTGAGGAGATGGAGGCGGGAACGTGTCTTGGCTTGGATTGCCTGGAGATGGGGAGTCCAGGAGAGGCGACGGTCGAGGGTTACACCAAGGTACTTAAGGGTGGGAGTGAGGGCGATGGGACGGCCATAGACGGTGAGATAGAAATCAAGGAGGCGGAAGGAAGGGGTGGTTTTGCCTACAATGATCGCCTGGGTTTTGGAAGGATTGACCTTGAGCAACCACTGGTTGCACCAAGCGGTGAACCGGTCAAGGGTGGGGGCAAGGGAAAGGAAGGCGGTGTCATCGGCAAACTGGAACGGGGGGTGACGGCGGTGGCATGTCTGCCGTGTACAACAGGTACAGAAGGGGGGAGAGGATGGAGCCTTGGGGCACACCGGCGGAGGGGAAAAAGGTGTAGGAATCGGTGTTATGGATGGTGACATAGGAAGGACGGCCGGAGAGAAAGGAACCGATCAGACGGACGTAGTTAACGGGAAGGGCGAAGGTTTGGAGCTTGAAGAGGAGACCAGAATGCCATACGCGATCATAAGCGCGTTCGAGGTCAAGAGAGAGGAAGATTGCGGAGCGACGGGAATTGAGCTGTTCGGAAAGGAGATGAGTGAGGTGAAGGAGAAGATCGTCGGAAGAGAAGGACGGCTGAAAGCCACACTGGGTAATGGGAAGGAGGTGGTGCTGGCGGAGATGCTGGTGGATGCGTCGGGTGAGGATAGATTCCAGGACCTTGCTGAAGACCGAGGTAAGCCTGATGGGACGGTAGGAGGAGACGGCGGACGGCAGTTTGCCGGGTTTAAGGAACATGAGGATACGGGAGGTTTTCCACAGGTCGGGGTAGTAACCGGTGGACAGGACTACATTGTAGAGCCTGGCCAGGGTGGAGAGAAAAGAGACAGGAGCTTCACGAAGGTGACGGTAGGTGACACGATCGTGACCAGGAGTGGTGTTGCGTTTTGTGTGGAGTGTAACAATGAGATCCTGTGTAGTGATAGGAGTATTGAGGTCCGTGTGTGCAATGTTGTCCAAGTACTGGAAACCAGGAGCGAGGGGAGGGACAGAGGTGTCAGTTCGATCGCGGATATCCGGGAAGAGGGAGTAGTCGAACTGGGGATCATCGGGAATGGAAAACACATCGGACAGGTAGGAGGCAAAGTGGTTGGCCTTACTAAGGGCGTCAGGGAAGGGGTGATCATCATGGAGAAGAGGATAGTAGGGGGAGGGCTTAGTTCCGGTAAGGCGACGGAAGGCGGACCATAACTTGGACGAGTTTATAGGGAGGGTAGCAGTTAAACGGGTGCATGTCTGTCGCCAGTCCCGGCGTTTCTTAGCCGCGAGCAAATTACGGATGTGTCGCTGGAGTTGCCGGTGGCGTCGTAGTGTGTCTGGGTCACACGTGCGGAGGAATGGACGGTAGAGACGACGGGATTCACGGAGGAGGAGGACGGCCTGTGGGGGTAAGGTAGGACGATGGGGGTGGATGGCAACAGTAGGGACGTGGGCCTCCACGGCCTCAGACAAGGTCCGCTGGAGAAAGGAGGTGGCATGGGTGACATCATCGGGAAGGCGATAGGTGAGAGGGTGGCTATCGACCTGGGTGGAGAGGGTATCCCGGTAGGCATTCCAGTTGGCACGGGAATAGTCATGAATGTACTTAGGGGGAGGGTCATTACGAGGGTCAGAGCGGGGGCGACGACCGTCTGAAATGGTGAGGAGGACAGGGAGATGGTCGCTACCAATAGGCTCCAGGACATCCACCGTAATGCAACCAAGGAGGTTGGGGGAGGAGAGAAGAACATTGTGAGTGGAGTTGGATTCGGGATGGGTGTGCTGGGGGATGGGGATGAGGTCGCCTTGAAGGGAGGCGAGGAACCGATGCCACCGCCGTAACTGGGCAGCGGAGCAACTATGGATGTTGAGGTCGGCGGCGATTACGTAGGAGGAGAAGGTACGGTCGATGTGGGAGAGGTAGTCGAAAGGAAGAGGGGCGTTGGGGCGGACATAGATGGTGGCACAGGTAATGGTAAGGCCGGGGAAGAAGAGACCAAGGATCAGGTGGTCGGTGGGGTCGGGAAGGAGAGGTTGGAGCCGAACGGGGATCTGGCGGTGGTGACCAATGGCAACTCCGCCACGCCCAACTGGGAGGGAATTATCGGAGTGGTGGAGCAGATAGGGGGAGGTGTGGATGGAGTGGTGGGGTTGGAGGAAGGTTTCATTGAGGAGGAAGGCATCCACACGGTGGGTAGCAAGGGTGTGCAGGAAGAGGTTCTTGTTGGCGGGAAGGGAGCGGATATTGTTGAAAAGGATACGGTGCTGCCATGCCATGACAGGGAGTTAGATGAGGGTGTCAAGACGGGAGAAGGTGAAATGGGCCTGGTTGTTGGAATAGGTGGCGTACATTTTAAGGTGAAAAATGGAACAGGCAGCGAGGGAGATCTGTTGGAGGGTGTGGGGGCGCTGAAAGGGATGAACATTCTGGAGGACGATGGTGAGGAACCTGATGATGTCCTCAGTGGTGGGGGGGGGGACAAAGGGAATTGCCAGGAGGGGTGGGGGCGTCCAGAGGACAGACAGGTACGGTGAGTTCAGAAGTGGTTGGAGGGGGCCGGGCTTTACACTTTTGGGAGTAGGTGGGATGGGGGAGATTGCAGGTATTACAGGAGGGAGGGGATTGGAGGTTAGGGCACTGCTGGGGGAAGTGCGCTTGCCGACAATGCGGGCAGGTGGGGGCCTCGCGGCACTCAGCTGTTGGGTGTGCATTATAGCGCAGACACCTCTGGCAGCGCAGGGATTGAGGAGGGGAACGGGAGGGGTCGACCTTGTACCGCTGGTGGAAGAGGAGGGCAGCCTCCTTCAGGAGACGGTCAATGGAGGGGGCGTCCTCAGAGAAAACCCGCATAAGGCGGGTGGGGCCGGCCGAGTTGAAAATGCGGCGGACCGCCTGCACCTCCAGCGTGGGATGGGCCTTGAGCTCCGCCAACACCTCCTCCTCCGTGATCGACAGACTGAGCCGTGTGATCACGGCGGTGAGGGTCGGCAGGCGACGCGGGGGTTGGGGTTGGCGGGTAGGAGATGGAGAAGGAGCAGGGGTAAGGGAGGCGTTAGGACCAAAACGGGTGATGGGGAGGCGGGAGAGGATGTCAGTATGGAGGGTTGGGCTTGGGGGGAGATAAGAACAGAATCCCGTCTGGGAGTAAGGAGAGATATGGGGGCACCAGGGAAATGTTGGCGGAGGAGGAGGGAGAGATTCCAGGCCTCGAGAAAGGAAGGATCGGAATGGGACAGGAGATATTCGTATAAACCGGGGGGGGAGGAGGAGGAGGAGGAGGAGGAGGTGGAAGCAGGGCCAGGTGGGGAGACATCCACGGCACTCTGGGGGGGGGGGGATGGAGGTCGGGGTGGGGCCTTTTTGGGAGCAGAGGAGGTGGGGGTGCCACTAGGGCGTTTGACGGCAGCAGAAGGGCGGGTGGTGACATGAGGGACGGGAGCGATGGGGAGGTGGTGGGAAGGGAGAGGTCCCGGCGTGGACGCAGCAGTCGGCGCCGGAGATGGTGACGGTGACGGTGAAGGCGAAGGCGAAGGCGACGGTGACGGCGACGATGATGATGGTGGTGGCGGTGATGGCGAAGGCGAGGGGGATAGCTGGGCGTGGACAGTGGCCCGACCCTAGCCGGAGCTGCAGTGACAGGCTGGGGGAGTGGGGGGAAAGGATCAGATCGAGAGGAGCGGGAGGAAGAAGGGGGAGAGGGGGCGACAAAGAGCGAAGGCGAAGGGAGAGTAAGGAGAGGTGGGATGGAAGGAGGGGGGTGTGACTGGGCACACCAAGTTATAGTGGTGGTGGCGGCGGAAGGGGATGTACAGACGATGGCGGTGGTGGTAGTGGTGGCGGTGGTGGTGGGGGCGGACATGACGACAGGGAGAAAAAACGCACAGCACGAAAAGGAAAGGACACAGACGAAGACGCAGACGAACGAAGACCAGGGTCGGACGACCAGGGTCGGACGGCGACGGCGACGGCGACGGCCACGGCGACGGCCACGGCGACGGCGGGTGGCAGGAACGCCACAGCTGCTGCTGCCGCGGACGGGGCCGGGGCTGCTGCTGCTGCTGCTGCTGCTGCCGGCTGGACCGCTGCTACCGCTGTTGCTGCTGCTGCTGCTGCCACAGGAGGAGGACTGGCTGGCTGGCTGGCTGGCTGGCTGGCTGGCTGCTGCCGGTGGGACCGCTGCTGCAGGCCGGGACCGGGACCACTGCTGCTGCTGCTGCTGGGCGGGCGGGCTGGCTGGCTGGCTGGCTGGCTGGCTGGCTGGCACCTGTAACACCTAGCACTTCGATAAGCGCTTAAATCGCACTATCGAAGGGCGGCAACCTTTCGGTGTACCGCCGGAGATGCCTAAGGACAATGAAGATCATAGCTTACATTAGAAAAGTATGAAACATTTAAGCCAAGAATAAATTTTAACACAAATTAGAGAACTCTTGCATTACAAAAGTATGATAAAGGTGACTAGTACTTACAATTTTACATTAGTAAGGACTAATGTACCATCGCCGTTTTTACAACTGTCGGCATAGATCCATGTGCCAAAAATAAATATAGCCGTAGAATTAGGGTCTGTCACGTAAACATAAAATAGCTCATGGAACTTTCAGAGCTCACAACCGACTGAGTGTAATCGGCGAGCGTAGTTACTCTGAAAACAGGGCAGGTGGCGCTCGTGCCGAGAAACGTGCCAATTGGCGTACAAAGGCAACGTGTAAATTATCAGTATTAATAACGTCCTTAGGTAAAGAAACAATAGAAAAGGAAGGGAACTAACACTCCCGTTATAACAGTATGGCAGCATTGGTACAAATAATGTAGTTATGCATCAGAAAAGCTGGTGGCACTTACGCCGAGAAACTTACGCCCAGTGGCATATACAGCCAAAATATAAAAAATTACATTACTATATTAGTGAAGCCCACAAACGGTATACATGTCAGAACTTCAAAATTGACAATAATGGCTCTTGTCAAGAAAGAATTACGAACACTGGTACACGATCCTGTTATTACACATTCAAAGGGAAAGCCAAAATTTTAGAGCCAGGCAAAATCACCTAAGGGCCGATGTAGCAGCAAACATACATCGTGACAAAACCACCATTACATAAGGGGTAGTGAGCTTAAAGCACTGAAGGTACATCATAGCTTCCTGAGGAAATAAACCACTAAGGTTACACAGCATTAATGTTATACCGTAAACAGTACAGGTTTAAAGCCTTCGAAAAAATTGTCTTCAAGCAAGGTTCAACTGGTCGTTCAGTATTTTTGACACATGGATCCATGCCGACAATTGTAAAAACGGCGATGGTACATTAGTCCTTACTAATGTAAAATTGTAAGTACCAGTCATCGTCATCATACTTTTGTAATGCAAGAGTTCTCTAATTTGTGTTAAAATTTATTCTTGGCTTAAAAGTTTAATACTTTTCTAATGTAAGCTATGATGTTCATTGTCCTTCTGAAGAAGACAAATTTATATTTGTCGAAACCTAGGTAAAGAATTTCTTTAGCCATTCCAACCGGTCGGCTGTTTATAATTTTATTACGTGAAACCATTGCTGTTGTGCAGCTATGTTTAAAATATTGATCTCACCGATTTCTTTTCCTTCCTCCTCGGTCTAAAATAACAACCGTCCTCTATTTATGATACATGCTGAAAAAACGCCAAGCTACATAAATTAAAAACAAATGTTTGATGTTAGGACATTATGAACTTGTACGACCATATTGAATGGAATTCTTTACCATCGGCATGAAAGTAAATCCAAACTATAGTCTTTCGTTTCCTAGAAGTGAAGTCGAAGATGTCAGAAGTTACGTATCCTGACGTGGCTCCGCAGAAAAGTTATCGCCAACATCAAGAGGAACAGACGTCCTTAAGCAATAAATACACAGATCCGCCTTGAAGATCCAGAAATTCCTCGCTGTTCGCAGAGTTTTAATAAGAAGAGATGGCGATAAGGTCGGTAGCAGGCGGTTATTTCTCAAAGCAGCCACCTCGAGATGGAACTCAAGAATTCAAACATAATCTACAAAGTCGTTACTCCGCTGATACCTGCCGGAATTATTCCGGCCGTTGTTGGCAGTTGGACGCGAGTGGATGAGATAGAGAGCGAGAGGGAGAGAGAGTGGGAAGGCGGCGCTGAGGGTCTAGGCAGGTGCCGAAGAAGACGAGAGGCAAACGTACAGGAAGAGTAAATGAAAAGGGAAGTCAGGGTGAAAAGCGAATGGAAGAGGGCGAGCCGAAGCCAAAGTTGAGTTCATCAAAACTTGTGGCGTGTTTACCGGCGGAGACGTCGGCCTTGAAAGGGAGCCCGAGGCAGCTACGGAGTAAACAGGGTGGCTAGACATGGGTAAGGCCGCGCCACAGTAAATATTACGGCAGCAACAGAAGCAGCAGCCGCCCACGCTGTGTCTGTTGTCTTCCGAGTGACAGACAGCGCGCCGGGCAAAGAGTTCTATCGTGCTATAGCGCAGTAGACACGATGGACTTACGAAGAAAAATTCGATTTTTAGATTTTAGCATATTTGAAATGCCTGGTCCTTCCTGTGTGAAACAGTTTTTGTTTCATATAAATACGACCATTTTTCGTGAGATATGATGGTTTTCCTGACGCTCTGTGCAATCTGGGGAGTGTGAATGCAAAGCTTATGACCGGGTATGCGCACAACAACCCTATGGTCCTAATGTCACAATTTCTAAATTAGAGCGCATTGAGCAAGTCCAGAAGAGAATGGGGCCCAGGTTGAGAAGATTATTGTAAGAAAAGTCAAAAATTGTGTTGGTTCAAAAATGGCTCTGACCACTATGGGACTTAACTTCTGAGGTCATCAGTCCCCTAGAACTCAGAACTACTTAAACGCAACTAGCCTAAGGACATCGCACACATCCATGCCCGAGGTAGGATTCGAACCTGCGGCCGTAGCGGTCGCACGGTTCCAGACTGAAGCGCCTAGAACCGCTCGGCTACCAACGGCAACGATACTGGAAGATGTGGAAGATGGTAAGAAGATAGGTGGTAAAGGTCGCATGACAAATGTTGAAACAGATAGATTACAGAACTATTATGGCCTGGCCAAAAGAAGAAATGTAGGGAATTTAGAAAACATGAAAAAAACTGTATGGGCTATCAAAAAATGTTCAAATGTGTGTGAAATCTTACGGGACTTAACTGCTAAGTTCATCATTCCCTAAGCTTACACACTACTTAATCTAAATTATCTTAAGGACAAACACACACACCCATGCCCGAGGGGGGACTCGAACCTCCGCCGGGACCAACCGCACAGTCCACGACTGCAGCGCCCTTGACCGTTCGGCTAATCCCGCGCCGCTATGGGCTATGTTTTTCCATAAGCTTTCCACAAACGAAAATCCAGTGCACCGTCTTTGCCGAATGATCCTGACACTTGGTGCAAGTACAGGAGAAGTGTGCCAGATATGATCACAAACATTCTTTACCTGCATCACTAATGAATGAAATTAAACCCATATTTAGAGACCTTTGTAAAGATACCTTGTCGTAGAAAAATCTTCTATGGAAAACCCAAAATGTAAATGAATGTGTGAATTCTGTCATTTGGAACCGGTTACCGAAAACAGCATTTGTTCAGCTTACAACCCTCAAATTTGGTGTTTATGGTGCTATTTTACGCTTCAATGTTGGTCTAATTAGAAAACTGGATGTTTGAGAATTATTGGGCATAAAATTTAGTGGAAATACTGCAAAATCCTTGGTGCAAATACACAAATAGAGAATCCGAAAAGCAGATATTGCTAATTTGAAATGCACAAAAGAAGCCAGACAGAAGAGCAGATGATGGTCAGTATGGTGCAGGAAAATATTAGTGGTAAGTAATTCTCATCAATAAATATACTAGAATTGCAATATTAAACTTTAAATGGATTTTTCTCAAAACTACTTTTTTTATTTACAGGTACCATTATTTGAAGAACTAATGGGGTTAGAATTTGGTCAAATTTTACTGCAGATGGTAATAAGTTATTACAAGTAAATTGAGAACCACCAAACAATCAAAAACTGTGTTATAATAATTAATGTACAAAAAAATTACTAGTGAAAGAATAAATTTTTTTTCCTCAAAATCTTATGAGGTATTATGTTCATTTTTCTTGTAAACTGAGGCATATATGTTACATATATGCAGTAAAAATTTCATTGTTTTATCAGTTATAGTTCTTTTGAAAACTGTACCTATTCAAAGGGTAAAATAGCATTGGCAGAATAAAAATTGCCTTCCGTCTCCCCTAAACGGAGGCCATGGCCAAAAAGGTTCCGACGCCAAAGAACAGAGAGAGAGAGCGCAAATAGTGATCTTAAAAAAAGAGAGATAATAGTGTTCCTGGATTTGGAAAAAGCACACAACATGTAAAAAGGGGTAAAATATGGGAACACTTGAGCAGGCATAATGTTTCTGATTCATTAGTTAAAAAAGTTCAGATACTGTATGTAGGCAGTGAAAGCACTGTACAAGTAGGAGGTGGAAGACCAGAATGTTTTAAGACAAAGTGAGGTCTTGAACAAGCAGTTCACTTTCCCCGCCACTCTTCATTACACTTATGGACACAATCTTAAAGGAAGTAGGAAATGAAGATCTCAGTGGTTTTCTTTGTGCTGATGCCAGAAATGGACGTTTGGAGGAGACTGAATTATCGGGATAAAAAATCTAAGGAATTCAAGATGACTGTGAGTAACAGCAAGGCAGTGGCAGTGAAGGTGAGTGGGATGATATTGGAAGGAGAGGAGATTGAATATGTGCAAAGTTTCAACTATCTCAGTAGTCTCATAACAAGTGCTGGAAGAGCCAAGCTAGAAGTTTTGAACAGAGTAGCGAAAGCGTCCAGCTTCTTACATCAAGTATGAAACCTAATTGCGAACAAAGGAGTCCCTTTAAGAGCTAAACAAACCATGGATAAATTTATCTCATGCCAATTATGACGTTTAGTATTGAGACCTGTGTCATAAATGAGAGAGAAAGGAGTCAAATAGAGGCACTTGAAATGAAGTCACTCAGGTCAGCTCTACAAAATACCAAGGGAGACAGACTCACGAACGAATATGTAAGGGGAGACCTGCAGATCGCCTTAACCATGGAGAAAACAATGAGCGCTGCAAGACTGAATTGGTTAGGTTCTGTGAAGCGAATCTCGAGATGGAGGTACCAGGAAAAAGACCGATTAGGTGGCTTTGAGAGGGACAGACCAGGTTAATGAAGATCTTAAGAGGAGAGGAGTAGCATGCACTACAGTGCAGGGAGACAGGCTATACCAGGACAGAAATCTATGGATGCCTATCGTTCACAAAGTTCCCATGAGTCTCGCTGGAAGGAAATCCTGCTGCTGATGATGACGATTTAAGAACTAATAGTGTGATGCATGAGAGTTCTCCTGCCCCACATTTTCCTGTCGTGCCTGCAAAAACAAGTCTTTCCCTTGGCACGAGACTGATAACGCAGGCTGTTTTCACAGTGTCAAATGGTTCAAATGGCTCTGAGCACTAGGGGACTTAACATCTGAGGTCATCAGTTCCCTAGAACTTAGAACTACTTAAACCTAACCAACCTAAGGGCATTACATACATCTATGCGAGAGGCAGAATTTGAACCTGCGACCGTAGCGGTCACGCGGTTTCAGACTGAAGCGCCTACAACCGTTCGGCTACTCCGGCCGGCGTGTCACAGTGTCATTTCGTGTTAGTAGCATACAAAGAAATAACTACATGGATCTGGAAAGCAAAAGTATAATAGGAACACAGTTCTTGGAAACGAATGTTCTCCACAACTAACCATGGCCCTATTTCTTTTATTTCCTGTTAATGATAAGTACACTTAATAATTTAATCGTAGCAAATGAAATCTGGTCTTTATTCTACATCAAGATGAAATCAAGGGACAGTAACTGCCACAAACAATAACACATAGATTTGGCTTTACTTTCAGTTCTTGCAGAAAATTTGTACAGTTTCTCATTTATTAGTTCAAGTAATATTTTTCAAAAACTCTTTATCTGTGTAGCAAATACTGCAAAAGGTAGATTTCTCTAGGCGAATTAGGGGTGGGGTGGGGGGGGGGGGGGGTTGGGGGTTGGGGTTGCGCAACTTTTGCACTTCAATCAGGGGTACGGCATTACCTCGGTTGCTCTGGTAGGTACAGTTCCAACATTCCTGCATTGCTGCATATCCATGCACTTCACTTTACTCAACATGACCTGGCAGAAGTAGAATTTGAACCGCTTAACATAGCATCTATGTACGTGGAAAATAACCGATTTCCATTGTTGCAGGTCCGCCTCGGTAGCTGCTTGAGTGGGAAATTTTCAAACTGTGATAGCATTGAAAGAGCAACACGTTAAAGTATTAAGGTCTGCAGACAACATCTGTTTGTGGATGAAAGTAAAAAAAAAAAAAAAAAAAAAAAAAAAAATATGGCAGATCGAATGGATAAGTAATATAGTACATAAAGACAATGCATGAAGGATATATCATAATTAATGGCGTAAATACGCACAGCTGAAAGTACACGATATTAGAAGCAAAAAAATCTCACTAAGCGTGGGCTCTAAAATGCATACCTCAGTAGCTACGAGGACTTCTTCATCTTCGTTACTGTGACTAAGATCTCTGTTACTCCACGCTCTCTAAATATTGAGAGGTGGCCGTATGGGCCAAAACAGGAAAAAATATGCCCACTGAACATGGGTAAAATGCGTACCTTAACAACTATGAACAGTGAACGCTAGTTCATCTCATCTATAAGGGGCATTCAAAAAGAAACGAGCCGGAGTCTGGAATGCGAAAGCCGGTGACAGAGGGTAATATCGTGGCGTGTGTAACGGAGTGTGGTGCCGACCAGAGCGTGGAAGTTCACAGCCCGTCGCTTGAGGGCACGCGTGCACGTCACGTGACTACACACGCCTAGCAGCAGCATGCATCAATCGTCCACACGAGTACAGGAAAGGTCATGCTGACGTTCTTCTTTGACCCAAGATGGCCGCCTTCTGACTCACATCGTGCAGCACGGGACAAAGGTGAATGTCCAGTGTTACTCGCAAACCTTGACCACCCTTCGCCAAGCGATCAAATCAAAACGACCAGGCAATCTCACCCTTGAGGTCATTCTGCTCCACGGCAATGCAAAGCTTCACACGGGCAACACAGTCGCGGCAGTCCTGCAGAAATTCAAATGGGAAGTTCTCGGCCATCCTACATACAGTCCGGACCTCTCTCCCTGTGATTATACCATTACACCATTTTTGACCCCTTGAAAAGGCTCTGAGGGGCAAACGATTCACCTCGGACTACGACGTGCGGAACTGGTTAACATCGCGACCCCGGGAATTTTATGAGACAGTCATTCACCGCCTTGTGTCACAGTGGGACAAATGTCTGAACAGCCAGGGTCAATACTTCTAACATACGGGTACTGGTTTCTGTAATTATGCCTCCGGCTCGTTTCTTTTTGAACGATCCTTGTACTGTAAAACACATATTTCTCATCTCTTTTACTCAATAAGTGCTCACAGCTCTTACGGTGTACAGTTTACTCGACAACTTTTGTTGCTTTGATCCATAGTACATCATCCCACAATAAGGGAAGGAAAGAGCTTGCAGTATAGTAAATTTGTTTCCCAGTGACGAAGATGAAGAAGTGCTCATAGCGCTTAAGGAATGCGGTTTAGACCCCATGTTTACTGAGGCTATTTTGCTTCTGGTATTGTGGTCTTAAAACTATATGAGTTTACGCCATTAATTATGATATATCCCATCTTTATGTGATTGTAGGCTTTCTCGGCGTGTTTCAGTAATGAAATCTCCTCGGGTGATTCAAGCTTCTAGTTAATAGGTACGAAACTCATAGAAACGTTGCGAAAACATGAAGCTACCACTCGACTGATAATATAAGAAGATTTATCACATACCGTATTTATTTATCGTATCAGATACGGAGTGAACCGAAACTTCACCCTGAAAGTTTCGAAAGTTATTCATCTTCATGGATTTTTCTGAGCGTTTTAATATTAAGACTAGCGGTCCCCAGTGGCTCGTTACGGAGCAGCTGCATTTCGTTTGATTTCTTATGCTTATATATCTTTGCGTTTGAACCGCACTCGAAGTATCTGAACATTTAACTTTGTAGTTGTATCGCACGGTAAATATCTGCGAACAGTGGAAACGTCGACAGTATCTTCTGTTTTATTTGGAAATAAGCTTGCTCCATTCGTTTCTGGTATAATGAGAACGTTTCACCGTGGCAGTTTTAGTAAGAGTGTTTAGAATGGTTGGTGTAAGATTCTAGCAGAGATCAGGCCTGTACTTCCCAGTTTACTACACAGTCAACCTCAGGAAGCAGTTCCGCAGTAATCTTTACGAAAAGCGTTGTGCACTAGGCTTTGCTTTGTGTTGAATAGTGCTCATTGTTTTCTTTTTTGTTTTTAAATGAATAAAATGAGTAAACCTCGTCCTTCATGCGGTTCGAATACGATTCCCACGACACTCGAAAGGATTGAAGTGATAATTAAATCAGGGCTCTAAGGTGTCGACAGGCGTTGATATACATCAACGGGGACAGTTGAAAATTTGTGCTCCGACTGGGACTCGAGCCCGGGATCTCGTGCTCACATGGCAGACGCTCTTCTTTTTTTCGATGTTGTTCGTTGCATTTGTTCGGTGCGGATGTCCCAGGACAGCTAACCCTCTAACCGAACACATTGAACTACCGTGCCGGCTATCCATCTGAGCCATACAGGGCACAGTGGATAGTGCGACTGCAGGGATTTATCCCTTGCACTTTCCCCGTGAGACCCACATTCCCAACTTAATGTCCAGACACTACATTCGTAATGCCCCTGCCCATTACACTCATTACCCGCGGCAGAAAATGTTACCGAGTTTCGCGATTTATATGATCATATGTGTGTTCTCCTTCCTCAGAAACACAAATCGTCTTTGCTGACAGCCAGCCCTGCGACATGGAGGTGGACCTTGTTCCTCTCCTTCCGGCGGAATATGATCTCGTCATTATACTCCTACGGCCGACCGCCATGTTAAAGTTCTACACTTTAAATGTTGATGACAACAGTAATGCTCACATTATTATTCACTCCCGAGCTTGTAACCGGTGCTGCCTGGATCTGTCGCTAGTTTCTACATCTACATCTACGTCATTGCTCTGCATCTACATCTACATGGATACTCTGCAAATCACATTTAAGTGCCTGGTAGAGGGTTAATCGAACCACCTTCACAATTCTCTATTATTCCGATCACGTGCAGCGCGCGGAAAGAATGAACACCTATATCTTTCCGTACGAGCTCTGATTTCCTTTATTTTATCTTGGTGATCGTTCCTCCCTACGTAGGTCGGTGTCAACAACATATTTTCACATTCGGAGGGAGAAAGTTGGTGATTCGAATTTCGTGAGAAGATTCCGTCGCAACGAAAAACGCCTTTCTTTTAATGATGTCCATCCCAAATCCTGTATCATTTCTGTAACACTCTCTCCCATATTTCGCGATAACACAAAACGTGCTGCCTTTCTTTGAACTTTTCGATGTACTCCGTCAGTCCTATCTGGTAAGGATCCCACACCGCGCAGCAGTATTGTAAAACAGGACGTACAAGCGTAGTGTAGGCAGTCTCCTTAGTAGGTCTGTTACATTTTCTAAGTGTCCTGCCAATAAAACGCAGTCTTTGGTTAGCCTTCCCAACAACATTTTCTATGTGTTCCTACAAATTTAAGTTGTTCGTTATTGTAATACCTAGGTATTTAGTTGAATTTACGGCTTTTAGATTGGACTGATTTATCGTGTAACCGAAGTTTAACGAGTTCCTTTTAGCACTCATGTGGATGACCTCACACTTTTAGTTATTTAGGGTCAACTGCTGCTTTTCGCACCATTCAGATATCTCTTCTAAATCGTTTTGCAGTTTGTTTTGATCTTCTGATGACTTAATTAGTCGATAAACAACAGCGTCATCTGCAAACAACCGAAGATGGCTGCTCAGATTGTCTCTCAAATCGTTTATATAGATAAGAAACAGCAAAGGGCCTATAACAGCACCTTGGAGAACGCCAGAAATCACTTCTGTTTTACTCGATGACTTTCCGTCAATTACTATGCAATTCACAATCAAATGCCTGGCAGGGGATTCATCGAACCACTTTCAACCTACGATATTTTTCGGTATTTGTGTTATCTCGGTTATAATAGGTATTTTTTTGCTAATGACTGGGTATAAAAAAGCAGAAATATCAATTAGTCAATGCAGCACTACTAAAATTTTTCGTTTTTAAATAAATCTTTTTAAAGAACGAGTCATTTCAATTTGTAAAATTTAGATTTTTTTGAAATATTGTGTTTTTATAGAAAAGGGGAAAAGCAACCAATGCTATTTTAATAACAATAGTGACAGAAACGAGCAACCAACACATGACATAAGAACTGATATACCACTACTGAGAGAATAATGTACCTGTTAACATGCTATGTGGTCTATTAGATGGTACGAGTGTACACGCAGTGTGCAAGATTTGCACCATCTGATCTACATCGCAGTTTCTCACTGTCGTCTTTGGACATCAGCTCTATTACAAAACGGCACCATAAGTATTCTGGAAGCTTTTTCGAAGTGCAGCATCAATGAAGTACAATGCTCCATTTACTTTAAAAGATTAAAAACTGGAGGAGTCACAACGCATTTGTGCCAAAATATAAGGAGAAACAATAAAACTTAACAATTCGTTTATAGTTAGCATTAAAAATAGAAAGAACGTGATCAGTTCCCTGTTTCTATACAGCATGCCTTTATCTGCTTGTAGCTCTTGAAAACGGACAAGTTTACACGAAAAATACTGTTCTTCAACCTCAGCTTTCACCCTTTGGCACTAAATATTCGTAATGTACAAATAGTGAAACGATCCCCGATTGAAACATGATTTTTGAGCACAGTTTCAAAAAATTACAATAAACTGAAAAATACTGGTGATTTTACGTAGTAGCCAACCACTTAACACATTTCAGGAAAAGCAGAAAACGGTGGACGGACTAAGTTTTCTTTCATTTGCCTATTTAATTCAATAATTTGATTCTATGTGTCTTGGAACCGAGGGAGTCAAAAATTTTCAATCTTTGTTCGATTTCTTCGTTTCATACAAAAAATAATAGGAAAAAAATACCGAATGGGTTATTTAAGAAACAGGTTATTTTGAGTGGTTTTATTAGCCCTGTTAAACTTTAGTTGAAAGAAACCTATGGTACCGAAAACCGGTTGTTTCAGCTATAACCACCATCCCTACTTTCTGCTCTGTTGCATCCAGTACTTGGGCTATTGGCGATGTGCATTGCTGTTGCTTTGCTCTTGTGCAGAACAGTTTTATATTTTCACTTGGTTCGGTTGGAACCGGTTTCTTCCACAGAACGCAAAGGGCACTTGTAGTTCCATTGGTAACGTCTCATTTATAGTCTCAAATTTACTAACATGGGCAATGTTAACTCCATCGTCACTGCAGATAAAAACCTCCGGCATCTTCATGCAGAAGTTAATGAAAAACAATAAAACTACCACAGGCATCCTCAGAGATTTGTTGAAGGAGGACTCTTCAATTGCCAATTTTTTAACGTAACTAAGTTGGTGAGTTTAGAAACGTGTCATGTCACAAGAGCGAAATAATATACTAGATACAGGAAATAAATTATATCCCGGTGAATTGACCAATACCAAAAAATATCTTTTTTATGTAGAACTATGATATACCAAAGAGGGTTAATGGATCTTGCACCATATTCTCGATTTGCATGGAACTTGGCTGACCAATGAATCAAGATACAGATGGACGTTCTGAATGCCATGTAAGCATTTCAGTCGATTGCAGGATGAATATTCTGTGCAGATCCAGTGACAATTTCGCACTCGCCCTTTGTTTCACGCTGTACTCTTTAACTGCGGCTAGGCATGGTTGTGAAACACTCCTGCGATAATCTCAGTAATCATTATACACTCCTGGAAATGGAAAAAAGAACACATTGACACCGATGTGTCAGACCCACCATACTTGCTCCGGACACTGCGAGAGGGCTGTACAAGCAATGATCACACGCACGGCACAGCGGACACACCAGGAATCGCGGTGTTGGCCGTCGAACGGCGCTAGCTGCGCAGCATTTGTGCACCGCCGCCGTCAGTGTCAGCCAGTTTGCCGTGGCATACGGAGCTCCATCGCAGTCTTTAACACTGGTAGCATGCCGCGACAGCGTGGACGTGAACCGTATGTGCAGTTGACGGACTTTGAGCGAGGGCGTATAGTGGGCATGCGGGAGGCCGGGTGGACGTACCGCCGAATTTCTCAACACGTGGGGCGTGAGGTCTCCACAGTACATCGATGTTGTCGCCAGTGGTCGGCGGAAGGTGCACGTGCCCGTCGACCTGGGACCGGACCGCAGCGACGCACGGATGCACGCCAAGACCGTAGGATCCTACGCAGTGCCGTAGGGGACCGCACCGCCACTTCCCAGCAAATTAGGGACACTGTTGCTCCTGGGGTATCGGCGAGGACCATTCGCAACCGTCTCCATGAAGCTGGGCTACGGTCCCGCACACCGTTAGGCCGTCTTCCGCTCACGCCCCAACATCGTGCAGCCCGCCTCCAGTGGTGTCGCGACAGGCGTGAATGGAGGGACGAATGGAGACGTGTCGTCTTCAGCGATGAGAGTCGCTTCTGCCTTGGTGCCAATGATGGTCGTATGCGTGTTTGGCGCCGTGCAGGTGAGCGCCACAATCAGGACTGCATACGACCGAGGCACACAGGGCCAACACCCGGCATCATGGTGTGGGGAGCGATCTCCTACACTGGCCGTACACCACTGGTGATCGTCGAGGGGACACTGAATAGTACACGGTACATCCAAACCGTCATCGAACCCATCGTTCTACCATTCCTAGACCGGCAAGGGAACTTGCTGTTCCAACAGGACAATGCACGTCCGCATGTATCCCGTGCCACCCAACGTGCTCTAGAAGGTGTAAGTCAACTACCCTGGCCAGCAAGATCTCCGGATCTGTCCCCCATTGAGCATGTTTGGGACTGGATGAAGCGTCGTCTCACGCGGTCTGCACGTCCAGCACGAACGCTGGTCCAACTGAGGCGCCAGGTGGAAATGGCATGGCAAGCCGTTCCACAGGACTACATCCAGCATCTCTACGATCGTCTCCATGGGAGAATAGCAGCCTGCATTGCTGCGAAAGGTGGATATACACTGTACTAGTGCCGACATTGTGCGTGCTCTGTTGCCTGTGTCTATGTGTCTGTGGTTCTGTCAGTGTGATCATGTGATGTATCTGACCCCAGGAATGTGTCAATAAAGTTTCCCCTTCCTGGGACAATGAATTCACGGTGTTCTTATTTCAATTTCCAGGAGTGTATAATGCTGGAATACAGCTGTTTCAGTCAGCCACATGTAGACGCAAACCTTGATGCATCATAGATGACGGCTGTCCAGCCAAGTGTGTTATAATGATGTTATTGTTATGTTCAACAGAATATCCCTGCACTAGATAACTATCCTGCGAATTTCGTGCTGAAATCCCACTAGTTTCCACTGTGCCAACTTTCTGTAGCATTAGTTAATGAACCCCATCACGAACTATTTCGTCCTTTTTAACATTGTTTGAAATTAAACGTGTAATGCTTTTAACTGAAGTAGGACTGTATTGTCAAAGGTACGAAGAAAACTGAAAGTACTACAAATAAAACTAAAGCGAGCTGATGATGTCGCATGCTTCTTGGCAGAGGGGGAACGACGCCGGAGACCGTCGTACTACGCAGGGAGGTGGTTTGCCGTTGCCTTTCTCCGACCGTAGTGGGGATGAATCATGATGAAGACGACATAACAACACGCTGTCATCTCGGGGCAGGTGAAAATCCCTGGCCCCACCGGGAATCGAACACGGGACGTCATGCTCGGGAAACGAGAACGCTACCGCGAGACCACGAGCGGCGGACGAACGTGAACTCCCGTGGAAAATATCACTAATGGCCAGATATTTTACGTGGTTTCACAGTTTTAGGCAATTAACCAGCTTCGCTAATATTACTGTACTACTGTCGCTCGGGAGAGCACAAAAAGTGCACTTTCCTTAAATTAAAACGAAACACGATTTTCACAACGGCTCTAAATGTGAAATTGTAAACTTCAGCAAAAGACATACATATTAAGAAATTATCTTTGGCTAGAACGCAGCAAACGCATCATGTTAAGATGCAACAATTGCTCTTGAATTCGCAATATTTACACAGAAGTCTGTCGATCGTGTCTTCTGTGAACTCTTACAGTGAACTCGATGTGGCTTTAGGAGTAATTGTGCATAGTTTCCCCATGTGACAAAAATTAATATACAGCAGTATGCTATTTAACATGCACAGATGATTTACTTATGTATTTGACATCAACGTTTTCATAAACAGTCCATTTGGACACATCCATTCATACACTCACACCTACCGACCCACCGAGCCCCACACACACACACACACACGCACACACACACGCACACGCGCACACGCGCACGCGCGCTCGCGCGCTACCTGCAGTTATTAGAGACTTTCCTCACTCAGATGTCTTCAGCTCGTGGTCTTGCGGTAACGTTTTCGCTTCCCACGCACGGGGTCCCGGTTTCGATCAGGGATTTTCCCTGCCTCGAGATGACTGGTTCTTGTGTGTCCTTCATCGTCATTGACTCGCTAGCCGCCGAAATGGCGTGAACTAAAAAGGACTTTCAATACGGCGGCCGAACGCCCACGCATGGGCTTTCCCGTCCAACGATGCCATAGGATCATTTCATTTTCATTTTTACTAAGTAACAAGAACTTTCGAGGATAAGTAATTTTGATGCTTGTTTTGTCTAACAGCATGTATGATTGCGTAATTTCTTAGAAAGTCTACTGCTGTGCATTACCTCCTTTTTGATCTTGTTCATCAGTGAACGGATGTACCTGTTTTTAAGAGCGCTGTGTTAATTGTAATGCACTGTAGATTTCCAGTTTTGTCGTAGCAAGTCCGGTGCTATAAAGAGTTGTTAACGACATAAATATCTTAACGATTATCTGCCAGAAATGCGTGAATTAATCGTTGACATTATTTTAGCTACATCCATTAGCGTAGTAGAATTACGATATCTGAAACAGAATTTCGTAAGGCAACAATGAATGAATGCATGAAAACCAGTTCTTGACAGGCATGAAGCCATCAGAGGGGCTAAAGTGTGAAGTGTTCGCCTCAATACCTACTTGGTCAGTCATTACCTGCTAAGTTCTACAACTGTACGCTAATAATGCTGGTGGAATTCTCGCAGTGCTTGTCAGTAGTAGGGCTGACTGCAGTTCAGGACAGCCTGCAGTCTTGCCACGTCTACTCCAAGGTCAATATCAAGTTCACCTCCTTTCCTGGCCCTCTTGCCACCCCCTACCTCCTCCTCTCTTCTAGGCCATTAGGGTGAGGTACAAATGATAGGAAATTCAAAAATAAGGAATTGGGATTTCTTATTAGATGCAGACATGAGGACAGCCTGTGTGGTCAGCAGATTTATCAAAGATAGTGGAGCTAATTTATTGCCCAACTAGTGTAACTTTTTAGAAAAGGACTATAATTTATGACCCAAAAATGACTGCCAAGGATTTTCCTCCACCACCAGTCTAAACTAATTGATCTAGTTTAATTTATTTTGTGAACTGAGTCATATTTCCAGAAAGTACCCTGTTGTTACATAACATTTACACTGCGGCTGCTTTGGCTTTCATGTACTGCCACAATCAGACAGGAATGTCTATACGTTTAACACATTTATCTTTATAACTATAATTTATGATACAGTCTTACTGCTGTATGTTTTTCTGAGATAACATTACCTTAAGTAGTATGATATACTATCCATAATGGAGTCACTATCAAACATCGCTTCTCATGGTAAGCTCAATGCTATGACTTTACGTTGGGAATGTACAGATGACTGGAAATTAAAAAATCGACTTACCCTGATGCAGCATAGCATATACCTGTTACCTGCAGCAGGCCACTTGAGCTTAGCTTAAACTGGCAACAAAATAAAAAATATTCAGGATAACCCATTGATTATAAGTTTTAAGACAATTGTCCACAATATTCTACAATCACCGCTGTTAGAAATTAAGCAGTAACTTTTATATACATCGAAATGTAGTCAGCAGTTGCAATTATATTAAACCTATGTGTTTGACATTAGTCAAGGTCAGGTGTGATTTACTTAATGTTTAAATATTACCGATTTTTTATTTAGAACTTGAGCAATTACGCTGTGCACTGCACTACTTGTCATTCGGAGCATGGCATGAGGCATTAGAGTTGCTTCACTGGATCCAGTGCTAGGATGATAAATAATCGCGTGCCACAGTGCACTGAGAAGACTTACACCATCTCACTAGCCCAAAAGCCCCAGAGAAGCAGAGACCCACCAATTTGCCCCCTGTGTCACCACAGTTTGCGGTTGGAGGGTGGGGAGTGGGTAGAGTTCAGAAAATGTTGATATATCACCCAAAGCTGTAGTCGTGCTACCTGACCCAAACCAGCCACCACTCCCATTCACTTTTGCCATTGCCCTCTGCCTGCCGGAGACAAAGTACCCTGCTACTTCGAAACCGACGTATACCATACCTACTCATAAAATTTATTCAATCCGAATGCATGCGCGAACTTCCTCCTAATTTAGGCATTGAATATTTAACCTCCATTCCCTATTTTTTCCTATCCTACCATTTATACCTCAGCTAATACATCTAGAAGACCGAGTGAAGTAATATGGGAAAGGGTTTCTGGACGGGGTTGCTGGAGGGGATGACCTGGACCTTGACTTTCATCTTGGGGAGACCTGGCAATAATATAGACAGTCCTGAGACACAACCATCTGTACAACTGATATGTTCATGCCAAGGTGTATCCACAAAACTCCGTACCATTTACTTTTCTTGCTCATTTGAAAAGCTGAGTGGTCAGCAGAGCTGACTCCATATGGAGGACACATTTTCAGTTTCCGATATTGCAAGTGATTTTTTTTCCTTTTTCTGTGGGCAAACTGGACCGGGTTCCACTCAGCCTTGTGATTACAACTCAGGAATTACTTGAAGGAGAAGCAGCGTCTCCAAGGTCTGCAAAACCATCAACAGCTGGGAGAATGGTGTGTTGATCCCACTCCCTTCCATACCGAATCGAAATGATCCCACTGGCTAACGATGACACAGCGATTAATTGGTTCCAATTGGTCCGTCTGTAGCCAGAACAGTCGACCTTTCCTTCTCACTACTTTGATACATTTTTCTTGTTCCTCAGATATAATGAAGTATTGATGAGCTATTGACTGTTCAATGCTTTTCCCATTCTTCACAAGCGCTCAGTAAATTTCCATTATTTAGTGTTCAAGCATTAACATTCTCTCTCACCTAGATTTAGTTTTCCTTGTGTAGAAACCGGAGGCTACCGTCACTGTTACTGCAAAATTTCAGCTTGATTCTAGTGTGTCTTAGGTGACGCTTAAGGGTACAGATGATGACTACTGAAGGGTAGTACCTCAATGAAGGAAACCAATTTACTTCCTCCATGTCAATTTATGAGGGAATTCAAAAAGTTTGTTACACATGTCGTCCAACGCTAAGACAATTGTGCAACAAGAATGGCACATTGTCATAACACGTCTCATGTTCTTGGTTTCCTGCAGACGCAGCTCTACTGTGATGTAGACAACAGATCCACCAAAGAACAGGTGTGAAATGGCGCAGCAGTTGTACTTTTCTGTGAAAAAAGTGTGATTTGTGCTCAGATTCATCGTAAAATTCTGACGGTATATGTACCAAATGCAAATTTGTTTCAAGCCATAGTGAAACGGTGTCTGCAATTTGACCGACGCCATACGGACTTAGGTGATGCGAATAAGGTAGGAAGGCCATCGAAATCAACCACAAACGACAATATCCAAGCAGTCGAGGAGCTGATTTGTAGTAATAGCCGATTTTAGGACATCGAGGAACTGTCGATGTCCATGTCGAGGTGGATACACCAGTCCCCATCACATCACTGAAGTTAAGCGCCGTTGGGCATGGCCAGTAGCTAAGTGGGTGATCGTTTGGTTATACTGCTCGCTGTTGACAATTTCCCTTTGCCTTTACAGCACGGAGTGGGGGCAGTGAGGGGGGGGGGGGGAGGGCAGAAAGGGTGATGGCGTTGAGTAACAGATCACCAACCGTTGCTCTAACGTCCTGGATTAAACTCCAAATCTCTCAGAAGGATCATATGAAGTGAGGGTATAGGACACTGTTGGTGGAGATAAGTGTGTTGGACGGAGATGCGGTTCCCTTGCTGCCCTTGGAGTTGAGTAGGCTAAATGCCGAGACAGGGTTCACCATCTCCCTTCTCTCATCTCCTCCAACAACATGACACTACACAACACCGCACACAAAGCGTACACACACGCACAGACTCTCTCTCTGTCTGTCTCTCTCTCTCTCTCTCTCTCTCTCTCTCTTTCACACACACACACACACACACACACACAGACGCGCACACACACACGCGCACACACAGAGATTATAGTCACCTGCAGATAAGACGCAAACTTACACGCACAGTTCTCATACCTCACGAAGGAAAAGTACCTGTAGATGTGAAGGATAGGGTAAACATATCCAATTTTGCTTTTCCAACAATGAGTCCGTTAACACAGCGATTCTGGAATAGCTCCATGATCTAGGCGCAAATTTCTATCGTTGAGGAATAGAATGACTGGTTGAACGATTCAATCAGTACTTGCAGAGACGTGGTAAATATGTATCTGTGGCATGTGTGACAGTACACTTTAGTAGTTATAGGCTTCTGATAGCTATTGTGGAATAATTGCATGATCTAGGAGGGAATTTCTATCGTTGAGGAATTGAATGACTGGTTGAACGATTCGATCATTTGTAGAGACAT
This sequence comes from Schistocerca americana, assembly GCF_021461395.2. NCBI lineage: Eukaryota > Metazoa > Arthropoda > Insecta > Orthoptera > Acrididae > Schistocerca > Schistocerca americana. The sequence continues at coordinate 375,195,241 of NC_060124.1, read as the reverse complement.
GGTAACTATGTATCTGTGGCTTGTGTGATACTACACTTTAGTGGTTACAGGCTTCTGTTAGTTTTCATGGGTAAGCATTAGCCAGTTGGAATGATAGTGTATCCAATCTTCCTCAATAGCCACTGTAGTCCAGGGACTGACACTAGTGTGACCTACTGCCATAGGGAACGACGAAGGTCAAGAGATATGTAATTATTTCCATATGCAAAAAAAAAAAAAAAAAAAAAAAAAAAAAAAAAAAAAAAAAAAAAAAAAAAAAATGAACTTTGAAGTACAAATAGAACAAGCACACACATTCCACCATATCGATGTGACTAGTAAAGCGCAACATAAGTTTCGTCTGTACTCCAAAACCCACGCATGCTGCAAGCTGTTTCATTGCGTAATGAAACAATATAGCGACACCAGTAGGAAGTCAGATAGCAACCAAGAACATTATCCATAGCGCGTAGGCTGCGCAACTTTGCACCAACCATAACATGGTTACAGCACGACTTTTAATTGAATAGTGACACCGACTACAACTGCATACAGACACCAGCAACCATGACTGACGTATCACCGAACAGTTTTTATGGCATAATATTATACATCTAAAAATATACCGTGTACATACATACTATAGAATTATTTCCATACGCAAAAAAATATGAACTTTGAACCACAAATAGAACAAGTACACACATTTCACCATATCGATGTGACAAGTAAAGCGTGACATAAGTTTCGTCTGCACTCCAAAACCCATGCATGCTGCAAGCTGTTTCATTGCAATTACAAATTTTTTCGACATTTATATTTATTCGCGTAATGAAACCTGAGTAATGTTAAGAAATATGAGTTGTCCTATCCAAATATGACAACCACGCAGCACACACACATTGCACTATTACAAAGAAGAAAAGAAGAGCAGTAGTAGAGTAGTATGGCACAATAATCTTAGGTTCGGCAGAGTCGTGGAGTTAGAGCTGTTAATCCATAGCTGTTTGTTCATGGTATGAAGATCCTAAGGTCGTTCACACGTCCAGTGGCTGCTTGCACATAAAGAGGCAACGTAGTGATCTTTAGTCAGAAGCATTTAAAAATTAATAGGAATGACAGAAGAGAGGGTGAGGATTCTCAATATCTACTACGCAGTCGGATTATTTGCAGGTACTACAAATTCTCTGTGAAACGACATTACAATACCATACAGAAAGAATTTAAAGATTAGGTTGACAATGATAGAGGAAAAAATTACAACGATCGACAGACGGGATTCACTGCTCTGGTTATCAAGAAGCACTTCGTGCTATACCGGCAGCCATGGAGCACTTGAAGACATTGGTGGCATGAATAGTAAAATTTATGAATTCACTCGTATTGATCCACTCTCAGTTGGTATAGTTATGGATGGAACTGAATGAAGAGTACGGAGACTGTATAATATTTCTACAAAGTACGATGATTAAGTCAAGGGCATTTCTAGAACAACCGTTTAATTTAAAACCCACTATTGTTTAATTTATGAAGGAAAAAGTAGCGCAAGAACGAAAATTAGAAATATGGAATGGATAGCAAACATTGCATTTTATGTGAACTTGATTGCATGCTGCATACTTTAAAGCAAGGTGAGAAACGACTTTCTCCTAATTTGATGGGGTTGCATCTAAAAAGAGATTTACTTTGTAGAAGGGAGAAATTCTGACAACCATAGTGCAGTTCCATAAGCTCACCGTCCCTAAAAGAAGAGTAAGGTCTGAAGAATTCACTGTGGCCTTGAAGGCATCACATGCATAATCTCTTAAACACTTTGAGGACATGCCATTCTTACATCCGATTCTGAGCTGTTTTCGAGACCGTTTTAACTGAAAGTGCCTCTGTGTGTGTTCAGATGTAACTGACTGATGTACAACGTAAATCCCAATTTCAATACAAATCTTTTTACGGTAAAATCATCCACGATAACTATACTATTTTCTTCAAGTAGAATTTCCACGCATCCATAAATATCAACATATGTCTGTGAACGACCTTTTTTTTACTAAGAAACTAAATAAGTCACGATTATGAGGTAACCTATGTGCGAAAATCTGTGACACTTTGTGCCAGATAAGAATTATGTCTGCAGCATCGAAAAGTAAGTAATACTGAAAACTTGTTCCATTTGTGAACAGTGATGCACAGAAACATCATTTCAAGTCGTATGCAGTGATACAGAATTGCCATCCCACTTCCTCCTGCTCCGACAACGTGATATGCGAGAAAGGGGAGGGGGTGGGGGGTGGCAGAAGTGTGCAGCCATGCTGAACATTATGGCATGCTGGTCAGGCCACAGCACACGAGCCACTGTGATAGCTGGATCACCATTGTCGTAGAATATCTGGAGATTCCCTTCGCTGTCATCATCCAGACAGGAATGTATACTTTTCGGCAACGTCTCGGTTCGCATCGCTTTGCTGTGCTTTTCATTTCGCCTATAAAGCTATTGTTGTTGAAGATATGTTTTATCCATCTTATGTTGATGTGTGTTTGCTTTGAAAATTCAGACCAGTTGTCTTTACTGAAATTCCATCTTGATTTTTGATACGAGTGGATGATGGGTATGACTGATCCTGTCTGGAGAATCATTGGCCGATACTGACTTGGGTGAATCTGTTTAGGAACCAGCGGCACACCACAATGAGCTTGTTTGGAGACTGCATGATAAAGTATAAGTCAGTTGGTAGCCCTTGTTCCACTGGCTGTAGTTGGAAGTTGCTTTGTCTTTTGTGTCTCATTTAAGGTAGAGGTTTTCTGTTTCCAGACAGTCAACAAGTAATTGCCCATTTTCGTCAGAGTCTTGATATCCGCAGAGTAAATGCTGGCTTTTTAAATCTCCTTCCAGTGAGAGCAGAGGTGGAGAAGGCCAGTTGCATCCTGATAGTATGTACTGGTTAACAACTGTTAAATTCCACACCTTATCTGTAGCTACGAAAACGTTGTCATCTGAAGTTAATGGCAGGATTTCATATCTGCTAACGTCGTTTCTTACATAAGTTATCAGCCCACAATTAGGGTAGCTGTTAGCAGGTACCAACATTAAGCCTGGGATCGTTCCTCTACTGTGAAGTTGTACATTTTCTCCTATGTCGGGGGTTTCTGAGAATAAAATTATATCAACCTGATGTTTTTTCGGTGTTCTGGATAAACATTCACTCTTTGCTCTGCTTATGCCTTGTTTATTAAATTGGCTTGTAGGTACAGAAGGTCCAATATTAGGAACTTATGGCTCCTGAGTAGTCTCTGATCGAGCGATCGTTTAACACAGTTCGGTCTCATCTTAATAGCTGTTGCTCGCTTAGCACCACCTACGAACCGTGTGCAGGGCAAGAGAGATTTTATATCTACGGCCGTGATGAACATTGGTCGCCAAATTACAGATGATGACCTCCCTACATGAAATGCAATTGGTAATAATTAATAGGATGTTTAGATAGTAATCTAAGAACAATCGAAAGTAGCGTAGCTTAGATTTTGACTGAATTGGGAATCATCGAGCTTCATTATTGTTTAAATTTTGTTTTTTCCTCATTGAAACAAACATTGTGTGGCGTGTCAAATTGTGTAACACACTTAGGATCACAATTTGCATATCTGGCTGATCGTATAACCTCGAGTAATAAAAGCAGAATTATACATATGTAGTTCTGCAAATATGTAGTTCTGCCGCTGCAGCAAGACAAGCCTCTTGAAGGAGCGGAGCAGCGCCTACATATAGGATCGGAAAACTGCGTCCAGAGGTGGATGCAGTTTTCTGCGGTATGTCAGGAAGTATTCGGTGGTGAGTCCTTGGAAGCAACATGCTTTGGTGTTGCCTAGTCATTGGAGAGTTTGAGCGTACTGTTTGAGGGTGACAGACGTTGTTCGCAGCTGCCACACTATTCACAGGAGTGCGAATAGCAATTTGCAGTAACATATCGCCTTATTCTGTTCAGTTTACTTTACTCTTGGCTTGTAGTGCTGCTGTAAATGGGATAGCAGCTCACAACGATAGGTTTCTAGTGCGACAGCTGTACAGCCTCTCCAAATACAACGAAGAAGAATCGAAGAATCACATGGGACTGTATATTTTAGGAATCTACCTGGGCTAATTAATAACGTCATTTTTAATACGTCGCTCGGGGCTTAGGAGCAGTATCAGCGATTATGAAGTCCAGAAACGGATCACACCTTATGAGTATCCTAAATTAATGAATTAGTGTAACACCAATATCTTTTCCAAAACCGCGAGAGCTGTCCCAAATACAAGCAAGTTTTCCAACAACCCTAACCCCTCGATTTTCGCTAGGCCGTAGCCAGAGCAACAAGCATTGTGGGAATAAAACTAGCTCATATTTTTAACATCAGTTTCTGATTTCGTTTGTTTGCTGCTGTTATATTACGTTATACATATATAAAATTTACAGGCTTGCAGCAGTAAATACACAAACAAACCACATGAATGCTATCGTGAGTGTATTACGTTCACAAAGTCAACAAGAAACAGTTGTACAGAATGCGAAAATGGCTGCAGGAGAATAATACGGAAAGATGAAAAGTCTACGTCCTGGAAGTATTTCTTGGCTCACCGGCCGAGAGTAAGCAGAAAGTAATTCTTGATTCGAAAAGCTGCAGAACAAATTTAAAAACAAAATAGTTTTTCCATGTCATTATTGCACATCAAAGTCACTAGAGTATCTTCCGTTTCTTTCGTATCCATGTATTTTTAAATAAATAAAATTCGAGGTACTTCCGTAATGTCCTCGAGCATTTTTTAAGATCCGCGAGTGTTACGGAGTGTTTTCAGTTGTTCTAGAGTATTCTGGAATCTTGTAGAATACAACTTGGAGACATCAAATATCGCATTGATCAACACAAATAAATAATTGGGCTACGTCGTAAAGACAGGGTAGAAACTCATCGAGAAAGTGTTTCCGGTTAGAGGGAGAACCCCGTAGAAAAATTGTTTTGCGATGAACGATTTTCGCAACAAAATGTGACATAGATCAATAAACAAATCACTGAATAAAGAAAATAAAACCAATCGAAGAAAATGAAGTCGATAAACCGAAGCGAAATCGTCAACCTTGAAATAGAATTCCTAATTTCACTCAATTTTCACAGTATTCCGTCACAAAAGAAGCTTTCTAACATTGTAGAAACAGAAATATTAAACGGAAAAGAAAAGAGGCAGTTAAGTATTCATACCTCATAATCCATTCATTTGAATTAACGTAATCCTTTAGAAGGATGAAATTGCCGCTAAGTTTAAAGCGCATAGGCTAAAACTGCAATGCTGCAGAGTGAAGCAGTGCGGGGTTTCTTTGTGGTCTGAGGCGCCTTGCCGCTGTTCGTGCGGCTCCCCCCGTCGGAGTTTCGAGTCCTCCCTCTGGCATAGACGTTTCTGTTGTCCTTAGCGTAAGTTAGCTTCAGTTAGATTAAGTAGTGTGTAAGCCTAGGGACCGATGACCTCAGCAGTTTGGTCCCACAAAAACTTACCACCACAAAAATTCCGCAGAGTGAATTTAAAGCGAAAGTGCTTCTCGCACTGCCAACTGCACGTAACGTGTTCCCGTGTTGGACAATGACAAAACATATTCATCTTTGCACGCGAAAGCAAAACGCCAGATGCAGTTTATAAAAATATTTTTAATACGTTAGATGCTGCACAAATGAGATGATTAAGTGCATCTTTTATGAATTTAGAAAGTAACTCGATAAAAGTACGAAACGATGTCAACAACAAAGAAAGATAATATACCAAATCACATCAGATATCTGGAAGAAATAGTGAAGTCGTATTTAGGGCAGTATAGGGTGTTGACTGCTGTATCCACCGACGGAAGGGCTAGAATAGGACAACGGAACAAGCAAATAATCCTAATAAACATAAGTACAGAAATCAATGGTTTGTCCGATACGACTTATTCACATGTGCATTTGCGAAAAGGTTTTAATACCGCTAGTGTCCAAGGGTACTTATATGCTGCAGATTATGGTGAACGGGTGCGCATGTACTATATGCGTAATGGTGCACCAGCACGTGGTCGCCGGCCGGAGTGGCCGTGCGGTTCTAGGCGCTTCAGTTTGAAACCGCGTGACCGCTACGGTCGCAGATTCGAATCCTGCCTCGGGCATGGATGTGTGTGATGTCCTTAGGTTAGTTAGGTTTACGTAGATCTAAGTTCTAGGGGACTGATGACCTCAGATGTTAAGTCCCATAGCGCTTAGAGCCATTTGAACCATTTAGCACGTTGTCACGTGGCTGTTCGTGGATTTTTGTTTAATCGCTGTTCTGTATGGTGTCATGCAGCCTGCCGCGAATTCGTCTCCTGTGCCGATCTCTTCATCTCATAGTAGAACTTGCATCCTGCATCTTCGTTTATGTATTGGATATATTACAGTCTCTGTTTTCCTCTTAAGTCTTTGCCCCCCCACAGCTTCTTCCGGGGCGTTATACTCTGAGATCTTAAAACATGTCTTATCATCCTGGCCTTTTTTCTCGTCAGTGTCTTTCATATGTCCTTCCTTCTCCTATTCTGCGGAGAACCCCCTTATTCCTAATCAGTCCATCTAATTTTCAACTTTCTTCTGTAACACTACATGTCAATCGATTTGAGTCTCTGCTGTTCCAGTTTTCCTACAGTCCATGCTATACAGTGCTGTGTAGCAAACGTGCGTTGTCAGATATTTCTTCCTCGTATTGAACCCTATGCTTGATACTAATTTTTCTGGATCCATAGGCTATATGCAGTAAAATGAAGCAGGCAAAAAGGAATACAAACGTCTCAAAAATGAGATCGACAGGAAGTGCAAAATGGCTAAGTGGGGATCGCTAGAGGACAAATGTAAGGATGTAGAGGCTTATCTCACTAGGGGTAAGATAGATACTGCCTACAGGAAAATTAAACAGACCTTTGGAGATAAGAGAACGACTTGTATGAATATCAAGAGCTCAGATGGAAACCCAGTTCTAAGCAAAGAAGGGAAAGCAGAAAGGTGGAAGGAGTATATAGAGGGTCTATACAAGGGCGATGTACTTGAGGACAATGTTATGGAAATGGAAGAGGATGTAGATGGAGATGAAATGGGAGATATGATACTGCATGAAGAGTTTGACAGAGCACTGAAAGACCTGAGTCGAAACAAGGCCCCCGGAGTAGACAACATTCCATTAGAACTACTGACAGCCTTGGGAGAGCCAGTCCTGACAAAACTCTACCATCTGGTGAGCAAGATGTATGAGACAGGCAAAATACCCTCAGACTTAAAGAAGAATACAATAATTCCAATCCCAAAGAAAGCAGGTATTGACAGATGTGAAAATTACCGAACAATCAGTTTAATAAGTAAACAGCTGCAAAACATTAACACGAATTCTTTACAGACGAATGGAAAAACTAGTAGAAGCCGACCTCGGGGAAGATTAGTTTGGATTCCGCAGAAATGTTGGAACACGTGAGGCAATACTGACCTTACGACTTATCTTAGAAGAAAGATTAAGGAAACGCAAACCTACGTTTCTAGCATTTGTAGACTTAGAGAAAGTTTTTGACAATGTTGACTGGAATACTGTCTTTCAAATTCTAAAGGTGGCAGGAGTCAAATACAGGGAGCGAAAGGCTATTTACAATTTGTACAGAAACCAGATGGCAGTTATCAGAGTGGAGGGACATGAAAGGGAAGCAGTGGTTGGGAAGGGAGTAAGACAGGTTTGTAGCCTCTCCCCGATGTTATTCAATCTGTATATTGAGCAAGCAGTAAAGGAAACAAAAGAAAAATTCGGAGTAGGTATTAAAATCCATGGAGAAGAAATAAAAACTTTGAGGTTCGCCGATGACATTGTAATTCTGTCAGAGACAGCAAAGGACTTGGAAGAGCAGTTGAATGGAATGGACAGTGTCTTGAAAGGAGGATATAAGATGAACATCAACAAAAGCAAAACGAGGATAATGGAAAGTAGTCGAATTAAGTCGGGTGATGCTGAGGGAACTAGATTAGGAAATGAGACACTTAAAGTAGTAGAGGAGTTTTGCTATTTGGGGAGCAAAATAACTGATGATGGTCGAAGTAGAGAGGATATAAAATGTAGACTGGCAATGGCAAGGAAAGCGTTTCTGAAGAAGAGAAATTTCTTAACATCGAGTATAGATTTAAATGTCAGGAAGTCATTTCTGAAAGTATTTGTATGGAGTGTAGCCATTTATGGAAGTGAAACATGGACGATAACTAGTTTGGACAAGAAGAGAATAGAAACTTTCGAAATGTGGTGCTACAGAAGAATGCTGAAGATTAGATGGGTAGATCACATAACTAATGAGAAAGTACTGAATAGGATTGGGGAGAAGAGAAGTTTGTGGCACAACTTGACCAGAAGAAGGGATCGGTTGGTAGGACATGTTCTGAGGCATCACGGGCTCACCAATTTAGTATTGGAGGGCAGCGTGGAGGGTAAAAATCGTAGAGGGAGATGAATACACTAAGCAGATTCAGAAGGATGTAGGTTGCAGTAGGTACTGGGAGATGAAGAGGCAAGAGGCATGCACGGGATAGAGTAGCATGGAGAGCTGCATCAAACCAGTCTCAGGACTGAAGACCACAACAACAACAACAAGCTAGCTGCCATGCAGAGCACTGGGATTCGACTGCCAGTACTCCGAGGATGTTTTTCTTGGTGGGACCCCTATGGAAAGTAGTGCACTCAGCATCAGGGCCGGCCGCTGTGGCCTAGCGGTTCTAGGCGCTTCAGTCCGGAACCGCGCTGTTAGTATGGTCGCAGGTGCGAATCCTGCCTCGGGCATGGATGTGTCTGATGTCCTTAGGTTAGTTAGGTTTCAGTAGTTCTGAGTCTAGGGGACTGATGACCTCAGATGTCCCACAGTGCTTAGAACCATTTGAACCAGCAACAGGAAGCCAACTGAGGGGCTACTTGACTGAGAAGTAGAGGGTGCAGGACGCAAAAACTGACAACGGCCGGGAGAGCGGTATGCTGGTCTCAAGCTCCTCAATGACGCATCCAATTACGCTATTGGCAGAGGATGACATGATGCTAGTATACTTCTTTGTTTGTGCTAGTCTGCTTTTTATGTCCTCCTTGCTTCATCCATCTCACATTATTTTACTTCGGAGATAGATTACTTTGTGATCACCAGTTTTTATGTTCATTTTCTCACTGTTCTCATTCTGCAGCTTCTCATTACTCTTGTCCTTCTTGGCTTTACGCTTAATCCATATTCTGTACGCGTTATGCAGCTCATTCCGTTGAACAGACATTGTACTCCTTCCTCATCTTCACTGGGGGCAGCAATGTCATCGATGAATCTTGTCATTCATATCTTTTCTCCTGAATACCGGTCTCACTCTTGAATCTTTCTTTTACTTTTGTCATGGCTTCTTCGATGTATAGATTATAGAGTAGGGGCGAAAGACTGCATCCTTGTTCTACACCCTTTTAATCCCAGCATTTTCTTCTCGGTCTTACACTCTTATTGCTCGCTCTTCGTTCTCGTACATTATACTCGTCTTTCCCCGTAACGTACCACTGTTCTCCTGAGAATTTCTAACATCTTGCACCATTTAACATTGTCCAACGTTTTCTCCAGGCCCCTTATTCTTCTTTAGCCGTGCTTGAATTCGCAACGACAGGACTGCCTGTATGGCGCCTTTATGTTTCCTAAAGGCAGACCGATAGCTATCTAACAGATGCTTAACTTCCTTTCTTTTTTCTGTATATTATTCTTGTCAGAAACTTGGACGTACGATCTCGTAAGGTGACTGTGCGCTAGTCCTCGCACATATCTGCTCTAGCTATCTTCGGAACTGAATGCTTGAAATTTTTCCCAGAGTATGATGTTAAGTCGCTAGTCTCACAGTTTCTACACACCAGCTTGAGTAGTTTTTCTGGTTGCCACTTCCCACAATTCAGATTCAGTGTTATTTATCCGTTCTGTCTTATTTAATTTCAGGTCTCCCGAAGTTTTTTAAGCCCTGAGTCTAATACTGGATCCCATTTAGACTCTAATTTCTTCTTCTGTCAGGTCAGCAGTCAATTCCTTCCCCTCATAGAGGCCGTTAGTCAACTCTTTCCACGCCACCATGTACCGATGCGCGGTACAAAATATTAAATCGTGCGATAAGACGGACACAAAACAACGTAACAAAGTAAAAAAATAAATAAAGAAATGAAAAAAATAAAAAAAGCTCTAAAAATGCGCGTGCAGTTAGCTACCATAACGGTAATTAATAATGAAACTAAATAATAATGGTACAAACAGACTCTATAAGATAACTGTATAGAATTTTTGTGGTAATTAATAGTTCTTTTACTCGCTGGTGCAAGAAACCAAAAAGACCAGGGTTGTTACTCATTCTCTGTTCTAGCCTCGAAGCTAACGCTCGCTACAGCGGCCATTTCGCATTGTAAGTTGTAAATTTTAAATAATATATGGTAATTTATGCTGATTGTGCATTTTTATTTTATGTGCATAGTGACTTTTATGCAGAACTTAAGATATTATTTGTAAGCTTTTCAGTACCCGGGATAAACAACAAGAACGGTCGAACAAGCGACCATTCTTGGCAGACATCTTGCGTAAGAATAATTTCATTGCGTTCCTTCATCAACGGACGCTTTAGAAGGCCTCCACCATACTTATTAAGGAAAGGAAAGTGAACATATTAATTTATGTCGTATTAAGGTAAAAACTAAGAACATTCAGTTCGGTGCAGACATTGGCCGCTTCTCGGCGAAACAAAGATTATTAAGTTTAAAATAGTAAAATACTTTCTTTAATTCAAAGGTTTCTTTTAATTAAAATATCGCTACAGTAAAGATATCCTGCAGCAGTATTTTAATGTTATAACAAGGAATACAATCCTAGATTATGTTCAAGTCTTTTTCCTTTATTTTTCTTTTTTGTCAGTATGATCTCGCCACTTAGACATCAGTTTTAACTAATTCTAAAAGCGCCTCGTGCACTCCTACATTAACAAGGCGGTTAGTTGCGCGCTGTTAAATAACACTGGGCAATAAAAAAATAATTTTTGAATGTTTCGAGCACTTCATGAGGAAATTCCTACTAATTTTGGGTTGATAAAAACAAATATCCCAATGAAATTTTTTTATTATCTCTAGTTTCTACGATATGCGCAAGGTGGAAGTATTACATATTAACGGATTGAGAGAAAAGGATACATTTTAATTACATACATGCTAACAACAATGAAAGTGCATTTGATTTTTTAAACTGATAATTACATGCTAAGAGTTCGAAATTGCTAAAAAAGTACTTCGCAGATGGTCGTGTCTGAATAGAATCATGTGGTGGCCTATTGACTTCGTTGTCTTCTAGCTTGCCTCTTGTAATGGAGTTCCGCAGAATCCCTACACAAAGATCAACAATAATCCGCAAGCACTAATTCATTCCAAAGGCCCTGATATCTTGGTTCCATAACAGAAATGACCTGATGGAATCTCTCACCATGTTCATCACAAACAGCTCCACAACTAGGAGGGAAAAAGTCTTGGTGGGAGTGGAGGAAATGGATTTTAAGGGACATGTTGCATCCAAGGTTACGGTTTTTTTGCAGGAGCACTGTCACGAAATGCTTGTAGTTGTCATCTCTTTTGTTGCCTAAAAATCCGTGAACAACATCCTTGAAGGCTTTCAAAGCTTCTTTTTCATTCCTCTCCAAAACTTGGTCAAATGCAGGATCCTTTACAAGTTCTCTTACTTGTGGTCCGACAAAAATGCCTTACTTAACTTTTGCATCACTTAATTTCAAAACTTTCTCTCTTATGTACTTAAAGACCCGTCCTTCTCAGTTCATAGCTTTGACAAAGTTTTTCAACAAACCCAGCTTGATATGCAAGGGTGGAAGAAGAACTTCTTTTGGGTCCACAAGAGGCTTGGCAACGACATTTCTCTCGCTAGGGTGAAGATTTCTTGCAGGCCAGTCTTCTTTAATATAATGCAATTTCCTATCTCTACCGTCCCACGCACATAAGAAGCAGCAATGCTTTGTGTACCCCAGTTGCATTCCTAAGAGTATGGCAATGACTTTTAGATCACCACGAATTTTCCATTTGTGTTCATGATATTTAATTGAGTCCAAGAGAGCTGTCATATCTGCATATGTCTCCATCATGTGAACAGCATGAACAACAGGAATAGATGAAAGAAGGTTCCCGTTGTGAAGTAACACAGCTTTCAAACAAAGCTTGGAGTTTATGAGTAGCCTACATTCAATTGGATCATGGTTCAAATTCAAAGATTTCATTAAGCCATTAATGTCGCAGCAAACAACAAGATTATTTTTCTTCTCAAAAAAGGGAATCAGTTCCATTTGACGTTTTCTGTTCTGTGAGATTCTCACATCACTTTGGAGAAGATTCCATTGTTGTACTCGAGACCCTAGAATTTCTACATTCTCCTTTGGCAGGCCAAGGTCTATAATGAGATCACTCAATTCCACTTGACTCAGTCTGTGCGGTTTATCATCTTTTCCCTCAAAATCAGGGTCGTGGGATGTGGAAGGCTTGTTTGATTCTTCTTGCTCCACACTGTCTTCATTTTTTACTCCAAACAAACAATTTTCGGGTGCAGTAGGGACTGGTAAACTACAGGGTGTCCAGAAAAGGACTCCCTGATATCAGAATTAAATAACTCGAAAACAAAGATCGATAGAGGAATGCAGTAAACGGTATGTTTATTGTGAAAGCTGTAAGAAGTTTATACAGCAGTTTGAAATAATTGTTACAAAAGCTGCTAACAGATGGCGCTGTACGCTGTACGGCTCATAAGTGAAATAATCGTATGAAAACAATCTTTGCAAACAATCACATCACAATATTTTCAAAATGCTCACCATTGTCACTACAGAGGTGGCGCAAATGAAGAATGAAATTCACCATCACATTTCGCAGTGTCTCAACCGAAATGAATTCACATGCCACAGAGATCGTCGATTCAAGCTCGTCCGGAGTGGCTGGATGCTTCGTGTAGACCATGTCTTTCACTGTGCTCCACGAAAAAAAGCCACAGGGAGTCAAATCCGGCGAATATGGAGGCCAATTCACGCCTGCACCAGTGAATTTGGGATATTCCAAAGCAATGACTCGATTCCCGAAGTATTCCTCAAGAAAGCGAAACACTTGTTCGGTCCGATGTGGTCGGGTTCCATCTTGCATAAACCATTCAGTACCTGGTCGATCCTCTAACGCTTGCTGTGTGGCGACAAATTGTTCCAAAATTGCAACGTAACGTGCACCAGTGACCATTTCTCGAATGAAAAAAAGGCCAATAATGCCTCTGCTGCATACTGCAGCCCACACTTTAGGAGAATACGTGGGTTTCGCTTCACACCAATATGGCTTTTCGGAACCCCAAAATCGCCAGTTCTGCTTATCCACTTATCCATTCAGGTGGAAGTGTGCTTCATCTGTAAACCAGATGCAGCCAACATCAAATCAATCACTATCAATAATTGTGAGCATCTGATTAGCAAAGGCAACCCTTTGTTGCACACATCGTACGGGTATGGCCTGGTGCGTCTGAATTTTGAACGGAAACATGTGTAGGCTCTATCTCAGTATTTTCTGCGTGCTGGAACGCTTCAAGCCAGTCTCAGATGCAATTCTACGGACGGATGACATTGGATTTCGCTGAATAATTCCAGAAACTGTGGCGATATTTTCAGGCATAACTGCGGTTTGCCTGCGGCCAACATGCCCCACTAGATCATCAGTTACGCTGGCTGTTCGTTGAGATTTTGCGAAGAGCGTACGAATGGTTTTCGCATCGGATCCTTTTCGAACATTAAACCGTGCTTGAAAACTTCGCCTTGTTGCCGTAGGACTCTCTTCTAACCTGTGGTACTCTAGCACCAGAAAAACGCGTTGTTCTATGGAGTACATGGTTTTAATCTCTTCCTTCGGTACGGTAACCTCCTTTCACGTTTCTATTTATACTAGGCATTACGTATGGAGCTTACAGCGCCATCTGTTAGCAGCTTTTGTAACTATTATTTCAAACTGCTGTATAAACTTCTTACAGCTTTCACAATAAACATACCGTTTACTGCATTCCTCTATCGATCTTTGTTTTCGAGATATTTAAGTTTGAAATGAGGGAGTCCTTTTCTGGACACCCTGTATCTGAATGTGGAATGGGTCGAATAGCAGATGGAAGATTCGGGTACTGAGCTGTTCTTCTTTTCTTCATAGACAATCTCGCCTTTATAGGTGGAATCAGGCAGAAATTGCAGTCATCTGTATGGTTTGTAGACTCCCGCCAAATCATCGGCACAGTGAAAGCTATAGATCGTTTCTTGTTTTTCAGTCATTCTCGCAGTGTAACTTAACATGCGTTGCAACACTATGTGGAGCCCAAGACTTAATCCTGGTCCCCTACTTTCATACCGAAATAATTCTGATAGGCAGTCTTTACAAGAGGCGTCAGATTGCGCTTCTGTGAGGAAAATGTTATTTCACCACAAATATAACAAAAGTTATTCATCATATTCACACATTTTCGTGGCATTTTTACAAATTTTACACTAAAAAAGCACTCGCAAACCAGAAATTGGGCATTAATTTGAATAGAAACTACATGTAATTCACAGTCACAGCAACAGTATCTATGTTTATGACTTACAAACAGCTTAAGAGCATTTGTGTTTCGTTATTTGACAGGTGTGCCAACTCCCAAAAAAATTCCAACAAATGTAAAATCTTCACTCTAAAAAATGAAATGTCACTTTATCTTCAAAACAAGAGCTAATCTGTCATTTATATGGTCATTTTTGAACTCAGCAGATGGAAATACATGTAAATTAACTATTTTTAAGACCGAAACATTTTCATTGTTGCCCAGTGTAATTAGAGCTCAGAGAACTATTTTACGAAAGTATAGATTCCGGTCCCCCATATTATCACGATTCTTTCTTGTGTCCACTCCGCCACATTGCTCTATTCAAGCTCTTGCCGGGCGTAAAAATCAGTAAAGTTAGGCGCTAAGATCTTCTTACACTCTTTTCGTCACATTCTTTGTGTACACCGTAAAGTATACTTAAGACGGTGTCCGGAACTGAGAGGTAACGGTACAAATGGCGCCCAACGTGGCGCTCGACTAAATAGATATTGCTGTTCGTTATTCAACTTACAAGTCAGAAATATTGCTGTAGTGAGTACAATATTACTGAAAAATTAATAGTACCGAATTATGTTTATGTATGTATAATAACAATTTTGTACAGTTTGTAATGCTGTACATGTCTTGTTCCATGTACCTATAACAACTACAATCCATTACTGAGCGCGGAAAATAAATAATCCGGGCTGCTGGACTGGGACAGACTGCTGCTGTCATAAGATTATTGTACAAAATAGACTTCGAAATATTGATGTCGAGTGACGAGTAACAGAGATTGCTTACCAAGGTATGGATACGACTGCATGACCTCCCAAGTTTAATATTAGAATCATTAGGTAACTCGGGGCCATGCAGAGAGCTTACTGATTAAATAAAGTGTGACACTCGGTACTTTGATAAGTGCAACCGGCTACATTAGTTTTACAAATGTGTTTGTCTGATTGCAGTGTTAAAGTGCAAGTGTGGCCACATTCTTTCAATTGGCGTAGATATTTTGTGTGATAAGCCACACAAATAGCTGTGTGGCTGCAGATCGTTTAAAAGTTGCATACATGAGTAATTTCAATTTTTCTTGCCAAGGAGCTACAAGTGAGTTTCTCAGTGTGAGTTGCCGGTCGCGGTGGCCGAGCGGTTCTAATCACTACAGACTGGAACCGCGCGACCGCTACGGTCGCACGTTCGAATCCTGCCTCGGGCATGGATGTGTGTAATGTCCTTAGGTTAGTTAGGTTTAAGTAGTTCTAGGGGACTGATGACCTCAGAAGTTAAGTCCTATAGTGCTCAGAGCCATTTTTCAGTGTGAGTTGGTTAGGACAGAGTGTATTATTGTATGTACCGTGTATTTGTTTGTGTTGGACTAAGTGGTGTATTTTTCTGTTTTTTGGCGATAACAGTGTTAATACAAGTTTTGCTAAGACACGCAAAGAGAGAAAACTAGGCATGGACGACACAACAGAGAACGATGACGACTCTGTTTCAGAAATCCACAATTTGGAAACTGAACAGAGCAATTTAGAGGAAATATTGCCTGCTGCTAGCTGTCAACAGCTGGAACAATAGACTGGCGTCAGCTCAGCTGACGACGCAAACAAAACAACATTTGTAGACACAGCTGATGTGCTGCCTCAGCCAGCACCGACGAACGATTTTCTGGCCGTGTTGCTGGCAAACCTCGGGTTGAGAGAACAGGAAAGGGAGAAACGCGAAAAAGAGGAACGTTTAGAAAGAGAGAAACGCGAGAAAGAGGAGCATCTCGAAAGAGAAAAGGCTCTAATGGCTCAAGTGAAGAGTATATTAGAAATAGAGCGTGCGGAAAATGAACAATCGATAATGAATCAAGTTAATGCTATAGTAACAGCAGATCGCTTAGAAAGAGAGGAAAGAGAAAAAGAAGAACGCTTAAAGAGGGAGGAAAGAGAAAAAGCAGAACGCTAGGAAAGGGAAAGGAAAGAAGTGGAACGTGATGAGCGTTTAGTCGGTAGACTAACCAGATTTTAGGTGAACGAGATGTAGTAGTACGTCTTCAGGGACATTTAGATGGTCTGCGGGAAGAAGTTTCCGGATTGCTAATACAAAGCAAAGGTGTTCCACCAACTTAAACTTGACAAGAAGGTAACCGAATTCGACAGGGGGCAACAAGCACTGGAGGGTCAGGTAAAAAAGCTAGCTAAAAATCTAGGTCAAATAGCTGACACTGTAGAAACAAAAATAGAAAAAGAAGTAACGAATGCGCTGCAGAGATTAAATATAGGTGTTGAGTGCGAGAGTCAGGACTCGAACGCGCACTTAAACTCTGAACTAAGTGAGATGCAGCAGCGCACTTCCACTTTATAAAGGGAAAGTGGTCGAAGGGAACAAATAGCCCTTCACACATTAGTATCCGGTAAGGAAACGTGCCTGTGAATACGTCAAAGGGTGAGCAGTTGGCTTGCAATAATGGTTCAAATGGCTCTGAGCACTATGGGACTTAACTTCTGACGTCATCAGTCCCCTGGAACTTAGAACAACTTACACCTAACCAACCTAAGGACATCACACACATCCATGGCTGAGGCAGGATTCGAGCCTGCGACCGTAGCGGTCGCGCGGTTCCGCTTGCAATAATGCCAAGCAGTATAGCCCGTGCAGTTATGGGAGTATTGTTGGTGCGACAGATGTGGGTGTAGTGTCAGCTGTCACACAGGTGAAACATGAGGAGTCGCTTATTAAGCACAGGCAGTTCCAAATGTTCACTGACGAATGAGAGTCAATCCACCCAGCAATATTTATCAAGGTTTTTAGAAATGTTTTACCTCTTTCGTGGGCAGAGAAACAGAAAATACAATTCGTGATTTCTTTTAAAAACGGAGATGCAACTCTCTGGGCAATTGAGGCTGCAGAGAACTGTCAGGCATACTCAGGCTTTGAGAAGATGTTTTTAGCTCACTTCTGGTCGTCATGTGCACAAGAACGACTCAGAAAACAGGTGTATAACCCCGAGCTGTTCAATCCCCGGCGATGGCGATGCAATCTTCGAAAATACTTCGAAAGATATTTAAATAAGTCAAGATACTGGGACGAACTCACGCGTCCGAGAGATGTATTGCGTATATAAAGGGCAAGTTACCAATTTCAATCAAGGAAAAGCTTGTTCATGCGCCTGATACGGACCTCGAACAATTTAGGGCCATAGGTTTATTAGATTTAATACAAGAAGACGCCAGGCAAAACGAATTGGCAATGGTGGGCCAGGATCGACCAGTAGTAACAATAAGCAAAGAAATCCGAATGGAAACAGTCCCAGAAAAGGTGGAAAGAATAGAGAAAGTGATTACCACGGCGACCACAGTGGCAACAAACAAAATAGTCACCGTGGTTCGGCTGGCTACCAATACAATGGAAGTAGAAACCGCTCCTCCAATGAAAACGAAAACGGAAATTTTAATAGGAAACTGAGGAACGAAGGAAGTTTTAACATTTCCTTCGCTAGCAAAAATATGCGAACTGCAAATGAGCAGTGGCACAAATCTGGCCCTGCAAATTGGCAGATACGGCAGGCTTCCAACGACCGGAACGTACCAGTGTTTTGGAGTGCCGCTGCCACCTACGCAGCATCATTGGACACCACAAACGCCATCTGTCTCAAAACAGCGACAACAGAAACAAAATAAAACAGTACGCATTGTGCAAGTCGTTGAAGAGCCGTAACCCGGGTGTTCGGGGGCGTTAAACTCCAACCGACCTATGTAAGCCTTCCACATATTGTCGGTATGGCACAGGGAGAAGGCAGGCAAAGCGTGCAAGCATTCATGATGAGATATAGTCAAGGTAAAAATACTCCAGGAGGAATAAATTGCTGAACCGAGACAGACACAGCAACAAAAGGTTGAGTTAGTACAAGCTGCTTTTAAGGCACAGATAAACGGAATACCCGTTACTGTCATTATTGATACAGGAGCAAATGCTTCAGTTATGGATTACGAATTTTATAAATGCGTAGACCAGGTTAAGAGACTGCCAATCTTACCAGTGCAAAACTGTACAATCGTTGGGGCCATACGTGGCCGAGTGCGGATCATTAAAAATCAGGTACAGGCCGTCATAGACTAGAAAAGGAAGCGATGAAATGCTCATTCTTGGTCGTTAGGAACTTAGCGGTATTTTGTTGCCTGGGTTTTCACAATTTGCGTGAGAGGAACGCAATGATAGACCTCTCTTGTGCGACATGCACCTTGAAAAACCTCAATAAGGTTATTGAACTAGCACTGATAAAGACTGCTGCCACATACAACAGTTCCTGTAGGCAGGTTCAGGTACATGTAGAAAATGACTGCTACAGGGGGACTTACAATGAGATAGTCCATGATACCGAATCTGAAACAAAAGAAATAAGACAAGGTATTGAAGTAAAGCTGTCGGAATCGAGTAACCAAAAGAATGAAATGACTCACCTGTTAAACAAGTAGAGCCAGTTATTCTCCGAGAAACCTGGTATAATAAGTGAATACACTTATGACATGCAAATTAAATCACATGATACGTTTCGCCGCGCCACGTACTCCGTGCCATGGGCTAAAAAGCAAGTCGTGGCTAAAGAGATTCAACAAATGCTTAAATGGCAAATAACAGAACATTCATTGTCGCCATATAGCAGCCCTCTGCTCGCAGTCGCGAAAGCAGATGGAAGTATGTGGTTAGTGCTGGATGCCCGAGACGGTAACAAAATCTTCATGCCTGTAAGAACCCGACCTCAAATGAAGATCACGAAACAAAAGTAGTTACAGTAGTGTAAGGTTATTTCATTAATTTTATGTTCATTCTTGTATTTTTCTTGTGTGTCTGTATTGTAAATATGTGTATGAATGTTTATGTATATTTATGTGTCTGTTTATGAAAGCAGGAAGTGAATTACTAATCAGGACAGTGTGCTTAGTGTAAATTTCATAAAATCACAATGTGAGTAAGGAAATGTAGGCAATTTTCATGGTCCATAGGTGCCCCTATAAATCATAGACTAATTTCAAAGAACTTTAGAATAAGCATAATGACAAAATTGTCAAACATAAGTATCACGGTGGAAGGTATAAACCCTTCAAACGTTAGATACTTGGGAGTAACGTGCTTGGATCCTGTTATCAGAAAGCAAAGTAAACACTAGAGAATGAATCAGTGTTCAGAGCAAATATGATGGTTAAATACACTGAACTGACCAATTGGTCGAACTTTTTGCGTAAGGGGACACTGGCTACATGAATCCTACCTAAATATAAAAGTCTTTTACTGTAAAATATGTAAAATGAATGCTACATAACGTATAAATGAAAGAGTTTTTAATGGACTCTTCACACGTACAACGTACAAACTGTGTGCGAAAAGTGCACTTTAAGTGTCGAATAATGTGGACGTTAAAGCAGCGATAGTAAAAGGTCAAAACTTTTTAACAAACAAAAGAAAAATTCACGAACTGTGTATGTGGAAAAAGTAGTGAGCAGAACCACAGCAAGGAACAACTACGATACACAGAAAAGACTGTAAATAGTACGTAAATTTATTGCCACAGTCCTTAGCGTGTGGAAATGTCTAAGAATTAATGCGAAGTTTCACGTACGAAATAGTTATTTGCAGTGTACAAAACTGTTTAAATATCACATGCATTAAAGTGTTTGATGTACGGTCAAACTGCGGAATCCGTATACGGCAGTGAGTAACGTGAAAACACGGAACACCTGGACGGTTAAAGTGACAGGTGGACCCACATACAATAGAAAATCCTAACGGAACACGACGACTGTAAGAACGCTCAAGGAAGTGGAAATACAGTGCGTGTGTGACGGGAGGTGTTGACAAGCGATGGGCTGTGCATTTTATTAACCAGTGGGACAGTATAAGGCTAATCCTAAATGTTGTAAAGTGCTGGGCCAGTGACATTCAAAACAAAGTACATAAACAATCAACAAGACAGTGACACGTGTGGCTAAAGAGTGATTGTGAACTAATTGAAACATCTTTTCAGCTTATATGCGCATATATCTTCATGATAAGAAAGCTGATGCGTGGTGGACATGTTTCTGCTTGCCTTGGGGTGGCGCGATGACAGAGCCGGCCTGCCGTCCAACAGCTGATCAGCGCGCGGTGGTCGGGACCCACTACTGCAACAACGATGCTCAGCTGGTTCGGCGCTCAACGACCGTCGGCAGGAGGCGAGTTCCTGATCGCTCAGCACCGAACAGCAAAGTCAACCGATTACAATTTCCTAAAAAACCATCTATCATACTGTAACCTAAATTATTGATATATTCTGCAGTATTGACTGCGAGAGACATGAATGAAAAGGTTTCTGTGCCGTGTACAGGGTGTTACAAAAAGGTACGGTCAAACTTTCAGGAAACATTCCTCACACACAAATAAAGAAAAGATGTTATGTGGACATGTGTCCGGAAACGCTTAATTTCCATGTTAGAGCTCATTTTTGTTTCGTTAGTATGTACTGTACTTCCTCGATTCACCGCCAGTTGGCCCAATTGAAGGAAGGTAATGTTGACTTCGGTGCTTGTGTTGACATGCGACTCATTGCTCTATAGATTTTCTGTGAACGTTTGGGCAGGCATTGTTGGTGATGTCTTGATTGGGCCCCATGTTCTTCCATCTACGCTCAATGGAGCACGTTATCATGATTTCATACGGGATACTCTACCTGTGTTGCTAGAACATGTGCCTTTACAAGTATGACACAACATGTGGTTCATGCACGATGGAGCTCCTGCACATTTCAGTCGAAGTATTCGTACGCTTCTCAACAACAGATTCGGTGACCGATGGACTGGTAGAGGCGGACCAATTCCATGGCCTCCATGCTCTCCTGACCTCAACCCTCTTGACTTTCATTTATGGGGGCATTTGAAAGCTCTTGTCCCGGTACCAAATGTAGAGACTCTTCGTGCTCGTATTGTGGACGGCTGTGATACAATACGCCATGAAACCGCGTAGAAAGGGAAAATGTTCTTTGTAACAAAATGAATGTAAATTACCAACCATTGTAAACTGTATATATATACGCATATGTGTAAAAAGCAAAATAGACGTAAAGTGGTATGTGTCTAAAAAGCAGAAGAGTGAGAAGTAACATGTGTTATTATAAAAATGGTATGACTATTCGCAAACCACAAGTGTTTTTTGGCCCATCCGTACCAGAGGGCCCTTGTACCGATACGCGGTGCAATATATTAAATCGTGCGGCGACAAGTCGGACACAAAACAAAGTAAAATAAAAATTGTAAAAAAAAAAAACCTCTGAAAATGCGGGTGCAATTAGCTGTCATAACAGTAATTTATAAGGAAATGAAATAATAATGGTACTATAAGATAACTGTATACAATCTTTGTGGTAATTAATTGTTCTTTAATCGCTGGCTCAAGAAACCACAGAGACCAGATTTATTACTAAGACGGCTATTTCGCATTGTAAGTTGTAAATTTTAAATAATATATGGTAATTTATGCTGATTGTGCATTTTTATTTCATGTGCATAGTGACGTTCATGTAGAAGTAAAAATATTACAATATTTGTAAGGTTTTCAGCATGCGGGGTAAATAACTAAGCCACAAACTTGCGCGATACAATTACACCGCTGCTCTAATAATTTGGCGACATTTGCCGTTAACGGAGGTTATTTTCACTTTTCGACCTTCATATACATAGTGCAAATGAGAACAAGTTCATGCCCCCGTCGGAGGTTCGAGTCCTCCCTCGGGCATGGCTGTGTGTGGGTTGTCCTTAATGTGAGTTAGTTTAAGTTAGATTAAGCAGTATGAAAGCCTAGGGACCGATGACCTTAGCAGTTTGGTCCCATAGGAACTTAGCACAAATTTCCAACAACTTCATGAACAAGTTGGCTTATTGCTGCGTCAATAGAACACGGACGTACCGGCTTCAAATGCACAGGTCGATATACGGACTGTCCTAAGTAGTGTGTTTCCTTATTTTTTTTATAGAACAGGGCCTCGTGAATAACGGTTTGCATCTGTGTGGGCTTGTTGCTCGTGCTCCACACATGCTCCCTGTATGTTGTACCATCACATCACTAAAGTTAATGTATAGTTCGGCAGCTATAGCCGTTAAAAATTATTTGCGTGTGTCAGAATAGTTTCCACATTTTCCGCTACAATTAAGCGGAAAACAAATTTCAATATATTTACTCGTGCAGGATATACCTGGGATGGCCTGTCTTAATCGTCTCACTCTGTATGCAGAAAATCACACAGGCACAGTAGTAGTTTTACGACCTGTAAAAAAGTAAACGAAAAGAAACTAAAGTTTTGTATGTGGAACTGTAATTCAGCATCTTTCTTGAAGTTAGAGTACTGAGTACTCTACTAGTGGAAAATATATTGACATCAGAGACTCCGCAACTGTTCAGATTTATTAAGATGCTTGTTATAACAGTTTCAGTTGCAAATAGTCACACTTACTAACTAATTTCCATCACATGTAATGACCGTCATCGCATTTCACAAATCACGGTTTGTAAGAAGTCAAACTTCCATGAAAAGGGCATAACCAAAGCTGTAAAATAAAGATAACATTCTAAAATGTTAAATGCCATGGAATGTTGTTACAAGCGTAGTACTGAGCTTTTCAGGGAATTTAGACTTCTCATAACTCGTGATTAATCATACCCGAAGATAATCATTGTATGTTGTCGAAAATGGTTATCAAGGGTAGCTATTTGCAACTGAAACTGTTACATAAAATATTGTGATTGGTATTCCATGAGGTTTCGGGAATGTATCTGGATGACATGTACATCTTGTCACGATACTTTGGCTGTCAAACATTCAGTCATCTTCAGATAAGTCTTTTACACTGTGTTAACCACTGTACTGAAAATTTCTGAATAGCTGTCATTCGAAATATCGTGACGAGATATCGACATCATCCGGTTGCAATCCCGAAAGCTGATGGAAGACTTAAATACGACCTTACAGATTCTTCCAGATATCTGATGTGATTACTGGCAGCTCAGAATACAATCTTAAATCCTCATCAATTCGGCGTCCACTGCTGGGAGCAGCTGTACATAGACTCGATCCAGAAATTTCCCTTTTTCCCACGTTGTTTATCTGTTTAGGGGCCTATTATCGTGAGGTTATGCTCTGCATGCCATCCGTAGAACTTGTGTATTTGTTCCTTCTGATTCTGAAAACAATTTAGGTTCACACGCGTGCTAGGCTAGAACTCACAGACAACATGGAACAGTGAGTGATGACCCCATCGTAGATACACGGCGCACTGCACACTATAGCTCACATGATGGAAAGGGGAATGCGTTTGCCTACAGCCGCGCCGCTTCTCTTGTTTGCGCAGCGTGACCCGTGTTTGCTGTTTTCGATACACAGTGCCTGCTACGGTATCTCAGTCGAATGGCTTCGAATGAAGTTCTTAAGGGGAGCGGTATACGCAGTGCATGTTGCGGTGGAATGTATTAACAATAAGATGACAAAGGAAAGAACGTGAAACTTTCCAACATTATTCTACTATTGTAACTGAATGAAAGTGGTGCATCTACTACATTTTACTTGGAAACCGTATAACTTTTAGATTGATTACAGAGACTGATATACAATTGCCTTAGCTACTGTAGTTTTGAATGCAATATAAAATGGTTCAAATGGCTCTGAGCACTATGGGACTTAACATCTGAGATCATCAGTCCCGTAGACTTAGAACTAGTTAAACCTAACGAACCTAAGGACATCACACACATCCATGCTCGAAGCACGATTCGAACCTACGACCGTAGCAGCAGCACGGTTCTGGACTGAAGCGCCTAGAACAGCTCGGCCACAACGGCCGGCGAATGAATATAACTGCGTAACTTATATGCGTGATACCAATTAATGTAAACAGCATCTGACCATATGTAAATGTTATTGAATGTAAATAATGGTTATCAGTAATGCTCGAATGGCTTTGTCATGGGACAACCACAAACAGTGGCTAACTATTACGTATTCAAAATGTGCTGTATTAGAAAAACTCATCTACTGAATTTATGTATAATTTTGCCATTGAATACTGATACAGATTTTCTCAAAAACTTCGTTTAGGCCCTACCATTTATTCTTACTTTTGAATGGATAAGATGGTTCTACTCTGTCTCCACACTCCAAGAATGACTGGTGCTGAACTACCTCTTTCTGAAATAAACTGCCTTATATCACTCTGCTTTTATAGTTTAAACTTTGCTCTATGATTAATTGTCCACGCAATAGCGCAAGGCGTGACAGCGCAGGTTTCACTAAATCTGTATTTCGTTTAATGTGTGAGGATTCGTTCATGAAATGTTTACAAATAACCAAAGGAAAGTATTCTGCAATCATACTAAATCTATTTAATGAGACAGAAAAGAAACTCGATCTAGCTTGAACAATAACTTTTCTCACAGCTGTCGTATACAATCATAATTATTTTACACAGAATATTTGAATTACAAAAAATTAATATTTCCTTTTAAATGAAATACATTTAACTAACAATTGTTGGACGGAATTAGTATATTAGTATACTGAACACGTGACTGATAGTTTACTCTGGATACCCAACACAAAATTACTATTATTAAACACAGTGAAATCTCTACACTACAGTAATTACTCTACTAGTGTTTACTGTACAATAAACTCTATGGAAATGATATTTTTCCCAAGTTGATGCCTCCCTATAAAATGATTCCAAATTATTCTTTATTCTTAATGTTCAGTTACACACCAGAGAACGTCTCAAGTAAAGTTCCATTCTCTGTGTGGCACCTCCGCCATCCAACTCCTCACTCTATCAAGTCGCAACACACTCTCCCCTCTCAGGCCGACAACTGCTACCGGCTTCTTCCCTCACCAGAGCTCTACTCAATAACGCTACAACCATTGATAGCCACAGAATACGCTGTGTTCAGACATGGAAAGACTGTCATAGTATTATACATTCCAAATAAACTGTCAAAATGGACCAAACAAACTGACAGTTCACATGATATGAACATATTCCATAGCCATATCTCCTAATATTTGACCTTTAAAACGCAGTAAACTACATAGAAACGAATACGCTATCACTGACAAATAAAAATTTGAAAAAAGAAAATTACTCTGAAATGAACGTGAAATGCATTTCCCATGACTACACACTAAAAGTGCTATTCTCTCTCTGTTAGGGAAACACATACCTTTCTTATACAATGACGTTTAATAGCACGTCTTTTCCTGAGGGCGCGGTTAGGGATGCTGATATTAAGGGGAGGTGCCAATTATAAATTTAAAAGTCACAAGTTTGTTGTAATGATTTTCATAAGATGTTGTAAAGCCACAAAATTACTTCGCAGTGGGAAGTGGCAGTAAAAAAACTTGAGTATGACAACACTCATCATAAGGCTGCGATACAAGCACTGCAGAGAACGCAACACGCGAAATAGACGTCATTTCTCAGCAATAATAGCCATGGGACTGGGATTCACTTCTTGTTGTAGCCAGACGCAACCAATAACTTATTCTGGCACATCCTTGATCTACATCTGCATCTGCATGCATGTGATGCAAACCACTTTGAGTGCATTGCGGAAGTTACTTAGCATTGCACCACATTTCGAGGTATCTCTTCATTCTAACAGTGTAACGAAACGCGCGAAGAATGATTGCTTAAGTGCGTCTATCCGTGCTGTAATTAGTCCTTGTACTCACGTGCCCTTTAGGGGCTGCACGTTCCAGGCTGAGGCAATTATACAATAAACCTGGTACGTAGGCTTCTGCAGAATATCTGGCGTCTGTCCTCAGGCATCAGCCATTTCAGGGTGATGCTCTCCTGTGAGTGAAACAAACTTGTGACCATTAGTGGCGCCATTGCTTGTATCCGTTCAGTAACCCTGTTAGTCCAGTTTGGTATGCGCTCAACACACGTCAGCAACATTGTAAGACGTGACTCGCAAGTCATTTGTAAACAGTCTTTGCAGACTGATTGTATTTTTCCGGTCATCATCATCATCAGTTATCTGCTATATTAGCAGGTCGTTTGGCTCTCCGTTTTCTGCGATCCATTGCTTCCTTCTTAAGGCTGCTGTATGTTGTACCGCCATCATGTCATCCAGTATCTGGAATCTCTTCCTTCCTCGCTTCCTTTTCCCTTCTACATAACCTTATAAAACTGTTTTTATCAGTCCGTCATTCTTTCTTAATATATGCCCAATCCAATTTCTTTTTCTTCTCTTTATTACATCTAGTAACTGTCTTTTCTCTCCCACTCTTCTCAGTACCTCTTCATTTTTTACTCTGTCCATCCAACTCATTCTTTTCATCTTCCGCCATGTCCAGATCTTAGAAGCCTCCAGCCTTTCTCTGTCTTTTTTCCTCATAGTCCATGTTTCAGCGCCATATAGAAGAACACTCCATACAAGACATTTTATGAGTCTCTTTCTGAGTTCTCTGTCCAGACCGCTGCAGAAGATTCTCCTTTTCTTATAAAACGCCTCTTTTGCCATTGCTATCCTTGTTTTGATTTCTGTGGTGCACTTCCAGTCGGTGTCTATCCTGGTTTTTTGTCCGGTAACCTGCCCATGAACCGAAGTCCTGCACGTGCTTTACCTACGATTGTGCCAATGTAAGCTTAACAGTCCCTACCACCATGAATTTTCACAGGCCGGTATTTCTATGATTTGGTTGATTTCGTTCGTGACTCATTGATATTGTCGTAATCGCTTCGTGAATGACAGTGCACAGTAGCAATACGTTCCAAAAAGCCGTGTGCAGAAATGCGATGTTTCAGAGAGACGTTTATCCACTTCTACTGATCACGAAAATATGGGTTCAAATGTTTTGGATAGCCCTTGACCTAGCGACCATTTGCATACACATCGGAAGAATGGGCGTACTGTAGCTATCTTACAGTGCAGAGTCAAAATTTAAACCTTACACACTACCTCGAACTCGGGCAAATCGAGCAAATCGGTTGGTTCTTTTGCATTACGTGTGGTATATGGTAAACCTTTGACGGCTTACAAAAGCAGCATTTGTTCATGGGCTGATCCTGAGAAAAGCTGTACAAACTATTATTTTTGGGTGCTATAAGTCCCAATTGTGCGGATAGCCACAGCTATAATTCCTCTTGATAGCAGTTTGCTGAAGTTTTTATCCTGTGTTTTGAAGATGATATTGTCGCGGAAATTCTACACTTTTTTCAATATCATTATACGTTACCGAGATCCAGAGGTTCAAAGTTACCGTACTCAAGGAAAATACCACAAAAACCTCTTTTGCCAATTTTGCTAAGTGGACCGAAATTATCTAAGTAACTAACCGTTGCTAATAGCTCAAATTTTTCTGTAAATTGATTACAGTTCATCTAGAAATAATTTTCCAGTTTTGGAACATCTGTATCCGTTATCAAGAAACTTGCGAGAAACCACGACTTTTGTGTACCAGAGTTACCAATTGTGAGGAAGACCATTTCTATAATTTATATTCATGGCAAATCATAGCAGTTTTTACCATACGTTCTTAAGGTAATGTGTACGGAAACCTTGAAATTTATTCGCTGTCATTACCCTTACCCAAATCCACCGGTTCGTAGTTACCGTACTTAATACACGTAAAACGTGCACATAAGATGCGGTATGAGGAGTAAGTGTAGTTTCAACTGACGTAGTTAACACATGGGAAGTGTTCTGGGGTCACCGAATTATGTTTACTCAGCATTTCTTGCGAATAAAATTTTATGACTCACTGTTACTCAATAATCGGTTGAGGTATGGTGGAGACAGTCACAGTGGAAAAGAAAGAGAAAATGGGACAGTGTAAGTGAGAGAGGAGACATTTGCAGTGAGGTATATTGTATATCAATACGAGAAAAAGGAGACAATGGGAGAGGAACATATGTTGACCGTGGCAGTGAGTGGGTGATGCTGAATATGAAAGATTAGCCGCAAAGGGAGCCTGGGTAAAAGGTTTTAGAGTGTCGGGGGTTAAAAGAGCGCGAATATGATCTCGTACGAAAATTTTTGATGAGGAACGTGGAATGAGGATTGAGACAATTAGTTCTCTATTTTTCTGTCAGAGTATTTTAACGAGGAACATATCCGCCTTGTTTGTGCTCTGACAGGAAAATTTTTCCGCTGCTAGCATATTGCATTTTTCGCATTTTGTGAAATTCACTACTTAATCGTGTTTGTAAATTGAAGGGGATCACTGCTGTCGGCAGCAGCGGGACATTACGAGGAATCAGCGGCGACGAGCGAAAATGTATACATGACAGGGGTTCGAACGCGCGTCTCCTACTTCCTAGGCAGGTGCGTTAATCACTGCGCTATTCGGGACACAGCGTTACTTTAACTGTGCGGACTATCTCGGCACGCCTTACGGCCGATCCACATTCCCACCGCCGGCCGAAGTGGCCGTGCGGTTAAAGGCGCTGCAGTCGGGAACCGCAAGACCGCTGCGGTCGCAGGTTCGAATCCTGCCTCGGGCATTGATGTTTGTGATGTCCTTAGGTTAGTTAGGTTTAACTAGTTCTAGGTTCTAGGGGACTAATGACCTCAGCAGTTGAGTCCCATAGTGCTCAGAGCCATTTGAACCACATTCCCACCGAGCGCCACTTATCCGCAGTCCGTGTCCATTATACTCACTGTGCGATGCTCTGAGTTCGCACAGGAGATCGGAGCATTTGTGCATCCGCGCTGAAGAAAGTGGATCCAGTGCCCAGCTAAGCATACAAATTATATATGAATGCGTGGTGTCCATTCTTTCGGAAAGAACAGACACCACACGTTCATACATAATACGTTTCATTCGATCAGGAATCGTTGCGTTCAACGACTGTGAAATGATTACAACCAGGGATGAACCTAACAAAAGTTGTCTATCAATCTGTATTTTGTTGTAGATCTGCCTACATTTAAGCTACAGTATAGCCATCATGAGTGCTAAAAGGAATCAGAGAAATAGGAAACGGACACTAGAATTGATTACATGAGGCAGCATTAAGCAGTTATACAGATTAACATTAAATGTATTCGCCATTGGGAGTTAGAACTACCATCAGCTGTAGAACGGAATAACACAATGAAAATTTGTGCCGGACCAGGACTCGAACGCGGACTTCCTGCTTATCGCGAGTGGTCGCCTTACCATTTGGCCATCCATGCATGACTTACGGTCAGACCCAAACTTCATATGTCATTAACCAAGCGTCTATGACCTGTACTCGTACATCCATTATGTGTATTCCCGAACAGCTCAGGCGTTATATTTGAAAGTCGCTTGCCCGCTATCGGCAGATAAATACGATATTGCAGTGCCTGCATCATTCTGATTACGATGCAAAGTTCCTTTCGACATTCACGAATGATTACACCCTCTTCCACACTGTCCTTGAATACACTAATACCTCTGCCCTATGCTCGCCCCTAGTTTCCTCTTCTGCTCTCCACCCCTCTATCTCCTCTCCTCCCCTCTCTGCTCCTCTTCTCTCCTCAGACATAAACACTCCCATCATCACACACGTCATCACACTCATCCTCTGCTCCAAACGCAAGACCACCTCTGGTCACGACGATGTCACCTACCGCCATTTCAATGAATCCCCCCGCCCCCTTCCCCCCATCCTTCCTGGCTGCTCTTGCTACCCTGTACAACATCATCCTCTCCACTGGCTGACCTGTGGAAGACTTTCCGTGTCCTGCTGTTCCCTAAACCCAACCCCTCCCCCCTCTGAACCTCTTCCTGTCGTTCCATCTGCCTCACCTTCGTGTTCAGTAAGGTCTCTGAATCCATTTTCTCCCATCGTATTCATCACCACATTAACCAGCACTATGTCCTTCCCCTTACCAACTGTGGCTTCCAGCCCTCTTTCTCAGCTGACGACTAGCTCCTTAACCTTACCTATCTTCTTTCCCTCCAAATTAACCCCAGTCACTCCCTCAACCTCCAGAACGCCTATGACCTTGCCTGGCATCTCGGGGTCCTCTTGCACCTATGGTCTCCCCATCAATTTCGTCCATCTCGTTCCTTCCTTCCTCTCCCATCGTCCCTCCTATGCCAGCTCCTGTACTTTCTATCCCATGCTGGTGTGCCCCAAGGCTCCATCCTTTCCCCTGTCCTCTATCTCCTGTGTACTGCCGATATTCTCGAACCTCCCTGCCAGTTCACCTCCTTCACCGCCTTCCTGGCCCTTTATATTACCCTTCAACAGTCCCAACGTACCATTCAAATATCGACCAATGACTTCCTTGCACCAAACCTTCCAAGACCCAGGCAATCATCATAGGTTTTACCACCCACTCATTACAGCTTCACGATTTTTACTTCACCATTTATGGTCATCCTGTCCACCTCACCCTGAAATACCTTGGCCTCACCCTCGACCATCACCTCACCTGGACTCCCCATCTCCTTACAATCCAATACAAAGCTCAAAATAGACTCTTCCTCCTGAAATTCCTGTCTGGCCAGACATGGGGACTGCATCCTTCCATCATACTTGACATCTACAAATCCTTGATCCAAACCATCCTTTGTTACGCCAGTGTCGCTTGGATTCCTGCGACTCCCAGATTCTACAAAACCCTCCAATTCCTAGAACTCTGTGCACTCCGCCTCGCCTTCTGTATCCACCTTCCATCCCCGACACAAATCCTCTACGATGTCATCCCCTTCTCCTATCTCCTTCTTTTCCTTGAACACACCCACAAGCTGCACATCATCTGCAGACTTGATCCCCCACACTCCCTGGTGTCTTCCCTCCTCTCCAACCCCAGCCCATTGCTGTCTCTTTACTGTGTTGTCCTACCCTCTCAGCATTCCAAACCCTCCACATCATTTCCCAATGCAACGTCCAGCACCTACTCCTCCCAGATGATGAGCTTCACCCTGATCCCTACCCCTCCTACCAACTCTACCCTACCTTCCCCTCTAAGCCTCCCCTTTCCTTCCCCTGAGAGGTTTTCCTCCGTCCTACACCCCCTCCCTTTCCTTCTGTGTCTCTGGGCTCCCTCCTGCCTTGTCTTCCTTCTTAATCTCCTGCCCTGTGCGCCTTCTGCCTCTTGGTGCACCCGTTGACCATCTCTTTCCTCTTCCTCCCACTCTCTCCAGCCCTGTGCAGTGCACATTCCTCCCCTTTTTTCCCTCCTCACATGTCTCCCATCCCTCAGCAGGTCGCCACCAGTGGTTTTTATTCTTGGTGTGTGCTCCGTCGTTTATAGTGTTTTTTTTTTTTAAGTATCTCTGACTCTGTGTGTTTTTATATTGTGGCCAACTTTTAAGTTGTGTGTGACTCTAGTATATTTTAAGTGCCTCACAAATTGCCAGTTGTGTTTCTTGGAACTTCATGTTGACATTTTTAACTGTCCCCCAATGAATTTCTCCGTGTTAGTGTTTAACTTCCATTACCTCCAGTTACTGTGCTTTTAAATCCACCTTTTTCGCTCTTTTTATGTATGAGGTCCCCTTTTTATATTTTTCAGACCATGAATCAAGCAGAAGTAAGTTATTTTGATCAGCTATTGGCCACAATCAGTGCTCATATCATAGCTGTAGTTGTCTTACGCCCACATTCTCACTCTTGTTTGAAGTGACTTAAATGTTCCCTTCTGCCTTGCAGGATCACGCACACGAGAAACAATCGTAGGGGGCAGGGCACATGCAACGTCTCTTAGCACGATGAATAACTTTCCAACCAATTTAACATCCAGGTTACCAGTCGGCAGAATTGTATGGGAATGCGTAAAGGTGTTGATGTTAATTAATCTTGAAACAACTCTCTTGGTACCTCTACTTTCCAGAGGTCCTTTCATACCCACACATTTCCTCCTGAAATCCGGGTTGGTCGGCGTTGACGACAAATTCATTACTGAAAAATGGGATAAGTTTCGGACAGATTCCGCCGTTTGCTGTGCATCGTCAACTTGACGCTTTGTTTGAAATTTTGTTATCTTACGTCTTCCAGTTCCGTAACACAAGTTATGCAACTATCCACTGCTTTCCTTGAAATCATGTAATATATGTCACGCGCAGTTTGACGTGCATAACGTAGTAGCCACTATCACACACATCCTGTAGATTGTATCCAGATTCTAGAATCGCGCAAACACCTGTTTTTCTAACAAGTGCGCCTATCCTCCCTTGAACATCCGTAGCTCTTCTGATG
Source organism: Schistocerca americana (assembly GCF_021461395.2). NCBI lineage: Eukaryota > Metazoa > Arthropoda > Insecta > Orthoptera > Acrididae > Schistocerca > Schistocerca americana. Next base: position 375,162,426 of record NC_060124.1, on the reverse strand, counting down.
CACTGCCGGTCGCAGTGGCCGTGCGGTTAAAGGCGCTGCAGTCTGGAACCGCAAGACCGCTACGGTCGCAGGTTCAAATCCTGCCTCGGGCATGGATGTTTGTGATGTCCTTAGGTTAGTTAGGTTTAAGTAGTTCTAAGTTCTAGGGGACTAATGACCTCAGCAGTTGAGTCCCATAGTGCTCAGAGCCATCTGATGCACTACACGGTCATATAGCTGTGGTCTTATTCCAAATCCGTTCGTAAATGTCTTTTTGCTATGCTGCGGATCTTCCATGTACGTAGCTGTGTTTAGTACCAGCTGCTTGGACAACAATTTTCCTTTACTAAGTTTCGTTGGAGACGAAATTTGCGGTTCCCTGTCCAACAATAATGATGAACCAAGTGGATGAACACCTGTTTCAATATCAATTTCACTTCTTAAGCACGTACTGTCATCATTGTACTCTTCATGTACCTTATCCGCAAAGTCAGGAGTATACGACACCACACATTCCACTGAATCATTTTGCAGGAACGCTAATGTTTCATCTGCTGTTTCTTTCTCTCTCTACGAAATTCTTTGGGTTTCTTTTTGACGAAAGGTCCACTTCGGCAACCGTAGTTGTAGATCTAATACAATGTTTGCATTGTTTATCGCCGCCATTGCTCTGCTTTGTATCAACACCAGTAGCACTGTACCACTGTTGTGAGTTACTTGTCGACTAAGCAGTTCAACTACGCAAATATATAAGAAGAGTACCCAAATTAAGAAACACAGTATGCAGGAAAAAAATTCTCATTAATGTTTTTTCTGTATGCTGGGAAAAACTTGTTACAACGAGATTTTCTAAAAGTTTCTATGAAAACGCCTCTTCACAGCTCTATAGACGGCCACTGTATTCGCCTACAGGCATTTGCGCTTTGCAGTTCAAAGCCGTCAAAAAGGCTGCCAGGTGTCAGGGATTTCCTTACGTTCACTCGACAGTAGGAGTGTCTTAGCACTAAATAATAAATGGATTAAGACTTCATGCATGATCCGGTATTTTTTCACACTTCTCATTGTTTACGATATCATGTCTTTTAAATTATTTATCGCATAATGATATATTTTTATAGGCTCATTCAGGGGCGTATGTGGATACAGTATGCGAAATACGTTGCGAATAGAGTTAGTAGTAAAGAAGTATTAGCCGGACGGGTGGCCGAGCGGCTCTAGGCGCTGCAGTCTGGAACCGCGCGACCGCTACGGTCGCAGGTTCGAATCCTGCCTGGGGAATGGATGTGTGTGATGTCCTTAGATTAGTTAGGTTTAAGTAGTTCTAAGTTCTAGGGGACTGATGACCTTAGAAGTTAAGTCCCATAGTGCTCAGAGCCATTTGAACCATTTGAAAGAAGTATTAAACTTAAACGTCATGCATGATGTGGTAGAGCCGGCCGGAGTGGCCGTGCGGTTCTAGGCGCTACAGTCTGGAGCTCAGCGACCGCTACGGTCGCAGGTTTGAATCCTGCCTCGGGCATGGATGTGTGTGATGTCCTTAGGTTAGTTAGGTTTAATTAGTTCTAAGTTCTAGGCGGCTGATGACCTCATAAGTAAAGTCGCATAGTGCTCAGAGCAATATGTACCATTTTTTTGATGTGGTAGTTTTTCAGGTATCTCAGTGTTTATGACGCCATATCTTCTCAACTACGAGAAGCAGGTGGTTCTTCCCCCTCAGCTATTGTTGCCTGACAGTAAGGTATATGAGTACCAAGATTGGTTGAAATCGGTCCAGTAGTTCAAGAAGAGACGAGGGACCTACAAATATACATCCATTTTTTATAATATGATTGAATTCTCTCATTATAAGAAGACAGAAGGAGCGATGTGCTTTACTTGCTAAAAATATTCAAAAGTCAAGATCGCATAGAAATTTATTTATGTAAATAAAGAAATATTTATGCGATCTCGTCTTTGGAATGTTAAAAACTATTTATCGGCAAGATCTCTGATAGCATAATATTGGATCTTCTCTAGGATTGATGATGATGATAATGGGTTCTGGTGATTCGCTTGAAACTATACTGGAAGCATTGGAGGTATTTTAGCATGAAACTGACAAAAGTTATGATAATGTCTAAATTTGTAATCAAAGATATAATAGCTGGCGAAGAGTTCTCGGGCTTCCAGCCGGGTGGCGGTGTCTTCAAACAGCGACGTTTCGACGAGTGACATACTCATCATCTTCTGGCGAAGATGATGAGTATGTCACTCGTCGAAACGTCGCTGTTTGAAGACACCGCCACCCGGCTGGAAGCCCGAGAACTCTTCGCCAGCTGTATACGCCGGGAAAGCATACACTCACATTAAAGATATAATAGTTTAGAGAGGATAGAAAGATTCGGTCGAGTTCTGGTTGATTAATTGCCTGATAAACACAAGGAACTAGTACCGGGTGATCAAAAAGTCAGTTAAATTTGAAAACTGAATAAAGCACGGAAAATATAGATGGAGAGGTACACATTGACGCACATGCTTGGAATAAAATGAGATTTTATTAGAACAAAAAAAAAAAAAAAGTTCACAAAATGTCCGACAGATGGCGCTGGACAGAAAAACGTCAGTGACTGCGCATGACAATCGTGTATAAAAGGAGCTGTGATGAGAGAGAGAGAATCAGATGCGCCAGCAGTCGCAGCACGTTGACGTTACCTGAAAAGGCGCTTTTAGTGAAGCTGTATTATCAGAATGGGGAATGTGCTAGTTCAGCGTTACGATCCTATCGCCATAGGAAGGGGATTCGAACAGGTAAATGTCCGTTGACAAATGCAGTTGTGGCAAGAATGATTTCGAAGTTCGAAGCCACGGGTTGTTTAGACGATAGACCCCGTGGTCGCCGACCGAGCACAAGGCGTAATGCTGTTGAGACAGTTGAGGAAGAAATGGAGACTGTTGCGGGTTCGTCTATGCACGGAGAAGTCAGCGCTCGTGCAGTCGCACGTCGCACCGGCATTCCATACACTTCTGTTTGGTTGGCACTTAAGGGTACCCTCCGATGCTATCCGTACAAAATCCATCGGCATCATGAACTGTTACCTGGCGATTTAGCGAAGTGGAGGGCATTTGAGGTGTGGGTGTTTCAAAAGATGACGGAAGATGACGATTGGTTGAGTAACGTGTTGTGGACAGACGAAGCTCATTTCACACTCCGAGGGTTTGTCAACGACCACAACTGCAGAATTTCGGCTACTGAAAGTCCTAGAACTGTCGTGGAAACTCCATTGCACGACGAGAGAGTCACGGTATGGGTTGGAGTTACCACATCTAGCGTTATCGGGCCTTTATTCTTCGAGGAAATGCGTGATTCTGGTTTTGTAACTGCTACCGCGACGGGTGAGAGGTACGACGATATGTTACAGAATCGCTTCATCCCCAGCCTGGCTGATAAACACCTGCTGGAACGTATAATGTTTACGCAGGATGGCGCTCCACCCCATATTGCTACACGCGTCAAAGATCTCTTGCGCGCGTCGTTTGGTGATGATCGTGTGCTCAGCCGCCACTTTCGTCATGCTTTGCCTCCCAGGTCCCCAGACCTCAGTCCGTGCGATTATTGGCTTTGGGGTTACCTGAAGTCGTAAGTGTATCGTGATCGACCGACATCTCTAGGGATGCTGAAAGACAACATCCGACGCCAATGCCTCACCATAACTCCGGACATGCTTTACAGTGCTGTTCACAACATTATTCCTCAACCACAGCTATTGTTGAGGAATGATGGTGGACATATTGAGCATTTCCTGTAAAGAACGTCATCTTTGCTTTGTCTTACTTTGTTATGCTAATTATTGCTATTCTGAGCAGATGAAGCGCCATCTGTCGGACATTTTTTGAACTTTTGTATTTTTTGGTTCTAAGAAAATCCCATGTCATTCCAAGCGCTGGCCGCAGTAGCCGAGCGGTTCTAGGCGCTTCAGTCTGGAGCCACGCGACTGCTACGGTCGCAGGTTCGAATCCTGCCTCGGGCATGGAAGTGTGTGATGTCCTTAGGTTGGTTAGGTTTAAGTAGTTCTAAGTTCCATGGGACTGATGACCTCAGATGTTAAGTCCCATGGTGCTCAGAGCCATTTGAACCATTCATTCCAAGAATGTGTGTCAATTTGTACCTCTCTATCTACATTATTCAGTGATTTATTCAGTTTTCAAATTTGTACTGACTTTTGGATCACCCGGTATTATAAAAGAGCCCAGAAATAATTACTGTGAACATTATGTAGCAAATGTAGTGCTCACCTACTAGCAATCATTTTAACTTACCCTCAGTCGAAGAACATAGCAATTCAAACTGAGATGATGTTGTTGCCGTAGCATTCAGAGCAGTAACAGAATTTTCCTCGCCCTGCTTCTTATTTGCTGCAGTTTTTCTTTTCGCGTGATGTACGGCAAAGAAAGCCCGAGAATTTCGCCCCCCCCCCCACCCACTGGGCATCCGCGGTCTCGGCCGCGCCGCTCTGCTGGACAAACTTTTCCAATACTCTGGTGGGAGGCGCCGCGCGCCGCACAAAAGGCGAACACTCCAGGCCGATGCCGGCCGCGGCACGCCTCCCTGGCGGTCCACTTTTATGCAGGCGAGGCTCGGGCAGGGCAGGGCAGGGCAGGGCAGCGTAAATAACGACACAGGCCCCGGGCGCCTCCTGCTGTAGCGGCGTATACAGTCGCCGATCGAGGTGATAAATCCGGGGGCCGGAGTAAGCGATCCACCTGTCCGCGGCATTCCGCCATCTGCATTAGGGAGGGTTGCTCCCTGCCTCCTTTCCTTTGCCCTTCCGCACGCCCTCCTGGCAAAGACTTACCCCGTAGCAGACCGCTGAGTTATGGGCACGCTGTATCGCGGCAAGATTAATGTCTCCTGCACATCGATCTGTTTCACGACCACGGTTTTGCGTTTTACCTCTCAATATCTCAAGCTTCGAGAGACTTTACTTACTTACGGAAGATGGGCTACTGTCACATGATTTTCTGAAGTGTCAGACTCCTTTCATATTACGCATTCGTTTTCTTCCTGAAAGAATCCGCTATTTTTAGTTTACGTAATAAGGTGCTCCTTCGGATACCTCCAACATCGCCCTATTGTTTCTGCTGCACGTCTAACCTTTTCTTGCTAGCTTTCTGTCCTAGTATCTCCGTATACTATCACGGGTGCTCATCAGGCATCCGTAGGTTAGCTGGTTCATTACGATTTCTTTTGATGTTCCTTTCTTGCGTATTTTTCCTTGTTTCTTCCAGGTTATTTTACTGATCTTTGTATTAATTCTCTGAAAGTAGGCTTCCGATGATGGTTTCTTCGTCCACAGCTACCATAATGGTGGATTAAATAGTAATGCGTCCTGTGTTATCAAAAATTTAATAATGAACATATATTCTATTGTATTGTATGTTAACCGGGGTCCTAGAAACGACGGAGAGGCTCCGTCCCCGCTGCAGCCGCAGTGATCCACAACCCCACGACGACTACCACAGTCCACTTCACCCCTCCGCCGCCCCACACCGAACCCAGGGTTATTGTACGGTTCGGACCACGGTGGATTCCCCCCCGCGCCAGGGAACGTCTCATACCAGTCGAGTGTAACCCCTATGTTTGCGTGGTAGAGTAATGGTGGTGTACGCGTACGTGGAGAACTTGTTTGCACAGTAATCACCGACATAGTGTAACTGAGGTAGAATAAGGAGAACCAGCCCGCATTCGCCGAGGCAGATGGAAAACCGCCGGGCGGATTCGTGCCGGGGACCAGGAGCTCCTTCCCGCCCTCAGTTAAACATATAACAGCGAAATTAATTGTTTTAATAAAACACAACAACTAAAATATTTACAAAAATAAGTTATATATGTTTCATTTACTTCTAAATGAGACTTATCCATTGTAATACACGGTTTTTATGAAAACTTACTATCTTCCTGTTTAACCTTGCACATAAAATAGAATTTTTTCTAAATCCAATACCAACAAAAATGGGTTTTGCCACATGCGTACACTAATGCTTGTGGAAGATATTTGTCGTTTATTTGTGACAAATTAGCTCACTACTTCTTAACTGAGTATCAAAGATGCATGCCACTGAAAAGGTATTTGATATGATTAAAAAAGAATTGCGAGAACCTGAAGGCATAACCTTGACATCACACTATCATAAGGTTCTGAGCCTTCATGGTACGTGTATGGCTGTGTGCAAGGACTGGAATGTGTACAATTTCACGGTCACTGCTAACAGATTAACAAAAGAGAAGCTACCATTCAAAATGTCTGAAGTGAGAGTTTTTGTTTTTCCGAAAAAACGAAGGCAAAATTCTTTTCCTCCCCGGCCACTGCTGAGCAGAAGAAAACAAACGTAGATAGTATGAAGGGCATTGATGAACCAACTCTAATAAAAGCTGGAAACCATGTGCGTGTCAAAAAACCTGACGATATAAACAAACTAGATAGAAATTTTTTGATACGTCATTGGAAGAAACCCTAGAGCTCTATGGAAAGACCCTAGAGTATTGCGTTGAACATGGCAATGAAAATAATGAAGTATAGTACCTTAATGAACGACTTTGTTAAATTCTTATTTGTTCAGTACTGAGTGAATGTAAAACTCTTGCTAATAAATGATTGTGAATTGAATGATGTCTCACTAGCAACCTGGCGCTGTACCGGACTCTAACACCACACCTCGAGTCATCTGTCTTCCTCTCACTTAGTAGGTCGCTCCCTGGTGGGTTTCTACAAAGTTGGCTTCAGAAACTGATTTTCTGATGTCCTACTATTCACAGAATGATCCGACTAATCATCATTAATAGTGATAATAGCTTTAAAATCTTGTCACAAAAATAACAGATACGTTTCAGATGAAAAATCATTCATCTCTAAACACACACCATAGCAAGATTCAGGATGTCAGTATTGTGGATCTTCTGTTGGTGTTTGAGGATGGAAGTTCGTTCTTTTGGAACTTGCCAGATTAAATGTGTTCAGGTTATAACAGTGTTAACATAATTAATGCGGTTTCCCCGAATCATTATTTTAAATTGTTAAAAAATAATTGCAACGTTCAACGTTCTAACGAACGGTGAATAAAACTGACGCATGATTTTTTTAAGACTACTGAGGAAAGAAACTCTAATCTGTCTTTCGATTGTTGTTTTACGTACTGTTCCGACTGCAACACGATTTTGCTGCACGAAACCAAAAACACAGTCGTGATGTAAAAAAAGTTGTTGCTGGTCATAGAGCTGGCGTTGATACTGCATTCTTAGTTACACATGTCGCTGAAGTAATCTTATACAGGGTGTTACAAAAAGATACGGCCAAACTTTCAGGAAACATTCCTCACACACAAATAAAGAAAAGATGTTATGTGGACATGTGTCCGGAAATGCTTAATTTCTATGTTAGAGCTCATTTTAGTTTCGTCAGTATGTACTGTACGTCCTCGATTCACCGCCAGTTGCCCCAACTGAAGGAAGGTAATGTTGACTTCGGTGCTTGTGTTGACATGCGACTCATTGCTCTACAGTACTAGCATCAAACACATCAGTACGTAGCATCAACAGGTTAGTGTTCATCACGAACGTGGTTTTGCAGTCAGTGCAATGTTTACAAATGCGGAGTTGGCAGATGCCCATTTGATGTATGGATTAGTACGGCGCAATAGCCGTGGCGCGGTACGTTTGTATCGAGACAGATTTCCAGAACGAAGGTGTCCCGACAGGAAGACGTTCGAAGCAATTGATCGGCGTCTTAGGGAGAACGGAACATTCCAACCTATGACTCGCGACTGGGGAAAACCTAGAACGACGAGGACACCTGCAATGGACGAGGCAATTCTTCGTGCAGTTGACGATAACCCTAATGACAGCGTCAGAGAAGTTGCTGCTGTACAAGGTAACGTTGACCACGTCACTGCATGGAGAGTGCTACGGGAGAATCAGTTGTTTCCGTACCATGTACAGCGTGTGCAGGCACTATCAGCAGCTGATTGGCCTCCACGGGTACACTTCTGCGAATGGTTCATCCAACAATGTGTTAATCCTCATTTCAGTGCAAATGTTCTCTTTACGGATGAGGCTTCATTCCAACGTGATCAAATTGTAAATTTTCACAATCAATATGTGTGGGCTGACGAGAATCCGCACGCAGTTGTGCAATCACGTCATCAACACAGATTTTCTGTGAACGTTGGGCAGGCATTGTTGGTGATGTATTGATTGGGCCCCATGTTCTTCCACCTACGCTCAATGGAGCACGTTATCATGATTTCATACGGGATACTCTACCTGTGCTGCTAGAAGATGTGTCTTTACAAGTACGACATAACATGTGGTTCATGCACGATGGAGCTCCTGCACATTTCGAAGTGTTCGTACGCTTAATGGAAAGTAAGCGTTTCCGGACACATGTCCACATAACATATTTTCTTTCTTTGTGCGTGAGGAATGTTTCCTGAAAGTTTGGCCGTACCTTTTTGTGACACCCTGTATAACTAACTCCAGTAGAAAAAATATCTGTAGTTACTTGAACGTCTCTGAATACATATACAGGTCGACTCAGTACGAATCGAATCGAATTAAGAATAATTTTAATGACATACGGCGATGATTACGTGAGGTTTGCTACTTTTTTTCTACATTGTGCAAAAGTGCTGCTCCTCCATGTTTTCCTTCCGGGCATATTGGACTGTAAATTTCTTACCCTCGCCCAAAAGGGTCGGCGTCTGCCGATGTTGACTCCGCAGGTGTGCCGGGCGGCATAGGACTGTAACAATCCTTTATTACTGCGCAGACAACGGAGGTGGGAAATGAGATTTTTTTGCCAGCATCTGGTGGCCTTCAGGTGACGCCAACGCTTAGTGGGAGTGGGTGGGGGCGCTAATAAAAGTCAGGCCAAGTGCGTCAGATGGCGATGGCCGCGATCCTGACTAACGAGCAGTCAAACGATTGTTTGAGGGCTCCCTGTCTGCTGTCTGTCCGCCTTACGAGCGCAGCAGCTCGTAATTACGCCGCCGCGGAAGAGACGAAGGGTGTCGGCTGCAGCAGTCGACGATGGGCGCCACCTCTCGTCGTAAATCACTGGCCGCCCCTCAGCGGCACACCGTGGCTTTTTCTTGTTTAGTGGATTCGGAGGAGCGGTTGGACCTTGAATCACAACAGTCAACAAACACAGTCCATACAATGTGACTTTGATTGTCGCTGCTAGATCGTTAGTGTGAGTTCTAAGCACTCTTAACCACACACACACACGAACACAACAAACACACACACACATACACACACACACATACACAAGGAGAGACAGAGAGAGATACATATCTGGAGTATAAATGAAGCAGAGTGTATGTGTGTAAGTCCGAGATATCCTCCAGTACCTCTAGATCGATTTCAATAATTCTGCATAGAGAAACAGGCCTCATGTATATCGGCACTGTGGGACTTACAACTCTTTTGCAGGAGTGGAGATATTTTCCTATCCTATGGGTTGTAGATAGGCTGCACTGCATGGCGAGTACATTGTTTGGGAATGGTATTGGCCTGCCAAATCAACAACCAGCTCAGCAGGGCAGCATACATTTCAAGTACAACAAAAGGTAGTTTTGGGCCCCCATGTGTATAGGGCCCTGCATGACAGGGGTGTTGTGTTGGAGTAGTTTCGGCATGGTATATCGACCTGCTTTGAATGGCGTCTTGAATGACAAGGCAAATAAATGGTTTTCGAGCTCCTAATGTGTAACATTCAATGGATGACAGCCATGTTGAGGGATTTGTATCAGCTTGCTTCGTTGAAATGTATTGCTTGAGCATGGCTGGGGACAGGGTGAGGCAAATAGAGGAGGGGTTGGACAGAGCGAGGGGAATAGGATATGGACAGAAAGATAGGTGGAGGGGAAGGTGCATGAGGCAGGTAGAAGTAGTAGATGGGTAATGGACAGTTGAAAAAGGAAGAGAGAGGGGGGTGGGCAGAAATGGTAACAGAGAGGGAGACAGGATCATATAGTTAGAGGGAGGAGGAAAAAGATTAGGTCAGAGAGGTGAGGTGCTGGAAATGGACAAAGAAAGGGTAAGGCATCAATGAAGAGACAGAGAGAGTGAGGAGGACGAGATGAATATGGATGTGGGAGGATGAGATCGACAGGAAGAGAAAGGAATAGGTGGACATAATGAGGGGGTGAAGGAGGCGGTGCATTCAATATCTTTGGTGAACATATGCACAGATGAATATGTAAGGAAAAGGCTAGCATTAAATAAGGGGATTGGCAGTGCCAGCTGCAAGAAAGAAATTAAATTTATTGTAAATTTTTTATTTTAACAAACAAAAGAGTTTTGACCATGGCTATACACGAATAATTTACAAATTACTTTTACTACTTAAATAAAGTAGTAATTTACGGATTGTTAGTGGAAAAAGGTTCTCAGGATGGTTATTAAGGCTATAAATGTGGTTTAGTAATAAAGGAAGGAGGTGGCAGGTGGAAGTTGATCGGAATGCTACAGTGCAAGTCTTTTACCGTTGCTGGTCGGCCTATTTGCAGTGTGGCAGAATGCACACTGCAGTCAGCTTGGCAGCAACTACAGGTGACAGTGTTGGGATGGCGTGCAGTGCATGTATTTATGTCTCTGACCAGAGTTGGATATCTTGCAGCACTGTCAGTGATGCTCAGAAGACAAGTGTCATCAAGGTCTGTATCCGGTCTGACGTCTGTAAGTGAAGCGTTCACTGTCGTCTCTAGCTAATAAGTGTCCCTTTTTACATCTCACAATCAAAGTCCTCTCAATAGGACGATCTTTTCACATGCTCCGGAACTGTCTCCTTGGTAATGGTCATGTACTCAAATGGGAAGTTCATGTTCTTCTTCTGCCCAATGAAATTATTTTCAACATGTTGTAGACTATTTGGTACAAAACAGAAAGACAACATACAAGGAGCAAGGAAAGCGTGGGTAGAAGGTATTACCCTGTCTGGAAAAACGGATATCAGTCCTGTACATTAAGAAATAAAATCATGTGTCCCTTGGCAGTGTGTATTGGTCATCTCCACTCTCTTCAGCCTTCATTCGATTTTGAGAGCGTGTGATTGAGTCTGCGTCTCCCTAAATCACTATAATTTCTTCATGGTGCATCCATTTTGTCATTGACAGTATACTTCCCCAGGTGGCGGGTGTGGAGAGCCCCACCAGATATGGTTAGCACAGGGGAAATGAAATAACTAGGGAGGACCAAATACTAACTTAGGTTCAAACCCATTTTGGACCCACTCTGGTACCCAGTGGGTAGTGATCAGCGTCTGTTCAGCACGTTGGTGCGACTGCTACAGGTATGTCTCGATCTTAGAAATTAGGTCTTTAACATTCGTGATCTCCAAAAGAGATGATCACAACAACCTTCAACTTGAAAAAAATCATGATGGAACACCAGGAAAAATGTCCAATACCGCGGGCCCTAGGAAATATACCGGACTTCCCTAGCCATCGGATTCTGGGGAACCAGGAACGTCATGAGCAGGAGAAGAATCGGAGCTTCCCGAAAACTCTTCACAACCACTGTACTGGAACAATCAACACAAATTCGCTGGTCAGGCTAGGCAAACGGCTAACAGGTCTTCTGGAAAAATTTCACATCAAAGTCTCGCAGAACAAGAGACGCGTTCACAGACTGAAATCACTTTAACACAGAAAACTACAGGATGTACAATGGAAAACCTGCTGTCAGAAGAGGAACACCGACAGTGTTTGACATAGGACTTTCGATTCACAAATCACAGACAACATCCTAGACTTCAATTCAGTATCAGTAAGAGTCTCTACAATAATCTTCAAATTAGGAAACAAAAGATACACAATCATCAATGCACATGCACCGACAAACGATCACAACAGAAAGAAATCACAAGAAGTCCAAAACTTTCTGGAAGACATGGAAGAAATGACAAATAAAATATCTGACAGACATGTTAAAATTTTATTAGGAGATTTCAGCACATAGCTAGGCAAGAAGAAGTGCAAGCGGAACACAGGCCCATATATAGCACACAAACGCACCAACAAGAGTGGGGAACATCTTCTACTTTACTGTCAAAATTTTAGCTTAAAAATTACCTCAACGCAATTTCAAAAATCTAAACGAAAACTCACAACATGGAAAACGCCCAAAAGCGTGTGGAGAGAATTTCAGGTAGGTCACGTAAACGTCCCAAGCAAAAATAAAAGCGAAATTCTGAATGTGATAACATGCGAATGATTCTGCGCGTTCAACCATCACCTGCTGCAAATAAAGATTAGGCCAATGCCAAGAAACAGATAAAATACACTGAAAAAAATTATAAGATGTGACAGAATACTTGAAGACAAAGACAAAATTATTGAAGAAATTAATCAAACTTCAATAGAAAGTTCGACAGACCTCGCTATTACAATTCAGAATGCAAAGCGTTTGGATCAACGTCCTAGGAAACGAAAACATGTTGTGATCAGACCACTGGGCGTAGAATCCAGACCTGGAAGGAGTTTAGGAGCAAAAGAGGCAAGGCAAGATTTCCACAAAGTCCAGAACCAATCCTTGAAATATATTAGAAGAGTGAAAAGGACATATGACAAAAATAGACTAAATGAATTCTAGAAGGACTGCAACAGAAATAATACTAGAAATTTCTACAGAACTTTCAGGGTAAATATAAAGGGTTATCAGCCTCTAAATATTTGCTTCAAAAGAACAGACGGGTCTCTGGAAACAAATACTAAAGGAAACTGCAAAACTCTTGAAATTATTTTAACTAACACCTCAATTGCGAGCAGCCGAAAGAAAAATTATTCGTCACGAAAACAGTACCAAACCCAGATTCACCCTTCAGTAACAGAGATAGAAGAGATTATAAAACCACTAAAAACCTCGGATCTCCAGGGGAAGACGGAATTATTTCCGAGATCTGGAAACTGAAAGACCAAACCATCACAAAGGAAATTAATGAAATTTTTACAGAAATGTGGAATATAGAGAAAATTCCACAGAAATGGAAATGTGTGTTGATTCACCCACTCCACAAGAAGGCTGACAAAACAGACCTTAATAACTACAGAGGTATCTCATTATTACCGGCCACCTACAAAATTCTCTCGAAGGCATTACGCAACGGACAAGAGCCACAAGCTCATACAAATACGGTTGAATACCAAGCAAGCTTGATAAATGGAAGGTCCTGTGTTGAAAAAACATTCGTGGGCTTCAAGAAGGTCTACGACTCCATAGACAGGCAGGTTCTCCTTGACACATTAGAAGAATATGGAATACATAGAAGAACTAGGACACTCTACAACAGACACTTACAGACATCACATCCTAAATGAAATTCATGGGAGGAATCTCAGACCCATTTGAGATACAAACAGGGGTCAGACAAGGGGATGGTCTCTCAGCGCATCTATTCAATATTGTCTTGGACAAAACTGTCAAACAATGGGAGGAAAAACTAAAAGGAATTAACTTAGGAAGAACGTGTGCAAACAAGACTATCATAAATTCATGAAATTGGCAGATGACCCTGCGATACTCAGTAACAATAGGCATGAAGCACAAGAAGCACTTACGTGAAGTCTCCCCGAAAACAGTTCAACAGGTAATGTATGACAAGAAGCAATACATTGAAAGAAAGAACAACAACAACTAATCTGTATACACAAAACACAGAAAGGTTAATAGAAGGGAAAAATTCAAACATCATAGTGAATATATACAAATAGGAGATCAAGCAAGGCACCTAACACGCAAAGAACAGAAAAATATAAGAAAGCATACAAACTGACGTGGACGCACTATAATGAATAAATATTTTAAGGCAAGCTAAACTCAGGCACCTCAATACAGTTGTACTACCAGAAGCACTCTACACTACAGAAACTACCATAGTCGTAGCATCAGGCATCATAGAGACAGAAAAAATAGAACGTAAAATCCTCAGGAAATTTTTTGGAGAAGTACACAGAGATGGTACGTGGATGAAGAGACCAACCAAAGAAGTATATGAACATACAGACAGACTCACAGATATGATCAGAAAACGCCGACTGATAATCTATGGACACAAAGATTAAATTACCAACAAAAGAGTCACAAAGGGAATTTTTGATGTAGTAAATAGTTCAATCAAAAATTCAAATTGGTTTCAAGAAAAAGAAGAAGACCTAAAAAAGCAGGGATCAGTACTGAAATGATAAATGAAAAAGACAAATTCAGAAACAAAACTGAAGTAAAGGAAAGGAAGAAAGCAGGCAAAATATGGACAAAGCAAAGGAAGGAGGAACACAGCCAAAGAATGAAGAGCTTTGGGAAGTGAAAACGAAGAAGGAAACAAGAAAAAATGAATAGTCATTTAACATTCGAACTAACCACTGACCTGGAGGCGAAAGTGTGTAATCGTAATAATAATAATAATAATACACTCCTGGAAATTGAAATAAGAACACCGTGAATTCATTGTCCCAGGAAGGGGAAACTTTATTGACACATTCCTGGGGTCAGATACATCACATGATCACACTGACAGAACCACAGGCACATAGACACAGGCAACAGAGCATGCACAATGTCGGCACTAGTACAGTGTATATCCACCTTTCGCAGCAATGCAGGCTGCTATTCTCCCATGGAGACGATCGTAGAGATGCTGGATGTAGTCCTGTGGAACGGCTTGCCATGCCATTTCCACCTGGCGCCTCAGTTGGACCAGCGTTCGTGCTGGACGTGCAGACCGCGTGAGACGACGCTTCATCCAGTCCCAAACATGCTCAATGGGGGACAGATCCGGAGATCTTGCTGGCCAGGGTAGTTGACTTACACCTTCTAGAGCACGTTGGGTGGCACGGGATACATGCGGACGTGCATTGTCCTGTTGGAACAGCAAGTTCCCTTGCCGGTCTAGGAATGGTAGAACGATGGGTTCGATGACGGTTTGGATGTACCGTGCACTATTCAGTGTCCCCTCGACGATCACCAGTGGTGTACGGCCAGTGTAGGAGATCGCTCCCCACACCATGATGCCGGATGTTGGCCCTGTGTGCCTCGGTCGTATGCAGTCCTGGTTGTGGCGCTCACCTGCACGGCGCCAAACACGCATACGACCATCATTGGCACCAAGGCAGAAGCGACTCTCATCGCTGAAGACGACACGTCTCCATTCGTCCCTCCATTCACGCCTGTCGCGACACCACTGGAGGCGGGCTGCACGATGTTGGGGCGTGAGCGGAAGACGGCCTAACGGTGTGCGGGACCGTAGCCCAGCTTCATGGAGACGGTTGCGAATGGTCCTCGCCGATACCCCAGGAGCAACAGTGTCCCTAATTTGCTTGGGAAGTGGCGGTGCGGTCCCCTACGGCACTGCATAGGATCCTACGGTCTTGGCGTGCATCCGTGCGTCGCTGCGGTCCGGTCCCAGGTCGACGGGCACGTGCACCTTCCGCCGACCACTGGCGACAACATCGATGTACTGTGGAGACCTCACGCCCCACGTGTTGAGCAATTCGGCGGTACGTCTACCCGGCCTCCCGCATGCCCACTATACGCCCTCGCTCAAAGTCCGTCAACTGCACATACGGTTCACGTCCACGCTGTCGCGGCATGCTACCAGTGTTAAAGACTGCGATGGAGCTCCGTATGCCACGGCAAATTGGCTGACACTGACGGCGGCGGTGCACAAATGCTGCGCAGCTAGCGCCATTCGACGGCCAACACCGCGGTTCCTGGTGTGTCCGCTGTGCCGTGCGTGTGATCATTGCTTGTACAGCCCTCTCGCAGTGTCCGGAGCAAGTATGGTGGGTCTGACACACCGGTGTCAATGTGTTCTTTTTTCCATTTCCAGGAGTGTATAAAGCGATGCACCACGCAGGAATTACCGAATGGGACGGAAATCCGTAGATGTGATATACATGTACAGACAAACCAATAATGAATACAATTTTAGAAAAATTGGATGAGGACTTGTCTGGATATACCTACCTATCTTACCCTGAAACAAACTCTTCAAAAACATATAACTTAATCAAGTCCTTTATAGCTGTTGTTTGTGCAATAATAGAGCGGACTCCTCCTTTAACTGATGACATTAAGACTTTGCATTCGTCATAGACGTATAAACTGATGGAGATGTTTTAATTTATGTCACCAAGCGGATCATTGTAAATGTGACGTTCAATGAAATTTTCTTTATGTGAAAAGATTCCACTCGCCACACGCTAATTTATGTTAATACCACACAACAAACAAGTTGTAGTGCTTAAGCTCCTCTGAAATGGAGCGAGTGATTACTTCCTAAATCCGCTATCTAGCGTGATGAAAACCTAAGTTCACACAGAGTATGATTTATAGACAGTGCACAGACTAGCGCTGTGACTACCTACTCGTATCACCACGAAACTCTTTGGTCGGCGACGGACGCACACTTCATCTGGCTGGGCAGATGACAGGCGTGGCATCCGTCCTCAGTTCGCCAGCGGCTGATTTCATCTCACAAAATGAGGTCAATCCGAGAAAAACAATCGGCTTATGAAGTTTCCATTCTGATCTCCCATACCACATAATAGCTTTTAACAATCTGAGATCTTTTTTGAGGAAAGCCCAAAGCAAATACGTGACGATTTATTAAAGACTCGGCATGGTCGGCTATGGGCTCTGAAAGAACTCATAAAATTTTGACGTTCCATCTTAGTGGATGGTCTGAACACTGACGTGTGATGAGCTCCAATTGTAAATAAAACAGCCTCTGACTACAAGGATGACTTTTAATTTCTTTAACGGATTATCGATTTTGGGACTGCCCCCATCTTCAGAGGAACTTTGAAGTATAAATCTGATACATGTTAGGTGCTATTCTTTCTGGCTGTCATCTTCGATTGACAAACGTGGGAACCCCCCGTCAGCGACGCCACACAAAATGAGAGCAAGCGGTCGTCAGCAGACTACCACGTCACGCGAGTATGTGTTGCTACCGAAATGATTGTATCGAAAGTATGACGGCGGCACAGATGAAAACTCAATCGAGCAGTCTACTCAAGCCGGAAAACCGGCATAGTACAACAAGGACTCCGTTACCTCGAGACTGGAGGGAGGAAAATATTACGACCTCTTCATGCGACGTGAACGACCAGGTTCACTTGAAAATTCTGGACGAAAAAAAATTACCTTTTCTATTTTTATTCAGTCCTAATCATTGTTTCATTGTAGATTACTAATAAAAATTTAAAACGGAGAAATACGAATAGTACAAGGGTTCTGTAGGTTTCTTGGAAACTTAATTACGAGGGTGAGTCAAATGAAAACCTTAAATTTGTAATAACAAATCGAAATTTCGCACCGTTATCCTGTAAGCTGGTAGGCGTGCTACAAACAGCTTGCAGAATGGCCTGCAGGTGGAAGCATAGGGAAGATGCACATATACCGTCGCAGTATCAGTATAAAGGTGGCCGCCCAAATTGCGACTTGCACCAGGGACGAACAGCGTTCTGATATTCGATTTTTGCGTAGTGAAGTTGTGAAACCTATTGAAATTCATCGACGAAAAAATGTTCAGTACGGTGATGCTTGTTTGTCACAGCAGCAAGTCTGCGAATGGAGTAGGAAGTTTGCAAATGGTGTGACTTCAGTGGAAGATGCTCCACGTCCAGGTCAGGCACAACGAGTTGTGACTTCACAGAACATTGCAGCAGTTGAAGCCATAGTGAAGGAAAACCGCCGAGTGATACTGAATGACGTTGCAGCACGTTTACAGATTAGTCATGGGTCAGCACACCACATTGTGCATAATGTGCTCCAGTTTCACAAAGTGTGTGCAAGATGGGTGCCACGGCAGCTGACTCCTGAAATGAGAGAACGACGTGTTGATGCTTGTGAAGAACTTCTTCGACGCTTTGAACGAGAAGGTGATGGCTTTCTTGCAAGAATCGTTACTGGGGACGAAATCTGGGTTCACTTCGACCAACCGGAAGCGAAGAGAGCGAGCAAGGAATGGCGCCATTCCTTCTCACCAAAAGTAAAGACGTTTCGAACGGAACCATCAGCAGGGAAGGTTATGCTGACTCTGTTTTGGGACGAAAAAGGTGTCATTTTGGAGCATTACGTGCCTGGAGGGTCCACTGTCACCAGTGCGTCATACACAGATCTCTTTAAAAAAATCATCTGTGGCCTGCAATCAAATCAAAGTGACGTGGATTGCTGTCAGCAAGTGTCCTTTTGCAACACGACAAGGCAAGTGTCCTTTTGCAACATGACAATGCAAGGCCCCACACTGCGCGTACAACAATTGTAACAATCACAGACCTGCATTTTGAGTGTCTTCCTCATCCACCATACTCACCAAACCATACCCCAAGTGATTTCCATATGTCTGGACCACTCAAAGACGCAACGGGAGGAAAGAAGTTCCGTTCTGATGAAGAGGTACGCCACGCGGTGCATCAGTGGTTGCGCGGACTATCAAAAGAATTTTTTTCTAAAGGAATTTATGCACTTTGTAAGCGCTGGAGGACTTGCATTGACCGTGGGGGAGATGTTGAAAAGTGACACAGATTTGTACCACTTCAGCACAATTAATAATATTTAAAAAATATTTAAGGTTTTTATTTGACTCACCCTCGTATGTACATGGATAATAATAATTATTTATTGTGGCCCAATGGTCCGGTGCAAATCGTAACTGGGTAAAGGGCACCTGCAGTGTCAGAAGGAATCCGAACCACGTGTTGTTTCTGGCGACTCCTCACATCATTCAGTGGTGAAGACTAGGTTAAATATGCACAATCCGAGAGAGATTCGATCCCGCGACCTTTCATATTCAAGGCACTCGATTTACCGGTAGCCTACAAGGCCCGACGCATACATGCTTCTACGAGCGTTAAATGTGACGTAATGCCTCCATCTCCATTAATTGGGTTTGGATAGGAATATTTCAATAAATCAAACGCAGAAATAATCCTTAGAATGTGATCTTTAATTACCAGTATTCACTTTTCCACACAATCACCAGCCAATTGGATACATTTCTGCCAACGATGAAAAAGTTTTCTGAAGCCGTCACGGAAGATGTCGACACTCTGTTTCCGCAACCACAGTCTCACATTTCTCTCAACCTCTTCATCAGAAGCATAATGATGTCCCCGCAGATCGGCTTTCATTATCGGGAACAGATCGAAGTCAGACGGTGCTCCATTTGGACTGTATGGAGGATGCCGTACGGTGGTGAGATTCAGTCTCTGAAGTTCTGCTGTGGTGGTACGTCTAGTGTGTGGTTTGGCATTGTCATGCTGCAGGAAAACATTTTCCTTTTCCTTTCGGACCCTTGCTAGCCGTTGTTTCAGAGTTCGTAGCGTTGTGATATAACGCTCTGAAATTATTGTTGTTCCACGATCAAGGAAATCAACATGGATAACACCATCTGCGTACCAGAACACTGTGGCCATGATTTTTCTAGCTGAGGGCTGCACCTTGAATTTCTTTTTCTGGGGCGAGTCTTTGTGTCGATATTCCATAGACTGACGTTTCGTCTCCAGGTAATAGGGTACCCATCGTGCACAGATCTTCCGATAGGCAAGCAAAGCAATAATGTGACCCACACGTTCTTGTTAAATGCCTATTTCGCGTGCAGTTTCTCTCTGAGTGATACGACGATCGTCCTGAATCAATCTGTCAACATTTTGCTTGTGAAACACGGTAGTTGCTGTCACAGGACGTCCAACTCTTTGTTTGACACGTAGGTCAGGCCTCAACATCTTTAAACTTACTCACCCAACGGCACCGAGTGGTGGCTCAAATGGTTCAAATGGCTCTGAGCACTATGAGACTTAACATCTGAGGTCATCAGTCCCCTAGATCTTAGAACTACTTAAACCTAATTAACCTAAGTACATCACACACATTCATGCCCGAGGCGGGATTCGAACCTACGACCGTAGCTGTTGCGCGGTTCCAGACTGAAGCGCCAAGAACCACGCCCAATGCTCACATAAATACAATCACCATAAATTGCTTTCATTCTCTGATTAATCCCCTTTGGAGTGACACCTTCTCCTGTCAAGAATGCAATGACTGTTCACTGCTTAAAACGCATAGACCGACCGTCTGCGCAGGGTTCCATATTTTACACTGTAACAACACAACCGTTCAATGCTAAGGCTTCCCATCAACTGGAGCTGTAGAGAAGAGGCTACCGAACAATCCAGTACCTGCCGCATACCAGTGCTACCAACTGTTGAAGAGTTACGAAGGTGGTCGCATTACTTTTCAGTCAAACCTCGCACAATCAGTTAGTCTGCAGCTTTTGGTGAGTGACTTTGCGAGTATCCCCGCCAAGGGATCTTAGACCCCATTATTTGACACAAGTTTCATCTTGATACCTCTAATAGTTCCTGCATTGCCTTAGGAGCGGAAAGTTAAAAAATGTTCAAATGCGTGTGAAATCTTATGGGACTTAACTGCTAAGGTCATCAGTTCCTAAGCTTACACACTACTTAACCTAAATTATCCTAAGAACAAACACACACACCCATGCCCGAAGCAGGACTCGAACCTCCGCCGGGACCAGCCGCGTAGTCCATGACTGCAGCGCCTTAGATAGGAGTGGAAAGTCTTTAGATCATCAAGAAGCCGTAGGCCTTAGTACAGGACCTAAATTTCGTTTGGTACCCTTGCCAGTTTCTGAAAAAAGTATTTTAACAGACGGACAGACTGTCAGACGCACAACAAATGAAAAAGATACACAATTTTTTGTGTGAAATAACTGCAAATAAACAGTTTTCGGACCCTTCCCTTATTTGCATTGCGAAACATTGTTTCTTGCCTAATCATATGACTCTACATCTAAGGGAAGTACCCTTTACTTTTGACGAGTGAGTTTGAGAGTACCAAAATACGTAACATTCATGACGCTATCTTTAACTGCAGTGAAGTAGAAGCTTAAGTTACTTACATCGCCAAGGGAACGTAGATATTAGTAACTGACATTCATTTCAACTTGATGCGTCTACCAGTCCCTGACCCAAACTTTTCTTAACAGACGGACAGAGAGACAGACACACTGACGTACAACAAAGTAATCCTAGAAGAGTTCCGTTCTTAACGAATGAGAGGGAACGCTAAAAGTATGAATGATTAATCGCTTATACGAAGAAAGGCACACATAAAGGGAATTTATAGTTTTCATTTTTCCTTGTTTTAAATTCAACGTATGTATCGATATGGTGATTAGAAAAGGCATTAAGATTTTGTAAGGCAATCGAACTGGCTCTCAGTAATGATAACTATTCTGATTACGAATTTCCATGTCTGGTTAATTGTGGTGCATCCGCAGCTATGCATTTCATTTTCTATAATAGTAAAATTGAGCAGCGACAGTTTTAAGTTATTGACTGTCAGACTAGTTTTGATGCTTTACTACTCTGCAATCAATCATGTGCAAATGACACAAGTTTTTTTTTAAAAAAAAAACGTAAGTGTAATATAATTATAAACAATTTGCAACAATGTTTTCCTCATTTTTGTAAATTCAATAGCTGTATTAACGTAAGACATTTTTCCATGTATTTGTGCAATAAGTGTTTCAATATGAAAAAAGAAATTTTCTGTAGTAGAATTATTCCAACCCGCTCATTTTAATATTGAAGCATTGCTATACCTACGTATACGTGTGCCAGTGAACTACATACTAGAATATACTCTCTACTTAAGTGTACCTGCTCCGATGAACTACACACTAGACTATATTGTTGTGTACTATAATTCAGTTTTTAAAAAGTTAAATGATTAACTTGTATGACATAAATAATTTTTGTCCAACGAAAAGAATAGCCTTCAGAATACAAAAAGTTCCTCGTTTCAAAAATAATATATGCTGGTATACGTACTGAATAGAATTTGGGAGAAGAGGAGCTTGTGGCACAACTTGACTAGAAGAAGGGATCGGTTGGTAGGATATGTTCTGAGACATCAAGGGATCACCAATTTAGTAATGGAGGGCAGCGTGGAGGGTAAAACTCGTAGAGGGAGATCAAGAGATGAATACACGAAGCCGATTCAGAAGGATGTAGGGTGCAGTAGTTACTTGGAAATCAAGAAGCTCACACAGGATAGAGTAACATGGAGTGCTGCATCAAACCAGTCTCTGGGTTGAAGACCACAACAACAACAACGTACATGTAAAAATGGCACTACTCCAATATTAGAGTGAGCTTTTAGGAACAATGTTACTATAGGAAACTGCGTATTCTGACTTTTATACAGTTACTTCACAAACACAAGAAAAATATTTTTAAACGTTACTACTTTTTTGCTTATAGATAATTCATAGTAGAGCGACACAGCTTGGAAGTCGAAGTGCTAATAAACTTCAAATGGTTGTAGATATTTTTCGGATTTCCTTCCTCTACAAAAAGGGAGTTATATTGTTAAATGAATTCTAACGAAATAAAAACCAATGTGGCATGACTTTCAGCATATGAAATTTCTAGTTCGAGCTTCATTATTCGAAAACTCTTACACTGTTTTGACTCTGACTAATGTCAGTTATTTAGCTAGCTCATCTTATAACATATAACCTTTCATAAACAGTTTTCACAGAAAAGGAGTAGACAGTACACAGTCTACTGCCTCTTTCGAATATTTTTCTTTTCCTCTCCCAGATATTTGTTGCTCGTCTGCACCTGCTGATTTACACATACAATAAAAAAGGACCCCGCGTAGCTGGCACTGCAGCATCAGTTGTACTGCTTTCCACAGGCCGCATTTCGTTCGGCCGTGCCTCGCTAACTGCTCGGCTGTAATCGCAAGCCGCGCACAGTTTATGGAGCTTACTTGAGTCGAAAATGTGGACGCTTATCTGCGCTCTGCAGCGTTTTGTTCTGTTTGTGAGGAAAGTTGGAGAAGCGCTACTCTGCACCAACCAAGCACCCTGACAATAGCCGCTATCTTTTCGCGTAGGCATTCCGTAAACGTTGAGTTCGAGCCTTCAGCTTCCTTACGACCACAGATGAGGTAACTGGGAAAAGACGTATCCACTGCTAACGCTCTCACTTCGAGGCATTGCAAAAAGATTTTAATAAGCGTCTTGTGGTATTTTGGTCGTCGGCCTCGCTTGTACAATTTGGTAACACTACTGAGTCAATAACAAAAATGTTAAACAAAATCATATTCGATAGCTTTAAATTTTAATTAATCTTGTTTATAAACTAACAACAGTTACTCAGTAAAATTTTTACTGGTGTGTAACTTCTTCAGAATTTCCAAAACAACCCCCGACAGTACATATACTTAAAAGACGACTGTACGTATGGGAATAACTTTTTAGAACATTTCTCTCACTGCTTTATGAGACGAAGTCTGTTGAACCAGAGACTGGGGTTGTGATAGGGCCTGTTCCAGATGAGCTCTACAGGCCGTTCTGTGAGCTGTGTAGTTGCAAACAAATATTTTCTCTATTCGTTGTATATCTAACGTATGGCCTTCAGCTTGTGTCTCGTTGAGAGGGGGCTGTAAATAAAGCATTTTCTCGCCAGGTGAAGATGAGTTAATTAAAGTTTAATTCTCGTTGCTTCACGGCAAGTACATAGAGGAATACTGCAAAATGTGTCATGGTTTCTATAACTTTTGTAACTATCCCTTTCCTTTGTACTAACCATGTCTTAAATCTAAAGCCAGTTTAGCACTATCATGGTTAGAGAATTACAATTAGTTGGCGTTCACGATACCTGTACTCTGATGACAACTTGTTTAACTGCTGACTAGTAATTCAAATCAACATCCTTGCTTCTCGAAATCTTTCTTGAGAACCTTTTGTACTATCAGTGAGTTTTCCCCTTGCTTATATAACTATGTTTATCGTGTGATTTCGTATAGTATGCGTTTTCAGTAACACATGATCACGCTACATATACACGTTTTTTCAAATCCCTTACACCAGACTGTCTAAGGTCGATAGATCATGCCGTGCGGAAGAACTGTTCTGGCGTAACGACAAGTGCCATCATGAAGATGAAGAACGTTAGGTAGAGAAGGCTGTGAGACGACGTCTGCCAATAGTACGCTGACTATAACCCATGTCACACGGGATGCCGCTTCCCGGCACAGAGCCAGAGCGATAGGGAAGCATGGAGATGAGGTCTAACTCTGCATGCGTGGTGGCAGAGAGTGGGCAAACTAAGTCCGCGTTGCCGAATTGTGTTGCAGTGGACAAAAATTAGGTTTATTTGCCTTTGGTACATCATACTATAAGGTCAAATCTCAGAGGTAATAACACATTTTAAAATCAATTTTGATGGGTCGTCTACAGGAGAGATATACTTCACGTCTTTGAGGCTCTCTGTCCACTGCTCCACAGCAATCGTCTGTATGACGTTAGAACAGCTGACGCCGCTATGTGAAGAGATCAAGTACAATTTTTCTCAAAGCGACGATTGTCTAGCGACAAGATAATCGAAAATGACTGCAATAAGTGCCATTTACTGCGATTTGGGATATATTGTAAGTAAAAACGTAGTTTATAACACAATAAACTTCAAACTCAAACCGAAATCATTACATTTGTTTGACAACTGCCTCTACATCATATAATTTTTTGAAATGTGTGTAAGACGCCTGTGTGGATGTGGTTCACTACGCGTAAAAAAGAATTACTGGTGTCAAAGACTAGAGCAAAAGACTATCGCAAAAACGGTCAGTAAGTTATAGTATTTTTCGGTGACAACAGGCATTATGAATTTAAAGTAATTCGTTCGACATTAAAGCGGGAGAAAGCATAAATGATCCATTGAACAAGCAAACGATTAACCATCTTCTGTGAATAACGGAGTGTTGACCGATAACGTTGAAAACCACCGATATGTCGACAGGTAACACTCCTTTTCATTTTAAGGCATTTTCCATTTCGTACCTTAAAAATGACAGGGTTTTACTTGTCGAAATACTAGAGTTTTTGACGAATTTATCCAGTCCCATTCTCGCAAGTAGTTAGAGCATTCAGTACGCTGGAAAAAGCTTAACTTCTCCTTGCGCAATGTGTTGAACATTATAGTTTGAATACTTCGTAGGCTACATATTCCTAATCGACAAAAGCTAGGAAGACATTGTGTAATAGGTACGCAATTGATAGTTTGAAAGATTATTAATACAGTTTGTTTCAAAGTCTACATTGTAATACCATGTGCTATCCAAACCAGTTGATTGTAACTTTAGGATGACAAGTTGAATGCTTTTATCCATCTTGACCCCCTTGTCAAAGTCTTCTTTCTGAAACTTTTCACCATGCCACACAGTGTGGCCACGCTGTAGGAGTTGCTGTCTATTGCTTCATGCACAAGCATTTTAACGTTTGTAATCTTAAATGTCCCCCCCCCCCCCCTCCCACATAGCTTGTAACCTGTAGGCAAATTAATTCTATCGGATTATACCGACAGTGATATATGGGTGAACGCAAAGCTGTAAGACCACATTCATGTGCAAGAAAGTCAAATTTGTACATTCTGTCATGTGACTTATATAAATTAACGAGCTGCAGGAGTTCAGCATGAGTCTCGCTTATATTGTCCGGAATATTTTTATTTTTCACCCAGAGCACGATATCCTCTTTCCTGGTTCTCATACTTGGTCTTTTCCCTGTAACAGCTGAATGAGAACTGGCACTGTAATTACAGTGATCGACTTTGAAGGTAGGTATGGCAACAATTCTCCAGTGAATCACTGACAGCGTTCATTTCCGAATGGTAGTCATTGTTGTTTTTCTTACACCTAAATACTAGTTTACTCTCACGAACCATATCAGAAGAAGAGCTAGCATGCAGAATAAGTATCGGGTAACCTATTGCTGTTGAAACTTTAAACCCACCAATACCATCACTCATTTTCCAGCAGGTATTTATGGAATATTCTGATTAACCCATGTTTTATTAAGACAATACACTGTAGAACTAACTCCTTCTCTTGCATCGTTCATCTTAATGAAGGACGTGTTTCGTGCTGTTTCTATATCACTTCTTTCAATTAAAAACTCTCTTCCTAATATTTCGAAAACTAATGTCTTTTAAAATTCTTTGCGTTTTCGAAGCGCTACCTTTGAAGCCAATTTGCTCAGGCGTATTTGTAACAAGTTATTGTGATGTGTCGTATTCCCTCCTTACATATATTTCAAACATGAAGCGCTTTAAAATATCATTGTCAAACCCGTATATCTGTGTTACAGGTGGTATCTTGCGATTTCGATGCTTCCCATGCGACACGAAATCAAATTTTCCTGAGGTTTCTACAGCTACAACATTAATTTTTGTTTGCTGTTCGCTGTACAATTCTCTTGCCGACACGTGCTTCTGCAGTTCGTTGTTGAGTCTTCAACATGTCTCGCTTTCAGATTCACAACTGAAAAGTTATAAATTGAGGACATAAACCACCATGTCTGCTTGTGAAGCGTCTGTATCCCCATCTACATGATTACTCTGCAGTTCACAATTAAGTGCCTGGTAGATGGTTCATCCAATACCCTCAAGCTATTTCTCTACTGTTCCACTCTCGAACAGCGTGCAGGAAACACGAATACTTTAATCTTTCAGGCGAGCTCTAATTTTTCTTATATTTTGATGATGATCATCCTCCCTATGTAGGTGGACGCCAACGAAGTACTTTCATTCTTTGAGGAGGGAGTTGGTGACCGAAATTTGATGAGAAGATCCTTCGACAAGGAAAAACGCCTTTGTTTTAATGTTTGCCACTCCAATTCGTGTATGATATCCGTGGAAATCTCTCCCCATTTCGTGATAATGCAAAAAAGAGCAGCCCTTCTTTAATCTTTTTCGATCAATCCTATTTGCTGGGGATCCGCGACTGGACAACAGTACTCCAGGAGACGGAGAAAGGGATGGCGCAAGTAGTCTCTTTAGTAGACTTCTTGCATTTTCTAAGTGTTCTAGGCCGGCCAGAGTGGCCGAGCGGTTCTAGTCGCTACAATCTGGGACCGCGCGACCGCTACGGTCGCAGGTTCGAAACCTGCCTCGGGCATGGATGTGTGTGATGTCCTTAGGTTAACTAGGTTTAAGTAGTTCTAAATTCTAGGGGAGTGATGACCTCAGCTGTTAAGTCCCATAGTGCTCAGAGCCATTTGAACCATTAAGTGTTCTACCAATAAATCGCAGTTTTTGGTTTACTTTCCATACAGCATTATTCATGTGATCATTGCAATTCAAGCTATTCGTAATTTTAATCCCTAAATATTAAGTTGAACTTACAAAGTTTAGATTTGTGTGTTTTATCCTGTAAACATAAATTTGGCGGATTACTTTTAGTATCTCATTGGTATGACTTCAGAATTTTCAGTATTCAGAGTCAATTGCCAATTTTCTCACCATACAGATATCTTGTCTAAAGCGTTTTGTAATTTGTTTTAATCATATGATAACTTATAAGACAGCATCATCTACAAATAGTCGAAGAGAGTTGCTCAGATTGGCTCCTAAACCGTTTACTACATCAGGAACAGCAGAAGGCCTACAACACTTAATTACAAACGCCAGATATCACTTCTATTTTACTCAATAGTCTTCCATCGTGGACTACGTACTGTGACCTTTCTGAGAGGAAATCACGAACCCAGTCGCACAACTAAGATGATACTCCATAGGCACATAATTTAATTAAAGTTGCTTGTGAGGAACCTCACGTTTATTTTCATCACCTGACATGTTCATTTGGAAATCACACTAAAGCGTTTACAGATACATATTCACAGCTATACCGCTACAAGAAAATAACGTCGACATCTGAATTAATAATTCGGTCGCACTGTGAATGAAACTGCATTGTTGCGAAATGCGGCAACAGTGCAGCATGCAGGAGAGACATTCTCGCAGTCTAGTTGGTAAATTGCGACTAGCCGCTCGGAGAGAGAGTGAATCTTATTGGCTGCTAGCAATTAATGGTGGGGGATGCGCAGAACGGCTGAAAATAGGACCGCCTTTCTACATGACGCGATCTTTAGGATGACACCATGACGCGCCGCCTAGCTGCGGCGGCGCTAGTAGACGGACTAGAACACTGGCACTAGAAGAGCCCCACTAAAAGAGCCGTGACTTGTGATCCATATCAATTACTTACTTGGAAATTTTATGCTTCGAAGGACACTGATTATTTGCTTGTCGCCGATTGGTTGCTACACCACTTCGTACATATGTAAGTATTGTCAATTCAATTAGTGTAATAAACTCCATTAATATAATTTGCTTGTATGTTGTCTTGTCATCCAAGAAAACAGCTCCATAGGCAGCCTATAAAAGACGAGTGGGCAGGATCCTACAAGAACATTTGTTAAATGCCTTAGGGCAGAGCGTGTGCCTTGTGTGAAGCCTCTGATCCGGTAATGAAAGGGTGTAGCCTAGCAAAATTTGTGTTTGATTTTTCACTTCTAAAATACTTTCTCCACTTAAAAACCATCATTCTTAAGATTTTCTTGTTGAAGATCAAAGAATTAGGTAGAAAGTAGGACATCTAATTCGTAGACTCTGATAGTCCAGTGAAACGTTGCCGGGCCGGGAAATACTCACAGAAGGACACCTGGCATCGTCAGGAAGCGTCAGCGAACACTTTGTCCCTGACATAAATCGTTTCTTCAACACAACGCAATTTCCCGCATTTTTCCTCTCATGGTTTCACAAAGTTGTAATTACGAGGAGCGTAAGTACGAATGCAAAATTTTTTTTTCTGAAACAATGTGTTTCTTTTTTCAAGATTCTAATAGACCATAGTACTTCTCACTCTTTTGGATTCAAAACCCTCCTTTCAATGCGACTGCTTTACGCCACTTTACTGGAAAGCATTGTACACCCGCATGGTACCATTCTACTGGTCGACGTCAGAGCCAACGTCTTGGTGCAGCATAATTCCCCCATCATCCACGTACTGCTTCACGCGGAGTGCATTCTTCGGTGGGCCAAAGAGATGTAATTCTGAAGGTGCGAGATCCGGATTGTAGAGTGTATGAGGAAGAACAGTGAAATGAAGTTTTGTGAGCTCCTCCCGGATGCGGTGACTTGCGTGAGGCTTGGCGCTGTCACGGAGGAGAAGTTCGTTTCCATTTTCTGGTGATGAACGCGCTGAAGTCACTTCTTCAATTTCCTGAGTTTAGCACAATACACTTCAGAGTGGATCGTTCCACCACGAGGAAAGTCATAAAACAGAAAAACCCTTTAGAGCTTCAGATGACCTTTGCCAACATTTTACCAGCTGAGGATGTGGCTTTGAACATTTTCTTCAGAGAAAAGTTGGTGTGGCACCGCTCCATGGATAGCCATTACGTTTCCGGGTCGAAGTGATGAACTCATGTCTCGTCCAACGACTCACCGAGTTTTTCTCACTGCCATGTCACCGTAGAAATTCTGCTAGCTTCCATGAATATTTGAGGTGTTCTGATTATCCGCCAAAAGAAACTGAGTGACGGTTTCATGCTTGGAAAGCACCTCCGTTACAGACTTCGTTTTGAAGCCTACGTGTTGCTTCACCACCTACCGGAATTTAATGAAACTGAAAATGGAATATGCTATGATGTTCCACTTCAAGTTCCTCATTTTTTTCAATCAAAACTGACTGAGAAAAAAACATATTGTAGTACTTATTCAATGTCCCTCGTATGTACGTTTTCCAAGGCACGCAAGCTGCGAGAGGAAATATGAGAATATTCACTTTTAGCGTACTAGGAATTTCGTCATTGTTCCAATCTATGAGATGCAGAAGAAACAGAGCACAGATTTTTCGCTGCTCATAATCAGAGATCCGACTAAAAAGTTTTCAGCTTCGTGGAGTAATTCTGGCAGTAAATTGATATGATAGTCAAAGTTCAGTTATCTCATCAAGAAACACAATAAGCACATTCAGGAAATTTCAGATTGATATCAGATTAGAGTGAAAAGCTTACAAGTACATTTTTTAATTTTAAATGCATGCTCTAGCAAGAGTCATTATCTTGTGTTTTATCTAATAGTAGAGAGACAATAGAGTCTGGCCTAAATTCTTCAAACTTCCACAGACAGTGTCAGTTTCACTAAAACCCTCCTGGATAAGCTCGCCTGTCATATAAAACCCTCAAATGACAAACATTCTAGCCGCATTGCAGGAACCTTCCTCAAGACACAGATTAAGTCCTACGACCTCCTACTGAAACATCGACAGTTTAGTATTTGAAGGATTTCATGTGATGTCGCAACAATAAACCGATTCCATTTTAATAAAACAAAGTTCGTTGTTTGGGCTACTGTTTCAGGGGATGTGCTTCATGGCGCTGCAAACTCTCACACACAAGTTCCCATTACCCAGCAGCAGACTACCTTTGTCAAACTGACTGCAAGTCGTGAGTCACTGTAGCTGTACGAGATGTTTCGCTAATGACAGAATATGTTATTTTTATCGACTCATGACTTCAGGACAAGTCGTTAGTTGTACATGGATAGATCAACTATTAACAGCTTTACCTAATGATAACAAGCTTCTGAATCTGATTGTCAGTGTGTCTAACGGTTTTCATCAGTCAAGAAGCAACAAACCTACGTACACTACACGAGTAGAGTATTCGTTGTGTAGACAAACTCTTACGCTAAGGCTCCATAATTTCTGCATCTACATCCACATACATAGTCAACAAACCACCATATGTTGCATAGCGGAGTGTACCTCTTACCGACAATAGTCATTCCATTTCGAATAATAATGATTTTAATAGTCAATAGTCCTAGGGCGGGGAAAATGACAGTCTATATGCGTCTGTATGAGCCCAAACTTCTCTTTTTTTTCGTGGTTCTTACGCGGAATGTACGTTCGCTATAGTAGAATCCTCCTGCACTCTGCTTCAAATACTTCTTCTCTTATTTTTCTCAACAGCTTTTCACGAAAAGGACGTCTCTTCCAAGGATTCCCATTTGAGATCACAAAGCCTCCCATACTACTCGCATTTTGATCGAACCAACTAGTAACAAATATAGCAGGCTGCCTCTGAATAGCATCAATGTCTGTCTTTGGGAACCAAAACATCCTAGCATTACCCAAGATTGGGCCACACCAGCATCTATGTCCTGTCACCCTTACACATGAACCACATCTTTCCAAAATTGTCCCAATAAACCGAGATCGATCATTGACCTTACCTAAAACATTACTTGTCTTACCCATTCCTGTCCTTTCTTTCAGAAGTGCTAATCCAGCAGTGTTTACTAGGCATCATCTGGTAAGTTTGGAAAGTGTAGGAGAAGCAATAGCAAACTTCAAGCTGTGAGAAGAGGTCGATAGTTGCTTTTGGACGCCTCATTCGGTAACAGAGTTCACTCTGAAAAGCGATATTTTAGGTTCGAGCCCTGAACAGAACGTAATTTCAGCCTGTAACGAATTTACGGACACCATACACACCTTTGGAGTAGGATATTTCTGGAAGTTCTAGCTCACTTGACTCAGTCCTGCCTCTGGCGAGGACCTAAACAAGTAACACAAATAACGTACTATAATCCAATTTTTCAGGTGTAGCTCACTTAGTTTCATTAAGAAAACATCTGTTTTATAATAAATTATTCATAAAATGAAGATAAATGAATTTCTTTTTTATCACATTCAATTGATATAAATTTCTTTTTCTTTCAAAAGATGAATGTAAGAAAGTAAATTTGATATCTTTTTATAAAAGATGCTTGTAAGAAAAAAATTTAATTGATTTTCACAAAGAATAATTCATAATATAATTTATTGGTTCACCAGTTCAGTATATTTAATTTTAAAAGGTGAATGTAAGTCATTAAATAAAAACTGTTCTATTCCTTACCCAAAAGTTTTCTAATTCTTTCTTGTTGACTAGCCATAACATTTTTATACACTGTCGATTGTACATTTACTTAGTGTTTTCGTTTACCTACAGTTCTACTACATACACATATATAACTTGAATTTCCTGATATGATACACATTCTTTCCAAATCCAACAACATCCATTATTTTGATACTTACCTTTATGAAATCCATTAATATTCTTTTTATTCAGACAGACACCATGGAACTTCAGCTGTTTGCTATTGGTCATTTAAAGATTGTAAACTGTAATAGAAAAACATAAAATTATTAAAAATTTCAGATTACGAAATTCATTATTTCTGTCCTTAAGTTTCTTTATTCTTTTATATTTTACTTTCATTTGTCCCTTTTCAACTAATCGAAAATACCAATCAGCAATTAACTTAGAATATCTATCTGCTAAAATAATCTTAAGCTTATTATACTTATTAGCCATACAAATTGTTTCTCTATAACTGGTATCTAAATATTTACTTCCAGTAATATTATATAAAAAATTTATCTCTAACTCCCTTAAGTTATTAATCTCTTTGGAAATACTTGTGTTGTTGAGCTCCTTGGTTACAGTTTCCGTTTATATAGAGAAATTTTTATTTTTTATATTTACAATTTGTGATGCCTGTATGGTAATACACCTATTTATTTTCCAATACATATTTTTTATCATCACATTGACTCAATGCTTTCTTGTTTATTTCAAGTTTATATTTTTCACTGGGTACTATATTAATTTCTCTGTATTGTTCTCTAGTATGAAACAGACAATCTTTATAATTGTCTAAGCTTATTCAATTTCTAATAATAGCTTTATTAAAACCTCTATATTTTTCTCTATTTTGTCACCAAATTTATAAGAATAGATTTCTACACATAAGCCACAAATTTCTTCCATTATTTTTTCATCGCACTTGTCTTTAATTTTTCATATAACTTTACTGTTTACATATGGAATTTCATAAATATTATCTGTTGGATAATCACTTCTATCAAAGCAGTATCAATCACCAGCTTCGTATATTTATAAATATCTTCAGTTTAAATGTTTTAAACGTAAATGACCATGTCTTGATCACACAATTCAAGACTTTCTACATATTTCTGTCTCATTATTTCATAGTGAAAATCATACATCAATTCTTTAGGTAAATCTAGTATACTCATACCACCATTAAAGCGTATGTTGAACACAATTTATGTTTTATTCATATGAATAGCAACAAGATTTTCAATAAATTTAGTTCTCCCTTTAAAGTTTGGTTTAGATATAAATTTATCACATTTACCTCCTTCTGCATCAATTTTACATCCTCTGTGTTTCTTATGGTTTCCGTCGTTTTTCCTAACACTGACTTATTCATTAATTTATAGAAATAGTTTTCAAAATCATTTTTAATTTACTTCTCATATCCATATTAAAATCTACATATTTCATCAACCAGTCTGATTGATTGAACTTTGAGACTTTATATAGTTTTAATATTTTCACTCCAAGGGAAACTGTTTAATATTTCTATAATGAACTACATAATTATGTTTGTCATTCAGACTAGTCAACAACTTGCTTTCTGTAGTTCCTGGTACAATTATATTTTCTGGATTTAATGTTAAATCTTCATGTAATTGTTTTTGATATTCTAAATCTATTTCAAAAATATATCCAATTTTAGTAGCATCCGATATTTCACATATTTTTGTACATTAAAAATTATTTGGTTCGTCTCATTCAGATCCATCATGTGATAAACATTAACTTATACCATAAGCATATAAACTGTTCTCATATAAATATGCTAGAAAGTTCAATATCCTTTAACATGATAATCTCTAACATATTTATTGTTTGCTTTGACCCATATTGTACAACACTGTAATATTCCACCACTTTTCCTTCTTCCAACCAATGAAATCGTATCATAATACATAATAAATGTATTGGTTGTTTAGTCATTTTCAACACCGAATTCCAATATAAACCAGCTGCAGTAAAATACCAAAGTGAATCAAAATCAGACACTTTAATATAACTTTTTTTAAATTGTCAAACACATCAGCTAATAATAAAGCAGTTTTAAGAAATAGATTGTGATCTTCACCATTATGTTTAATATTACATTTTCCCAAATTAATTTTTACGTGTTTATAATGTTCATCAATTATTTCACTCATTCAGTTTACTGTAAAATTCTTCCTTTGCTGGTAAATGTGTCTCTTCAAATTTTTTCCGAGAATCTTACGAATATACACCTTTTCTGATCACTGGATTGAATAATTCTTCTGAGAAAAATTTTGTAATTTTTTTATTTGACCCTTTTTCAATTTTTGTGTGGTGAAAAGGCAATAAATTTAAATGTCTCAATGAATCTCATTTCCAAACTTTCTGTGCTCTTACCAAAACTAAACGATCTGTCTTCATTATTTGGTATTTAATATATTTCTTCTTTATCATAACCAAATTCTCTTCCAATCAGATGTCAATCATATCCAGATAAATTATGGATACAAACTGATACAAAACTAGTGTGTTTTCGCTGTAACTTACAATTATTACACAATGTATTTATAAATTTTCTGGTTAAGCAACCATGACGATGAACCTTTTTATTTTTTGTTGAGTAATGGCATTTACACATTGTACATTTTCTCCATCTTGCGTATCTTGATTATTCTCCAGGAGTTAATGGTCTCATTTCTTCAATTTCAGAATAACTTCTTCCAATTTCTTCTACTTCTTGTTATATATGCTCAATAAATTTCTTATGAAAATTCGGTCGTGTATAAACAACAGTATCTTCATAGTATCCATTTATATATATATAATATAATATAATAACAAAATCTACTGTTCCCACACTTTTGATATTTTATTGTATGTGAATTTTCTGAATTCTCCTGACAATTGTTCATTATTAATAACAAACATTGAAAATCAGCATAAATAACAAATGGAACTTTATGTGCATATTGGTCATTTTTACAATGAACATATGTACCTCCTTTTAGCATTTCCACTTTTAATGATTTGTTAACTAAGTGGCTACATTTGTGATTGTCTAATTGTCTTTACTAGTAAAATGGAATGAACATTAAATACAAATAAATTTTGCTTTTATATGTTTACTAAACATTCTTTACAAAATTAATGTGAATGAACTCCATCCTTCCAATAAAGATGATTTACATGTCTCTCTGTCTTATATTTTGCAATTTTTAATGTATACACATGACATTTTCCATCAAATGAGTAAATATAACATATTCATTAATACTGCTCTCTTTTGGAATATTATCAACTGCTACAGGAAATTCAAAATATTGAAGTATCAATTCAAGATGAACCTTTTTATATTTTATATCATTTACTTTATTTTTATCTCCAGGATATAATGCAGACATTATAAACCACAGAAAAATTTTTTGTCTTAATTTTTTACATTAATACATGCTATTTTACTTTCTATTTTGTCTTGTAAATCAATGACCCTCTTAACTGAATATGTCTGATAATTCCTGATTGCAAATAAATATTCTGTTTAATGGCTTATGATCTATGCACTTGAAAATTAGATGTTCTTGAAAATTCTTTCATTTACCATTCTTAAATTTTTTAATTGATTCTCTTTCATTTGTTATCATATAGTTTTTTGTTTGATAATTAAATTCGATAATACTTCTATTTCTCTCCATTAGTATTCACAAAAACGTTTAAATTTACTTTCAGTCTCTGATGTTTTTTTAGATTGTTTCTCATAGTTTTTATAATTTTCAGTTTTACTGCAGCCAAGAATTGATTAGGTTCAATGGAGTTTATATTATTCTCAAAATTTGTAGTTTGTAAGCTGTCAGAAAATGCATTATCATCTAGATAATCATGAACAGTTCCTCTGTCTCCTGGTTTCTCAAACAAATCAGTAAGAAGAAATCCAATTTTTCATCATTTTTAATTTTTTTGATTCACAAACACATCTATAGAAAATGGAAATATTTCTTACAGTGGTTTAGTTTCATTATTTCTAAAAATTTCATCATCACTTCCAATTTTATGATGAGGTACTTGTTTACAAACACTTCCACCTCACATTAGATGATGTCTACTAATAAATCTAATTGTATCAACTTGATTTAATTTAATATAACCTCATAAATTCTTTTTTTACAGCAGTCATCAACCTCAACAACCGTGAATTTTTTCACTTGGTCTTCCTACTTACACAAAACAAAATTTATTGAATTTGAAAAGAATAACTTTCAAAATTTCGACTAGTATAAATTCTTATTTAATAGATATTTAAATATTAAATTTGAGAGGATTTTCCTTTTTTATTTTTCACATATTCCCAAGTACATTTTTATACATTTCTTATTATGGTTATGTCTATGTGAATCGTTACACTAGAACAACTTTTAATGTCTTGACAAGCTTTACATTTTTTGTGTATTGGTTTCTTGGTTTACATAATTATTTATCAGTAACAATTTGTTTCGAATGTTCTTTGCTGGGAATTCGTTGGAAATTATTTTTATACTAACATTAAGAAATATGTTTTCCACATACACAAGGAATTCATTTACTGTCGCAATTTTCTACAGGACACTCATTTACACATTGTCTACACATCGTTCTGTATCCTCTTTTGTATGTTTATGTGATGTAAAATTATCAGTTGAATTCTATCTCCAAAATTTGGATTTAGCACAAGACTGCTCTAGTTGTTGAACCTGATCAATATATAGAAAAAATTCTATATAGAAAAAATTCTATTAGTAAAAAAATCAGAAAAAGTTCTCCCTAAAATGGAATCGATTATAGACGTATTCAACAAGTTTACATATAATAATAAGTAATTGTTAATACTTATTAATGAAAAGAATAGTCTGTGGTTTAAAGTCAAAGATAACTGTCATACTTTTGAATATTCTAACCTAGATATACTATTATTAAAAACGTAATTCCTGAAGATAAAAAATATTTTAGTGAATTGAAAAGTATCTCAAATATTGATAAGTACAGCCTCATACAGTGTTCTTTAATAAAAAAGTTATAACTTCATTAATACAAAACAGAATAAACACTTCGAAAAATCTCATAGAGTAGCTCGTTAGTGACTGATTTTAAATTAAATTCATTGTTATAATGAAACAAGAAGTTACTAGGATTATCATTAATTGCTTCAAAAATAAAAATTTGAAACACGATTTGCTATTGTAAAGTACAAGATTGATTTATATTTTACAGAATACACAATTATTGTTGAATATGATGAAAATAAATATAATGTTGACACAAGAAATGAGAAGATATAAATTCATAGAGCAATTGAGTTGTAAATTTACTTGATTTGATCCTGATGAGTGAAAGTTTAAAGTTTATGATGTCATCAACAAAATACATAAAAAAATAAAATGAGCAAAGGTGTATAAATAAAATGAAAATAAAAATGTTATAAAAATTTATCTTTTAAATGGAGTCAGTTGTAAATCTGATAAACAACAAAGCTACATACAACAATACTCAACTGTTTATGATAAATGATAAATAATTCTAGGTTTTATCCTAATCAAGTTGGTGATCTTTTAGGATATATTTGTCCTAGGAAAGCAATTCAAGACTTTGTTAACCAAAAATTTCGTAATTAACCATGTGAAAATTTTGGTTTTCCCATTTTAGGAAGAATACAAAATTAAAAAAGAAATAAAAGAGATGTTGTGAGGTCAAAGAACTGACTTAGAAAATTTAAATAAGATTCAAGAAGATCAGATTCAAACTTAAAATGGAGTAATTGATAGAGCCATAGGTAGTCTACATGAAAGAAATGAAGAAATAAATACTTTTTACCT
The DNA here is from genome assembly GCF_021461395.2 of Schistocerca americana. NCBI lineage: Eukaryota > Metazoa > Arthropoda > Insecta > Orthoptera > Acrididae > Schistocerca > Schistocerca americana. The sequence continues at coordinate 375,124,769 of NC_060124.1, read as the reverse complement.
CATGTTGTTCCTTAAAGAGACAATGAAAATTTAAAAATAAAGACAGTTCTTTTGAAATTATATATACTCATTATGTAATTAGAGCTCCACAAAAAATTTACAAAGGTCAATATAGAAATGTGAAACACAACAAAACTGTGAAGAAATGATAAGACTTAATTTTAATCCTAAGCCATTAAATATATATAAATCAATGATAGAAGTTGTAAGAATTATTTATTGGCATAATTATTTTATATTTTAAATAATGTCACTAACAAGAGTTGATTAATGATATAATAAACCTAGGCACACCCTAGTGAGTTTATATTTTTAATAACATTTATACATTTATCTGTGAACATTTTTGTTATTCCAAATTTTATTTATGACAAATTTTATTTTCAGCTAATCCTTCACTGTGGAAAATTGTTAATATATCAATGTATTGACAAATATCAATCATCCAAATATGTCTGTTTGTTATGTTTGTATATTTCATTATTAAACCTTTACATTTCTTCTCAGGTAAATGCAAACATTGTGTTACTAGGGACTCCTGTTGGGCAGACTGTTCTCCGGGCGCAAATCTTTCAATTTGATGCCACTTCTGCGACTTGCACGTCGATGGGGATGAAATGATGATGATTAGGACCACACAGCACCCAGTCCCTGAGTGGAGAAAATCTCTGACCCAGCCTGAAATCGAACTCAGGTCCTTAGGATTGACATTCTGTCATGCTGACTACTCAGCTACCAAGGGCAGACTCTTCTCACATTAACTTATTTCTGAATAATCTGGAAAATCTAAAGTTAATCTTTTTATGTTTGGGAAATTATCATCAACAACTTTTTATCAAATATTGATATGTCTCATCTCTATTCGATTTTATTTTATTTGGGTTACTTCAGAATGTAATGATATTAAATGATATACTGTAACTGCATAGTTTGACAAATCAACATCAAATTTTTCACCCATATCATTCATAAAAATCTATTTTCCATTTAAAAGATTCATTTTGTCTCTTCATATGTCTTTTTGCCAATACTTAATTTATCTCCATTGAATTCAACTGGTAAATTACCAAAATGTTTAAATATACCAACTGCAGTAACTGCATACCCAAGTCATTCCTTTTTATATGAAATTTCACATATAAATGAAAAATGATGCAAACTTACTATATGGATGAATATGTTGTTGAGAACCACATTTCTCATCGCGTAGTGGAATAATAAAGGGATATTTGACATGAGTTAATTGAAGAAAAATTGCAGTGAAATTCTTCAACTGATCTAATGTAACCTATCAGTATTGGTGTATCACTCCTCATAGGAATGTTATGTGCAATGTAGATGAATCAGAACGTTGTATTCTATTGTACCTAACAAATTGAAAATGAGTCTTTTGAAAGCTAATACTCGACGTCTTCATTGCTTTTCTTGGAGATTATCTGCAAATCGCACTCATCATATTTACCTTAAAAAATGATTTAAAACTAAGAACTGATTTTTCTGCTGGAGACAGTTCATGCATTCTCATAATTGAATATATTTCACATGTATGTAGTTCTTCCCTGAACAACCTTTAAATGAGCAGATTAATATAGATATCAAAGGATTGAAAACTAATGTAATTGAAAAACCTAGTTCTCATGAAGCTTAAAATTTAGTTGTTACTAATCAGAAAGTGAATGCAAAACCTCATGAATAATCCACAGAAACTTCCTTCAACTGACACGTGTGTTTAAACACCCACATATTTAGAAAAGATCGAAAAAAGCCCCACAGTCATACAAACGCTTGTAAAATTAATAATCGCGCAAATGCTGAAACAGTGACATGTATGTTCGAATAAACAGATCCAAATTAGATATCGGTCCCCAGATATTCTAACGAACGAACTGGCACTGTGCCCATGGAATACACTTACAAAATACCACATTTTAGCAAAAGTGAGAAAACATCTAATACTTATACACATGCAGTGCGAGCCAGCAACCATCTCACCTCACTCCTTGACGATGTAGCATCGATGTGTCCATTTCAGCACAATGAGACAAAAGATCTAAACTTAGTATTTTCGTAGCAACAAGTGAAGAGAGCTGCTCACGGCGGGCAGCAGAAGATGAGAGATACATTTTATCAGCAGTCCATGGAGCCTCATCATTGGCTGGCTAAAGTCGTCACTTGCAGTTACCTTTCATAAATACAGGTACTCTAGCAGATAGAAATATTGACTTTAGGGTCTTTGAGCCATACAACTGCTCTGCAATTCAAATAGGAATATATGGTACGAAAGTCGTCAACAGCAGACAGCTTTCAGTGTGTTTCTATGATATTTTCTAAAATCTTAGTCAGCGAAAACAAATTCTGTATTTAGTTTATAAATTAAACCACCTGTTTCTTGCTGAAATATAATAATCATCCTTACTATATCTGTCAGATGGCACAGATGCTATTGGATGTGCTGTTCCATATGCAGATGACGTCCTAGTAGTTCTGTCTGCGGACTCCACGGCGAGACCTTAGGAAAAAGCGAACGAGGTTCTGGCTCAGATGCATCACTGGTGCAAGGGTAACAAACTGACTATAGTTGCTCATAAAGCCACATACATGCTTCTGAATGGATAACATTCTCATGCCAGAAATCATTCCCTGAGGTTCGACGAAATCCCTCTAAAGCGCAGCACTTTTTGTTGACATTTAGGTATATTTCTAGAAGACAAAAGAAACTTCCTAGAACATGTAAAATCTGTTAATCGGAAAGCGTCCAAAATTACGCTTAAGAAAGCCCATGCCGGCACTGCTAACTATAAACTATAAACTACCGTTGCATGTGTTGTGGTCATATTAAGAAGCTATCTTCAGTTCGTAGTGGCCATCGCTGCCAGCTTCTACGCGCCTCATCTTCCACTTGACATCTACAAAACAATACAAATTCAGTGAAGCCTGATTCTGAGGCTCACCAATGCCTTTCTCCTTATACCTGCCGAGGGTTTGGTGGTGATTCTCGGGATATGTCCGATGGTTATCGTGGTACGTTACAGGGCATCGCTGTGTGGGTTTGGGCGTGAACAATATGATCAGGTGTACGAGACCACAGGAACTCATATTACTGACCTTCTTCTACTTTTCCCTTGTGCCTTTGTCCGGCATTTGTGCAGGGCCGGCATGATTATGGGCGGATGTGGCATAGATAACTACAGGGGTGTCCGAATGCCCTTCCTGTCGTCACCCCGTTGGATGAGATGATGATGATGAAGACAATAATGATGATGAAGACAACACAACACCCAGTCCATGAGCGGAGAAAAGCGACGATTCAGCCGAGAATCGAACTGGGGCTCCTTGGCATGACAGTCCCTTGCGCTGATCATTCAGCTATCAGGGCAGACAGGAGCTCATGATACTGATAAAAACACTAACGAGCCTGGAAAGTAGATGAATGGCAGTCTGATTGGAACGCTAGAAGCACTGCAAGGCAGTATACAGCATAATCCCAAGCATCAAGAACGGGCACAAATTGCGCTGCATTGCCCTTTCTAGAGGTATGCTGCACCTATTAACTGGTCACTGACCATATACGAAACATCTACACGAGCAGGATGTAGCACACCATCCTGCGAATGTGGACAGGGAGGTTTAGTTTTCAGACTCTCCCAGGGAGAGAGAGGATGCAGACAACTAGATTGCGATCTGCAAACAATTGTAAGTGACCAAAAGTTGTGGACGACAGTTAATGTGATTGCTCTTCTAATATCCAGATGGCAACTGATTAGCTTTCAGGCCCTAAGATCAAGTGGCCGCTCTGAATATGAAATTAACGTCAACTTATCACAAAAACTAAAAGGTATCAGATAGATTATAAAATGGTAAGACAGGGATTTAGGAACCAGGTTTTAAATTGTAAGACATTTCCAGGGGCAGATGTGGACTCTGACCACAATCTATTGGTTATGAACTGTAGATTAAAACTGAAGAAACTACAAAAAGGTGGGAATTTAAGGAGATGAGACCTGGATAAACTGAAAGAACCAGAGGTTGCAGAGAGTTTCAGGGAGAGCATAAGGGAACAATTGACAGGAATGGGGGAAAGAAATACAGTAGAAGAGGAATGGGTAGCTTTGAGGGAGGAAATAGTGAAGGCAGTGGAGGATCAAATAGGTAAAAAGACGAGGGCTGGTAGAAACCCTTGGGTAACAGAAGAAATATTGAAATTAATTGATGAAAGGAGAAAATATAAAAATACAGTAAATCAAGCAAACAAAAAGGAATACAAACGTCTCAAAATTGATATCGACAAGAAGTGCAAAATGGATAAGCAGGCATGGCTAGCGGACAAATGTAAGGATGTAGACGCTTATCTCACTAGGGGTAAGATAGATACTGCCTACAGGAAAATTAAAGAGACCTTTGGAGAAAGGAGAACCACTTGCATGAATATCAAGAGCTTTGATGGAAACCCAGTTCTAAGCAAAGAAGGGAAAGCAGAAAGGTGGAAGGAGTATATAGAGGGTCTATACAAGGGCGATGTACTTGAGGACAATATTATGGAAATGGAAGAGGATCTAGATGAAGATGAAATGGGAGATATGATACTGCGTGAAGAGGTTGACAGAGCACTGAAAGACCTGAGTCGAAACAAGGCCACGGAGTAGACAACATTCCATTAGAACTACTGACAGCCTTGGTAGAGCCAGTCCTGACGAAACTCTACCATCTGGTGAGCAAGATGTATGAGACAGGCGAAATATCCTCAGACTTCAAGAAGAATATAATAATTCCAATCCCAAAGAAAGAAGGTGTTGACAGATGTGAAAATTACCGAACTATCAGTTTAATAAGTCACAGCTGCAAAATAGTAACGCGAATTCTTTACAGACGAATGGAAAAACTGATAGAAGCCAACCTCGGGGAAGATCAATTTGGATTCCGTAGAAATGTTGGAACATGTGAGGGAATACTGACCCTACGACATACCTTAGAAGAAAGTACTTGTAGACTTAGAGAAAGCTTTTGACAATGTTGATTGGATTACTCTCTTTCAAATTCTGAAGGTGGCAAGGGTAAAATACAGGGAGCGAAAGGCTATTTACAATTTGTACAGAAACCAAATGGCAGTTATAGGTGTTGAGGGACATGAAAGGTAAGCAGTGATTGGGAAGGGAGTGAGACAGGGTTGTAGGCTATCCCCGATGTTATTCAATCTGTATATTGAGCAAGCAATAAAGGAAACAAAAGAAAAGTTCCGAGTAGGTATTAAAATCCATGGAGAAGAAATAAAAACTTTGAGGTTCGCCGATGACATTGTAATTCTGTCAGAGTCAGCAAAGGACTTGGAAGAGCAGTTGAACGGAATGGACAGTGTCTTGAAAAGAGGGTATAAGATGAACACCAACAAAAGCAAAACGAGGATAATGGAATGTAGTCGAATTAAGTCGGGTGATGCTGAGGGAATTAGATTAGGAAGTGTGACACTTAAAGTAGTAAAGGAGTTTTGCTATTTGGAGAGCAAAATAACTGATGATAGTCGAAGTAGAGAAGATATAAAATGTAGACTGGGAATGGGAAGGAAACCGATTCTGAAGAAGAGAAATTTGTTAACATTGAGTATAGATTTAAATGTCAGGAAGTCGTTTCTGAAAGTATTTGTATGGAGTGTAGCAATGTATGGAAGTGAAACATGGACCATGAATAGTTTAGAAAAGAAGAGAATAGAAGCTTTCGAAATGCGGTGCTACAGAAAAATGTTGAAGATTAGATGGGTAGATCACATTACGAATGAAGAGGTATTGAATAGAATTGGGGAGAAGAGGAGCTTGTGGCACAACTTGACTAGAAGAAGGGATCGGTTGGTAGGACATGTTCTGAGACATCAAGGGATCACCAATTTAGTAATGGAGGGCAGCGTTGAGGGTAAAAATCGTGGAGGGAGACCAAGAGATGAATAAACTAAGCAGATTCAGAAGGATGTAGGCTGCAGTAGGTACTGGGAGATGAAGACGCTTGCACAGGATAGAGTAGCATGAAGAGCTGCATCAAACCAGTCTCAGGACTGAAGAGCACAACAACGACAATCACAAAAACCGTTCCCTCAATCACAGATAACGATAATCTCATACAGACTTACTTTAGAGAAATTTTAAATACGTATATAAAAAATACGAAGTAAAAAAAAAGAAAGAAGAACGAAAGCTATGACCATCCACAGGGGCATGTGCAAACTTTAGGATGGCCGAGGCACGCACATATGGGCATAGGCGATGTAGAACAGTGTAGCATCAATACGTTTAGACATAGGTAAAGTTGTATTCGGATGGCAAACCTCCAGTTATTCCTAGTCTGCCAGTGATATATCCAGCAATATAAGATGGAAATTATTCCCTTATAACTTCAGCGAATTCCTTTCATTTTATAATATTTTTTAATTGACCCTTATTTTCTATGCTGTTTTATTTCTGCATTAATATTAGCAATGGTTGCTCTTAACATAACTTATTACGATGAACATAATATTAAATACGTCGTGTTATCATGATTATTGAAAATGTGCAAATGTGCAAATGTGCAAATAGTGGTCTAAAATTCGTGGCAATAAATTGAACTGAAAGGAGAATGTTTTCAGGTCGTTAAAAGTGGAGTCGTAAAATAAAGCTTAAATGTAGAAAATGTTTTCAACATATTCCCTTAAACCCTTTTCCGTTGGACCTCTTATCTGTAAAGGAGGCAGCATATACGAGGGTTGCCCAGGAAGTAATGCACCGCATATTTTTTTCTCGGCCGAAAACAACTCTACGAATACGAAACGTTACGTCATTGAATTTCTCACGGTAGAGAAAGAAACTATGGGGATTATTCACAAACGCTTGTGCAAAGTCTATCGAGCATCTGCTGTCGACAGAAGTACAGTTAGTCGCTGGGCACGGAGAGTGAAATCATCAGACGGCGGTTCGGAAGACCTTCACAATTTGCAGACCATCAAGGGCTGTCTCATCTGACATGTTGCAGCGAACTGATGTTGTCATTCGCGAGCGCAAACGCTTTACATCTCGGCAGTCGGCGTTGCATCTGTCAGTCAGCGCAGTGAAGAACTGGCTTCGCCACCAGAACAAACGCTGTTACCGATAGTTCATACGCGCCCATGTTTCGCTCTGTAGGAAGGCTATAGAACGGGATGGAGATTACGTGGAAAATTAGAATGTGTGGATAAAGCACCATTCTTTCGTATGTGTAATTCTCACTATATTCAATAAAGAACTGTTAAAGAAAAAAATGCGGTGCATTACTCTATAGGCAACCGTCTTAGGTCTTGTTACCGGTAGGTTCGGTCAACGCGAGAGTTTTAAATGCGAACATTTTTAGGTTAGCCTTTAGCGTAACTGTTACTGACATTAAATGAAACAACAAGTTTCCTGTTCCCAGTCACCGTTTTATTTTTTCCACGACGCGTTTCGAAGGTTTAAACCTCCATCATCAGGTGGATTTACATTTGTTAGTATTACATATGTGTGTATGTTGTGTTACGACATTTGGAGGAACTTGTGGCACTGCCTAGTGGAGAAACAAGACACTATTTCAGAATATGGTTTTGGATAACTTTTGAAAAAAAAATTAAACTGATATTTAATGGTAAACTTTAATAAGTAAACTAGAGTACCTCCAGTGATCACAGGTTCCTTTTTCTGTTGTAACACTTCACATGTATACTGCCACATTTGTAAACAAATATGGCGTCTGGAATCAGCTGGGTGCAAGGTTTGTACAGCAGAAGAGAAGACATAATCGCAAAGTGCAAAGAATATACATTGTAACAACATTATTACAGAATAATCGTTTAAACCATTTGGAGGTGTTTGTTTTGAGGTGTCAAATATATGTGTGTGTACTTCAGGTGGTACATAAATCCAATTTTGAAAGGTTAAAACAGCTAAACATTCGTACTCGTTTATGCAATCAGGTGAAATGTTAAAATGGCTTAAACTTCATATTTGCTAATAACAATTAGGTAAAATGTTATAGGCTTCAATTACAATGATCATATTGGCTACAGCAGTAAAATCATACATAGATGACACTCTTTGAAGAAAGGGAGAGAGAGAGAGAGAGAGAGAGGAAGGAGTGATTATATGAGAGCAAACATTTACATGACAAGGAGTCTTAAGATTACATGTTGCATATATTAGCTGCCTAAAGGTTGGGGTAATACACTGGTTAATGTTATAAAATATGCAGATAGATATACATTTGTGCAGTAGATGATGTACATACAGTTTTAAGCTGACAGGGGGTACAAGCTGTTGGTGTGATCAATTATCTGTGAATGAGGTCAATCTCTTGTACTCTTGGCGGCTGTCAATATTTATGGTAAATATTAGGATATGTGCACGTGTGTGTGTGTGTGTGTGTGTGTGTGTGTGTGTGTGTGTGTGTGTGTGTGTGTGTGTGTGTGTGTATTCTAAGAGTGTAGGCAGTTGCTGAAAACAGAGATGATACTATTTTAAATATTGTCATTTTGTCATTTAAGATGGTTTCTGGTTGTTTCATTTGATGTTTGTATATTTGGAGTGTTTCAAGGATGTCTAGTTTTCTGCCTTTTGGTTGGATGTGTAGGATGCTAATACTTGTGTTGTTAACATGGTGTTTTGTTTCATGTAGGTGGGTAGCTATTGCTGATGAGTAGTATTTTTGTTTTTTAGTGCTGCCATGTGTTCCTTAAACCTAATCTCAAATGATGTGCCTGTCTGGCCTATGTAGAAGCAGTCACAGTCCAAACATTCAATTTTGTACACACCTGTGTGATGAAGTGGGTTTTGTGTGCCGATGTTGTGGGGTAACTTCTGTCCAATCTTGTTGTCTGTTGTAAAGGATATACTTATGCCTTTCCGTTTGAAGACATTAGCAATCTGGTATGAAATGTTACCCAGAAAGGGGATTGTATGCAAGATATTATTTTCTTTTTGTTTTTTGTGTTGTGATTGCTTTGCCATTATTGAGTGCTTTAGAGTGTCTATTATGGAGTTATTATAGCCATTTTCAATAGATGTTTGTTTTATTATTTCAATTTCTTGATCACGTTTATCTTCTGAGAGTGGTAGTTGGATAGCTCTATTAATCATGTACCGGTATGCTGCCATTTTGTGTGCTGCGGGGTGGCAATAGGAGTTGTGGATTGTGGGAGTTGTTGAAAAACTGATTCAACTCACTGATGTCATCTTTAGTGCCTTTGATTAAAATTATGATATCATCTACATATCTGTAGTAGTAGATGATATTTTTGAGGAGGTGGTGATTGGAATTCAAGATTTTGTCTCCTAGATTACTAATAAATATTTCTGCTAACAATCCGGAAAGATTTGAGCCCATTGCCAGACCATCTGTTTGTTTGTAGATTTTATTGTTAAATTTAAAATAGTTGTGTGAAAGTGTGAATTCAAGCAGGTCCATTAGTTCTTTAATGTGAGTTGAAGGGATTTTTTTGTGTTTATGTAGGTTGGCATTAATTATTTGTAGTGTGGTATCTATTGGCGCTGATGAATAAAGGTTTTGTACGTCGAATGAGGCAAGTGTGGCTCCATCAGGTACTTGTATGTTTTTGACATATTGTGTGAATTCTGTTGTGTTTTTAAGTGTTCTCTCATTATTGAATGTGTATGCTTGTTTGAGAATTCTGAAGAGTATTTTATTGAGCTTGAATGTTGGGCTGTTCCTACAGTTCACTATGGGTCTGATGGGGGTCCCATCTTTGTGTATCTTAGGTTGTGACCTAAGACAAGGTGCTTGTGGGCTCATTGTTACAATGTTTCTTGCTTCTTGGATGGTGAGTATAAAGTTAATGTTGTTTGAAATGTGTTTAATCTCCTTTTTGTATTCTGGCTGTTGGATCTTTATGTATTTCAGTTATGTTGCTGGTTTGGAAGAAGTCTAAAGTTTTTTCTATGTATGTAGTTCTGTCCATTACAACAGTTGTGTTGCCCTTGTCAGCTTTTACAATTATTGCATTATTTATGTTTAATTTAGTCTTAATGGTACGTGTAAGGGATTCTTCTCTTTTCTTGTATGCTGGGAATGGTTTTGCAATTTCCTTTTCAATGATTTCGTTAATTTTGTGGCAGGCTGATATTCTGTCGGTTTGCTTCTTAAAGGCGGTGGTCGAGATCTGTGTGACACAAGTGATGAGCTTCTCTTGGTTCTTTTGGTCCAGCGGAGCTCGAACATTGTGTTTTAAGCCTTTGCAGAGTAGTGCCTCTTCTTCTGCAGTGAATATTATGTTCGTGTTGTTGAGGAAAGGTGTGTAAAATGAGTGCTTCTTTTGGCTGTTTTGGTTCGGTTTGGAAGGTAATTGTTGCTTTATAAGATTGGCCAGTTTTTTCTTCTGTGTAGCTTTCGTTTTCTGTACGATGAACTCGGTGTACTCTTTGCCTTTTTTGGTTATGGAATCATATTCTAATCTATGAAGCAACTTTCCCAATTGTAATTCTGCATTATGAAGCTGTGTGTTGAACTTTTGTTTTTTAATATAAAGTACTTTCAGTTCATTTTTCACCCAGAGTTTTCGTGCGATATCCAGTGTTTTCTTCGCAGTTGTTGTGTTTGTTTTGATGTCAATCTTGACATAATTTGGGATGAAGTTATTCTTGAGACAATTCCTATTGAAAAGTATGTCTTGTGTCGTCGTTGCGACCTTTTCTGCACTGTTCTTATATTCGAAAATAGCCTTGATTGCCTGACTGGGCAGATTAACTTTAAATGCGAACATTTTTAGGTTAGGCTTTAGCGTGACTGTTACTGACATTAAATGAAACAACAAGTTTCCTGTTACCAGTCACCGTTTTATTTTTTCCACGACGCGTTTCGAAGGTTTAAACCTCCATCATCGGGTGGATTTACATTTGTTAGTATTACATATGTGTGTATGTTGTGTTACGGCATTTGGAGGAACTTGTGGCACTGCCTAGTGGAGAAACAAGACACTATTTCAGAATATGGTTTTGGATAACTTTTGAAAAAAAATTAAACTGATATTTAATGGTAAACTTTAATAAGTAAACTAGAGTACCTCCAGTGGTCACAGGTTCCTTTTTCTGCCGTAACACTTCACATGTATACTGCCACATTTGTAAACAAATATGGCGTCTGGAATCAGCTGGGTGCAAGGTTCGTACAGCAGAAGAGAAGACATAATCGCAAAGTGCAAAGAATATACATTGTAACAACATTATTACAGAATAATCGTTTAAACCATTTGGAGGTGTTTGTTTTGAGGTGTAAAATATATGTGTGTGTACTTCAGGTGGTATATAAATCCAATTTTGAAAGGTTAAAACAGCTAAACATTCGTACTCGTTTATGCAATCAGGTGAAATGTTAAAATGGCTTAAACTTCATACTTGCTAATAAGAACTAGGTAAAATGTTATAGGCTTCAATTACAATGATCATATTGGCTACAGCAGTAAAATCATACATAGATGACACCCTTTGAAGAAAGAGAGAGAGAGAGAGAGGAAGGAGTGATTATATGAGAGCAAACATTTACATGGCAAGGAGTCTTAAGATTACATGTTGCATATATTAGCTGCCTAAAGGTTGGGGTAATACACTGGTTAATGTTATAAAATATGCAGATAGATATACATTTGTGCAGTAGATGATGTACATACAGTTTTAAGCTGACAGGGGGTACAAGCTGTTGGTGTGATGAATTATCTGTGAATGAGGTCAATCTCTTGTACTCTTGGCGGCTGTCAATATTTATGGTAAATATTAGGATATGTGCACGTGTGTGTGTGTGTGTGTGTGTGTGTGTGTGTGTGTGTGTGTGTGTGTGTGTGTGTGTGTGTGTGTATTTTAAGAGTGTAGGCAGTTGCTGAAAACAGAGATGATACTATTGTAAATATTGTCATTTTTGTCATTTAAGATGGATTCTGGTTGTTTCATTTGGTGTTTGTATATTTGGAGTGTTTCAAGGATGTCTAGTTTTCTGCCTTTTGGTTGGATGTGTAGGATGCTAATACTTGTGTTGTTAACATGGTGTTTTGTTTCATGTGGGTGGGTAGCTATTGCTGATGTGTGGTATTTTTTGTTTTTTAGTGCTGCCATGTGTTCCTTAAACCTAATCTCAAATGATGTGCCTGTCCGGCCTATGTAGAAGCAGCACAGTCCAAACATTCAATTTTGTACACACCTGTGTGATGAAGTGGGTTTCGTGTGCCGATGTTGTGGGGTAACTTCTGTCCAATCTTGTTGTCTGTTGTAAAGGATATGCTTATGCCTTTCCGTTTGAAGACATTAGCAATCTGGTATGAAATGTTACCCAGAAAGGGGATTGTATCAGGTACATACAAGTACCTGATGGAGCCACATTTGCCTCATTCGACATACAAAACCTTTATTCATCAGTGCCAATAGATACCACACTACAAATAATTAATGTCAAACTACATAAACACAAAAAAATCCCTTCAACTCACATTAAAGAACTAATGGACCTGCTTGAATTCACACTTTCACACAACTATTTTAAGTTTAACAATAAAATCTACAAACAAACAGATGGTCTGGCAATGGCCTCAAATCTTTCCGGATTTATTAGTAACCTAGAAGACAAAATCTTGAATTCCAATCACCACCTCCTCAAAAATATCATCTACTACTACAGATTTGTAGATGATATCATAATTTTAATCAAAGGCACTAAAGATGACATCAGTGAGTTGAATCAGTTTTTCAACAACTCCCATGAAAGCATAAAATTCACAGTCGAACACCAAAAAGATGACAGTATAAATTTCCTAGACCTTACCATTACAATAAAGAATAACAGACATCAGTTTGAAATTTAGTGGAAAACCTACAACAACACATACTACAATCCACAACTCCTCTTGCCACCCCGCAGCACACAAAATGGCAGCATACTGGTACATGATTAATAGAGCTATCCAACCACCACTCTCAGAAGATAAACGTGATCAAGAAATTGAAATAATAAAACAAACAGCTATTGAAAATGGCTATAATAACTCCATAATATGGCGTCTGGAATCAGCTGGGTGCAAGGTTCGTACAGCAGAAGAGAAGACATAATCGCAAAGTGCAAAGAATATACATTGTAACAACATTATTACAGAATAATCGTTTAAACCATTTGGAGGTGTTTGTTTTGAGGTGTAAAATATATGTGTGTGTACTTCAGGTGGTATATAAATCCAATAATGGCAAAGCAATCACAACACAAAAAACAAAAAGAAAATAATATCTTGCATACAATCCCCTTTCTGGGTAACATTTCATACCAGATTGCTAATGTCTTCAAACGGAAAGGCATAAGTATATCCTTTACAACAGACAACAAGATTGGACAGAAGTTACCCCACAACATCGGCACACGAAACCCACTTCATCACACAGGTGTGAATAAAATTGAAAGTTTGGACTGTGACTGCTTCTACATAGGCCAGTCAGGCAGATCATTTGAGATTAGGTTTAAGGAACACATGGCAGCACTAAAAAACAAAAAATACCACACATCAGCAATAGCTACCCACCCACATGAAACAAAACACCATGTTAACAACACAAGTATTAGCATCCTACACATCCAACCAAAAGGCAGAAAACTAGACATCCTTGAAACACTCCAAATATACAAACACCAAATGAAACAACCAGAATCCATCTTAAATGACAAAAATGACAATATTTACAATAGTATCATCTCTGTTTTCAGCAACTGCCTACACTCTTAGAATACACACACACACACACACACACACACACGTGCACATATCCTAATATTTACCATAAATATTGACAGCCACCAAGAGTACAAGAGATTGACCTCATTCACAGATAATTCATCACACCAACAGCTTGTAACCCCTGTCAGCTTAAAACTGTATGTACATCATCTACTGCACAAATGTATATCTATCTGCATATTTTATAACATTAACCAGTGTATTACCCCAACCTTTAGGCAGCTAATATATGCAACATGTAATCTTAAGACTCCTTGCCATGTAAATGTTTGCTCTCATATAATCACTCCTTCCTCTCTCTCTCTCTCTCTTTCTTCAAAGGGTGTCATCTATGTATGATTTTACTGCTGTAGCCAATATGATCATTGTAATTGAAGCCTATAACATTTTACCTAGTTCTTATTAGCAAGTATGAAGTTTAAGCCATTTTAACATTTCACCTGATTGCATAAACGAGTACGAATGTTTAGCTGTTTTAATCTTTCAAAATTGGATTTATATACCACCTGAAGTACACACACATATATTTTACACCTCAAAACAAACACCTCCAAATGGTTTAAACGATTATTCTGTAATAATGTTGTTACAATGTATATTCTTTGCACTTTGCGATTATGTCTTCTCTTCTGCTGTACGAACCTTGCACCCAGCTGATTCCAGACGCCATATTTGTTTACAAATGTGGCAGTATACGTGTGAAGTGTTACGACAGAAAAAGGAACCTGTGACCACTGGAGGTACTCTAGTTTACTTATTAAAGTTTACCATTAAATATCAGTTTAATTTTTTTTCAAAAGTTATCCAAAACCATATTCTGAAACAGTGTCTTGTTTCTCCACTAGGCAGTGCCACAAGTTCCTCCAAATGTCGTAACACAACATACACACATACGTAATACTAACAAATGTAAATCCACCCGATGATGGAGGTTTAAACCTTCGAAACGCGTCGTGGAAAAAATAAAACGGTGACTGGTAACAGTAAACTTGTTGTTTCATTTAACAACACGAGAGTCTTATGCAGATGCTTCGTGAAATCAAATGGGAATCTCTGGAGGGAGGATGAAATTCTTTCCCCGAAATACTACTGAGAAAATATGGAGAACCGGAATCTGAAGTTGACTGTAGAAGGATTCTCCTGCTGCAAGGTAAACTTCGCGTACGAACCGCTAAGATAAGATGTAATAAATTAAGGCTCATACGGAGGCATAAAGAGAGTCATTATTTCCTCGCTCTTCTTGCGAGTGTAAAAGGAAAGGAAATAACTAGTGGTGGTATAAAGTATAGAGGTATAAAGTACCTTCCGCCACGGTGACTTGCGGGGTACATCTGTAGATGTAGGTTTAGATTTATAAACATGAGGAGGAAGTTGTCGGGCTGTACCGTTCTAACAGGAGAGTGTCGCACGAGATGCAGCGACCTCTCCCTAGCACGGCACCGCAGAAGACGGTGACAGCACAGGACAGGAGGCTATCGATCAGCTAGGGTCTGGGCCGCCCCCGCTGGACGGTGTTGGCGTGTGAGCCTCGACACCGGCGTCTTGGGAGGCGGAGGCTCCGCCCCCGACAAGGGCCTGCACTCCGAGTGTGCCTCTGGGCCGCGCTGCGGACCCGTACCTCGTACCGCAATTTCCAGCACTCCACCTCCACTTCCCCACTGCGACGTGATGCTACAAGCGCCCTCATTAATGGGATGAGTAATACAAGATTAATTCATTATGAATCTGTCCTGTAACTTGTAACGTCTATTCCCGCATGAAACATAGATTCAAAATGAACCGATTATTAGAGTTAAAGGTGGATAAATGGGACCCCACTTTGTTTTTTTTTATATAACACCTTTTATTTGTAGTATAATCACCTGAAATTAACATATAACATTTCTCTAGTATGTCCTGCAATAGTTACAACATGTTTTGGTTCAACTTTTTTATATTTAAAACAAAATTTTATTTTCTTCATGATAGTCTGCATTTTGTTGCGTCAAGAATTTGTGCTGGTAATATGGGCCCCAAGGTAGTTTGAAATACAGAGAAACAAAAATTTGAAAAAAAAATAATTTAATTTAATTTTTGTGTATAATGAAAGAAAGATTCACTCTGAACATTGTTAATTAGTATGGGTGGGATGATTTTAACAGCCTACGCCTAGTCTATTTACAATAGTCAGACACATAAGAATTTTTTTCGCATACAGCGCATTCGTTGTGAGCCCACATCTCACAGGCTATACACTGGACGCAAAGTTCACCTTTTGTGTACTTTGAAAAAACCCCTTCACAAAATAGACATACAGCGTCGTCAACATCAGGAACAGAAACACAAACTTCAATGTCTGGGAGGGATTCTCCCGAATCAAAACCTAAACTTGCCTCTTCACCTTCTTCATCTGATTCATGTTCATACACTAACTTATTTCTCCTACTTGTTCTAGAATTTGGTTGTTTTTCATTGCCGTCATTCTTCATTGTACTGCTCTTTTCTTTTCCGTCTTGTTTCTTCTTAGTTTTCTTATTTTTCTTTTCTTCTGCCTCTTCTAGCGACGTTTATAAGGAGAAGAAGTTACAACAGCACAAGTAATGGGTTTAGAGCCTTTGTTTGTCAATTTTCTTTTTGGTCTTGGTATCGGCAATACGTCTTGGGGAGAAACATGACCAAAACATTGTTGGGAAGAGCATCCTGTGGGCCCAGCATCTGCCAAGTCCCTTACAGATAATGTAGTTAATGTCGATGGTGTGCCAGGATGAATGCATTGAGCTGATTGACTTGAAGGCTTGTCCTTAGGAGTTCGCCCTTTACTGGCTTTCAGAGCATCTAGAGTCCGACTTTGAACGCCAATATCTTCAGAGGGAGCAAAGCCAACATCATTAAGCTCTTTGCGATTTATAGGAAAAATTCCTGTGACTCTAAAGACTGAAATGGCTATTTCAGCTGTTTGACATTTCAGGAATGCATTCCCAAGTATCTCAGCAATTTCGTTTGGTCCAAGAGGCCTATTGTTGTGCAGCATCCATTGCCTTATGCAGTCACTATAACGATTCTTAAGGGGTCCCATGAAGCTCCTATCTAGTGGTTACAGCTTGTGTGTAGTGTGCGGAGGCAAGCTAACTATTGTAACATGGTGTTCACGAGCTATATCAATTACGTCAATATTCTTTGTGTGGGTATGGTAGCCATCTAAAATAAGCAAAATAGGATCATCTTTTGATGGCTTTGTTTTAGAGATAAAATGGATTAACCAGTTAGTGAATAGGTTGCTCTGAATCCAACCAGAGGGATGAGACCTTCCTCTAGAGCCAGGCGGAGCCCCTTTCATCAGTGTATCCGTCATATTTTTCCTGGGGAAAATTAGCAATGGTGGGACGAAAGTACCAGACGCGCTCATGCACAACACACACGTTACAAGTTATCCTCTTTCAGCTGCAGATAATGCACCAACTTGCCTGTTTCCCCTCAGGCCGATGACACGAGAAATTTTGCTTTGAACGACACTAAGGCCTGACTCGTCTACATTAAAAACTCTGTCCGTAGGATATTTGTAGTTACTGAATTGTCGACAGCTTGTTTATTAAACCCATTAGCATGTGAAATCAAAGTTGCGGATGGCTTCCAAATAGACAGAATAATTTTGTACCGTGACAAAAAATGGTCAAACCAAGCTCGACCAGCAACTTCGCCCTGTACAAATGGAAGAGGGATTTTATTTCTTGTGCAAAGCTGGTAGACCATGCGCCTGACGTCATTTCTGGTAAGGCCGTAGAATTTGGATTCCATAATGAGAAGACATTTAACCAGTTCGTCCTCAAGTCTCTGTGATTAAACCGGTGAACGGCCCAATTTAATATTAAGTGTTTCTTCTACCAGTTTATCGATTCGTGAAAGCCTTTGGAGCGTAGGACGAGGGACGGAATACTCTTCAACCGCTTTTTTCAACCCCATTTTTTTCTCTTTAGTAGCTACAATAGCATTTGCCATAATTGCTTTGTCCCAAGATTGCCGTTTCGATTTTTTTTAGGGGTACAAGATGCCTTCGAGGCATCTGAAACTTAAAGAGTAGCAATATTTGTAAATGATCCCATAAAATCTGGTTGACTTTACGGGGCCCATAATACCAGCAGCAAAAGGGGCCCATATATCCACCCTCGCCATCTTGGGAAAAACGATTTTGCCTACGGTTAGTTTGGTTCGCAACCGACGTTAATTAATGTAAAACGGCGTCCCAACAACAAGCCAAATACGTACCTTACCTTACTTTTACTAATAAAATGTTAGAAATTTGAGTTTTATTCAAGTAAACACTAACCTTTCAAACTTTTGACGATAGTGAAAAAATTCACAGAACAGCTATCCACAAACCATGACAGCTACTACACTGCGCACTCTACAGTGAAGTTTGGCAACTATTTCTAGTAGTTCGTGTGCTCTCCGCTAAAATTCGTGGCCTGTACTTCCAAATATGTAGGGGGCCTATAATACCAGCAGGGGCCCATTTTTCCACCTTTGCCTCTACCAAATGCGACAACTTCTCAAAAATTGAAAATATAGATTTTGTTTGTTTCAGCATCTTGAGACGTTGACTTATCGACTGTAATCAAAACGGGATGCCGTCATTGGATTGATGCTTGCATTGAGCGGATTGATTTCCGCTATTGTTTCTAAATGTGGACAACTCTGGGAGTTGTCACGTTTCTGAAGCAAACGTGTGGCAGGCCTAGAATCATATGCGACCAATCACTGGTTCTTGTTGTAAACTTTGATTAACTATACCAGAGACACACAGTCCAGTCACTTTACTGTGGGGAACTGTCAAAAGCCTGACTAACCACTGAAAGACGTGAAGGAAGGGCGTCACTAAAGTTCTAGCAGGTACCGACAGAGATGCTGAGCTGTGACGACTCCAGTGTCGTGTTCAGTTGAGCTCTGTTTCACGGCAGAGGGTCCATGGCACGAACAGCCTGATCTAAGTGTTATGACAGATTTTCCATTGGGTTCAAAATGGAGCAGTTTGGTGGCAGGAGTGTATGGTTATTCGTCCACGAGACTCAGAGGGCCATAGACACGGGTTCCCAGGTAGATGCCGTGTTTCTTGACTTCCGCAAGGCGTACGATACGGTTCCCCACAGTCGTTTAATGAACAAAGTAAGAGCATATGGACTATCAGACCAACTGTGTGATTGGATTGAAGAGCTCCTAGATAACAGAACGCAGCATGGCATTCTCAATGGAGAGAAGTCTTCCGAAGTAAGAGTGATTTCAGGTTTGCCGCAGGGGAGTGTCGTAGAACCGTTGCTATTCACAATATACATAGATGATCTTGTGGATATCATCGGAAGTTCACTGAGGCTTTTTGCGGATGATGCTGTAGTATATCGAGAGGTTGTAACAATGGAAAATTGTACTGAAATGCAGGAGGATCTGCAACGAATTGACGCATGGTGCAGTTACTCGCCGGCCGCAGTGGCCGAGCGGTTCTGGGCGCTTCAGTCCATCTATGATACTGAGATGCAACATAGTTGCCTCGCCCCCTGTTTTCGAAAGCGCCATTTCGTCAGGCGCAGTATACTTTAATTACCTTTGAATACATTATGGGAGTGGCAGTGATCAATGTCTTACAAATATTCACTATTACAAACAGTCTTGATCACGATTTGTAATTATTAAGGTGACCGAGAATCACTACAAGAGTAGTGATTCTCCAGCTGAAAGAGGTTCCTACTCAATGGTCTGAAGATGACCACAGCAGTGGTCGAAACCGGTCACCTTAATAAATATATATTGTGATCAAGACTGTTTGCAATAGTAAAAAAAAAAAGAAAAGAAAAAAATAGTATACTTTAACCAAGGCGGCACGCGAACAGTTTTAAACTTATTCGTTTTGTAATTGTTTCCACCCTTGGCTCGAAAGGTGATCATGCCCTTTTTGGACGTCAAATAAATCGCTTCGCTTCCGTGTTACCACAATGACTGTACTGTTTTCACCGTCAGTATGGATGCATGAACCAGGCCTCTGTTGTGGAGACTATGCGCTCGTTGAAGAAGCACCGTTGGCAGCCCCTTCTTTCATCTGAGCGGTCACTTGCTCAACAGTTGCACGTCTGTTTGCCCATACACATCTCCGCAGTCGTCCTACACACCTGTTATCTATGCCCCATGATCCACCACAGTTTCCTCGGCTAAGGTTTTGGATTGCGGCATTATGGAAATGCATTCACCCTTGGCCCGAAAGCCAATGTTGATGCCCTTCTGCACTTCAGGTACAACACTCTGTTTCCACATTACGACAACGGCTGCACCGTTTCCCGTGTTCGCCTCACGTTTTATATTTTCTCCACCGATAGTACTGCCAACAGCCGTTTGCGAGAGGTTATTGTACGTTGACTTCGAACATAGGTGGTGGACTGGACAGTGTGTATGTCAGCACACTCAACAACAAATACTGTCTTTCCTCTACTCAGAGTCGCTCTCTCTCCTGCGTTTACAAATAAAGATTGTATTTCATAATACATATTCTGTTATTTGCATTTTACTAAAATCTTCAGCAACACAATTAAAAGGGTATCAATGAAAAACAAGAAACGGTATGATTACAATTCTGCTCAAATAACATCACAAAGCTTGAAGTATTTTCACGTCCCACTAACAGATGGCACTGTTTACTACCTTTACAACAAACTGGCCCATGTACTGAGACGTTAAAATTAAATTACATAGTAAACAGAGAGAGAGAGAAGAGAGAGAAAAAAACAATTGTATCTCAATGTCTCGAACTTACTATGTACAGCCTCCAACGCGTCCACCTTGAGCGTCCGGTGATTTGTTCACTCACGACCTGTACACAATAGTGCTTCATTCTGCCCTCCGGCGTTATCCCGAAGAATTATAAAAGGTTTGGTAACATTCCTTCTCTTGTGATACTTCAATCTGCCATGAGAACATGTAACGGCGTGTACTTTTTGACTTAATATGGACGTGTGATATTTTTCGATCTCCGTGTTGGCCAACAAGGTAGGAACTTCATTTCCTCTTCCTCGTTTGCTCTTTTGTCGTTCACTACTTCTCCAGTACTCCTTCATCTTCTTCCCACGTTATTTTTTCTTTCTTTTCTATATTGCTCCTCATTTTTTATTTAGTTTGCCTTGAAAGCTTTCTAAATCTGCTAGTAGTATTTTATTCTTAAAAAATTTCTTTTTGTAATTTCTGACTCTTTGACGTTGTTCTTTTCCAGTTCTTTTCTCATTTCTGTTGTCCATGCAATTGTAGAGTTCGGTTCCAGATGTACGGGAATGTTTGTTTTGTTAGCATTTCCTTTATTATTCCGTAGAGATGTCCTAAGAATGTAAATCTTCGCTTTACCATTACCTCTAGTACTTTCTTTATACTTAAGTAGATAAGGCCTACAACTTATTTTTCAACCATCTGTACATAGGCTGCATAATATTATGCTACTCACTGCGACTTAGAGAGAATTTCCTTCGCTGCATTCAACACAGATCGGCACTGCGGTCGTGAGCAAAGGAAGAAGGGAAGATCAGGGTTCAATCTCGAGTTAGCCACCGGGTCAATAGGGACGGATTAAGGAAACAACAATTTTTATTAAGGGTACTACACGAATTACCATTCCTCATCTTATGTATTGCGAAATTCCTGATATAGAAGTACAATGGCGAGATGATGTTGGTTGATAATAACGGCGATGTCAGTTCCCTTAATAATGGATGAAACTTGAATGAAGACTGTTGATAGAATTTCCGTTGCCGCGCAACGGAAGATCCTTGACCGCTTAATAAGCATCTGGTGCGTTGCATCGAGGTTGTAAGCATATCAGATAATTGGTTTCATTGGCTCCCATTTTATTTATCGTCTTAAGGGCAATTCAAAGAGACGTTGATCTGTCACAAAGTTTGAAACATTACTGGCTCGCACGCTTCAAGACAGATCGATGTTGCACAGTAGATGGAAATCGTTTGCCGGAAGGTCCTTCACTTCATGTAATCGCGGAATTCAGTACGGTCTCAGTATGATCTGTCCTAGAGATTTTGCTCCTGTGGAAATATCTAGAAGCCAGGTATGCCTCACATATTCTACAATCATCACGGGTGAAGTTGAAAAGAAGTTTCAGTAAAAATTCTTTTTCATACATCGAGGATCCCAGAATCTGCAGAAGAAACGCTTTGAAAACGGACGCGAAATGCAGTAGATCTTTACAGTGGCACACTCAAGGCAGCGAGTGACACGTAAATGCAATCTAAAATGTCACCTTATCAGTAGCATGCTAACTACATCTAATTTCCTACTTCAAATTGTTTATTTATTTACATTTGAACTATATTTTTATGGCCTAAGTTATCAAACACGCTAGCTTCTCATTGTCTCCACCAGCTGTAAATATATCTTGTTTTATTTCTTGAGATATGTTGACGATTGCTTTTTGCCTTGTCGTCGTTGCTCTATTCCGTTGTGTGTAAAGTACAAGATTCCGTCCGCTGCAGTGGAAGAATATCATTTGTCTTTCTTTCATTCCGTAATTCTGTGATTCTTACTGTTGAAATTACACATCTGGCAGAGAGTTAAAATACCAGAAAAGTTACGGGCGTGGACATGGCCCGTTTAATAACCCGTTGTAGCAGAAAGTTTCCCCATACATTATCTCTTTCGCGGCTTTGTTGCTCCCCTGAGACGTTTACAG
This sequence comes from Schistocerca americana, assembly GCF_021461395.2. Lineage (NCBI taxonomy): Eukaryota > Metazoa > Arthropoda > Insecta > Orthoptera > Acrididae > Schistocerca > Schistocerca americana. The sequence goes on along the minus strand of NC_060124.1, from coordinate 375,102,339 downwards.
AACTACAGCATTTATTAAAGATGGAGTGAACTCTTATTCAATTCGTAAAAGACTTCTGCTGCACACCAACATTAACAGAAATACGTATCTCTAGTAAACAAACATTCAGAAGCTTTTTCGCTTGACTCACTGAACATAAAAGTGGGTTAGACGGTCAGCTAGAGCGCACCGCTAGTTCCTGCTACTAATAAGGCGAGTACACCGTTCGCTTGTTACATATTTTTACGAGCTTCAAACAGGAGCGACTTATGTGTAGTTACTAGTTTATTTTTGTAATTTCATGCGCCGGCTGGTGTGGCCGAGAGGTTCTAGGCACTTCAGTCTGGAAGCGCGCGACCGCTCTGGTCGCATGTTCGAATCCTGCCTCGGCCAGGGATGTGTGTGATGTCTTAGGTTAGTTAGGTTTAATTCGTTCTAAGTTGTAGGGGACTGATGACCGCAGATGTTAAGTCCCATAGTGCTCAGAGCCGTTTGAACCATTTAATTCCTTGCATGTTCGAGTGCTTATTAGGCACAACCTTTTATTTCAATAACATTGTAGTGTACAGTACCGCCTTTGTTATCGACCGTTGTACCGACCCTCGTATCGCACAGGCTTCTGTTTGTTTGGTTAGAACAGCTCAATGTCAGTTAGACCATCAGTGAGAGAGCACCTCGATTTCCCACTGCTAATAAGGTGAGTACACCGTTCGTTTGTTGCATATTTTTACGAGCTTAAAATAGGAGCGACTGCAGTAATGGACAGGAACTGTGATTGTTGTGTACAGATGCGAGCTGAGTTGGAGACCCTTTGCTCACAGCTCCAAGCTGCGTTGGCTTCCGTCACACAGCCGGAGGCTGCTGCCAAGGGGCGTCACTGTGGGGCATCGAACGCGGGGAGCGAGGGACACTGGGCAAGTCCCACGTTTCCTCCGATTGCTCCACTGCTGTGACTGCCCCGGGTACTGCCTGCACTGAGGTTCACCCCTCACCCATGGTTGAGTTGGAGATCATTCCAAAGTCTGGCAGGTAGCCAAAAACGTTCTGAGGGGCCGATTGTAGGGCCTCCCCAGCTCGTTTGACGAACAGGTTTCGGGCGTTATCTGTGGCTGACGCTGTCTCTGAGCCAGATGCAATCGTCCATCCTGTTCCAGAAGAAGCCTCTAGGCCCACAAGGTCTGGGCGTTGACAGAGGGTGGCTTTGCTGGTAGTTGGGAGTTCCAACATTATGCACGTAATGGGGCCCCTTAGGAATATGGCTGGCAAGGAAGGAAAGAAAGCCAGTGTGCACTCCATGTGCATTCCGGGGGGGGAGTCATTCCGGATGTGGAAAGGGTGCTTCCGGATGCCTTGAAGAGCACAGGGTGCAGCCAACTACAGGCGGTGGCTCATGTCGGTACCAATGACGCGTGTCGCTTTGGATTGGAGCAGATTCTGTCTGGCTTCGGGCGACTAGTGGAAATGGTAAAGACTGCCAGTCTTGCTTCCGAGATTAAGGCGGAGCTCACCATCTGCAGCATCGTCGATAGAACCGACTATGGTCCTTTGGTGCAGAGCCGAGTGGAGGGTCTGAATCAGAGGTTCAGGCGGTTCTGTGACCGTGTAGGCTGCAGATTCCTTGACTTGCGCCATGGAGTGGTGGGTTTCTGGGTTCCGCTTAATAGGTCAGGATTCCACTACACACAGGAGGTGGCTACACGGGTAGCGGGGGCTGTGTTGAAGGGACTGGGCGGTTTTCCTAGGTTAGAGGGTCTCAGGGAACCACAGAAGGGGCGTCCCTCTAAAAGTTGGCCGGCAAAACACAGTAAGGTATCGTAGTTGTAAATTGTCGTAGCTGTTTTGGGAAAGAACCAGAGCTCCAAGCCCTAACAGAAAGTACTGAAGCTCAAATAGTTGTTGGTACAGAGAGCGGAAATAAGTTCAGGCGAAATTTTTTCAAATGATCTAGCAGTGTTCAGAAAGGATAGATTAAATACAGTTGGAGGTGGAGTATTTATTGCTGTCAGAGGTAGTTTGCCTTGTAGCGAAATTGAAGTAAACAGTTCGTGTGAAATAGTATGGGTAGAGGTTATACCTGATAATCGGACTAAACCATTAATTGGATAGTTTTACCGACCCCCCGACTCGGAAGATATAGCTGCTGAATTGTTAAAAGAAAACTTGAGTCTTATTTCAAGTAAGTACCCTGCTCATACAATTATACTCGGTGGTGACTTCAATCTACCCTCGATATGCTGGAAAAATTATACGTTTAAAGCCAACGGCAGGCATAAAACGTCATCCGAAATTGTACTGAATTCTTTCTCAGAAAATTATTTTGAACAATTAGCTCATGAGCCGACTCGAAGCGTAAATGGTTGCGAAAGCATACTTGGCCTTTTAGCAACAAATAATCCTGGAAAAATAGTGAGTATTGTGACGAATACAGGGATAAGCGACCACAAGGCAGTTGCTGCAGGGCTGAATACCGTAAGGCCTACAACCATCAAAAAGAAACGCAAAGTATATCTTTTTAAAAAATCTGATAAAAATGCTCTTAACGCCTTTTTGAGAGACAGTCTTCACTCCTTCCGATCTCATTACGTAAGTGTAGAAAAGTTGTGGAATGTCTTCAAAGAGATAGTATCGACAGCAATTGAGAGATATATACCATATAAATTAATAAGTGGTGGTAATAATAATAATGGCGTGTGACGAGGGCCTCCCGTCGGGTAGACCGCTCGCCTAGTGCAAGTCTTTCGATCTGACGCTGTTTCTGCGACCTGCGCGTCGATGGGGATGATATGATGATGATGAGGACAACACAACACCCAGTCCCTGAGAGGATAAAATCTCCGACCCAGCCGGGAATCGAACGCGGGCCCCTGGGATTGACACTCTGTCGCGCTGACCACGCAGCTACCGGGAGCGAACAGTGGTGGTACTGATCCACCATGGTACACAAACCGGGTCAGATCGTTGTTGCAGAATCAACGAAAAAAGCACACCAAATTTAAAAGAACGCAAAATCTCCAAGATTGGCCAAGTTTTACAGAAGTCCGAAATATAGTGCATACTTCAATGAGAGATGCTTTAAATAATTTCCACAACGAAATTCTGTCTCGAAATCTGGCAAAAAACCTAAAGAGATTCTAGATACATAAAGGACACCAGTGGCAAGACGCAATCAATACCTTCACTGCGCGATAACAACTGTGAAGTCATTGATGACAGATCCACTAAAGCAGAGTTATTAAACACGGTTTTCCGAAACTCCTTCACCAGAGAAGACGAAGTAAATATTTCTGAATTCCAGGAAAGAACAACTGCCAAGATGAGAAACATAGAAGTAGATATCCTCGGTGTAACAAAGCAGTTTAAATCTCTTAATAAAGGCAACGCCTCCGGTCCAGATGGTATACCAGTCAGGTTCCTTTCAGAGTACGCAGATAAAATAGCTCCATATTTAGCAATTATATACAACGCTCGCTCACAGAAAGTTCCGTACCTGAACAGAGGAAAATTGCTCAAGTCACACCATACCCCTCCAAAAAAAGGCAAGTAGGAGTAATCCGCTGAATTACAGGCCCATATCACTAACGACGATTTGCAGTAGGGTTTTGGAACATATACTGTAATCGAACATTATGAAATACTTCGAAGGAAACGATTTATTGACACATAGTCAGCACGGATTCAGAAAATATCGTTTTTCTGAACCACGACTAGCTCTTTATACTCATGAAATAATAAGTGCTATCGACAGGGATGTCAAATTGATTCCATATTTTTAGAGTTCCAGAAGGCTTAGGACACCGTTCCTCACAAGCGTCAACAGTTTGGTTAGAATACCAAACTGTGGCCTACGGAGTATCGCCTCAGTTGTGCGACTGGATTCGTGATTTCCTGTCAGAAAGGTCACAGTTCGTTCTAATAGACGGAAAGTCATCGAGTAAAATAGAAGTAATACCCGGCGTTCCCCAAGGAAGTGTTATAGGCCCTTTATTTTTCCTGATCTATATTAACGATACAGGAGACAATCTGAGTAGCCGTCTTAGATTGTTTGCAGATGATGCTGTCATTTACCGTCTTGTAAAGTCATCAGATGATCAAAACGACTTGCAAAATGATTTAGATAAGATATCTGTATGGTGCGAAATGTGGCAACTGACCCTGAATAAAGAGAAGTGTGACGTTATTCACATGAGTACTAAAACAAATCAGCCAAATTTCAATTAAGTGTTAAGTCAAACAAATCTGAAGGCTGGAAATTCAACTAAATACTCAGGGATTAGAATTACAACTAACCTAATGTGGAACGATCACATAGATAATATTGTGGGTAGAGCAAACCAAAGACTGCGATTCACTGGCAGAACACGTAGAAAGTGAAAGAGACTGCTTACACCACGCTTGTCCGCCCTATCCTGGAGTACTGCTGTGCGGTGTGGGATGCTCATTGGGTGGGACTGATGGATGACATTGAAAAATTACAAAGAAGGGCAGGTCGTTTTGTATTATCGCGAAATAGGGGAGATAGTGCCACAGACATGATACGTGAATTGGAGTGGCAGTCATTAGAACAAAGGCATTTTTCGTTGCGACGGAATCTTCTCATGAAATTTCAATCACCAGTTTTCTCCTCCGATTGCGAAAACATTCTGTTGCCACCCACCTACATAGGGAGAAATGATCATCACGATAAAATAAGAGAAATCAGGCTTCGCACAGAAAAAATTTAAGTGTTCGTTTTTCCCGCGTGCCGTTCGAGACTGGAACAGTAGAGAGACATCTTGAAGGTGGTTCATTGAACCCTCTGCCAGGCACTTTATTGTGAATAGCAGAGTAATCACGTAGATGTAGACGTAGATGTAGAAAAGCAAAATCATTATCAAAGAAGTTTCCCGCGATATCTGAATAGTTTTGACTGAATTCTTCCACAACCTCTAGGACGATGAGGATGTTGTCTCCATAATCAGTCGTTAATATTACTTAACATTTTTCTAAGTTTTCAACCATATTTAGTTAAATCATTCCAGACATATAATAATGGAATCTCGTCATTGAATGTCGCACACGCGTTTAATTACTTCAGTGCTCGTCTTGATAGTTTTTCGTATAAACTGGTCAATTGGCAAGGAATCAATAAGAGGTGTCTTGGAAGCGTGATGAATAAATGAAATTCTTAAATTGCTGGTGCTTTATTCACAGAGGTATGTTGTTCACTAGACATGAGTCATACAGGAACAACAGCTAACTATGTTACACACTTTCCATAACCCTCTCAAGCCATTAACTGACCATTGAAAAGAATTAACCGCTCATGTGACTCGAACAAATATACACATGAAACAGGAAATCTTTGAAAAAAGCAGCCACATCTCATCTATTTTAAGAAAACGAACATGTAATCATAATAACGATTTTAGTAGCTCAGGATACATCCAAAACAACAACCATTAAAACCTTGTTAGACAAGTTCTCTACCCTCCCATTAATGCTGCAGTACAATCCAAGTGTTACAGAAATACATTGTAAGGACAATATAAAAGCCGTCTAAGCAAATTGCTGATTATCTGTGTTAATAATCGTGCAGCTATATTAAGCAAACGAGTGTAAAATGTTAGATCTGATAAATTTCTTAAATGCAGAGCGAAAATTCAAATTACCACAGTTTTGTGAATTTCCATCTTCCGTCTTGAATGTTTCAAACGAATACGACGTGCAGCTGCTATTTGGTAGCTATCTAGACTGCGTTAGCGAGACAAATGCCGTTCAAGAAGGGCAAGAATTAATTGACTACTTAACAAAGAAATTTTATTTTGAAGATTTTGGTATCTGATCATACCTAACCCGTATTTCACTGTGAAGATTTCTGCACTAGTATTTAATACTATCTATTGTGCCTAGCAGTCCATTTGGTGTTATTCAAGAAGAGTAGGTTATGTGTCAGAACCGAGTTTCATCTTCTTCCTCTCAGTATTATCACACAATGAAAACAAGACTTCGCAACATATTATAGCCACTACACTCAGCAGATACAATTAAGGCATAGCTCTCATACATCACCTGGAAAGGTGTCTTATGTATAGAGACAGAAAACCTCTTTCTATTGGATGGCTGTATCTCTCCCTTGGGTTCTACCAGCTGTTAATGCCATATCTCTCATTCTTCCTTTCTTTTAATAGCAGTAGTAGGAGGAACGCCAAAAGAAGTACGTCTCCATTAGATGGTTTACCAGACATCAGCCGGCCGGAGTGGCCGTGCGGTTCTAGGCGCTACAGTCTGGAACCGAGCGACCGCTACGGTCGCAAGTTCGAATCCTGCCTCCGGCATGGATGTGTGTGATGTCCTTAGGTTAGTTAGGTTTATTTAGTTCTAAGTTCTAGGTGACTGATGACCTCAGAAGTTAAGTCGCATAGTGCTCGGAGCCATTTGAACCATTTTGAACCAGACATAAAGCTGTTGTAGCCGAAATCGGTAAAATTAATGTTTACATGATTCTTATTATAAGCAGTAAAAATTTAAAAGTGTACAACTTTCCTTACAAAAGAGAATATCTTACTCTTCTGCTGCACAACTTCCACAATTTTCTCAAATTTTGTTGAGAAATAAGTTTCATAGAAGAATCTGAAGATGTTTAGGTGTGTTCCACAGGACATATTGCGCAGTTCCGTGACCGTAAATGGAATGAAGACCTACAATATCATTAACGAGCTGAAGTAAGAATCACAACTGTAGACGTAACTTTATGAATCCTAGCCAAAGGAGGAGAGAAATGTTTTGGCCGATGGAAAGATGGTAACCTATGCTCTGTGGAATCCCTAAGAACCATTCTTTATAGAGTACTAGCACCAATTCAGAAATGTATTTGACGTCTATGGTGCTCCATTACTAGAGTTTCTGAAAGAGGATTTCATTTCAGAACAACCAAAACGAGAAACCAATAAATAATTATATCAAGTCAGTACTGCTCTAGTAACGACAGCGAAAATCAATCAGTAAGGAGCATTCCAGGTAATTCTTCATCAGTCTATTCTTTTGGTATAGCCACAGGTATAGCCAAAGTATGAAACATCCCGTTGATGGATAGAAATCCTCAGCAGCGAAGAAGCAACTGCCTCCATCACGGATTATACTGCGCAGCTGTTCAGCAACTACATTTACGACAAAAAATAAGAGTTTCACTAATTCAAATATTCAACTATCGCACGAGACTAGCTATACTGAAAAATTACACAGAAATTTGTACTAAAATTTTAGCTTACTTGTTAACCCATGCATGTAAAATATTGTCAAATTATCAGGATAAACGGATGATCAACAAATACTAAGTTTTCTGAACACTAAATAAAACAAATTAAAGAACCATTTCCTAAGAAAAATTCTTTTTGTTTGAGTGTACGTAACAGGTGGAAACCATGATTGTTACATAAGTTGTGGTTACCACACTTGCCAGGACACGGAACTGCATCAGTGCCGGCCGAAGTGGCCGTGCGGTTAAAGGCGCTGCAGTCTGGAACCGCAAGGCCGCTACTGTCACAGGTTCGAATCCTGCCTCGGGCATGGATGTTTGTGATGTCCTTAGGTTAGTTAGGTTTAACTAGTTCTAAGTTCTATGGGACTAATGACCTCAGCAGTTGAGTCCCATAGTGCTCAGAGCCATTTGAACCATTTTGAACTGCATCAGTAAGCTGAACAAGGAAGAAGAAATCTTTATTACAAAAATAGCCAACTTCTTGTTACGTCATACATTGGAAAATCCGCACAAATCCATCCCAACCGCAATAATAATCAGCTGCCACCATATGCGTCGATACTTTCTGCATTCGCGACAAAAATTTCAGCCAAGAAGACAACGGCTAAAGTATTCGTACTTCATTAAGCATTGGCAATGCTCACGCCATAATATTGCCAAAAATGAGCACTGAGTGCAAGAAGCTGGATGCATAACATTATGATCGCATACTCGACTACTGAAGGAAGCGTATCAACTTCGCGTCTGAACGACGGATGTGCTTGCGACGATAGCCCGTCTTACCAAAGCGCAAGCAGCGCGAGTAAAATAGCCGATGGCAGCAGAGGTTGGAGGATACGATCTCCACCCTCTCTTTGTAATTATTGCGAGCTTATGGAATATCGTCTCAGTTATGTGACAGGATTTGTGATTTCCTGTCAGAGAGGTCACAGTTTGTAGTAATTGACGGAAAGTCATCCAGTAAAACAGAAGTGACTTATGGCGTTCCCCAAGGTAATGTTACAGGCCCTTCGCTGTTCCATATCTATATCTATGTTCTTTGGGAGACAACCTGAGCAGCCGTCTTCGGTTGTTTGCACATGATGCTGTCGTTTATCGACTAATAAAGTCATCAGAAGATCAAAACAAATTGTAAAACGATTTAGAAGAAATATCGGAATGGTGCGAAAAGTGGCAGTTGAGTCTAAATAACGAAAAGTGTGAGGTCATCTACATGAGTGCTAAAAGGAACTCGTTAAACTTCGGTTACACGATAAATCAGTTTAATCTAAAAGCGGTAAATTCAACTAAACACGTAGTTATTACAATTACGAACAACTTAAATTGCAAGGAACACGTAGAAAATGTTGTGGGGAAGGCTAACCAAAGACTGCGTTTTATTGGCAGGACACTTAGAAAATGTAACAGACCTACTAAGGTGAATGCCTACGATACGATTGTCCATCCTCTTTTAGAATACTGCTGCCCAGTGTGGGATCCTTACCACATAGGACTGCCGGAGTACATCGAAAAAGTTCAAAGAAAAGCAGCACGTTTTCTATTATCGTGAAATAACGGAGAGAGTGTCACAGAAATGATACAGGATTTGGGCTGGAAATCATGAAAAGAAAGGCGTTTTTCGTTGCGACGGAATCTTCTCACGAAATTGCAATCACCAACTTTCTCCTCCGAATGTGCAAATATTTTGTTGACACCGACTTACAAAGGGAGGAACGATCACCACGATAAAATAAGGGAAATCAGAGCTCGTACGGAAAGATATAGGTGTTCATTCTTTCCGCGCGCTGTACGAGATTGGAATAATAGAGAATTGTGAAGGTGGTTCGATGAACCCTCTGCCAGGCAATTAAATGTTATTTGCAGAGTATCTATGTAAGTACAGACATCCTCACAGTAGCAGACAGGCTCTTCTCATCGGTCGTCTCACCCGTTCTCTCCTGAAACCTTTACTGTGAAGCATACTCATTCCAATCCTACAGTGAAGTCATTTTTATACGAAGACTATAACGAAGTATTTACTCTCTAAAACCCTAAAGTGAAGTGTTCTCTGTCTGGCTATTTTGGAACTTCACAGTTTTTGGTCGTAGCAGGAACTCGCTGGCCAATGTTGGGAAGGATTCTAAGTGCCAACCAGTAAAACTCATGTGAAGATGCTAAACAATATCCCACTCTCGTATAGTATCTCTACGTTGAACCAATTAGGTGTGGACGAAGGCAGAAAACTATCACTCCATGGTACAATGCTGAGAATGACGTTGACACAGTGAAAAAGTACGGGCTCTCCCGAAAATGATAGTATAACCCAATCAGAAGGCTGTATTATGATAGTTTAAACCGAAGGTTACTCCGAGACATCACAACGAACATTCAAACGCCTTGGGGCAAGCCACACCTGTCTAGATACCTCTTACCTTCTACCTAGGCTTCTCAAAAATCTCTGTGTCTTTCGCGAGAAAACCGCGTGTTCTGTAACACCTTTGGAGAGCAGACTGAAGGAACGAGAATGCCAGTCTGGCCACCTGCACCTGCGCCCCTGGGTAGCGCTCAAAAGATTTGTAGTGGCAAAGTCTTCTTAAAATGACTTTTACATCACACATCCATCTTGTAATCTTTCAGGCATTTGAAGCCTCAACCATCTGCCGGGAAGTTTAATAGGCAAAGCAAGATTAATCTAATTTCTTATATCACTTCCATGTATTGAGCAGTTCGTTTCAAACAGATATATTAAATCAAACTACACGGTCCCAGAGACCTTTTCAAGTCTCAGACATCTCTGATGTATGTATACAGACTGAAGCGACGAACGAAAATTAGTATCAAAGCTGTGAATCTAATACGGCTCTCCTGCTCGATAGGCAGATGCGCTAACTGCTACGCAGCACTGGCTGTCATTGTGGCGTCTTTATAATTGAAGGCTCGGCGCATATTGATCCCAAGAGCATGTTCTGTGCGTCGCTCATACTTTCCCATAATTGTTACTTTCATAATAGAAAATTCAATCTCAAGCGTCCATGACTGAAAGAAAGACACGTGAGGCTGTGATCAGGAAAACGTAATTTTGTGCCACTTATGCTTATACTGTAATTCCGTCCTATTGCCATTGGTTCTAGTTAGTATTCCAGTCGATACATTTGCCACATAACTGCGCATTTGCTGAGACCGTTAGTCGTGGAATCCTAGTTCACTTCTTCCGTTATCTGGACAACGAGCGTATGTACCTTTTTAGAAGACATCATTGTCGTTCCGACAGATTAAAATTATGTATTCACAAAGTCCACTGGTGCAATTTAGGCAGTAGAACACTTCAAAACTTTATTGCTTTAGCACATGTCAAAATTTAATAATTCCAGATACTGTAAACATGACTAAAGCACGAAATGTTCTCTGTATTCTACTTGAAAATGGCCAAAGTCCGAACCCGAAATTGTGGAGACACTATATCAATAATATGAACAGTCGCAAGTCACAACAATGTCTTCTGCAAAGTCTTATACGTGCATGAAGCCCACCAAAGAAAAGATAATAATGTGCACGTTCCATGGGCCAACGAATAGCTAAAGTAAAATGTTTATTAACAAAGGAGGATGCTCCATCTCCACCTTCTGTAATACTTGGCGGACTGAGTAGCATAGTAGTCCATGGGAATGGGTTATATCCGAAATTGTTCTGCCGGAAAAACTAATCACAATTTGGTATATAACTCGACAAACTATAGCAACTAAATTTGCAAAATATTTGGGACACTCAGCTTCATATACCTGGGGTAAATTATCCAACTTATAGTGCTAAAAAAAGCCAACAGTTCACCTGGAATGGAAGTAAAAAAAATTAGTATCCCGCAACGGAGAACTAAAACACCACTATGTAATAATTAAATTGCAGGTATCCACCAGAAGGCTCAGTAACTGGAGGCAGATCACTAAACATGACATACGAAAATAAGAAGGAAAAACATGAAAATGTTTGCTGGACATGTAGTATTTAGATGAGAAGGAAATTTCAGGAATGACATATAGCGGAAGTTTCAGATTCTTCCAGGAAGAGACGATAGAAATTCTATGGTCACGTGTGCAGAATGAATTACGACATGCTGAACAGAAAAATGCATCGTAACGTGATCTTCTTTAAAGTTAAGAACAGTCGATGTGTGCCCTATCGTGTCTTAGAGGACAACCTAATGGATAACTGTCCATCCCTTAGCGCACAATGTACCAAGAGGTCTCAACACAGAAAAACGGCTTTATCATCTGATATATCCACAGTTGAATATCGGGTCATGTTGGTATATGGAGTAATGAAATCACAGACCAATGCGCGAGACAGTGCAGTAGCTTTTTCCTATCGAAATACCCTGACTGTATGCTGTCTTTCAAGGCACTCTCGCCTACAGAGTAATCGTGGCTTTGGACTCAGGATCGGTTCGAGAATATTTTTCCACACAAGCGTCTTTTCATTGGGCGCCTCCCTCCATCCCCACTTTTCCTTTCTACACTATTACCCGTATCAGTTTTTGTTGCTAATTGTTATACACACTGTATACAAATCTTGTAACCTTACTTGACGCCCTAAGCAGTTGATAATAATTGTGAAACGTCCTGTATATACAGCTTACAGTTGTGCATCTGGCGTACCTGTCAGCTTAGGCCTTAAACCATCCCTGCTTGGACCATAGTAACAAAGGCGCGTGGTACAGGGCGATGCAACAACGTACCACACGCCACTCTGCGTCTGTTAGATGTGAGCTGACGAGAAAACAAATCATTCATATTAACAACTAAGAGCAGGTAACATGAGTACTTCTCAACCTTTACATGTTCTCTGTTCACACAGTGATTTCTTCCTCATTGAAGATGGCTTGTACTGTTATTAATACCGTTCGATAAATACAGTAATCTAAAACCATTTACAGTAGAAATATTAACTGTGCTGACGAGAGTTCCGACCTGAAGCTAAAGGAACACATTTGGTACGAGCGAGAACCTCGACTTCACTCCAGACCCCCAGTGCACAACGTTGCTGCCTTCCCAGGTTTCGGCTATCATCTTCCCACAGACATCCAGACACCTCACTGAAAGAGTCGCTAGCAGAGGTCAAGCTGTCATAACAGTGAAGGCTGTACAGATCCCATATTAATATCCACGAACGGATGCCCGGGTACTTCCAGCCAGTCTACGAGGTACCGTCTTCGTCCGTATCAGAAGGAACATCAAATTTTGTTAGCCTTCCTTATCTAACGCTATGTATAGTTCAGAATATGTGTAACCGGGTTTTATTTTAAAAATCACGTTTTTTATTATAATGTAATTTGATTTTACGTAACACTCTGTATTTTATATTTTCCTAGTGAGATCCAGCAAATGTCCTGTTTGTCACAACATGTCACATATTTGAAATTGGTCTTACATGAAGAAAAATTGGTCTCAACGTGTCATATATCCTAAATCGTTTTTAGCTGAAAAAGAATGGTTGCTTGAAACTGTAAGTTTCAGGAGACTGGCTTCACAGGTGAGACGACGCATGACATATATGCATTCAGAAAATTTGTGAAGCATTACTGTTTTGGAGACAAACCAGGATCTGAGAGCAAGAGGAAGAGAAAAAAGAACGGGAGATGAACTTCAGCGAGACCACAGTGCGATTTTAAAACAAGAGGAAAGCTAATTGATCAGGTAAATAAGTTCATAGGCGTTTTTCAGTTTGGTATAACGACGTTAAACAGTACATTAATGGGACCAGCAAACAATTATTTGAAAAAGGTAAATGAGACTGTTAGAGAGATTGTTTCCATCTGCAAGATACAGTTTCTATAATGTTCACATCAAGGTATTTTGACTGTTTGATTTTGTGATGGGCCGAGTGGTTCTAGGCGCTTGAGTCTGGAACAGCGCGACCGCTACGGTTGCAGGTTCGAACCCTGCCTCGGGCATGGATGTGTGTGATGTCCTTAGGTTAGTTAGGTTTAAGTAGTTCTAAGTTCTAGGGGACTGATGACCTCAGAAGTTAAGTCCCATAGTGCTCAGAGCCATTTGAACCATTTTTGAACCACGGCAGTTTTTCCTACTGTGCATGGTCACCACACTCGATGTAATTCCCTCCACGTTTTTTCCAGCTCAAATTCCGCTGGAAAAAATGCATGTGGAGCCGTAGCCTATGTCATACCTTTACGTTGAAGAATTATTTTCCAAGTTGTAGGACGTCCTCTGTTATGACACATACATATAATCTGCGGAAAGCGGAACAATCGGACAGGGAGACGACGCCAGACGCCACTGGAGCAGCGTGTCTGTCCAGACCGCAGCTCCGCCCCCCATCGCCCTTCCGCTCTCCCCTCCAGGAGACAGGGGCTGCGTCACGCGCCACGCAGCACTCGTTTCCCGCATCCGCGTCCGCCCCCTCCCATAAACACTTCGCAGTGCTGGCAGTTAGGCTGCTACCACCCTCGCCACCACCACCACGACACCGCCAACTCGGAACGTGTATTACGCAGTGTCTCACTTCCCCGTCACGTATTTCCCCGCGGTGCCCAGAAAGAAAACAAAATATGCTGGCGAATTCACGGACCTACAATTTTGTGGTTTTTAGAGGATACGTGCAAGAAGCAATCCACACTGCCTTCACGCGAAGATTGTTGGTAGAGACGCAGCTGTGTTAATTCTTTTTGTGTAGTATTGGAGTTCTGATTAATTGATTACACAAAGTCCAGTCACATTAATGTGATCACCGACTATAACCGACGACAACGTGCCATAACCAGTCACAGATGGCAGTGACAGCACTAGCAGTGGTGGGTATATAAAGAGCATTTGGCCAACAGTTTGGTCGTTGCCGTAATGCGGAAACGGAGCGATTTATCTGACGTACAAGAGGGAAAATCATTGACTTTCGGAACAAGGTGAAGTATTTCGAAATGGCTAATTTTCTGAACTGTTGGCCTGGCCCCGTGGTCAAAGTATACCGTGCGTGGCAAAAGTGCTCTATCCAAAACCGTCACAAACGCAACTTAAAGCACCACGGACCATATAGATGGCTGGAATGACGATGGCTGGAGAGATGTATATCGACGAATGGACATGCAACTGTTGAGCAACTGACCGCCCAGATGAACCAACGGCCCACCAGCAACTCAACGACAGTTCAGCGGACGTTGTTTTTTATGGTGCTCCGTAACACGCGCCTGGTTCTTGCGTCCATGCTGAGTGCTGTACAGAGGCGACGAACGCTGCAGCTTGCACGCCAATACCTAAACTGGACGTGCACTGGGTGGCGACAGGAGGCATTTCAGATGAATCCATCGTACAGAGGGCAGTAGGCCATTAAGGCGCGAAATTTCTGAAAGCGAACACCCTAGCTGGAGGAGGTGCGTCGTTGTCTGGGGTATGTTTTCGTGGCATTCCCTAGGTGATCTCGTCATTCTGGAAGGCACAACGGATCATCACAAGTGTGCCTATATCCTTAAGGACCACGTCCACTCCTACATGCAGTTTATGTATTCTCGGCACGATAGAATCCACCAGCAGGACAATGGAACGTGTCACACAGCTCGCGGAGTACATGCATGGTTGGAAGAGCACCAGAATATGTTTACATAATCCTCTAGCCATCAAATTTCCCGTATTCACACCCAGTCGAGAATCTGTGGGACAACTCGGTGGGACAACCTCGACCTAGCTGTTCGCTCCATCGACCCTCAAACGACAAATCTGGCGCAGCTGGCCACGCCAATGGAGTCGGAATGGTTCCACATCCACGTCGCTACCTTCAAGAACGACACTGATTCTCTCCGAACGTGCCACAACAGTTCGTGCTCTAAAACATTGGATTTTGACAGGTTATATCATTAATGTGACTGGACGGTGTATTTACACTACTGGCCATTAAAATTGCTACACCAAGAAGAAATGCAGATGATAAACGGGTATTCATTGGACAAATATATTATACTAGAACTGATATGTGATTACATTTTCGCGCAATTTGGGTGCATTGATCCTAAGAAATCAGTACCCAGAACAACCACCTCTGGCCGAAATAACGGCCTTGATACGCCTAGGCATTGAGTCAAACAAAGCTTGGATGGTGTGTACTGGTACAGCTGCCCATGCAGTTTCAACACGATACCACAGTTCATCAAGAGTAGTTCAAAATGGCTCAAATGGCTCTGAGCACTATGGGACTTAACTTCTAAGGTCATCAGTCCCCTAGAACGTAGAACTACTTAAACCTAACTAACCTAAGGACATCACACACATCCATGCCCGAGGCAGGAATCGAACCTGCGATCGTAGCGGTCACGCGGTTGCAGACTGTAGCGCCTAGAACCGCTCGGCCACCCCAGCCGGCCCATGAAGAGTAGTGACTGGCGTATTGTGACGAGCCAGTTGCTCGGCCACCATTGACCAGACGTTTACAATTGGTGAGAGATCTGGAGAATGTGCTGACCAGGGCAGCAGGAGAACATTTTCTGTATCCAGAAAGGCCAGTATAGGACCTGCAACATGCGGTCGTGTATTATCCTGCTGAAATGTTGGGTTTTTCAGGGACTGAATGAAGGGTAGAGCGACAGGCCGTAACACATCTTAAATGTAACGTCCACTGTTCAAAGTGCCGTCAATGCAAACAAGAGGTGACGGAGACGTGTAAGCAATGGCACACCATACCATCACGCCGGGTGATACGCCGGTATGGCGATGACGAATACACGCTTCCAATGTGCGTTGACCACGGTGTCGCCAAACACGGATGCGACCATCATGATGCTGTAAACAGAACCTGGATTCATCTGAAAAAATGACCTTTTGCCATTCGTGCACCCAGGTTCGTCGTTGAGTAAACCATCGCAGGCGCTCATGTCTGTGATGCAGTGTCAAGGGTAACCGCAGTCATTGTCTCGGAGCTGATAGTCCATGCTGCTCCACACGTCGTCGAACTGTTCTTGCAGATGGTTGTTGTCTTGCAAACGTCCCCATCTGTTGGCTCAGGGATCGAGACGTGGCAGCCATGCGGATAAGATGCCTGTCATCTCGAACTGCTAGTGATACGAGGCCGTTGAGAATCACTACGGCGTTCCGCATTACCCTCCTGAACCCACCGCTTCCATATCCTCCTAACAGTCATTGGATCTCGACCGACGCGAGCAGCAATGTTGCCATACGATAAACCGCAATCACGATAGGCTACAATCTGACCTTCATCAAAGTCGGAAACGTGATGCTACGCATTTCTCCTCCTTACACGAGCCATCACAACAACGTTTCACTAGGCAACGCCGGTCAACTCCTGTTTGTGTATGAGAAATCGGTTGGTAACTTTCCTCATGTCAGCACGTTATAGGTGTCGCCACCGGCGCCAACCTTGTGTGAATGCTCTGAAAAGCTAATAATTTGGACATCTCAGCATCTTTTATCTGTCGGTTAAATTTCGCACGTCATTTTCGTGGTGTAGCAATTTTAATGGTCAGCACCAAAATATGTGGTGAATTGCTTTGGGTTGCCATCACACGTAAAAAAATGAAAAAAGGAACTGCATTTTGTCGAGTTTACTTAATGCAGTGTGAAAACAATCCTATAAACTTTGTTTATCAGACAGCCAAGAAAAAGGTGCTGCGTGTCACAATAGCATATAGGGTGTCCCATTTATCTTGACCACCCTAAGTAACTGTTTGTCCAGATGCAAATTACAGAATGTTTCAATCAAATGTTCTTCAGCCGTCAGGTGGACATCAATCAGCATAATTGTCTACGTTGTAGTTTTGTTTTTTAGAAAGATATGAACAGCGGTATGACTTTCTTAAATGGCACCCTGTATTTTTTATTCAGTAATTCCTTTCCTCTCGTAAAGACCTATTCAAAAACGTATCACTGTGTATGGCTCTGAGGACTATGGGACTTAACATCTGTGGTCATCAGTCCCCTAGAACTTAGAACTACTTAAACCTAACTAACCTAAGGACATCACACACATCCATGCCCGAGGCAGGATTCGAACCTGCGACCGTAGCAGTCGCGCGGTTCCGGACTGAGTATCACTGTATACCATTCACTGAAACACAACGTTATTAATTACATAACACAACATCTCTGTATTTTCCTGTCTTTTGTTTGAGAAGGAACATTAATCGGTAAATAGTACATTGGAGAAGAAGTTCGGGTTAGCGAGGATCTGCTGCTGTGCCCACTGACAGAAATATACACGATTCTGAAAATCATTCGCATGCAATTCTTGATGTAGGTGTACACGGTAAGGATGGAACCGGTAACGTGTAAGAATACGGTATACACTGGTTTTAGGAATGCCAAAGTCGTGTTCAACCAGTCGTGTGCTCCGATGTGGATTCATAGCAACGGAAGTGAGAACAGTAACTTCGGCAGCTTCATCTGTGCGAGTACTACGACGATTGCGTTCTTGTGGGTTGAAACTTTCCGTTTCCTGAAGCCTCGCAACAATACGAGAAAACATCCATCGGGAAGGTGGGTTCTTGTCAGGATATCGCTCTCTGTACAGTTCCGCTGCCTGAGTAGCATTTCGCCTACCTTCAACAACAACATCAACAACAACAACAAAAGAAACGTTATATTGATGTAGTTTGTAGGAAGCACAGCCTTTACTGTATCCCTACTCTACACAACAATATTTAAAAGGTCTAAACTACTGTACTGAATGTACCCGTACATAAGAAAACAGTAATGAATTACTGTTCTGCTAACTTACATTCCCCACGGATGAGTAGCATTTCTACCTTCTCTTCGTTGGTGTACATTCTACTCACACAACACTTCAAGTGCCGATGGTTTTCGGGATGATGGGTGTGCGCTCTACTTATGTTTACATTCGTCCCCTGTCAACGTCAGCACGTGGATGTGTTCCATTACCCCGAGTACCTGCAGTAAGCGCCGGGAGCGTCAACGTCAATGTTGTATTATGTAATTAATAACGTTGTGTTTCAGAGAATGGTACACTGTGATACGTTTTTGCACAGGTCTTTAGGAAAGGAAATGAATTACCGAATAAAAAATACTGGGTGCCATTTAAAAAAGTCTTACCGCTGTTCGTATCTTTGTAAAAAGCAAAACTACAACGAAGTCAAACATCCTGATTGATGTCCCCCTGACGGCTAAAGAACATTTTCCTGGAACATTTTGTAATTTGCATCTGGACAAACAGTTATTTAGGGCTGTCAAGATGAATGGCATCCACTGTACACTTTTGAAACAAAGCCATATGTTCTGACTTGAAAAGTGACAGTAATAGTTATATCACGACGAACAGAAACTGATTATTATAGCAGTTTTAACACATCCGGTAGATCATACTATCACAAGGTGTCAGGTACATCCATAGGTGGTAAGACCATAGTTAACATAGTAAAATAGCAAAGTTAGTGGTAAGTATGCTTCACGCAGTCCACAAGAGGTAATATTAATTCTGTTGTCAGGATACATCCCATGTGTCGTGGAAAAATTACTTTTGTGTTATAGATACTTGCCACAGGCCTTTAAAAATCGTTATTGGAGGTATTTGTATATCCGAAAGGTCCTGAAAGGAACAAGAGAAATTTCACGGCTATTAAAATCTGTATTTCACAGCAAACAGGAACTACAGCTGGCGAACCACCACTAGATGCTAGCGGCTAGCAGAGATGATACGACGTACTATCATTTATGCACTAAAGAAGTACAATTTGTGGCAAGTATACTCCTCAAAGTCTGGGAAAGGTCATTCCGTACTAAGTAGCCAATTCAGAAAACATACCAGTAGAATGTACTACTAAATTAGTATCAAGAAGTAGAAATTAAACCTCTTGAATTTTTTATTTGTTTTGTTGACTAGTTCTGGCGTATCTCTAAAGCAATAACAAAACCCGAGTTAAATTTTACTACCTTCTGTTTTATTTTTTATTTTTTGCATATCATGATCGCTGTGGCCGTGGGCCGTCGACTGAAGAACGAGTTCCCACACCAAAGTTGACACCTCACAACGGAACCACTAGGAAGGATAGTTGCCACCTGACGCAGCAACGATTGAGAGACACCAGTGAAGACAAAACGTCAAGAGATTCCATAAATCGCCGTGCTGGATGAGTGCTTTCGTGAGACTGCAGTGCCGTTCAGCCACTCTGCATTCATCCCTTCTGACGACAGAATCGTCTTACCTCAGATTCAGCAGTGCGAGTGTTCGGAGTGGGTGGGATTGTAGAGCGTGACCAGGGCTTGACTACTGTAAACAGCTTCATGCAGATGTAGCTTTGAGTAGTCATGCAGCGCAAAATAGCGCTATTGGGAGCTGCATCGAACCAGTCTGCGAAATGAATACCGCAACTAAAAGAAAATAACAGTACCCTTCTTGCTTCTGTTAACCCCGGGACTAGATATGTACTTGAGAACAATGCCAAGATGTATCATGATTTGAAGTCTACATCGCTCTTTAGGTCCTCTTATAACTCAGTAGGTGAACAATTAAATGGACAAGAGAAGTTAATGGCAAACCATTTCCAACTGGACCATGATAACTGATAGACAAATACTTACTTTCAGTCTTCTTCTGCATTTTGGTGCCATCTGCTGACCGCACTTCATGACGACCTTTCCACTTCAGAGCACAAATACCGAATGATCATTATTGGGCGACAGCAAAGCAGAGGGTGAAAGGGCTGTGAGGGGTGTGAGGGGGAGGGACGAGGATAAGAACAGAGAGGGACGGTGGGGTGGATTGACCTTGAAGGCGACATGCAAAATTGCATCAGTTCTAATATACAATGTCTCCCATTTTCCTTAGGATAGTGGCTATGAAAATCAAAAGCCATGGATTATGTTCAGAAAGTCAGTTTATTTATTCAAAAGAGTCTCCCCTGCATCAATACGAAGCTGAAATTGATAAAAAGTGTTTTAAAACAGTCACTGTAGTCCATTTTACGGAACTGCATTTGGTACTGCAGAAGAGTTTTCTTGAATTTCGTTAATTGCGTCGTAATAGTGTTCTTTCACTGTCAATTTCAATTTGCTAAACAACCAGAAGTCGGCTGCGGCCAAAACCGACGAATACAGGGGGTGATCCCGGACTGTCATCTTCTTGCTGGTGAAAAATTCTAACAGAATATTCGCTTTGCGTGCTGTGGTGTTGTGAGGAAGAGCGACCAGGAACCTGTCTCTTGGTATATTACCACACAACTCCATCACCATTTTACGATGAGTGTCATATATTCGCGGCCTTCTGCACGGCAGTTGTTGAAACTTCAAGGGTAGTAACGCTGCATCTCACCGCGAGATATCATTGCAGTCTGGAATTTCATGCACGCAGCCCTAACAGAACTGGGACACATTGTATATGAAACCGCAAAAAATGTCCTGACGGACGCTGAGTCAGTGTCTTGCCCCAGAAATGGTAGTGATATCCTGCTACGCTTGCTGTTCATGTTGCACTTTAATGATCTTAGTGACAAGATTAATAGTAACACCAGAGTTTGTGAAGATGAAATACTTATCTATAACAAAGTGCTGTCTGAATGTAGCTGCACCAAAATTTGATCGGATTATGATAAGATTCCAAAGTGGTGCATAGATTGGCAATATGCTTTGTGTGTTCAAAAATATAGAACTGTGCACTTCACAAAAGGAAGAACGCTGTCATTATAATATAAATGAGTCACAACTGAAATCAGGTCAACTCATACTAATACATAGATGGTACTGATGTGGAGAGATATCAAATGGAATGATAACGTAGGGACAGTCGTAGTAGGGCAGGTGGTAGATTTCGGTCTACTGGTAGAATGCTAGGGAAATGCAATCATTATACAAAGGAGGCTGCTTACAAGTAACTCGTGGGACCCATAACATTGTTCCAGTTTTGGAAACAATATCAGACTGGACAAATAAGATATACTTACTGTATACGGAGAATGGTAGATTTGTTAGACACGTGGGAGAGTGTCATAGAGAACCAGAAGGAGCTGAACAGGCAGATTCTTCAAGAGAGGCAAAAATATTCCCAAGAAAGTCTATTTACAACGTTTCAGGAACTGGGTTTAAATGATGACTTTGTGAATACCTTAAAATAAACAGTGTTTCGCTCCCATACTGATCGCGATGACAAGATTCCATTAATCACGGCGTCCACCGAGGCATTTAACCAATCATTTTACCGAGATACCATTTGCGAATAGAACGAAAAAGCCTGAAACCCAGTACAATAGGGCGTACCCTCGGCCGTGCATTTCGCAGTGGTGTCGAGAGTATAGATGTGGAGGGGGGTGGAGATCTCTTTTGAACAGCACGTCGCAAGACATCATAAACACGGTCAATAATGTTCATGTCTGGAGAGTTTGATGGCCAGCGTAAGTATTTATATTCAGTATACTCAGAAGAGTGTTCCAGGAACCACTCTATAGCAATTCTGGACGTGTGGGGTGACGCATTGTTCACCTGGAATTGCCCAAGTCTGTCGTAATGCACAATGGACGTGAATATATGCAGGTGATCAGACAGGTTGCCTACGTACGTGACACCTGTCAGAGTCGTATCTAGACGTATCAGGATTCAGATATCACTGCAACTGCACACGTCCCACAACATTACAGAGCCTTCACCAGCTTGAACAGTCCCCTGCTGGTATCCAGGGTCAATGGATTCATGAGGTTGTCTCCATACCCGTACTCGTCCATGCGCTCGATACCATTTGAAAGGAGACTCGTCCGACCAGGCAACATTTTTCCAGTCATCAACAGTCCAATGTCGATGTTGATGGGCCCAGGCGAGGCATAAATGTGTCGTGCAGCCACCAAGCAACATGAGTGGACCTTCGGCTCCAAAAGCCCATATCGATGGTGTTTCGTTGAGACTTGTTTATGGCCCAGCATTGAAATCTGCAGCAAATTGCGGAAGGGATGCACTTGTGTCATGTTGAACGATTATCTCCAGTCGCCATTGACCCTGTTCTTTTCCCGGCTGCAGCGATGTCGAGATTTTACGTTTTGCCGGATTTCTGATACCCACGGTACACTCGTGAAATGATCGTACGGGAAAATCCTCACTTCATCGCTAGCTCGGAGATTCCGAAGATGCTGTGTCCCATCGCTCGTGCGCCGACTGTAACACCACGTTCAAACGCACTTAAATCTTTATAACTGACCACTGCAGCAGCAGTAAACGATACAACAACTGCTCCAGACACTTGTAGTCTTATATATTCTGCCTCTTTACACATCTCAATATTTGAATACGCATTTCTTTGACGCTTCAGTGTAGATGTGAGTAGTATTACGTACAAAGATTATTCGTGTCAGAAAATGTCGAGGCTGAGAATGTGTTTCCAATTGTATCTGAATGTATTGATGTTTGTTCAAACGGTTCAAATGGCTCTGAGCACTGTGGGACTTAACATCGGAGGTCATTAGTCCCCTAGAACTTAGAACTACTTAAACCTAACTAACCTAAGGACGTCACACACATCCATGCCCTAGGCAGGATTCGAACCTGCGGCCGTAGCGGTCGCGCGGTTCCAAATTGAAGCGCCTAGAACCGCTCGGCCACTCCGGCCGGCTATTCATGTTTGTGTTATTTTGCATATATATATATATATATGGATGTGCAGGATTATGCACATGTGTACATATGAGTGTCGTTCCAATAGCTGTGCACCCATTTTATGGCATTAGCTCTGGAATCAGTCTGTTTTCATCTTTAACTATTTGTGTTTCGGTTGCATCTCTTGAACTGTTCAAACATTTAAGGAAATTTTCGAGTGATCTGTCTGTGTTATTAATTACTGTGCTACGTGCCAGCTTAAGTGATGAAAGTTAACGTATGTACAACACAAATTTTAGCTTTCTTTTCTTGATACTCTTCACGTTTTTAGTTATTTTTAAATCATATTTTCGTTGTATATTCTGAAAGACAATTGCAAATGGTTTTTATTCAGTTCATCGTGTTTAATGACATTTTTGTAATATCTCTTGTTCTGTTTAGTAGCTGTATTGTTTAATTTGAGGTAATATCTTTTCTTAGCTCTTCTCTCGTACAGTGTCTTTGCTGTATGTCTTTGTACCGTGGTTAAATAATTAACCCTTTGGCCATGGCGTCTATGTCGGTATAAGATTCTTAACACGATCTGATATATTTGACCACTGTTTTACAGTTTTTGTACTTAGAAATGTTATTTTTATTATAAGTACTTCCCCTTTCTTAGCACATAGTACAAAGATTAAATACAAATCTAAGGGTAAGATTCCAGTATTTCACTTACTCATATCCATTAATACGCACATATTCTACATCTTGTCAATATTATTAACTATAATGTGGGTAAAATAACTGTTAAGGATTGAACAAAATGCGTTTGGTCAGTTCACTGTATTGCCATGATAAGTATATTCAAAGACATTTTTGAAATGAATATTTCTGTTTATAATGCCCTTCACATCAACCTTTTAATATCGTAATATTCCATAAGTGATTCATTTATTTGCTGCTTGAATAAAAAGAGGTTCTTTGAATTCCACCCTGATCATTGTCACCTCTCCCCAAATGATAGATTTTATTCACTGATGTAACGTCTTAGTTTGGATGAATCTTCCTCGAAACGTGTTGTCTCATTTCAGTTCGTCAGACACATAAAATTATTATTACTATACTATTATTTAAAAAATCAAGCCAAATGTTTTAAGGACTGCATACCGCAAAAGCAGCAATTTTTGTGTGGAGAATTTTATGCTGCAGGATTTTGGATTTCGTAGTTTTATCTCGTAATATTTTTCAGTTGTCGTGGATGACAGTTATGTTCTTGTTTCTGCCCACGCCCGGGTTCCCGGGTTCGATTCCCGGCGGGGTCAGGGATTTTCTCTGCCTCGTGATGACTGGGTGTTGTGTGATGTCCTTAGGTTAGTTAGGTTTAGGTAGTTCTAAGTTCTAGGGGACTGATGACCATAGCTGTTAAGTCCCATAGTGCTCAGAGCCATTAGAACCTTTTTTTTCTATTAGCTGATCGCAGCTTTGGCTTTTAATTACTCTAGCAGAGCGAGTGATGGCCCAATTTCTCTATGGTGCGACACATATGTGCTTCGACGGCGAACGACAGGCTGTTGTGCACAACCGGCGGGAATAAAGCCACGTCGTTTGAAAAGGCTCATTTGCGCTTTAGAGCGCCGCTTTCATGTATCAGGCCGTGTGTGCCCTCGTCAAATCGCGCCAGCTTAGCGTAGAACTGGTCTTTAACGACGATAACGCGAGTGACATTATTGGCCATTCCACGAGGATCGGCCTGTGATGATCCTGGCGTTTTAACAGCCGACGCTTCTGATAGCGAGGCAACCAAAAGCACTCTGCAATACCACGTTAAACTGACATCTGACGGTCATAAGAATTTCATCTTACGGAGACATTTATCTGCCTTAAAATATCACGCTTTGAGTGTACCGATAGAATGTATTACTCCACACACGATGTACACAGATTGTTAGGGGTATAACTGCAGATGTTTTTACTGGTGTCTGAAGATAGCTTACTGAACAACATTACATCAATACTTACTTCATTTCCAGACTGATAACTACGCTATGTGGTCAAAAGTACCAGGACTCCCCTAAAAATTTTAATATTAAGTGCATTGTGCTGCCACCTACTGCCAGGTACTCCATATAAGCGAACTCAGTATTCATTATACATTGTGAGAGAACAGGACTTCGGATGTGGTCAGGTGATTGGGTGTCACCTGCGTCATACGTCTGTACACGAGATTTCCACACTCCTACACATCCCTAGGCCCACTGTTTCCGATTTGATAGTGAAGTGGAAAAGGAAAGGGACACTTGCAGCCTAAAAGCATGCAGGCCGACCTCGTTAGTTGACTGACAGTGACTGCCGACAGTTGAAGAGGGTCGTAATGTGTAACAGGTAGACATCTATCCAGATCATCACACAACAATTCCGAACTGCATCAGAATCCACTGCAAGTACTATGACAGTTACGCGGGAGGTGAGAAAACTTGGATTTCATGGTCGCGCGGCCGCTCATAAGCCACACATCACGCCGGTAAATGCCAAACGACGGCGCTTGCCGTAAGGAGCGTAAACATTGGACAATTGAACAGTGGGATAACGTCGTGTGCAGTGACGAATCACGGTACACAATGTGGTGATCCGATGGCAGGGTGTGGGTACGACGAATTCCTGGTGAACTTCATCTACCAGGGTGTGTAGTGCCAACAGTAAAATTCGGAGGAGGTGGTGTTATGGTGTGGTCGTGTTTTTCATGGAGGGAGCTTGCACCCCTTGTTGTTTTGCATGGCACTATCACAGCACAGGGCTACATTGATGTTTTCAGCACCTTCTTGCTTCACATTGTTGAAGAGCAATTCGGGGATGGATGTTTCATCTTTCAAGACGATCCAGCAGCCATTCATATTGCACGGCCTGTGGCGGAG
Source organism: Schistocerca americana (assembly GCF_021461395.2). Lineage (NCBI taxonomy): Eukaryota > Metazoa > Arthropoda > Insecta > Orthoptera > Acrididae > Schistocerca > Schistocerca americana. The sequence continues at coordinate 375,076,711 of NC_060124.1, read as the reverse complement.
CGGTTACACGAAAGTAACATCGTAACATCCCTGTAATGGACTGGCCTGTTCAGAATCCTGACCTGAATCCTACTGAACACCTATGTTTTGGAACGACGACTTCGTGACACGCCTCACCGACCGACATCGGTACCTCCCCCAGTGCAGCACTCCTTGAAGAATGGGCTCCCATTCCCTAAGAAGCCTTCCAGCACCTGATTGAGCTTATACCTGAGAGAGTGAAAGCTGTCATCAAGGCTAAGGGTGGGCCAACACCATATTGAATTCCGGCATTACCGATGGGGAGCGCCACAAAATTGTAAGTCATTTTCAATCAGGTGTCCGGATACTTTTGATATTCTTTTTCTTTTGCTGCTGCTTATCCATTAATGGATGTTGGCGACCACATGTTACATCTTTCTTCTGTGAACCGCAGAATGTAATAGCTGGTCTACACTTCTTAGTCCTGTCCACAGCTTTATATTATCGAACCAGGATGTTCTTCTTCGCCCTTGTCTTCCTTATCCTTCAATCTTCCCTTACTTTTGACTACATAGTGTATAACCATTAAATGTAATGGGGCTTAGGCTGGTAATTGCCTGCAGGGACATGTGGCATCAGCAAGCCATTAATGATTCTTTTCCCGGGGCAGCACATCAGATATTGATGTGTGGACGAGTGGATGCAAAACGATCAATCTCTAGTGATATAAACAAAACCTGAAGAAAAATTCGCGCACTCTATGGTGCGTTTCCTCACACCAGCAATACAAAAATATTTCTCAGAATATTTCGTCCTGCACATATTTACGGCAGTAAATGGACCTTGAACATTGGCAGTCTGGCAACACTATAATCACATGTGCTGTAACTACCCCTGTCAGTGTGAGGTAGGAGTGGTAAGATTGGTTCAGTGTATAGTGTTTTGGATTGGCATATAGGTGGTCGAGGGTTCTATTCCCGGTCGATGCTTGTTTGTTTTTAATTTCAAATTTCATTTCGCCATACCATGCTGTAGTATACACCGTTTCTTAACCTACATGTGTTCGACATTTACCTAGTACACGTTTGTAAATTATTTGAAAATCACATTGCTAGCCCTACTGGTGACGTTAGGCCACAACTAATTGAAATGGATCTGAACGTGGCAAGAATGATAGTTGGTACTAATCGATGGGGCCATTGGGGGGGGGGGGGGGAGGGGTATACGGAAAACAGATTCGGAATCTAGTAGATGCATTGGAGTGAAACAATTCGCGTCCGCAATGTGCAAAAGGCTTCTTTAAAAGCTGACCAGTGAAAACGATTGTACTTACATTTCTGTGAGTGCAAACGTTTCGTAGATGACCCACTGTAACTCCTGTATGACGATAAAATCATTAGATACCGTGCAATGCACACTACATTTAGCAAATAAAAACAAATATGCCTTGACAGAGAATGGAAACCTTGACCTCCTGTATGCTAATCCAACACCTTATCCACTGCACCAACTGCACAGCACTCGTGCGTTATGCTGACAGAGGTAGTTACCGTACATGTCATACTGTGTTGCAAGACTGACAATCTTTAACGTCCATTCACTGCCGGAAATATGCGCAGGACGAAATTTTGTGACAGACATTTTTGCGTTGCTAGTATCTGAGGAATCGCGCTGCGAAGTTCGAGTGCGAGAATTTTTCTTCGCCCTGTACGCATATTGGGTGCCCCATTTATTTTTCTCACTCAAAATAACTTTTTCGTGGTGCGTTAAAAGAAAAGTTGATCAACGAATGTTTTTTAACATCATTTTGTAGTTCTTGCTGAGGGTATAGGTTTTATGTGTCCCCACCGATGTAGAGATACATTTGTTCAAGAATATACTCAGTCTCTCCAAGAGCTACTCAAAATCGCATCACACTGTATCGTTTTATGTACGAAACTAATAGCTACGGAAATGATAAATAATACATAACTTGTGTAATTAAAATATCGCTTCGGTGCATTTCATTAACTAAATAATTTTACCTCTTCAAGGCACATTTGAACATTTTATGGAACCGCGAGACCGCTACGGTCGCAGGTTCGAATCCTGCCTCGGGCATGGATGTGTGTGATGTCCTTAGGTTAGTTAGGTTTAACTAGTTCTAAGTTCTAGGGGACTAATGACCTCAGCAGTTGAGTCCCATAGTGCTCAGAGCCATTTGAACCATTTTTTTGAACATTTTACAAATAAACAATAAACATTGAATGCAGCAGAACTGCACTGTACGGAAATTTGAACTTGTTATTGCACAATGCCGTTTTACAGTACTTATGACAATGCAGAAGTAGTATGTCCCTTTGTACAATGCCCGTTTGTAGTAACTTTTGCTGTGATACTACCACTACATGAAAAACGGAACGTTTACATCAGATGCTCAAAATGGTGATGATTGGCATTCATTCAGAGGATCACCCTGTGGATGAAGGACGCCCTACACCGTGCTATTATTTCCTCTGTGATGGCTGTATAAGCATCACTAATGCTTTGCTGAATGTCCTCTGGTGTTGTAGGAACATTTTGTATGGCTCAAATGGTTCAAATGGCTCTGAGCACTATGGGACTTAACATCTATGGTCATCAGTCCCCTAGAACCTAGAACTACTTAAACCTAACTAACCTAAGGACATCACACAGCACCCAGTCATCACGAGGCAGAGAAAATCTCTGACCCCGCCGGGAATCGAACTCGGGAACCCAGGTGCTGGAAGCGAGAACGCTACCGCACGACCACGAGTTGCGGACGAAATTTTGTAAACAGCATCCTTGACTGCTCCCCACAGAAAAAAATCAAATGGTGTAAGGTCCGGAGATCCGGCACGCCAACTTACTGGCTCACAACGTCCAATCCTCCGAGGGTATTTACGGTCCAGAATCCGTCGTACTCGTAAGGAGCTATGTGCAGGGCATCTATCATGCTGAAAGCACATGACCATTCTCTGATTCAGAGATACGGCTTCGAAGAGAACAGGAAGACTGTGTTTTAAAAATCAAGCATATTCTCTGCCACTTTTGCTTGCCAATTATAAAGTTAGTCCGATAATGGTACCTCCAATAATTCCGCGCCAAACATCCACGTTCCATGGACGTTGATGCTTTACCTGTCGGAGCTATCGTGGATTGCTGATGGACCACTAACGCATAGTTCTCATATTGAATTCCATTGTTGGAGAATGACGCTTCTTCGGTAAAAAGATGATCTCAGAAGAAATTAGAATCAGCCAGAAGTTGTTGCTGAGCCCACTTACAAAACTGAATGCTACTACTGAAGTCATTTCCATACTCCAAATATAGTATTTCAGATGCACTAAACACGTGATAAAACATCATTAAAAAGCGGAAACACAGACCTCTATAAGGAGTGTGCCCGTATATATATATACATAGAGTTATAAATCTTTAGACTTACCTTGTACTGCTCTGTCTCTCTTATTATCTTCTGATATATTTTTCATCTTCACGCACAAGTTCCTCCACAGAGTTTCTGTTTTCCATTCCTCCCTTGCCGTAGTATAATTCTCCCTGTTGCTCCTTCAAGCTCCACGTTCGCGATTCCTGATCTTAGTATTACATGTCTATATTACGAAATGGCTAACATGCTACTTGATCCCAATTGCATGTTTCCTATCTAACGACTTCAAGGGCAATAAAAACTGATTTTCCACTCTTTCACATTGTTACTGACAAAGTACAGGGTGTTTCAAAAATGACCGGTATATTTGAAACGGCAATAAAAACTAAACGAGCAGCGATAGAAATACACCGTTTGTTGCAATATGCTTGGGACAACAGTACATTTTCAAGCGGACAAACTTTCGAAATTACAGTAGTTACAATTTTCAACAACAGATAGCGCTGCAAGTGATGTGAAAGATATAGAAGACAACGCAGTCTGTGGGTGCGCCATTCTGTACGTCGTCTTTCTGCTGTAAGCGTGTGCTGTTCACAACGTGCACGTGTGCTGTAGACAACATGGTTTATTCCTTAGAACAGAGGATTTTTCTGGTGTTGGAATTCCACCGCCTAGAACACAGTGTTGTTGCAACAAGACGAAGTTTAAACGGAGGTTTAATATAACCAAAGGACCGAAAAGCGATACAATAAAGGATCTGTTTGAAAAATTTCAACGGACTGGGAACGTGACGGATGAACGTGCTGGAAAGGTAGGGCTAGTGCAGCAGGTGATCCAACAGCGGCCTCGGGTTTCCGTTCGCCGTGTTGCAGCTGCGGTCCAAATAACGCCAACGTCCACGTATCGTCTCATGCGCCAGAGTTTACACCTCTATCCATAAAAAATTCAAACGCGGCAACCCCTCAGCGCCGCTACCATTGCTGCACGAGAGACATTCGCTAACGATATAATGCACAGGATTGATGACGGCGATATGCATGTGGGCAGCATTTGGTTTACTGACGAAGCTTATTTTCACCTGGACGGCTTCGTCAATAAACAGAACCGGCGCATATGGGGAACCGAAAAGCCCCATGTTACAGTCCCATCGTCCCTGCATCCTCAAAAAGTACTGGTCTGGGCCGCCATTTCTTCCAAAGGAATCATTGGCCCATTTTTCAGATGCGAAACGATTACTGCATCACGCTATCTGGACATTCTTCGTGAACTTGTGGCGGTACAAACTGCCTTAGACGACACTGCGAACACCTCGTGGTTTATGCAAGATGGTGCCCGGCCACATCGCACGGCCGACGTCTTTAATTTCCTGAATGAATATTTCGATGAACGTGTGATTGCTTTGGGCTATCCGAAACATACAGGAGGCGGCGTGGATTGGCCTCCCTATCCGCCAGACATGAACCCCTGTGACTTCTTTCTGTGGGGACACTTGAAAGACCAGGTGTACCGCCAGAATCCAGAAACAATTGAACAGCTGAAGCAGTACATCCCATCTGCATGTGAAGCCATTCCGCCAGACACGTTGTCAAAGGTTACGGGTAATTTCATTCAGAGACTACGCCATTTATTGCTACGCATGGTGGATATGTGGAAAATATCGTACTATAGAGTTTCCCAGACCGCAGCGCCATCTGTTGTTGAAAATTGTAACTACTGTAATTTCGAAAGTTTGTCTGCCTGAAAATGTACTGTTGTCCCAAGCAAATTGCAACAAACGGTGTATTTCTATCGCTGCTCGTTTAGTTTTTATTGCCGTTTTAAATATACCGGTCATTTTTGAAACACCCTGAATAAACTGTCATAACCTACTCATACAGAGGATCTTACATAAATGGTTTAACACAGGAAGACAAATGCTACAATCAAAAACTACGTTTATATCTCTACGCATCGTGGCTCAGGTTGCACAAGTTGCCCAGATTATGGTAATCTAGTATTTGAGAACGAGATCACTTAGTACTTGCAACAAACTTTACAAATGATTTTAAACCCCTCCAAAAATTTCTATCGGTGACACATCCACAAAATGGTGAAAGAAACAAAGTTTAAATGTTGAAATGTGTGTGGAATCTTATGCAACTTAACTGCTAAGGTCATCAGTCCCTAAGCTTACACACTACTTAACATAAACCATCCTAAGGACAAACACACACACACCCATGCCCGAAGGAGGACTCGAACCTCTGCCGGGACCAGCCGCATAGTCCATGACCGCAGCACCTGAGGCCTCTCGGCTAATCCCGCGCGGCAAACAGAGTTTATTTGCTCCCTATGTTTTCGCTGTTCACGTGGTAAAACTTCAGTGTCAGATATGAAATTTTGCTTTATTGCTTCATTATTACTAACCTCATTCACAAAAGTGTTGCAGACAGTATGGAATACAGAAATTTCATTCTTTACTAGATTGTCATACACTTCTATATGTGAGTTCGCCAAATCTCTTGTTCCGCTAAATGTAGCAATACATGGCTGTTTGCAGGGAGACAATAATATATATAATTACAGTGTAATTTATTTTTTGTTTATTATTATTAGATGTTTAAGTAGTCTAACAACGACAAATATACAGACGATAATCATCAATTCTCTGAGATACAATAAATACACTCCTGGAAATGGAAAAAAGAACACATTGACACCGGTGTGTCAGACCCACCATACTTGCTCCGGACACTGCGAGAGGGCTGTACAAGCAATGATCACACGCACGGCACAGCGGACACACCAGGAACCGCGGTGTTGGCCGTCGAATGGCGCTAGCTGCGCAGCATTTGTGCACCGCCGCCGTCAATGTCAGCCAGTTTGCCGTGGCATACGGAGCTCCATCGCAGTCTTTAACACTGGTAGCATGCCGCGACAGCGTGGACGTGAACCGTATGTGCAGTTGACGGACTTTGAGCGAGGGCGTATTGTGGGCATGCGGGAGGCCGGGTGGACGTACCGCCGAATTGCTCAACACGTGGGGCGTGAGGTCTCCACAGTACATCGATGTTGTCGCCAGTGGTCGGCGGAAGGTGCACGTGCCCGTCGACCTGGGACAGGACCGCAGCGACGCACGGATGCACACGAAGACCGTAGGATCCTACGCAGTGCCGTAGGGGACCGCACCGCCACTTCCCAGCAAATTAGGGACACTGTTGCTCCTGGGGTATCGGCGAGCACCATTCGCAACCGTCTCCATGAAGCTGGGCTACGGTCCCGCACACCGTTAGGCCGTCTTCCGCTCACGCCGCAACATCGTGCAGCCCGCCTCCAGTGGTGTCGCGACAGGCGTGAATGGAGGGACGAATGGAGACGTGTCGTCTTCAGCGATGAGAGTCGCTTCTGCCTTGGTGCCAATGATGGCCGTATGCGTGTTTGGCGCCGTGCAGGTGAGCGCCACAATCAGGACTGCATACGACCGAGGCACACAGGGCCAACACCCGGCATTATGGTGTGGGGAGCGATCTCCTACACTGGCCGTACACCACTGGTGATCGTCGAGGGGACACTGAATAGTGCACGGTACATCCAAACCGTCATCGAACCCATCGTTCTACCATTCCTAGACCGGCAAGGGAACTTGCTGTTCCAACAGGACAATGCACGTCCGCATGTATCCCGTGCCACCCAACGTGCTCTAGAAGGTGTAAGTCAACTACCCTGGCCAGCAAGATCTCCGGATCTGTCCCCCATTGAGCATGTTTGGGACTGGATGAAGCGTCGTCTCACGCGGTCTGCACGTCCAGCACGAACGCTGGTCCAACTGAGGCGCCAGGTGGAAATGGCATGGCAAGCCGTTCCACAGGACTACATCCAGCATCTCTACGATCGTCTTCATGGGAGAATAGCAGCCTGCATTGCTGCGAAAGGTGGATATACACTGTTCTAGTGCCGACATTGTGCATGCTCTGTTGCCTGTGTCTATGTGCCTGTGGTTCTGTCAGTGTGATCATGTGATGTATCTGACCCCAGGAATGTGTCAATAAAGTTTCCCCTTCCTATGACAATGAATTCACGTTGTTCTTATTTCAATTTCCAGGAGTGTATATGTTGCACCTGCTAAATTACTTCTTGTGCATGACACATCTCCAAACTGACCAACTTATTTAGATCAAAAATAGCAACCGCCACACCTTCAGTATCATTGGGTTTCCGGAGATATTGCTCAATAATATTGACGGTCTAGGGGCCGTGTTTTAGGCTTGGATGCCAAAACTCAAGAGCGCGAGCGTCTGCACGTTTCCTGCTCGAATATGATGCCCTTTGTGTTTCGTCAATCAAGCATGGGAAATATGACTTACAGTTAAAATTAGGTGATTTCTCAAATGTGGTTCCCTTTCACAATTAGATGAATATCTCATTTTTTCTGCCCACTTTCAGATAAGACGAAACACAACCAGGTTATCAGGGTCAATAAACTGTGAACTAATCTCAGTCTGAGCATGTTGGGACAGTGTACGCCGCTCTACATTAATATTTGAAAATTAATATTTTACGGAATAGTGTAGGTAGAGAGGTAAAAATTTACAGACATCCTTGAAATGACACGGTGTCTTATTAAAACTAGAAAAGTGCACAAAAGACCAACATACTGCGCTTCATATCATACAAAAGCAATAATTAGCTTCACAACTGATTTTTAGCAGCATGTCGCCCGTCATTCATCAACAATACCTGTAGTTGATGGGAAAAGTTACGAACAGAACTGCAGTAGATATGGTGAGAAATTGCCATTGCCTGTAGTCTTAACATTCGTGATGAGGTCAGACGATCACGGTAGACTTTCAATTTGAGGTAACCACAGCAACCACGGATTTAGATCTGGAGACCTGGAATATCAAGCATGACGGAAGTGGCGATGCTCATCAAACGACGTGTGCAGGAAATCTTTTACAACTGTAGCAATATGGGGTGCAGCGAGATCCTGCATAAAAGTCGCTCGTGCCAGCAGGTGTTTATAAGCCAGGCAAGGGATGAAGCGATTCTGCAACATGCCCCGGTACCTCGCGACTGTCACTCTGGCACTTGAAAATGCAGCACACCGCATCTTTAGCGCCATCTGTTCTTCAGAATTTGCACTCGTTTTTGGTTGCAATAAAATACAGCGTCACTTCAGACGTGTGTATCAATATTTACCTCTCTACCTACTTATTCCGTGGAGCTGCATTTTCAAACGTTAACGGATTTTTGGCTCAGCCTGTACATAGCAAAGATTGGCCAATAAATGCCAGATGATATAAAACAGTTTGCACTTGTCTCCGACACAAATCGTATTATGAGATGGAATTTAATATAAATTATTTAGTAAATGTAGTAACCCGTAAACAATAACATTACATCAGGGCTCATAGAGGGCAAACTGTCTTTCAATAAAAGAAAAGAAAATGGATAAACGCACTTTCTGCAGATGATTTTCGTAAAACTGGAAGTGTGCTCAAATTTTGTTGGAAGCATTGTTAATAAAATTTCCAGAAACAGATTTTTCCAAATCTTGTGCAGGTTTTTGGTCTAGTTTCTTCACCTAAATAATAATGACCACTTCTACGCAGATTTGAAACTCGAAGAATGTTTTACTTTACCATCACTCTATTAAACCAAATGGATTCATATTTAGAAGCAACTTTTTACATTCAGAAAGAATGTTTTTAACATTGAAAATGTGCAGTCGTCGAATAAAGGTGTGAGTTCACTAACTTTGCGCAGGTCGTTATTCACGAGACGTGCAAAGCTATTTCTGCCATTTATCTCACGTGGATTATGGTTAAGGAACTGGGCATTAAGAAGAGAATCACAGCATTCACTCAGTGGGCACTAAGCAGGAAAAATATTGGCACTTGGTCATCATATTCTTGATAACTATACAGAAATGTGTGCACCCTTCTGTAGACTCCAGATTAGACGGGCTCTCAGAAGAACAGGAAATCTAAGTTGCAATGCTGCCTACGGTCACGTTTCTACAGCTTTGCTGAAATGTATCCCACAATATTTTAGTGTAATGTTGCACTTTTGTTCTTGTGGTCTTCAGTTCGAGACCGGTTTGATACAGCTCAGCCACGCTGGCGTATACTGTGCGAGCCCATTCCTCTTGGCACAACTACGGAAAACTACATCCATATTACACTGCTTATTGTAGTCAACCCTTGGTCATTGAAATCCCCTCCCTCCTCGTGTATACACGAATGCAACTAGTGTTTTTGTGTTTTATGTGTGATTGTTCTCTCTTGTGCAGATGTTTTACTAAAATTATTTTAAATATAGTATTGCCACTTTAACGAGTGAGTAGTTTTCACTTATATGATTCAAGCCGGCCGCGGTGATCTAGCGGTTCTAGGCGCTCAGTTCGGAACCGCGCGACTGCTACGGTCGCAGGTTCGAATCCTGCCTCGGGCATGGATGTGTGTGATGTCCTTAGGTTAGTTAGGTTTATGTAGTTTCAAGTTCTAGGGGACTGATGTTAAGTCCCATAGTGCTCAGAGCCATTTGAACCATTTTTTATATGACCCAAAGGGAATAAATTTAAAAATTAAAGATTATATTGACTTATATACCTTACGGGGAGTTGAATAACATGTGTTAGGGAATCAGTAAACAAAGTGTATGCATTGGAAGGTATCGAATTAGAGACAGGAAGTGACCAAATCGACTTATTATTATGCTATTCTGTAATCACTGTAAACTGTTTGGGCGATACTCTGAACCAATTACACCTTTCTATTCTTTAACGGGGCTTTAAAACATTTTTGACGGGACCTTCGAATCCATGATAAGGACAATTTCATATTTTGCAAATTGGTATTTCTTGTATTTTGCAAGAAATTAGGGAGAATATGCTAAATGTGGAAAGCAAGACTGTCGGCACCAGGAATGTTCGCTGATTTCGTTCGAAGGTATCGTTTAATGACAAAGTATTTGCACTTTGATGATGACTATTTATAATCCATTTATCATCTATTCCGAGAGACGTTTCACTCAAAACGTCGTCAGAAGTGATGCTCTTGTAGTCCAGTTTTCACTGTTTGTCCCCCCCTCCCCCCCCCCCCCCCCCCGCCCCCCCGCCACCTCCTTAATTCATCCGCTAGGTGGATTAACGACGAGGGCTGGCGAGACTGCTAGTTGGTTTCCCACAACGAGCTAGGCGAATACCGGTACCAACGTCCGGTCTCATTTACAGTGTTTACGCAGACATTTCAAATACTTTCTCACTCTTGATCTTGATCATGAAGTTCACTCCAGACGCAGACACTGCTTCGGTGGTGGTGTAAGAATAACTGTCACTAATACAGTCAAAACCACACAGCAAGTGACGACCTCCGAAGAAGCACACCAAGCAGAGTTTCTTAATCCTTTTGCTGCTTTTGTTAGGCAAAAATGGGTTATGTGTGGTGCCTCCTTCTTTTATCAAATAGAAAGCTAAAGCTAATGGAAAGATGAGTTGTATTTTTCGTCATTCCGACAAAAAATGAAGTCATTAGAAACGTAGCACGAACTCGGAACAAGGAAGAATGGGAAAGAAAATCGGCCGTGCCCTTCCAAAAGCATCATTAAGCGATTTAGGGAAATCACGGTAACCGAAATTGGGATGGCTGGACGCGGATTTGAATCATCGCACTCCGAGTTCAATGTGCTAACCATTGCGCTAACTAGCTCAGTAATAGTTTCCAGTATCATTCGTTTTCTTGACCCGTTCATGAAACATTAGAGGCAGGGAATTTTCCATAATGCGGAGAAATAGGGATACGCACGTAATGACACGATACTACACTCATGCTCATAAATTAAGGATAATGCTGACACATGGCGAAACAACGCTCTGGGGGACAGTTTTCGGGTTTATATCACCTCGGGGTATGACAATGCGATGCATTTGACCTGCGGTCGTCGCACGGTGGCGCTGGCAGCAGTCCACATACGCAGTTGGTGCATTTCAGAGCACGGAGCAGCGAATAAGTGTGCAGACGTTTTCAGGCGTGCTAATGGTGACTGTATGTTGAAAATGGCTCAAAGGACAAATATTGATGACGTTATGAGGGGTAGAATACTAGGGCGACTGGAGGCTGGCCAAACGCAGCAGGTCGTAGCATGGGCCTTCCGTGTGCCACAAAGTGTGATCTCAAGATTATGGCAACGATTCCAGCAGACAGGAAACGTGTCCAGGCGCTACAGTACGGGACATCCACAGTGTAAAACACCACAAGAAGACCGATATCTCACCATCAGTGCCCGCAGACGGCCACGGAGTACTGCAGGTAGCCTTGCTCGGGACCTTACCGCAGCCACTGGAACAGTTGTCTCCAGACACACAGTCTACAGACGACTGAACAGACATGGTTTATTCGCCCGGAGACCTGCAAGGTGCTTTCCACTGATCCATGGTCACAGGAGAGCCCGTAAAGCCTGCTGTCAAGAACACAGTACCTGGTCATTGGAACAGTGGTCCCGGGTTATGCTCACGGACGTGTCCAGGTATAATATGAACAGTCATTCTCGCCGGGTTTTCATCTGGCGTGAACCAGGAACCAGATGCCAACCCCTTAATGTCCTTGAAAGGGAACTGTATGGAGGTCGTGGTTTCATGGTGTGGGGTGGGACTATGATTGGTGCACGTACACCCCTGCATATCTTTGACAGAGGAACTGTAACAGGTCAGGTGTATCGGGACGTCATTTTGCACCAGTATGTCCACCTTTTCACTGGAGCAATGGGTCCCACCTTCCTCCTGATGGAAGATAACGTACGGCCCCACCGAGCTGCCATCGTGGGGGAATACGTTGAAACAGATCAGGCGAATGGAGTGGCCTGCCTGTTCTCCAGACTTAAACCCAATCGAGAACGTCTGGAATGCTCTCGGTCAACGTATCGCTGCACGTCTTCAAACCCTTACGACACTTCAGGAGCTCTGACAGGCACCGGTGCAAGAATGGGAGGCTATACCCCAGCAGCTGCTCGACCAACTGATCCAGAGTATGCCAACTCGTTGTGCGACCTGTACACGTGTGCATGGTGATCATATCCCATACTGATGTCAGGGTACGTGCGCAGGAAACAATGGCGTTTTGTAGCACATGTGTTTCGGGACGGTTTTCTGAACTTATCGCCAATGCCATGGACATACAGATCTGTGCCGTGTGTGTTCCCTATGTGCCTATGCTATTAGCGCCAGTTTTGTGTAGTGCCCGTTGTGTGGCACCACATTCTGCAATTATCCTTAATTTATGAGCATGAGTGTAGATAAGCTCACTGGACAAAATATTATTCACTCCGTTAAAAGACCACACTGGTCATTAGGCAGCACTGTGGATTACAGAGTCCTGCATGACCGAGCTAAGCGAGTACAAAATGCGAGATGGGTAAGCACAGTCCAATTAGGTACGCTGCCTGCATTAATTGTTATGGCCGAGCATAGAAGTCAACACCGAATCCTAGGTAATGTCTCAGTCCTTAGACTATATTCATGCGCAACGACAGATAGCACAGGCTTCTCATTCGTGGTGTATCCGTCTGTGATGGTGCAGCGTGAGGAAGCCAGTATAGTAAGACTGAAAGCAATGCGTAGACATTAAAGTGTCGGGATAGCGTAAAACGCGAAATATCGAAGAAATTTGGTTGCAGACAAAAACAGCAGATTCACTGGGTACGTTTCATGCATAAACGGCTCTATGTTACTGTGTTTGTGGTTGGGAACTACTCATTTAAAAAAGAAGGTGGGTGTACAACATTCCACACTGACACTGCTCCTTCAGGGATTCCGATAGTAATAATAATAGTATGAAATAATGTAAGAGCAAAATGTGTTGCATTGCCTGCAAAAGATATAAGACATTATAATGGTGAAGTTTTCGAAGAACTAGGCAAAGAATATCTAGATGGACATTATAGAGAAGTCAGTGTTTCAGATTTCGTGCCACATCCCTCTGCTGTAAGCAGACATGTCAAAGTACATGTTGATGCTATCTGAAACAGCATAATGCCTTCTGTTATTACGGTAGTTACTAATATAACATCTAATGCATCAGCTGTTATGTTGGCGGATTTTGCATAATCAGATACTTTATTTGACGCTTACAGCACACCATGTAAACCGGAATGATCTGTTGTAAATTATGTTTTACTTACAACTAAATTCCCCGGCGTTAAAAAGACGGAAGCCAATATTAAAAATTTAATAGAAGAGAGTATGGCTGATTGAAAGATTTCGTCGGACATGTTGCAAAATTTTGTCTTTTTCTTTGACCAGGGCGCCAACACAATAAAAGCTTTGGAAAATCGTGAAAGGCTTCTTTGTGGTGCTCATTCCATTAATACAGCTATTAGCCACATTTTCAGCGGTGATAGATTTTTGTTAAATGACGGCCCGAACATCGCAGAACAATAAATGGTCGAAGATTCGTTGTTTGGTACATGCAGAAAAATGATCTTTGCTTGTCTTTGAAACAACAGGACAGTACACACTAGAACAACTTGTACAACATGCTGGAGTCCTTACACACTCTGTAGAACGAAGTTGTTGCATTAGTGACGGAAAAGAATTCTGCTTACAATAAATGGCTCTAAGCACTATGGGGCTTAACATCTGAGGTCATCAGTCCCCTAGACTTAGAACTACTTAAACCTAAATAACCTAAGGACATTACACATATCCATGAATGAGGCAGCATTCGAACCCGCGACCGTAGCAGCAGTGCGGTTCCGGACTTAACCACTCGGCCACAGTGGCCGGCACTTCTGCTTACAGATTATAGGGATATGATAATGAGCTACCGGGAAGATTTGCAGATTTCCTGAAACCAGTTATAGAGGTGACAGATGAATCAGAATTCGAAAAAGAAACTAAAATCGTTGATTCTTCTTTAGTTTGACAAAAAATTGTAATGAAACATTCCGACGCAGAGACATACAATACCTTAAAATTTGCGCCAAAGATTAAATTGAGAGGAATTTAGAATATAATCTCTGTAATGTTCATATTGGATTCTCTTTTGTTTCATATTCTAAGAAGAAGTTAAGATACACTCTCTGCTGTTACCTTTTAGGGGGTGGACGTAATTTTTGGTGTATGTGGACAGACAGCCATCTTGTTAGTATTTATGGTTTGTGCGACGAGCAGAGTAAGTCTTATTGTCTTGTGAATAAAAAATAGTGACAAGTGTCTAAGTTTTATGAGAATTATTTAAAGCGACGTAGCATTGTATTCCCTGGTCTCCACGATCTTCGTGAAGGAAACCGATGCCGACTTAGGAAGATACACCCAGCCAACAAAGAGAAGACATCGATGGCGACTAATGAATTAATATTGTGGTCGAAGGACTAATTCTACGTCTCAGGTGAGATATCTATAATTTTTTCTCTTTCCAAAAAATCAATAATTTTTTTTATTTCTTTCGCCACAAAATCTACAACTCGTTAATTCTTGTTTGGTTTTACGACAAATCTGCTTCGTCAATGAATATGGCTCTGAGGTGAGTTAAACTGTTGGAGTTACAAAGTACTGTTTCAGTGTGATACGAGGGCAGGATAGATTTGTAATTAAGTAGCATAAATGATGTATGCTGACATATATGTATTTGTTAACGGGGGATACAAGGAAATAAAAACAGAGCCCTGACTTTTCTACGTGAGAACGTTTTAATTACTTCCGAACATAAAACTGCTACTTTCCTTGTGCCTTCTTTCCGTGATGTGACTATGGTCGACGTAAAAGTAAAGCAGAAAATTCTTCGCAGTGTGCGTTACAAATACGCTATTTTTGCAAGTACCATCGTTTTTGTATAGTTAGTGCATAATGTAGTGTAGCCAAACGGAAGTGTTTTAATTCGTATAATATTTCATCAGTGTAAAATAAATTTTCTTTGAGTATACCATCCCGCAGTTCTTTTATCACCTCTCTCTGTGTTGTGTACTGACTTAGAACCTTCGAGTATAGTGTCATCGTCACCCAGGAGAGACATCGTTTCAAGGACGGGAAGAATAACATAATCTCCGCTGCGTACGAATTGGAACTATATTTTAGTCACGTTAAAGTGGTTTTGCAGACATGAAAAGGATCTACACGTAATGGCTGTAGTTACATTACGTAATTAGTGTATCCCGGTAGCAAGTGCAAGTAGTAAACGCTGCTTTAGATTTTAGAAACGTTGGTGTATTGTTAACAAATCTGGGCAACCGTTTAAATCTACACAGCGTCAGTGATCTACTGCCCATCAGCAGTAACTGTAAATTTTCTTGAAGTGAAAAGTGTGTAAGTTACAGCTGTGAATGTAAACGTTCTTCGTAAGTTTCCTTTATACAATTAGTCATCTCATAGACGTCATGGATAGTATTTATTTAAAGTACATGTAGTTTCCTACTACCGACAAGCAGAATAAATCTATTATTTGGAACGATTCTTTTTCTGTGCTTGTACTGAATAACAAATTATTTTCCTCGTACTGTATGAAGTAAACTGTCACACATAACCGTTCCTGGAAGCATTACTTTTTTGTTTAAAAAAAAGGGAGACAGAAAGGAAGAAATAAAGAGAAGAAAGAGATAGACAGAGAGAGAGAGTGAGTGAGAGAGAGGCGTTTGATTCGTGCACTGTGGCGACGTATGTGGTGGCGAGGCGTGGGCCATGTCAACGATAAGTGATTATGCTTAGTTATTCGCGTATCCAGAGTCCATACAACGGACACGGAGCGAGTATTTGGCAGAACTGAGTAATGTGGGGCTGGACACGAGCGGCTCGGTCCTCAGCGGGTGAACCATAACCGATCAAACGTAGAGCGCTGCAAAACACTACTGCAGACGGTGTTGGTATCAGGTGGTAATTTCATTGTTCACCGTAGGCGTGAGTCCTTGCAGTAGATGCACTTCCTGCGATCTATTGTATGCTCAAGGGTTGGAAAGGTTAGACCCAAATGAAGATTAAGCACCATTCGTAAAATGCTTAAGACAGTTTATTTAAACTAGACTCAAATGCTACCTTCAGAGAGTATTTAAAACAATATTAGTAATGGTAAAAATATTTCTATTAATACAGAACAAGAGCACTTAGCCTTCGTTAGAGCTTTGAAATAAGAACGGAACAGTTATTCTGAAGTGCTAATGGAAAACTAGCGTCCAGATTAAATGTAATTTAACAACGATTATTGAATAGTCTTTAGAAGTTTCGGGAATGATTAATTAACTTAACTAATCAGAAACCCAAAAGTCGAAAATTAAAGTTCTCCAAGGCTTGCACCAAAGTTAAAATAAAATTTCACCAACAAGAGCAGTTACACAACAGGAGCGATATCACAAATACAGCAACATCAGAATTAGTGCAAATCGCTTTAGCCGTCCAGATGGGAGTATACTATCATGTCTGGAGCCGAAAAATTAACCGAACTGACACAATGATCTTAAGACTATGCACAGGAGTCGAACATGTCCAGAACCCACAGAATACTACCTTAGAAATATACATAACAATTAAATACAAATTCAAGACTGACCGCAATATCGGGTGTGAGTGCAGCTTAGGACACATCGATGAAACAAAATCTTCAGGTGAGGGAGCTAAGAACGCAATGAATAATTAGTGTTAAGACGTTATTGCCTCTCCTTCCCCGGGAATAGTAAACGAATCGCGATTTGCTCCAGAAAAAGGTCAAGTTAGACTAATAACAAAATTTAACACGAGAGAAGAGGGCACGTAAATGTAGCAGAAAGTGCCAGAAAATTTAAGTAGGCTCCCTCACACTGCTTTTAAAGTTTAACAAGCAAGCCCTACGACGAATGAGTTAGTAATCTTCCGATTAACTTGCACTTTAATCTTCCCGCGAAAAGGAAACAAGTTAGATAACATAGCAGCCACAATCAAGTAGGCCCGCTGGGTTACTTACTTTAAGATACGCAAATACAGCAGTAAAATCAATACCTACATCACTAATACCTTACACAGAAAATAACCATCAATGTTAATACCATCACGACCCGCAGGGTAGCCGGCCGCTGTGGCCGAGCGGTTCTAGGTGCTTCAGTCTGGAAACACGCGGCTGCTACGGTCGCAGGTTCGAATCCTGCCTGGGGCACGGATGTGTGTGATGTCCTTAGGTTAGTTAGGTTTACGTGGTTCTAAGTCTAGGGGACTGATGACCTCAGATGTTAAGTCCCATAGTGCTTAGAGCCATTGGAACCATTTTTGAACCCACAGGGTAACGTCCAGGTAGGCACGGGCATTATGATCGTCATGCATAGAACACCTCAGAGTGGATACAAGTACCGCTCATCCGGGAGTACTTACAATACAAGGATGCTCGCAGAACCACAATATAGAACTTTGCCAAACATCGGATACCAGCAGTACAACTAGCGACCGTTATGATTCTAGCGAGAACCGTTACTCCGCAGCCATGAGCTAGCACCGTCCACCACATAAATGCAGTACAGAAATGGAACCGTAGTTCGGATATTTTCCACACCAATCATGGCCCCACATGATTCTTAGTCGGCGTTGAAGACAGCTGATTTGCACAA
This sequence comes from Schistocerca americana, assembly GCF_021461395.2. Lineage (NCBI taxonomy): Eukaryota > Metazoa > Arthropoda > Insecta > Orthoptera > Acrididae > Schistocerca > Schistocerca americana. The sequence goes on along the minus strand of NC_060124.1, from coordinate 375,058,824 downwards.
CGGCGGCAGAAATGTCAGCGGACGTAGTTCCAACAGATCACACCTCCAACAGCCGGGACTACTGCAGATAGACCAGACACTTCGGCCGTTCGGACCGCTTTGGTCTGTTCCAACCACACGTCCCAACAGGTACCCCACAATACTCCGCATCTTGTGTGACGACGACGTCTTCTATCGGACCCAGGAATCTAGGAAGTCAGAAGGTCACGGGCTAAAACTGCACCGCTTCAGTCCGCAACCGCCACCCAGTTCCCTCCAACTGGCCTCGCGCCATTCTGTCAAAGCCCACTTTTCCAGCACACGCGCGCCTTCACGCTGATGCGTACCGCGCGCCAGAATCTATGCCTCAAAGACGTACTACAATTTATCGATAAATCGTGGAACATCTCAGCACCGAAGTAGTGTATATGTGCCCTTTGGTTGTATAGATCAGCACATTACGACGAGTCAACGTGTAGATGTGACACAGTGGGAGAAACGAGGTATCGCTCGCTGTCGTGTCCATAACCACACCACGAACTTGTTATTGTATCAACGGGGAGCGTCGAGCATGTCTACAAAGAACGGTGTACCATTTACAGTCTTGAGATGTGGCTTGGTCGTGAAGTGTTCCTAAATGATTGATACTGGAGACAATTATCAACCCTTATCAATGACAAACGGTTTCAAATCCGACATGAATTCCTGCTTCCAATGAATGCAGGTCATCTCAACTAGATTCCGAGGTAACATTAAGAAGTAAACTGCCTGCAGAGGACATGCGGAGTAGGGTACCTCGCAAAAGGCCATTTTTGAAAGAAGCACTTGAAACCTGACGTCTGGAATGGACCTTACATCACAGAAACGACACAGTAGTTAACTGAAGACGTGTAATTAAATAAGTCGCGATTTCTCCTCTTTTAAAATGATGCCAGGTGACGAGGTGTTTAAATCACAGTTAGGGAACATGCCATTTAGGCCAGAAGTGGTTCTGTAATGATTCTGAGGTGTTTTTCGTATCATTACTTGAGCTCCCTCATTCAGGTCAACATAAACACGAAACAGAATGTTTATTTCAACATTCTTTATGACCAACGCTTGTTCTTTCTTAATCTGAGATGGCGACGGCATCATTTGCAAGATTTTGCGCGAACGTTTTTTTTTTTGACGACTGCTTATTCGCATACATTCAAAAAATGTCTGAGACTACTTAGAGTAGTGGGAGAATGGAAGTAAGCAATACTGGTAATTTCGTAGTTCTCTGACAAGTAATCATCCGTCGATAACTCCCTTCGCTGGATATGGCATACACGAAGAAAATGGTAGAGTCTCTTCCTCCCCTGCCTGAAGCCACAGCCAATGCTCGAGGCAATGGTACATATCATCAGCATGGAGCTGCCTGGGGGTGAAATATGTTTTGTCCAGTGCGTTTATGTAAATAGAGTATGTGATCAATGAACCTGGACACCAACATGCAAACTAGAATAGACTTCTAGATGCCACGAGACATGCACTGGTCAGTAAAAAAAAAAAAAAACATGGGCAGTAGCATGTTGTCAGTAGAGAAGCGGTAACAGCAGACTAAGCTGGCAGGAGAGTTCAGTGACTGCGAACGTTGACCAGTCGTTGGATGTCATCTGACAAGGGGAGGCCGCCAATTGTGAAATACTCTCTACGATTACTAATTTTCTACAGCGTCGTGGTGCAGCGGTAAGCGGTCGGCTTCGTAATCCGAAGGTCGTCGGATCGATTTTCGCGCCATGCTACCTTTTTTTTTATTTGTTTTTTGTAATTCAAATATATATATATATATATATATATATATATATATATATATATATATATATATATAAAATCCCCGGCAATCAGTTGCAACAATGATGCATATTATAAGTTGTTGAAAGTCGTTTGTCGTGGAAAAACTGGCGACTTCGAACATCATTATGTTTTCCGCAAACAAAGTTGTATTTCACAAATTTTATTAATTATCTTCATAATGTTAACCACGTATAGTTAACGGAAGACGTAGAAACGATATTCCGAAACGAATAGCGTAAGTCAAACGTTCGAATTAGAATAGAGACCCCACGAACACAAACTTGCTGTGGCAGGTATGAAATATAAACTCCGTTACTCCCTCGTTACACTTGAAGGACAGAATTTGAATGGGCCGAAACGAGCCGCCGCATAACAGCGTAGTTGCCTGCTAACTTCTAAAGAATGTAAATGCGGTCCCTAGCGCAACTTATAACGTCGAAAATCAGTGCGGACGGGAGAGGGAGAGCTTTGGTACACCCTGTTAAACAAACGGAAAAATGGAGGCGGTACAATTGGAGAGCGATCTGCCTTCACCAACATGCATAAGCAATTCATTAATATATATATATATATATATATATATATATATATATATATATATGAATTACAAAAAACTAATAATAAAAAAAAATTGATGGCGCGAGTTTCGAACCGGCGACCTTCGAATTACGAACCCGAGCGCTTACCGCTGCGCCACGACGCTGTAGAAAATTATTAATCGCAGAGAGTATTTCACCGCAGCGGTTTCTTTTAACTGCCGATTTCCTCGACAACGGCTGAGAAGTGCATCTTGGTGCTTTGCCACATTACACCTCTGGCCATGAGCTTTTATTATGCGCAGTGTGAATCGAATCTGAATTTCACAATTGGCGGCCTCCCCTTGTGAGTAACAAATCCATCATGGACACTAGAATCAATCTAAGGCCGTACAAGTCGCTGTTGGTGACGCAACCGTGAAATGGAAAAGCGAAATAACAACCACAGGCAAACCGAGACCAAACAGACTTCATGTACTGACGGATGGGACTGGCAGTCCAGCCAGTACGACTGGGATCAAATGGTCGAGCAGCTCCTCATAAGTCACACATTTCTGTCGTCAACGCTAAGTGACGCTTGAGGTGGCTTCAAGAGCGACGCCAATGAACAGTGGATGACTAGAGTGATTTGGAGTGATTAATCACGCTATACTGTGTGGCAATACAATGGAAGAGTTTGGGTTTGGTGAATGCCTGGAGACGGTACTTGCCATCATGTGTACCACCAACAGAGTAGTACTGAGAAACTGGTGTCACGGTATGTGGGTGTTTTGCGCGGTTAGGGTGTGGTCCCCTTATTACGGTGAATAAAACGCTAAATGTGGTACGATATCAAAACAATTTACAACATTATTTACTGCGTACAGTAGAGAAGTAGTTCGAAGATGATGATCATCATGGCAGCGCCCCCTGTCATAAGCCAGCATCTGTGAAGCAATGGTTTGTGGACTACAACATGTCTGAAATAAGATGACCTGCCCGGAGTCACGATCTGCATCCATTATAACATTTTAGCATGAGGCAGAACGTGGACTTCGCTCAGCGTACAATATCACAACCTACAGCACTACCCCGAATGATGCTTTGTTAGCATTTCTAGGAATCTGCCCACGGGACTTGGAAATTAGGTAACAGGAGACCCTTACTGTTTAGAGAAAATCAATCACATCGAAATACGAAGGATGATTGGAACTGAAGCCAAAAGCGAGTACATTAATAAAAGATCGCGTATTTCAACTGTAGCAAAATGAATGGGACGCTTCAGGATCACGCAGGAAAATACATTAATTTCTCCCTAACATTAGGGTGAGACTAAAATCGGGATTTCTTAACCTATCGAGTGGGTAGATTCACTGTCTGACTGGCCTGTACACTAAGTACCTATACAAAATCAAAAATGAATGAATGATAGCTGTGCCTACGGCAGTGTGGGCATTCCAGAACACACATTGTGGGACTGCGCGCTGTGCGAAGACGTGGCAGACAGCGGCCGTCAGTCATTAAGGATGTAGGATCCCAAAACTGCCTTAAGGACAGAGTCGACCTGGCACATCTTGGACGATACTACAAACGCAATTTCCAGGAAAGACAAGGAAGACTTCACGAGGCATTCGCCCAATGTCAGCACGCTGCCATCCAGGCTAGACAACAAACCGTCCTGATGGAGAGACGACAACTGAGATCGGCGACCACCGAATGAAATAGTTTGTCAGGAACTTTGGTTGTTCCGGTGCAAGTGATCACGGAAGTGCGGACTTTAAGACGTAACGTGATTAGTAGAATTGCTTATTACAGTGGAAACGTTGCTGGCATGCCCAGAAATCCAGCAGACAATGGCTGTTGACCAGCGTAGTATGAGAGTGTATCCAGTAGCATAAATAGCCATCTACAGATTAAATGACCCAAAATAAATGAAAAAGAAGAGATTCTGTAGTTCTAATCGTAGTATTAGTATTTGAATAACTGGTTAATTTTTTAATTTTAGTTTTGTAATAGCAAAGTAGCTGTAGCACTAAAAAAAAGTAAGTATGAGGTATAACTAGATAATATAGGGTGACAATTATTGAACTATATGAAAAAAACGTAAATTAGTTACGAACTGCGGCATTCACACAGCTTTATTCAATATGTAAACGACAGTACAGATATTCGGATTTCGGTTACAATATGTTAGATATGCCTGCCATCATTATCAATGATGTCGCGCAGACAAATAGCGAAATTCAGCATTACCTGCTGAAGTATCGGAACATCGATGCTGTCGATGACCTCAAGAATGGCTGTTTTTAGCTCAGTTTTGGGGTTATTGCTGTACACCTTGTATTTAATATAGCCCCACAATAAAACAGTCACATATGTTCAGATTCTAAGAATACGGCGGCCAATGGAGGCTCATGCCTGTGGCCTGTGTGTACCGCAAAGCCCGAATGCTGTCCCAAGAGTGCTCCTCCAGGGCAGCAAACACGCTCCTGCTTCGATGGAGTCGAGCTCCGTCCTGAATGAACCACGTCTTGTCGAAATCCGCGTGATATTGGATAATGGGGATGAAATCATCTTCGAAAACTTCACGTACCGTTCGTTAGTCACCGTGCCACCAAGGAATACCGTACAGATTATTCCGTGACTGGAAATTGCACATCACACAGTCGCCCGTTCGGGGTAAAGAGACTTCTGGATCGCGAAATGCGAATTCTCAGTCTCCAAAGTCAGTTTCACTTATTCACGAACCCATCCAAATGAAAGTGGGCTTCGTCGCTAAGCCAAACCACATACTAGTTCCCATCATGCCCTGTGGCCAACCACGCAGTTTGAACGTCCTAACGCAAAAGTTATGACGATTTTATTCCATGTAGTTCAATAATTGTCACCCTGTATATAGGTTTATTATTATCCAGAGAAATGTGATTTGTATTGCCTACATTAGCTTTTCAGATAGTAAGCTATAATTTTGAGGAATAAATAACTCATAATGTCCTATGGTTCCGGCTCTCGAGCAAGAATGGGCCGAAATTGCTCCACAGACTTTAAGACACGTCATGGAAAGTGAGCCGTGCACAGCTCGTGTTCATGCCAATTTTTATTTGTCATCCTCTATTACGGCACTGCCGCCTCTTTCCTTATTCCATTTACTGGCGTCACTAACTTCCTGCCTTACTTACCCATGAGCGGCAGCAGCAGCGCATATCGATAAGTGCACTGTCGTACCATCTCTGATGCGACCGACAGTATTTACGGGTCGTCGTGTGTCTGGCAGTCGGTTGTAGACGGACCAGCAGTGCAGTCAGGACGCAGCAGCAGTGAAGTCGGGGACGGAGCGCCGGTGATTCGCGGATAGCCAGTGCTCGCCGACCGTTGGCAACACACACGGTCAAACGGAGGGAGATTGGAGCGGGACGACCATTGGTTGGTCGTTCGGTTGGTCGTCTCATCAGCCGACGTATATTTGGTCCTTTCACCATTTCCGGGTCTGGGCAGTCGGTCGGTTGGCGTGGAGCAGCAAGGAAGTCTGTCGCACGAAGTCGGGCTGGAGCCGCAGGCGGCGTACCCGCGCGGTTGTAGTGCGAGTGCTACGAAGTTCGTCGCCCACCGATCTGCGACATGAAAGATGTGTCCTCACTTAACCTACTATCGAGCCTCAACTGTTTATATTTCTTCGTTTGATCCTGGTTGGCGCTTTTGGGACATTCCTGCGAGCAACAACGTGTGTGTGTTCAAGTCATCTATGATTCCAGTGGAGTGGAGTTTAACTTAATTAATTCCCTGTTATTGAAGTTGACCAGTGGTATCTTCTGTCTTGTGGCTGTTTGCGTTCCGGTTACCTGCCCTGGTCATTGACGTAATTTTCTATGTTTCAAATGGCTCTGAGCACTATGGGAGTAAATTTCTGTGGTCATTAGTCCCCTAGAACTTAAAACTGGTTAAACATAACTAACCTAAGGACATCACACACACCCATGCCCGAGGCAGGATGCGAACCTGCGACCGTAGTGGTCTCGCGGTACCAGACTGCAGCGCCTAGAACCGCACGGCCACATCGGCCGGCGACGTAATTTTCGGTAGTGTATTTTCCTTGTCGAGTTGTTGCTGTCCAGCGCGGCATGTAGTTCGACAGCTGAGATGTTGTTGGTCGTTGTGGGCGCCAGTATTCTGTGGGTCGTTGTATTGAAATCTTGTTGTCGTTTTGATGGTTGCGTGGAGCGGAACTGATTTTGTTGATTGGTCGGTCAGCTGTCTGTCGGTTGAGTTGCCTTAACATTAAGAAGTTTTTGGACAGGCTGCCTGCCTCACCTAAACGGGCGTTAGTGTTACAATCTGAGGCCAATCCTTGGAAACTTCTGAGCGCTGTTTCTTGTGTGTTACATAGTAGTGTCCCTGATTGTGTTTTAGCTATCAATATCTCTTCAATTAATGTTCTTGTCTTGCCATTAAGGCATGAGATTGTTATGCTTTTGGATGGGGCCTTCAGCCGATTTTTGCATGAAATGTTTTATGATAAGGCCTTCTGCCTTTTGATTGTAATTCTTCTTAGTGGTTAATGTGCGGCCTCCAGCCAAGTTCCATTAAAATTAAATTGCTAAGGCCTTCAGCTTGTTTAGATTGAAAATTTAGAAAATATTTATTTTTAGGTGAAACCTCCAGAACAACCTTGTATTTCTATTTCTTTGTTAGGCCTTGTATCTTGGAATTTGAGTGTGGCCTTCAGCCGATCTAAAGTTAATCAAAGGAGGTCGATTAAAGTTATGCGTGTTTTGCATCCTTGTTGTAATATTGTGTGTTGGTAAATAAAGCTTGTATCTTGAGTGCAACTGACAGCAACTTATTTTGACCCTTTCCATAACCTAATCCGCTCTGTCCTGGTAGCCCAGGCCTTTCAGAAAGTGTCCCTAGATCACATAGTTTACATACACAGAACAGCATAAAAAGTACTGATGAACACTCGTATCTTAGAAATAAACTCCCATTTTGCAGTCTCGCTTATCTCAAACATCTATTTCCCTGTTAGGTGTAATCAGTTGAAAGCACAAACTGCATAGGAGGAAATATTTCTCGGTATTCACACAAATTATAAAAATGAATGTACGTATGTAATTTCTTTATCTCCTCATAAACCATTGGGCCGATTTCAACCAAACTCAGTACACGTATTCCTTCCTGTCAGGCAGCAGTCGATGTGCTGTAAGAACACCTACCTGGAATAGTCCAGGAAATATGACGCCCTTAACAACGACACGCGTGAAAAACTGGCGCATTGTGCTTGGCCGTTAAATTTACTACTTCCTTGCTACTAACTCTGTTCGAAACACGTTTGCCAAACACTATCTACATATGTCGCTCAATGTACCTACACAATTATATTATTACATGACTCTTAAATAATGAGATATGACGTCGTCGACATTGAGGTGCTTAAAAACTGCTGCATCATGCATGTAGCTTTATTACGTTTATTCTTTACTACTAAGACACTCCTACAGTCTAGGAAACTCTAGAAAATCCCTGACACCTGGCAGTGATTTGACTGTCTTAAACTGCGAAGCGCTAAACGGCTGTTGGCAAAAACATATAGAGCTATGAAAAGGGGTTGCCGTAGAGATGTTTACAAAATCGCATTGTAGACGTGCCAAGCAGCTGCGCCCAGCGTAAAAAAACTATCTGGGACCTTTTTACGACTGTTTCATAATTTCAAACCGAGCGAGGTGGCTCAGTGGTTAGCACCCTGGGCTCGCATTCGCGAGGACGACGGTTCAATCCCACGTCCGGGCATCTTGATCTAGGTCTTCCGTGATTTCCCTAAATCGCTCCAGGTAAATGCCGGGATGGTTCCTCTGAAAGGCCACGGCCGACTACCTTCCCCGTCCTTCCTTAGTTCGATGAGACCGATGACCTCGCTATTTGGTCTCTTCCACAAAACAACCCCCAAACCCCTCATAATTTCAAAGGTGTCGTCACAAATGTATGGAAATGAAATTTTTTCGATATTACACTACAAACAAGTTAATTTCTTGTTTTCGTTTCTAAGAAAAAATTGACAAAATGAATACCCGAGCAATACCGGGTTTGTCAGCTAGTATGCTGTATTATAAAGATGTTTGTTCTCTGCAGCAACGAAAAGCACGCGTTCGGCGTTCACACACACAGGGATGGAATGGCGTTCTCGCAATAAACGCACAGCACAGCGCCCCGTCCCGTGCGGTGATCGGGCCGGGCAGTTTTTGATTAACGCAGCGGGCCGCAAATTTGCGGTTAGGCGGCCGGGCGCTGCCAGCCGCAGCCGCGATTCGCCTGTCAATCGCACAATGGCGGAGGTTAACGATCCCCGTGCGCGCTAATCGACGTATCGTACCGCCAATACACAACACCCAAACACTCCCGCCGTTTATGGGACAGCCAGATGGGCTCGCATTAGCCGCCCGCGCTGCGGCAGGAAAACAGGTGCGACTCCCGTGTAAAATACTGCACGCGGACCGCTTATATTTCTGCCGTATAATGTCACCAGGTGTGTGAGCACGCACGCGCGTCGGCAATAAATCGTACCTTCTGTCGCACACACCGTGCCCTTGACGGCAATTAGGTCTGTACAGAGACCAGAAAAAATGACGTGAAAATATAGCGCCCGTCCACAAAGTTCCGAGACTGATTTTATTCCTGTAGTAAAGGCGACGCCAGAGAAGTAGCTTCGGCGGCAGTGTGAACTACAAAATGCAAACAACGGATGGGCGTTAGACTAGTCAGTTGGGAGCAGGCAGTGTTAAGTAGTAAACACGCGAGCCAGCCGGTGTGGTCGAGCGCTTCTAGGCGCTTCAGTCTGGAACCGCGCGGCCGCTACGGTCGCAGGTTCGATTCCTGCCTCGGGCATGGATGTGTGTGATGTCCTTAGGATGGTTCGGTTTAAGTAGTTCTAAGTTTTAGGGGACTGATGACCTCAGATGTTAAGTCCCATAGTGCTCAGAGCCATTTGAACCAGTAAACACGCCACCGTTCCGTGTCAGCGTAGTTGGGTCACAATTCGCAATGAGGTAACGAACTGAACGCATCTAAATCAAGTGTCCAAGACTACCCAGAATGTTCTGCAGAAGAGAAAAGTGTGTTGACTTTTGTCCTACACACCTAGACTCCCGAATAAAAATGACGACGCTTGGAAGCATGCATTGACTTATTTCAAGCAAAATGCGGACAATTCTTTTCTGGGAAATATCTCCACAGGTGAAGTGACTTGGTGTTATCAATGCGAACTTACTGCAAAACGAATGAGTGAACAAATTCAGATGAAGGATCAAACCTTTGACGATATCACCGGCCTTCAACCCAATATGAAGCATCACTTGAACAACATCCACTGAAAGACTTTTCAGAGAGTTTCTCTTGCTTGTATGAAAGATCTGTGTCTTCTATTCAAATGGGGGAGACGATGGAGAACAATTTAATTTTAAAACCACCGTTTTAACTTTTCTCTGTTTTTTTAATATTATTCTGATCTGAAAGTTTTGGTCTGATGGTCTGTAGCTCAACAGAATGGTCGATATAAATTTAAATAGTGTAAACGGCTGTGTAATCGATTGGTGATCCAATCTCGTTATCTTACAACGAACTAACTGAAGTGTGTTAGTCAAAGTAATTAATTCTACACATGGGATTCAGAAGTAAACATAATGAAATTAAATGTACTGTTAAACTCAAAATCAGTAAATCTGTACTCATACTATAACGCAGCACCTTCATTCAAGCAAACAAAGTCAGGGTTAACAAAATTAAATAAACATGATTCCATGCTATTTAATACAATTACAAAAGAAAATAATAACGGTTTTGCGGAATAATGCACGCTCTCAGAAATTTATACAGTCACCCGAAATGCAATGGCGTGTCCAACCGAAGCGTCTCACGCAACAGTGTAAACAAACTAACCCCCTAACACACATACAGCTACAGTCATATTTTTCTGTAGGGCCTGCTGAGCTTCTCGACCAATGAGAACAAAGGATATTTATGACAGCTCCGGGCAAGTGTCATATAATGGTGGTCTGAAAGTCTGCCCACTATACTCGTATAGTTTAAATTACTTATTTCACAAAAATCATAATATGCGGAACACGCAAATGTACTGAATGACTGCATGACTGTTATTTTACAAATTATCAGAGAAACTGTAGGCAGGGATGTGGAGCAAACACAGCGTCTTATGTTAATATTATTGAGACAATTACTGACAGCCTCGTCGATAAAGGCAATATTGTAACGGAACAACATTTTATGAAAAACAGAAAACACATAATATTCAACTATTGTTTCAGGTAAGGGTACTACATCGGCGCTGTCGCAGCTGTCATCGGGAGTTTGACGTTGTGATATTACAGTTCTAAAGTAAGCACAATTTGAACCACCCGGCGCGGATGCGTTCATGGCGCATATCTGTCAATACGAAGTCTGCTCAGTGACAAAGTTGTTCCAGTTAAGTGAGTGACACGAAAGCATTCGAGGCTTACTCGTATCAAAGCACACTCCGCATAATGTTCAGATCTAAGGTTTTTCACACTTATTGTTTCATTAGCGACCTACCGACATGAGTCCCCTGCACACGCGAAAACTGTTCATCCAGGCCGGCCGAAGTGGCCGTGCGGTTAAAGGCGCTGCAGTCTGGAACCGCAAGACCGCTACGGTCGCAGGTTCGAATCCTGCCTCGGGCATGGATGTTTGTGATGTCCCTAGGTTAGTTAGGTTTAACTAGTTCTAAGTTCTAGGGGACTAATGACCTCAGCAGTTGAGTCCCATAGTGCTCAGAACCATTTGAACCATTTTTTTGTTCATCCAGGAATGAAAGCACACTGTAAGCCGTCAACCGAGACAATGAGCCTTTTAGTAGCTACAATTACCTGCACCATTTGGGCCAATCGAGAGACGGATCACTCCCCATGAATCCAGATACGGAAATTACTCTGTGGCGCAACGGATAAAACGTTATGAACAAAATGGTCCTACTAAATAAGTTCCAGCTGCTGGTTCTTACAAAAAGCATTAAGGGCTTAATTATCTAGAAGTGTGGTTACGTAACTACGGAAATGAAGAACTTAGCCCATTTTGACCCAAATTTATTGCAATTACTCCTTGAAAGCTTAGATAAAAAAGAAAGCAATAATTTCGTTTTAGTGTCAGCAATAAATTAGAATGTGAAAGGAAGCAAGAATTATGAATGAGCCGTGCGCGGCTCGTGTGCATGCCGTTGCTTGCTTGACAGATTCTCTTTACGGAACTGTCGCCTCGTTTCTTATTCGATTTACTGGCGTCACTAAATTGCTGGTTTGCCTGTCCGTTAGTGGCAGCAGCAGCGCGTATCGATAAGAGCACTGTCGTATTATGTTTGAAGCGACCGCTAGTGTTTCCGACTCGTCGTGTGTCGTGTGTTCATTCGGGATGGAGCTCGAATGAGGTCTGCACAGCTAGTACTCCCCCGACCGCTGGGGACATACATGTAATGTCCGACGGAAGGAGACTTGAGCGGGGACGACCGTTGGTTGGTCGTTCGGTCGGTCGATCATCGGGCGGCGTGTATTTGGTCTTTTGACCGTTTCTGGGCCTGGTCAGTTGGTCATCTTGCCGGACGTGGGTCGGTTCCTTCCTTGTGCAGAGATGTCGGGTGCCCAATGGGTAAGAGTTACTTACCTCTGCATATTTGGGTCCGAGCCAATGTGCACGGGTCGCCGTGTCTCCGAATTCCGAACAGACATCAAGGGAGTCGGGATGGACCTGCAGTGAGCGACGGACAGCCATGACTCGCCCGACCGTTCCCGACACCATAACTTGAGTGGGGACGACCTTGGTTGGTCGTTCGGTCGGTCGTCTTATCGCACGACGTGTATTTGGTCGCCGACCGCTTATGGAAACTTGTGTGGGTAGACTTGTCATTTCTCCTTGTTGGTCCACGGTGATTAGTTTTAGGATTGTCGAGTTCTTGGTGCAAGTGTTTACGTGCAGCTGTGTGTAGCTTCTGTGATTTCCACTGAACAGATCATGCTGTCTGGGTACTAGACTAGCCAGGTGATCGGTTGCGGTAGAAAATAGCGTGTGTGTGTGTGTGTGTGTGTGTGTGTGTGTGTTTTCTCGCCGTGTTGATACTGTCCGTCACGGCGTGTAGTTCAACAGCCTTGTGTTTGTTCATATTTTTCAGTGGTTATTGTGCCTTGGCTGTACTTAGTTGCCCATATTTGAAGACGTAGTGTTGGTGGTATCTTCCCCCTCGCTGACGTGCCGTTGGTCGGCGGAAGGGAATTGATTAGGTTGTTGCTCTGTCCTTCAACCGTCTCTGGGTCGGGTTGCTATCTATTTATTTAGTACACGCTTGGCTGCCTGTCTCACCTAAACTGTTGTTAGAGTTTCCTCCACAGACCGACTCTTGGAACACTTCTGAGCACCACTGTTCCGTTGTTTGTGATGGTGATTTTCTTTTGTCACAAGTACTGTGCAAGGCCTTTAGCCGTGTATTAATTTTGTCTCTTCTATGTTCAGTATACGGCCTTCAGCAGCACCATATGTGAAGTATTTTAAGATTAGGCTTTCAGCTGTGTTTTATTTAAAATGTTTGTTTGCTTTGTATTTAGACCTTCAGGCACGTTTGTTTTAAAATCTGTGGCTTTCAGCAGTAGTGTGTAAATTCTCAAAATGGCCTTCAGCCATACTGGGTAAATGCTTATCTTAAGGTATGTCTTTAATTATTTTGAATAATTGTTTGAGCCTTCACCGGTCAAGATATTTCAAGTTTTCTTACGATGGTCTTCTGCTGTACTGTGTAAATGCTTGTCTTTAAAGGTTGCCTTTTATTATGTTGAAATATTACTGGGCTTTCAGCCGAGGAATTAATTTAAATTTTCCTTAATGTGGCTTTTAGCCGAGATTTGTAAATGCTTATCTTTAAAGAATTTCCTTTGCTGATCTGAAATTATATTTGGGACTTACGCCGAGAAGATATTTTAATTTCGCTTAAGTAAGGCCTTCAGCCGTTTGTCTAAATTCTTGTGCCTTGAAAGGAATTATTTAAGGATATTTTAATTTTACTTAATTAAGACCGTCAACCGTTTCTCTAAATCCTTGTGTTTCAAAAGGAATTATTTAAACCTCATTATTGAGAAGTTACTTTGGCCCTCAGCCGTGAATTGATCCTTGTTGTTTTAAAGAGAAAACTGTGCATTGCGTTTTCGAGGAATAAAGTTGTGTGTTCTTGTGTAACTAACAGTAACTGGTCTTCGCCCCTTTCCACAATCTAATCCGCTCTGTCCTGCGATACCGGGTTTCAATGAATATTGAAACCAACATAAATCAGAGCTAGATAAGTTTGCAAAAGCCGGCAAGAATCAAGTGCTGTCTTGAAAATGTATAACCGTCGATGGCCGTGCCAGTAAGATACATGAAATCCGTGTACGAATGACAAAATGTGGTCTGTCATGGATGTGCCATGGAAATTCTGATCAGGTGTTAAATCACCGAACCTAATCAAGATTAGAAGCAACGGATCGAAAAATGCCTGACTGCTTTCCTTCCAGGGTAGCATGTGCTGAAAGATAATCTCACCGTTGTTGATGAGTTAGGAAACTGAGTCCTGCATGCGTTGGAGTCTCCTTCCAGCCGCTATTCATCAGCCACTGTGTAACGGGCTGACCGTCAGAAAGGCATATCAGGCTCTTGCCATGTGTCTGAAGTCAGAAGGTCCATTTTTACATGTCTTCAAGGTCCAAGCATCAGCATCCGCGTCTCCATCCACAGTGTCCACGTTATTATATCTTTCCCATCTGCTCTGCTCATAACCTATGCCAGATAATACTCCACCAATGAGAAGGATTGGTTGAATATTGGCCAAAGAGATATTTTTTAAAACAGCGGCCCAACGTCCTACCTAGCAAATATTTTAAATATTATCCAATGAGCTTCTTCCTGGCGAATACAATTCTGAGAAAACTGGACACCAAACATCCACTTTTCGCATATATTTTTATGTCGCCTGCGCTGTTTTTGTGCGTCTAAAATTTCTCGGAAATTGCGTCCTGAACTCACACTTGAAGCTTTTTTTTTTCTGACCTAATGAGTTAACTTCTCGCCTTGCTTTGCGAGAGGGAGAAACTCTCATTCTGTGTAGAGTGGCATCCAGCTGTCACACATTCTCCCCTCCCCTCCCTCCGCCCCAACAAGGGGGGAAGAAAAGACTTCACACTGGTAAGCAGAGATGAATATCTCCACAACCAGCCCGGCACATTCAGGGTTTCTGAGAAGATCGTCACCGGCAGAAAACAACGTTCTACAAAGCCGTTCCTTTAGGACAGAGGCTTGTAAAAATAATTTATTCTGCATCGAGGGAGCACGCAACAGTCCGACAAGGTGTCCTGTAAACTGCACACAGTAAAATCTGCACCCAGTGAAATTTACACCCAGAGAAGGTCAAGAAGGGTCCATTAATTTCCTCCCTCCTCGTCCCAGCTCCGCGACTTGCCCGGCAGGAAGAAGTGCCAAGGGCCTACCCCGGCCCGCCCTTACATTTCTTCCTTTTTTTTTCGTTACGACCAAGTTTTCAGAAAACATTACAGTCTATACCCGTGGACCAGCATAATGTGCATAAAATGCGTTGTTACTCAAACGAAAAGGCCATTTTCCATGCATACGGGGTGAACCAGAACTGCACAGACAAAATTTCAGAGGCTGTTAAGGGATACTTCGCAAGTATTTTGGTATAAGGGACGTGTGCTCTTCGGTGGCTCATTACAGACAAATCTATTTAGTTTGATATTTTTGCTTTGTATAGGTAACGAATTGCGCAACAGTGAAAATGTCGACAGTACGCACAGTGTGTCTTGTTTGGAAACAAAATTTTCCCATTCACTGACGGTACTTGCTATTGACAATAGTATGGCCAACTTTAATCTTGCTCCTCAATCTTGCATTCAGTATTGCTCGGTCCAGTCTCGGGATGGTTTTCCCAGCTGTCTTAGTTGTACGGTAACAGTGACACACAGCAGCATGGATGGGTTTACTGACGAAAAATCGGCCAATATATCCTTGAATATCTCTGGTCTCTCAACTGCAGATTTTTCAGCGCTCATTTCCCTTTAGGACTCTGTATCTCAGAATGAACAAAAGTGGACTTGTACCAGCATTGAAATAAGTCCTTCATATAATGTTTACTTAACGCATTTTCATTAGATATTAAAATAAATCTTTTATAAATTTATAGACCTATGTTCATTGAATCATTTAATAATCTTTGCCTTATACAGTATTGGGGTAAACCATCTTGCCCCCACCTGCGTACCCCATATTGCCCTCACAATAGGACAAACCCTGAAAAAATACAATAGAAAGATTTTTTGGTCCCAAGTTTTTTTATTAACTCTAAAAATACTGAAGTTGAAGGTGGAATACCTGGTATTTTTATTGAGCATTTTGTACGCCTACAAAAAATTGCTAAGTGCTTAAGTACCCTGTCTTGCTCTACTCCCCCCTAGCTCCTCAGTTTGCCGCATAACGTCTGTGTGCACCGCGCTTGCCTACAGCTCTCGGCAGACCGGATGGTCACCCATCCAAGTGCTAGCCCAGCCCGACAGCGCTTACCTTCAGTGATCTGACGGGAACCGGTGTTACCACTGCGGCAAGGCCATTTGCTGCAACAAACACTGCCATAACATAATTCGAGGTTAACCCCATCATCTTTCCAAAATGACAATATAGAAGTTTTGAGGGAAATATACATAATTCACAAAGTAGTAGCACTCTGCCTAAACAAGTCCTGTGGCCTGCACATTTCGTTCGAAATGGCTGATCTTTATATTGTGCCTATTGCACGACGGACTAAACTGTATCGAGCATGTTGTATTCTTTACACGCACGTAAATAGCGATCCTCAAGATACAGCTAGCCACATCTGTGGATGAAAATGAAGGTGCTACAAGGAGACAGCTATTTCAAATCAACAGAGCAGATGACAGAGCGTGCCAAGACAGAATACAATTATTTTAATATCTATGTGTACTTACGTTAAAAGTTCATGTGTTGTCATTTTTGTCTGATGATAAGGCTACACATCGCAACATGTGGCAGGGTTAGATAACTGAAGCCTATTAACGAAAAATTGCGATTGTACCGGTCTATGAGAAAACTTTTCATAATTTTTAACAAACATTCACTGTCCAATAAGAATCAGTACATCTCTAAAATGTCCCCAGTTTACAGAGACACGAAACGGTGACAGGTCTCCTTTCGAGAATCGTGAAGTCTCATCCATCAGCAAAAAGATTGCGATACGAAAATTTGAAAAATTGTTTCCTAGCCGTTAACGTTCCGTAACATCCTCATTTAAATCGTGAACTATTCTGTCCAGTGTTTCGTTTTAATAGTATTCTGACGCAGTTTCGCTTGGGCGTTTCTTAATGCAAACTGCTACGAAACAGAATCTTACAAATGCAATCCGGTCCACTTTAAAATTTAAGGGCGTTAACGACGATACTTTAAATGCAAACGGCCCTTGGAGCGCTAACGGAAAGAAGAGGGGCAGACGAGACCGTATTCTGGACGCTGGAGCCTACATCGATATGTGCCTTTTATCTGCCATTCACTATCGCACATTTTATTGCTATCGTTATTTTATTCAAAGCGTCTGCACAATGGGTAAGGGAATGTTCGTCTTCTCGGCATCTGTCCAATGCAGTAGTACAGTCTGTTGCAGCCAAGTATAGCGCCCGTCTGTGGGCTTCTCAAGACAGTACCTTGATAAAGAATACACGGAAATTCCACATGGTATGTAGTTTATTCCATCATAGCTGTTATTTTCGGCACTTTAATTTATATCTAAAATTATGGTGAAATACTGCAGATAAAAGGGGGAATGTCAAAATTTATTTTGTTAGGAATCACTCTTGGTCAGGAGTAATCATCTTCTAAATGTTACAGTTTCTCTTAACTTCTGTGATTACTAAGAAAAATTGGAGAGGTATTCTGGCTTACGCAAGTCACCATTTTTATATGTTTCCAACCAGAAATGTATCAACACTTTTTGTGCTATCTTCAGGAGACTCATTTTCTTTCTGCAGAATTTATTTATTTACTTATTTACAGGTCCGGTTCCGTAGTACCAAACTGAGGAGCACATTTACAAGGCCATGGAACGTGTCAGTACATGGCATTACAAAATAAAAGTAATAAGAGATGAAATAAAATGTTTACGAATTAAAAAAAAATCTGCCCATAAGTTTAAGTAAACACAATCAACTACATAACATAAGAATCAGCTGAATTTTTCAAGGAACTCCTCAACGGAATAAAAGGAGTGACCCATGAGGAAACTCTTCAGATTCGATTTGAAAGCGCATGGATTACCATTAAGATTTTAGAATTCTTGTGGTCGCCTATTGAAAATAGAAACAGCGATATACTGCACACCTTTTGCACAAGAGTTAAGGAAGTGCGAATCAACCGCAGATTGCATTTCTGCGTGTATTAACTGAGTGAAATCTGCTGATTCTTGGGAATAAGCTGATATTGTTAACAAGAAACGACAGTAAAGAACAGATATATTGAGAGGCCAATGTCAAAATACGCAGACGAGTGAAGAGGTGTTGACAAGAGGTTCGCGAACTTAAACCATTTATTGCCCGAACTTCCCGTTTCTGAGCCAAAAACATCCTTTTAGAATGGGAAGAATAACCCCCAATTTGTAAATCACATGACATAAGCGAATGAAAATAAGCAAAATAGATTAATTTTCGTGTCGAACGATCACTTACTTCAGATACCATTCGAATAGTAAAAATGGGAGCTAAGTCTATGGACAAGATCCTGAACGTTGACTTTCCACGACAGTTTACTATCTGAACACCTATAAATTTGAACTGTTCAGTTGCACTAATCATATGCCCATTCTCTGAAGTTAATGCGTCGGGTTTTGTTGAATTGCTTATCAGAAACTGTAAAAAATTCAGTCTTACTGGGATTTAGCGTCAGTTTATTTCTTACAAGCCATGAAATTTTTATTACATGTTAACCTCTAAAGAAACTTTTAGTACAAAATACTTAATTTTGTAAAATAACTGGCTATTGTTAAATTTTTCGTATGAATTTCCATATAGCACAGAGGTGAGGCACAATGTCTCTGAGTTGAGGTATTCTATGTTACTCATTTACGACATGCCTGAAACTTCTGATTTTATAATAAATTTAGAAATAAACTTGATGTACAAATTTGTTTACATACACCGCATGGAGGTATTCTTCGTTTTACCTACAATTTTTGATGTTGTGGTGTCTTTTCCTCTGTGTATGTGTGTGTGTGTGTGTGTGTGTGTGTGTGTGTGTGTGTGTGTGTCGTGATAAGATGCTTGTTTCTTTCACTGTTGTCGATCAACCTGCAAATCCTGCTATTTGTTCGCCACAAAAGGTGTTGAAACATATCTGGGTGAAAACAAAGCAGAATAACCGGTATCTTGCATAAAGCCGAATTTCTCTCCAATCTTTATCAAGTGATCGCAAAAAATCTTTGTGTTTATGAGGTAACGTCAAGTAAAGAAGAAATATTATTTTACTATGCGTCCTTCACTCTAGTACAGCGATTACGTATCTCCGCAAGTCAGGTTTTAGTAGCTTTGTTTCCCGCTGTGAAAAAGTTAATTTGTCACCATTTTATTTACACAACAGTTTTACGCTGGTTGAGGACGTATATCTTCTGTAATATTTCATTATTTTAGCTGTCAGTTTACCTGCTAGGGTTCCATTTTCAAATTGCAGGGTGTCCATGATTAAAGTTCTAGTTTCAAAACACTGTAGAAAGAGAACCACAGCTAAGAATGACGTGAGATTTTAACAGTAAATTTTTGGCGTAGGGGAGAACTGTCATAGAACAAAAGAAGTTTAACGAATATTTTACCAATAGATGGCGTTGTAAGCATCTTAACGTATATGGGGTCAGCTACAAACAACAGACTAATCGTAATAAGATGGCTATAGTTTGAATTGCACATTACACAGCCCGTACAGTTCAATCTGCGTGACCGCACTAGTTCTGAGGCCAAAAAGCCCATAAATAGCAAAATAACACAATGTTTTAATGGTCTGGAAGCAAAAACCTCATAAAAACCAAAATGACGTCGGTTTCTAATCTTCGTGGGACCGGCGCTAGATATGTTCAATGTGTTGTCCAATGTTGCAAGTTGAAATCGAGAAACAGCATGTTCCACAGCATACCAGAGTGTTCAGAGTCACGTTTCGAATGTTTTAGAGAATACGTGCATTCAACTCAGGTACTTACGCAATTGGAGACTGAATACCACATCTTGCAGATACACCCACAGCTAGAAGTCACACGGATTAAGATCACGTGATCTGGACAGCAGGCAGTAGGGAAATGACTCCTGATAACTGAAGCATTTCTGAAATGCCTCTGCAGCAGTCGCTTTACTGGCGGAGGAGCAGCATCTTGCATAATAATTATCCTAGCTGTATATTCTCGCTGCTGAAGGTTCGGAATGAGGTTGGGGCGCAAAAGATTCTTATAGCGTTTACCAGTGAGGGTATAGGTAACAGAACCCGCAGGATTCATCTTTTTGAAAATGACGGCTTTAAGATAAATGATGCCATCAAGCCGCACCACACAGCCACCTTTTCAAAATGAAGTGGTACCGGTTGCTGTGTTTGCGAAATTTCTGTTGCCCAAATTCTGCAATTCTGCGAGTTGACATGTCCTTCATCTGTCCACAGAACTTCCATGCGACCAATAAATTCCAGAACGAGCATTTGTGTTTCTGGTAGGAAAGCAGGAGCCTACTCCTGAACTTGGGTGATTTCGTATGTATAGCAATGCAGGATATTTCACAGGATTTTATGCACCGTGCTTGCAGACATGTCCCGCGTTTGGCTAATTCCCCGTGCACTGCAAAGCATTCGCGTCGGTTGTCTGCTGCCGTAGCCCATTAACGACAAATTTCACCACACTGTCCTAATGGAAACGTTTGTCGTACGTCCCACACTGGTTTCTCTGGTTATTTCACACAGCGTTGCTTGTCTGTTAGCAGTGACAGCTCTATGCAAACACCGCCGCTCTCGGTCGTTCAGTGAAGGCCATCGAACACTGCGTTGTCTATGGCGAAAGGTAATGCCTGAAATTTGGTATTCTTGCCATACTCTTGACGTAGTGAATCTCGAAATACAGAATTCGCGAACGACTTCCGATACTTAGTGTCCGATGCGTCTAGCTCCAACTACCATTCTGCGTTCAAAGTATGCTGATCTCCATAGTGCTACCATAATCATGTCGAAAACGTTTTCAAATGAATCACCTGAGTACAAATGACATCTCTGCTAATTTACTGCACTTTTATACCTTGTGTACGAGATCTTACCACCATGTGTATTGTGTATATCCCTATCCTATAATTTTGTCACCTTAGTCTCCAGAAATAGGTGACGATGTGTACTAAATATTCTTGTACTAAAATTATTATTGGTAGAGGCACAGTTTTCTTTATCTTCTTTACTTCAGCAACGAATTATTAACACAACATTAACACAACACCTAATACATTAGTGGGTCGTATTATTTTCAGTACAATTGTTAGCAGCGTATTAACTATAACAACAGTGTTAGCTTCTCTACTGCTATAGGAAATATGAGCTACTCTATGGGCCACAACATTTTTACTACTAAATTTACTGTGCTAACTACTCGCTGCAGATGCTATTACTGATATTGCATAAAGTCTTCATAATCAGATTGCATTGTCAGATCCTATTTCAGGACGTGGCGGTTCCCGACCGTCACGGCGATTGTCCAGTCTGCGCTCCCTTCTGTATTCGTACAGACCTTTGATGAGACGTAGCTGGCGAGACTGTCGATAATGCTAAAGGTATTTTGCTCTCTGATCAGGTGGTAAGTGTCTTTGTTTGGTAATTCTCCTCTGAGTTCGGCGGCCACATCGTCAAACAGGGGACGCGAGGGGGTAGGCCGCTTTCCGAACCGGCAAAGATATGCCGGGTACGCTCCATGTCCCGTGAGGAAGTGCAGTAGTCCTTTACTTGGATTAAAATGTTTGAATCATAATTGTTCTCTGATATTAGGCAGCTGGTCAGCCCTTCGTCCAGTATCTTCGTTGTCACAGTATTCTTGCCAAAGTTCTCCCCCCGTTGTTTTGACAGCAAACTTGTGCTCTACGCGAACCCCCAAAATTTATTCAGTCTTGTCGAATTTGCCTTTCTTGACCCAGTACCCTGCTGACTGTTCCCTTATTTTTAAGTCCAAGGGACACAGCCCCATGAGTACCAGCAATACCCCCCCCCCCCTAAGGAGATGTTCTGTAAGCCCCAACTGAACACAAGAGCATGTTACGCTGCACCCTCCTCACGGCCATAGCAGGCATGACCCGCGTGAGCCTGTGTGCCCAGAGTCCTGACCTGTGACCCACTATTGATTTTAGAATGGTGTTGTGGTACAGCTTAATGTAACTTATGCCAATCGCAGTTAAGTTACTTAGCACTTCTAAGGACCTCTGGGTCACTGTGTCGTTTTGCTGGGCGAAACACCATTTTTCATCAATGATAACACCCAAGCATCGGTGCTCTCGGTGCCGAAACACTGATGAGCCCTCGATTCGAACGCTGCCTAGCTGGTCATTTAACAACAAGTAGGTTGACTTGTTGGGTGCTACCTTCATTTTGGTTTCTTGGTACCTTTGTGTCAAGATGATCATTACCCTTTCTACCAGATTTTCGCGGCTGCGGCCACCTACCAGCAGGAGGAGATCGTCCGCGCAGGCTATCGCCTGTAGTACATCTGCAGAGTTCTCCAAGCTGTCCAGGAGAGGCTCCATGTTTATATCCCAAACGAGTGGTCCCAGAACCAATCCCTGTGGACACCCCTTGGTGATCCTTTTGCCAACACTCACGCTAGGGGACGATAGTCAGACGTCACTTCCTATACAATAGCTCCTAAGAGAGCCATATAGCGGCTCTGGACACTCTTTCTCCCGCAAGCAGGAGAAGAGCGAAGGCCACCACAGGTTGTCAAAGGCGCCACTGATGTCTACCATGATGCCAACTATGTACTTGTGTGGGGACGACCCACAGACCTTGGCTGCTAGGGCAGTTGCGTCAGACGCAGATCGCCCAGATCGAAAGCCAAATTGCTTGTCGCTCATCCCACACAGTACTCGATGTGCTGTCAGTCTGTCAGTCAGCAACTGCTCTAGCAATTTTCCCAGCAGGTCCAAAAGACAAATCGGCCTGTAGGATTTAACTTCTTTCAGATTTTTATCATGGCTCATCTTGATGATGACAACATTGGCCTGCATCCAGGTGGAAGGAAACATCCTTAATCGCAATGCCTCATTGTATATTAGAGGTGTTACTATTTGAGGAGCGAGATATTGTACCACCTCCACTAAAATGCCGTCTGGTCCTAGGGCCTTATCTCTCTTCAAAAAATTTAGTGTGAGCAGCCACTTCTTCCTCAGAGAAGGGGTACACCATGCTGTCGTTCGCATATTTTTTCCGATCTGCCTGCCTAATTAGGCGCTGCTCCTCTGTGTCCTCATGGTCGTTGTCGTCAGGGAGCAGAGATCGTAGGAGGACCTCAGCAGTATCTTGCCAGGATCCCGTCATCCGGTTCCGTCCCTGACGGTGGGCAGCACCATAGGTGACCGGACTTTTTCCCTCACGAGCTTCTAAGAGGCGCCCCAGGGACCGATAGCCACTTGGCTCAACACATACCTGTCCCAGCTTTGGAGCCTAATTATCCTAAGCTCTGCTTTGGAACTGCTCCTTAGCATCTCGATATATTTGTAGTCATCGCTGTTTATCCTCCCAGACGACACTTCGCTGTTAATACCTCCTCGCCCTTCTGACAGACTGAAGCATCTGGCCTAGTTCTGCAGACTACGGCGACGGTGAGGCCGCAACGGCTCTCCTGGTTTGTGCGGCTGCCCTCACTGCCCTAAAGAGTGCACCACCATTTCTTCGGCGTGTCTGTCTTCGTCACCTTCCGGCCATATGGGGGCGTCAAACTCTCTTGCCACAGGCATTCCCAATCTGTTTGTTGTAATTAAGCTGCACTTCCCATCCTATGTCCCAACGGCATGTCTTTCCACCTCTATTTGGCGTTATATCGAAGTTGGTGCTCTCACCCCCTCCGCCAGTGTTGGGGGGGGGGGGGGGGGGGTGAGTGGAGATGGGTTTCCTGGATTATTGGAGTTGAGGAGCTGTAGGGAAGTAATAGTTTCCTCCATTTCCCGCCTCTTTCATCCCAAGTGCCACTGCGCCAAAGGGGGATTTAGTGTTCACATCCGCCACCACAACGATCTTGGGCCCCCTTAGCCCCGTGGGTACCTGTACCGGTTGATCAAGGCATACGTCTATGTCTGTTCCATATTGAAAGTACATGTTGACTAAACACGTGATCCGTACCGGCGACTGGAGCTCTACGACGTTGCAGTTGACAGAAACATTTCATGTTGATACGTAAGTGTATTTAAATAAAAGTGACTTGATATTAATAACCAACAAACACAGATCCAATGAAGCGCGTATGAAAAACGTATAGTTTACTGGAATTGTATCTCGCATTGTTTACTGAAACATGTGCATGAGTCGTTCACCACTTTCATTACACTGTCAACCAACATGCCGAAAGTCTCTTGGAATAGACAATTAACTGATTTCTGCATTCAAAATCCCTAAACGGTAGTCAAGCTATTGGCTTCCAAACCTGATGACTTTGCGCGCCAGAGAAGTATGTAACGGTACATGTATCATTACAACACTAGATAATATCTTTATTAACTAAATATCGATACATTATAATTTTGAAAAGTAATAGTTGGTACTGCTGAGGCAGTGGTCCGCTGGCACTGAAAGAGGTGCTATATGAGACACACCTGGTGTGGAAGCTCATGCCATCTAGAGGTTGCAATTGTGCAATGTGGTTGTAAAAATGCTTGGGCCACGAATCAGCATAACATGCTACCACCTCACCCATTGCGGAAATGGAAAAAAATCTAAGTTACACATTTACTAAAGTATATTAAGAAATAAATAAATATATTATGTTCTGTTTGATTCGTTGAAAAGCGTGTTGAAATGACTGTAAAATTACGTATTGTGTATTGTAAACAGTCATAGCTTTACAAATAAATACCAACTGTTAAGAGGATTCCCGCATATTATCTGAGTGGTGGCACCCCAACCCTTTTCGAGAGGAGATAGCTCTTAAACAGTATTGCCTAAGTATTCCGTAGTATGTGAGCATAGTGTACGTGTTTGCTCTGACTTATTGCAGACTAAACATCCAGCTGTATTGTGGATCATGGGGCTTTGCAAGCTGCAAGGGACGTATCCCTGACTATGAATACAGCTGGGGATCCTGTAGCATTGAGAGACACAACAGAAAGCTGTCACAACACTTTTCAGTAACATTTATTAGCGAGGTTTAGACATAGCTCGTCATCACGCAAAATGCAGCAGTTTTGTTTGGTCTGTGCTGCGACATGTAATTGTCTTAGACCCCAATATGGTTTATTAATGAAATTCGGAGGATGCTGAAGAATCAGAGGCTCTTGGACTCTTGTTTCAAAACGTAAAGCACAAATGACGGCAAGCGGAGGTTAGTAGAGGTTCGGACGCCTGTGAAATGATCTAAGCACGAAGCATACAACTACCATCAGAAAAAAAGATCTGGTAGAGAACCCAAGGAAATTCTGGTCTTACGCAAACTCTTTAAGTGAATCTAAGGCTTCCATTTGACCCCTTGTTGAACAGTCCGGTATGGCAGTTGAAGATACCAAAACGAAAGCCGAAGTTTTAAAATTTACATCAAGAAATCGTTCACACAAGAGAATCGTACAAACATACCGTCGTTTGACCATCGAACACAGTTCTGTGTTGATGACATAGTAATAAGCACTCCTGGAGTACAGAAACAAGCTAAAGATTTGAATCTGAATGAATCACTAGTTCGATTTTACAGAGAGAACTCTACAGCATTGGCACTTATCTAAGTCGCATTTAAAGTGAATCTCTCCCCCAGCACAAAGTTCCAAGCAACTGGAAAAAGGCACAGGTGTTTTCAGTGTATAAGAAGCGTAAAACAACGGATCCGCTTGCTATTTTCTCGCGTTATATACTGAGAACTATGGATGAAGGGCAACAGGCAGATTTCATATTTCTAGATTTCCGGAAAGCATTTGACACGGAGCCCCATTGCAAACCGTTAACAAAGGCACGAGCGTATGTATTAAGTTCATAGATATGTGATTGGCTCGAATACTTCTTGAATAATAGAACCCAGTATGCTGTCTTCGACTGTGAGTGTTCTTCAGAGGCAAGGGTGTCGTGAGGAGTGCCACAGGGAAATGTGATAGAACCGCTGTTGTTCTCTATATAAAGAAATGATTTGGCGGACAGCGTGGGTACCTATCTGCAATTGTTTGCTG
Organism: Schistocerca americana; assembly: GCF_021461395.2. Taxonomy (NCBI): domain Eukaryota; kingdom Metazoa; phylum Arthropoda; class Insecta; order Orthoptera; family Acrididae; genus Schistocerca; species Schistocerca americana. Next base: position 375,033,050 of record NC_060124.1, on the reverse strand, counting down.
GTGATTCCGTGATGAACGGTAAGGTGTCGTAGTTGAGTGACCGTAGGAAGACACAAGACGACTTAGACAGTTGGTGTTATGTATCGCAGCTAGCCCTAAATATGGAAAAACGTAAGTTAATGCGGATTAGTAGGAAGACCAAACCTGTAATGTTCGAATATGGTATTACAAGTGTCCTGCTTCAGACAGTCAAGTCGTTTAAATATCTGGGCGGTATGAGATGGAATGAGCATGTGAGGACTGTGGCAGGGAAGGCAAATGGTCGACTTCGGTTTATTGGGAAAATTTTAGGAAAGAGTGGTTCACCTCTAAGGGAGACCGCATGTAGGACGCTGGTGAGACCTGTTCTTGAGTGCTGCTCGAGTGTTTGGGATCAGTACTAGGTCAGATTGAAGGAAGACATCGAAGCAGTTCAGAGGCGGGCTGCCAGGTTTGTAGCCGGTAGGTTCGAACAACACGTAAGTATTACCGAGATGCTTCAGTAACTCAAATGTGAATCCTTGGAGGGAAGGCGACTTACTTTTCGAGAAACACTTTTGAGAGTATTTACAGAACCAGCATTTGAAGCTGACTGCCGCATGATTCTACAGCCACCAATAACATTGCGCATAAGGACCACGAAGATAAGATATGAGAAATTAGGGCTCATACTGAGTCATGTAAATAGTCTTTTCTCCCTCACACTATTTGCGATTGTAACAGTAAAGGAAATGACTAGTGGTGGTACAGGATATTGCGGAGTATCTATGTAGACGTAGTTTGTCTGAGGTACAACGTAAAGTGGACTTCGACTTGGAAAACAGAATTAGTAAAACATATAAATGCCTTGACATAATTGGAACTGCGAGCTCAGTAATAATATATTTGTTATTTATAAAGCCAATGCGTACCTAATCTGCTTATTTATTTAAAAATCAACCTCCTTATAGTTTCAATGTTTTAAACCAAATATTTTTACAGTGATAAAAACTGGCATTTAAGTGAATACAACATTCGCCAACTAACACTGACATTTTATACATAAATTATAAACCAGCCAAATTTCATAATGGATGCTGTGTGTCACTTTTACTGTTGAGAAAAAGAAACCACGAGGTAAAGCGGAACTTCTACTTCTTTTCTTCAGAGAACTGTGGTGGCTTCTGCTAAGTTACTTCAACATTTTCGTACCTTGTTTGAAATATTTTTGTAGTGTTTAAGCTAAATATTTTACCACGGCAGTAGATAAGCATCTTCATTGCTCATCATGTTGCTTATTAAAAGTTTAGTGTGTTAAGTTTGATGGAAAGTTTTGTGCGATTTAAAGTAATTCCATATGTGTGAGTATAGGCACATTAATATTAGACATTCACGCAAATTTAAGAACTCCACGTTGAACGAACTTCCTGTACGTTCGTCATCTCAGAGACAGTTAACATTAAAATTACTAGATTTCCTCTACTATCATTTGCTGTTGCCAACGGTTTACTATCATTTAAGCTATCTGGTGTAGTAGATTTAAGCTCTCAGTGATCAGCTATTATATAGCTAAGCATCTACTGCACGCGACTGTCTCCCTAACTTATTAGTCGGATTAGCACACATGGTTATTAAGACAATAGTTATTATATCGTAATTCGGATAAAATAAATTGAACTGAAGGGGACATTGCATGTATTTTTTTATTTTCATGTTCCTGAAACCAGTGTTGGACAATTACAGTAATATAAGTCACTTCTCATCACAATGGAAGGGGCAGTTCGTTACTGGAAACAATGATACATGTTTGAACTTAGGTGATGACCTAAAATATTTTCCTACAGTACACCAGTTACATTCCCAAAGAACACATTGAGAAGCATGCTACGATAGGCCAAACCATCGCTTTGTATCTGAAGTATCTTTCGCAACGAGAATAAGGAGGCGTTTGGTTTACATTTCGCCTCGGATTCTCCACATGTAAACACGTCTGTTTTCTAAGTAGCTAACCTTTACACGAAACTGTTCATGTTTTACTTAAATTCAAAAGAAACATACCGAAAGAATATGTAGCTACAAATAATTGGCTTTGCACATAGGCCATCATGAATTTAAATTTATCCATGTTATATGGATGTTGTTTGAAGTCTGCGACTGTATTATAAGACTTTGTCGAATAATTTTACACTGCTGCAATCACTTTTTACTAATCTTTTAGTAGCACAATGTGTACATTATGTGAATAGCATGATTAAGTAATATATATTAATATGTTTAGTTACATTTTTGTTGGATATTTCATTTTCTGGCACACAGAGCACAGTAACAAGTCAATCACAGCTTAGCATTTTCACAAACGTCTGTTTACAACTTTTCAAAGAGTTTTAATATCTAAGATAAACACCTTCAATTTCAAAGACTGTTTACAACTGTCAAGGGAGTTATGAAATCTAAGCCAAACTGCTTACAGTTTCAAAGACAGTTATATATACCTGTAGTGAAGATGAAAACTTTTATCTAGAAGTTACATGGATACTTAATGAAAACTATTCTGTCACTGGAGTAAACACTTATTGTTGGAGAAGGTTTGGAAGAACGTAACATTATTACTTTCAAGTTTACCATTTAATGATACATCTCCATGTGCTGTAACATGAATGAAGATTTCCAGTTCTTCATATAAGTCCATTTGGTGTCCCATATCCTTTTTATGTAATATAAGAAGATCATTCGCAGTTTCATGGAATGAGTGGCCTGTGTCATTTATGAGGGTGGCTATTGCTGATCTGTTGTAATTGTTAGTGGATAGGCATTTATGTGTTCATTATATCTCATTTGGAAGTATCTCCCAGTTTGTCCTATATAAAGGAATCTGCAGGTATTACATACTATTTTATGGATGCCTGCTTGTGAGTGTTTACAAGTCTGTGTGTGTATATAGTGTCTCAGCGAGTGTTGCAGTTTGTTGTGTGTTGTAAAGGCAATGTTAATGTCGTGTGGTCTGAGAATGTTCGCTATTTTGTAGGAGAGTTTGCCTGTGAAAGGTGTGCAAGCCGTGGGTGCCTCTTTCATTTCACGTATGGAAGGTGGTTTATTATTGTTTTTCCGTTTTTGCGTAAGGTTATCAATTAATACTTCATCATAGCCATTTGCTGAAGAAATTTGTTTTATTATGCTGGGCTTATCAAGATGTGCATATTTATCCATTGGTATATTGTTGGCTCTGTTAATTAGTGCTATGTATGCAGCAAGTTTGTGTGTTGTGGGGTGACAGGATGAGCTGTGTATGATGGTATCTGTTGTTATTGCAGATCCCTTTATATAGGCCAAACTGGAAGAGACTTCCAAACAAGATATAATGAGCACTAACAATTACAACGGATCAACAATAGTCACCCATATAAAAGACACAGGCCACCTATTCCGTGATATTGCGAATGATCTTCATATATTACATAAAAAGGATAAGGGACAGCAAATGGACTTATTTGAAGAAGGAAATCTTCATTCATGCCACAGCACATGCAAATGTATTAATAAATGATAAGCTTGAAAGTAGTAATGTTAACTTCTTCAAAAACTTTTCCAACATTAAATGTTTATCCCATTGAAAGAATTGTTTTCATTACGTATCCATGTAACATTCTCCATATTCCCAATACATCTAGATAAAAGTTTTCAGCTGCACTACAGGCATATATTCCTGTCTTTGAAACTGTGAGTAGTTTGGCTTAGATTTCATAACTCTCTTGAAAGTGGTAAACAGTCTTTGAAATTGTAAGTAGTTTATCTTAGCTTTTAAAACTGTTTGGAAAGTTAGAACAGACGTTTGAGAAAATGCTAAACTGTGAATGACCTGTTACTGTGCTCTGTGTGCCAGAAAATGAAATAGCCAACAAAAATGTAACTAAACATATTAATATATATTACTTAATCATGCTCTTCAAATAATGTACACACTGTAACAGATTTATCCTTCCAGACAGGTTTATTTTTCGATTCTTAACCCCACTGGCACACACAACTAATGTACATAACCTATCAGCTTATGTGTATGTAACTGTATAAAGCACCTGACGATGGCAGAATTCTGCTGAAATGCACAGTGCTAATAATATATTAGTGAAAAGTGACTGCAGCAGTATAAAATTATTCCACATAACATGAATTTGTGTGAGATTGTTAAGATCAGTTAGTTGTATCAGTAAATGGAAACCGATGATTGTATATTCATAGACTGAAACTGCATGTTAATAACACGTTCTTAAAAAATAACTGATCGATTAAACCATGATCCACAGAGAATGTTAAATGCATTTTCCATAACGTGTACTACCAAAGAGTAGCGGTTACGTTACACCCAAAATATACAGAAATTTAAAACAAATTCAATAATTGTTGTTATCTTTTATTAACAATACACCTTTGAAATTGGTACTGATGTATAATTAAAGTGCAGAACTAGAAAATAATTTTTCAGTATCAACACATTTTTTATTATCTGTGCACAGAGGGATGGGTGCTTTAAGATCACCGCAAAAATACAAATGTGATTAATTGTCGTTGATTTTTATTCACAATATTTTATTTAAATACATGTACAAGTGTAACAAGGGTCCTGCACCTGGGAATATGAAAATTAGATTTTTTGCAAAAAGTCACATTCATTACAAAGACTTAGATTTATGGGTAAAGTTTTACTGAGAAATTTAAAACGATTGTGAAATTTTGGAATACGAAATAATTAAAGCAATAAATGTTTTTTTCAGATTTTTAAAATATAAAACACATGATTAGATTATAGTATTTTAAAAAGGTGGGAGTCAGGTAACCTGCCACGCACCCCTCCCCCCCCCCCTAATCCCTGCCCCCTCCCCCCCCCACCCGGCCCTTTTCTTTGGTACTGCGAGGGTTAACACACTGTAGTTTTCTGTAATAATGTGCTCTGAAACCTCTATTACAGAAATTGACAAAGTAAAATTGCAAAGATTTTAACCTGCTCTTCTCATATTCAGGGTTGTTGTTGTCATTGTTGTGGTCTTCAGTCCTGAGACTGGTTTGATGCAGCTCTCCATGCTAATCTATCCTGTGCAAGCTCCTTCATCTTCCAGGTACCTACTGCAATATACATCCTACTGAATCTGCTTAGTGTATTCATCTCTTGGTCTCCCTCTACGATTTTTACCCTCCACGCTGCCCTCCAATGCTAAATTTGTGATCCCTTGATGCCTCAGGACATGTGCTACCAACCGATCCCTTCTTCTAGTCAAGTTGTGCCACAAACTTCTCTTCTCCCCAATTCTATTCAATACCTCCTCATTAGTTACGTGATGTACCCATCTAATCTTCAACATTCTTCTGTAGCACCACATTTCGAAAGCTTATATTCTCTTCTTGTCCAAAGTATTTATTGTCCATGTTTCACTTCCATACATGGCTACACTCCATACAAATACTTTCAGAAACGACTTCCTGACACTTAAATCTATACTCGATGTTAACAAATTTCTGTTCTTCAGAAACGCTTTCCTTGCCAGTGCCAGTATACATTTTATATCCTCTCTACTTTGACCATCGTCAGTTATTTTGCTCCCCAAATAGCAAAACTCCTTTACTACTTTATGTGTCTCATTTCCTAATCTAATTCCCTCAGCATCACCCGACTTAATTCGTCTACATTCCATTATCCTCGTTTTGCTTTTGTTGATGTTCATCTTATATCCTCCTTTCAAGACACTGTCCATTCCGTTCAACTGCTCTTCCAAGTCCTTTGCTGTCTCTGATAGAATTACGATGTCATCGGCGAACCTCAAAGTTTTTTTTTTTCTTCTCCATGGATTTTAATGCCTACTCCGAATTTTTCTTTTGTTCCCTTTACTGCTTGCTCAATATACAGATTGAATATCATCGGGGAGAGGCTACAGCCCTGTCTCACTCTCTTCCCAACCACTGCTTCCCTTTCACGCCCCTCGACTCTTATAACTGCCATCTGGTTTATATACAAATTGTAAATAGCCTTTCGCTCCCTGTATTTTACCCCTGCCACCTTAAGAATTTGAAAGAGAGTATTCCAGTCAACATTGTCAAAAGCATTCTTTAAGTCTAGAAATGCTAGAAACGTATGTTTGCCTTTCCTTAATCCTTCTTCTAAGATAAGTCGTAGGGTCAGTATTGCCTCACGTGTTCAAACATTTCTACGGAATCCAAACTGATCTTTCCCGAAGTCGGCTTCTACCAGTTTTTCCATTCGCCTGTAAATAATTCGCGTTAGTATTTTTGCAGCAGTGACTTATGAAACTGATAGTTCGGTAATTTTCACATCTGTCAACACCTGCTTTCTTTGGGATTGGAATTATTATATTCTTCTTGAAGTCTGGGGGTATTTCGCCTGTCTCGTACATCTTGCTCACCAGATGGTAGAGTTTTGTCAGCACTGGCTCTCCCAAGGGTGTCAGTAGTTCTAATGGAATGCTGTCTACTCCCGGGGCCTTGTTTCGACTTAGGTCTTTCAGTGCTCTGTCAAACTCTTCACGCAGTATCGTATCTCCCATTTCATCTTCATATACCTCCTCTTCCATTTCAATAATATTGCCCTCAAGCACATCGGCCTTGTACAGACCCTCTATATACTCCTTCCACCTTTCTGCTTTCCCCTCTTTACTTAGAACTGGGTATCCATCTGAGATCTGAGCTCTTGATATTCATACAAGTGGCTCTCTTTTCTCCAAAGGTCTCTTTAATTTTCCTGTAGGCAGTATCTACAAGGGCTATCCACAAAGTACATTACGTTTTGGAATTAAAAATAAATAAAGTATTGGAATTTTTTTTATTATATACAGATGAAAGCCACACTTAAACACTACTTTTCTACATAGTTGCCATTTAAATTAAGGCACTTATCGTAGCGATGGACGAGCTTGGAAATTCCTTCGTCGTAAAATTCGGCCGCCTGCGCCTTCAACCACGTAATGGTCTTTTGGGACTGAAAAGGTGTGATTATTGTGGATTCCTGGAAAAAGGCGCTACAATAAACTCAACTGCACAACCTCAGAAGAGCAATACAAAACAAGCGCAGGGGAAAGTTGGGCTCAAAGATCTTGCTGATTCACGACAACGCCCGGGCCCGCACGGCAAATGCCGCTCGTGATGTTCTCGAATCTTTTAAGTGGGAGTTGTTTCCTCATCCGCCGTACAGTCCCGACCTGGCACCAGGCGACTTCCACTTATTCCCAGTAATGAAGAAGTGGTTGGCGATGCAGCGTTTTGATGACGACGCACAGCTTCAAGAAGAGGTAACCACGTGGTTGAAGGAGCAGGCGGCCGAATTTTACTACGAAGGAACTTCCAAGCTCGTCCATCGCTACGATAAGTGCCTTAATTTAAATGGCAACTATGTAGAAAAGTAGTATTTAAGTGTGGCTTTCATCTGTATATAATAAAAAAATTCCAATACATTATTTATTTTTAATTCCAAAACGTAATGTACTTTGTGGATAGCCCTCGTATCTTACCCCTAGTGAGATAAGCCTCTACATCCTTACATTTGTCCTCTAGCCATCCCTGCTTACACATTTTGCGCTTCCTGTCGATCTCATTTTTGAGACGTTTGTATTCATTTTTGCCTGCTTCATTTACTTCATTTTTATATTTTCTCCTTGCATTAATTAAATTCAATATTTCTTCTGTCACCCAAGGATTTCTACTAGCCCTCGTCTTTTTACCTACTTGATCCTCAGCTGCCTTCACTACTTCATCCCTGGGAGCTACCCATTTGTCTTCTACTGTATTTCTTTCCCCCATTCCTGTCAATTGTTCCTTTATGCTGTCCCTGAAACTCTGTACAATCTCTGGTTTAGTCAGTTTATCCAGGTCCCATCTCCTTAAATTCCCAACTTTTTGCAATTCCTTCAGTTTTAATCTAGAGGGTTATTACAATTGATTGAAGCGATTTCACAGCTCTACAATAACTTTATTATTTGAGATATTTTCACAATGCTTTGCACACACATACAAAAACTCAAAAAGTTTTTTTTAGGTATTCACAAATGCTCGATATGTGCCCCTTTAGTGATTCGGCAGACATCAAGCCGATAATCAAGTTCCTCCCACACTCGGCGCAGCATGTCCCCATCAATGAGTTCGAAAGCATCGTTGATTCGAGCTCGCAGTTCTGGCACGTTTCTTGGTAGAGGAGGTTTAAACACTGAATCTTTCACATAACCCAACAGAAAGAAATCGCATGGGGTTAAGTCGGGAGAGCGTGGAGGCCATGACATGAATTGTTGATCATGATCTCCACCACGACCGATCCATCGGTTTTCCAATCTCCTGTTTAAGAAATGCTTCTGCTTTAGCCTTTTCCGTCAGATTTTCCAAACCGTCGGCTGTGGTACGTTTAGCTCCCTGCTCGCTTTATTCGTCGACTTCCGCGGGCTACGCGTGAAACTTGCCCGCACGCGTTCAACCGTTTCTTCGCTCACTGCAGGCCGACCCGTTGATTTCCCCTTACAGAGGCATCCAGAAGCTTTAAACTGCGCATACCATCGCCGAATGGAGTTAGCAGTTGGTAGATCTTTGTTGAACTTCGTGCTGAAGTGTCGTTGCACTGTTATGATTGACTGATTTGAGTGCATTTCAAGCACGACATACGCTTTCTCGGCTCCTGTCGCCATTTTGTCTCACTGCGCTCTCGAGCGCTCTGGCGGCAGAAACCTGAAGTGCTGCTTCAGCCGAACAAAACTTTATGAGCTTTTCTACGTATCTGTAGTGTGTAATGACCATATGACAATGAATGGAGCAACAGTGAATTTATGAAATCGCTTCAATCATTTGTAATAGCCCTGTACAATTCATAACCAATAGATGGTGGTCAGGGTCCACATCTGTCCCTGCAAATGTCTTACAATTGAAAACCTGGTTCCTAAATCTCTGTCTTACCATTATATAATCTATCTGATACCGTTTAGTATCTCCAGGATACTTCCATGTATACAACCTTCTTTTATGATTCTTGAAACAAGTGTTAGCTATGATTAAGTTATGCTCTGTGCAAAATTCTACCAGACGGCTTCCTCTTTCATTTCTTAGCCCCAATCCATATTCACCCACTACTTCGTTTCATTCTTTCCCTTTTCCTACTGTCGAATTCCAGTCTGCCATGACTATTAAATTTTCGTCTCCCTTCACTACCTGAATAATTTCTTTTATCTCATCATACATTTCTTCAATTTCTTCGTCATCTGCAGAGCTAGTTGGCATATAAACTTGTACTACTGTAGTAGGCATGGGCTTCGTGTCTATCTTGGCCACTATAATACGTTCACTATGCTGTTTGTAGTAGCTTACCCGCACTCCTATTTTTTTATTTATTATTAAACCTACTCCTGCATTACCCCTATTTGATTTTGTATTTATAACCCTGTATTCACCTGACCAGAAGTCTTGTTCCTCCTGCCACCGAACTTCACTCATTCCCACTATATCTAACTTTAACCTATCTATTTCCGTTTTTAAATTTTCTAACCTACCTGCCCGATTAAGGGATCTGTCATTGCACGTTCCGATCCGTAGAACGCCAGTTTTCTTTCTCCTGATAACGACGTCCTCTTGAGTAGTCCCCGCCCGGAGATCCGAATGGGGGACTATTTTACCTCCGGAATATTTTACCCAAGAGGACGCCATCATCATTTAACCATACAGTAAAGCTGCATGCCCTCGGGAAAAATTACGGCTGTAGTTTCCCCTTGCTTTCAGCCGTTCGCAGTACCACAACAGCAAGGCAGTTTTGGTTAGTGTTACAAGGGCAGATCAGTCAATCATCCAGACTGTTGCCCCTGCAACTACTGAAAAGGCTGCTGCCCCTCTTCAGGAACCACACGTTTGTCTGGCCTCTCAACAGATACCCCTCCGTTGTGGTTGCACCTACGGTACGGCTATTTGTATCGTTGAGGCACGCAAGCCTCCCCACCAACGGCAAGGTCCATGGTTCATGGGGGGGGGGGGGGATATTCAGGGTATTCGAAAAAAGTGTGTCACAGAAGAACTTACTGGCCAGAATTAGAAAATGGGTCAATAGCAATGCGCCCAGAAACAAAAATTTGTTGAGTTATGAACCGTTACATCCAATGACAGTGATCTGTCTGAGAATTCTACACGAGGTGCTTAGTGTGTTTACGACTCATTCTTACACAACGTTCGTTCATGTCTCTCAAAGATGCACGGCCTAACGTAAACATAACCGATTTAAATAATAAAACACTGCACCAGTTACATTTTTTTCCAATTCTTTAGTTAACTGGGGGCAATGCAGCCCCATAACAAATGAGCTTCTGATACGTATAAACAACCGAAAGACTTAGCAGGGGATATTCGCAGTCTGGCAGTCCCTACGATGACGAGAGGACGATGCCAGGCACGGGAGAGGTATTTGGTCAGAAAGCAGCCGCCATGAGGATGGACCCCCGCCACCACGAAACCGTCTCCTAGCAACAATTCCTCCTCTCAGGATCCGGAGCCTTCCTACTGTTGGACGGCCTCCAGGTTCACTCCAACAGCAGCCAGGCTCCTGCCTGTATGGCAGTAGATTGGTGGGGGCAACCTGGCGGATCCCCTGCAAGTATTGCAGCAGACATCAGCACAACTGGCTCCTTCCAAGAGCAGGCAAGTTTTGCGTAACTGCTGCGCACACCGGTGAACGGATTAGTGGGCGTTAGCATTGTTGAGCGCAGCAGTCACAGCCAGTTCTTGGTCAACAGCTGGCCACCGCAGCGCACCACAATACAGCCATCCGCGCCACGCGCTGAATCCAGCTTCGCCGCTGCGCCGAACCACCTCAGGTGTTGTAGCACAAATCTTAATAAAATGTATGACATTCTGATAGTTTTTTCCTGATCTGTCAATGACCTGTACAACCACTACCCCCGCCCCCCTACCCACCCCGCACAGAAGAGGCTGTTCACCTCGGCATGCATAACGCTATCCATTTCAGGAATTTATTCCCATTTTCAAATGCAGTTATTTACTACATTAATTACTGACGACACGGTTGCAGTATACAAACACCAGCCTATCTTTAGTTTATGCTACTTGCATGTGTCTTACGCAAGTCTAGCATGTGCTCTTTGTCAATTGTCAATGGCTGTCAGTGTCGTAGAAGAGAGGAATCCGAGGTGTAAAAGGCATCTGAAACAGATGTCTACAGGACCAGACCATTGCTCGTTAAACATTCGTGTCAGGGACTGTTGTACAGGTGCTGTAAAATTAGGTGGTGGCCCCTCCTGCATAAATCCGTATCCACTGTTCTTTAACAATAGCTTGGGTAATTCATCGTACAGGAACTGGTGCTAAATAGCACCTCGTAACTTTTTGGTAATCTATTTGAGCCTACATTTCCTGCGAAATAGTTCATATTAAAGTGCAAAAGATGTCATGCTTGCATGATCGCTTGACGGTTTCCTTCTGTATACATTTAATGTTGTGGGAACCTACTATCAGATCGTGGGTGAATCTCACCTCACAAGTAAATAGAGTGAAAGCAGTAACCTGCTGAATTTCGCTGCTGGAGGCCACTGGAAGAACAGTAATTTCACAAACCGAGTAGTGTAGCGCTGTGATGAGAAGTTGGACTGAATTTGAAGAGAACGGCCGTTCGTATTCCCATCTAGCTATTCCGATTTCTCGTGTTTTCCTACGCCGCTAAAGGCATGTGAATAGTAGGATGGCTCCTTTGAATGCTTTCAAATGGTTCAAATGGCTCCGAGCACTATGGGACTTAACATCTGAGGTCATTAGTCCCCTAGACTTAGAACTACTTAGACATAACTAACTTAATGACAGCACACGCATCCATGCCCGAGGCAAGATTCGAACCTGTGACCGTAGCAGCAGCGCGGTTCCGGACTGAAGCGCCTAGGACCACTCGGCCACAACGGCCGGCTAATTGCCTTCCTTATTCCTTCCCAACCAGAGATGGTGCGGTGTCCCTAATCGGCTCGTCATCGATTGAATGTTAAACCCTGACCTTCCTTCCATTTTTAGAGTCCTGTAAATCAACCTGTAAAAACGGAACCACACGGAGAAAATCTTAGGCTGCGAGGCACCATTATTGATCGCCGACATGAAGACAGCCATCACCACAGAACACAACATTCTCGACACAATTAAAATTACGCATATGTGAGCAAGTATTTGTTTCACAGAATTTTTTTGTCCTTTTAACTCGTGCTGTCTCCTCTAAGAATGTGGGGTGGTTTTTCTTAAAGGCTCTGTATAAAATCAATTTACAATACACAAAGGGGTCCTGTATTGGGTTCTGGACCACAGACTCCACATTCTACATCCTACGAAATAATAAAAACATCTCGCACTGTGTGTATTTCAGTCCGTAACTGGTCGCCCAGAAGCAGAATAGCATCTGCTGTGCCATAGTGGATGTGTTCCCTTGTACTGTATACGTTGCATACATTGCAGTATGTGAATTTAATTTGTCGATGATTACAGAAAAAAAGTGACACTCCCGACAAGAAAACTTGCAACGCCCACAAGGACTGCGTACGGTGGTATCAAGCTATAAAATGTGCGCACTAAAACCACACTGACGGATTGTAGTGTTAGTAATCGCACCCCTGCGGAGTGCAGCCCGACCGCAATTTTTGCTATCGTGTACGATTGGGACGACTAGGGACCGTTCAAAACCAATCGACGAAATCTAAACGTGATCCGGAGCAGCAAAGGGTACTTACGTTTTTTCAACCCTCCTGTCTTCCCCCCTCCCGTAGGGTGATTACACAGGAGTGCAACATCAACATGTGCCTGAATAAAACAGTTCAGCAACACTCTGGGAGCCACTCACATACCTTTGTTGAGCACGTTAGAGATGTAAATTTCGACACCCAATCAACTTGGTGGCTTCTGTAGCACCTGAGGGCTAGGCAACCTCTTCGACGACAGTTGGGAGGGGTTTGTCTGCCATCAGGTGCAAGATCCGCTGCCAAGCTGAATTCGCATAGAAGTGCCTGACAGGCACATTTTTAACGTGGCATCGAGGGAGTTGCCGAACTGGAGGGTCTTAGAGGACCCCTTTGCCGTTTTATTCACGCACATGTTGGTACTGCACTCCCGCGTGGTCACGCTACTGGAGGACGGAAAACTGGAGGCTTGAAGAGGCGTAAGTACAGTTCACTGATTCGGTTCACCTTCATATTTTGTCGAATGGTTTTCAATGGTCGACAGTTCTTCCAAACCGTACACAAGAGCTAAAATTGCGGTTTTGCTGGACTCCAGAGTGTTGTGATCACGTTCAGTGTTGATGCAGCCCCTTAGTTTGCTTAGAGAACCTTAAGTTTAGCAAAAACCACAAAGCGAAGTAAAGAACAAGGGATATGATATTTCCTACAGTGAAATTTACGTTCACGCTGTGAATAGCGCTGTTGCACGTTGCTTTCCGTGTGTTCATACCACTTATCAGGCAGAAATTATTCACAACAGAAAAACTACTCATAATTCTCACAAATGTATTACGTTGTGTCACCGTTGGAGTGGAATGTCACCCATGTTAGTGCGTAGCACGGCTTTGAAACACTTTTCCTATCGTAGATCGCTATCCAGTACAACTGGAACAGAACATTTTACTGCACACAGTATACAGCGATATTACGCGATTTCTATCGCGAAGTACAAACAGAAGCATAATTTGTAGAATTTGGTGAGTTATTCAAATGAATGCGTACTTTAACAAAAGAATCATAATATAGATAAGTACTAATGAAAATAATTACATGTAGGACGTAATCACAGATGAATTATTAATTGAAGCTAGAAGGAAAGAAACGGAAAATTATAACAGAATATCTGTTAATCGAAACAACTCCGTGAAAATCACAATAATAGTAATAATAATACTGTAACTGATGTATCTCACATCACAGGACGCACTTAATAAAAACAATAGGTATAGGATCCACCTCCCTGTAGTGTACATGATACTCACAAAATGTTTCAACAGGTTACAAAAAAAAGTAATACAGGCTTTATACAGATTATATACAATTGCCGCGTCAGCCGCCCCAGGGTCAGCGTAGATGGCTGTCATGCAGGGTACCCGAGTTCGATTTAGGGTACTGCTAAACATTTTTCCTCGATCGGAGGACTGGTACGGGGTTCCCTCAGCTTCGTGATGTCAACTGAGAAACTTGCTGAATGACAATTAGCGGTGGTTTCACGGTCTGGAAAATTGGCAAAACGGCCTGGAGAGCGCCTTGCTGATCGAATGCCACTCAATACCGCATCCACTTGACACCGTAAGGGGAAGTATGACACGGCAGCCGGTCGGCATCCGTTGGGCGTTCAAGGTATGGACGAGGAATACTTCAAAAATATACACTTGTCGCACCAACGTCATAGTGCCGTTCCTGGTCATTCCCACTTCGGTTCTCCACTTGCTATCTGCAACGATACTCCAGTGTTTCACTGGAGCATGGGAATACTGCGTCTGTTTGAAGCTTCCTTCTTTGCTGTTAAAAGTATTGTCATGATCCTGATTATAACGACTTCTCTGAATATATGGGCGTGGAATCTCTTCCCCAGAAAGAGACAAATTTTATTATATGGTCAGTCTCACACATCTCTAGCTCTGCCTCCATTTCTCATTATTACTCAATACGCATTGTCGTTTACGCTCAATGATCGTAGCATAGTAATTCCAATGTAAACTCTTCCACATGTGCAAGGTATGCCGTACACTCACAGCCAACGAGTCTTCTTTATCCTTTGCAAATATGAGACGCTCTTGGGCTTCTCGGTCGGTTTGTGCACAGTTTCTACACTGTGTTTGAGAAATGTACGGTTGTTTCAGGCCGTCACCCTGGAATCGTCTTCTTTTTTTTTTTTTTTTTTTTTGAGCCTTTCTTTCCAGCCATCAGTCTTCTGAATGGTTTGATGCCGCCCACCACGAGTTCCTCTCCTGTGGCAACCTTTTCATCTCAGAGCACCTGTAGTACCACGGAAGTTATTCTCTGATGTCTTAACAGACGTCCTATCACCCTGTCCCTTCTTCTTGTCAGTGTCTTCCATATATTACTTCCTTCGCCTTTTCTGCGGGGACCCTCTCTATTCCTTACATTATCATTCTACTTAATTTTGAGCACTCGTCTGTGCCAAGATACCTGTTCTCATCTGTTCCGGTGTCCCCACAGTCGATGTTTCACTCCCATACAGTGCTGTGTACCAAATACACAGTCACAGAAATGTCTTCCTCAAATTAGGACCTGCGTTTCATACCAGTAGACTTCGCTTGCAGTGCTAGTCAGCTTTAGATGTCCTCCTTACTGCGTCCATCATGGGTTATTTTCCTGCCTCTTTCAAATTCTAAAGGTGGCAGGGGTAAAATACAGGGAGCGAAAGGCTATTTACAATTTGTACAGAAACCAGATGGCAGTTATAAGAGTCGAGGGACATGAATGGGAAGCAGTGGTTGGGAAGGGAGTAAGACAGGGTTGTAGCCTCTCCCCGATGTTGTTCAATCTGTATATTGAGCAAGCAGTAAAGGAAACAAAAGAAAAATTCGAAGTAGGTATTAAAATTCATGGAGAAGAAATAAAAACTTTGAGGTTCGCCGATGACATTGTAATTCTGTCAGAGACAGCCAAGGACTTGGAAGAGCAGTTGAATGGAATGGACAGTGTCTTGAAAGGAGGATATAAGATGAAAATCAACAAAAGCAAAACAAGGATAATGGAATGTAGTCTAATTAAGTCGGGTGATGCTGAGGGAATTAGATTAGGAAATGAGGCACTTAAAGTAGTAAAGGAGTTCTGCTATTTGGGGAGCAAAATAACTGATGATGGTCGAAGTAGAGAGGATATAAAATGTAGGCTGGCAATGGCAAGGAAAGCGTTTCTGAAGAAGAGAAATTTGTTAACATCCAGTATTGATTTAAGTGTCAGGAAGTCATTTCTGAAAGTATTCGTATGGAGTGTAGCCATGTATGGAAGTGAAACATGGACGATAAATAGTTTGGACAAGAAGAGAATAGAAGCTTTCGAAATGTGGTGCTACAGAAGAATGCTGAAGATTAGATGGGTAGATCACATAACTAATGAGGAAGTATTGAATAGGATTGGGGAGAAGAGAAGTTTGTGGCACAACTTGACCAGAAGAAGGGATCGGTTGGTAGGACATGTTCTGAGGCATCAAGGGATCACCAATTTGGTATTGAAGGGCAGCGTGGAGGGTAAAAATCGTAGAGGGAGACCAAGAGATGAATACACTAAGCAGATTCAGAAGAATGTAGGTTGCAGTAGGTACTGGGAGATGAAAAAGCTTGCACAGGATAGAGTAGCATGGAGAGCTGCATCAAACCAGTCTCAGGACTGAAGACCACAACAACAACATAGGTAGGAGTAGTGCTTAACTTTGCCTCCTACATGTGAGTTAAAGAGCATTTCGCTCTCATTTAAATATATGGCCGAAAGAGTCAGCCTTCTGGCATTGTGAAACGAACACTGTCGTCGAGGACTTGTGCCACAAAGAGCGCAGATTCACCACGAAACGGTGAAATTCACAGGCGTCTATTGTGTGAATGAGGCCTAGGCGCTGTAGGGTGCGAGTGAGACAGACGAGAACCTACGTCATAGGGAAACCCCGTAGAAGCCGTTTGTGACCAGGGAGACGTAGCAGTGTTAAATATCGAGGATCTAAGATCGGCCATAAAGGGAAACATTTATGAAAACTATCTAATTCTGTACTAACTCAGGGAATGAAGCCACAGTAATTTTAATCTACCATCCTTCACAAATTTTCATGGTGATCCCAATGAAACTTCAATATTGATCATATCTGTAATAATTTAGGATTTACTGTTAAAGCGAAATTAACAAGTTTTGTAACAAGGACCTGAATGCTAAATTCTGAACGATTTGGTCGATCTTAACTATCGACATTTCAATAGAAGCGCATCATTAAAATGACAAATGTTGTACATATAAACTCTGTAACTTCATTTGTTTAAAAAATATAGTAAATTTAAACTGTCAGTATTATCAGTTAAGCATCAGATCATCATTTCCTCCACATAAAAGACATCGAACGATGACTCCAGGACACCTTATTGAATCATTAGGAAATAGAATATTAGTTGTAAAGTTTAGTGCATAATACTTACTTTTGTTCTTTATTTATGTATCAGAGAGCACACTGGTGCAAGGCTACTGGCAATGACATTCAAAGTTAAGAAGGAAATTGGCATTACGTAAAAAAAAATTAACGTTTATTATGTAATGGGTATTATTGTTATTTTATTTAGAACGTGAAAGTGGTCAAGCTTTGATTATTTAAATATGTTAAAATGTAAAATAATGTAGAATAAGCTGAAGCCAATCAGATGGACGGCTTCAGGAAAGGGACTGTACGAGTCAGTTGGGCGAGGATATTCGGCGCGTGGGAAAAGAGGCTGGGGACGGGCAGAGGGACAGTTCGGACTGAGAAGCGAAAGCGGACAGTCAGTCTTTAGGTAACCAGGAAGTAAAACAACTTAGAAAATTTCTCGTTGTGTGGTATCACGGGACCTTAGTGTCTGAGCGGTGAGCAGCCGCGCGCCTGGTGTGAGCTTTAACTTTTCGTGTAAATATCGAGGTGGAGTATTATATTTCGCGTTGAGATTGTGAATGATCGAGCTGTGCCAAATGGATATGCCCTCGAGTGTAACAGTAACTCTAAATACGACCACTTTCGCTATTAATTTGCTTTCTGAATAAACATGATTCTATCCAAATCGCAACTGTGTCTCCTACATCATTTATGGGCCGTAAATTTAACTCCTGATATTATTATTAATGTTGTTATATGTTATATTAACTTTGATTTTCATACAATTTCGCAAACTTTCCATCAGCCAGACAGTTTAACCAAAGGGGTCACAAGTGTCTAATTTCGGGCGTTTAATGCGACAGTACGGTTCAACCATTAGACGAGTTTGAGCCAAGACATTTCGACGAAAAGGAACTGCATGTGACCCCGAACATCTTAGGGATGTTAGCTCTCATACGTGATCTCCAAATGTGATTTTAAGTATCTGGTTGTCGTCATGTCTGCTACTTCTCATTACTTTCGTCTTTCTTCGATTTACTTTCAATCCATCTTCTATACTCATCAGACTGTTCATTCCGTTCAAAAAATCTTGTATTGTTTCTTTACTTTTGTTACTCTTCTTATTCAACTGTTGAGGTACCCATTGTTCCTCTGAACACATTCTAAGTGTTGCATGTGGCGTTCATGGTGCTGTAGCTCATATAGGGTGTAACAAAATGCTAAGGCCAAACACTGACGAAAAATTTCTTACACACGAAGGAATGAATTGTTTTGTATGGAAATTGGTGAAGGAGCACTTTATTTCCACGTCAGGGCTCATGTCCTTCTTCTAGTCATAAGCACATTAATCTCGGGCAGCACACTGAAAAAGGAAGTACCAGCATCATATTAAACTTTTTCTAACATCAAATATTCAGATAACACATTATATTTGCTTACAATGTACAGGAAGAAGTTATTTTTCGGTTGTTCCCATTGAACGAAGGTAAT
Source organism: Schistocerca americana (assembly GCF_021461395.2). Lineage (NCBI taxonomy): Eukaryota > Metazoa > Arthropoda > Insecta > Orthoptera > Acrididae > Schistocerca > Schistocerca americana. The sequence goes on along the minus strand of NC_060124.1, from coordinate 375,014,519 downwards.
GTTGACACGTGATTCAATTCATTTCCTGTGTCGACGTGCGACAAACTTCGTTGCTCTACCATCATCAAGCATGTAGAATTAACTATTTAGTTTTCATCACGTACTTGGGTTCCGGCACAGTGAAATGGAAGTGTGCTCAAACGCAGAGTTGGCAGACGTTCATTTTCTGTAAGGATTAACTGATGGAAATGGCCGTTGCCCTCAGCGTTTGTGTCGGGAGAAATTTCCAGGACTAGCGTGCCTGGGCAAGATAAAGTCTGATGAAGATAATCGTCTTCTTTGGGAGCGTGAGTGTGACTGTGATAGACCAAAAAAGAAAATAGAAGGGGGCACAGCAAGGCACTGAAACTGGAGGAGAAATTTCTTCGTGCTGTTGACAACAACTCTAGTGTCAGCGTAAGACAACTACCTGCAACAAGTTATTTCGGGCACATGACTGTCTGAAGAGCGCTCCATGAGAACCTGTGGTATCCATACCATGTACAACGTTTGCAAGTTCGATCAGCAGCAGATTTTTTACCATGGGCACACTTCACTGAATGTTTCAATCAACAGTGTGTTAACCCTCACTATAGTGCAAACCTGCTGTTGACGTATGAGGGCTTCGTTTCATCGCGATCCAGTTGTAAATTTTCACAGTCTACACGTATGGGCTGTTTTGATTTCTCATGAAATGATCATCTACGACACTTTGTCAAAGTTTTGGGCCGTCATTGTAGGTGACTGTTAAGGTCTCATGTTCTTTGACCCAGGTACAACTGAGAAAGTTACCATGCGATAGAAACTAACCTGTAATGTGATAGAAACTAACCTGTAACCTGGAAACGAAGTGTTTCCAGACCCGTGTCCATATAGCCGAGGGTTGGGGCAAGAGTCTTTGCTACTGGCGGGAGAAAGTGACATATACAGAGGGAAGGAGAAACTGTGAATTACGTGTGTGGTCATTGAAGAACAAGCGAACATTGTGCCTCACATATTTGTAAAAGTAGTATAATAAACAATACTGCCTTCGTGCTGCAGAATAATTACAGCACTGGACATGACCAAACCGGGTCTAAAGGCCCTCATTTAGTCCTCTGCAACGGTTACCACACGCTGCCAATGATTTAGGAGGAGCTGAATACCATCTGCGTCACCATTTGCTGCCCCATATCTGGACCGGGAGCTGTGTCACACATCAGTGGAAATGTCCTCTCGTGACGCAAATTGCCTACCACGTATTGGTTCCTTTATTTTTCGTATGAGATCAAAGTCACAGGGTAAACGGTCAAGATAGTACGGCAGATGCTTCACTTGTTCCCATCACCAGCATCGCAGTTGCCGTCGTACACATTGTACTTTATGTGGTTTTTTGTTGTAGTGCTGTGCGATAGCGCTATCCACTTCAGCGCCTCCCACATCGTTAACAACGAACGTTGCAGGGGTCTGAAATGAGGGCCATCAGACTCAGAAGCACGTCAAATGCATGTGTGCTGTACAGTAATCATTTTTCACCAAGAATCCAGTATTGCCCTGTACACTACCGAAATATACAGGGTGTAGGTGCTGACATTTATTTTATGGCTGGGGACGTTGTACTGAACAGCAAGACACCAGCGTTTACGTCATTTACACTCTAATAATTCTAGCTATTACAAGTCGTATGTCCTTAGGTTGAGTGGCACCTTCAATTCCACTGACGGAAGAAAAATATCGCAACATCAAGAAGGAGTTGTGCGACATAAAAGAAAGTCGGTAGGCGTGTTTCTACTTCTGAAAGATGATATCTTTACAAATTTCACGCCAGTCACATGAGAGTAGCGTTAATAGTGACAGTATTATGATGGACATCAGGTTTCAGATCGGACGCGGTGAGTTAATGTTACTCAAGAATGCCTTTAAGGCGGTAAAGTCACCTTTATCAGAACTTCACTGATTTTAAACGAGGTCGGTTATTAGTACTGCCAGAAGCTGGATGTTTCTTGTGAGATGTTGCAGAAAGAATTGGCAGGATATAGCCACTGTACGTGATTGGTGGCAGCGGTGGCTACGAGAATTTACGGTCACAAGAAGACCCGGCTCGAACGGCCAGGTGGCACTACCGAGAAGGAAGACCATCGTGTTCGCCGTATGGCACTGGCGCATCGTAGTGCATCTGCAGCAGTAATTCGAGCAGCAGTTGGCACCACAGTGACACAACGAACTGTAACAAATCGGCTAATTCAAGGAGAGATCCACGCCAGAATCTGAGTAACGTGTGTTCCACTAACACCAAACCACTACCATTTGCGACTTAAGTGGTGTCCAACGAGAGCTCATTGGAGGGCAGGATGGAGGTCTGTTGTGTTTTCTGGTGAATCCTGGTTCTTCCTCGGCACCATTGATGGTCGTATCCTAGTAAGAAGGTCAGTTTTACGCCTTCAGACAACTTGTGCGTGTGCTAGACACTGAACCTATGCCGCCATTCATGAACACCATTTCAGGGAGGGGGGGCGCATTCCAACAAGATAACGGTCGCCCACATACTGCTGTTGTCACCCAACGTGTCCTCTTTTTAAATCACCAGTCTTCTGACCGTTTTGATGCTACCCGCCCCGAATTCCTCTCCTGCGCCAACCTCTTTATCTCAGAGTAGCACTTGAAATCAACGTCCTTACTTATTTGCTGAATGTATTCCAGGCTCTGTCTTTCTCTACAGTATTTACCAACATGTTTATCAGAGTGTCGACATGCCTCCTTGGCCTGATCGATCACCATATCTGTTTCCAGTGGAGCACATATGGCACATCATCACACCACAACCCCAGCATCATCCACAACCAGCATTAACCGTACTTCTAACGACCGACCAAGTGCCACAGGCATGGAACTCCATGCCACAAACTGGCAGCCGGCACCTGTACAACACAATGCATCCACGTTTGCAAGCGTACATTCCATATTCTGATGGTTACATGGGTTATTAATATACCAGAATTTCATATTTGCAGTGACACCTCGCTCTTATGTTAAACTGCAATCTTGCAATGTTAATCACTTAAATACGCTACCTGATCAACCGTATTCCTAACATGGCATTACTGTACATTAATTATTTTTTGGTGTTGCGGTTTTTTCCGTCAGTGTTCATTGGCAAGAGTAGAGTAGCGCTCAACCAAAATTTAGTTTTGATATACTACATAAATGACGTACTAATGACAGCATAACAGTAATAATTGTATCATTGCTAGGGAAAGAAACGAAAATGAAAATGTGATAGAAACGGGGTGTCACTGACTTCTCTTTATCGTTTCTTCTGCATATAATTAGAACCGAACTTCGTTTAGTGTTCGTCTACTGTGTTTCTTTTATTCTTACAAAATATAAATTGCATTTTATAAGTAATAAAATTAGTAGATTGTGTAACTTCTGTCCTATTATGTAACCGAAGCAACTGTTTGTGATGCAAGTGCAGTCTACAAGCTGTATGTATATAATTATTGTTGTTATTTTGTACTCAAAAGGGTGTTCTTCATCATTATCAAAGGCAAGAGTTTCCTATTATTATTCGTAAGTCCGAAAGTTGTCTGTAAGAAACATTCTTTGGCTACTGCCTTTATCCCGCACTGTGCGCAGGGTCAAGTACGGAATTGGCATGGTTAATTCTAAGGGGTGTCCAGATGCCCACCCCATACCCCCTGGGACGGAATTAGTGTACCGCAGCTGCCTGCGTTTAGTGTAGATCGTGAAATAATGTAAATGTGTTTCAAATGTTTGCGAGTCGCGTAACTGAGGCGGGACATGGGGACCAGACCGGCATTCACCTAGGAGGATGTGGCAAACCGCCTAAAAACCACATCCAGGCTGGCTGGCACACCGGTCGTCGTCGCTATTCCGCCTGGCGGATTCGATCCGGGGCTGGCGCGCCTACCTGAGTCCAGGAAGCAGCGCATTAGCGCTCTCGGCTACCGTGGCGGGTGTCTGTAAGTAACATACACGTGTTGCATACAATCTCGGCGAGGTACTGAAGTGATGTTAGAATTTCTTTGCGGTGTTTTTTAATTTTACCTTTCTCTGGGGTAATTGCATTTTCTAGCATTGTATGATAAATCTGTAGCACTTTGTATTTTTTGTACAACATCCTCGCTTTCACGTAACAAATAAACAGTTTTCGAATAAAACTTGAATTAAAAATGACAACTTTATTTTGCTATAAACACTGTTTATTTTTAAGTAACAGAAAAGAAGATAACTATGTACTACAAAAATGTTCTGTCGGTTACGCAGCCCTTTATATATACTCACTCAGTTCCTAGACAGTTCATCACTTCCTGTTTCTAGGGTAATGCAGTAAGAGGCTGATCGCATTTGCAGACAAAGGGATCGAAATGAGGTAACGCCTGAGGGGTATGCAACACACCTAATCTTTAGATAACTCAGTGACGATCGTAACAGACCATGGTTAGTGATGATAATCCACGGCGATCTTACAGCTATAGGCAAGAGCAATCTATTAATGCTTATTTTCCTCTCGGCAGCAAATCAGGTGTTGAACTGTTGACATATGGATACAAGACAGTTGGTCAATATTGAGAAGTGTAGTACTCTTAGTGGAAGTGAAAGTGAAGAAGAATTACAGGACTTATTGAATTGAATGAACAGTATAATCAGTACAGAATACGGAACGAGAGTAAATGAATAAAGACGAAAGTTCAAAATGATTCAAATGGCTCTGAGCACTATGGGACTTAACTTCTAAGGTCATTAGTCCCTTAGAACTTAGAACTACTTAAACCTAACTAACCTAAGGACATCACACACATCCATGCCCGAGGCAGGATTCGAACCTGCGACCGTAGCGGTCCCGCGGTTCCAGACTGTAGCGCCTAGAACCGCTCGGCCACCCCGGCCGGCAAAGACGAAAGCAATGAAAAGTAGCAGAAACGGGAACTGCTACAAACTTAACATCGGAATTGGGAATCTCAAAGTAAAAAAGTTACAGAATTTTGGTACCCAGGCACCAAAACAGGGAGCAGACTAGGAGTGGCCAAAAGCGTATTCCTGGCCAAGAGAAGGCTGTTAGTAAGGAACACAAATCTTAATTTGAGGAACAAATTTCCGAGCATGTACATTGTGTCGTAACGGCCCGTTATCAGTTAGAGGGACCGCACAAGAAACAAACAAGGTGGGCTGCTGACCTCTCTTCAATGGTTCAGATCAAAACTTCGCCAGTGGATGTAAGCATCAACAGACTTTCCGCATAAACACGGCACTACTTCGTGAAAAACCATGTGACGGTGATCCACCAATTGCAACTAATGTGACTACGTGCAAGACTTCGCTGAATCGGTGTTATAAACACGCCAGCAGAGTGAGACCGGCAGTTTGTACCAACGGCTAGGACAGCTCCGGCCAGTACCTATGCAGGCTCTAGCCTAGCAGGCACTCGCCATAGACTTTAGTAGTAATTTGTATTTTGTTGGGCGTAACGCCACTTTGTAATTTTGTTGAGTAGTATTTTGGTTATTATTTCTTTTCATCGTCTTGCACTCTTATCTGGCTTTTACCACCACAATAATTGTTGTGCTTCTTGTTGTTCCTGCTTTTGGAAATTAGTGTACGCCATGAAGGCGTTTAAGTTAAATAAACAGTATTCACACTTGATCGTTAGTACTTTCCTGCCAACCGCAGGACACTACACTTTGGGAGCACACGACTGAATGATAGTTAAATATGAAATGTGAGAAAATCGGAACACAAGAAAATTGAAGAATTTAGGATATAGTGGTACAGAATAATGTTGAAAATTAGGTGGACTAATAAGGAAAGGCATCAGGAGATTCTCTCGAATCGGCGAGGAAAGGAATATGTGGAAAACACTGACAAGATGAAGGGACAGGAAGGCAGGACATCCGTTAACACATCAGAGAATAACTTCAGTGGTACTACAGGGAAATGTAGAGGGTAAATACTGTAGAGGAAAACAGAGATTAGTTTACATGCAGCAAATAATTGAGGATATAGGCTGAAACTGTCACTCTGAGATGAAAAAGGTTGGCACAGGGACGAATTCTCGGCGGGTGGAATCAAGCCAGTCAAAAGACTGATAACACAAAAAAAGTCCACTTAGGGGAGACCAGGGCAAAACGATCTCTTTAAGAAGTCCGTCCATTTACTCTGCGTACGATTCAAAAAATTTTATAAAATCCATTGGGTTTTGCACATATTTTACTTGTTATTTAACTTACTTATAAAATTTTGAAATGTAAAAGAAGTTTAGAATAAATGCACATATAGTTTTAATGTAAAGGATCATTTTGTCCCTGGTCTTTGGGGTAAAATGATCCCCTGGCTTATAATTTGCAGTTTACTGCCATTATTTGTAATTTTGTTTTTTTAGTAAATTAAATGCATATGTTATTCAACTACTAATGTGCAATGTAATTAGATAACATATTATTTTCCATAAATGCATTTAGTTAAGGGGAAACGAAATTCTGATTCCCCAATCATCCTTTGATGGTTTTGCATGTTGCACAAAATGCTGAAACCAATCCTCGAACACCTAGAGTCTCATCCATTCACTAGAGTTACAGGCAAAAATAGTTCCAGGCGGAAGCCCATCATTTAACTCTGCTTTCATCCTTTTTCGGGAAAATATGAACATCGGTGGAATGAATGTTCCTCCAGCAGACACGCATAAAAGAGCTGTATTCGACTCACCACGCTCGCCAGACACAATTCGCCCTACTTGTAATCGTCCCTTCTTCGCCAAAACTCGTGAATTACTAGATGAAACTGTTCCAATAGAAGTTTCATCGACGTTAAAAATTCTGTGAGGAGGATATGGCCGATCAGAATTTACATCCCCAAGAATATTGAAAAACTTCGTCACTACAGGCCGATTGAATGTACGAGCTTTTGCAGCTGATGTTGATTCTGGAACTCTGAGGGAGCGCTCTGGATGCCGTCGTCGAAAACCAGCTAACCAATCATCACAAGCCATACCCAGTTCTGTGTTAAAAGGATGTGATATACTATTTTTCACTGCTAATTGGAATGCTAATCGCGCACACCTTCTGTTGTCAGACCATAAAATCTTATTTCCGTATCCATGAGATGGTTAACCAGTTCCTCCTCTTGGCAATGAGTGAAAACAGGGTTATAATATCCTAAGACTTTCTTACCTTGCACAGCAGATGTATTTTTTCCTGTTTACTTTTAGTGCCATTCTAGGGACATTAAAATTCCTACTTGCTGTTTTTACAGGCATTGCATTTTGAACTGCCTTAATGGCGTTGTCCATATTGTCAGATCACCAGCTTTGACGATCAGTTTTCCGAACGTAAGTTCGCACCATATTTGAATCTGAAAATTGAAACACTTAAATGAACAATCGCATGGAACTGAACAATTAAGTATGTCGTTAAGTAAACGCATGCATAAAAATATATGTTGTTGTTGTGGTCTTCAGTCCTGAAACTGGTTTGATGCAGCTCTCCATGCTACTCTATCTCGTGCAAGCTTCTTCATCTCCCAGTACCTACTGCAACCTACATCCTTCTGAATCTGTTTAGTGTATTCATCTATTGGTCTCCCTCTACGATATTTACCCTCTACGCTTCCCTCCAATACTAAATTGGTGATCCCTTGATGCCTCAGAACATGTCCTACCAACCGATCCCTTCTTCTAGTCAAGTTATGCCATAAACTTCTCTTCTCCCCAGTCCTATTCAATTCCTCCTCATTAGTTATATGATCAACCCATCTAACCTTCAACATTCTTCTGTAGCACCACATTTCGAAAGCTTCTATTCTCTTCTTGTCCAAACTAGTTATTGTCCATGTTTCACTTCCATACATGGCTACGCTCCATACAAATACTTTCAGAAACGGCTTCCTGACACATCTATACTCGATGTTAACAAATTTCTCTTCTTCAGAAACGCCTTCCTTGCCATTGCCTGTCTACATTTTATATCCTCTCTATTTCGACTATCATCAGTTATTTTGCTCCCCAAATAGCAAAACTCCTTTACTACTTTAAGTGTCTCATTTCCTAATCTAATTCCCTCAGCATCACCCGACTTAACTCGACTACATTCCATTATCCTCGTTTTGCTTTTGTTGACATTCATCTTATAGCCTCCCTTCAAGACACTGTCCATTCCGTTCAACTGCTCTTCAAAGTCCTTTGCTGTCTCTGACAGAATTACAATGTCATCGGCGAACTTCAAAGTTTTTACTTCTTCTCCATAGATTTTAATACCAACTCCGAAATTTTCTTTTGTATCCTTCACTGCTTGCTCAATATACAGTTTGATTAACATAGGGGAGAGGCTACACCCCTGTCTCACTCCCTTCCCAACCACTGCTTCCCTTTCATACCCCTCGACCCTTATAATTGCCATCTGGTTTCTGTACAAATTGTAAATAGCCTTTCGCTCCCTGTATTTTACCTCTGCCACCTTCAGAATTTGAAAGAGAGTATTCCAGTCAACATTGTCAAAAGCTTTTTCTAAGTCTACAAATGCAAGAAAAGTAGGTTTGCCTTTCCTTAATCTAGCTTCTAAGATAAGTCGTAGGGTCAGTATTGCCTCACGTGTTCCAATATTTCTACGGAATCCAAACTGATCTTCCCCGAGGTCGGCTTCCACCAGTTCTTTCATTCGTCTGTAAAGAATTTGCGTTAGTATTTTGCATCCGTGACTTATTAAACTGATTGTTCGGTAATTTTCACATCTGTCAACACCTGCTTTCTTTGGGATATATAAGTAGCCTTATTTATATGTAATAGTTTATTAATGGGTTAATATGATCCCTACACGATCATTTGGCCCCAAACCCTCGTCCTGCACCAACAACAACATTGCAGGAGAACGCCATCTTGCATGCTAGCAACAATGCGAATACAACTTCCTTATAAACTGCCTTAACAGTCGGAATATTTGTGAGTCGCTTTAGAGGCACACAGTGTGACATAAACAATTATCGATTTAGAACTTACCTTGGATCAACAGTGCATAAAACGAAGTTTTCTTCTGTAAATCTTGTTGCAGAACACACTGCGGAACTGTATCACTGGTGTAACCTTAGACTCATGTGAGCTCTTAATTCACGAATTGTCCGCTGCATGGAGGCACTAACTGTGAAGACAGAGAGGGTGACCGTTATGCCCCAAGGGATCGTTTTGCCCCAGTCTACCCTACTGGTGAATTTATTAACTCGGAAGAAATATCAGGTCGTAAAATCTGTCATATGCATGTGGGATTAATGTTCGATGGAGAGGAAAAGCAACCAAAACGCTGATCCGTGTACATATTAAGATATCACATATGAAAATATGTGCGCTTATACCTGTTATACCCCATATATATCAGGTAAAACGTTCGCGTGTTATTCAGTGACGAAATACACTGCTGGCCATTAAAATTGCTACACCACAAAGATGACGTGTTACAGTCGCGAAATTTAACCGACAGGAAGATGCTGTGATATGCAAATGATTAGCTTTTCAGAGCATTCACACAAGGTTGGCGCCGGTGGTGACACCTACAACGTGCTGACATGAGGAAAGTTTCCAACCGATTTCTCATACACTAACAGCAGTTGACCGCCGTTGCCTGGTGAAACGTTGTTGTGATGCGTCGTGTAAGGAGGAGAAATGCGTACCAACTCGTTTCCGACTCTGATAAAGGTAGGATTGTAGCGTATCACGATTGCGGTTTATCGTATCGCGACATTGCTGCTCGCGTTGGTCGAGATCCAATGACTGTTAGCAGAATATGGAATCGGTGTTTTCAGGAGGGTAATACGGAACGCCGTGCTGGATCCCAACGGCATCGTATCACTAGCAGTCAAGATGACATGCATCTTATCCGCATGGCTGTGACGGATCGTGCAGCCAGGTCTCGATCCCTGATCAACAGATGGGGACGTTTGCAAGACAACAACCATCTGCACGAACAGTTCGACGACGTTTGCAGGAGCATGGACTGTCAGCTCGGAGACTATGGCTGCGGTTACCCTTGACGTTGCGTCACAGACAGGAGCACCTGCGATGGTGTACTCAACGACGAACTTGGGTGCAGGAATGGCAAAACGTAATTTTTTCGGATGAATCCAGGTTCTGTTTACAGCATCATGATGGTCGCATCCGTGTTTGGCGACACCGCGGTGAACGCACATTGGAAACGTCTATTCGTCATCGCCATACTGGCGTATCACCCGACGTGATGTTAAGGTGTGCCATTGGTTACATGTCTCGGTCACCTCTTGTTGGCATTGACGGCACTTTGAACAGTGGACGTTACGTTTCAGATGTGTTACGACACGTGGCTCTACCTTTCATTCGATCCCCACATTTCAGCAGCATAATGCACGACCGCATGTTGCTGGTCCTGTACGGGCCTTTCTGGTTGCAGAAAACGTTTGACTGCTGCTCTGGCCACCACATTCTCTAGATCTCCCACCAATTGAAAACGTCTGGTCAATGGTGGCCTAGCAACTGGCTCGTCACAATACGCCAGTCACTACTCTCGATGAACTGTGGTATCGTGTTGAAGACCCATGGGCAGCTGTACCTGTACACGCCATCCACGTTGTGTTTGACTCAATGCCCAGCCATATAAGGATCGTTATTACGGCCAGAGGTTGTGGTTCTGGGTACTGATTTCTCAGGATCTATGCACCCAAATTGCGTGAAAATGTAATCGCATGTCAGTTCTAGTATAATATATTTGCTCAATGAATACCCGTTTATCATCTGCATTTCTTCTTGGTGTAGCAATTTTAATCGCCAGTAGTGTATGTAGTTCCCATCTCGTTGTTTCATCTGCATATGTCGTTTTTCTGGCTGGTATCTGCAAGGGAAAAAAATAGTAGCAATGGCTTTTACTCCAGGCCACGTATTTTCCTCTTCTACGCTTGAGGAATGTTTCCTGAAAGTTTGGACATTCCATTTTGCTACCCCATCTAGTTACGATCACGCCGGATTGCAAATTATCACACCCAAGGTCTACGCCAAGTCATCCATTAGTAGGAGAGATGTGTTTCGTTAACATGAACATGTGGTGGAGGACTGGCACCACCACCAAGACTCGTGATAGGAGTTTCAATTTTTCGAGGTGATACGTAAAACTTTTAGACAGGCTATCCTACACTGTGACACTTAACGTTGGTAAAATGTATTCCAGGTTCAGTTTCAGGCCTCTTGTTTCACCCTACGCTACAAAAAACCAAAGCCGCTCGTCTCTCAGACCCTGGGGAGTCAACTGGCGCGCGCCGGCCCCGGACAGCACAGACACATAAACAACAAGACGCCCGGTTCTCGCCAGCCGCTGCTGTTTAGGCACTTTTCCAGCTTTTTATCGCCCGCCGCCCCTGTTCCCTCAGAGGAGAAACAGTGTTCCGACAGCGCAGGGACGACCCGCCCCGCTGTTCTGTTGCTCCGCGTATCTCATTAACTGGTCCGTAAAGGGAGTCTCATTTGGCCAGTTTAAATCTTATTGCCAATTAGTCCGGACGACTTAGTCTGGCGACGGTCTTAATATTAATAAGACCCTTGATGTTTTAATTATGAAGGTAGCGCGAAAGGCTTCGCACGGCAGAGGGAGACAGCGTGCGGGAGCCACTGTCGGGAGGAACTTGATGAGGCTAACAGGGGAAAAAAAGAGGTATCTGACTTGAAAGGGCGACGTTGGGCGGTCGCGCAGCCCATTAGTGTGCCTGTACAGGGCATGAGAAGGGACATCTTACATGGTTCACCTTTAAGCGAGTGTCTTTGATGGGCCGGATCTGTGCTTTTTTACTAGGCATATCTTAACTCTGAGCTGGAAGCTACTGCTTTTCCTTGAGCTTCATCGGGACACAGTTATCAAGAACAGCAGCTAAAAAGTTAACTGAGTCTTGTTGACAATGTTGACATAGAAAGAGAATTAGGGAGAAACATCGACTATGACATCTCCAGTGTGTACAGGAGACAGAAGAATGGCAGATAGATTAAGGTTTAATGCATGGTCGACAACGAGTTCATTAGAGACGGCTGGAGGCTGTGACGTCGGTGCCAATTCGTTACGTCATATACAAAAGGAAATTACATATATATTTTACATATTTTTATTTTCAATTTATCAGCATGGTTCTTCCTCTCGGGGATTTTGTCTTTTCTTATCACTTTTACTTACGTGCATAAGTAAATACGAAACGGGTTCTGGAAGGGCCTCAGTTATTCATGTACCAACTTTAGATTTTGAACGTGATGACTAAAATATAGTTGCCGTTAACTGAATTGAATGTAATTTTGTTAATTTCTGTTTATTGATTGCAAATCAAGGCTCGAGAGAATTTCGATTGTTGCCATGGAGCGGCCAAGATAAAACTTACTGAACTCGTGGAATCTGTATAATTTAAAAAATGAACTTTAGCGTAAATTAATTATCTGTTGCAATTTAAAAAGGTTCTTATAACGAAATCTCTCGCATCTACAGTTACTGTTAACACTTTGAAAAATAAATTAATACTTCGGCGCGTAATGGCCGACCAGAGGCTGCATCGGAAGATGAGCTTCTCGCAGGGCAAATTACTGAAAAAATGCTTATTAAAAATAGTTAGCCACTGCGAGCATTTGAGGTGACAACTATTACAAAGAAATCATTTTGTGATAATGATAACAATTTTATTTTAGTAATAAATACGAATAACGTACATAAAATATGTGTAGCCGCTCAACGGCTGCCTTCCGTACCACGAAACAAAACAGTGGGTGTACCACAAAATACGTCCTTCCTCCTCGGCCGTACAATCGCGTCTCTTTCGATCCTTTTTTATTTTCATAGACATTAAATAAACATGTTACTCTTAAATTATCTCTGCGTATCAGTTGTTTCAAGAACATTAACTGTATCTTTTACACTAATTATATTCTTAAAATACTTTAAATGCGACTTACAACCGATAAAAATGTCAATATTTATGTGACGTACCGTCACAAGACCGTTCTGGAAAGCAACTCTAGGCAGAATATAAGAATAATTCCAGCGATCGTTGACTCTGAAAGTCCTTAAAATATTTAGAGGCACAAGTGTACGCCTTGGGTGCTATGACGTACTCACTCTGCAGCATGGGAATTAGTGTCCAAGTAGTGTATCAGTTTCGAGAAAGTCCAGAATTTAATCTCTTAAAATGGAGCATAAACGACTGTGGTGCAGGCACTACTGTTTTCCCAGGACTCAAAGCTCCCTACAAGTTACGACACACCAAATAAAGTTCCGAGCCACAAACAAGGGAGAAGCAAAAATAACCAGAGAATTTAACGTACCTTTCCACATGAAACTATATTTTCCAATAAATGATTTTCCTAGCTACATTCAAGTATACTTCATCCTTTTGTATGACATGAAATGTGATCATAATTCATCCAGGTACATCCGGCATTCAAACTGGCAGCTTACAACAATGCCGCTAATTAAAGTTCCACTGCGCTCCTACTCTCCTCAATTCTCAGTCCGAAGTAAGTTCATTGTTCACGCAATGTTCCACATTATTTCCACAGAGTTTTACATCACGAGTCAGAGATAATCTGTCTCTCGCAGTAGAAAGGAGTCTCTGAGCCGTATAAATAACTTACAGTCCCACCGCCACACCTTCACCTGCCCATGTTAGGCGAAATTCTTCTGCCTGACTCATGTAGTACTATCACCGTCAGAGGGTGGTACGGGACTACAAGTCCCACCGCCACACCTCCAAAGTGAATTGCAGTGACGGAGTCACTGCCCTGTAGAAATTTACTGCCTCACCAACACAGTTAGACCGCAATAGACCGGTGATGCTGTATTGTAACATATCACCCCGGACTACAAGTCCATTTAAAAAAAAAAAAAAAAAAAAAAAAAGGAACGTTTCACTTTATCGGAGGAGCTCGAAACGGAGTCATTTTCTCAACCATTGACAAGAGTTGTGAGGTGTACTGATATGGTATATTGTCTTGAACTGGAAACAACTTACGGATGACAAAAAGCACGATTTGGCGGATAGGCCCATGTGTCAACAATATGCTCTGCTGGGTACGCACGGCAGGCCATGGTGGCCGAGCGGTTCTAGGAGCTTCAGTCTGGAACCGCGAGACCGCTACGGTCCTCCCGACATTGCATTGTTTCCAGAAGGAACGTATTTTCAGCGTCAGTGGCGTGGATAACAGGAACGACGGTCCATTACATACATCGAGACGTACGTATAAACGTACGGGATTACTAATAATAACTCTTTTTTTATTTTTTTAATGTTGATGGGTGTCGGAGGTGGCCCCACTTTGACTTTAACAATTCCTGCTGCATCGTAGGACGGCAGCGAAATTCCTTCCAGGACGATAACGATATAAGGACACTATGGTTTTATGGATAATAAAGATTTCTATTTCTTCTACCTTCCTATACCCAATGTGCACGATGGTAGTACCTTCATCGTGTTTTGGAGCGGTCGTCGCAGAGTTGAGAAAAAAAAAGAACGAAAGAAAAAGTGGCTAATGCACTTGTCTAGTTGCCAAGAGGGGAAAAAAAACTGGTAAGGGGTGAAGTGGTCGCACTAAGGGTTCCGCGTTCAAACCCTATAGATGACAATTTTTTAACTGTTTACGTGTAAACTGTTACATGGGAGAACATTTTCCTGACAAGAAAAAAGATTTTCCGGAGTTTGTAGCAATGTTCTTTCGGCAGTCTGCTTTCGCTCCATTAGTTGAAGGTAGCAATCCTACAGAGTATGTTTGTATAGATTGGGTGGTGTTCCGTCACCATGTCCGACAGAACAACACATGTACATTATAGGTTTGCTGCTTTCAGCTAACGAGACGAAAGTAGGCTGCCAATAACGCATTCCTACAACCTCCGAAAAATCCTTTTACATTTTAGGACAATGTACTCCCATAAAACAGTTTCATGCGTAAACAGCTAAAAGAAAATTTTCATCAGTCAGCTTAGAACGTAGGACTTTTGGTGCGATGACTTCGTGCTCTACCAGCTCAACTCGCGAGGTCTTCGAAGGAATCACTCATTGTTCTTATGTTACTTTTCATTACAATTTACGCATGTTCTACTGGACGACACCACCTAGCACGAACTGAATCGGTGTTTTCGTGGATACTCTGTTGACGTACAACTTTTGGTCCCCGCCTGCGAGTCTGGCTTTTGGAGGTTTGGGTGTTTGCGAAAAAATGAAGAGACGCACCTCATTACCATTTATTATTGCAAGTCGATTCTCCTTTCAGATTCAGGGCCTGTACTTTTCTTCCTGTCCACCTTTGGTATTTAAATCTGCCAAAACGATATTAATATTTCTGGTACTAATGTTTTCCAATATTCTATACAGTTCTTCATAAAACTCACTTTTCTCCTCGTTGTTACTTACGTTTGTTGGTGCCTATGCATTAAAAGGTGTTAAATCTCCACACTTATGCCTTATAGTGAGGCATAATGTCCTCTTGTTGTTTGCATTGGAGCTCTTCATTTTCTTATCAAACGATCACTCACCCACAAACACCATTCCACGTTCCTGAAAATATAAAATGAATTGAATGAAATGAAGATGCCAGGCTGAGATTCGTAGGAACACTCTTATGGAAACGCAATGCATTCGTGAAAGAAGTGTCTAAACAAACATATACTCCACTGATTCCTCATAAGTTTGATACCATTAAAATGTTGGTTTAATAGGAGAGAGAGACAAGATCCAACGAAGTGCGGCACGTTTCGTCACGGGCTCGTTTAGTGGATGCAAGAGCGTTAGATATATGCTCAACAGGCTCAACGCTGTGTGATGGTTTACGGATTGTAGATGTAGATGCAGATGTCATTAACTAGGAATTCAATTAAAACATTGGTTAAATCCCGTTACTTCTTAAATCTACCGTCTGAAAGACTAGAAGCTTTTGATAGTGCAAATGGAAGATTATCAGCACGTAGCAGAATGTATCTTCGACCATTTGAACAGAAATGGCATATCCTGCTTAGTACTGGTAATGAGTATTCGGTGCTGTGAAAATATATTGGTCATTGCTGGAAGAGCCAACTCACGAGAAGTGTGAAACTCTGAGTGATGAAAATGGCGATCTTTGTCTATCTCTCTCTCTGCTATCAAAGTTACGGTTTTCTAGAATGAAATTTCATTCGAGAAACATCCCCCAGGCTGTGGCTAAGCCATGTCTCCGCAATATCCTTCCTTCCAGGAGTGCTAGTTCTGCAAGGTTCGCAGGAGAGCTTCTGTGAAGTTTGGAGCCGGCCGGTGTGGCCGTGTGGTTAAAGGCGCTTCAGTCTGGAACCGCGTGATCGCTACGGTCGCAGGTTCGAACCCTGCCTCGGGCATGGATGTGTGTGATGTCCTTAGGTTAGTTAGGTTTAATTAGTTCTTAAG
Organism: Schistocerca americana; assembly: GCF_021461395.2. Taxonomy (NCBI): domain Eukaryota; kingdom Metazoa; phylum Arthropoda; class Insecta; order Orthoptera; family Acrididae; genus Schistocerca; species Schistocerca americana. The sequence continues at coordinate 374,998,160 of NC_060124.1, read as the reverse complement.
TTCTAGGCGACTGATGACCTCAGAAGTTAAGTCGCATAGTGCTCAGAGCCATTTGAACCATTTTGTGAAGTTTGGAAGGTAGGAGACGAGGTACTGGCGGAATTAAAGCTGTGAGGACGGGGCGTGAGTCGTGCTTGTGTAGCTCAGTTGGTAGAGCACTTGCCCGCGAAAGGCAAAGACCCCGGGTTATAGTCTCAGTCCGGCATACAGTTTTAATCTGCCAGGAAGTTTCTTACGGTTTTTTGTTTGAACACTGTCTCGAATTTTATTTTCCACGAAATATAACGCAACTGGAAGATGTAAATTTGTGTTAAGGGCTTATGGGACCAACCTGCTGTGGTCATCACACACTATTTGATCTAATTTAAACTAATTCACGCTAAGGACGACACACGCACCCATGCGCGAGGGAGGACTCGAACCTCCGACAGGGGAGCCGTGCGGACCGTGACAAAACGCCTAAGACCGCGCGGACCGTATTTAACGCCTCAGACCGCTTGGCTACCCCGCGCGGCTCGGAAGATGGAACATTATGTGGATCTTTTATAGTGTCGGTTATGATATAGATGAAATCTGGTTTTACCACGTTGTATATGAAATACAACAATGTAAAGCACGTGTCAATTTTGTCGGAGGAAAGGTTTTATTTATACAGTTCTCCAAAGCGGTAATGTTTTGAGCGTTACCTTCTAAAGGATACACTGGAATACCGAGTCCCCGTATAATTCTTTAACAATTTGCCATATTGACATTATTCAATTTCCGATATTGTGTTGGAGGTTGCAGATGTTTACCGTGGCCAGTCGCAATATCTATAATATGCAGTGAGATGAGAACGAGACAGATGGAAAGAAAACTGTTCATTATATCAAAAGTAAACCCTGTGGCTGTTGATACATTTGCGCCACTGTAAGAAATGACGGTCATTGCCTTCGTGGAAACTTTGATTGTACCTCTTCCTCCGCAGCAAATCGACAGCCATGAATGTCTTTCTTCAAGGCTCTAGGGATATTTCAATCACATGGGGAGAATAGGGGCTGTATGACGATATGTAATGGCTTAGCCGGCCGAGGTGGCCGAGCGGTTCTAGGCGCTACAGTCTGGAACCACGCGAACGCTACGGTCGCAGGTTCGAATCCTGCCTCGGGCATGGATGTGTGTGATGTCCTTAGGTTAGGTAGGTTTAAGTAGTTCTAAGTTCTCAGTGACTCATGACCTCAGAGGTCAAGTCCCATAGTGCTCAGAGCGATTTGAACCATTTTTGTAATGGCTTACCAGGGAAACTTTTGCAGCAGACTGGAAACAGCCTGGCAAAGTTTGAGTGGGACCACGTAGTCCTAAGGTTGTTTTGACAATGCACACACACACACACACACACACACACACACACACAGACTTTCAGCAACACACATACAGCCAAACAAAAATCAAGTGAAAGCAAAAACTGCAAAAACTAGCAACACTTACAAAAACAAACGACACTCTAGAAATGCAAAATTGCAGCTTAAGTGTCATATTATGAAAATACAGTGACCGTTGAAAAAATCAACAGCTATTTACCTAACAGAAGTTTTATTTCTTGCTCGGTTTCAGGCACTTAGTGCCCTTCTTCACAATTACCGCACGACTAGGGTCTATGAAAAACAAACAGGTGTACGTATGATATTATTGTAGTCTCAACTGAAGTTGTAGTAGGGTGCATACACATGTTTAGTTTTGAAGCTCGTTAGTAATACGATAGTTCTAAGCTTCTGAAGACAGGTACTAGAGGCCTGAGACACGTATAGAAATTAAAATATCTTCTGTGCAACTGGCTCCTGATTTTTTTCGGCAGCTACTATTGCCGTTACTGAGTATGGATAAAGTGGTAAAAACACAGTGAGTACAAGAAAAATTGGAGACTTCGAATCGATTTTCCACATGAGGGGAAGCTGCTTGTTATTCAGACAATGAATTAGAAGCTCTTCTTTAAGTACATTGTGATGAAGGAGAAACACGTCTAGTTACATGAATACAACAAATAGTCATAATGCAGCTTGCGAAAGCTGTTTTTCTTGTAAACTACTGCAATTTATATCTCGGAAATATTTAGAGCCGAAATAACGAAGGCAGATTGCAGTATCATCTGCCATCTCCACAGAGATCATTAGAGATGGAACACAAGCTCAGATTACGAAAGGACGGGGAAGGAAATCTTCCGTGACCTTTTCAAAGCAACCATCCTCGTATTTGCCTGGAGCGAATTAAGGGAATCATGGCATATCTAAATCTGGATCGCCGGATGGTGACTTGAACCGTCATCCTGCGGAATATCAGCCGTCGTTTGATTCCAAGGAAAATGTTGCGGCAAGATGAGCGAGTTTTCTACTTTCCAGACACACACTTCAAATATAAGATCCACTCACTGGAAAAAGGTGGACAAATTTTTATTTGCGTAAAAGCAATTTACGTCGGAAAAAAGAACTTGTTTTAAAACGGGAAGTGCAATCTCTCCACGAAAGGAGAAAAACTTTTCGCCTTGCCATCGTATCACTCGTTCCTCACATCGTCACCTCACTTCCGACTTGCCACAGAGCCGTCTTTCTCTCGGTAACGAGGCGCCTACGCTGAATGTGGCGGCAAGCGCTGAGCCCGCAGTCCTGATAGGCTGCTGGAACTCCCGGGAACGGCCTTCCTCTGGAAGCGGAGCCGGGCCAGGAAATGGCCCGTGGGGGGCCCCCGCGGCGTGAACGATGCCCGGACACTGGGCGCCACAAAAGAAACCCGCCAGCAGGATGACAGAGCCATTCAACAGTTCACGGCCGACTTCCCCGACGATAACTCTGCCCGCAGGGGTAATATACAACTCGCTGCCGAGGACATCTGCGCGGTGATCGCTTCTCACAAGTGGGATGGGCGCTATCGAGGAAGCAATTTTGCTTCCTGTTGCAATCCAACAGGGAAATTTCCCTGGAAATTTTGTGTATGCTCTGGTGCGAAGACACGCGTCCGTTCAGTTTCAAAGAGTAGTCAGTATTTAGCATGGAACAATTACTACTGATGTAAGAATGTAAAGCAGGCATGGGTAACCTTTGATGAACCGCGGTACTAAGGGAGCCGATACGATATACTATAGGGAAGAATGTTCCATTTCTACCCTTGCAAACAACCCGCGTAATACCGACTTTCTAATCATTGTTTTCAAAGGAAAACGTCTCAGTAAACTACAGTTTTACTTTCCGTGAGACATAGGGTGGTGTGGCGCAGGAGAGGTCGGGGCTGGGGGGGGACCTCGGCTCTCCCTGTCCCTGTGCTTGGTGCTTGGGTACCGTATCCGGGGCCTGATTCACATACTTAAAGCTGGCGGGCCAACTAGTCACGTGAAGCGACAGCAGCGCTTCTAGCGAATAAAGCCAAAACTTTAAAGACCGTGCCACTTTTAATGGAATAACGCAGCGGTATGAACAGCACCACTTTCCCGACACGCCTCACAACTTGCGTATTTTAGTGTACGTTGATTTTACGTTCACTCCATCTTCAGATGTTTACGTTTACTTACGTATCATGATCATCGGTTATTTAAGGCGTATTACAATCGCTGTCTTAAGAACTTCCATTGCAAAACTGTCAGTACAGAAACAATGTTCATGGCATATAAACAAATACAAACACCTGAAAATAGTGTGCCAGTCATTTTGAAATCTCATCATGGTAATATAAAATATGGCTGTAAAAGCAAGCGGTTGCAACTAATCTATTAAAAATCACCTGCAGTTTCAACAGTTGCACTTTGCAGTTTTGTAGTGCATTCACAACGGACAAGAATTATCTACTACTGCAAACACAAGAAAGAATGTAAAAAGAAAATACCACAATGAGACAAACAATCCCAGACAACAAACAATTGGGAGTAACTATGTGAATTTTGGCGACAGGCAGGCCATTAGAGTGTTTGAAATGTGGTGCGTTAATATTCACATACACTATTAGCAAGCCAGCATTTTTTAAAATATTTCTTGAAATATGTTTTTTTGCTGTCTCTGAAGGCCTTTTAGTGACAAAGGCATGGGCTTATTTTGTAACATTAAATAAATTAAGCCATCATTTCACTATTTATTTTAAAAACCTCATGTCTAAATCAGTCGAAATTATCGACTGAATTGCACAGAAGCCAAATTGCACAAGTGTGAATAACAGAATAGTGAACAACCCAAAATGCATCATGGGCGGAGTTTCACGGCTGTTGTTGAAATATCGATATATTGATATTTTCTCGAAAAGATGCGGGCATGTAACGGTGATATTTCTCCCACAGCATATGAACAACAAAATGTCAATTTTTATTTTATATTAAATTTCTTCACAATTTTCGCTAAATATTTGAAGCTGTTCTTTTGAAATTATAGTAGAACATAATTTTACTTTCGCTGCGTGAGGGAGTCTTACTACTTATTGAGGTTTCATCTTCCTCTTTGACTGTGTGAATCAAGTTTTTTTCTTTTGTTTTCGAGTTATCTGTTTTGTGACTGGTTTGCTGCGGTCCACCACGAATTTCTCTCCCGCGCCAACCTCTTCACCTCAGAGTAGCACTTGCAACCTACGTCTTCCATTACTTGCTAGATGTGTTCCAGACGCTGTCTTCCTCTTCAGTTTTTGCCTTCTACAACTCCCTCTAGTACCATGGACGTTATTCCCTGACGTCTTAATAGACATTCTGTCATCTTGGACCTTCTTCTTGTCAATGTTTTCCACATATTTCTTTCCTCTCCGATTCTGTGCAGAACCTCCTCATGCCATACCTTATCAGTCCACCTAGTTTTCAACATTCGTTTGAAGCACCACATGTCAAATTCTTCTATTCTCTTCTGTTCTAGTTTCCCAACAGTCCATGTTTCACGTCCATACAATGCTGTGCTTCAAACGTACATTCTCTGAAATTTCTTCCTCAAATCAAGACCTATGTTTGTTACTAGTAGACTTCTCTTGGCCAGGAACGTCCTTTTTGCGAGTGCTAGTCTGCTTTTGGTGTCCTCCTTGCTCCGTCCGTCACTGGTTATTTTACTGCCTATGCAGCAGAATTCCTTAACTTCATTTACTTCATTACCATCAATCCTGATGTTAAGTTTCTAGCTTTCCTCATTTCCACTACTTCTCATTACTTTCGTCCTTCTTCGATTTATTCTCAATCCATATTCTGTACTCATTAGATTGTTCACTCCATTCGGCAGATAATGTAATTCTTCTTCACTTTCACTAAGGATAGCAATGTCATCAGCGAATCGTATCACTGATATCCTTTCACCTTGAATTTTAATTCCACTTCTGAACCTTTCTTTTATTTCCATCAATGCTTCTTCGGTGTACAGATTGAACATTAGGGGCGAAATACTGCAATCCCTTTCTTACACCCTTTTTAATCCGAGCATTTTGTTCTTTGTCGTCACTCTCATTATTCCTTCTTGGCTCTCGTAGATATTGTATATTACCCGTCTCTACCTACAGGCTACCCCAATTTTCCTCAGAATTTCGAACAAGTTGCACCATTTGACGTTGTCGAACGCTTTTTCCAGATGTACACGTCCCATGATTTTTCCTTAGCCTTCCTTCGATTATAAAACGCAAAGTCAGAATTGCTTCTCGGGAGCCTTTACCTTTCCTAAAGCCAAACGCCGTCATCTAACACACTTTCGATTTTCTTTTCCAATCTTCTGTATATTATTCTTGTAAGCAACTTGGATGCATGAGCTGTTAAGCTGATTGAGCGATAATTTTTGCACTTGTCACCTTTTGCAGTCTTCGGAATTGTGTGGATGATATTTTTCTGAAAGTCAAATGGTATGTCGCCAGACTCATACATTCTACACACCAACTTGAACAGTCGTTTTGTTACCAGTGCCCCGAATGATTTTAGGAATTCGGATGGAATGTTATGTATCACATCTGCCTTATTTGATCTTAAGCCCTCCAAAGCTCTCTTAAATTCTGATTCTAATACATGATCCTCTATCTCTTCTAAATCGACTCCTCTTTCTTCTTCTATCACATTAAACAATCTTCCCCCTCATAGATGCCATCAATGTACTCTTCCCACCTATCCACTCTCTCTCCTCTTCATTTAGCACTAAAACTGCCGTTGCCCTCTTAATGTTACCACCCTTGCTTTTAATTTCACCGAAAGTTGTTTTAGCTTTCCTGTATACTGATTCAGTCCTCCCGAAATCATTTTATTTCGATTTCTTCAAATTTTTCCTGCGGCCATTTCGCCTTAGCTTCCCTGAACTTCTTATTCATTTCATTCATAAGCGACTTGTATTACTGTATTCCTCAATTTCCTTTAACATTTTTGAACTTCCTTTATTCATCGATCAACTGAAGTATTTCTTCTTTTAACCATAATTTCTTTGGAGCTACCTTCTTTGTACCTATGTTTTTCTTTCCAACTTCTGTGATTGCCGTTTTTAGAGACGACCAATCCTCTTCTACCGTAATTCATACTCAGCTATTCCTTATTGATGTATATATAGCCCTAGAGAATTTCAACCGTGTCTCGTCATTCCTTAGTATTTCCGTATTGCACTTCTTTGCGTATTGATTCTTCTTGACTAATCTCATAAACTTCAGCCTACTCTTCATCACTACTACATTGTGATCTGAGTCTGTATCTGCTCCTAGGACCGCTTTGCATTCCAGTTGTAAGGTGTCAGGCAAATCCAACACCTTCCATGAAAACCCTGACATGATAAGCAAATCCAGTAGTATGTCACATAGCTCCGAATGAATCGTGACATTAAATTAACCAAAGTAATACGAGTAACGAGTGAGCAAATGGAATACCACAGACTAACACAGGAATGCCTAAATGCATGTCATACCTTACCACCGTGAGACAGACGCAGTTCCGAGGGGAGAAACGAGAACAGAAGCCGAGAGCAGAACCGTGTTAAGCTAGAAGGCCCTACGATAAGGGACGGACACCCACGTCTCCAGCTAACCACCAGGACCACCCCCAGCCCATGTTAAAAGCCAGAGCCCTCCTGAAGAACAGTATAGATCTTACGATAACACTAAAAGGGCCACACCAGCTGCATGTTTTGGCGTGAGACTTTTTCGCGTCTCTGTTACGTTGTAAAAACATTGCCCCACCACGAAAAGTATAACATTTCTCATTGGATAGACAGAATTTTTGTAGGCAGAGCTTAAGGTTAACATTGAGACCCTGATTGGTCAGATGAAAACACAGCCAGATAGTTTTTTTTAAACCAACTTCGGTAAATTGTAGTAAGGAGAAGTTAGGAGAGTTGCTTGTGAGATGGCGAGGTGTGTGGAGCTGTGCTGCCCGCCGCCCCATGACGCTGCCTAAACACCGACAAGGTAATGAACGCACTCGATGCCGCATTTTTGAGTGCATAAGGCTTCACTCAGAACTGCAGAAGTCTCATCTGTTACATCCCCTTTTTACGTAATACTAGTGTCGATCGTCAATTGAAGCTCATGGTATTCACATTTGCTACGTAAGTTAAAACCTGAATTGCGATGATTTTTCTGTTATATAATTATTGAGAAGCCACATCAGCCACTGTAATTTACGACAAGTTAGATAAGTAATTAAAGACAATTGAGGGTCACTGTAGACCATTTTGATAGTTTTCTCTTTTGTGAAACTTAATTTAAACCTAGATTATAGATGTGATATGGCATAGGTCATCCTTCGATCCATTGTAGAACTTGGAAACCCATTCAGGGAATATTCGTTCACATTTTTGTTGAACGCAGTTGGTTTTTATCATCCTGTATTAAAACATTTCCTTTTATCAATAGTGCAATTTATAAACAATGTTTTGTGAGTAGAATAAAATTTCCAATGGTAAACTTAACTGCTTTTTCGACGTTATTTTACCAGCTAACTAAAAATAGGAAAGCGTTGAACCCCTTCCACTAAATTTAGTTAGTATTAAGATTCTTTTACAGGGAGTGCAGGGGAGCTGACACCGAAATCATTAAGTATTTGGTTATATCATCGCTAGCCTCACTGAATTCTTCTGAACTCTACATGTCATGTGTGGTCTGGCGTCTCCTTACCAGCAACAGTTCCCAGGTTCAAACTAGTCAATTCCCTAAAAAACATGCTCAGAGCGCCGTTGTGCAAAAGTGGTAGGGAGACACGACTTAGAACAAACACAAACCATGCAGAATGTTAGAGAATGGCGACCCTGCCAGGATGGTAAAATACCATGATTGAAGGGCGACCACATGCCTAACTAGGTCAGAAAAATATCCTGTTGAAAAATATTCGTAATAAAATTTTTTTTGAAAGGCATAAATGGTTGAAAACAGTAGCTGCAGCGATAGATAGTAATAAAGTATTCAATAGAAAGCATTCTAGCAAAGACAATAGCATAATTAAGTTATGAATTTTAATATTGTTAGAATTAAGTTTTCTCTCCAATGCAAGCGCACAGGTGGCGGATACATCGTTGACAAGTTGGTTCTGACCCAACAAGTAAGTGAATGGTTTGTCAAGTCGTGGGTGCAAAAAGTTTATGAAACGCGTGAGATCGTATGAGCCCATGTTGACGCGAGGAAGGGCGCAGGAATAGCTTTTAAAACAGAAAATATGGGGGTTGGGTTGTTTGGGGGAAGAGACCAAACAGCGAGGTCATCGGTCTCATCGGATAAGGGAAGGATGGGGAAGGAAGTCGGCCGTGCCCTTTCAAAGGAACCATCCCAGCATTTGCCTGGAGCGATTTAGGGAAATCACGGAAAACCTAAATCAAGATGGCCGGACGCGGGATTGAACCGTCGTCCTCCCGAATGCGAGTCCAGTGTGCTACCACTGCGCCACCTCGCTCTGTAGAAAATAAGGGATTCGGAAAGATTAGCAATGGCAGATCGAGACCTTGACCGAATTGGGGTAGAGACCCAACATGAAGATGGACAGAGAATAGAGGACAGTACAACAGACGATGCAGTATCGCGAGAAATAGGACAGATAGCGCACCATAACGAGGATAATGTACGCCAAGGCACAGAAAACCTAGGTCAGCATACGACAGAGGAACAGGAAAGTAGAGAGACAGCCGATGAGGATTCTAACTTGCGTCTTGAATACGTAGAACCAATAGTACAAGTAATCAGAGCTCCCTCACCACAGAGTACAAGGAATTCGAGCAGAAACGTGTCACCGCACAGTTCAATGCAATCGGTTGCAAACCAACACTTGGGCGAAAACACAGAGCGTAGGACGTCGGAAAAAAAACGCAATAGGACCCACCAATCTGGCAGAATTATTACAATTAATGACGGAAACCATGACAAGACAAAATAAAGAAATTGCGAACCAAATTAAAATTCAGAATGCAGAAACGACGAAACAAATTGCAGAAACCACGAGACAAATGCGTGAGATTAAAGAACAAAACAAAAAAATTCAGTTACACCTAAGTCATATTGAAGACGAGACAAAAGAATCTCGAGAAGTGATAGGAAACTTAGTAACAGGTCACAATCAATTGAAAACAGACATTGACAACGTACAAGCGAACGTACAAACATTGCGTAATGACACTCAGGACGAGATCAAAACATTACGTAACAACACCCACGGAGAAGTCAAGAAACTAGAGAAACAGATAAACGTAATTACTAGACAAGCAGCAGGTACAGCGCGTGAAATTTTTGAAAACAGTGTGCTACACAAACATATCACAAAAGCAGCGCTGAAAAGGTATGATAACCGCATAGTCAAAATAGAAGCGCAAACGAAGCGACAATTTCAGAAATTGCGAACAGAGTTGTTGCAAACCATTGAAGAGCGTAGTGAACAGGAACGAACAAGCACTGAGTCTGCAACCACACCAGTATCTGTAACAGCACCGGAAAAACAAGCAATTAACGAAGATATCACGCATTTGTGATTCCAGTCAAAGGCGGAAAGTAACATACGTGAAATCAGACAGCCTGCACAGCAACAAACACTTTTCGAAATTCTTGATGAACATACGGCACCACAAGCACATGCAGAACCACAAATGTATGTGTCAAGACAGTTTGGATCGTGCAATGAAGCGGCAAGGTTAGCCTGACAAGATACAGAACCAATACATGACAATGGAAAGCCAGGTCGCGAAGAGTACAGTGCAATACATTTAGTTACACGTTCACAACCGATTGAAGAAAATTATTGAGTATCACTCCAACGATACTACGCAAGGGTACGCGAAAGTTACAGTGGACAATATCCAATGGATCTACCTCAACCGGAAAGAACGACGGGAGAAATGATCAGAAACATAAGTGGCGAAGAATCGCGAATTTCTTATGGAACTATGACGAAGTACGACAACGATCATTTCCTCACAGTCAGAAAATTTCAACACTTTCGAGAAGGAAACTCATTACATCCACGAACTTTTATTGATCAATTCCGAGTAGGATTACCAGAACACTGGACGCTAGCACACAAATTAGACCTTATATGTGCACACATATCAGGAACAGTCGCAGAAACCATGCAAAATGTTGCAGCGACATGCCGATCGTACGAAGATTTCAGAGAGAAGTTTCTCTCACGATATTGGTCCAGCGAAGCACAGAACAGAGTGAAATACGAATTATTACAGAACCCATATTTTGAAAATTCAGGAGAGAAGAGTCCCGCGAAATTTTTCGAATTAATTGCAAAGAAAAATCAATGCTTAGATGTACCATACATTGACGGAGAGTTGATTAAATTATGCGCGATGAAGTTACCATTGAGATACCAGCAATCATTAGTAGGTCGCGGAGGCAACGACGTCGAAGCATTTAAAGGTATTCTAAGGGAACTAGAGTTCATATTTTCGGAAGATGACGCAAGAAAAAGACGAAGCGCACGTGAAAACGAAAGCAAAAAGCAGTGGAATCCACAAGACACAGTACGAAGAAACAGTAATTACGAACCACGTGATAACTTCGTACCAAGAAACGACAATAGATTTCAACAAAGAATCGGTTATGGATTTAGAAGAGAATATGGCAATAACTATAATTCACCCAGGAACGGCAACAACTATTACAGAGAGAATAACGACAACCGGAACGGGTATTGGAGCGCCAATAGACCGACAAATTATCAACAAAGAAACCAATATCAACGAGCGGAGCAAGAAAAGAGAATACAGATAGAAGAGGTGGAGGTAAGACCACCAAACCCCGAAAAACGTTCGAATCGACAGCTAAGTGCCCATGCCAAAGGGAATGACGCACCAACGCAGGACAATTGCAGCACCTTGAACAGAGAAGTAAATACCTTATCACGAGAAGACAAGAAGGAAGAAACAAATCCGCAGGGACCAGATGAAAACGAAGACACGAAAATAACAATATCGTGTTGGGACGAAATTAATTGGGAGAATACTGACGAGGAAGGTGAATTACCAGAGGCATGCACAACGAATGTAGGAGGAAAGGACGAAGTAATTAGTCTTGCAGAGCTATTTGAGATGGAAACCAGGGAAAGCGAATTCAATGAGGATAATGCGCAGTCGACAGAAGTTGAAAATAAGTTACTAGTGGGCACACAACCCAACGTATATAATGAAGGAAGTTATGGAGCGATAATTAGAGCATTAAATGCGATTAAGTGGAAGTAGCGACGAAGAAGGAGAAGATAGACGAGGATGAGGAAAAAGTAGAGGATGTTGAAGAAAGCGTAAATGAAGGAAGAAATAGAGAAGAAGAAATAAAAGAGAGAGAAATAGCAGTCGAAGCTTATCCTACAGAAAGTTCAAATTCACAAGAGAAATTCCTGAAAAGACTCATATATGATTCAGTGGAGGATTCGTTGATGCAAGAAGAAGAAGAACAGTACCAACCCTTTCAAATTCAACCAATTGTGAAGGCCATGGTAAAGCATATCCCAGTCAAAATTGTAATTGATAGCGGAAGTGAACTGACTGCGATCTCAGAAAATGTATTCATGCAGTGTAATGCCAATGAGGAATTGCCAGTTCTGAAAACACGTAAGATTAAAGTAAGAGGTCCTATTAGGAACAATGCTGCGGAAGTCACGAGACAAACAAGGTTAACTCTTTCGTGCCAAGGTCAAAAGATCGAAGCCAACTTCGTGATTATACCTAAACTAACTGTAGATTTGATTATGGGTGCAGATTTTTTAAGTGAGACACGAGCGATAATAGATATGGGGAAAAGTAGCGTAACATTCCGGAATGTCACACTTCTCTTTGAGCAAAAGCTAAAATTAGAAGAAATACCAGTTATAAACAAACAATTAAGAATGATGCGAGATAAAGAGGATGAAGAATTAGAATGGTATGCACAAAAGGGGGAATCGCATCAACTCATGTTAGAAGTCCATAAAGAAATCAACGAAAAATTGCAATAAGTTCAAGGTATTTCGGAACACAGTAGAAGAGAATTAGAGGGTATTTTACGAGATAAGGCAGAGGTATTTTTACCTAAGACTGGCAGTATTAAACACTTTCAGTACAAGTTTGAAGTAAAACAGCACAAACCATTTAGTGTGCCACCCTATACAATCCCATTAAGCTACAGGAATAAAGTATTCCAGGAGATACCTAAAATGTTAGATGATGATATTATTGAACCAGCTACCTCCTCATATAACAGCCCGCACCATATTGTACAAAATCGAGATGGGAGCATCAGGTTAGTGCTTGATTCCAAACAGATCAACACAATCATAATCACTGAGACAGATCGCCCAGAAAAATTAGAGGAATTGATACAAAACTTCCACGGTGGTAAGATATTTTCATCAATTGACTTATGGAGTAGTTTCTGGCAAATAGAATTGGCCCCAGAATGTAGAAAATTTACAGCATTCATCGTATTCGGTAGATGTTACCAGTTTAAACGATTGCCATTTGGTTTAAACACATCATCAGCAGCGTTTATTATGGGATTTAATACTATACTCAGTCCTGAAATTTTACAAAAAACTACTTGTTATGTTGATAACGTGATTATAGCAGAACCCTCTTCGGAACATCACAACGACACATTAAATCACTTTTTACAGATCATGAAAGAGCATGGGGTCACAGTAAATATAACAAAATCCAAATTTGGAAGGCGAGGGTCAAAGTTCTAGGACACATAATTTCAGAGAAAGGGGTAATGCCTGACCCAGAAAAACTAACGGCAATCAAAGAATTCTGTACTCCATATAATAAGAAAACTCTCAGAGGATTTCTAGGTCTCACCGGATTCTATAAAAAATTCATTTGGATCGAATCTCTCACAACACCACGCCTATGTGCATTGACTGGAAAAAACACGCCATGGGTATGGGATCAACAAGCCAATGAAGAATTTTTAAAAGTGAAAAACGCACTTACAACAGCACCGATTTTAGCACATCCTGATCTAACACAACATTTTTGTATGGCCACTGATAGCGCGAAAACAGGTTTAGGAGTTGTTGTATTCCAAGAATACGAACAGGCAGGGCTAAGATCATATAGAACAATTGCATTTGCCAGTCGGGTACTCACAAAAAGCGAGAAAAGCTATTCAGTCACGGAGCTGGAAGCATTGGCCATTGTATGGGGCTTTCAACGTTTTCGATACTTTCTATTCGGAAGAAAAACAAAAGTATACACTGACCACAAAGCATTAGAATTTCTGTTATCCGCCAAACTAACTCATGGGAGGTTAGCCAGATGGATGTTAATACTACAAGAATTTGACTTCAGTATTACACACACACCAGGTCCAGCGAATGTATTAGCAGATGCTTTATCACGATGTCCACAGGGTGCATCCAATAACATAGGTTTGGAAGCAGCAGAAGACCAGTTTCAATGTACTATATGAGACAAGTACCTTTCGAAAACTACATTACGACAGCATTGAAAAACATAGGCAAAGAACAGGACAAGGATCCCGAAATACTAGGAATCAAACACAAGTGGAGAAGTAAGGATTTTCCAGACATTCGACAGCACTATCTCGTAAAAAACAATGTTTTATTTTTTAGACGAAATGTTGCAACGAATGAGTGGTTAATTTATATACCAGATGAACTAATTAATAAGTACATATGGTATACACATTTAAGTAATGGCCACTTTGGACCAAAGAAATGCTTTTTAAAAATAAAACAAACAAGCCATTTTCATAATATGGAAAGACGAATTATAACAGTATTAGTTAAATGCAAGAAATGTGTGAGGGCTAAACACGTCACTTTCCAAACCAAACTACCTATGTTTCCAATAATCACTAAAAAATTTAAACAAATAGTTGCATCAGATTTTATGGGGCCCCTCCCACACACAAAAATTGGATATATTTTCATATTTGTCGTTTTGGAACTTACTTCTAAATATGTTACCTTGACACCATTAAAACGGGCAACAGGTCTTACTATAAGTAAAGCATTTAGACAAGACTTTCTTAGACAAGTAGGTTGAGTGGAACGAATAATTTCGGATAATGGGCCACAATACAAATCAGTGCAATGGCAGGACTAAGTACAAACCTAGTGTAAATCCAGCAGACGATCTATGAAGGTCATAGGCACTTTATGCCGATTATATGCAGGCAAAAGACAACACTTGGGATATATGTCTTAAAGATTTTCAAGAAGTAATAAATGAAATGCCACATAGCACTACACTACTACCTCCAGTTACTGTACTTAAAAATATTGAACCCCCAAACATAACCAGAGAAAATGTTAGACTTCCTATTGTACCATGTAGACAGCACAAACAAGCCATAGCAACAGCACTCTCCAACATCAGAAAGGCAGCCATTAAAAGAAAAGAAAGAGGAGATAGAACAGCAATTAAAAGAATATTCTCAGTATGCCAGAAAGTATTTGTAAAAACGCACCACCTCTCCAGCAAACAGAAACACAAAATACATAAGTTTTACACTGCATACAAAGGACCTGTCATAATTAGCCAAATTGCTCATGATAATGCTGTGGAACTAATGAACCCAAAAACAGGCAAAACCTTAGGACTTCACTATGTGAGCCATATCAAAATGTTTGAAGATTAATTTTATTACTGGTAAATAATCAGCACAATATTTCAAGATTATGTTGCAGATAAGATCGTCAGGAGAAAGAAGAATGAAGAAAGAGGAAGGTGGGAAAAAGAAAGTAGTTTCAATAAAATCAACAACAAATATAACACCAATAGTAGCATAGATTAAGGTGAAGTGATAAAACGTAGATAGTCTAACAGCATGAAATACTAAAACGCTATACACCATGACACTACACAAAAATAAAAAACGAGTTTGAGGATTCTTGTAGAAGTTAAGACTCAAAATATCTTAGAATTGTAAGATGGAAAGGGCGCTGAAATTTGTAAAGCTTTTTAAGAAGGCGTTAAACAATGTAGGTACTAGACATATGTTAGATGATTATAAGTAAAGCTTTTTGTGAGAACCATTGTAAAAACTCCAGCAAAGACCAGATGCAATGACCCACAAGTTGCAACGCGAGAAGTATCAAGAAAGAAAAGGATGTAATCTGCA
Organism: Schistocerca americana; assembly: GCF_021461395.2. Taxonomy (NCBI): domain Eukaryota; kingdom Metazoa; phylum Arthropoda; class Insecta; order Orthoptera; family Acrididae; genus Schistocerca; species Schistocerca americana. Next base: position 374,982,668 of record NC_060124.1, on the reverse strand, counting down.
AGACACGATTCCTACAAGGCAGAAGCGTTGAGAGAAGGGAAAGGACAGCGAGACCAACAGAGGGCCCTTGTATCTGATGTGGGCAGTAAATCTGCCCGCTAAGCGGAACCCTGCTGTGACAGAACACGGAAGGTCAAGAGGGTCTTGGGATGCCCCAACTCAGCGGAGTGAGCAAAAACGGCCCAACGAGAGGTCCGCTTGGGCAATCCACCACTGGCAAAAAATATGTGTAAAAGTCACAATACTGCTATTCAACAGCACCATGATGCACGAAACTGAAGAAAACTTCCACAAAGTAAAAATGACACGCCCAAACAATTTACCAAACTCTTACTAAGAGGAGAACTTCAAAGCGACTAGTTATCAATAAATATTTCCATATCCTAACCCAGAGAAGAACCAAGAAGCAAGTAAGAAGCAGAGAAAAAGCAGGAAGAACAGAAGTTGAAGATTCGCAAGATTGAGACCAAGAAAGAAGATGGGTGAAGAATAGACGACATACCTTCCCAAATCCCTATCCTCTTGTAAACTAGTCGTCTGCAAAGTATTACAACGGAAAACGACCGCATTCAGCAACACGCATACAAATCCAGTAAACCACGAGATTCTGCACTCACAGCTCCATTCCATTATGGGACCTCCACAAGAGCAACACACTTTCAAAGCCAACAAGGAACGACGAACGAAGCTGTACATCAAATACTTGCCCACATCCATCTTGCTCAAATCCATCACCTTCGTGCAAAAACATTCGCCAACCTCATGCTCAAACATTCCTAGGATTGTGTGAATGTGTGAAATCAAATTTTGTGATGTAGGAATTGTGCAAAAGAAATGTGTGAAAAACTAAATAAGTTATGCACACCATACAGCTAATAAAATACAAAATAACGGTCATTGACTATGGACTTAAGTAAAAAATAGACTATCGATAAAAATAAGTCATTAGTTCTGAAATGGACAGTATATAAAGAACAAAAGTAACGCATAATAAACACTAAAACTATATGCCACTTATTTTCTCCTCATAAAAATAAAAAAATAACTATACTTTACTTATTTTCTCCTTATAAAAACAAAGAATAAAATTTATCTTGTTGGATGTTTTCCCTTTTTTTAACATTTGTACCATTTGTTAGGATAATATCACAATACTTGTGTATGTATATTTCTTTGTCAAAGCAATTCTTGGAAATAATTCCTATTTGTTAGTATAACAATGTTGGAATGAATGTCTAGAAACAAAAACATTTTACTTGTACATGATATTTAGAAAATGTGTTAGGAATAGATTTACTTAATTACAACATTTATAAAAAAAAAATATTTCTAAAACAGACGATGTGAATGACTCCTCACTTTCGATAACAAACGTCTTAAAAAACAAACTTCACACTTAAATAAAGAAAGAAAATAATTAAAAAATAATAATTATAATTCAATAAAAATATTCTTCTCTTGTCAATATAAACATATTTTTGAGATTAATGTGGAAGAATATAAAAATATAAATTAGTAATACAAACTAGCATAGAACCAGAATAACGTGGCTGAACAGTAGGCAACAAAATTTAGATAAAGGAATAATTTTTGACTGACTTAGACAACGATTCAATCATTGCCTAAATTCAGTACAAAAATGAAGTTTGGATGGTGGTGATACATAAGGTGTCAGGCAAATCCAACACCTTCCATGAAAACCCTGACATGATAAGCAAATCCAGTAGTATGTCACATAGCTCTGAATGAATCGTGACATTAACTTAACCAAAGTAATACGAGTAACGAGTGTGCAAATGGAATACCACAGACTAACACAAGAATGCCTAAATGCATGTCATACCTTCCCACCATGAGACAGACGCAGTTCCGAGGGGAGAAACGAGAACAGAAGCCGAGAGCAGAACCGTGTTAAGCTAGAAGGCCCTACGATAAGGGACGGACACCCACGTCGCCAGCTAACCACCAGGACCACCCCCAGCCCATGTTAAAAGCCAGAGCCCTCCTGAAGAACAGTATAGATCTTACGATAACACTAAAAGGGCCACACCAGCTGCATGTTTTGGCGTGAGACTTTTTCGCGTCTCTGTTACGTTGTAAAAACATTGCCCCACCACAAAAGTATAACGTTTCTCATTGGATAGACAGAATTTTTGTAGGCAGAGCTTAAGGTTAACATTGAGATCCTGATTGGTCAGATGAAAACACAGCCAGATAGTTTTTTTTAAACCAACTTCGGTAAATTGTAGTAAGGAGAAGTTAGGAGAGTTGCTTGTGAGATGGCGAGGTGCGTGGAGCTGTGCTGCCCGCCGCCCCCTGATGCTGCCTAAACACCGACAAGGTAATGAACGCACATGATGCCACATTTTTGAGTGCATAAGGCTTCACTCAGAACTGCAGAAGTCTCATCTGTTACATCCCCTTTTTACGTAATACTAGTGTCGACCGTCAATTGAAGCTCATGGTATTCACATTTGCTACGTAAGTTAAAACCTGAAATGCGATGATTTTTCTGTTATATAATTATTGAGAAGCCACATCAGCCACTGTAATTTACGACAAGTTAGATAAGTAATTAAAGATAATTGAGGGTCACTGTAGACCATTTTGATAGTTTTCTCTTTTGTGAAACTTAATTTAAACCTAGATTATAGATGTGGTATGGCATAGGTCATCCTTCGATCCATTGTAGAACTTGGAAACCCATTCAGGGAATATTCGTTCACATTTTTGTTGAACGCAGTTGGTTTTTATCATCCTGTATTAAAACATTTCCTTTTATCAATAGTGCAATTTATAAACAATGTTTTGTGAGTAGAATAATATTTCCAATGGTAAACTTAACTGCTTTTTCGACGTTATTTTACCAGCTAACTAAAAATAGGAAAGCCTTGAACCCCTTCCACTAAATTTAGTTAGTATTAAGATTCTTTTACAGGGAGTGCAGGAGAGCTGACGCTGAAATCTTTAAGTGTTTCGTTATATCATCGCTAGTCTCACTGAACTCTTCTGAACTCTACACGTCATGTGTGGTCTGGCGTCCCCTTACCAGCAACAGTTCCCAGGTTCAAACTAGCCAATTCCCTAAAAAACACGCTCAGAGCGTCGTTGTGCGAAAGTGGTAGGGAGACACGACATAGAACAACAGACACCATGCAGAATGTTAGACAGTATACGATTTCGGAATCTCTGTCTAATCATGATGTAGTCTGACTGAAACCTTCCTGTATCACCCGGCGTTTTCCAAATGTACCTTCTCGTGATTCCTGAACAGAGTATTTGCTGTTACTAGCTGAAATTTACTGTAGAACTCAATTAGTCTTTTGCTCCCTCATTCCTTGTCCCAAGCCCATATTCTCCTACTCATTACACTACAACTGCATTCCAGTCCCCGATGGCTACTAGATTTTCATCTCCCTTTACGTACTGTATCACCCTTTCAATATACTCATATACTTTCTATATATCCTAATCTTCAGCTTGTGACGTCGGCATGTGTACCTGAACTAGCTTTGTCGGTGTTGGTTTGTTGTCCATCAAAAAGGAACAACCCTGTCACTGAACTGTTCAGGATAACACACTCTGTGCCCTACATTCCTTTTCATAACGAACCGCACTACCGTTATACCATTTTCTGCTTTAGTTAATACTGCCCTTAACTTATCTGACCGAAAATCCTTGTCTTCTTTCCATTTCACTTCACTGACCCCTACTATATCAAGAGTGAGCTTTTGCATTTCCCTTTACAAATTTTCTAACTTCCCTACTATATTCAAACTTTTGACATTCCACGCCCCGACTCGTAGAACGTTATCCTTTCGTTGGTTATTCAATCTCTTTTTCTTGGCAGCCCCCTCCTCCCCTGAGATCCGAATGGGGGACTATTCCGGAATCTTTTGCCAGTGGAGAGATCATCTTGACTCTTTTTCCAATTGCAGGCCACATGTCCTGTTGATACACGTTATGTGTCTTTAATGCAGCGGTTTCCATTGCCTTCTGCATCTTCAAGCCGTTGGTCATTGCAGATTCTTCTGTCTTCAGGAATGTTTCCCACCCCAACGACAAGAATGCCTTTGACAATCCCGTTGGCAGAATGAGAGTGACCTCCTATAGTGGAGGCCGCCAATGCCTGTGATATAATGAAATTTTAAGTGACGGCGTGTTTCGAACCTGGAAACGAGAAAGCTTCATCATAGGTTTAAGAGTAGTCGAATCATAGCTGATAAGGAAAAGCTGAACGAAGCGAAAAAGAGCGTAAAGAGAGCAATGAGAGAAGCATTCAACGAATTCGAACATAAAACATTGGCAAACAATCTAAACAAGAACCCTAAAAAGTTTTGGTCATATGTAAAATCGGTAAGCGGATCTAAATCCCCTATTCAGTCACTCGTTGACCACGATGGCACCGAAACAGAGGACGACCGAAGAAAGGCAGAAATACTGAATTCAGTGTTCCGAAACTGTTTCACTGCGGAAAATCGTAACGCGGTCCCTGACTTCAGCCGTCGCACGGACGCCAAAATGGAAAATATTGAAATAAACGATATCGGAATTGGAAAACAACTGCTATCACTTAGTATCGGAAAAGCATCCGGACCAGACGAGATACCCTTAAGATTCTACAGTGATTATGCTAAAGAACTTGCCCCCTTTCTATCAGCAATTTATCGTAGATCGCTGGAAGAACGTAAAGTACCTAGCGACTGGAAGAAAGCGCAGGTCGTTCCCATTTTCAAGAAGGGTCATAAATCAGATGCGAATAATTATAGGCCTATTTAGCTTACGTCAATCTGTTGTAGAATAATGGAACATGTTTTGTGTTCTCGTATTATGACGTTCTTAGATAATACAAATCTCCTTTATCATAACCAACATGGATTCCGCAAACAGAGATCATGTGAAACTCAGCTCGCCCTATTTGCCCAAGAAATTCACAGTGCCGTAGACACTGGCGAGCAGATTGATGCCGTATTCCTGGACTTCAGGGAGGCATTTGATACGGTTCCGCACTTACGTTTAGTGAAAAAAATACGAGCTTACGGAATATCGGACCAGGTTTGTGATTGGATTCAGGATTTCCTAGAAGAAAGAACACAACATGTCATTCTTAACGGTTCAAAATCTGCAGATGTAGAGGTAATTTCGGGAGTACCGCAGGGAAGCGTGATAGGACCTTTATTGTTTACAATATACATAAATGACTTAGTTGACAACATCGGTAGCTCCGTGAGGCTATTTGCAGATGACACGGTTGTCTACAAGAAAGTAGCAACATCAGAAGACTCGTACGTACTCCAGGAGGACCTGCAAAGGATTAATGCATGGTGCGACAGCTGGCAGCTTTCCCTAAACGTAGATAAATGTAATATAATGCGCATACATAGGGGCAGAAATCCATTCCAGTACGATTATGCCATAGGTGGTAAATCATTGGAAGCGGTAACGACCGTAAAATACTTAGGAGTTACTATCCGGAGCGATCTGAAGTGGAATGATCACATAAAACAAATAGTGGGAAAAGCAGGCGCCAGGTTGAGATTCATAGGAAGAATTCTAAGAAAATGTGACTCATCGACGAAAGAAGTAGCTTACAAAACGCTTGTTCGTCCGATTCTTGAGTATTGCTCATCAGTATGGGACCATTACCAGGTTGGATTAATAGAAGAGATAGACATGATCCAGCGAAAAGCAGCGCGATTCGTCATGGGGACATTTAGTCAGCGCGAGAGCGTTACGGAGATGCTGAACAAGCTCCAGTGGCGGACACTTCAAGAAAGGCGTTACGCAATACGGAGAGGTTTATTATCGAAATTACGAGAGAGCACATTCCGGGAAGAGATGGGCAACATATTACTACCGCCCACATATATCTCGCGTAATGATCACAACGAAAAGATCCGAGAAATTAGAGCAAATACGGAGACTTACAAGCAGTCGTTCTTCCCACGCACAATTCGTGAATGGAACAGGGAAGGGGGGATCAGATAGTGGTACAATAAGTACCCTCCGCCACACACCGTAAGGTGGCTCGCGGAGTATAGATGTAGATGTATATGTAGATTACTAATGAAAGACGCTACCCAATTTTTAATAACACAGTAACTTGGAACTATGATGAAACTTCAGTAGACCATAGTCAAGTCATCATGTAATATAAGCTGAAGAGGGAGAAAAAAATTAATTATGATAACAAAATAATAAGAGAAGGAGAAAGGAAAAAAAGCCAAGAACATAGCCGAAAAACCACCTCCAAGCTTTCGTGTTATATATTAACAATTTTTTAGTTTTTTTATATTTTTTGTTTTTTTTGTTTTTTGTTGAATTTTTGTTATATATTTTACTTTTTATATGGAATCTAAAAGCAGAAAGACAAACGAATCAGATTACATTCTAAATAGGGAACAAAAAATATTTCCAATGCGATTTCAAATAGTGTATACGCTCATGTGTAAATATACGTCATCTATTCACATTCTACAATAGAACTTGAGCGACACTGAGTCAAATCACTAAACAAAACGGGCAGGCAAAGTAGAACAAGCCGAAGCAAATCAAATGGGAAACATATGTAACAAGGAAAACAACTGGCATCAGGGAAATGAAATCAACCAATACCTTGCCGACGGAAAACAAGATCCAACATCTTGGCGAAGAGGTCTCGATATCGAGGCCTTCGCAAGCATGTTCAATAGGCCGTGAACATGTACTGCATGAAGTTCATGTGATCTTCCCTCTCGCCTTCCGCAACATAATGAACGAAGTGTCCCAGTAGCCACATAACGGTATGGGTTTTCGACCGTGAAGAGAATGAAGAATCTGAACGCAATATGAAGTCCGTAGCGTATAAAGTCTCAGAAGATAGAGTAAGGAAGGTCAATTGCGTTCTAATCCAAGACCAATTTGCCGTATGGCCTCCACAAGAAAAGCGATGTCGAATCGTATCTGTAGACGCACAACGACTACATGAGACCAATACGGAAAAGTCGCTCGTTCGTTGGAATGAAGTTGACTACCTTATATCACGAGGACGCTATGCGCATCGCCAAGATCGGATGACTGATATTGCACCAAACTGTCGCCCAGTTTAATTGCGGCGATCATCTTTCAACGAGGTTCGGGCAAGAGACTGCTTTCCAACGAGTCCGTACGAATTTCATGGTGAGGACGCGTCTCCATAAAATGTCATCCCCTAAAAGTAGTTCCCTACAAGATAGAAGTCACGAATGTGTTGTAAATTATAATTTATGCGACGAACATCAGTAGGGGGTTCAAGACTAGCCGGACAGACACGCAGAAATAAACGAGACGTGAAAGTCTTTTCTATAAGGAACGACCAGACAGTTGCTGTAGTTTCTTCGCCATCACCGAGGGAAATGGATAAACTTGAGCCCCGTAACAAGCTTTGCATAAGACATATGTACCCAGTATTCGGACTTTCTGGAGCAGAGTAAGAGAACGCCTTTAATGTTTTAGTATCCTTCCCTGTATATTTTTCCGTAACACACTTCCGGTTGAGCGTCGCCATTTTGAGTAGACAACGATCAATGATGATACCGAGAGATGTATGCCGATCGACCACGGCAGCCCATGGAACAACGGTGTCATCAAACCCTCTCAAAGTAAGTATCCTGCATTTACCTTCATTAAGTAGAGCACCTGAACTCCGACAATAATGGTCGAGTATGGCCTTCAGTCGAGGTATCTCAGCATATTTGTGGAGTAGAACCATCACGTCATCCGCGTATGCACGAACAGCTATAGTCTCTCCGGAAAGCGTCCAACCTTTCAGCTGTGATGCTAGCATTCGAAGTAGGGGCTCCAGAGACAACACAAACGAAATCATTGCTTCCTTGAGGCACTCCCCGACGTATATTTATCGGGGGCGACAGTTGGCCATTAATAGCCACCGAAAATGAAATACCCGTAAATAGATTTGAGGGCACTCGCCGTATGTCAACAGTAAAACCAACTACCTCCAGAATCTGAAGCAAAAATTCCTGGTTAGCATGATCAAATGCATTATCAAAGTCTAGGAAAACAAAGGCACAAGGGACGGACGTGACAGCAGCAACAGAAACCATGCCACGACGCTCGACTACAGGAGTAAGAATTGTACGAGCAGGTACGCAGCTTTGATGTTTGGCAAAAATCATCTCCATCACAGTCTTATAATCAAAGTTTAACAAAGTAAATGGGTGAAAGCTATCAGGAGAAGCTGGTGCAGGGCGTTTCGGGATTAAAACAATTTTTCCCACTTTAACGAGGTTTGAACCACTCTAGCCTGTAACACTTGGTTCAAAAGAGTCGTAAAGGTAACGGCGGCCAAGAGTGCACGTAAAATTTCTTGGGTAGTCCATCAAGACCCGGAGACATTTGAGAAGGCGATCCCACAATAAGTTTGTAAACTTCCTCAGGCTGAAATAAAGCTAATAGCATTTCATTATGCTCAGGTGTAATTGCCGTATCCAAGATGCTGGTTAGTGAGCCGCAAGGGGTTGCACCGAACTCATCGACGTCGTAGATGTTTACATAGTACTGGTGTAACACACGCACTATATCAGTTTACTCCGATACGATACGTCCATTATTTGTCGTGAGAGAATGTATACAAGCCCGACGGCGACGGGTCTGATGCCGAAGCAAATGATATAAGGACCAATGGTCGTGGTTTGGATCACATTTTCAATCCTTCCATTTGTTTTCTTTTCAAGGTCAACAATTTTGCCTTTACACGCCTAATATCCGCTATTCGCAGAGGGGCGTGATCCGCAGCATCATAAAATTCACGCAGAATGGAATAGTAATATTTGTAAGTTCTCCGGAAATATCGCGTTTTGGCTCTACAAAAAAGCATAAAAGATTGGCTGAGCCTCGGTTTTGCCAGCTGTGTCCACCAGTCAACGATAGAAGAGTACTTCCCAGTGGACCGTAGAGTACGCTCCCACACGGCTCGCATCACGTTATCGTGTGCAAGGCGAGCGACGTTTAACATCCACGGAGTGCGAAACAATTTAACTGGTTGCTGTTCTAGATTGAGGGTTGTAGTCACAGCACAGTGATCCGGAAAGGAAGCTGGGATGACTCCAACGTTAAGAATGCAATCGAACAGGCAGTCGGATAAATAAAATCTATCTAAAAGCGTTCAAACGGCTCTGAGCACTATGGGACTTAACATCTGAGGTCATAGGTCATCAGTCCCCTAGAACTTGAAACTACTTAAACCTAACTAACCTAAGGAAATCACACTCACCCATGCCCGAGGCAGGATTCGAGCCTGCGATCGTAGCGGTCGTGCGGTTCCAGACCGAAGCGCCTAGAACCGCTCGGCCATCCCGGCCGGCTAAAACCTATCGAACCGGCAACTAAAAGGCGCAGTAAAGTGAATAAATTTAACTAACGTCGGGTATTTAGAAATCCAGACGTCTTCCACGCGTAAGGAGCTGACCAATTCATGTAATTCACGACAGAAATTAAAATTTGGAGATTGATCTGCAGGACGCAACACACAGTTAGAATCACCACACAATAGAACACCCGAAGGACTCTTAAGTAAAAAATAAACAATATTCTCTTTATAAAAATGCGAACGATCCAGTGCCCGAAGGAGCATATAAAAAAACCAAGATAATATTAAAAAGTTGACAAAATATGCCCCTACCAGAATCCAACATTTCCACCTCAGCGATAGGAATGCCTTGGCGAAAGAATAAGGCCGTCAATGTAGAATATTCAGGTGCTACATTAAAGATCACACGAAAAAAAAGGTAAGGAGAAATGCCTAAATAACACCTCCTGTAAGAAGACTATGTCCGCACATGAATCATAAATGAACTGACGTAGCGAAGGTAATCGCAATTCTGATTCCACACACTGAACGTTTAAGGAAAGGAAGATCTAAGCTAGGGTCATTGATCACAGCTATGCAGGGATGTACGGAAACTTCCGAGCAGAATTTGGTAGACGCCTGAGAGTCAAGGTCCATTGCGGAATCCACAGAGGAATCAGACAGCGGGGAGCAGAACCCCCGACATCGCAAACTTTTTTTCTTAGATTTCTTACGTGCCACCGCACGGTCAGGTTGTATACGCTGTTGCTGTTGGCTACGTTGCATGGCGGCCTTTGTAGACGGAGGTGTAGGAGGATTCATAGGCATAGCTTCCTGTCACTCCGAATTAGGGTCATGTAATGCAGTTCCATTCAGTAAGACGGAAGCGTTCTGTGGAACAGCCAGCCAATGCAACAGGTGATACTTTTTCTCCTCGGGTGTTACTGTAGTCGACAAATTCAGGAAATCGTCGGCGGCTGAAGACGAAGGAGCAGGAGGACATTGCATCGGCTGAGGCTGTAACGGAGAAGGTTGGTTGGTTGGTTGTTTGTGGGAAGAGACCAAACAGCGAGGTCAACGGTCTCATCGGATTAGGGAAGGATGGGGAAGGAAGACGGCCGTGCCCTTTCAAAGGAACCATCTCAGCATTTGCCTCGAGCGATTTAGCGAAATCACTAAAAACCTAAATCAGGATGGCCGGACGCGGGATTGAACCGTCGTCCTCCCGAATGCGAGTCCAGTGTGCAACCACTGCGCCACCTCGCTCGGTGTAACGGAGAACACGAAGACGAAGAGGAGGACCCCACTCCCTCTCCACACATAGCCAGCTCAGAAGGAGCCACTTCACGAGCAGGAGGGATGGTTGAGATAACTTCTTTACCACTCACAGTACCACGGACGGCAGGTATCGTAGCATCGAGAGGGGCAGGGGACACAATCGATGTGGAGGAGGCTGGGGCAGTAGGCACAGCCAAATCCTCACTATCCCCATCTTGAGTGTGACGTCTCTTGTTTGTCACGGTTACAGGTTCTATCCTGGGGGCAATAGGATTCTTAATCGGTCGCCGAAGTAAAAGCCGAAAGTCATTGACACGATTATTGGAACTGATTGTAAGTTCATTATGATGCGAAGCAGAAGTAAATCCGACGGCGGGAGGGGAAGGAACAAGATCAGCAACCGTCGATTTGCGACGCTGCAATAATGCCGGCTTTAATACAAAACGCCTCCGTGGGCAATTAGACCGAACGTGTCCACTTTCATTAGTTAGGAATCAGTATACATGACACCAACGCGATAACCACACAATAGTAAATGTGACGGAATACTGCGTTTGACATGCATCTCCACGGAACGAATTCCACTGTAACACTGTAATCTGTCTTGAGTAAACCAGCGTTCACGACGGACGTTTTCCACGTTGACATAAGGAGTTAATATGTCCTTTAGAAAGTTGTCATCAACTTCCCGGCCCGCGTCTCGTGGTCGTGCGGTAGCGTTCTCGCTTCCCACGCCCGGGTTCCCGGGTTCGCTTCCCGGCGGGGTCAGGGATTTTCTCTGCTTCGTGATGGCTGGGTGTTGTGTGCTGTCCTTAGGTTAGTTAGGTTTAAGTAGTTCTAAGTTCTAGGGGACTTATTACCACAGCAGTTGAGCCCCATAGCGCTCAGAGCCATTTGAACCATCAACTTCCGGCGGGAGGTTGAACACTCGAACATTGGTATATTTGATTTCAGCATCTGCGAGACACACCAAACTAACGGAATTATCACGAAGCTTGAACGGAACTCGAGAACCATGTCGCGAAAGTAATCTTTCAACGTGAAGGGGATCCTTAAATCACACATACTCATCTACATCAAAATAAGCGGTGTGGACATGATCAGAATTCACATGAATTGTATCGACAAGGCAATCGTGGATTTCTAGAGACCCGGACTGCACGTGTAGCGTTGTTTTATCGAAAGTAAAGCTCACAGTACCTTTTCGTGGAACACACGTGGAAACCATGGTAGCCATCGCGGAGCGGCCGACACCGCTGCAAGTAGACGGACACAAACAGACTGTAAGGAGGAGCGAAGGCGCTACGACTCACTCGGCAGACAGAACAACAGTAAAGAGAAGTTCACACAAGCGACGCTGCGGCAAATGAAATAAACAAGAATCTTTCCGCTCGGCGCTCGAGGCGTAACTGCCCCCCTAGACCACGGGTGCAAACATACGTGGCACAAAAGAAGAACCCGATTGCACTGTGGAATGGCAGTATGAATGGAATAGCAAGATTTCCAATGTGAAGAAGTAGCACACCAGTTGCGTTAAAATACAATTTTTAACGTAACTAGCTTGCTATTTCTTCACATCGGCATTCTTCAAAAACAGTTGCTGAACATGAGAAACAAAAATCTAAAAGACGAGGTTAGTCTTTGCAGTGGGCGGTGACGTATGAGGGGATATGCTGACGTAATCGGCGCTACCAACGGAAACTGCAGCATTTAGCGTCACCACACAATTTCTACACTACGATTGCTACGTCTCTAGCGTTGCAGTAATAAAAAAAAAAAAAAAAAAAAAATGAACAGGGATATCGAAGAGTTCGAGACTAATATGATATGCGACGAACCCCACCGACGAACACATCGGACACTTTTTATTGTGCCAATTACATGCAGTTATCACTGTTAGGAAAGTCGTTATTGAAAACCATGAAGTGCGTCGTTTTCTTTTCAATTCCTGCTCTAAGGGGGATACACAGGCTGCTAGCTTGTTGATGTACAGAATACCAAATAATAAATCAATACTTAAATATACAGCTCTCAAACCGGCTGTGTATTTACAATGTGGAGTCGATTTTTATAGGCAGGTACGTTGATACTCTCTCCGTCGATACATTTATACTTTACGGATATATCGTGATTTGATAATTTTTTAAACACTGATATATCGGATTCCCGATATCTTTAAAAATATCAACAGTTCTACGGAGCAGAATGCGGGGCGTCTCATTCTCACTCGAATTTCTTCCGCTGGCCGTATTGAGAGCTATCACGGGACACATCCGGGCCACGTGCCGCCGGTTGCCTATCCGTGCTGTGAAGAATTGAAGATTCACGAGCGGTAGTCATAAAGTTTTTGTTATCAAATCTAAGTATTACAATTCAGTAATTAGTTTTGTCTGTTTGTTTAAGGATACATGTCTGCAGTGGGTGCACACGTAGAAAGTCCTGTGCCACAATGTCTTAGCAAGTTCTGAAAAGAACCAAGACAAAACAGTACAACTCAGTGAAAAAGTGCAGTAATATTAAAGGGAACAAGGCTGCGACGATCCTTACTGAGTTGATGGAAAATATACTGCGTCAATACTCCACAATATGCCGCAGTGATTAGGTGATGCAGACGCTTGCGGCGTTATCAAAGATGCCTGAATAACGAAGAACGAAGCTGTAGACCATCATGCGGGAATGGTAAACCTTGGTGCTCAAAGACCAGCACATCACAACCAAGCAATACAATAATGATGATGAAACTGCGGACCGCATGTTGCCCGAATCAAGTATTCACGTGTCCCACAGTTCTCGCTGTAAATTATAAGCATCGAACAACCAAATTCTAAAATATCAACTAATTTTAAGAGCTTCCTAAGAATGTGGTTTTCCTGCTCATAAATACGTATAGAGATAGTAGCATTTCAATGTGTGCCTAGTTTTAATTGACATTTTTTAATTCAGCTGTGAGCAAAATAAAGTCGTCTGCTTAACTAGCGAAAAGATGAATAATTAGCACGGCCCCTGTGTTGTTACAGGATGTGAGAGAAGAGGGTCTTTTATTGTTTTTTTTTCAAGTACTCACAAGTCAGACGCGGGTGCGACCTGTATCGATCAGCTGCTGTAGTGAACATTTCGAACAGAACTAATATTGACTTGTGAATGTGCAGTACAGAGACAGTCGTCTTCAAATGAGGTATGTATTTGTATCAAGAAATATGAGAGCAATTTAAGGCTGTAAAGTACAACCCAATGACATTCAAAACATTTAGTAAACATGAGTGTTTACCGTAACGCATAATGCACTTAAATATAAGTACAGTTACTGTTCCCAGAATTCATTGTTACACTGCAGCAGAGTGTGCACTGATCTGAAACTTCCTGGCAGATGCAAACTGTGTACCTGACTGGGACTTGAACCTGGGATCTTTACAATTGAAAATCCTCAGAAATTTCACAGCGACGACAGTAATCGTAATCAGCTTATTCGGTCTCGTGGATCATATGTTGTTCGTTATCGCACATAGCCCCCAGCTTCATCATGCCTCCTTCGAACAGACACTGCGACACGATGAATGAGAACACCCAGTCCACTAGACAGGGTATACTGGCTAAGATTACTGTCATCGTTATTAAATATCAGAGGATCCATATGAGGGAAAAAACGTTTATTTATTTTCAATGAAATGAAATGGCTCTGAGCCCTATGGGACTTAACTTCTTTGGTCATCAGTCCCCTAGAACTTAGAATAACTTAAACCAAACTAACCTAGGACATCACACACATCCATGCCCGAGACAGGATTCGAACCTGCGACCGCAGCGGTCGCGTGTTTCCAGACTGTAGCGCCTAGAACCGCTCGGCCACATTGGGCCGCTATTTTCAATCGCTACCCTGTTTTATGTATTGTAGAATTGGTCTGTATGGTAATGTTGTCCAGACGGAGATTTATATGTTTAATGCAGTTATGACCCAACTGAGTAACTTTTCATCTTATTTTATTTAGTCCAGGTCAGAAGTGACAACAGAAAACTAAGAGTAACTACAGTATGAATAGGTTTCCAAATGTGAGTTACGTAGCTCCTCCTACAGTGATAGCAACCACATTACAGTACTTCCACATTGACGTAGATGTCTATAAGAAAACATTTCCTCTCATATCAAACCACAGAAGTTATGGCCAGCGAACTTCCCATGTTAAGAGAATACAACATGCGGTCTGTTCAACAGAAGACAAAGCCATCTATGGGATACCCAAAACCCTATCATATAAACTGCGTGGGATGAAAAAAGTAATATAAGATTAGTCAACAGAAAGCCTTGCCTTCTTCACCCTGGTGCTGATATTTGTTGGTTCAAATGGCTCTGAGCACTATGAGACTTAACTTCTGAGGTCATTAGTCCCCTAGAACTTAGAACGACTTAACCCTAACTAACCTAAGGACATCACACACATCCATGCCCGAGGCAGGATTCGGACCTGCGACCGTAGCGGTCACGCGGTTCCAGACTGTAGCGCCTAGAACTGCGATTCCACCCCGGCCAGCGTGATATTTGTATCATCGAGATGTATGTCAGCATTTTTTTTTAACTTGACTCCACAACGTTCCAGTGTGCTGTGGGGAATTTTAGGACTGTAGACAGCTGTTCATAGAACGATACGTAGATAGTATTATTACCTGTGCTGTGTCATGGAAACAAGCCATGAGAATTCCTCATAGCTCTCCCAGGTAATTATATGGTTCATGCAGAAAGGGTGGTTGTCGATAAAAACATCGCATCTTTTCACACCGACAAAATGATCAATGTTCTGTGATGCATCATATTGTTGAATAGTGTGACAGTTGCTACTGCGGTATTTATTTAGCATTTCATAGCAAGGGAAGGTGGTCATACATTGGTGTGCTTTGTAATAATATTTTAACGTCATTAATTTATAGTTGGAATAATGTGAAAAAATCTTTGGAATGTGTTCGTAAAATGGATGCTTCTGATGTGGATGTTCCAGCCGACTTACTGAGTCCTAGCGGTGTTCAACAGGGTTACGGGAGAACAGAAATATGGTGAACTACGTTAATGGTGAGAGCAATACCGTCAGTTTCAAACTCTACGACTATAAAATGTAATGATCATGTGACTGAATGTGTCATCATCTTGGATCCTTAAAATATGTAATAACGAGTGAAATTCAGTGTGTAATGTGTGGCAGAGATGTGTTTCAGCTGCCGTAAACCTATTCTTGTAGGAATATCCATTAGATTATCATACTTATTGCGGAAAACAAAATTCATATGTTCTCAGGCAGACGTGATAGTATGTATAATGAATCACAGACATATGTTTCAACTTGTAGAAAAAAATACTCATTTATTACAAATTATTATCATATTCACGTACATCTACAATACTCTCCACTAAGTCGGATTCGGACAATCCATTCCTTAGTTATAAATCACAGCTAAAATCAATATTTTTTTTTTTTGAACGAAGGAAATTGTACTTGTATTGCAACTCTCTAAAATCACAATCGCTCAAATGAAATGATCTCATGAGCAGCAACATCACTCTACTACTAGGAGAGCTGGAGAATTTTTATATGTGCTTGTAGTTCCCCCCGTCCCATTCCCACCCCAGCTGCTGTTGTCTGCTTCTGAGTACCTACCCAAATTCTACTTTACCGTGTGTAATAGGCCTTGGATCATTCTCTATGATGTAGAATTTCTTATATGTGAAACAAAACAAAAAATTAATATGAGCCACAGCTCCACATTAGTGCAATGTTTGTGTATGTGTGTGTGTGTGTGTGTGTGTGTGTGTGCACTGTATCTACCCGTAACATTTGATTCATAGGTCCTCAGTCGTCTAAAAGAAGTAGGTTAAATGTACCCAGCCTACATACACTGTAAAGCACTTGTGAATTTTTTGTTTGGATGTAGGACTTTCTTCCAGAGATGGATTATCGTAATATTGCGCGTGAAGTGCCGTAGCGCTTGCTATATGCAGCGTATTTCAACTTAAGTGAGACAGCGGAGTAGTGTAGTATATATAAGGACTTCATATTCCTTCATTCAGTAATACAGGTATGCATTGTGTGATGCACGCTATTCGAATTGTTGTTATTCAAAGCAATACTGCGATGTGCTTTGATTGAGTTAACGCTACAGCGTGGGAAATGTAAGTACTCCATTTGTTTATAAGAAATAAATCTTCTTTTTTCCATGATGGAGAGAATATTAAAACATATTTTCATCAGCTGGACGATAATCGGACTTTTTATTAATGTTCGCTAGTACAATTTTCCCCCATGTTGACCATGGAGTAGAACTAAAACAGTGCAACGGTATTATCACTCCAGCGCAAGAGTCGGGTATCACATGATGTTGCCACACGTCTTGGATGTGCTGCTTCACAGACACACATGCGTCGTGCAGTGTGTAGGATGAACATTTGCAACAGTATATTATTGGCTCAGGTGGCTCTGAGCACTAAGCGACTTAACTTCTGAGGTCATCAGTCCCCTAGAACTTAGAACTACTTAAAGCTAATTAGCCTAAGGACGTCACACACATTCATGCCCGAGGCAGGATTCGAACCTGTGACCGTAGCGGTCGCGCGGTTCCAGACTGTAGCGCCTAGAACCGCTCGGCCACTCAGGCCAGGCAGTGTATTATTAATTTTTAACAAAGAAACATAACGATGGTATCCCAGTGGAGTGCGTTATTTTTGAAACAAATAATTCGCAAACTTTGACGGCTTATTTTGAATGATTTCTTCCTTTGGCTTACTGCATTGCTGCTGTCGGAAGATAGGGTGGTTGCTGACTGCGTGGATCAGATTTCGGTGGCCTGTGTATGTCCCAGTCAAGGTCATCGCATACATGGCGAGACATTCATTTCTGATGCTAATATCTCAACAGCAAATGCTGTTTGATATCTTCCATCCTCTAGAATCTACATGTGGAATTCTTAGCTCTGTGGTCCAGATGTCCCTAAATGACGAGATGTGCATCAAGTAGATTTGGAAGGACGCCTGTTGAAAAAAATAGACGTTTTTTTTTACAGAAGATCCAGCACACTGCTCTTTTGCTTAGAATTCAAGTATTATTCAATCACACGCCTTCCATATTGTCTTGTGACTGCACAGACCACTCACTACTTGAATTTTTAATAACAGCAGCCTAGTAGCACAGCGCACACAATAAGTACTACTCATTGTATGAAAACATTACATTTTCAGTTGTCACTATCGCAAATCAATATACTCGACAGTCAAAGCACATATATTTTCAGTTGGTTGTGAACCATTCCTTGTCTTTTCCTAGTTTCTAATATCATTGCAGGATCAGTTGGTTGTTGCAAATTTCTTATGGCCAGGATGCTTCATCCACCCTGTAACGGTAAGGACTACACAATTATATTGAACAGGCGACTTTATAGCTACACTTTTCTTGCTTATAAACTTCTACTTATAGAAGGGCATACGAAGTCACCTAAGTAAGATTCTATTTCGGTACCCACATTTAATTCATCTTCTTCTTGCGTTAAGCGATGGTTTCTTCTGATGGGTGAGTTGATGGTGGAATTGATGGACGTATGGCTGACACCTTTGTCGATGGTTTAGTGCATGCTGAATTTCTGGACTGTAACACATTAAATTCTTAAACAGGTGCTCCTATAGAAGAGTGCGCTCTCTCTTGTTAAATAGTTTTAAGTTTGTGGGAAATCCCATAATATGATTAGGATGGTCGCCAAGTATCAAAACGCGGAAGAAAACGAACAACAGCTCAGAATGACCTCAGATTTTAAAAGCGTATTGTGGGACAAGAAATTTACAAAAATGTGTGTAACACATGGAGCTGTAAGCGTCAGAATATGCACATCAACAACACGCGACGTACGGCTGTTCCTCAGTCTGCGTCCGACACGCGCAATGTGACTGGCTGCATGAAAGATCGCACGCTGCTGGTAAAGCTCTTTGCATAACGGGGACTGTGCGCCAATAGATTTGCAGAAATTCCAACACTCAACACAATGAAAGAAGACAATGGTCCGATATCTGCTAAGAGTATGGAGAAAATCATTATGAATATCGAAAAGACAGGTTTTTTGAAATGCGTTTTGGCAGAGGAGGGATAGCAGTTGATCCGACGTCTGTCGAAGATCTAGCCACAGCATTGCAGGAGGGACCGACCGGTGGTGTGCAGACATGCAGTTCACGGTGAATCCGAACGTTGGAAATGCCTGCGAACACGCTACCTAAAAGACTACGAAATATCGCGCCTTGCCTCCCATACAAAATCATCGATGTTCAGCAGTTGCTTCCTGCTGATCTGCCAGCATTACAAACTTTCTCTCTGGAATTTCTTGCTCGCATGGAATTCAACAGTTAGTGGCCATGGAATATTCTGTGGACAGAAGAAGCCCATATTCATCTCCATGGGCATGCCAATACGTAGAATTGCATAATATGGACAACAGAAGACGACTTTGTGGTGCGGGTTGTCGGCATCATTTATCGTAGGGCCGTGTTTTTTTGGGATGATCCCTGCTGCCTCTGTTACCAGTAACGTCACTGGAAAGGATATGAGAGTCTCTTTGGCACCAACGTCATTGCAACCCTTCAACAACGTGCACGTGTGGGTAGGATCATCTTCATGCAAAATAGCGCTCATCCGCACATTGCGCAGCCAGTGAAGCGGCTGAGGCAGAGGCTTTTCGGAAATTGTAGATTTGTCAATCGTCATTTTCCTACAG
The DNA here is from genome assembly GCF_021461395.2 of Schistocerca americana. NCBI lineage: Eukaryota > Metazoa > Arthropoda > Insecta > Orthoptera > Acrididae > Schistocerca > Schistocerca americana. Next base: position 374,963,332 of record NC_060124.1, on the reverse strand, counting down.
GCTGGCCGTCCTTATCACTCGATCTTAATCCGTGTGACTACTGACTGTGGGGTTATCTCAAAGATGTTGTGTTCAGTGCTCCAATTACAAACGTAACTGACTTCAAGGCCCGTATTGCGCAACATTTCTCGAACGTGACCACCGACACACCCTGATCTGATGTGATGTGTATGGAAAATATTGTTTCTCGAATTCAACCTATGGCAGAAAACGGTCGATAGCATATTGAACGTGTCTTGCGCCACACTCACGACAGTTAGAAACTGATCTCATTTTGCTTTTTATGCAGTTTTTTACCCCAGGCCAATTAAAAAGCGATTCCATCTTCCTTTTATGCGGTTTTTGGCCTCAGGACCATTAAAACGGTTTTCCTCATCCCTATTACCTTCCTGTGGTAGATGGGCTTACGTAACTGTGACACACTTCTTGACTGCCAAACTTGTGCAGTAATGCACATTGAACAAACCACAATCGTTGTATTGTGATTCATCTACCATTTGCAGCCCACTACCCTTACGTTAAGATACAGTGCCAGCCATTATCAAAATTTTCATTGAAACTTCCTGGCAGATTAAAACTGTGTGCCGGACCGAGGCTCGAACTCGGGACCTTTGCCTTTCGCAGGAGAGCTTCTGTAAAGTTTGGAAGGTAGAAGGCGAGGTAGTGGCAGAAGTAAAGCTGTGAGGACCGGGCGTGAGTCGTGCTTGGGTGGCTCAGTTGGTAGAGCACTTGCCCGCGAAAGGCAAAGGTCCCGAGTTCGAGTCTCGGTCCGGCACACAGTTTTAATCTGCCAGGAAGTTTAATATCAGCGCACACTCCGATTCAGACTGAAAATCTCATTCTGAAAATTTTCATTACTTTTTTTTTCCATAACGTTTCCCCATGCGTCAATAGCGTGCTGTTGAAATTTGAAGTCTTTCTGAACGCTGTTTTCCTTTCTACAGTGTTTTCAAGCTGGAACCTTAGCAATGGACAGCCTGTAGAATTATTTTGTTCCTCCTGACTGAGTTGCTGTGGTCTTATCTCCAGCACGCAATAACTGGTGCTCAACGCGCATAAACATAACCCAACAACTATTTGTCTAATTCATGACCTTATGTTCAAGGGTGTACACATAGCGGAAAATTGTGAGAATGAAATACAGCAGGGGCATGGACGTGTTTGTTAATCACTGGCGTGGAAATACACTAAAGAAACAAGTATTTTCATTTTCGTAAACACAGTTAGAAAAAGTTTTCACCACAAGAAATAAAACTTGCGTTATACGAATCATTAAGTTGAATGTTTGATCCCTTAGTTGGCAGGTAGATTAGAAAATTTGAAAAGGGAAATGGATAGGTTAAAGTTAGATGTACTGGAAATTAGTTAAGTTCAGTGGCAGGAGGAACAGCACCTCTGGTCAAGTGAACAGAGAGTTATAAATAAAAATCAGATGGGGATAATGCAGTAGTAGGTTCATCAATGAATAAGAAAACAATGTGGATATACTATTAAGAACAACATAGTGAACGCATTATCGTAGTCAAAATAGATACAAAGCCTACACCGATCATAATAATACAAGATTATACCCCAACTAGCTCCACGGATGATGAAGAGATTGGAGAAATGTATGATGAGATAAATGAAATTATTCAGATACTTAAGAGAGACGGGAATTTAATGGGGAACTGGAATTCGATAGTAGGAAAAGGAAGAAAAAGAAAGGTAGTAGATGAATATGGACTGGTGGAGGGGAATGAAAGAGGACGCCGCCTTATGGTAGAACTTTACACAGAACATAACTTAATAATCCAAGAAGTTAGTTTAACAATCATCAAAGAAGGTTGTATACGTGGAGGAGACCTGGAGAACCCGGAAGATTTCAGACGGTTTACATAATAATGAGACAGAGATTTCGGAAACAAATTTTAATTTATAAGACATTTACATGTGCAGATGTGGACTCATCACAATTTATTAGTTATGGACTGCAGATTAAAACTAAAGAAATTACAAAAGTGTAGGAAATTAAGGAGATTGAACCAAAGTTTACTGAGAATTTCAGAGGGAGTATAAGGCAACGAGGGAAAGGAATACGGTAGAAAAATGGATAGCTCTAAGAGAAGAAATAGTGAAGGCAGCAGATCAACTAGGTAGAAAGACACAGCACTGTAGGAATCCTTGGATACCACTGGAGATATAGCATTTCATTGATGAAAGGAGAAAATGTAAAATGCAGCATACGAAGCGGGCAAAAATAAACGACATTTGCAGGAAATGGAAAATGGCTAGTGTGAAATGGATAGAGGAAATACGTAAGGATTTAGAAGCATGTTTCACTAGATGATAGAGCGATAACACCTACAAGAAAATTAAACAGGCATCAGGAAAAAGAGGCAGTTATATGAATATGAACAGCCCTGACGGAAACCAGTTCTAAGCGAAGAAAGGAAATCTGACAGATGGAAAGATTATATATTTCTCATTTCATTTATTCAACGTGCTTCATTACAGTATTTGTAATACCACATGTTTACATATCAAGATACATAATGAAGAGTAATTATAGTGAGTTACAGTAGTATGGATGAAAAGAATGCACAATAGAAAACTTATATAAGGTTTCCATGTAGAACATGATAAAAATATACCAACAGCTGTACTCACTATAACATCCACGATATATATATATATTTTATTACGAGTGGAATATGAACGTGTGGATAATATTCAATCAATTATGTAATTATTTCTTAAAAAGGTGACAATTATGTAAGACAGAGAGAATATTTGTCTCACATTCTTTGTTAATCTATGTCATTCTTTTCTTTTGTTTTGTACCCTTTAGTTGTCTTCTTCTGATGTACATCACCGACGCAAGACGCGAATCGATTTGAGGTCTGTTAAATGAAAAACATTTAATGTAAATTTATTGTACTTTTATGTTCATTTGCTGGTAAAAACAAATAGAGCCCAATGTGGTAAAACTATTTATGATTAATTATTGAAAATTCGCTTCCTCTTTTAATTATAATTTTGTATTAATTGTTTTATCATAGCCGCAAGAAGCGCAGCCATTGTTAGTTGCGATTATATAGCAACTTCGTCTGTACTTCTAGTTGAAAATAGCATGGGTTTGTGTTAAACTAATTTGCAAAAAATTGAATAATTCTTTTTATTGGTGGTATCAGTTTAAATGTTTAACTATTTATTGGGAAAAGGAAAATCTTAATTAAAAAAGAAATCCTCTATCTTTTGTTGGCCTCCATCTTAACTTTTATTACAGCGGCAACTTTACATTACTTGAAACTGCAAACAATATTACGACGTGTAAGAAATAAATGTGCACCGGTGGTACTGAATTATATTTATAAAAGAAAAAAAAAATTAATCGAATCAGAGTGTATTTTCTAAGAGCAGTGCTGATGGTATTTATTGCTGAACAAGATTTAATTGCTGATGTATGAGGGCAGAATTATACTACGGACGAATCACGGAGAAAAACATTTTTAGTAGCATACGTCAGTGTTGTGTGCGGGTGGTATTCTGTGGTTCCTTTTCATGATCAATTTGCTAAGATTAATTAAATCCATCGAAGACAAAAAAACATTATAAAAGCTCTCATGTGCAATCTGTACTTTTAGTGATATGAACACAGCTTACAGTCAACATTACTACACTACGTCAGGTGGAATTCTTGTACAATTTGAACAAAATAATTATCTGGGTGAGGTTGTAGTTTGAATAATGCATTATACATGTGTATAATATTGTCAGTATCATTTACGAAATCCAATCAATGGAACTGCTAAAAGAAATCATAGTGACTTCAAACCGCAGAATACCATAGAGTATCGTATCATCCACATTCTTTGCACTTGTCCATGTTGATGATACTCAAAAACCGCCACACTGGCGCCCGAACAGGGACCATCAATGCACATTTGTTCATTTAATTGAAATAATAACACAAAAAATTTTGTAATTTATTACAGGTATTCGTATGTATTGTTTTTCACGATCATTGACATCCACATTCATTGCACTTGTCCATGTTGATGATACACAAAAAACGCCACACTGGCGCCCGAACAGGGACCTCCAATGCACATTTGTTCATTTAATTGAAATAATAACACAAAAAATTTGTAATTTATTACAGATATTTGTATGTATTGTTTTTCACGATCATTGACACCTGTCCACCGAGTTGTTGTTAAGGTGCATTTACACTGCGATTTGTATTGGCACATGTATGAGATAAATGTATCAGCGACTTTGCGACATGTATCGCGACTTGTATGAGTTGATAAGTATCAACCTCATACATGTATGAGCGTGCGTTTACACTGGTTGATATGTATCACTGTGCGATAGCTTCCGACGACGATTTGGAAGATTTCAAATTTTTATGTGCTGGTACACTTGCTCTTTTTGGTGATGATAGGAAGAAAAGGCGGAGGAAGCGTAGATGGTGGCACAGAGAGTTTCTCGCGAATTAACGCTAGAGGATGGCGCATATTTTAGAAATTATGTTTGGATGAGTATGGAGGATTCCGCGGTTTGTTATCACTTGTGGCTCCTCTTGTGTCCAAAACCAACACAAACTTTCGGTAAGCGATTCCACCAGAGGATCAGTTGGGAGTAACACTTCGTTTTTTAGCCACTGGGGATTCCTCGTAAAACGAAGATTTCATGACAAAACACTGGCATTGTCGCGCGATTGCTAATGCCAACGTCTCACACACGATTGTCGGCATTAGCATCCGTTGTCAACATTATCACACGAGGCCGCCGGAATAATAGCAAAACATTGATATACGTGCCAGATGCATGAAAAAAATTATATAATGTATTACATACACTGATGTACATATAAAAAATTTTACCTTCACTTCTTGGGGTAAAACTTGCACAATGGCCTCGCAAACACGAAGTATAATGTTGCATATGGCACTTTTTGATATTCTATTCAGATACATTAACGTCGAAACGACAGTCGGCACCTTCAAAACTCAAACAGCCGCCAAAGAGCCTGGTACAACGCATGCGCTAATCGTCGAAATAAGCGGTAGTCGACAAGACGACAGGAAATATTAGTACTGCGCATGCGCGAGTTCTTCAAAAGTCGCTCATATATGTCGCGTATACGGCCAAAAAGCTATATACAAAATGTATACGCGACATGTATGAGATGGACGGTCCGCATACAAGTTCCGTGAATTTTTGTATGAGATGATGTATCGCGACATGTCAAAATTCTAATTCAACACCAGCAGCCATAAGTAGTAAAGTTTCAATAAACCGGCTGCGAGAGAGTTACTGCTTCTCTACACAGATCTAAAGAGTTTTCAGTGTTAATATATATAGACTTGTTGTGTTATATTGTGTATAAAATGGTTAGGCCAAGGAAACTGGTTAAACCTAGCGAGGATACGGAGGCAGAAATGATATCAGATCCTCCTGTAGAAGAATCTGTTCACATTCCTACTCAGTCATTAGGGAATTTAATTACCGATGACAATTTTGTAGATGATGTTCCGACAGGTAGTGAGACTGAAGAGCTGCTGAAGCAAACTGGCACTTCACCAGTCAATCAGTTAGAAAATTGAGACACTATTTGTACAGACCCAGGGGCACAAGTGCACAACGCACAAGCTATGCCGTTGCAGGATATATTAACAGCATTATTCGAAAAATTTACTACCCAGCAGATGGAAAGGAAATTGGTTGAAAATATCAACATCAAATTTATTAAAAGAGATGAGGAAATTGTCCGCCAGATCAATCAAACTTTAAACGAACGGGATAGTGCAATTACTAATCATGTGAAACAAGAGTTCGATGCAGTGAAATCCACGATCCAACCATTAGTGAAAATTCCAGTTCAGGTTAGCAGCCTTCAAACCGATGTGGATAATCTTGAAAATAGATTCAAAGCTCAAGCCACAGCTGTGGAAACATTGCAGCAAGATATTCCTTCCGAAATTCATAGGCAACTCAAAACCGAGATAGCCAGAGCGATGTATCCAGAAAACCGTAACCCACACTGCCAATCCACATTAGAGAGAAACTGTTCAATGTTACAGACACCGACTTAAAAGAATTCCTTTCTGTAATTGATTCCTTGGATCTTGTGCAGGAGGACGCCAGAAAAACTTCTGATGTCACCAGCAATACAAACAGTCTGAACGGAAAGAATTCATGGAATTCAAACAAGGTAAATAGGGGTGAAGCTAGTCCTAAACAAAATAAAAATAAATCTTATGGAAACAGCAATTACAACAATAACAGTAGCAGAAACCAATACAACCGAGACTGTAGTTACAACGATAATAATAACAAGGATTATAGGAAAGCCGAAGAATACCAACAGCCGAATGGTAATCCAAGGCAGCATCACAATCAGAATTTAAATTTTCATAGTGACATTAATAACCGAAAAAGACGGAATGAGCACAGACCAGACAATCCGTACAAAGATAAGCTAAAGAATATGCGCAGAGATATCGAATATTGGCGGCAATCAGGACCAAGCCATTGGCAACCGTCGCAAGGTTCTTTTAATATAGGCCAGCCGGTAAACTATGTCCAAGCTATTCCGATGTCAAACAGCCAATATCCACCGTGGTGGGATACAAGCAGGCCATCTCCAACTACAACACAAAATTCACAAAATGTGAAAATAACACAGGTCCTTTCTGATACCAAACAAAATTCACAGAAGCCGACAAACTAATTGCGGTCCCTGTAGGCCTTCTCCAGGCGACCGAGGGCAACAAGGAAGGCAATAGGTCGAAGAAGCACAATATAAACGTGATGCAATATCAGGACGGAAATAAATTAGAAGATGAGCTATATCAAGAACCTGTCATTTCTGATAAGGTATAAAAGGAAATAATTCAAACAAGTGTCACCGGGAGTATAAATGGGATACCAACTACAATTCTGCTCGATACAGGTGCAAATGTATCCGTAATGAATATCCAATTTTTCAAGAAGGTTTCGCAACTAGGAAAATTACCGATCTTACCGTCGCAAATTGCAAGGTTATTAGAGCATTGGTAAATAAGACACAAACCATAAAATCCCAGACACAGGCGGAAGTTACCTTAGGAAATGATCGCTTGACATGCACGTTCCTATTGATAGATAACTTATCCGTACCAGTGGTACTTGGACTTGAGTTCCTTCGGGAAAAGGAAGGTATAATTAATCTTGCCCGGGGGACGTGTGATCTTAATCACCAACAGCAACCGATAACTTTGATGTTGAATCGGGAGTTCGGTGCAAACCTTCGGTTAATGCAAAAGGTACACCTTTCTGTCAGTAAACAGAAGATGTTAATGTTGAACCAAGAGCACCCGCAGATACGTAGTCAAAACCGAAATAACGATGTACCCAGCGATGCGAATGACATAGTGGCAACAATACAAGAAAAAATAAATGAGACAACTTACCTTAATACTTCTGAGGCTAAGCAGTTGACCGATTTATTGTCTGAATATCATGAAGTATTCGTTGAACAACCTGGTATCACAAAAGATTATCAGTATAAAATGAATGTATTCCCGCACAAGACCTATTGTACAGCTGCTTACTCGTTTCCCTGGACTAAGAAGAACGAAGTCATGAAAGAAATACGCAAAATGCCAGATTGGGAAGTAATTGAAACATCTGATTCACCATACAGCAGTTCTCTATTAGCAATTACAAAAGCAGACAATAGTATACGCCTCGTCCTCGACGCGCGAGACATCAATAAAATTATAGTGCCCGTGCGGACGAGACCAGAGAATTTGGACGAACAAATCCAGAAGTTCTTTGGAAAGAAATATTTAACCACATTGGATTTGCGTTCTTCGTTCTGGCAAATTTTGCTATCAGAAGAATCTAGGAAATACACAGCTTTCGTATTTGGAGGGCGGAGCTATCAATTTCGCGTCCTTAGGTTTGGATTAAACATCAGCGCTGGAGTTTTTATAACAGCATTAGATGACGTGCTGGGACCTCAGTTATTAGATCGAATCACAGTGTATGTGGACGATCTACTGCTAGCAACAGAAATGTGGGAAGAACACCTAGAATTAATACGAGATGTGTTAGACAAATTCCAAGCAAGAGGGGTGACAGTAAATTTAAAAAAATCTAAATTCGCTGGAGAAGAAATCAAATTCCTTGGACATGTAATATCACCGCAAGGAATAAGACCAGAACCTAGCAAATTGGAGGCAATAGAAAATTTTCCACGCCCACGCAGGAAGAAACAGCTTATAAGTTTTATTGGATTGGCATCTTTTCTCAGAAGGTTTTTAACAACTCAACAACTTAATAGCAAAGCAGTATTGGGTTTACTAAAGAAAAACATACAATGGTGTTGGACCTCGAAATGTGAAGAAGGTTTTCACAGCATCAAAAGAGCACTTATTAATGCACCAGTTTTAGACCAACCAGATATGTCAAAAGATTTTTTTATCGCAACTGATGCATCAAACTGTGGGATCGGAGCATGTCTCTTTCAAACAGAAACCATCAACAATAAACTCGAGATCAAGATGATCGGTTATGCAAGTAGGATTTTAACTAAATGAGAATGTGCTTACACCGTGACTGAACTTGAGGCACTGGCTGTGGTGTTTGCATTTAAAAAATTTAGATATTATGTTTATGGGAAACATGTTAACGTGTTATGTGATCACCAAGCTCTGAGTTTCATGTTGACATGTAAATTACTACACAGGCGGTTAGCTTGATGGATTCTTGCTTTGCAAGAGTATGATTTTGAGATCAGACATGTTCATGGACCAGATAATATTATTACTGATACGTTATCGAGATTACCAGAAGGGTTACCAGCATTTGCAAATCTAGTTGAAAATTCAAAAGAGAACAAAATTCTACTTATGAAGGACAAAGCAAATAGGCAAAAATATTTAGCATTCTGGAAAAAGCTGAAACAATGTCAAAAGAAGGATCCGATGTGGAAAAATATCAGGGACACATTGAATCAGCAAGTGGATAGTGCTTTCCACAAATATTACCAGCTGAATGATGACATTTTATTTTCCAAATCTGACCGTCCTAATAGTAGATGGCAAGTATGCATTCCACCAGACCTGCTCGATGATTTAATCTGGCTGACGCATCGGGCATGGGGGGCACTTCGGTATTAATAAATGTTGCATGAAGATAAGTCAACATTGTTATTACCCTAATTTAAGAAGAACCTGTCATATTTGTCAAACGGCCAAACCGAGCAATATTTGCAGGGAAACTGAGCTGCATCCTATTATAGCAAAATATCCGCGACAGATGGCAGCCATCGATATCGCAAGACCACTACCAACTGCCAGAGAAGGAGTAAAATACGTTCTTGCAGTATACGATTTATTTTCCAAATATGTGAAAATGTACCCACTTATAGCATCGACTGCCAGCACTATTGCAAAGAGACTAGCAAGCGATTACTTCAAATCTGTCGGTTGCCCATCCATTGTCATAACAGATAATGCTGCTTACTTCACTGGTGAAAGATGGAGAAACTTCATGAACGAACATAATGTCAACCATAATTTAATTTCACGCTTTTCACCGAGTAGTATCCCGGTTGAAAGAATTTTCAGGGAATTCAACAGATTTATAAGAACGTACGCCCACAACAGGCATATTAAGTGGGTGGAAAAACTGAATAGTTTCATGGAAGCCTATAATAATTTGTCACACATGACAGCTGGATTCACACCTCGTGAATCAATGAATGAAGAGGAGGATGTAAAAAGCCAATGGTTTAAACCGATTCCGAATATTGAAAATTACCAGCAGAAGCTTATTACAGCGGAGATCCGCAAGACGAAGTTTGATAAAAAACTCACTAAAACCCAACAATACTGTGTTGGAGAATTGGTATTATTGCGGACACATCCCAAGGCATCAATAATAAAAAGAATGAACAACAAGTGGCGATTACTGCATGAAGGACCTTATAAGATAGCTAACATACCACATGAGGGGTGCTACATACTAGAGGATGTGAATATAGGGAAGAGGAAGGGGCTATATTGCCATAAAGACATGAAAAAATATTTGCAATAAAATGTTAGAATTTACAAAGGACTAATAAGAGGTGCTAATGTACCGAACATTAATAAATGTGATGTTTAGTTTTAGTAATGCAATGATATTATACGTTTGTTAGTTTGTAGATTTACACGTCAAGTGTCACAATATAATATTCTTGAATTATTTGTGCAAGGAATAAAAAATCTCCACGATAAACACATTTTAATAAAAGAAATCAGTATCTTCATAAAAGTTCACTTAAATATTATTGTATTAGACATAATACATTTTGTTATATTTTTTGTAGTGTACATATCAATGAAATCATAAAATATTTCGAATGAGATTGAGTCATATAGTCCCATACATGCAACGAGTGTACACATTTCAATATGAAGTCATATAAAATGACTTAACAGAGACATTTCGGTTAAAAGTAGTCAAACATGGATCTCTGTCCCAAGAAATGATAAAATATGTGTGTTTGCCATGAACATGGAAATGTACTGTTATCTCGATTGTTCGAGAATGATCTAATGATCACAACAATGTAGCAGATTCCTAAAGTTTTATAGTGTATGATGTTTACGTAACTGGATAAAATTTTGATCTTGTTATTCAGTCATTGTAATGCAAAAATATGTGCAAATGTACAAGACCTCTTTTCACGAAAGGTGTCGTTCGCGTATAGACTGTGTGTAAGTACTATGGACATGTACTCACAGCAGTCAGAAACTTGATCAGTGTCTTACAAGAACTGCACAAAAGTCTAGTGGACACTGATTTATTTAGCTAAAAATGTGAACAGTGATAAACAGTGATCAATAAACTTTAAGAACACTCATGTAGTGTCGAAGGTAACAGCAACGCTATGGAGGTTAAGTTCTGTAGCCAATATTAGCAGTTAAAAGGAACTCGTGACCTCCAATAATTCGATTCGGAGCGTCTTTGCGGGTAAAATATTATGGGACTGACTGTAGAGCCAGCCGCGTCGCACAAAAACAATGCAACGCAGCCTTCGCAGCGCGTAGCGAGAGAGAAAGTGTAATCACATTCTCCGAGTATACACAAAGCACTCTACGGACACGTGTGTGATTAACAGTGCCGTGATTGAAATGTGCATTTTGTGATGAATTCCTAAATGAAACACTACATTGTATTGAACAGTGTCAAGATACAGGACAAAATTAATTCCTCCTCTGTGAATGCGATTGACATGGGCACTAACAAATTTTCTCCACAGGATGGTAAGACTGTTTATCTTGTCACTGACACATGTATTTTGACGTTTCATGTACCCGTCTTGAAATGAATGACGAAGCACAAGAGGATCCAGAGCTGCTGCAGGGGTAGTTCCGGCCGGCAGCAGATCGCAATCACGACGCAGCCGACGGCAGTTGACGCTACGCCGACGCAGCCAGGGACGGACCGGCGGCAGTCACTACCTGGCTTCGTTCCGACGTGTCGACGTGGAAGAAATTTTCGTCATACACAAGAAATATATTAAAACTGTTAAAAAAATCATAAAACTCAATGTATTTCGAACATACGACAGAAACATAAATTCGTGTTCCAGTTTGTACAATCTCAACTATGTCAAACCTGACTGTAAATAGAAGGTGAATGTATTGTCTCGAAGCCCTTTGGACGGTTTTGATCCCGGTTTCCGATTCCAGCTAACCCGAATCGGGGGGGGGGGGGGGGGGAGGGGGGGGGAGAAGAGAGGGAATAAGATAATCCGGGAAGTATCCGAAGCAATTTCCGAGGCAATACAGTCACGGAGTTTTTTTTTTATTGCTCAATTCAAATACAGTTTTCTGTGACAAGTTCCATTTAAGTCAAATATTCGGACATTAAAAACAATGAATCTTCGTGGATTATGTGGACTGATAAAAAGAAGGGTGATGAGAAATACACATGGTGAACGAATAATTTTCTTTATTAGCCCAAGGGGCAATATACATCCACGATATATATATTTTTTTTATTACGAGTGGAATATGAACGTGTGGATAATAATTATGTAAGAAAGAGACAATATTTGTCTCACATTCTTTGTTAATCTATGTCATTCTTTTCTTTTGTTTTGTACCCTTTAGTCGTCTTCTTCTGATGTACATCGCCGACGCAAGACGCGAATCGATTTGAGGTCTGTTAAATGAAAAACATTTAATGTAAAATTATTGTACTTTTATGTTCATTTGCTGGTAAAAACAAATAGAGCCCAATGCGTTAAGACTATTTATGATTACTTATTGAAAATTTACTTCCTCTTTTAATTATAATTTTGTATTAATTGTTTTATCAAAGCCGCAAGAAGCACAGCCTTTGTTAGTTGCGATTATATAGCAACTTCGTCTGTACTTGTATTTGAAAATAGCATGGGTTTGTGTTAAACTAATTTGCAACAAATTTAATAATTCTTTTTATTGGTGGCATCATTTTAAATGATTAACTATTTATTGGGAAAAGGAAAACCTTAATTAAAAAAGAAATCCTCTATCTTTTGTTGGCCTCCATCTTAACTTTTATTACAGCAGCAAATTTAAATTACTTGAAACTGCAAACAATATTACGATGTGTAAGAAATAAATGTGCACCGGTGGTACTGAATTCTATTTATAAAAGAAAAAAATTAATCGAATCACAGTGCATTTTCTAAGAGCAGTGCTGATGGTATTTATTGTTGAACAAGATTTCATTGCTGATGTATGAGGCCAAAATTAAACTACGGACGAATCACGGAGAAAAATATTTTTTGGTAGCATACGTCAGTGTTGTGTGCGGGTGGTATTCTGTGGTTCCTTTTCCAGATCAATTTGCTAAGAATAATTAAATCCGTCGAAGACAAAAAAACATTATAGAAGCTCTCCTGTACGACCTGTACTTTTAGTGATATGAACACAGCTTACAGTCAACATTATTACACTACGTCAGGTGGAATTCTTGTGCAATTTGAACAAAATAATTATCCGGGAGAAATTGTAGTTTGAATAATGCATTATACATGTGTATAGTACTGTCAGTACCATTTATGAAATCAAATCAATGCGACTGCTAAAAAAAAAAAACAGAGTGAATTCAAACTGCAGAATACCATAGAGTATCGTATCATCCATATTCATTGCACTTGTCCATGTTGATGATACACAAAAACCGCCACATCACAACAGTAAACTTGTGATATGATTATATAAGATTTCCAGCTAAAACATCATTTTTAAAAAGAACTTTTAGTAACATGAATATTCATATACTAGGGGAAACGTCATTAATTACAAAATTTGTGAAATTCATTCAATTATAGCTTTACCACAACAGGTTTGTCTTCTGGCCAGCTGCCTCCCTTTTCTGTAATACTCTTCCTTATGGCTTCTCCCTTTGTATTAAGTTCATGACGCACCCATAGCAGGTGGTCTAATGTTTGATCACCCTCTCCGCACGTACAAGCAGCACTTGCAGCTAGCCTGAACCCATGGTTGTAAGACTTTAATTTTCCATGATCGGTCAACATTGTTGTAAGATCAGATGAGTGAGGTAACTTTATGGAAAGACGATGCTGAACAGTCTGAAAAATTGTCTTTTGTGAGCTCTCCTTTTGTACTTTCATCCCCTTTTCATTTGCATTTTTCAATCGCAATGCATTTTAACTTCCTTCTGATAACAGACGAAGAGATTTTGTAGTAGCTTTCTGTTGCGTTTTCTCGAGTTGCTTGTTTGGCTGGCTTGTTTGGCAGTTCATTCCCAGGCGTTCTTAGTTAAGACGCCACTTCCTCTGCCACAGTACCCTAATTTTGATTCTGAACTCTTCTATCAAATATATATGATTCCTGGAATATTTTAATGAATTTAGCGTAACTCTACTATTCGTGCGTATTACAGCTACCATTTTAAAATTTTTTCTTGTAAGTTCTCTAGTTTCTCTAAAGCTCGCAAAATTGCTAGTTCTTCTGATTAGTTAATGCGGCACCCAGTCTTTAGTATTTACTTTAATTGATAAGCAGGTGTCTCATTAACAATTATTACCTTCCATTCTCTGAATAGCTCCCATATCCCTAAAGGATGTACCTTGAGTTTATAATTTTCTTCTGAAGTTACTGGATAGGGTGTCTGCATGCAATCTAAAACAGCGTGTATAGAATGGATTGCGTGTTCAATTTTAGCAATTAGGTATTCTGCAGCTACAGCCTGTAATTTAATAATTATTGGCGTAAGGCCTGTTAGAATGCACAATGCTTCCATAGACGTCGTTCTGTAAGCCTTAGCAATCTTTAAATTGATTAAACGCTGTATTTCTCGAATAAAGTTACATTTTTTCTTTAGTGCGTGATTCCACACAGGAGCAGCGTGTGGCAATATTGGTAGTATGGCGTCCTCTACAGCTGACCTTTACTGATATAGGCAAAGAATGAAACATAAAGTTGGACCGAGCGAGGTGGCGCAGTGGTTAGCACTCTGGACTCGCATTCGGGAGGACGACTGTTCAAATTCGCGTCCGGCCATTTCGGTTTTCCGTGATTTCCCAAAATCGCTTCAGGTCATTGCCAAGATGTTTCGGTATATTGATAATTTTTAATTATGGACCGTCTGACAGCAACTGAATAAAACACAAATTTACTGCCATACGCGTTTCGCCCTTATTTTCTGCAAGGCATCATCAGTGGCTTGGAACCTGTATATATGTTTGCTATTCAATTTACATTTTGGTCACTGTACATATAGGCTATAAACAGTTCTGGTGTTTGGTATATCCTATTAAGTAGTACTGTTTTGAACTGTACTTAAAGACAGCGTGGACGATTTCCTACATATTACGCTCCTGTTGCATTTTTGGTGTTGTTCTTCTTCTTATGAATCCAATTATCGGTTTTTTCGCGCATTCCACAGCACTATGCCCTGAATACTTGTTTCGATGCAATGTTTTGGTTTCGGTTGCCGACTGTCAAGTGTTTTTACCAAAGATCGAATATTATTGCCAAACTTTCGAGTGTAATTATTGAAGTATCTGTGATCTGTTCGTGTATGTATTTGTGTTTGTATGTATGTGTGTGTGTGTGTGTGTGTGTGTGTGTGTGTGTGTGTGTGTGTGTGTGTGTTTTGGTGTGATATAAGTTTTTTGCTGTGTGTGTGTGTGTGCGTGTGTGTGTGTGTGTTTTGGTGTGATGAAACGAAACAAGGCCCCGGAAGTATACAACATTCCATTGGAACTAATAACGGCCTTGGGAGAACCAGTCCTGACAAAACTCTACCATCTGGTGAGCAAGATGTATCAGACAGGCGAAATACCCTCAGACTTCAAGAAGAATATAATAATTCCAACCCTCAAAGAAAGCAGTTGTTGACAGATGTGAAAATTACCGAAATATCAGTTTAATAAGTCACAGCTGCAAAATACGAACGCGAATTCTTTACAGGCGAATGGAAACACTGGTAGAAGCCGACATCGGCGAAGAACAGTTTGGATTCCGCAGAAATGTTGGAACATTTGAGGCAATACTGACACTTCGACTAATCTTAGAAAATAGGTTAAGGAAAGGCAAACCTACATTTCTAGCATTTGTAGGTTTAGAGAAACCTTTTGACAATGTTGACTGGAATACTCTCTTTCAAATTCTAGAGGTGGCAGGGGTAAAATACAGGGAGCGAAAGGCTATTTACAATTTGTACAGAAACCAGATGGCAGTTATAAAAGTCGAGGGGCATGAAACGGAAGCAGCGGTTGGGAAGGAAGTGAGATAGGGTTCGCCGATGACATTGTAATTCTCTAAGAGGCAGCAAAGGACTTGGAAGAGCAGTTGAACGGAATAGACAGTGTCTTGAAAGGAGGATGTAAGATGAGCATCAACAGAAGCAAAACGAGGATAATGGAATGTAGTCGAATTAAGTTGGGTGATGCTCAGGGAATTAGATTAGGAAATGAGGCACTTAAAGTAGTAAAGGAATTTTGCTATTTGGCGAGCAAAATAACTGATGATGGTCGAAGTAGAGAGGATATAAAATGTAGACTGGCAATGGCAAGGAAAGCGTTTCTGAAGAAGAGAAATTTGTTAACATCGAGTATTGATTTAAGTGCCAGGAAGTCGTTTCTGAAAGTATTTGTATGGAGTGTAGCCATGTATGGAAATGAAACATGGACGATATACAGTTTGGACAAGTAGAGAATAGAAGCTTTCGAAATGTGGTGCTACAGAAGAATGCTGAAGATTAGATGGGTAGATCACATAACTAATGAGAAGGTACTGAATAGAATTGGGGAGAAGTGCGTTTGTGGCACAATTTGACAAGAAGAAGGGACAGGTTGGTAGGACATGTTCTGAGGCATCAAGGGATCGCAAATTTAGCATTGAAGGGCAGCGTGGAGGGTAAAAATCGTAGAGGGAGACCAAGAGATGAATACACTAAGCAGATTCAGAAGGATGTAGGTTGCAGTAAGTACCGGGAGATGAAGCTTGCGCAGGAAATAGTAGCATGGATACCTGCATCAAGCCAGTCTCAGGACTGAAGATCACAACAATAACAATATATATATAAATTTGTGGGCTGTGTGTGTATGTGTGTGTGTGTGTGTGTGTGTGTGTGTGTGTGTGTGTGTGTGTGTGTGTGTTTGTTTGTTTTGTGTGATTTAATTACTTTATTTTTATTTATTTATGTATTTTTTGTGGGCTTTGTGTGTGTGTGTTTTGGTGTGATATTTTTTTGTGGTGTGTGTGTGTGTGTGTGTGTGTGTGTGTGTGTGTGTGTGTGTGTGTGTGTGTGTGCGTGTGGTTGCGTTTGTGCGTGTCCAGAAGGTGAAGGGGGAAGAGTTTTTTTGTTTTATCTTATCATTTCCCTTATTAAGTGTAGTAGACGCAAAAATACATTTACATTTTAAGTGCGAAACCACATGAACACCAATACACAGTCCATCCACGCTTAGTTATCCTATCAGAGACAGAACTACACGAAAAAGAAGAAATGCTCTTGGAAAAAGGTTTGAAACACTGCACCAATAACGAAGTGAACAATCAATACATACAAAATCTCATAGTAGAAAGTGAACACATCCTTACACGTGAAGAACGACAAAATAATTATGAAATAAACATGGGACTGACAAGAGAACTAGTAAGAAGAAATAAAAGGCATAATAAAACAAACATAGCAGACACACAATAAGAACAACCAAACAGAAGCAGCCACTATGAAAAGGTTAACACAGAAGTTAACAAACAATAACAAAATTAATAACAAGAGCAGACAAGGAAAATGTACTCATGGATAAAGAGCAATACATCAAAAAAGCCAATGAATACATAAAAACCAATGCCATACAAAAACTGAAGTCAGATCCAACTATATGATTCCAGGCAAACGTGAAACGAACACTGAACAACATTGAACACACACTCACAGACAAACAGAAATACTACATAAGACAGAAAAATCCACAAACACCAACATTTCGCAGTCAACCAAAAGTACATAAAGGCGGAACGCCAATGAGAGCTGTTACGAACTTCAAGAAAGCCCCAACATACCACATAGCCAAAAACCTCCGAAAGTTAGTTACAAAACACTATGAAATAGAAAACACAGTGATAAACACAGGAAACCTAATAGAAAACATACAGAACATACGTGTACCACACACAGCATCACTTATTTCATTCAAAATAGAAAATATATATACCTCCTTCCTTATCACAGAAACAATAGAAATCATAGAACAAAATATCTTATCCCACAGCAGCCTCACCACAGACGCAATAAAAGAAATAACAGATATGCTCAGACTGACAACTGAACAAGACTACTTTTAGTCTGAGGAATAATATTATCTACAAAGTGATGAACTTCCCATGGAATACTCAACATCAAGAACATTAGCAAACATTTTCATGATTCATCTAAAAAGTTAGATATTTGAAAAGATAACCACTAATAAAAGTTTCAAAATCAAATATTGGTACAGATATGCGGATGACATTATTTGTCTGGTAGATGAGCTAAGTGAAAAAATAGATGAACTCCATTTGGAAATCAACAAAGCTCATCAGAACATAAAATTCACAAGTGAAAAGGAAAATCAAATAAATTTTCTTGACATTACAATAAAAAAAGAAAATGGAAAACATACTTCTAACATCTTTAGAAAACCAACAGCCACAGACACAATAATACATTCCACATCCAACCATCCCCACAGCCAGAAACTTGCAGCACTAAGACATATGTTACATAGATTAAACAGAATCCCACTGAACAAGAGAAAATATGAACAAGAAATGAGTACAATCATACAAATAGCTAGGAACAATGAGTATGACACACATGTAGTACACAGGCTCAATCAAAAAAATAAAAACACAAATACAAAACAAACACAATATTTCCAGAATACAAGAGAACTCACAAACTGAAAACTTACAAACACACTCAACAAACACAAACAATGACAACACCACACAGAAAAGAACCAGATGGTACACCATGACCTACACACATAAACTGTTACACAGAGTTGCAAACATCCTAAAGAGACAGGGCTTCCAAATAGCATATAAGTCTGGGCAAACCCTCCAATCACACGTAAGCCAGCTACCAAGACGGACAAATTCCAACAATCAGGAATATATAAACTTGAATGTCAAAGTTGTGATGCAGTATACATAGGCATGACTTGCAGGAATTTTAAAACATGATACAAAAAACATATCAGATGTTAGAAGTGCGAAACAAACCATTTCACATTTGCAGAACAGTAAAACACCATAACCACCATCCTACAAACATGGAACAAGAAATGAAAATAATGAGAATAAGCAAATATGATAAAAGTCTTACACCAATGCAAGAAAACTTCGACATTCAGAAAGCCATAGCTGAAAACAAACATGTGATAAATGAACAAACACACATCAGCACGGACTCCCTACTACACTTAACAAAGGAAATGATAAGATAAAACAAAAAAGCTGTTCCCCCTTCACCTTCTGGACACACACACACACACACACACACACACACACACACACACACACACACACACACACACACACACAGCCCACAAAAAAATATATATCACACCAAAACACATACACACACACACACACACACACACACACACACACACAAAATCCACAAAAATAAATAAATAAAAATAAAATATATAATTATATCACACCATAAACACACACACACACACACACACACACACACAAGCGCAGGCCATATATATCACACGGCGAACAATCTTTCTTGATATGACCATCACCTTTGGAATGATGACATACGACGTCATCCATCGTAATACATACTCTGAAATATTTTCCGTCATAGGGGATCTGTATCGTGGCTGGTACTTTGCTTAAGTCGTCGAATACGCATTGAGCAGCGTGACGAAATGATTTTATATGAGAACATCCCTGAACCATGAAGCTAGTTGGAATATCTCTGACATTCCCTGCTATACGTCCCCAATTTAAACATTTTGTTAACTATTACAGCATTATTAATAAATGGAAATACATCAGATAAAACAATTCGCGTTACTGGTGTCATTGTCCTTTTAAAGCACAAATTACTCTCTTGCACTAATCAAACTACATATTCAACAGTTCTTGCAAAAATACAAATATTGCCTCAAGTTACGAGAGAGAAATGCGTAATACGCGAGAAATTATGTCACTTACCGATTTTACAGTCATCTATTGCGCTAATGGGAATAGTGATGACAGCTTTCAGATGAGATTACATTATCGCTATAAATAGAAGATTGCTGTTTTGCTGGGGCAGGTGTCTGTTAAGACGATTCAGTCGTGGAAGTTTCAATAGCACGCCTATTTCCACGCACCTTCGTGGCTTCGCTGTTCACAACAGCTGACTGTAGCGTCGCGCTGTCACTATTTAAGAAGCTCGCCATGTCGCCGAAGCTGTCCTATTTAACTCGATTACACATGAGCCGCATCCTCTATGCTACAGAATTAGACAACAGTGATTTGTGAATTAGACTATAACACAGTCAAGTTCACGAACTGTTGCTTTAACCCTCTGTTTGAAAGACATTTGCATCAGCATACAGACACACGTGTTTATGTTTGTTGCTCGTCAAAGATACTCTCCCGAAAGAGTATATAGAGAGTCTATGCAAGGCATATGAACTTGGAGGCAATACAATAGAAATAAAAGACGATGTAGACGAAGATGATATGGGATACCACGAGAAGAATTTGACAGAGTACCGAAAGACCTAAGCGGAAACAAGGCTCCAAGAGTAGAAGACATTCCGGTGGAACTACTGGCAGCCTTGGGGGAGCAAGCCATGACAAAACTCTACCATCTGGTTTACAAGATGTGTCAGAGAGGTGAAATACCCTCAGATTTCAGGAATAATGAAATAATGCCAATTACAATGAAAGCAGATGATGACAGGCGTGAAAATAACAAAACCATCAGTTTGATAAGTCGTTGTTGCAAAATACTAACATGGATTCCTTATAGAAGACTGGCAAAACAAGTAGAAGCTGAAATCTAGAAAGATCAGTTTGGATTCCGGAGAACTGTAGGAACACGCGAGTCAATACTGGACATGCGACTTACCTTAGAAGATAGGTTAAGGAAAGGCAAACCTTCGTTTACATAATTTGTAGACCCAGAGAAAGCTTTTGATAATATTGATTAGAAACTGTGTTTGAAATTCTGAAGGTAGGAGGGATTAAATACAGGGAGCGATAGGCTATTTTCAACTTGTACAGAAACCGAAAGGTAGTTATATAAGTTGAGTGGTATGAAAGGTAAGCAGTGGTTGAAATGGACATGAGATGGGATTGTAGCCTATCTCCGATGTTATTCAATCTGTACACTGAGCAAGCCGTAAAGGAAGCGAAAGAAAAATTTGTAGTAGTGATTAAAATTCAGGGAGACGAAATAAAACTTTAACGTTTTCCGATGACATTGTAATTACGTCAGACATAGCAAAGGACTTGGAAGAGCAGTTCAACGGAATGGAAAGTGATGAAAGGAGGCTATAGTTTGAACATTAGAAAAGCAAAATAAGGATAAAGGAATGTAGTCGAATTAAATCTGATTATGCTGAGGGAATTAAACTAGAGACTTATTTGGGCAGCAAAACATCTGATAATGGCCGAAGTAGACAGAATATAAACTGGTGGCAAGAAAACTGTTTTTGAAGAAGAGAAATTTGTTGACATCGAATTCAGATTTAAGAGTTAGGAAGACTTTTCTGAAAGTATTATTATGGAGTGTAACCATGTATGGAAGATAAACGTGTTTGATAAACATTTCAGACAAAAAGAAACTAAAGTCTTTTGAAATCTGGTGCCACATAAAAATGCCTATAATTAGGAGTGTAGAGTATGCAACTAATAAGGAGCAACTGAACAGAACTGGGAAGAAAAGAAATACATGGCACAACCGGACTAGAAGAAGCGATCGGTCGGTAGGAAACATTCTGAGACATCAAGGGATCACCAGTTTAATATACGAGGGAAGTGTGGTGGTTAAGGGAGGTAAAAATCGTAGAGGGAGACCAAGGAGACCAAGAGATGTATACAGTAAACAGATTCAAAAAGGTGTAGATTGTAGTAGTTAGTCAGTGATGAAGACGACTGCACAGGATAGAGTAGCATAAAGAGCTGCATCAAACCAGTCTCAGGAAAGAAGACTACAACAAGAACACTACAAGATTCAAACTTAAAGATAGGGAATTTACGATGCAAAATAAGTCTCCGTCTGCATACTGCACATAGTATCTCGTTGTTCGTGCTTAGAAGACCTTCTTTTCCTCTTTATAACCTCTTGCATTGTCAGTCGTCGTGGATTTCACCAGAGAAGTTGTTGTTTGTGTTGTAATTTCACATCTCTGTTCTAGTAAAGCGTTCTTTAGATAATTTGTATTAGATATCTGATGGTTCTTAATATTTTCATCTAGTAAATTGCACGAATTCTCTACTGCCTTAATGTGTAGAGATTGTGGTGGTGTCGCCATCCAGCGGGGACTGTTTTACACCATGCATAGCTTTGCATCTAGAGCTTCATGTTCTGAATCATTATATTATGTGAAAATATATCCCTCAGATGCGACTTCGAAGTCAGGGCCAACGTCGACGTCGGCGTCTAGGATGGCGTTCGCACGTGATGCGGGTTTCGCAAAACTCTTATCATCAGAGGGATAATTTTTGGAATTTAACACAAAAATTGATAAGATAATCATCTCACGACAGAACATAGAGTTCAAATGGTTTACATTGAAAGAGAGCAAATGGGAGTCCAGTGGGATCTCGATTAACATTGCACGACCTCCCCTTCTCCCTCTCTTCCCCTCCCCTCTCCTCTCCTCCCCGACCCTGCCCTTACCACTTGGGGGCAGCAGTCTTCAATAAAGCTGTAATACGAGACTTGTCAAAAAGTGCTACCGTATGCGATTTGGGCTCCTTCTGCCACGGCCCCTGTATTAAAACACAACTTTGTACCTCCATTCGATGATGAATTGTAACTACGGTTAAATTTAGCGCAACGCCAGAGCAACAAGTGTCATCGTACTTGGAGACTTTATAATTTATCTGTGGTAAGTACAGAAGTAATGCAACTGAACATTTCATAGAACGAGACAATAAGCTGGAAAGCCAGGTATAATAAAGCTTGCCGGGCAGCACTGGAAATACACAATTACTACGAGAATACCGGTAGTCTTATCTGGTAGAGATTGGCACTGGATGTACTTTATATTTATTTTAGGGTTTAAAATTAATAATCCGAATCTTTAAAACTGACACGTGTAGCAGATTCATCGAACAACAAAATTCTAGACTCCCAGATAAAGTTACGACAAAAGGGACTTGTTATATTAGGACAACTACTGTTTGGATTAGTGTTCTTTTCTTTTCTTAGGTAATTCAACGATGAAGGTATACTAACGAATGACAGCTTCTAGTTAATGAAGCAATAGCCATTCCTTTTATTGACGAGAAATATACATCAACTTAAAATGTATTCCGCATAGCTACATTCATATTTACCATGAAATATTTTTCAAGAAGTATTTTAACTGATAACTCATTATCTCTGATGCTGAAGCAAGAACTAAAGATGCTGCAGTCATGGACTGTACGGCTGGTCCCGGCGAAGGTTCGAGTCCTCCCTCGTGCATGGATGTGAGTTTTTGTCCTTAGGATAATTTAGGTTAAGTAGTGTGTAAGCTTAGTGACTGATGACCTTAGCAGTTGAGTCCCATAAGATTTCACACACATTTGAACACAAGACAAGACCTAAAAAAAAGTCACCGCTAAAGTAAGGGTCTGGAAATGGCGGTTCTGTCTTTTATAATGTCTAATAGCCAGTGCATAGAATAAAAATGCCTACAGCGATGTTTGGTACTATGCATTCCATCTCAATAGACAATCAAAAATAGGGAACTTGCCGAAAAAAATGGCTTGAAATAAATTAATTCGTTGTAGACGGATGACTTGGAATAACGATGTGGACTCTTGCGGAGAAAACTTCCAGTGAGACGAAGGCACTATGAAAAAAATGTGAGATGACACTTTCTCTTTGAGGGCTGGACTTGATTAAAATATGGAGACATCGTGACCGAGATCCGTTTTCATAAGCTTCTTTGGTTTCATACATAGGAATTCCATTTATGCGGTCCGTCTGTTTGCTGGATCTCGGGAAAAAACAAGCAAACTAACTGTCACCAGTATAAAGTTCCGTGTCCATATTGTTGGAACGCAGAGGCGCTTATAACACGAAATGCTCTGTTAAAGCAGCTGTCAATGCTACAGAAACTGGTCCCGAGTCTGAACTCCTGCTACGACCATATAATTCTGTTAGAGAACTAATAATTCAGTTTAGCCGACCGAAGCCAGTTTGCCCCTCCGCCGTGTCTTAGGTCGAGGTGTGATTGGGGGAAAGCTATAATTTGCGGAATAAAGGCGTTATTGACCAAAGTTCTGCGACTCTGACGCCCATCCCTGTTAGCCGAATTAAGCCTCGTTAATGACGGACCCAAGGCGACGCTGCTGGAAGCGAATAATTTGACCAATTGCCGAGTTATCTCCCTGATTACTGCGCCAAAGGGAAAGATATACTAGTATGGCCCATACTTGAAGCAATTAACTACTGCGTAATCATCTGAAAATAAATTACTTGTCTACTGCAGAGGGAAATATTCGTTTGCCAACATACTTCGATATTTGAGGTTGAATGCCCAGAATGCTATCCCTAGCTTTCTCTACCCATTTATGACAATTTCCAGGTGGTCGCCAAACTAATTACAAACCTATTTCGCACTCAAAAACTACATCTAACTGCATACATATATACAAACATACATACATACTCCGCCAGCTATCCTGTGATCCGTGACGGCGGGTACCATGTACCATTACTAGCTATTGTCTTTCCGGTTCCACTCGCAAACAGAGCGAGGGGAATGCGACTGTGTGTATGCCCCCGTAAAAACCCTGTTTTCTCTCATCTTATCTTAATGGTCCTTACGCAGAATGTACGTTGGCGACTGTAGAATCGGTCAGTGTTCAGATTCAAATGCCGGCTCTTTAAATTTTCTCAGTAGTTTTGCTCGAAAAGAACATTGCCTTCTCTCCAGGGATTCCTATTTGATTTCCCGTACCATATCCGTAATACTTGCTTCCTTGTTCGAACCGTCTGGTAACAAATCTATCAGCGCGCATCTGAATTGCTTCATTGTCTTTCTTTAATCCGACCAACTGCTGATCCCTAACAAACGAGCAGTTCTCAAGGACGCGTCGCACTAGTATCATATATGACCTCTCCTTTACAGATGAAACACACTTCCCTAAAATTGTCTCAACAAACCGAACTCGACCACTCGCTATGTCCACTACAATCCTTGCATGTTCGTTCCATTTCACATCGATTTCCAACGTCATGCCTAGATATTTAATCGAGGCGATTGTGTCAAGCAGGTCACTACTAATGCTGTGTACGAATGTTATGTAAACAGGCAGAATACGGCGCTGCGGTCGGCAACGCCTGTATAAAACATGTCTGGCGCAGTTTTTACATCGGTTACAGCTGCTACAATGGCAGGTTATCAAGATTTAAGTGAGTTTTATCGTGGTGTTATAGTCGGTGCATGAGCGATGGAACGCAGCATCTCCGAGGCAGCGATGAAGTGGGGACTTTCCCGTACGACCATTTCACGAGTGTACCATGAAAATCAAGAATCCGGTAAAACATCAGATCTCCGACATCGCTGCGGCCGGTAGGAGACCCTGCAAGAACGGGACCAACGACGTCTGAAGAGAATCGTTCAACGTGACAGAAGTGCAGCCCTTCTGCAAATTGCTGTAGATTTCAGTGCCGGGCTATCAAGTGTCAGCGTGCGATACATTTAACGAAACATCGTTGATATGAGCTTTCGGAGCCGAAGGCCGATTCGTGTACCCTGGATGACTGCACGACACAAAGCTTTACGCCTCGCTTGAGCCCGTCAATACCGACATTGGAGTTTTTGACCGGAAACATGTTGCCTAGCCGGACGAGACTGTATGGAGACAACCTCACGAATCCACGATCTCTGCATGTCAGCAACGGAGTGTTCAAGCTGATGGAGGCTCCGTAATAGTGTGGAGCATGTGCAGTTGGAGTGATATGGGACCCCTGATACGTCTAGATACGACACTGACAGGTTACACGTACGTAAGCATCCTGTCTGATCACCTGCATCCATTCATGTCCGTTGGGAAATTCAGAAGGACAATATGACACTCCACACGTCCATAATTGCTACGGTGTGACTCCAGGAATACTCTTCTGAGTTTAAACACTTCCGCTGGACACCAAACTCCCTAGGTGGGAACATTATTGAGCATATCTGGGATGCCTTGCAATTTGCTGTTCAGAAGAGATCTCCACCACAGCCCTGCAGTATTCATAGTGTCAGTTTCCTGTAGCACTACTTCAATGTAGTCGAGTCCATGCCACGTCGTGTTGTGGCACTACTGCGAGCTCGCGGGGTGTCCTACACGATACTGGGTGAATGTACCAGTTTCTTTGGCGCTTTGGTGTATATTCCTCCACTTCTACACTAATACATTGATATCTTTTTCTTAACGACGCTACAATGTGAGCTGAAAACTGCTCTGAGAAGAAACAGTGAAAAAAATCTTCATTTGGGTAGGTCAGAAATATTGATGGTTACGTAAAACTGGGGAAGAAACCAAGTACTTTTTGCACTTTTCTCATGTTATTCAACTCTTTGCGATGTCTTGCATAAGTCAGATTCAATATGCGTGCTAGTATCACTAACTTTTAGGAGTTCTGTGACAAAGGCTGTCAAATCGCCAAATAATAATTTTCAGGTGTTAATAGATCCAAACGGCCTCTAAATTTACACAGATGTTTCTAAAACCCTATCCATCAATTTCACAGGTTGCGCCGTTATTCGGCACAAATCAAACCAATGTCGTAAATTCTCCTACTTACTTATTTAAAAGAAAGGTTTCCGCCTAAAACAAGCATCGATTTTCGAGAGACATACAGGATATCTGAAACTGTATTTTCCGGTGCGTATATTTCAATTTTAGAATCAATTTGGAATAGCACAGTCAAATGCTGTATAGTGAGACATTGTACAAAGAAGAACCAAAAAATAAATGTGAGGGGATTTCTTCCTATTATGAGCTGCAGCTTGAACCACTGACTTGGTGAACATTTGAGAGGAGTCCTTGAACATTAGGAATACTCCGGTAGTTTCGCATTCTGGTCTTGTGACAATGGTGGAAAGCAAATTTATAGAACGTTCGACATAAAGCATGAAGTACTGTGTTGCTTCTAGTGCAAGTGATATTCTGTAATGTTTCTGGGAATTACTCTAACAAGGGAACCTCCCCATCGAACCCTCCTCAGATTTAGTTATAAGTTGACACAGTGGATAGGCCTTGAAAAACTGAACACAGATCAATCGGGAAAACAGGAAGACGTTGTGTGGAACTGTGAAAAAAAATTAGCAAAATATACAAACTGAGTAGTCCATGCGCAAGATAGGCAACATCAAGGAGAATGTTGGCTCAGTAACGCCGTGGTCCCGTGGTTAGCGTTAGCAGCTGTGAAACGAAAGGTCCTTGGTTCAAGTCTTCCCTCGCTTTTAAAGTTTAATTTTCTATTTTCAGACAATTATCAAAGTTCAGGTACTCACACATAATCAACTTCGCTCTCCAAAATTCCAGGACATGTTCAGATTTGCTTGGACATATGCAGGATTTGACAGTCTACACACGGAAAAATTTGAAAACGTTAAAAACATATGTTTTGACATAGCACAGGGAAAACTGTGCGACTGTTAAACTGTTGCATTCATTTGTTGCAGTTTATGTGACAAACTCTTATGTTTTCATCACTTTTTTGGGAGTGATTATGACATCCACAAGAAAACCTAAATCGGGCAAGGTAGAAGAATCTTTCCACCCATTCGCCAAGTGTACAAGTTAGGTGGGTCGACGACATGTTCCTGTCATGTGACGCACATGCCGTCACCAGTGTCGTATAGAATAAACCAGACGTGTTTTCCTGTGGAGAAATCGGTTGACCTATGACCTTGCGATCAAATGTTTTCGGTTCCCATTGGAGAGGCACGTCAAAATGGTTCAAATGGCTCTGAGCACTATGGGACTCAACTGCTGAGGTCATTAGTCCCCTAGAACTTAGAACTAGTTAAACCTAACTAACCTAAGGACATCACAAACAGCCATGCCCGAGGCAGGATTCGAACCTGCGACCGTAGCGGTCTTGCGGTTCCAGACTGCAGTGCCTTTAACCGCACGGCCACTCCGGCCGGCGGAGAGGCACGTCCTTTCGTCTACTAATCGCACGGTTTTGCGGTGCGGTTGCAAAACACAGACACTAAACCTATTACACTGAACAGAAAGTAAAAATTTTCACTCGAGGGAAGACTTGAACCAAGGACCTTTCACTCCACAGTTGCTCAGGCTAACCACGGGACCACGGCGCTACTGAGCCCACGCTCTCCCTGATGTCTGCCTTCCACATGGACTACTCAGTTTGTATATTTTGCTTATTTTTTTCATAGTTCCACACAACTTCTTCCTGTTTTCTCGATTGATCTGTGTTCAGTTTCTCAAGGCCTATCCACTGTGCCAACTTATAACTAAATCTGAGAGGGGTGCGATGGGGAGGTTCCATTGTAAGATACGGCCGGCCACGGCGAGCCAACCATGCGTGCTGGTTGCGCGGGTTGAGTTCGGGCCAAGGCTTAGGCTGCCTCGGATTTTCTCTGAGCTTCTTGGAAGTATTCGGTACAGCGGGACATTTCATTTAGTAGGTGTGGGATTTTTCGATCAACATAACCCTCTTCAGTTCGGCAGTATCGTGCTGTCAACGGTGTTTACCATTCGCTACTTGTTCATGGTATGAAGGAGTTTCACAGAACACAAAAAGAGGCAGACTAGTGATGACTCGTCATAAAACTTTAAAAATGAATGCGAATGACAGTAGAAGGATGAGACACGCAATATACATTATGCAATCGCATAAGCGACACGTCCTGCAAATTTTGTTTGAAACGTTACAACACAATGCAGAAAGAGTGTAAGAGTTTGTTGACAATGAAGGAGAAAAATTACAACTATCGACAGACGGGATTCATTGTTCTGTACAGCGAGAAGCACTTTTGCCGAATTTGCAGGCGTACAGCACATTGGTGGTTCGAATAGTAAAGCTTCTGAAGTCGCACACATTATTCTACTGTCAGTGGCAATAGTTTTCACCGGCCCTTGTGACCGAGTGGTTCTAGGCGCTTAACTCCGGAACCGCGCTGCTGCTACGATCGCAGGTTCGAATCCTGCCTCGCTCATGGATGTGTGTGATGTCCTAAGGTTAGTTAGGTTTAAGTAGTTCTAAGTATAGGGGACTGAAGACCTCAGATGTTAAGTCCCATAGTGGTTAGAGCCATTTGAACCATTTATGCAACAGTCTTCGATGGAACTGAACAAAAAGTATTGAGACTTTATACAATATATTACTGCAAAGTACGGTGGCTATGTCAAGATCAATGCCTGTACTGATTTTTAGATTTAAAACACGCTATTTAGCTTACATTTTGGGGCAATGTACCTATAGGTGGTTAGTTTTTGCTATGATATAATAATATTTTAAATTCTACTTACAGGTTGCGTGGATGATTTTCTACATATTACGTTTCTGTTCCATTATGTAGAAAATCGTCCACGTAACCTGTAAGTAGAATTTAAAATATTATTACATCATAGTAAAATCCAACCACCAGAACTGTTTATTACCTATAGGTACATTGCCCCAAAATGTAAACTAAATAGTAAAAATATCTATATATTCCAGGCCAGTGAAAATGCCTTGCAGAGAGTAAAGGCTGCGCTGGATTAGCAATTAAGTCCCATAAGATTTCACACACATTTGAACATTTTTAGAGAGTGAAGGCAAAACGTGTATGGCACGAAAACTGTGTTTCATTCAGTTGTCAGACGATCCAAAAAGTAAAAATTATCAATATACCGTAATATTACATGCAACTGAGGAAGCCACAACTACAAAAGTTTAAGATGTTAATTTTTTTCTGTCTTGATAGGAACGGATTTAAAAGTGAGGAACACATTCCAGTAAACACGGTCGACTTCCCTAAGCTCACTGACGTCAAAGAAAACGTGAGGTTTTATCAATGTATTGTGGCCTCGAAAGAATGGCCAGGATAGTTTCGTAAAAGTTTTGAGAGCACTGCCTGTCTTGCATCCGTTTTCGAGCAGTTGAGACCGTTTGCTGTTTCAGTTGAAAGTGCTCCCGTGCATTTGTGTACGTAACTGACTGATTTGCAAGATGTTTGCCGTTTTAACGGAAAATGTCTTTACGTTAAAATTGTCGCCGACGTCTACATTGCTTTCCTCAGGCGGACTTTCCACGTCTCCGTAATGAGGTTCCAAAAGTGCTACAATACTTCGATCAATATTTGTATATGAGGACTTTCTCTCGATTATGGAACTAAACTGGTCACAATTTCGTGGCATCCTGAGTGCGAAAATATGTGGAATTGTCTGTGTTCTCCGTCTGTTCCATATAAAAATTGTATTCTGTCTTGAGTGCACCAAAAATGCGTAACACTGAAATTCGTTTTGTTTGTGATCTATGTTGTTGAAAACACTTAGGTGATAGAAGTCATGGGATACCGATATTCACATATACAGATGGCGGTGGTATAGCGTAAACAGTGTACAAAAGAACTGTCATTTGTACTCACGCCATTCATGTCAAGAGGCCTCCTACGCGACTATGGATACACGACGGCAATTAACAGACTTTGAACGCTGAATGGTAGTTGGAGGTAGACATATGGACATCCCATTTCGAAATTCGTTAGGCAATTCAATATTCCGAGATCCACAGTGACAAGAGTGTACCGAGAATACCAAATTTCAGACATTACCTCTTATCATGGACAACGCAGAGGCCGACAGCCTTCACTTAACGACCGTGAGCAGCGACGTTTGCGTGGAGTTGTCAGTGCTAACAGACAAGCAACACTGCGGGAAATAACCCCAGAAATCAATGTGGGGCGTAAGACGAACGTAGGGAAGTGAGTCCAAATATGGTATTAACGGACTATGGCTCCATACGACCGGCGCAAGTGCTTTGCTAACAGCATGACATCGCTTGCTGCGCTTCTCCTGGGTTCGTGATCATTTCGGTTGGGCCCTAGACGACTGAAAAACCGTGACCTGGTCAGATTTCGGTTGGACTCAATTTGTTAACAAGGCGTTGTGCAAGCCGATGGTGGCTCCGCAATAGTGTGGGCAGCGTTTAAATGGAATGAACTGCGTCCTCTGGTCCCACTGAACCCATCATTGACTAGAAATGGTTATCCGTTTATTCGCATGTCAATCCTCCACAGGAAGTACAGAAATACTTGTATTGTAAATAAACCGTCTTTCTTGCTGCTACTTTCTTTATTTTCACCAGACGCGTTTCGCCTTTTTCGTACTCGAAGGCATCTTCAGTGGGATGTAGAACGAAACAGTTTTCTTATTTTTAGATTGTCAACCAATTCACGTCGCGTTTTCTATGTGAATTATGTAATCACTTACAGTTTGTTGGCGTCTGTGTTTCCTCTCATCTGGTTTGGAGGTCGCACTACCACTTCGTTTCTGAAACACAAGCACAATTATGTATCCCGAACTTTTTCTTTCATACTGTTCGGCATGTTTCTCCTTCTTCTTTGTGGCCCTTCTGCCACCATTTACAGCTATTTGTTCGAACACTGCGCTTTTCACGACATAAATATTGTGAGTTAATTATGTGTTTCCTCCTGTTTGATTTGTTTACCTAAATGTTCCCAACCCAACGAAGCACATGTTAAAATCTAATCTCTATTCATATTGTTAATATTTGTGTGTACGTGTATGTGTGTGTGTTTTTATATGTGAGTTAGGGAGGGGATGGTTTCGGTGGGCTGATGGTTTGAGTTGTAGAATGTTGAATATGAATGTAATAGCTGCAACAGGGTGGTTGAAAGCTTCGGTGATAACGTTATTTGAATTCTGATTTAGATTTTCTGTGGAGGGGTTCATGGACAAGCGAGTGAAACAGTGTTGGGTGGCATTATTATTATTATTATTATTATGTTTTGGAGTGTTATTATTCTATTTACCAGAGTCAACAGTGCATTGTTCAGCATGTGTACTTGATCATTTAAGAGGTTTTCCTGGACACAATTTGCATTCATTTATGGACTTGATATTTCTAAACAACGGTGGACTTTTTATGGATGAGAAAGCGCCACGTTTCCAGACCACAACTCGCAACTGGTTTGAAGAATATTCCGGACAATTCGAGTGAATGATTTGCTCACCCAGATGGCCCGCCATGAAAACCATCAATAATTTGTGGGACGAAAACCGAGAGATCAGTTCGTGCACTAAAACCTGCATCGGTAATATTTTCGGAATTACGGATGGTTATAGAGGCAGGATGGCTCAGTATTTCTGCAGGAGACCTTCAGTGACTTCGTGACTCCGCGCTGCGCCGAGCTCCTTAACTACGCCGGAAAAGGGAGGTCCTACGCGATATTAGGGGATATCTCATGAGTTTTGTCACCTCAGTGTGACATCAGTTCGTGTGCATTGCAGTGCCATTTAAGTATCGCGCGTTCACAGTTTTTCCTCTTCCCCCTCCTCATATTCAGACAGCGTGGTGTGGCAGGGGAGGAAGAGTACAATGAAGTTGAGTACTATGGCACTCATGCAAGGATATGCCTTACTAGCAGAATTCTTTGCTGCACTGCCCTAAGACCTTCGTTCACCGACCCCAAAATTAACAGTAGAAGTACTTTTTTTGTCGATTGGCGGTTTCGATAAGCATGGCTACCATCTTCAGATCTCGATACCGAAACAGGTAATCAGAAAAAAGATTAATTACAAGCGATATTCACTAAGATGTACACCTTCTCTCAAGTAATTGTTATGGATCGTCCCTTACTGCTCAGGATGAGTATACTAATAAATAATAAGAAACTGTTTTACTTGAAATAGCTACATGGCTCTTTCCGAATGAGTACTGTGAACAATGTCTGACTTGATCACGGTAAGTGTCATATATTGTTATTGTTGTTCTGGTCTTTAGCCTGAAGACCGATTGGATGCAGATCTCTTTTGTGTAAGGCTCTCTGAGTAACTATTGCAAACTACATTTGGCAGCCAAAATCTTAGACCAACGTCCAGCAAGAGAGTGAATGCTGCCCGGTGGCGTTGCGGGCATGATAAGCAGAGACGAATGGGGAATAATTTTAACAATGACACGGGATGCAGGTAGGGAAATCAACTAACATGAACAACTTTGCAAAAGGAAGGTTTTTCTGACGTGCATAAGAAACATTTCGTATATGGTAAAGCTGGTCATCTGTTAGTGTAGTACTATGGAAAGAGATTGAAAGGGTGTTGGTCGTTCACACCCCATCACAGAACATGGAAGTCGGAGACTTGCCTGCTCTGCAAACCAAGGTTAGTGACCGTGACAGATCAGAGGACAGAGTACAACCCTGGTGCAGACACAAGTGTTTCGAAGCATACCGCGCAATGGACGCGTTGGACATCGTCAATTACGATTGCAGTGGACACGGAATCATTGAGATTGGGCTATGAATCAATGTAATGTGGTCGGGTGATAAGTTCAGTCGTACTAGGCACAGGTCACAGACAAGAATTGTTTGATAAATCTCTTAAGACTTTTCGTATATTGCCGATAGTTCCATTTCGAAAGATACTGCTATCCCGAAAAAAAAATGTCGGCGTTATTGCAATAAGGAAAAATGTGAAGATGACTAGAAGTCGTCCGAATGTATACTTCCTGAATTTTGCGCACCACGAAATAAATCGACTCTCGCGTCTGTTGAGGCCAAACAGGGTATCAGGCGAACGATATTTTTTTTCCGGTAACAGTTGTTTAAACCGCATAGAGCAGCCATCTGCAATAAATCACACTGCTTGTCGTTTGAATAGTAATGTCTATCAACAAACAGTAGGAGACCTGTGTTACGAACAATTTAGGTCTGAGAATGGATTGTACAGTCGTGCTAAAAAGTATCCGAACGAACTGAATTGCATTTCGCCTGATTCGCATACAACCCTCATAACGCAGCTGTCTAGCAGGTCATCTAATCGCTCCTCGGTACAGTCGTTTGACTACTGAAAATGGTTCCAACAAAACACCACTAGAAAACATTGCTCTGTATTGCAATAACTCAAATTGTAAAGTAATACCACGATACTACAAAAATCAGGAACACCTTATCACAGATAAGACTTTCCTTAAGACTTCTAAGCTCACATTTATTAGAATAAATGACATGCCAGAAATGTTACCACCCTCATTACAACGTCAGAAAGTTATTGCAAGTAGTAAGTTTGTTGTATTCATGATTTCCTCTTCAAAGTAACACATCGTACTTATTACTTAACACAATATGACATTAAAATTTTATCTTTTTCACGAGATTCTAGTTGAGAATGTGTATGAACTTCAAATGACACAGCGAACCGTCTCGTTCTGCATATAGATTCAGACCCAGGTCATGCAGCCTAAGCAAAGATTTCGTGACTGACGGAAACTAACAGTCATTCCTGACTACGCATACAGAGAGTAATATACGTCGATTTTAGACAGTGTCAGGAAATATCAACCTTAATTACATAACAAACATTTTAAACGTACGCGAATTCCTACCCAGCATCTATTGTCCCTGTTAACGAACTACGAGAGACGTTAAATATTACTTCTTCATACGTAACTTACTTGAAATGCCATGAAGTAAAGCTTTGTGTTGGTCAGGGATTCGAGCCATGAATCTAATCGGATTGTTATCGAAGAACAATGAACTGTGACATATCGGATTTTCTCGGCAGTAGCAAGATGTTTTAACTGAAATGACGAGACGAAATACTAATTTTTTCCTTCCCAGGACTCCAGCCCGGCACCTATCGCTGTTATATTCTAGAGAAAAAGAAAGTTAAATATGGGTTTGTTACACCAGCAGCGACATGTGAGCATTTTTGAACTAGAAATAATATGACAAACAGTTCAGTGCTGACTGGTAATAGAACCCCACACATATCGTTGTTGACTACACACAAAGAGACATCAGCTACCGAATTTTTCTCCACCAGCAGCTCGGTTGTCATCCTTGCACTTACAGCGATCCTGCAAATAGTTCTGTGTCTCACCGGTAGTCAAAAACGTCAGATATCGTTAGTGTTGACAACGAATGAAAATACATTCAAATCAAAATCATTATCCACCAGCAGATAGGTGTTCTCATGCTAGAGCTTGATAATACATAATGAAAACTTTAGTGCCCGGCCAGGATTCGAACCCATTCACGCGCAATATGTGGAGATGTTGAGGAATCTGCAGTTTTGAACAAACAACAAATTGTAGTCGAGCTGTATTGTCACGAAGGGATCAAATTTCGCGTTAAGGCTGGTCTGAGTTGCAGTCCCAGTTCAGAACCAATTTTGTCGACATACAGAAGCTCAAATAAAAGATGAAATAAGTGTCCTGTGACCCCAGATAGCGTTTGTTTCGTCAATAAAAATAAATAACTATTATAAGACAGGTTACTGGTGATAGAGTTTCTACATGTCGCCACTCATGACTTTATTGTGGTTCAACCTAATGTCTACTTGGTAGAGAAAGAATATCATATTTATCTGAATTTCAGACCACAATGCCATTACACCTTCTTCACTTGGCGTAGCCAGAAGATAACAGAATCTATCTCTCCCTACCAAAAATCATCGGTAGAAATTGGAATCGAACCCACACCATGACTATATCAATCTAGCAGCAATCCAAAAGACCACCAAATCCTCTTCCCTGTGGTCATTTTTCTATTGTAATGCCGTTGCGCCACACTGGAAGAGAATTCTGACACACAGGCTCCCTGTAGTGGTTTGCAGCATATTCAGTACGTTCATTTACTCGGTCGACCGAATCGCCATGAACTAGCTACCTCGGCTGCCCATTGCATACATTCGACTCTATTTTGTAATCACCGAAATAAAATCACGTACCTGCCACCTACACAGGACTGCCAATAGTGTAGGATGCAGAAATTTAAGCAGGAAGTGTTCCTTTCCACTTGAGCTACTCTATTGCGCTATCTGTTTGTTGAACACGTCGTGCAGTGCAAAAGAAAAGCTGTAACTGTCTGTCTCTCAGAAGTCTACATCAGGCCATATGCATTATCTCGCAACACTGTGAAATGCGGAAGTACTGGAGGAATTGTTCTTGACTCCTGGAGCTGCTGTGGTTACGGTTGAGCTAGAAGTGTAATGGTAAGTCTAGTGCACAATATATTCACTGCTACATTTTTTAAAACGCAATTCTGCTCTCTGCTGACGTTACCAATCTAATGGACCTTTGAACATAATTCCCTTCATTTCTCAACCCAAAAAAGTCGCATGTGGAAAAAGTGCACACTACTCTGACATTTTGTTCTTTTCAGGTTTAATAGACGGCCAGGCAGCACATGCATCTCGATACTTTTGTATTACATATGGGGAGAGGGTATCGTGCCAAAATACGCCAGCAATTATTTTCTGCATTAGCTGTCGTGTGGTACTGGCATTTTATTCTTCTTAAAACCTTGTTTTACAGCTTTAACTCAGATTAAGTTTCTACATGTAATCAATAAACTGCATGTGCATTGTCAGACTGTTATAGATAACATCAGAGAATTCGCATATATCGTTGATGAGTAATTTCTTTCTCATGTTAACTAATGTTTTAATAACACTAAAAGTAACCGTAAGAAAATTGTGCACTGTATCATAAGAAATGAAATAAAACTACCCACGATAACCTTACGACGATAGTCTGTTTCAATAAAACTGAGTATCTGTACACAAGTGTACCTCTACCGGACCAAATTAATAAAATACTAATCACTTATATTTCGATTGGGTCTGTGATTAATTGGTATACCGTGTCATACTCAAGAGGTATGCAAATGTAGCATTTCATAAATAAAGTTACGTATTCCGAGAAACCCAAAACTTGCTTGTCAGCAACAGAAAGAGGCATTACCTGTTGTGCAGCATTAAGTTTTTCACAATTGCACTATGAGCCGAAAGTATTTTCTTGGGTTTTCCTAATCGATGTTTGATCTGACTGCTTGTAGCTCTTTCACAGAAGGGATAAAAAGGCCGCAGTGAGCGAGACTGGAACCGCAAACCAGAACAGACGCTTGTTACCACAGACCCACCGAAGTGGTATATGCCTACGACTCGTGTTACGAGACCAATGGTGACTAGAACTCGTAAATCGCTATTTAAAGGACAAGATTAGTTGGGATTTCCACGTGAAACGACTTTCCTGCACCGAAAATCGTAAATTTACAAACTTTTGTTACACCTCAAGCGATAATAACTCAGATTATTCAATGCAAATTACAGGAAAAATTACGTGAACTTTGAGGCCTAATTCCGTGCACACCAGGAAGTAACTCGTCGATGACAGAGTTGCCAAACATACCTTGCCTTGTTGCCAAATCTCAGTTACAGTACCAGCAGGATGAAGAGGATCCGATGTGTTCCTACAGAGGGCAGGGATGTGACCATAGCTGGCATCTCAAAAACGCGGCTGGCACGGCCTGGAATACGTAATGCGTCTGATTCGCACTTCTGTAACTAGGCTTATGGACTGGAGCGTAGTTAGTAATAATAGTCAGAACTGACTGTAAACTAAGCATCATAAATCAGTAATTGTCATAGTTGTTTTATATTTCTTTCGAAAGTGTACTCAAAACTAAAAAACTCATTTCTGGACGTTTTCGTGCCAGGCCGATAGTCGAGCACAACAACAAATAAAAATAAAAATCAATGTTTGTTTGTTTGTGTGTGTGTGTGTGTGTGTGTGTGTGTGTGTGTGTGTGTGTGCGTGTGTGTGTGTGTGAAGAGAGAGAGAGAGAGAGAGAGAGAGAGAGAGAGAGAGAGAGACAAATATAAAAAAGAATGAGAGAGAGAGTAAATGGTATGTAAAGAAATCTTTCATTAAAGTGTAAAATGACACGTTTCACATCATTACGAAATGTCGTATTCATGATGTATGGAACAAACATTAATCGAATCAAATCCAATCTAATCATATTGCTGACTAGCCATGAAGAGTCATGAATTACCGAAATTTTTTCCAGTATCAGTAACCAAATGTAAACTTGAAAATAAAATACCACAGTTTTTGTAATAAACTGGGACTCCTATCAAGACCCTTTCGTCTCTGTTAACTAACCACAAAAGATGTCTGATATACCTCCATTCAGAGTTACAAAGTGTGCATGTATTTAAAGATGAAGCGCATTATGTGAAGTTCTGTGATGGAGATCTGTACCCAACACGTAATCGGATTGTTAACTAAATAATATCAAATCTTATGTATCGGTTTTTCTTGCCAGCGGCTAGGTGTTTGAATCTAAAATAAGGATACAAGATTTTGTGCATGAGCAGCAATCGAACTGCACACCTACCCTCCCTCTTTATCTTCCACGAATATAGCCTAAGTATCAATTGGTTACTCACCAACAGTAAGATGTGTGCGTGTTTGGCCAGAAATAACGACACCTATTGCGAATGTTGGCAACACGTGAACAGACATTAAAAATGCATGTTAATTTTCACTGGCAGGCCGGTGTGCACGTGATAGGGCTTGATATGAAATTATGAATATTTTTGTACTGGATCAGTAATCGGACCCACATACTTACCTTTGGAGGAGGCCTAGAGAAGATTGCAGTCTTGGGAAAAGGAACGAAATGATTGAACTATACTGTTCCGAGAGATTCTGATCCTCAAGAGAGGATATACGAATTAAAATCGCAGTCTACCACCAAATTTTTCAACGTCTGTAGATCAATCAAGTACAAGTAAAATAAGTGCCCTGTTCCTCTAAGTGGCTATCGGTTCATCAAATAAAATAAAACATTATAATGTAAGTAAGTTTACGCTGGTGACAGTATTTCTGTTTACCATGACGTTCGCCTAAACCGGCTCTGCCCAGTTGGTTATGAAGGAACGCGATGTTTAATGTGGATTCTGAATTATAACGATTTTCTCTTGAGGTTAGCAGAGGTAAACAACCCTGTAGCAATACATATCGCTAGTACAACGAGATATTACCTATCAACTATCCTTGCCTTGCCTCACAAGACGAACATGGCGTCACCGAGCTGATATTTGAAATACATTTCTGTTTTCTCTGTCTCTCTTCCTCTCTTTTTATTACCTTCATTCTGTTACAAAATAAGTACCATATGTTACTTTGAAGAGGAAATCATGAATACGACGAACTTACTACGTGCATTACCTATCTGACGTAATAATGAGAGTGTTAACATTTCAGATATGGCATTTACTGTAATAAATGTGAGCTTACAAGCCTTAAGGACAGTCTTATCTGTGATAAAGTGTTCCCTGATATTTGTAGTATCGTGGTATTACTTCACATCTTGAGTTATTGCAATACAGAGTAATGTTTTCTAGTGGTGAATTGTTGGATCCATTTTCAGTAGTCGAACGACTGTACCGGGGAGCGATTAGAGGACCTGCTAGACAGCTGCGTTGTGAGGGTTGTATGCGAATCAGGCGAAATGCAATTCAGGTCGTTCGGATACTTTTGAGCACGACTGTACATGCACTGTTTAATTTGGTGGGAGGCGGGGGGGGGGGGGGACAATGCGGTTGTCTCCTTAAAACATGCAGCGTCGTTCAGAAAGTTGCGCACAAATTCACAAATTGAGGAGCTGATAGTGGAGTCGACATACAACACCAGTAAAATAGGAAATCGTGGTTTCGGAAATAATCCTGAGCCACTGACAGCTTTGGAATTTCAGCATCACCAAAGAGAATCGATGCACACGAGCCTTATGTTCAGGAAAGATGATGAACTGTTTATTCAACAATGTTGTACATTACTCAAGGTGTTCAAAATGGCGATTGATACATGATACATTCAGTACATACTAACACGTTTGTAAAAAATTCTTGTGCATTCTAGCAAGTATTCCGGCATTGCACGAACCTTGTCAAATTTGTCAAATGCTGCAAGTATCCTGGCGACAAGTGTTCCTTCTTTTGCTATATATATATATATATATATATATATATATATATATATATATATATATGCTACAGATGCGAAATTTAACCGACAGGAAGAAGATGCTGTGATATGCAAATGATTAGCTTTTCAGAGCATTCACACTAGGTTGGTGCCGATGGCGACACCTACAACGTGCTGACTTGAGGAAAGTTTCCAACCAATTTCTCATACGCAAACAGCAGTTGACCGCCGTTTCCAGGTGAAACATTGTTGTGATGCCTCGTCTAAGGAGGAGAAATGCGTAACATCACGTTTCCGACTTTGATAAAGGTCGGATTGTAGCCTATCGCGATTGCGGTTTATTGTGTCGCGACATTGCTGCTCGCGTTGGTCCAGATCCAATGACTGTTAGCAGAATATGGAATCGGTGGTTTCAGGAGCGTAATACGGAACGCCGTGCTGGATCCCAACGGCCTCGTATCACTAGCAGTCGAGATGACAGGCATCTTATCCGCATGGCTGTAACGGATCCCTGAGTCAACAGATGGGGACGTTTGCAAGACAACAACCATCTGCATGAACAGTTCGAAGACGTATGCAGCAGCATGGACTATCAGCTCGGAGACCACGGATGCAGTTACCCTTGACGCTGCATCACAGACAGGAGCACCTGTGATGGTGTACTCAACGACGAACCTGGGTGCACGAATGGCAAAACGTCTATTTTTCGGATGAATCCAATTTCTGTTTACAGCATCATGATGGTCGCATCCATGGTTGGCGACATCACGGTGAACGCACATTGGAAGCATGTATTCGTCATCGCCATACTGGCGTATCACCCGGTGTGATGGTATGGGGTGCCATTGGTTACACGTATCGGTCACCTCTTGTTCGCATTGACGGCACTTTGAATAGTGGACGTTACATTTCATATGTGTAACGACCAGTGGCTCTACCATTCATTTGATCCCTGCGAAACTCTGCATTTCAGCAGGATAATGCACGTAGAAATGTTGGAACACGTGAGGCAATACTGACCCTACGACTTATCTTAGAAGAAAGATTAAGGAAAGGCAAACCTACGTTTCTAGCATCTGTTGACTTAGAGAAAGCTTTTGACAATGTTGACTGGAATACTCTCTTTCAAATTCTGAAGGTGGCAGGGGTAAAATACAGGGAGCGAAAGGCTATTTACAATTTGTACAGAAACCAGATGGCAGTTATAAGAGTCGAGGGACATGAAAGGGAAGCAGTCATTGGGAAGGGAGTGAGACAGGGTTGTAGCCTATCCCCGACGCTATTCAATCTGTATATTGTGCAAGCAGTAAAGGAAACCAAAGAAAAGTTCGGAGTAGGTATTAAAATCCATGGGGAAGAAATAAAAAATTTTGAGGTTCGCCGATGACATGGTGATTCTGTCAGTGACAGCAAAGGACTTGGAAGAGCAGTTGAATGGAATGGACAGTGTCTTGAAAGGAGGTTATAAGATGAACATAAACAAAAGCTAAACGAGAATAATGGAATGCAGTCGAATTAAGTCGGGTGATGCTACGGGAATTAGCTTAGGAAATGAGACAGTTAAAGTAGTAGAGGAGTTTTGCTATTTGGGAAGCAAAATAACTGATGATGGTCGAAGTAGAGAGGATATAAAATGTAGACTGGCAACGGCAAGGAAAGCGTTTCTGAAGAAGAGAAATTTGTTAACATCGAGTATTGATTTAAGTGTCAGGAAGCCGTTTCTGAAAGTATTTGTATGGAGTGTAGCCATGCATGGAAGTGAAACATGGACGATAAATAGTTTAGACAAGAAGAGAATAGAAGCTTTCGAAATGTGGTGCTACAGATGAATGCTGAAGATTAGATGGGTAGATCACATAACTAATGCGGAGGTATGAAGAGAATTGGGTAGAAGAGGAGTTTGTGGAACAACTTGACTAGAAGAAGGGATCGGTTGGTAGGACATGTTCTGAGGCATCAAGGGATTACGAATTTAGTACTGGAAGGCAGCATGGAGGGTAAAAATCGTGGAGGGAGACCAAGAGATGAATACACTAAGCGGATTCAGAAGGATGTAGGCTGCAGCAGGTACTGGGAGATGAAGAGGCTTGCACAGGAAAGAGTAGCATGGAGAGCTGCATCAAACCAGTCTCACGACTGAAGACTACAACAACAACAACCATGCACGACCGCATGTTGCAGGTCCTGTACAGGCTTTCCTGGATACAGAAAATGTTTGACTGCTGCCCTGGCCAGTACATTCTCCAGATCTCTTACCAACTGAAAACTCTGATCAATGGTGGCCGAGCAACTGGCTCGTCACAATACGCCAGTCACTACTCTTGATGAACTGTGGTATCGTGTTGAAGCTGCATGGGCAGCTGTACCTGTACACGCCATCCAAGCTCTGTTTGACTCAATGCACAGGCATGTCAAGGCCGTTATTACGGCCAGAGGTGGTTGTTCCGGGTAATGATTTCTCAGGATCTATGCACCCAAATTGCGTGAAAATGTAATCACATGTCAGTTCTAGTATAATATATCTGTCCAATGAATACCCGTTTATCATCTTCATTTCTTCTTGGTGTAGCAATTTTAATGGCCAGTAGTATATATATATGTTGTATTTCGGCAGATATTTGCAATTTTGTTTTTGAAACATGCAGCTAGAGTCAGCCCAAACAAATACTATTCATCTCATGCGACGTCCATAGTCGACGGAAAGCGTAAGTTTGCTTCACGTTACAAACATAATAGTTTTTAAAATACGATATTAGGTGTATGATGGAGCGGTCCCAAATTGCTCTAGTGCGATTCTTCTTTTATCAGTATGTATTAACACGGACAATAAAACGCGAAGAACAAAGACTACCCCGTCAGCGACACAACCACCCTGGTCGGGGCAGACAGTTACCGCTATGCAGCAACGTTGCTCAGTCGTTGCTGGAGTACTGCCTGTGAATTCGGCAAGCTCCTTTGTGTATTTTTGATTACAGTCTTAGCTTTGGGGCATGAGGATTCATAATTGTGCGATATTTCTTGTCGCAGTAAGTAAACCACGAATGTGTATGATTTTAGCTGTGATTTGAGTTATGTCTGCAATATTTTTGTGGTGTGTCTTTCTATATCAGTTATGCCATTATCTCAGATGAAATATCGAAAGACGAATTTATGACATCTCGGACACTGAGAAGAAAAATAGCGAACAGCGAAATAATTTGGTAATGCACTTATGAAAGCAGATGGTAGTCACATACGTTACGATTGGAACATTTAAGCGTTATAGTAACTAGCACAACTGTAGCCATGGATATACTTCGCAAAGACAGTTGCGAGAGTCTTCCAGGCAGATAGTACACATCCACTAAGAGCATTTCTCCTCGCTCTTGTAGTTTCTTATGCGAAAGCTAGTAATAGAGAACCTAAATACTATATTACTTAATAGTAACGGCGCGCTTGGTCTTCGTTTCTAGCACATTTTATGGATACT
Source organism: Schistocerca americana (assembly GCF_021461395.2). NCBI lineage: Eukaryota > Metazoa > Arthropoda > Insecta > Orthoptera > Acrididae > Schistocerca > Schistocerca americana. Next base: position 374,920,188 of record NC_060124.1, on the reverse strand, counting down.
TTCTCGAAAATTTTCCCAGCCAAATAACTTAATAGCTATTTTACATTTCCAAATAGCTGGTATACGTACAGAGTCAATGCAGTAATTTATGAAAGTAAATGCTTAATTATCTCTACCGATAATATAAATTCGACTATGAACAATCGATAAACATTATTTTCCTCTTTAAGCACCTCCCCCCTTGCCGTTGGTGTGGAGGCTTGCGTGCCTCAACGATACAGATAGCCGTACCGTAGGTGCAACCACAACGGAGGGGTATCTGTTGAGAGGCCAAACAAACGTGTGGTTCCTGAAGAGGGGCAGCAGCCATCTCAGTAGTTGCAGGGGCAACAGTCTGGATGATTGACTGATCAGGCCTTGTAACACTAACCAAAATGGCCTTGCTGTTCTGGTACTGCGAACGGCTGAAAGCAAGGGGAAACTACAGCCGTAATTTTTCCCGAGGGCATGCAGCTTTACTGCATGATTAAATGATGATGGCGTCCTCTTGGGTAAAATATTCCGGAAGTAAAATAGTCCCCCATTCGGATCTCCGGGCGGGGACTACTCAAGAGGATGTCATTATCAGGAGAAAGAAAACTGGCGTTCTACGGATCGGAGAGTGGAATGTCAGATCCCTTAATCGGGCAGGTATGTTAGAAAATTTAAAAAGGGAAATGGATAGGTTAAAGTTAGATATAATGGGAATTAGTGAAGTTCGGTGGCAGGAGGAACTAGACTTTTGGTCAGGTGAATACAGGGTTATAAATACAAAATCAAATAGGGGTAATGCAGGAGTAGGTTTAATAATGACTAAAAAAATAGGTGTACGGGTAAGCTACTACAAACAGCATAGTGAACGCATTATTGTGACCAAGATAGACACGAAGCCCACGCCTACTACAGTAGTACAAGTTTATATGCCAACTAGCTCTGCAGATGACGAAGAAATTAATGAAATGTATGATGAGATAAAAGAAATTATTCAGGTAGTGAAGGGAGACGAAAATTTAATAGTCATGGGTGACTGGAATTCGTCCGTAGGAAAAGGGAGAGAAGGAAACGTAGTAGTGGGTGAATATGGAATGGGGCTAATAAATGAAAGAGGAAGCCGCCAGGTAGAATTTTGCGCAGAGCATAAATTAATCGTAGCCAACACTTGGTTCAAGAATCATGAAAGAAGGTTGTATACATGGAAGAACCCTGGAGATACTAAAAGGTATCAGATAGATTATATAATAGTAAGACAGAGATTTAGGAACCAGGTTTTAAATTGTAAGATATTTCCAGGGGCAGATATTGACTCTGACCACAATCTATTGGTTATGAACTGTAGATTAAAACTGAAGAAACTGCAAAAAGGTGGGAATTTAAGGAGATGGGACTTGGATAAACTGAAAGAACCAGAGGTATTACAGAGTTTCAGGGAGAGCATGAGGGACAATTGACAGGAATGGGGGAAAGAATTACAGTAGAAGAAGAATGGGTAGCTTTGAGGGATGAAATAGTGAAGGCAGCAGAGGATCAAATAGGTAAAAAGACGAGGGCTAGTAGAAACTCTTGTGTAACAGAAGAAATGTTGAATTTAATTGATGAAAGGAAGAATATAAAAATGTAGTAAATGAAGCAGGCAAAAAGGAATACAAACGTCTCAAAAATGATATCGACAGGAAGTGCAAAATGGCTAAGCAGGGATGGCTAGAGGACAAATGTAAGGATGCAGAGGCTTATCTCACTAGGGGTAAGATAGATACTGCCTACAGGAAAATTAAAGAGACCTTTGGAGAAAGGAAAACCACTTGCATGAATATCAAGAGCTTTGATGGAAACCCAGTTCTAAGCAAAGAAGGGAAAGCTGAAAGGTGGAAGGAGTATATAGAGGGCCTGTACAAGGGCGATGTACTTGAGGACAATATTATGGAAATGGAAGAGGATGTAGATGAAGATGAAATGGGAGATATGATACTGCGTGAAGAGTTTGACAGAGCACTGAAAGACTTGAGTCGAAACCAGGCCCCCGGAGTAGACAACATTCCATTAGAACTACTGACAACCTTGGGAGAACCAGTCCTGACAAAACTCTACCATCTGGTGAGCAAGATGTATGAGGCAGGCGAAATACCCTCAGACTTCAAGAAGAATATAATAATCCCAATCCCAAAGAAAGCAGGTGTTGACAGATGTGAAAATTACCCAACTATAATGGAAAAACTGATAGATGCTGACCTTGGGGAATATCAATTTGGATTCCGTAGAAATGTTGGAACACGTGAGGCAATACTGACCCTACGACATCTTAGAAGAAAGATTAAGGAAAGGCAAACCTACGTTTCTAGCATTTGTAGACTTAGAGAAAGCTTTTGACAATGTAGATTGGAATACTCTCTTTCAAATTCTACAGGTGGCAGGGGTAAAATACCGATAGCGAAAGGCTATTTACAGTTTGTACAGAAAGCAGATGGCAGTTATAAGAGTCGAGGGGTATGAAAGGAAAGCAGTGGTTGGCAAGGGAGTAAGACAGGGTTGTAGCCTATCCCCGAAGTTATTCAATCTGTATATTGAGCAATCAATAAAGGATACAAAAGAAAAGTTCGGAGTAGGTATTAAAATCCATGGAGAAGAAGTAAAAACTTTGAGGTTCGCCGATGACATTGTAATTCTCTCAGAGACAGTAAAGGACTTGGAAGAGCTGTTGAACGGAATGGGCAGTGTCTTGAAAGGAGGATATAAGATGAACAGCAACAAAAGCAAAACGAGGATAATAGAATGTAGTCGAATTAAGTCGGGTGATGCTGCGGGAATTAGATTAGGAAATGGGACCCTTAAAGTAGTATAGGAGTTTTGCTATTTGGGGAGCAAAATAACTGATGATGGTCGAAGTAGAGAGGATATAAAATGTAGACTGGCAATGGCAAGGAAGGCGTTTCTGAAGAAGAAAAATTTGTTAACATCGAATATAGATTTAAATGTCAGGAAGTCGTTTCTGAAAGTATTTGTATGGAGTGTAGCCATGTATGGAAGTGAAACGTGGACGATAAATAGCTTAGACAAGAAGAGAATAGAAGCTTTCGAAATGTGGTGCTACAGAAGAATGCTGAAGATTAGATGGGTAGATCACATAACTAATAAGGAGGTATTGAGTAGAATTGCGAAGAAGAGGAGCTTGTGGCACAACTCGACTAGAAGAAGGGATCGGTTGGTAGGATATGTTCTGAGACATCGAGAGATCACCAATTTATTATTGGAGGGCAGTGTGGAGGGTAAAAATCATAGAGGGAGACCAAGAGATGAATACACTAAGCAGATTCAAAAAGATGTAGGCTGCAGTAGGTACTGGGAGATGAAGAAGCTTGCACAGGATAGAGTAGCATGGAGAGCTGCATCGAACCAGTCTCAGGACTGAAGACCACATCAACAACAACAACAACAAGTACCATGACTAGTTGAATGATTTTGCAGAATGACATTGGTCGATATTTCTCTGTATTATTAACAAATGACGCGTCCAATTAAGTCGCGCAAATAGTCATTTGTTGCTGAAGACTCATTCCAGAAGTCCAATGAGACGTCCATTCCTGCCTCTTCATATCTCACTTGGGCAAACATTAAGTGTTGTTTGAAGGCTCTGTCTGCCGTATCAAGTAGCCCCTTATATTCCGATTTCTCCGTGCAGGCAAATTTATTACAAAAATATCGATTTTACAATAACGGGGAGTGCTCGTCAGAAATCAGTGCACTTTCGCTTTCGGAGTCAAGTCATGCAAAGCGTATCAAATACGGCGGACACATAACAATTTGTGTTGTATCATCGTCACAACATTTATATCTGACAGCGTGTGGCCCATTGCTTCCGCTGTTTGTGCTGTACCCTCTACACACGAATAACAAAGAGTAGAGAAGATGTTTTAGAAACGCCGATTCAGAAGCAGTGTTATTTGACGCATTGGATTTTGCTCCTTCGTAACTCTTAATGCAAAGTCATGTAGCTTTCTCGTGGGTTACACATGTTTTCCGTCTGGTATCTACAACATTGTCCCTCGACAACTGTAATTAAAAGATTCTTCTGCTTCGAACTATCTCACTGCATGTGATGTCTGTAATGATTCTGAAAGGAAAAAGAAAATAACCCACACAGTTTAACGCGAAGGCATTGGCGACCTTTACTTCTATAGGGAAAATTTACTGCTGATAAATGGGTACTTTTTTATTTTCTTTGACATAGCTATGAGTAAACATGCGTTAAAACAGTCGAAGCATTTCTCTTATCCTTAAGCCATCAGGAGCCCTATGATGCCTTAACGTTTTAACTAAAACTTCTTCGACATACTCGATATATCTTCGTCGGAGCTGGTTTGTTCGATACGTGGGAAGTCGCAAGCGCTGTCATTGTGAAGTGCTGTTCACGGGGATTCTTTTGGGAGTAGGGGGATGTAAATACGAAGCGCTGCCCATGCTCTTACAGCACTATATTACAGTAAGTCGGAGCGGAATTCTTTTCCTGTGTCATAACTCAAGCAGTCGGATGACGATAAATGCAACTGAGTTGCACGCAATATTGTTGTCGCCATGGTTAAAAGATATGCAGTTTAATTTAATCACTTCATACCGGTATTAGAACGGCACCCTCTAAAAGCCCATGGACAAAAACTTGCTGACCCATCCATTCCTACCAGGGTAATAACCTAGCTCTAATTATCCATCTGTCGGCAAGATTTTAATCAAAAACCTCCCCAAGCTTGCTTTTGTGAAGATTCTTCTGCAGTATTGACAAACACAAGTACGAGGGCAGTTCAATAAGTAATGCAACACATTTTTGTTTCTGAAACAGGGGTTGTTTTATTCAGCATTGAAATACACCAGGTTATTCCCCAATCTTTTAGCTACACAACACTATTTTTCAACGTAATCTCCATTCAATGCTACGGCCTTACGCCACCTTGAAATGAGGGCCTGTATGCCTGCACGGTACCATTCCACTGGTCGATGTCGGAGCCAACGTCGTACTGCATCAATAACTTCTTCATCATCCGCGTAGTGCCTCCCACGGATTGCGTCCTTCACTGGGCCAAACATATGGAAATCCGACGGTGCGAGATCGGGGCTGTAGGGTGCATGAGGAAGAACAGTCCACTGAAGTTTTGTGAGCTCCTCTCGGGTGCAAAGACTTGTGTGAGGTCTTGCGTTGTCATGAAGAAGGAGAAGTTCGTTCAGATTTTTGTGCCTACGAACACGCTGAAGTCGTTTCTTCAATTTCTGAAGAGTAACACAATACACTACAGAGTTGATCGTTTGACCATGGGGAAGGACATCGAACAGAATAACCCCTTCAGCGTCCCAGAAGACTGTAACCATGACTTTACCGGCTGAGGGTATGGCTTTAAACTTTTTCTTGGGAGGGGAGTGGGTGTGGCGCCACTCCATTGATTGCCGTTTTGTTTCAGGTTCGAAGTGATGAGCCCATGTTTCATCGCCTGTAACAATCTTTGACAAGAAATTGTCACCCTCAGCCACATGACGAGCAAGCAATTCCGCACAGATGGTTCTCCTTTGCTCTTTATGGTGTTCGGCTAGACAACGAGGGACCCAGCGGGAACAAACCTTTCAGTATCCCAACTGGTGAAGAATTGTGACAGCACTACCAACAGAGATGTCAAGTTGAGCACTGAGTTGTTTGATGGTGATCCGTCGATCATCTCGAACGAGTGTGTTCGTACGCTCCGCCATTGCAGGAGTCACAGCTGTGCACGGCCGGCCCGCACGCGGGAGATCAGACAGTCTTGCTTGACCTTGCGGCGATGATGACACACGCTTTGCCCAACGAGTCACCGTGCTTTTGTCCACTGCCAGATCACCGTAGACATTCTGCAAGCGCCTATGAATATCTGAGATGCCCTGGTTTTCCGCCAAAAGAAACTCGATCACTGCCCATTGTTTGCAACGCACATCCGTTACAGACGCCATTTTAACAGCTCCGTACAGCGCTGCCACCTGCCGGAAGTCAATGAAACTATACGAGACGAAGCGGGAATGTTTGAAAATATTCCACAAGAAATTTCCGGTTTTTTCAACCAAAATTGGCCGAGAAAAAAAATGTGTTGCATTACTTATTGAACTGCCCTCGTAACACGATAGGGCGCCAATTATTTTTGTTTGTTTGTATGTATTAATTATTTTGATGAATTTTTTTTCTTGTAACGGGAAGGTCGTTCTCTAACCATCCGTAGCATAGTGCGTGAAATTTGCTCGTGGTGTAGCATTTTCTGGACAAGAGGTAGGATGATTAGTATTTAAAGTTCCGTCGACACGAGGTGATTAGGTGCGGAGCAAAATCTCGGATTAAGGAAAGATTGGGAAGGAAATCGGCCAAGTCCTTTCAAAGGAACCATCCCATATGTTCTACTGGTGGTCCGAGTAACTTCCACGGCGCTGATGGCATTGTTTACTTTCTCGGAACTCTATACCAAACGTAAAGTTAAGAAGGTTGTGTATAAATCACTTAAAAGTGAGCAAGTTCTTATTCACCTGTATTTAAATTTTACAACTGTTCGAATATGGACGTAAAGTATTGCAGTACACCATCCGTCGATTTAAGTTGTCATGTCATTCATTACAAAGTCACCATCGGGTAGCGTGTTGATGCAGTATGTATGGTCCTCTCACTTTTACAGTGCGTTTAATCATTGAACGCTAATCCGCCTTCGGGCAAATATATAAGAAAACGTGTTAGACGTAATATAACATGTGAAGTGACTTTTGACGGAGCCAGGCGCCCAGCAAGTTGCCGACATGAAATGTGTTATTGATAGAAACGGCTTGCTATAAATCAACTAAAAACGGCATACTGGCAGATATTCACAAGACAGGTCACCCACAACAGAATGTTAAGGAGACTTCATCCCTTCATTCGTTAAATAGGAATACATGTCCTGAAAGTGCAAAGAACTTTGTAACCCCAGAACTCTAGCTTTACAAGACTTGATAGAAAGCAACATACAAAAAGCAATGTAAAAGCCCTTTTGTGCATCGTCTCGAAGATAACTGAACACCTCTGCTGGTACCTAAGCGATGATAGGGCACAGAAACCGCAATGAAATACTAGCAATCGCCTCAAAGTATAGTGCTCCGTGATAATCAGCATACTGTCACTCGGTTTAATCTACCTTTCCTACTGTTAGTGCGGGGAGGCTCTTGAAGTGCGCTTCCTTTAGCATAACCCAGTTAAAAGACCTGCAAGAGATAACAAAGGAATGGCGGCGTTCCGCCTTTTAAATTCATTTAAATTTATTTGTCGCAACTTATTTCTATTACTAAACATTACATATGGCACCAGAGCGAGAGGGTTTTTGCGTCAGAGTAGTATCGCAGTCTAACGCCTAGTCGTAACACTTCTGTTCATTTTTTCATACGTTGAGACAGCAGCGCTCCAAGTGGACAGAAAGCTATCCCGCATAGGTTACAGGGTTTGAACAGTAAAGTTTATACTGATTTGTATTGGGTACTAAGTAAAAATGACACCAGATTTGCCTTTCTGTGGTTTCCTAAGATCCCTGGAAGGTGTGAAACGGTACGTTACAGCGCAGCTTATCTGCAATTCTCTTGTAACGTACAGCTATTTACTGAACAATTTTGTTAAAATGTGGGTGTATTTCCTGCCTGACACAAACCAACACAATTCAACGCTGCAAGAGAAATTTTAGAGTGAGTCTGGCGATATGAAGTTCAGTCATTCATGAGGAAAAGAAGTATGCCTGACTTTGTAATCTTGCTGCTGACATCTACATCGACATGGAAACTCTGCAAATCACATTTAAGTGCCTGGCAGAGGGTTCATCGAAGTACACGCGGTACTTCCATGGAAGGAGCGCTAGATCGCAGCGCCGCTTGAAGAATGTCAGTTAAAAATTACAACCACTCGGTTAACTGCCCATAGAGAGCTGCCACTCAACCGTCGCGAAATTTTTTGTTGAAATAAGTTCTTAGACACGAATTTAGCGTACCTGCGGCTAAGGTTACATTCACGCTGCAGCCTCGGTTGTTCGTAGATGGCCAGCGTAGGCCGGCGATGATGAAACAAACTCATTGAATCTAACCGACACATTTTACTTACTCCATCACTACTCATCCCTGCTGTCCGCTATGATCCTCATCAGCTGAAGATAGGAAAGTGGTTTTAGTTAAGAGACGCGACCATTTCCGGTCGTCCTGAAACATAAGGTGCGACTGGCTGTTCGAAAGTCGTTCGAGCTGTGCCGCTGTTTAGAGGACTGCTCCTCGACTACGCAGTTTCTTAGATATTAGACATGTACACCTACATTCGTACTCTGTAAACCACTCTGTAGTGCATGGTAGAAGATGCTTCCCATTGTAGCACATATAACACAGTTCAGTCACATTAATGTGACCACCGCCTATTTTCGACGTCAACGTGCCATATCCCCTTACCGACGGCAGGTGGCTGCACTAACAGTTGAGTAAACAGTGTGTGTGTTGCGCCACGGGCAAGGGCTAAAAAAAAAAAAAAAAAGGTTTCAAATGGCTCTAAGCACTATGGGAATTAACATCTGAGGTCATCAGTCCCCTAGACTTAGAACTACTTAAACCAAACTAACCTAAGGACGTCACACACATCCATGCCCTAGGCAGGATTCGAACCTGCGACCACAGCGGTCGCTCGGCTCCAGACTGTAGCGCCTAGAATCGCTCGGTCACCCCGGCCGGCTATCGTTTTTCCTGTTACGTTCCTAAACTGAGCAAGCGAAGAATAATTGCTTGTATGTATGTGTAAGCTCTGTAATTGTTGTAACTGTGCCTTCGCGGTTCCTACAGGAACAATGTGTATGAGGATGTTGTTCATTCGCCAGCCGGAGTGGCCGTGCGGTTCTAGGCGCTATAATCTGGAACCGAGCGACCGCTACGGTCGCAGGTTCGAGTCCTGCCTCGGGCATGGATGTGTGTGATGTCCTTAGGTTAGTCAGATTTAATTAGTTCTAAGTTCTGGGCGACTGATACCCTCAGAAGTTAAGTCGCATAATGCTCAGAGCCATTTGAACCATCTGTTGTTCATTTCTTGCTTGTTTAACATTCGTAGTAAATAGGCTTTCGCTGGATTGTTGGCTCCTATCGTCTAACGTCTGGCTGGTCAGTATTCTTGAGCGAATGGCACAAGTTTATAGTAAGCAATCTCCTTTGTAGACTGATTGTATTTTCGAAGTATCATACTAACGAAATCACTAATTGGAGATAATTGTGCTTTTTAAGGGCTTAGGACATAATTTCAGGAGGGAGAAGTATTTGTTATTTGTTTTTTTTTTTTTAAACAGGCACTTATTTCAGCGGTTCGTGAAACACGATTATGTAGGAGCAGAGGCAGACAGATCAGCACATACGCTTCTTACTGGAAAATATTAGGTGTATTAATTTTTCGAAATAAGTTTCTGTGTTTAACCTCACTCATGGGTTTTGTTCGGTAACACATGGGTACAAAAATCTACCTGTCGCATACGTAGTGCATGAAGTTGTTCTGGATAAAAATTGACGAAAAATTATCCCAGAGTGAGTAGTGCAGAAAGTCGCAAACGAACCACTATAATTGCCCTTGATATAAACTGTCTTGGTTGCGGAAATATTGCTGTAAATATGCGTTTCACCTTTGTGGCCACGTCAGATTGAGTACGAAAAGAACGAAGGGAAAGTAATAGCTGAGGTACGGTCCTATCACGCACGGCCGTAATAAAATATTTAACAAATGAAACTTCCTGGCAGATTAAAACTGTGTGCCGGACCGAGACTCGAACTCGGGACCTTTAATCTGCCAGGAAGTTTCAATTAGTGCCCACTGCGCTACAGATAGAAAATCTCATTCTGGAAATATACCCCAGGCTGTGGCTAAGCCAAGTCTCCGCAGTATCCTTTCTTCCAGGAGTGCTAGTTCTGCTTGCAGAAGAGCTTCTGTGAAGTTTGGGAGGCTGGAGACGAGGTACTGGTAGAACTGAAACAGTGAGGGGGGGGGGGGGGCGTGAGTCGTGCTTGGGTAACTAAGATGGTGTCGGTACGGTAGCTCAGCGTGCTAGCTCAGATGGTTAGCTACCTTCTGTAACAAAAAAAAAAAAAAAAAAAACTGAGTCAACGGATCAACGAACAACCTGAACGAGTGTCATCTGACATCCGCCACGAACAATATGGAACAAAATGAGATAAAAAAATATCGTTTTAGAGCACTTGACCGCGGAAAGCAAAGGTCCCGAGTTCGAGTCTTGGTCGTGCACGCAATTTTCGTCGAAGTTTAAATCAGCGCACAGTCAGCTGCAGAGTGAAAAACTCATTCTCTTATTTAACGAATACTTTACGAACCATGAATTGAGAGACACTCGTAGAAATATGATGCAGTGGAATAAGCATACGTCAAGATCGAGCTAACCGGGGTATGTGCCTAGAGAATGAACACAGACTGATAAGTGAACCTTAAAAAGAAAGAATAAATGAAGTCGTGGTAACTCAGATATAGCTATGGCGGCAGGTGGACTGGCCAGCGGTACGACCACTCTATCAAAATCACACACTCATCTTGCTTCACTGAGCATCGATGAAAACCAGCTATCACAGTAGAAGACGACGAGCAGGTATACAACTGAGCATTAGAGTGAGCTCAGTGTATAGTTAATCGGTGTGAACAAGTGCTACTGGCACTCATTAACAGGTTTCACACGGCAACTAAGATTTATAATAAAAATTCCAAAATCAATCCGCAGAAGCACTATGGTTGAAGAACAACAATGAAATAGCGACTGCGACAGGATACACATTAAAAATTAAAGAAATTAAATAAATTTGCATAACGCACAGAAAGTACCGATTTAAATGTAGAACAGCAAAAGCCCAAAAATCGGCTAAGTAAATATTTTAAAAACTGGTATCATGGCATCAAAGTAGTTCTGAGTTTTATTAATCAGCTCATCGTTACGCAGTTGGTCATTACAGCACACTCTTGCCTGACAACTATACGTAGGGAATAAGGCAATAATGTTTCCGCTTCAAGCCAATGGAAATTATGCACTCAGCTGGCGATTTGAAATGCTACAGGATAAAGATTCCCGGCGAGTAGCGATGAGACAACAGCGAGGTACCATCGAGCTGCGACTGCGAGCAGCGATGCTGGAGCAAAGTACTTATCCTGAAGCCGTCTTCACATGGGCCATGACACTGACCTCCTCGTGCTGCTAAACGCTCAGAAACGGTCCGGCTTTTGCATACGATACGAGTACAGCGACTGCAGCAAACGCGAGTGACAATTCACGGCTATAGGTGAAGTGTGCAAAATAAGCAGTGGACACGAGTTCTCTAAAAAGACAAACGAGTGCAGCGCTCGCCAGTGGCAGGTACAGGCTGCATCTGGGTCGCGTATCTCACTGTTGGCTTACGAAAATGGACGGCGTCTATTAAAACGCACATTTCCTCCTTTGTCCATTGCTAGTCATGCTGTTGTTCTGTCTATTGTACATATAAATAAAAACTACAGTATCCATGAACTTATAATGGGGCAATAAAGACGTTCCTTGTCGGGCGAGTAAGGACATCAGCTTATAGAAGTTCCGTTACAAGTAGAGTGGTAATGATTTTTAATAGTCTTCCACATAAGATAATAAATTTATTTTATCGTTCTCACTTTTTTTTCAACTCTTAAGGTTATTCTTACTTGATGACTGTTTCTATTCAGTAGCACAATTCTTATAACACGTGAAACAAACAAGTCCAAGGTATCTTACTACAAGTAGTACAAGCTATCTTGTAGAAAAAACCAATCGAACAAACTCACTCCTGAGAGAGAGCACACATCTTATATTCACATTACAGCGAATATTGTGCACCATACTTCTAGGAAACTAATAAAAAAGTCCCTAACCTTTCAGAAAACGCCAAGGTAAATAGAAAACTGTTTGTAACTAGAAAGACATTAACCAGCTGCACACCACTTCCTAACTCCGCATCTCTATTCATTTCAGGATGCTGAATTTCTACAATGTCCGACCAGGCTCTATACGCTCCCATGTCTTGAAGGCTTTATTCGCTGATAAATTGTTAACACACATTTAATTATACCAAATTGTGCCAAGAATAATGCATTGTTGAAGTTTCTTCAGCGTGTCACTGCTTTGAAAAGGGATACTTTCATTATACGTACGCTATAATAATAAAACTCCGTAACCGCCAATGTGACATATCCTGTCATTTTGTTAAAACGAATCCTACCAATATCGGTACGCTTTCGAGTGATCCTCAAGGTTCTGCTGTTTTGAAAGGGCATATATTCATATGACGTAAATTATAATGCGAAAACCAGAAAATACGAGTTTCAACGACAGGACGAAATCCAACATGGCGTCTTCCGACTCCGTACTGAAAATAGATATGACCTGCAGGTGACGCAGATGGCGTTCTTCCACCCCATTGGTCAACATTCAAATGCGCGTTCAGAATGTAAAACAACGTGTAAGCAACATATCGGAATAAGTAACAAAAATGGAAGTGATTTAGTTGAAACGGTTGAACAGCTTTTGTCTTGACAGTTGTAGAATTAGGCTGGATGGACACGGAAAGTAAAAGAGTCGAAGAACAAGAATTTCAAAAACCAGGATGTGATACTTATCAGTGAGGTGGCTGTTCTTTCAAGCAGGTCCGAAAGGACACACGCGTCTCATGGTACTGATATGTACATGACGAAGTTGAAATTTCGATATTAGCTTTAGCTGCAATCAGACATCGAAACAAATTCAGTGGAGACAAGAGAATTTGGTTGCTTGAACCGGATTTCCCACTTTACGTGAGAGGGCATCTAAACCCCTTCTGCTATCTCAGCAGGCTGTCCGTCCAATCCAAATTCCCACTCTCTCGCTAACTACATACGTAGCGTCCCCTAACCATTACGCTGATTGATCGTAGTCTGATTCCAGTGAGAAGAACGAAGGGTGTATCTGGAGTGAATGATCATTAAATGCCATCAAGATGCATATATTTATGTCTCTGGTGTCTCTTCCTTCGGACGTGTAATAAAAAATTATGCATGACAAATGTTACTAGATACGATCCTGAATTTATTGCGTGTTTCGTGTTGTGTTCGTGCATATTATAGTAACGGATGTACATGTGTATGCATGAGTCTATGTTCCGTATTTGCTCCTAAACCAATGGACCGCTTTCAGTCTAACTTGGTACACATGTTACTTAATATGAGAAAAGAAGTACTGTGGGAGTAAGAATCAGTAGTCTCCTGTTGGTGTAGGGACGGTATCATGAAGTGAGAAGGGAGTGGAAGGAAATACGAAGCAGAGAGGGAAGGGAGGAGATGGATACGGATAAGGAGGAGAAGGAGATGCTCAGAGATAAAGGAATGAGGATGTAAATTTTAATGGAAGAGGAGGAGGAGAAGAATAGAGAGAGTGAGGAGAAAGATATGGATGGAAACAGGGGGTAGAAGAAGGTGGGTAGACAGAGGAGGAGGCTTAAATTAACAGGGAAGTAGGTAGGAGGTGGAAAGATAAAGAAAAAAAGGACTGAGAGAGGAGGAGAAGGAAATGGACAGAAGGAGAGGGGAGAAGGAGGTGGATAGATAGAGGGGAAGGATTAATTAGAAGGGAGGAAGAGTTCGACAAAGAGGGTGTAGAAGAAATGGACAAAGAGGAAGGAGGAAGTGTCGGACACAGGAAACTGGACACAGAAAGGAAACAGGAACGACAGGGAGAGGGGACGCAAAGGTGATGGAAAGAGAAAGAAAAGAGAAGGATATGGCAAGAGGGGAGTGGGATAGGAGATGGTCTGGATGGATGGGGGAGGAGTAGATGTACGAAAGGTGGGAGGAGGAGACGGAGAAAAGAGGGGGAGACGAATAGAGAGGGGAAGGAAGAGATGGTTAGAGAGCGGGAGGAGGAGATGGTTGGGGAGGTGGAGATGTATAGAGAAGGCAGGAGCAGGAAATAAGGAGAGAGGAGGAGTAGGACGTTCTTTTCTTTTATTTCAGTTTTTTTTTAATTCATCAGTCTTCTGACATGTTTGATGCGGCCCTCCACGAATTCCGGTACCAGCCTTATTATCTCAGTGTAGCACTTGCAACTTCTATCCCCAATTATTTGCTGAATGTACTCGGAGCTCCGTCTTCTTCTGTGGTTTTTACCGCTTACATCGCCCTCTAGTACCATGGAGGTTATCCCACGATGTCTTAAGTGATGTCCTGTCATTCGGTTCCTTGTCATTATTAGTTGTTTCGATATATTCCTTTCCTCAACGGTTCTATGGAGAATGTTCTTGTTAGATACCTAGACTAATAGGAGACTGCCAAGTACTCATACAGTCGTAGGAAGGAAAAGTGTGCCTCTGACCGCTTTCATTGTAAGCTGAAGAACGTAAATGCGTAGGAGACTCTTTAGGCGGTCTTGTACAGCTGTAGATTTGAAAAGGTGAATGATGATTTAAGAAATTACACGATAAAGATACACTCAACTGTGAAGATCTGCGTACTAAGTGGAATGCAAAATTGAGGCCGGCGTGAAGCGAGAGACACAACATATTCTTTTTATTTAGCTGTAGAAGTTGTGCAAGAGCCCTCTTTTACATGGAGGAGTATTCACCGATACCACGAAGAAATTGTATCGAAAACCCAATAACAGAAAGAACAGCTGTTTCTCGGAAACACCTGTTACGGAGGACAAAAATGCAGGGAGAGAAAGAATTTTTTGCACACAAAGAAACTTTCAGAGACGACGGGCGCTGCACGTGTCGGGGACGAAGTAGGTCAGAGCCTTAGTATGCCCGTCCCGGCGGGTCCCGTCTGGCCGCCGTGCAGAAAGAGGTCCCGCAGAAACTCGCAGTCAAACTCGACTGCGATCTGAATTGCAAATCCTGTTACGTGCATTTAGGTGAAGACGTGATAAAAAGATTCGCCGCCTCCGACCTTCGAGCAGGGGACTGTGGCGGAATACCGAGGGCTCCTCTGCGCCTCTCGGCGGCCTTCCGGGGCGAGGCCGAACCAGAGTTTGTGACTGCGCTATCCTCCCGAGTATCTTGTACGACGAGCCACTTCGGCGAATCTGCCCTTCCTCCCTTCGCTGCCTGCCTTACGGGGCCTCCTCCTTCCCGTAGCCGATACATAAAAAACTTGCGGAATATCGACAGCGCGTCTGAGCCGCCCCACACCCGGGCCGTAACTCGCGGTAAACTCGGTTAGCGCCGGCGGAGGCTGTGAAGGGGTCCGACGCCGACGCCGCCGCCGACGCGCGCCCCGCCGCAATCAGCGGAATCGAATTCGGCGCGCGAGCCGCCGTTACTCCTCCAATGGACAGCCGCCGGCGCATGCGAATACCTCGGTTAGCGGGCGCACGGGCCATTGTCTCCCGACAAAATGCCGCACAGAGTGCTTCTGCCGCTCCGACACGCAGGACGGGCCAGAGCCGCGGGCGCCGCTCGCTTCGTTCCTCCCGCAACCGGGGAAACACTCTACGACCTCCTTAGGTTAAGACTGTACCAATCACACTGATACCTTCAAGCAATTATTTGTAAACTTCACTTTTCGTGTCTGAAAACAGAACTGGTATTGCCGAATTACTGTTAGCGATGTAAACCGCAGCAGCACTCGAGAACTGGATTCAATGGCAGTTCCAGCTGTTAAATAAATCTAATTTTCATTCAGAAGCAACAGGGAAATCACGGCCTGCTTCACATTGTTCAAACACAGTTAGAAAATTATTTTATTGGAAAATAATCTTTTGTTTTGATATGATGCTGTCTGGTTACAGTTATTTACTATGACGCATGCAGTAGAGGTGCCTTGATAATGCCGACGGGAGCTAATAGCTAAATCATTAAATAAAGTGGTTATAAAAAAATAAAACAGCCTAAGCAGGAAATTACTTTCCCCAAGGGCAGTACCATCATCAGGATACAACTTTCACAGCGAGGAATTGCAGGAAGAGAGAGAGTGGGATTGAACACGCAATTTACGAGTTTCTTAAAGGTACTGACAGGTGTGTCGAGCCATGCCGACTCCTGTGCCGTGGACAGCTGCCCGAGGTTTCTCGGTTGGGGATCTGTGGTGCACACAGCCCTATCAAATGGTTCAAATGGATCTGAGCACTATGGGACTTAACTGCTGAGGCCATCAGTCCCATAGAACTTAGAAAAGGACATCACACACATCCATGCCCGAGGCAGGATTCGAACCTGCGGCCGTAGCGGTCGCGGCTCCAGACTGTAGCGCCTATAACCGCTCGGCCACCCCGGCCGGCCAGCCCGATCAACGTGGTCACAGATTTTCAATTGGATTTAAGTCCAGGGTGCTTGAAGACTGGTGTACTACGGTAAACTCATCCTGGTGCCCTTCGAGCAAGGCACGTACATTGTGTGTCGTGTGACACGTTGTACTGTCCTGCTGGCATATGCCATCGTGCCGATGATAAACAAACTGTATGTAGGGGTGGACAGGCACGCCGAAAACAAATGCGTGCTTTTGTTAATCCATTGTGCTTTCCAGAATGACGAGATCACCCAAGAAATGTCACGAAAACATTCCATAGACAATAAATCTCCTTCCTCCATTCTTGAACCCTCCGATTGTTGCAGGGCCTTACACGGGAATGGACAGCTGTCCGATGGAGCATAAAACGTGACTGATCCGCAAAGGCTACCTGTCATCACTCCATTTGTAGTATTGGCTTGCAAATTTCAGCCTTCGCCGCCGATGGCGTAGGTGCTTGAACAAGGTTCCTGCTGCGGAGCCCCATACCCATCAACGTTCTTTGAACTGCTGTTAAGAAGACACTGCTGGTAGCCCCTTGGTTCATCTGGGCGGTCAGATGCAGAAGAGCTGCACTAGATTCACCAGCACATAGCTCTGCAACCGTCGTTCACCCCCGTGCTACACTGTAGTTGTCACGCCGCCGATTTTGTACAGCACCATTTTGCCATGCAGAGTACACTTAAAAAATAGAGGTCTGTGAACAGTTTACAAACTTACTCGTTTCGAAAATGCTTCCACCTTTGGCCGAAAGCAACTGATCATACATTTTTGGACGTCAGCAAAATCACGACCAGCCACAATCGCCATTATTGTTTATGTATGGTACACTGATTTATTAGAGCTTATACGGAAATATGAAACGAAACCATAGTTTGTGTATGGAGAGACATGCCCGAAGTGTTCAAAGAGTTCAAAAGTAAACTTATGTCCTCCGACCTGACAGCAAATGTTAAGTAGTTTTGGTCTTTTGTTAAACAAGTAAACGTATCGAGGGTATCTATCCAGACACTGTGTGACCAAAATGGCAGTGAAGAGGACAACGGCACAGAAAAGGCAAAAATGCTATACGTTATTTTCACAGAAGGAACTCCTAATGCAGCACCACGAAGGACAAAACGGCTGATATCGAAATGCATGCTATTGGGCAGAAAAGCAAGTGAAATCGCTCATCAGAAGGAAGGTCGTTGGGCCTGCTGGCATACCTGTACCCTTCTACGTAGAGTACCTGGAAGAACCTCCCCTTCTCATGCTATCAGCTTGCCATAGGCCAGTGTAGGGGCAAAGTGTTCCTGATGATTGGAAGTAGCACAGGTCATCCAGTTATTAAGAAGGGTCATCGAAGAGGCCCGCGAGCTATACGCCTAGACCTCCTGGCGTCGATCTCCTACACAATTTTGGAACATGTTATATGCTCGTCTGTCTTGCCATTTCGGGAGAGCGAAAATATCCTCTTTATGAATAAACTTAGGTTCCAGAAACAACAGTCGTGTGAAACCCAGGTAGCTCTCTTCGTCTACGAGGCTCGTAAACGGTGGATGCGGTGTTCCTTGCATTCCGAAAGGGTTACAATACACACGGTCCCGTTACATTAATGTGACCCCTTGCCAAAACCCTGAATAATCACCTTTCGCAGTGCGAACACGCGGTAAGAGATTCAGTGATGTTCTGGAAGGTAGAGACAGGTGTGCCGTACTCAGCTGCGTTATTCTTGACTGAAGATCCATTTCGGGAACACCCCGACAGAGGAAGCTCCACAGCTTCTCGATTCGTTTTAAATTCGGGGTATTTGGTGGTCAGGGGAGCATGGTAAACCCATCATGGTGCTCTTCGAACCAAGACCGTACCAAGCGTGCTGTGTGACACGTTGCATTGTGTTGCTGGTAGATGCCATCATGAGGACGATTAACAAACTCTTTATAGGAGTGGACATGGTCGCCAAGGATACATGCATACTTGTGTTAATCCATTATGCCTTCCAGAATGATGAGATCATGCGTCGAATGCCACGAAAACATTCCCCAAATCCCTCCTCCGGCCTGAACGGTTCCGACGACTGGTGCAGGGGTTCGGTTTCAGACGTTTCACGCCGATGAAGCATAAAACGTGATACACTTGAAAGTCCAACTGCCGCCTCTCAGCGGACGTCCAGTTGTAGTACTGGCGTGCAATATTTCAGCCTTCGCACCTACCGACAGCAGTGAGCATTGGTGCAGGAACATAGCATGCATAGCAGTAACTTCCGTTGAAGAAATTTATCGGAGACACTGTTCGTAGCCCTAGGTTCATCTGGGCGTCCAGGTGCTCAAATGGTGCACGTCTATTTGTCCTTAGACCTCTTCTCATCGCCGGCCGTTGTGGCCGTGCGGTTCTAGGCGCTACAGTCTGGAACCGAGCGACCGCTACGGTCGCAGGTTCGAATCCTGCCTCGGGCACGGATGTGTGTGATGTCCTCAGGTTAGTTAGGTTTAATTAGTTCTAAGTTCTAGGCGACTGATGACCTCAGAAGTTAAGTCGCATAGTGCTCAGAGCCATTTGAACCATTTTTGAACTCTTCTTATCCGTCATTCCTCCTTGTCATCTATGGACCCTCGTATACCACAGTTTCCTTGATAAAGATTTTCGACATCGCCATTTTGCCATGAAGGGTATGCTTTAATCACATTGGCACTCGAACAGTTCACATACGTAGCAGTTTTGGAAATGCTTCCACCCTTGGCCCGAAAGCCAATGATCATGCCATTGCATTGTGTGCGTCAGCTAAATCACTCCGTTACGACTACGACTTCAGTGATTTCCGCATGCCCCTGACACGCTTTATGTACCTACCACTGCCAGTTCTGCCACCTGCCGTCTATGAATGGTTATTGGACTCTGACGTCGCACATGGCTGGTGGTCCCATTATTTTGACTGGACCATGCTGTTCCGCACTGCCATATAATGAACAGATTACGAGCGTCCGGAATAGCAGACCGTCTTATTGGATTGAATTGTTTCTAGGAAACAGAACCCGGCTTGTTGGATAGAGGTCGTCAGACGAAAAAGTATCTTCGGGTGTACCCCAACGTAGTATTATAGGTCTATTACTTTCCTCTATATACATAAGTGACATAGTACATAGCACCGGAGGTTCCCCGAGGATTTCGCGCATGTTGTTGTTATATACGGAGAAGTTGCAACGGCCGGCCGTTGTGGCCGTGCGGTTCTAGGCGCTTCAGTCTGGAACCGCGTGGCCGCTACGGTCGCAGGTTCGAATCCTGCCTCGGGCATGGATGTGTGTGTTGTCCTTAGGTTAGTTAGGTTTAATTAGTTCTAAGTTCTAGGCGACTGATGACCTCAGAAGTTAAGTCGCATAGTGCTCAGAGCCATTTGAACCATTTTTTAGTTGCAACGCTAGAAATATGTACCGAAATGCAGGAAGACCTGTAAAGCATTCACGGTTAGTGTATGGAGTGTCAATCGACCCTAATGACACACACGTGTAACGTATTGCATATACGTCGACATAAAGCCTCATAATCATGGTTACACGGCTGCAGCTACTTTCATGAAATATCTAGGAGTGTGCCTATGGAGTGATCTGAAGTGAAACCGCCTTATAAAACTAATCGCAGTACACGCATTTGTCAGGCAGATTCACTGGAAGAATCCACACGACATGCAATTCATCAACAAAGGAAATTACTTATAAAACCATCGTTCGACCAATACTTGGTTATTTGTCGTCAGTGTGCTGTGCGTGTAAAAAATATTGAGGATGTGTTAGACGACTATTAGTTTGGCTTTAGGAAAGGTAAAGGCACCAGTGAGGCAATTCTGACGTTGCGGTTAGTAATGCAGGCAAGACTAAAGAGAAATCAAGACACATTCATAGGACTTGTCAACATGCAAAAAGCGTTCCACGATGCTAAGGATGTTTGAAATTCTCAGAAAAATAGGGATAAGCTATAGGGAGAGGCGGGTAATATACAATATGCCAAGAGGGAAAAATAAGAGTGTACGACCAACGAAGAAGTGCTTGGAGTAAAGAGTGTTCTGGCTTAAAAGTCCAACGCCGGTACGGCGGTCTGGAACGGCAGAGCAGAGAGGGCTGTGAAGAAGACGTCAGCCAATAGTAAGCTCACCGACCCTTCTAGGACGACACCGAGACAGCAATGGCCTCTAGGTGATGAGAACATAAGCACCGCGCCGTCTCGCCGCGGCACAGTTGAAGACTAGCCGTTGTAAGAGCTCTACTGCAGCGACTTAGAAACTGTATTGTTACACTTGTATTAGGAGTTGTATATACTGAAAAGTCTTCTTATTTGGCAGTCGCCCATTTCTTGCGGCATCCCACTATAAATTCTCAAAGCTAAGTATTGTCATTTATCTTACTGCAATAAAAATTCATTAATATGATTTGCTTCAATTGTTCTCTAGTGATCCGAGAAAGGAGGTTTCCTGGGCACCCAATATTCGACGAGTAGGCAGGGCACAACATAAAGGGTGTAGATAGGGATGTAGGCTTTCGCCCCTGCTCTTCAATCTGTACATCGAAGAAGCAATGACGAAAATAAAAGAAAATTTCAAGAGCGGGATTAAAATTCCAGGTAAAAGGGCATCAGTGATACGATTTGCTGATGACATCGCTATCCCGATTGAAAGAAAAGAAGTATTACGTGATCTGATGAAGGAAATGAACAGTCTAATAAGTATGGAATATGAACTGAGAGTAAATGGAAGAAAGGAGACAGCAATGACAAGTAGCACAAATGAGAAAAGCGACAAACTTAACATCAGGATTGATCCTCACCAAGTAGATGAAGTTAAGGAATTCTACTACCCATGCTGCAAAAAACCAGTGACGGACGGTGTAAGGAAGACATCAAAAGCAGACTAGCACTGGTGAAAAGGGCATTCCTGACGAAGAGGAGTCTATTAGTATCAAACATAGGTCTTAATTTGAGGGAGAAATTTCTGAGAATGTATGTGTGGAGCACAGCATTGTACAGTAGTGAAACATATAATAATAATACATTAGTAAAACATGAATAATACTATTATTAAAGAACTTTATAGTGCAAATATCTTTTTTGTGTGCTCTTTGCTTTATCCATTACGTCTTATTTTGCTTTCAAAGTGGCAGAGTTTCCTGACTTCGTCTGTTTTATGGCCCCCAGTTTTGATCATATCACATCAATAAAAAGTACTTGCTATGTCGTTGCTATGTAACGCGGTAGTAGATGGTGACAGACTTCACAAAAAATTAAAATCAGTTATGTCCATTGCCATTCCTTTGATAGTCACAGGTGTTAACAAGAATGTGTTACCTTTGACGTTGGATAAAAT
The DNA here is from genome assembly GCF_021461395.2 of Schistocerca americana. Classification (NCBI taxonomy): domain Eukaryota; kingdom Metazoa; phylum Arthropoda; class Insecta; order Orthoptera; family Acrididae; genus Schistocerca; species Schistocerca americana. The sequence goes on along the minus strand of NC_060124.1, from coordinate 374,898,601 downwards.
GTTAGTTAGGTGTATTATGTTTCAGACAAAAGGCATAAGAAACAGCAGATGCCAACGCGTGAAGATGCAAAAGACAAGGTCCACTGTCAGAATCCTGGATCTGGTAGCGAACCTAGGGGTGGGAGTCATCCACTGTGGACAACTCAGTGACAGTTTTTCTACGTCCATCTTTGCGATTGATGGTCTTCGGGATTTCGGCCGTTCACCTACATAATAAAATTAACACCTGCAGATATCGTTTTGATGTTATTTTACTACATTGCAACCAGTCTGGATGACTCAGTAGACCATCTCCACATCAGCCAAGGCATGAACATAGTGTACTGAATCACCGAAACTGGTTGCAATATGATAAAATAACACCAAAACGACGGCTGTAGGTGTTTCAGTTTATTGCGTGATTGTGTTGTTCCCATCAGAATCGACAGCAAAACAACTTCAGCAACAACAGTTCAGGTGTACATGCCGAAACGACAAGCATGAAGTAGAGAAAGTAAGAGGATATCGACAATTTAATTTACTGTCTAAAGGCAGTTGAAAATGTAAGAATCATGAAAGAATGGACCGCGATAGTAGGATACAGAGTTAAGGGTGAATATGGGCTCGGTATTAATAATTAGAGGGGGGAAAGACTAATTGAGCTCTGCAATAAATTTCACCTCTTATGGCGAATACACTTTTAAAAAATGTCTAGAGAAGAAGATGTAATAGGAAAAGGTCTGGAGATACGAAAAGATCGCAATTGGCTTATATCAGTAACGGTGGTCTTCCGGGCATTGAACCGAGTGGTTGTTTCCATATTTTGCACAGTATTTCGACGACCGACCCAGACTTCTTTTTCAGGACGTGCGAGTTTTACTGTTATGTGTACCTGCTGCCTGGCTGGAGTCCAGATGACTAACATGACCTTGATTCAGTGTTTTCCTATTGCACGAATTGACGCAAGGACATCGGGCCTAATGGTACATCCAGGTGTCATCACATTTTAAAATCTAGTCCAAAAGTACATCACCTTCGCTACTGAAATGATTTCTGAGGTCGTTGCTAATGCGAAACATCTGTTCTTTGTGGTGATCGATAAGCTCTCTGAGAATCCATACCTTGAACAAGTATCAAAGTTGTTGAGTTTGTTTAGAATGTTGAACTGAGTTGTGCCAACACTTACTCGACATTTTCCAGCAATTTTTTTTTTAACTGTAAGTCGTCAGTCTTCTTGGATAAGTGAAGCACATGCAACGCCGCGTTCGACACAGGTACCTGACTCCCGGAGCGATACGCGGACGCGGCATTACACCTAAAACCTTAGACGTTATGTTTTCATGAATATTGATAGAATTAATCGAACAAAAAACTAACATTCTTTGCAAGTTTGCCAACTAACGGTTACTAAATTTTCTCTTCAATGCATTAGGTTTTGCTTTCACTACGTAGGCTTGTTTAATAATTGTACGATTCTTGTATTTCCCATGCAATAAAACTATAAATAACAACTGTTAATACAAAGGCCGTTCTATAAGTAATGCAACATATTTTTTCTGGAAGCAGGTTGCTTTTACTCAGGATTCGAATACACCATATTATTCCCCACACTTTTGGCTAGAAAATTCTATTTTTCGGCATAATCTCGATTCAATGCGATGGTCTTACGCACCCAAATGCAAGGGCCGATTTTCCCATTTTGGACCACTTTACTGATTGACGTTGGGGCCAAAGGGTTGCCCCATCAATAACCTCCCCATCATCTACCTACTGCTTACTGCATCCTTCATTGGGCCGAACATATGGAAGACGGATGGTGCGAAATCCGAACTGTACGGTGGATGAGGATGAATAGTCCGGTACAGTTTCGTGAGCTCCTCTCGAGCCCTCAGACTTGTGTGCTTTGTCATGGACAAGGAGAACTTCGTTTGTATTTTTGTGGCGAAGAACACGCTAAGGCGTTTCTTCAATTTCCAGATGGTAGCACAATACGATTCAGAGTTGCTCGTTGCACCATAAGGTATGGTATCAAACAGAAAAACGCCTTCGCAGTCGCAGAAGACCGTCGCAATGACTTTATCGCCTGAGCGTACGGCTGTGAACTTTTTCTTCGGAGGTGAGGTGGTGTCACTCCTTCACGGATTGCCCCTTTGTTTCCGGTTATAAGTGATGAATCTGCGTTCCATCACCTGTGACAAATTTCGACAAATAATTGTCTCGATTAGATTCGTAACGTGAAAGAAATTCCGCACAGATGGTTCATCATTGCTCTTTATGGTCTGCTGTCAGGTGGAGAGGAACCGTGTGTCAACACACCTTTGAGTACCCGAACTGATGAACTAGTGTGTCGGCACTCGCAACAGAGACATGCAGTTGAGGAGCGAGGTGTCTGACTGTGATCCGTCCATCAACTCGAATGACAGTGTCCGCGCGTTCCAACATTGTAGGGGTCGCAGTTGTGTGCGGTCGCTTGCACACGGCATATCGGACAAATTTATGTGACATTGTTGCGATGATGATAGATGCCTCGCCCTACGACACACAGTGGTTTAGTTCGCTACCAGATCTCCGTAGACATTCTGCAAGAGCCTATGAATAACTGCGATGCTCTGGTTGTCCGCTAAAAGAAACCTAGCAACAGCTCTCTGCTTGGTTAGCACCTCCGTTGCTGACGCATTTTGTGGGCTACATATAGCGCGTCCACGTATCGGAACTATAGAGACTAGAGCGGTAAGATTCCACAAAGTCCCACCATGAATTTCTCCTTATTTCAACCGAAACTGGCATCAGAAAAAACTGTGTCGTAGTTCATATTGAACGCCCCTCGTAAGAAGTCGGGCGCTCAAAATACGAGGTAACAGGTAGTGAACCCCTTGCCACAGAGAAGTAGCTGCGGTATCAAAGGTGGCTGGTTTGCACGCTACCAGTTGAACCAGTCACATGGCATATCACATAACACAAGTAATATGGAAAACACAAAATGAGACAAATAAAAATATTTAATAAATTAATACACACAGATTTTGTTCTGTAGTTAAAGTGCTACTAGTTCAAACTAAAATAGTCAAAAAGAACTATCTCATATAGAGAAGTTTAAACTGTTATAAGTAACTATAATGTAGTTATCGCATCAGTTTGAATAACACTTTGACATTCAGCGTTTACTGTCCAACGAACATCTGTTTGTAGTCGCAAGCTAAGATGGCGGCAACTGACACTCTGCGTCGGCTGACGACAACTATAGAAATGGTCTGCGGCTGTTGCTGTGTGGCTGTACATCCATATTTATACTCAAACGGCGGAAGAAAGTCCATCAGCAATGTTGTTGGCGGATGAAGAAAGTAGTTCCTGGTTTCAGTGTCCTCTCTGGTGGCTGGCAAAGGGGAGAGTTTCCTTAACTGTACCATTTTGAGATTTTACTCATTATAGCCTAAACAGTAAGTTACAAAATTACTTACAAAATTCGATCCTCAACTGCAGGCTCTTTTTGTTGGTGTCTGATTTAAAGACTGCAAACTCTGACAATTTGAATACACTACACATAGTTTTCTAAACATCTGCATGTGGTACGAATTAGGAATCCGGTTTCCTAATTCATACCGCTGGGTGCACACTTATAAACTGTGTCCATGAGCTTAAATAAATGTGCTAGTATAAGATTAAGCATTTGGTAATATGGTAATATATCCTCTTTCCTCCTTTCTCCACACCTGCACTCTTTGCGTTAATCAACATTTAGCATTTCATGCAGCTGCTCAATTCCTCAATTCGATATTCTTCGCACAACTCGCTGTACTATACATCTGTTTTAGGAACGAATTTCTGTGGTGCCTTTTCCACACGGTCCTCAAATTACTTCCTCTCGACAGGTGAAGCTATAGTTCTACATTTCTAGTCATTTACTTCGGTTGGGTATTTATTTAGCGCGAACTGCTGCTCAGCTCACAGGCTCCTTGGCTAGGTGTTGGAAGTTTTGTCCAGAGCTTTCAACTAGTCTCTCAGATTTGCCGACATTTCTTGGATGTACATTGCCAGTCCCCATTTCGTATGCCAAGACTTTTCATGAACTAAAATCACTGGGAAATCCATTTCCATCTGCAACACCCAGTGCAAGTTTTCTTACGGTTGATATACTTAAACCAATCATCTCCTCTTCAGATGTAGGAAAGCGATGTTTTGGGTTCACTGTTTTCATAGCTTTAATTGTAGCTATTTCAAATTCTAACACTGCAGTGTCCGGTGACCACCCGGACATTTTACTTCTCACTCCAGGAAATAACATCTGTCACAGAATTTTCATTTTCTTGTCTGGGAGCAACAGCAACTGCTCCCGTTTCTTCTTATGTGCTTCCAAAGTCAACGTTTGTGGTGTAAAGTCGTTTCAATTGTTTAGAACAATTTTCAGGTGTTCAGTCCGTAAGAGCAGTTCCATTGGTATGCCGGATTTTCTCCGTTTCTTCACAATCAGTTTTCAGTTCGTTTTGAACTTTGTTGGATAACACTTTACCGTGGGTAAATATTTTTAAATCCCAGTTTGAATTTTAGTTTTTATTTTCAGCATCCATCTTAACTGTTAGTTTAGGAACATTTTATATGCATGCATATTAATTTAATCCGTTATCCCCATTTACACATACTGTTAAACCTAAATGCTGTTCATCTGCGCCCATTTTCCGCAGTAGATTTCTGCTGACATAATAGGAGGCCAAATAATTGTTTAATTAATAACTTACGATAAATGTTGTTGGTTAGTTGGTTGTTTGGAAAAGGGGACAAAGCAGCAAGGTCATTGGTCCCGTCTAAGGTGGCAAAAACCAAGGGAGGAACAATACAAACAGCACGGTCCATCAAGGGGAAGGAGAAACGGGCAAAGAAAGAGGTAAAAGGAACGTTGGGGCAGCAGAAAGAGGAAAGAACAAGAATGAGGGAATGAGGAAGGGGGGGATTGGGGGACGGTATGAGCAGGGGCGCCCCAGAAACGCTACGTGAACTGGGAAACCAGCAGTGCCCCTGAACCTTCCTGATCCTTGCACCATACCATTAAAGGACACCAGCAGGGGAGGAAGACCCAAGAAAAGGGTGAACAAAACGGCACAAAAAACAGACGAAACATAAGGAGTAAGACGAGAGAAACAAGCAGGTGTGGAGGCAAGGCCAAGGCCTCCATAAGCTACGCCAACGCCACCGCTACCTGACGGAATCAGTTTCGAGACGAAAGTTAAAAGACTTAAACCTGGGAGCACAAACGACTTTCGGCAAGAAAACTGAGGACAGACGTAACCACACGAGGGTTGTCTGGTAACACCTGAGGCAAAGAAGGTGAGAGGGCGGGTAGTGTGAAGGGCCTAAAGGTGGGAGTAATCCAGAAAAATATGGATCATCGTAAGGGGCGGGGGGAGGGGGGGGGACACAACTACAAAGCAGGCCCATTGCGGAGGAAAAAGCGATGGGTCAGCCTACGGCGGCGCGGTTCTTTCCGTCCCTTTACGACGGACCAGCACCTATCTGTGAACATTGTCTCAGCAGATCATCAGTAGGGAAGCCGAGTGAAACCTACTGTACTTCGACGTGAACCAGGGTGCAATTAACGTCAGTAATCTACGTTTCGGAAGAAAGTTTTCACACAAATGAAAGTTTGGAAATTTTGTCCTCAATTAATATATTCTGAAACGTAGGTGAACAAGTATCACTGCCAAGCCCGTGCTAGTCTTAACACAGTGACTCATAGTCCATTTCACTCACGTTAGCAAGTTTATGGTGTTGAATTTCCCGACAACGTAATAGCTTCAAAAATACTAATTGTTTTTGATTGATAATGCTAGCCAAATATTCGGTCTATCGGTACGAAATGCAGTCACAGTTTTTAGCAACCGACCTGCTCAATACGCCACGCGCAATCTATGTCTTTTCTCGTCACAATATTCACTTAAAAATTCCGAAATTTCTACACACACATCGAAATAATTATGCCGTCACTTTCCAACACTTTTGATGTATGAAACACTGCTAGATCCGGCAATTTATCATTTCTATCGGAACTACTACTACACACGTCCGATCTGTTTCATGGCTAGGCTTCGACTCCTCTCTAGAATACTCCAAGTCTTATCTACCAGCAGAGAAAGGCGCGCGAAGAATATTGCTTTACCATTGGTCAGTTCACTCAACAACCAATAGCAAAACAACATTCTCCCTCGCCAATCCGCGCTTTTCATCAATAACCCATCGCAAAATAGTAAACCTAACGACTGCACTTTTTACCGACGTAATTATCTAATATACTGAAGTTTTGCATGTGCTTAAAGTTATTTACTATCGTTATTTATGCCTGAATTAACTTCCCCTTTACCATAAATTTACTTTACAAATCTGTTCTACAAAAATCCCCTCTGTCCATATCAATACTTCTTCGAAATGTTCCCACACTAAATCCTATTACATAACTCGTTAAACAATTATCTTCATATTAACCTTAAACCACACTCACTCATCATTCATACTGCAAAAACACATTTACAACATTTTACATACACAAAAAGAAATAATAACATTTTATGAAAATACTAGAACAGTTTATGAAAAACATTCTATTACTTTAGCGCACTCTAGTGGGCACAATCTAAACTAAAACCACAGTCCCACTTTCCAATATTGTCCTCTATCGGCTGATACCTAAACTACGTGCGCGTCCAGTCTCGCGTCACCATCTGTCACTATCCAGCTCTGAGACACATCTCCCACTTAACCGCCTCCAAGGCAGAATCGTTATACGGCGCTACGCCTCAAGCCTAGCATGGCATACACGAAGACGGCAGCGGATGATAGATTCCCGCCGGTGGAGGCAGAGAGAAGACAAAATTTATAAAATTCTTCACATCATTTTTAAACATTGTGTTGCACTAATGACTCTAACATCGATTTCTAAAGCTCGTTATACGACCAAGAATCTCAAATTATGCCGGTATAATATCGGAAACTTACAGTGTGGCACTTTATACAACAACGCCATTTTCTCTTCGTCATTTTCCCAAAAACGAGACATAACAAATAAACATTCGTGACTGTCTGAAAAGTAAGATAATTTTTTGTATATTCACCCATAAACAAAACATTATGCTGTCATTTACTATAGATCAGTAATTCTCTTCGCACAAAAAGTTAGACTGAAAACTTAACAAGGCCAACGCTGTCTTCAGACGAACTGTTTCTCTACATACTGAGCTCATTGTTAACAATATGCCTCCAAGAATCACGTAGTTCACGCTGGCCTCACTGAATGTCCGTTAGTACAGGAAATATAAATTTTATAGCAGTGATACACATGAGGTATAATATAGGCCATAGCTTTTCTCTTTTATTCTGGTCTATTTCCATAGCGTTGGGTGCATTATTCCTCGGACACCAGACACCATCATGCGATCACAATGAGCAGCATTCAGCGTTCCGTTTAAGTGGCCACTGTAATTGTCATTTTAACTACTGCTTTTCTGTCTAAATAAACGAGAGAGTTTATGAAGCAAGTAAAACGAAACCGTTTACAGCCGGAGACCCTAATCATAAAACGGATATCTTAATAATACCAAAAGCGTCGGACGTAAAATTCCTTGTAATATAGCGGGAGTAAAAGAGATAGTAAAAACAAGATGTCGACATCAAATGCTTGGTAGTAATGAAACTCTATTTAAAGGGAACCTTCTACTTCGCTGCTATACATTCCGGTGATCTTCGTAAGTGAGCACAATGGTGACTTCTACAGAATACGGCAAAAATCATTTTAGGTGAACAGTACGCAACATTTTTATATCTCTCTGCCTGTACGATTATTGAAGAATTGCCATTACTCGTTTTTCTGTACAGCTCTGTACAGGTCTGTATATATAGTACAGGTACTACTATACTATATGCAGTACTACTACATATACAGAGTATATGACGTTTGCTGTGCCTGCGTGTGAGAATTTTATATTGTACACACTGTAGTGCTTTGCTGAAATGGTATTTCTGAGGAAATTAAAATATTGGACATCATTCAGCTGTTGGCAGCAAAATTTATGGCTCCACGCCTGGGGACAGCCTGGCTGCCGGCACCCTCTGCAGCTGCTGTGGTGTGCCATGTGTGGCTGCGTACACAGCACAATTAATGTTACCGATTCGGACCGCCAGTAGTCGATCGGCGCATTTCCGGACTCATTCCAGCCACACTCCCTCGTCGGCTACTCACTCCACACTTTACTTTTGCCAATAAAATGGTCGTGATAGGCGTTTCCCCTCAAAATTAAGACATGTTTTGCATTTCGTTTGCAACGAATTAAAATTAGCAGCGTATTTTCTTTGCTTAATCTACATTCACACTTCAGTTTCCTCAGATAACTGATTGTCGGTGTACGAAACGTTCGCAACGGAGATCATTTTTCCCTTAAAGCGTATGTGAGAAGGACAACGGTAGTGTTCAACAAAATGCGAATGACAGTGGTTCTCTTCAGCTACGAGGCGTGTTTTTTAAGTAAGTACCGTTTTGAAATTAAAAAAAAGACATGCTAAGATATCTCAATAATTTTATTTTTACATGAAAACCTGTACCTTAATCTACTTTTCTACATAATTTCCGTCAATATTGAGGCACTTGTCATAACGTTGTACCAGTTTTTGAATACCCTCCTCGTAGAAGTCTGTCGCCTGACTTGTTAACCACTGCATCACCACTGTTTTGACTTCGCCATCGTCTTGAAGACGCTGACCGCCCCGGTGTTTCTTAAAGTGCAGGAACAGATGGTAGTCACTGGGCGCAAGATCGGGGCTGTACGGAGGATGATCTAGAGTTTCCCATCGAAAAGATGTGATGAGATCTTTGGTCTGATTCACCACAGGCGGACGGGCAGTGTCTTGCAGCAAAACGATGCTCTTGCTCAACTTCCATGGACTGTTGCTTTGATTCTGGACTGACGTAGGCCACCCATCTTTCATCGCCCTTAACAATTTGGCTTAATGAATCACCACCGTCGTTGTGGTACCGCTCAAGGATAGTCAATGCACTGTCTAAACGTTTGGTTTTGTGCACATCCGTCAACATTTTCGGTACCCAACATGCGTACAAGTTTCGGTAATTCAAGTGCTCGGTCACAATGCCATACAAAACTCTATGAGAAATATTAGGAAAGTTATCCCGCAAGGAGGTAATCGTAAAGTGTCCGTTTTCTCTCACCTTATTGCTCACTTCCTGAACCAAACTTTCATTAAAGACCGAAGGACGCCCACTCCGTTGTTCATTATGGCCATCTTTAAATGCTCTCACCCACTTACTTACCATTCCATCACTCATAACATTTTCTCCGTAAACTGCACAGATCTCACGATGAATATCGATCGCTTTTAGGCCTTTAGCACTAAGAAATTTTATAAAAGCCCGTACTTCACCGTCGGCGGGACTCACGATTATCGGAGGCATCTTAAACACTCAGTACACAACGTAAACAAGGAAGAATGAGACTGTAATGGCGTCAGTGCGTAGATTAAGGTAAAGGCTTTCATGTAAAAATAAAATTATTGAGATATCTTAGCACGTCTTTTTTTTTAATTTCGAAACGGTACTTACTTAAAAAACACGCCTCGTATCTCGAACTGTGACAGTGAGCATTCGGGCTGGAAGCTGCATAGTAATCACCTGTTAAGTACGTGATAACAGCGGTTGGGCAGATGGCTGTAAAATGCAAACCTATCAATCAGCTAATCTCTCACATAGACACACCACCGGACAAATGTTGTACTCAAAGACACGTGAACGGAAGAGAAAGGCAGGAGGCAAAGGTTCAAAGTACAATTTTGCCGATGGGGTAGAAACCACGAACTGAGCATTAACAGGTAATCGATAACAGCTCTTTTCCAAATACTGAATCTCTGATCTATTGTTTCCGGCATTTGAGCAAATCAGCAAAAAATTGTAGACAAATTTGAGGAAGATAACGAAATAATCATACTCGACAACTGCCATAATTTAAAGAAAGTCATATTTTGGATCAGTGTCAGTCTGGATGGTGGTTCGAACATTTGCTCAGGTACTGATATGGGCTATGGTGGCTTTCCGAGCGTCTTTCTACCGATCCGTTTATAGCTGCCGCAGATAAGTTGAGGCTTCGGACCAAGTAGTCTTGCATCGTGGGTATTTCGACCGCAGCCTGCACCACCGCTGATTTACGCCACTGGTTCACCAGCAGCGAATGTGTTGTCACCGTCAGTCAGACAGTGTCCTCGCTGATAGCCTTTGTTTTTGTATAGCTCCGTAGGAAAGAGCTACTCGAGTTCTATAGACTGTGAGTAACGGAAATAATTCCATGAGCGAACGGGATGCTGTGTCCTCTCAAGGATGATCATTGCTACTGGGTGCACAGAAAACGGGACGAGTATACGAACTGATTGTGCGTGAGTTCTGAAGTGTGTAAAAGTAAAAAGGTGAGATAACGGAACCATCCAGAGCCATGGATCTAGTTCAACGGTTCAACTGAACAAACACATTTTGAAATTATCTGGAAATAACAGCTTTTTTGAAAATTGACAATGGGTCTGTTCCCGACAAAAAAGTACTTGTGTTCGGTTGTGTAGAAGTGGAGAAAATCCGGCATACCAATGCAACTGCTCTTACGGACGGGACACCTGAAAATTGTTCTAAACAATTGAGACGACTTTACACCACAAACGTTGACTTTGGAAGCACATAAGAAGAAACGGGAGTAGTTGCTGTTGCTCCCAGACAAGAAAATGAAAATTCTGTGACAGATGTTATTTCCTGGAGTGAGAAGTAAAATGTCCGGGTGGTAACCGGAAACTGCAGTGCCGGAATTTGAAACAGCTACAATTAAAGCTATGAAAACAGTGAACCCAAAACATCGCTTTCCTGGTGTTTTAACAACAACCAATGCCAGAGGAAGGAAGTGCTGGAGCGGGAATTAACGGAGTAATACAGGGACAGAGAAAACGTCCGTCTGTTTTCCCACATGTGTGCTGTAGAAGCTCATCTTCCACCAAACAGTATTGATGGTAATAATGGAGGAAATCCCCAATAGAGGAAAGGTCATGAAATTCGCAGACATGATGATCAGTCAATGGATGGAAAATCCTAGTATACCAATTGAAATAAGGAATGTTTCTTAATCAGCGGCTCAGGACCCCAAATGCTATCGAATGTTGGCATAGTAAACTAAACTCTATCATGATTTAAAACTCTCCAACTGTATACTTTATTGTATACAGGCTAAAGGAGGCAGTATATGCTGTATTTGAAATTAAAAATATTCCATTGACCTTCCTCTTCAAAAAAGAAGAAAAAGATACATGGATCTTGACAAAATTGAAAGACATTATAATAATATACGCTGACAGGATAAAATCGCAGCACCAAGAAGCAGTTGTGCGACAAAACGAAAATTGGTAAGCGAGTTTCTAGATCTAAAGGCGATGTCTATTCCAATTTCGTGTCAGTCTCGTAAAATGGTGCAAGACTTCCGAAATTGTGAGAAAAATAAGGTAACCTGTTGAGAAGGACCGGTAATATATAGTTGTACAAGAGCAAAGAGGGAACAATAAGTATAGAAGACCAAGAGCGAAGTGCTCGGATTAAAAAGGGTTTAAGACAAGGACGTAGTCTTTCTTCCTAACTGTTCAATCTGTACTTCGAAGAAGCACTAACGGAAATAAAAGAAAGGTTCAAGAGTGAGGTTAAAATTAAGGGAGAAACGACGTCAATGACAACATTCGCTGATGTCATTGCTCCTCAGTGGAAGTGAAGAAGAGTTACAGGACCCGCTGAACGGTATCAACAGTCTAATGAGTACAGAATATGGACTGAGAGTAAATCGAAGAAAGACGAAAGTAATGAGAGGTAATAGAAATGATAATAGCGAGAATCTTAACACCAGGATTGGAGATCACATAACAGATGAAGTTAAGGAATTCTGCTACCTAGGCAGCAAAATAACTCATGACGGACGGGTCAAGGAGGACATAAAAAGCAGACTAGAACTGGCAAAAAGAGCATTCCTTGCCAAGAAAGTTATGCTAGTATCAAACATAGACGTTAATTTGAGGAAGAGATTTCTGAGAGTATATTTTTGGATCACTGCATTCTTTGGTAGTAAAATATGGACTGCGAAAAAGCCGGAAAAGAAGAAAATCGAAGCATTTGCGATGTGGTGTTACATAAGAATGTTGAAAATTAAGTTGACTGATAAGGTGAGTAGTGAGGTGATTCTCCACAGCATCGGTGTCGAAAAGAATATATGAAAAACACAGGCAAAGAGAAAGGACGTGATGGTACGACATAGTACTAGAGGGAGCCGTAGAGGGTAAAAGTTGAAAAGGAAGACAGAGATTGGTATAGATTCAGCAAATATTTGAGGACGTAGGTTGCAAGTGCTACTCTAAGATGAAGAGGTTAGCACAGGAGAGGAACTTGGCGGGCCGTAGTCGGAACCAGTCGGAAGACTCAAGAGGAAAGCTAAGAAAGCTTTGTCACAACACGGCTCTCTAACACTGTGCATTCTCCGTTTTTTTTGCGCCAAGTTCGCTTCAAATCCGCACAGAAAAACAAAAACCAATGTTACTGTTACGTAGTTACTATCAAACATAATTTAAAGTGCAAGACTGAATTCCAATACTTCAAAATAACTCTATGTCAATTTTAACGAGGGAGAGCCAAGGACGTATCATGATCCCCTCGTATTGAATTTAAAAATCATTGTTCTAACATTTTAGAAATAGGCGTGTCATGGGCAAGTATACCAGAAACAAATTCTCACAACTTTGACACTACCGTAATTTATACAATACAAAATCTTGGTTTGCGCCCACCATGACCTACAAAAGTATAAACAGCTCTTCCCTCTTGACCTGAAAAAAGAAACTTGTACAGACATTTGTGCTTGCAATTATTGATTACTGTGATGTTAAGCAATAAGGCCTTTCTCAGGAAACATCGTGGTGACTGGAACTGGTTATGAATGCCTGTGTTCGTTTTATCTGTGATGTTTGACTCTTTGATCATGTCTCAGCATCATATACACAACTATATTCTTGCTGCATGCTGACAAGCACAGAGATTTGCATACCCACACTGTCCACCAAATCTTCCATGAGAGCAAAATCCCTTCTCTTCCACTACATCGTTCAACCACTTTCTCAAAGTCCTTCTCAGTTGCAAGAACCAGACTCCGGAATAACCTCCTGCAGTATTTTAGAGAGCTGAATAACATCTTCAGCTTCAGAAGACAGTTAATGACATCTACTAAAGGAAGAATAATGTTTACCATTGTCCATGTAGGCAATCGTTACTCTTTAACATCCTTCTTTCGAACCAGATCTTCCTCATTCCCCAACATTCTCAGGAGATGCAATCTCTTTAAATTTCCTTTCCCCAGAACTCTCTATTTCAGAAAACATCTACTTCGTATATGTATAAATTCTTTCTATATCTGCCCCCATCACGATTGTTACTATGGTCAATACTATTATTATTGCTATCATTGTTAGTGGGAGTAGCAACGAAACTGACAGTATTATCTTTGTTAGTTCATACTCAGTATTACTTACTTACATTGGCAAAATAGACATTTCAATGGTTTTTATAGTTTTTGTCGTATTAAAATTGTTTGTTCTTAGACAACTACGGTGTGAAAAGGTACTGTACGTGCAAAACCCTGATCCGATGTAGGGAGGGCTCGGTGGTCGTAATCATATCAGCTAAAATAAACAAATTATCGGCGTTTCACTTATGACGACGTAAGCTTTTTCTTTCACACTTTCTACCACAGTTTGGGAGATCAGTCTAGCAGAGACCTTTTCCATTGTGCACTTCACGATATTGTTCTTTCTTCTGCAAATACAGCGCCCCTTGACATAAAAGTTTTCTGGGTATTGTACCGCGTCATAAAATATAAAACTACTGCTGCTGGAGAAAAAAACCAACGTTTCGGGCACGGTTGTAGCGGCCTTCTTCTGGGTCTACTGGTCCGTTCTAGCTATGCAGTGCCCCTTGCATTTTGTTGTTACTGTTCACTGCGCATGCCATTACGTCATAATTAAAAAAAAAAATAGTTCGTTTCATTGGTCTCTTAAGGAAGGAGAGGGAGCTTTATTTTAATAATTTATTGGGATGGAGGGAGAGCGTAACCTCTGTTGTCTATCGGCTCTTGTGTTACGTGCCATGATTGGTGGTCACCGTCGTATGAGACGATGGCTCCTGTTTACCAAATGCTGGACGTCAGCCGCGCCGTCGCAGTTACTCGCCGGTAATGCTCGCGCCTCGTGTTGACAGTGCGATCTGGTGGACTCTTGATTACTAGCAGCCAAGATTGGGCAAGCCTGAGTCCATCCTCTCTGTTCATATTATTAGGGTGTTTAAGTATTTAGATGGCCTACCCGATTTTGCGTTTCGTCATAACCGGCTGCTTGGCCAAGACACAGGCTTGGCTGAATTTTGTTTTTTTTCCGCAGTCATGCTGATATTCTGCCACTGCAGATTTGTTGTGTTGTACTACACGAATACAGCGCTCGTGTTTCCGAATGCGCGTTGCTATTGGTCTGCCACTCTCGCCGATGTATGCCTCTCCACATTCGTATTCCACCTTGTACACACCTGCAGTGGGTAATGCATCCATCTTGTCCATACTGGAGCGTAGCACATCCTGGATCCTGGGACCACTATAGAAGTAGCCTGCACTCCAACCCGGCGAAGGTGTTTGCCTAATCGGTCAGCAACATTTTTCACATAAGGTAAGCGCACTGTTGGCTGCAGTTTTTCTATTTCTTGTTTATCTTGCTTACTTGTGTTCGTCGACAAGGCTATGTGGATCGACTTAGGACTGTATCCTTTTAAGTTCAGATGTTATGTTTTGAGCATCACTTACACGCTGCGCACGGATTGCCAAAGAAAGGATTACTGAGTTCTGGGTGATGGTAAGATTGGGCGTGCCGGTACCTGTCTGTATGTGTAGGCTTGCGATATACTCTGTGCCCCAGTGTGCCATCCGTTGTCCTGTATACTTCGACGTCTAGAAATGGAATTGCAGCATTCTTCTCTACTTCAAGTGTGAACCCCATCTTCCTGTGCATGTTGCTCAAATATTCGTGAAATCTGTGTAGCTCCGTTTGACCATGAGGCCATATAGCGAACGTGCCGTCTGAACCAGCAACGTGGGCGTAAAGGAGCTGAACCAATGGCCGTTGCTTCTAAGGCTTCCATGAATATGTCGCCTGCCAGCGGAGATATGGGAGAACCCATTGCTACTCCGTCTGTCTGCTGATTGTATTTTCCTTGCCATTTGACGTACGTTGAAGTCAGGCAGCCCAACAGACTGCACTGTCAACACGAGGCATAGATGTTAAGTCCCATAGCGCTCAGAGCCATTTGAACCATTTTGAACCAACACGAGGCGTGATCACTACCGGCGAGTAACTGCCGTCGTGCGCTGACGTCCAGCATTTGGTAAACAGGAGCCAACTTCTCATTCGGCGGTGACCACCAATCACGGCACATAACACACGAGCCGATAGACAACAGAGGTTACGCTCTCCCTCCACCGCAATAACTATTAAAATAAAGTTCCCTCTCCTTCCTTAAGTGATCAATGAAACGAACTATCCTTTTTTAAAATTATGACATAATGATATGCGCAGTGAACAGTAACAATAAAACATAAGGAACACAGCATAGCTAGAAAGGACCAGTACACTCAGAAGAAGTTCCCTGCAACTGTGGCCGAAACGTTGTTTTTTTCTCGAGCAGCGGTAGTTTTACACATAATGACGCGGTAGCATACCCAGAAAACCCTTATGGCGACTGACTTTGGCCGCGGAATCCTACGCAATTATATCGCCGCTTCTTCTTCGTATCGTGATTGTAAATGCGATGGCGTTACGATGCTTTTTCTAGCACCTCCAGTAGTCGTCATTCACAACACCACATAAGAGCGCTCGGTTCTTCTACACCTTCCAGTCATATTAATATAACCATCGCCTACGTTTAATGTCAACAATGGCTGCGGAGATGCGTATTCGCGAATAGACGCATAACTGTTGTGCAACTGACCACCCAGACGAGCCAAGGGGCTATCAACAGTGTCTCCTCAACGACCATCCGGCAGCCGGCCGGAGTGACCGAGCGGTTCTAGGCGCTACAGTCTGGAACCGCGCGACCGCTACGCTCGCAGGTTCGAATCCTGCCTCGGGCATGGATATGTGTGATGTCCTTAGGTTAGTTAGGATTAAGCAGTTCTAAGTTCCAGGGGACTGATGACCACAGCAGTTAAGTCCCATAGCGCTCAGAGCCATTTGAACCGTCCAGCAAACTTTCCTGTGTATACAGCCTCCACAGCAGGCGCGTGGTTCGTGCACCCATGCTAAATGCTGTTCATCGGTGAAGTAGGCTGGAATTTTCACGAAAATACCGTAACTGTACGTCCACTGAATGGCGACAGGAAGCCTTTTCAGATGAACCACGTAGCATGCTCCGCCGGGTAGATGGCCCTCGGCGTGTATGGCGCGAAACACCCTGCAACCAGGCTGGAGTGTTATTGTCTGGGGACTGTTTTCGTGTCATTTGCTGGATGATATCGTCATTCTGGAAGGCACAGTGGGTCAAGACAAGTATATATGGAGACCATGTTCATCCCTGCATGCATTTCATTTTTCCTCGGAACGATGGCATCTACGAGTAGGACAGTTCAAGGCTTCACACAGCTCGCAGTGTTTGTGTATGTTCGAAGACATTAGGATGAGTTTACCGTACACTCCTAGCCACCATACTCGTCGGATTGCACATCAATCGAGAATCTTGAGGACCACCTTGCTCGGGCCGTGCGTTTTCTGGATTCTCAACCGAAAACCTAATGTCCTGATTCGGCAGGGTTCCAAACTGGCTTACATGGCTCTAAGCACTATGGGGCTTAACATCTACATCTACATCTACTTCTGCATCTACACTTACATCTACATCCATACTCCGCAAGCCACCTGCTGGTGTGTGGCGGAGGGTACATTGAGTACCTCTATAGGTTCTTCCTTCTATTCCAGTCTCGTATTGTTCGTGGAAAGAAGGATCGTCGGTATGCCTCTGTGTGGGCTGTAATATCTCTGATTTTATCCTCAGGGTCTCTTCGCGAGATATACGTAGGAGGGAGCAGTATACTGCTGGACTCCTCGGTGTAGGTATGTTCTCGAAACTTCAACAAAAGCCCGTACCGAGCTACTGAGCGTCTCTCCTGCAGAGTCTTCCACTGGAGTTTATCTATCATCTCCGTAACGCTTTCGCGATTACTAAGTGATCCTGTAACGAAGCGCGGTGCTCTCCGTTGGATCTTCTCTATCTCTTCTATCAACCCTATCTGGTACGGACCCCACACTGCTGAGCAGTATTCAAGCAGTGGGCGAACAAGGGTACTGTAACCTACTTCCTTTGTTTTCGGATTGAATTCCTTTAGGATTCTTCCAATGAATCTCAGTCTGGCATCTGCTTTACCGACGATCAACTTTATATGATCATTCCATTTTAAATCACTCCTAATGCGTACTCCCAGATAATTTATGGAATTATCTGTTTCCAGTTGCTGACCTACTATTTTGTAGCTAAATGATAAGGGATCTATCTTTCTATGTATTCGCAGCACATTACACTTGTCTACATTGAGATTGAATTGCCACTCCCTGCACTATGCGTCAATTCGCTGCAGATCCTCCTGCATTTCAATACAATTTTCCATTGTTACAACCTCTCGATACACCACAGCATTATGTGCAAAAAGCCTCAGTGAAATTCTGATGTCATCCACAAGGTCATTTATGTATATTGTGAATAGCAATGGTCCTATGACACTCCCCTGCGGCACACCTGAAATCACTCCTACTTCGGAAGGCTTCTCTCCATTGAGAATGACATGCTGCGTTCTGTTATCTAGGAACTCTTCAATCCCATCACACAATTGGTCTGATAGTCCGTATGCCCTTACTTTGTTCATTAAACGACTGAGGGGAACTGTAACGAACGCCTTGCGGAAGTCAAGAAACACGGGATCTACCTTGGATCCCGTGTATATGGCTCTCTGAGTCTCGTGGACGAATAGCGCGAGCTGGGTTTCACACGATCGTCTTTTTCGAAACCCATGCTGATTCCTACAGAGTAGATTTCTAGTCTCCAGAAAAGTCATTATACTCGAACATAATACGTGTTCCAAAATTCTCAACTGATCGACGTTAGAGATATAGGTCTATAGTTCTGCACATCTTTTCGACGTCCCTTCTTGAAAACGGGGATGACCTGTGCCTTTTTCCAATCCTTTGGAACGCTACGCTCTTCTAGAGACCTACGGTACACCGCTGCAAGAAGGTCATCAGTCCCCTAGACTTAGAAATACTTAAACCGAACTACTGTAACCTAACTAACCTAAGGACATCACCCACATGCATGCCCGAGGCAGGATTCGATACTGCGACCGCAGCAACAGCGCTGTTCTGGACTGAAGCGCCTAGAACTGCTCGGCCACGGCGGCAGGATTCCACATCCCTGCCGGTAGCCCCCCCCCCCACCCCATAACTTCACTGACGCTCTTCCTGCATGTCTCGTGCTGCAAAAGGCTCCTGGCAGGTGGTCACATCAAAGTGACTGGACAGTGTATGTGCAGTGGATCTTTTATGGACGCAAATTACGATGGTCACAGATTACGGAACACACATGTTTCTACCCTTCGATCCGCATCTGGAGGACCGCTCTAGTTCTGCGGGGTGCTACACAAGGGTTCATCGGAGTACCTTTTTGGTGTGACGCAGTTCGGCATAAAAGGAACCATACGCGGTTTAACTGTGGGGCGGCGACTGCTTGCTGGAGATTTACGTGGCCAGGTCGCGACTCGGCTGTTGCGTGGAGGAGGTCCCTTGGCTGCTCCCTCGACGCGATTTTTGTGGCGTTCCGCGGCGCGTGAGGAACGCAGGTCGGTAAATCTCCCGCGGGAATCACCGCACTTGCCGTCAACCTGCGACTAACTGCTGGGGAAGCGGAGAGCCACTCAGCGGGCGACGGCGGCCCCTTCCGGGCCGGGCCCTGCCTTGCGTTCGGTCGCAAGTGGCGCGTAACTCGCCCGAGCTCTGCGGAAGACTCTTCCCTCATTCTATTTTTCGCAGGCGCTCCGTTTACGCCCGCACTTCCTTTACGACGTCGTAACGCCGTGCAGGCTGCTGGCTCGAAGTAAACGCTGGATAGAGCGTCTGCAGTGCGTCGCGCGACGGTTGATAGAGGGTCTGCTTCGAATACAGGTGGCTGACATAGCTATAGCCGACACATCTGGCGATGGGACGCAAGGATATCAAAAAGTAAGGTACACATGTCGTTCCCCAGCTAAGACTACTGCGCAAAAAGAGCGGCGCTTTGTCAGAGGAGAGCGCAAGTGGTCCGCTTTTCATGCAGATGCAGTTGTGCTGCCGTACGGATAATAGGGGATTCACACGGTACCAGTGAAATGGGACGGTAGCTTGGCAGCTGGAAACACACTACAAACTTGAAGTACCTGGGAGACAACAATCCTTGATGGCAAAATGTCTAAATTGCTGACAAATTCACCGTGAAATCATGGCGGTATATGGATGAAATACAGTTTCATGTGTTGTGGTGTCAACAATTTGACTATGGCAGCACAAATGGCTAGTAATTGAATGATTAATGTTGTAACATAATAGATATATTTTGTCTTTGTTATTATAAGTTAATTTAACGTCAGTAGAATATTAAAAGTCGATCTGTTCAGTAGTTAGTATATCTTGGCATTCCGCTGAATGCTTCATTGAATAATCTTTGACCTATTCTGTTCAGTGCATGAGTGTACCACACCCAAAACAGTCTATGGGCTTAAATGGACACAATGCTATGGATGTGCAGTTAATATCAATGATGAGCAATGTAAATGCATAGCTGAGATGGTTGTGTAAGTACTTTGTTACAGTGGTGTAAAAAGTGATGTATTTAATGTGGTTCCGCATAAACGCTGCATATTTTGATGTTACACTCTTCGTTACATGTGTTTTTGTTCTTCTCTCGTACAGTGGATCCAATGATGGTCGGAATATGGACTGAAATCTTTCATCTCTAATTAAGTATATCTTTACAGGTGTGTATTGCATAATGCAATACATTTTTATTTTTATTGGAGCACTAAGAGCATGTCTGTGACTCTATTGTAATGTAAATCGGCAGTAATTGATGACACAAAAAATATCTAGACACTGTATAAGGATGTTTAACCAGAGAGCTACGCTGATTGTACACTAAAACCGTAAATGAGTGTTAAGTACCATAATAACTTTCATTCCTCTAATTCAAAACATGTCTCGGTAAATTACTAATCACCCAGGCGATACAAGTTCGTTCTGGTTGGGGCACAGTGGTTTGCAAGAATACTGAAAACCATCTCTTTAAATTTTGGTGGATTACAAGTCACAGTGTATATTAGTACAAAATCGGTATCACATTTAGCAACGCAAAGAAGCCTCTGATAGTATAGTATTCTGTGTCTGTATTTCGTGTACAAGAAATCATCATCAATGGAAAGATCAATGAGTAGATGATTGAGTGCCCGCCCGGTTGGCCGTGCGGTTTAACACACGGCTTTCCGGGCGGGAAGGAGCGCCGGTGGGGCCCGGCACGAATCCGCCCGGCGGATTTGTGTCGAGGTCCGGTGAGCCGGCCAGTGTGTGTATGGTTTTTAAATGGTTTTCCATCTACCATGGCAAATGCGGGCTGGTTCCCCTTATTCCGCCTCAGATACACTATGTCGGCGATTGGTGCGCGAACAAGTTCTCCACGTACGCGTACACCACTATTACTCTACCACGCAAACGTGGAGGCTATACTCGTCTGGTGTGAGACGTTCCCTGTGGGATCCATACCTCGATTCGGTATGGGGCGGCGGAGGGGTGAAGTGGACTGCAGTGATCGTCGTGGGGTTATGGACCACTGCGGCTGCGGCGGGGACGGAGCCTCTCCGTCGTTTCTAGGTCCCCGGTTAACATAACATAACATATCATGATTAAGTTGCCATTACATTATACAGCTAATATAACTAAGACATGGTATATTTAATTCGACTGAAGAGATCAGTTCACTAAAAGAAGAGATAAAACAACACAAAAGAGCAAGACATTCATAATAAAGAATATTACTCTGTCTCCACTTAGCATGAACAACACTGCCATCCGTCACAGGGCAGATATGGTTAACTCACTTTCACTCGCGAGAACGATTATTCGGCACTGGCAGACGAATGTATGTGGATCTACAGAACTCAGAGGGGACAGGGAGGGGGGCGGGTTAGATTCTCGTCGCTCGCCGTCAGCTGATCCACGACTGAGTGGCCGAGCGGTTCTAGGCGCTTCAGTCTGGAACCGCGTGACCGCTACGGTTTCAGGTTCGAATCCTGCCACGGGCATGGATGTGTGTGATGTCCTTATGTTAGTTAGGTTTAAGTAGTTCTAAGTTCTAGGGGACTGATGACCTTAAATATTAAGTCCCATAGTGCTCAGAGCCATTTGAACCATTTTTTTTCCAAGCGTTAATACGCGATATGCACTTGAGTTCCGGCTCACTAGTTGGGTAGCTTGAGGCGCACATATCGTTCGTGATCTTTCAAAGGTAGTCTAACGTTACGATCGACACACATGAAACAAAATCATCTGCTAAATGCCGCGTTGCATCATATTTGGAACGCACAGTAGTAATTCCGTATGATATAGTTTAGACAAGTCCTTGATATGTTTCTGGAGATATGTGGCATGATACATCTACGCACAGGTGATGCAATGCATTTACATTATGGGACGTTGTCTGTGGGTGCGCAGGTGGCACCTGATAGTGCTCCTAATGTATTTCAGCTGGTTTTGGTGGCCAAGACATCAACATGTACTCCTATCATGCTCGGAAAACATTGTAGCTTTGTGTCAATGACAGTTATCCCACAGAAGGCGTCATCGATGTTGTGGAGCGCCTTGCCGATGACGCGGTTGAATCTACCGCTGCCGGTATACGAACCACTGCATGCCACTTAAGCCTCTGTGCGCCAAGACAGCTCTGCTCCTTACCACCGACCCGAGGGTATGACATGAGGGTCCAGCCAGCTCTGGCCTCGTCGGAGTATGAACAAAAGACCTCTACGCGCTAGGCATCCCGGAGACCATCCGAAGTGAAGAAGACGTTGGTGGCTGCTCCTTGTCCACAGCATGTCCGGGTCATGCCTTCTAAGCTCGGCTTACCGATACAATCAGCGAACGTCTCCCGATCAGCGCGTATATCCACCGTACGCTATACTACCTATCCCGCGGCTACACCAGAATATTACGAGGGAACATCAGACTGCGTCAGAGATTAGGATACACTCAGAGCACTGTTTAAGCTGAATAAATGAAGAAAGAAGTATGATCACCACTGGTTTGTCTGCAGTTTCCCCACGCATCACACCTGTCTCCCAAGCCATCAACGCCCACAGAAGGCTTAAGTACATCCTGTCAGGCAAGAACTTTTGCTCCATTCGCTTATCGCTATAACGCGAACAGCGGAGCTATTTCGACACTTCCGAGATAGTCATACCCCGAGGTCACCCCGAAACTATCTTCCCCTAGCCAAAGTCGCTTACATCAGAGGATTGACTGATTTACGGCCTGTTTCATCGCCAGAATGATTCCGCAAAGTAAGAGTAATGGTCACATAAACAAACAGAACCTTCACACTGCATCAAGGCCTCATGACATGAGACTTCGTTCTAGATCATTGGAAAAATGGTACTGTTTGCGTAGTTTATAAATATGCGTCTGTCTGTAAAGTGTTGTCTGAGGATCACGAAACCATTTTGGGCGTTATTGGCCTAATGAATTGACGAGACTGTGGGGCGAAGAAGTGCTTCTCATACAAAATCTGAGGGATATCTTTTGGATGATTTGGAAGATATAAGGTTGCCCCAAGTGTTGCCTAATGTGTATGATGGGAGTAACGCCCGTAATAAGGCTGAAATTTTGTTTTGACAAGTCTGTAGTCAAGTGCTTGTCAGCGGACACTGACTACACCTCCATACCGTACAAGAAGACCAGGTTTATCATGGCACGCCAAATTGTTAGTTTTGCGCAGTCGGATAATGCGTCCTTAGTGAAGAGCTGGTACAACTGATAAAATAGGCCACAACTATTACTACCTGCGCTGGTCAGGTGCGACATTCATTAAACCTCTTATGTATCGTAAGAACTAAGTATTTGATCGAGTCACATCAAATCAAGTGTGTACCTGTGAGATGGTGCTTGCGTACCTTGAGCAACGTGGTAAGATAATTACTTGGCTTTTGTTAGTGTTGATTTCCACCTTCTAAGACTACACCACTGGGTGGTGTTGTTGATTTTGTTCAGATGTCTCAATAGGTGGCTAATAATTAGGTTTAAGTTTCGGCAGCGCTTGAATAGCGCAATATCATCGGCGTAAAGAGCGATTTCCCCTTCTTTTATTTCACTGTTCTACAAAATACGCAGTTAAATTCTAATGAACTGAACAACAACTGTCCCTTTGATAGCAACAAGCGGCTGTTCTCGTTTCTTATCTCAATATTTCCCCTTGTGTTTCTAATCTTGCGTTTCCTTTCCATCATAGATCAATGGATCCAAAATGTACAGGTCGAATTTATATAATGTAAAGCAGTATGTATTATTGCCAGATTTCTGTAGAACAGCGAGCGAGTAACATTTTTACCACGAACACCACTACGTTTAGACACTCTCGGTATATTCAGCGTGCCTCATGTCACAAAGTGCGGAAATAACACACTACTAAATCCAGCGAAGGTAATTTGAACTGCAAAGTGGCTTGTCTTCTCTGGCACAGCCAATATGTCTCGTTATTAGTCATCGCACTTTCAGGAGTTTATAGGAAATAAACGAAAATATCCCAAGTTCGCACTTTTCCATTTTCAGTCTTTAACTAATAAAATGACTTAAAAGAAGTGCAAGTTCCCTGCAGTTGTTTACAAGAAAATCGCCTTTTACATGCTGCATGTTCAATTTCTTTAATTTATCGAACAAAATAAAAAAATGTTGTGTAGCATATAAGAGGTGTTTTTCTTCTAAACTACAGCCATTTATATACAGCCGCGCCGAAAATGGTCAGCACAATTTTGAAGTTCTAGGATTTGACTCTCGCAGATGGGAAGGCTACGGGGCCATGGAACGTGGATCGGAAACGAAAGAATGTAGCGAAAACTTTCTGGGTTCTATCATCCACCGTATCAGCTACCCTGACACAGAACTATCGGATTCTTGAAAACGTTGGAAGGGCCTGGACAACATCATTTATATGAATTGTGAAGAAGGCATGAGTGGGTTTGGCACAGTTTGCGCGTTATAGTAAAATGAACTGAGAATTGTTCTGCTGGATGTTTACGATCAAAGCGATTTGTCCGCAAGGAGCAAAATGGGATTTTTAAGCGTTTTGCCAATCTCACACGGCTTAGAAATAGGAAAAATGTCATGATGGAAAACATAACAAAGAAGGCGGTTGTTTGCACTCAACATGAAAGGATCTCAGAAAATAAAGCGTATTTTGACAGCTATAACTGCTGATGTTAGATGTTTCAAGGACGCGAGATCATTTCTGGTATCTTACGCTCCAACAAAATGGCGTGTGTCATCACAGATTGTGATCGCCTTTTCAGCCAGGACAAAGACATGAAAAAGCAAAAACTTCCGACTTATCTGGACAGTTACACAGTTCACAATAAGCTACCACTCTGAACAATATTAAACTTCATTTTCTTTCCCCGTGAGCAGCATTTAAAATTTACAGTTGCTCAATAAGAGAATAAATAACGAAATAATTCAGAATCGCTGTACCACAAACGTTGTGATGATCGTAATGGACAGTACTGAAAATGTTCAGGGGCCAAGTGTGTTTTGTCATCGATAATCATGGCTGATAAAACGTGATGGTGTACTGGGAAAAAGTAATAACAGAACATTGAGTCAGCGATACAGCGCCAGGACGGTAATCAGGTGACACTGGGATCAGCCGAACACTGGTCGCATATCCACATACTGCGTGTACAGCCACCACTTCCACGTCACAGCCTTCTAGTTGAAACATTATTCTAGTATTTATGACTACACCACACACACTGCCGATATCGCCATACAACGGACATTTCCCTTTTCCGGAAGGCTTGGCTTGAAACACAAACGCAGCCCTTCTGCAAATTCAGCAGGTATCAGTGCATCTGAAATGCTCCCAGATCAGCCATCAGCTTTCGAAGAGGTGGGCAGCGATGTCGAGCCTGTGTTGCTCAGCGACCTGCCGATGAGGCACACGCACCTGCCGCCGCCAGGACACGAACCGCTGTCTGCCACCTAAAGGTGCGTTCATGCTGTCACCTCCCTGCTCGCTGGTTCCCATCATGGCCCGTGCAATGGTGAATCAGACACACCACCGCTGCTAGTTGCTATGATTGCTACAATCCTCTCCATGACATGCCATGAAGCTGGTTTGTGTTTCGTGATGCAACTGGCGTCTCTCTCGGCTTCGCCTTCGACGCCGCCAGCCCGCAACGCATCTGCACTTACGGGTTATTTTCAGCTCAACCCCTGCATACAGGCTGTTTTTCGCGGTATCCGACTCAGCCTCCAGAGGGTCTCCCGGAAACCAGCCAGAGGGCGCAGATCATAGCAACAGGAGTCGCTTCACCATAGCTCGTCTTTCTGCATCCGCCGCATCTTCGATAGCCAGTAGGAAAATTGTAACCTTCCTCCATGCAAGTATATCTGTGCGTGCGGAGCCGTCTAGGGCCATTTCCGCCTTCAACAGCCATCAACAGATGTACCACCACGGTTCGAGCACCGCCTCGGATCTTACGTCGCTTTCTCCACCCGAACGGCTGCGTGTGACCTGTGCTCCGACCCCTCGTGTCTTGCGACGTGGCCAAATCGTTCTGCTCGTGAAATATGAATACGTTCTTTGTTCTGAAGATAGACTTTTCGTTGGTCAAGAGAACCTAATTTACACTCTCAAGAATCTATTTTAGTTTAGTCGAAGAACAATTGTGACAAACTTTTTCCTTCACATTACCAAGAACAGTTTCTGAAGAACGTGTAAATTCTTTTGTTGTACTACACCAGAAACGGCAGATTGTTTATGCTTAAGTTTACTTGTTCAAATAAAAGAAAGTAATTACGTCTACTTGTGACCTTGTGGACGTATTCCGAGAGAGAAACACTTCAGCAACCGTCACCGTATGTGCTCAAACTTGAGCCGTAATTGGCTGCTTCAAGGTCACTCCGGCAGTACCGCATTTGCTAGCACTCCGCTCGCTATATGAACAAGACGAATGGAAATCTGTCGTTTTGCTCGCCCACATTCGCTCGAGTCCACCAAGCTCGGCCATGGCTTGCTCAAGTATGAATGCTCGGAGTGGGCGTGCGGTGACCGAACAAGGCGCCGTGAGGAGGGCAGCTTTCGCAGCGCTGCTGCTGCGACCGTTTCAGTAACAGCAGTGTGTGCCTTGGCAGGCTGGGGTCGCTCCTGACATACTCCCACCAGCTGGTGGAGCTACTCTCAGGTCAATTTAGTTACATAGCAGATGTATACTCCTGGGTGGCAGTGTCTAATCGCTTCACTATTGCGGTTCACAATATAAATAAACAAAATTCTGAAACAGTTTGGAATTTCACAGCTATGTGACTACCAACTTCTGTAATGGTCGTAAAGACAAATCAGGTTGCTCTTTTTTATAACACCATCTGCTTTATTGATTCGAGTTTACAAACGTGAACTTGGGTACCTAATAAATTACAAATCTAACAGGAACGAAATTGTCTCCAAATTATTCACTGTTACATTATTACAGTGAATCGTTTCGGATCAGGCCTGCTTCTTCCGTCCACTATAAGGTTCCACGCCACACTGAAATTGTGACTTATCCTCCTTTCTCTTTATACTACCCCTATTTTTCTCATAATTTCAAACATCTTGCACCATTTAACACTGTCTAATGCTTTCTCAAAATCGACAGATCCTATGAAGGCTTCTTGATTTTTCTTCAGTCGTGCTTCCGTTACGAACCGCAACATCAGAACTGCCTCTCTGATTCCTATGCCTGTCCTAAAGCCAAAATGATCGTTTTCTAACAGATATTTAATGTCCGTTTCCATTCTTCTGTGTATTATTTTTGTCATAAACTTGAAAGTTAGGCTGTTATCCTGACTGTGAGATATATCTCGCACTTACCGGCACTGGCAACCTTCAGATTTTGTGTGGATGGCGTTTTTCGGAAAGTTTGATAGTATATCGCCATACTCACACAATCTACAAATGAATAGTCGTTTTGTTAACACTTCCTACAATGATTTTAAAATTCTAATGGAATGTTATCTATTACTTCTGTCTTATTTGATGTTTAGTCCTCCAAAGATCTTTTACATTCTGATTGTAATACTACATCCTTTATCTCTTCCCTATCGACTCCTGTTTCTTTTTCTATCACGTCATCAGACAAGTCGTCCCTCCCATAGAATCCTTCAGTGTACTCTTACCATCCGCGCACTCTCCCTTCGGCATTTAACAATGGAATTCTCATTGTACTCATAATGTAATCACCATTGTTTCCAATTTCACTTAAGGTTGTTTTGATTTTTCTTTATATTGATTCTGTCCTTGCGACAATCACTTCTTTTTCGATTTCTTCACATTTTTGATGTAACCACTTCGTCTTTGCTTCCCTGCACTTCTTATTTATTTCATTCTAAGTAATTTGTATTTCACCATTCCTGAATTTCCATAATGATTTTTGCACTTTCTTCTCTTATAGCTCAAATGAAGTATTTCTTCTGTTTCTTCTGTTTCTTTGCAGTTACCTGAACTGCCTACTGAACTGCTAATTATCATAGTATCCATAGCCTCGGGGAACTTCAAGCGTATTTCTTCATTTCTTAGCACTTCTGTATCATTTCTTTACATATTGGTTCTTCATAACTAGTCTCTTAGAGCTCAGCCTACCCCTCATCATTACTAAATTGCTATCTAAGTCTACATCTGCCCCTGGGTACCTCTGTCTGACCATAATATAATCTAACTTGAGTCATCCCGTACCCGCCAGTTTTTCCTAGTATATCTCCTCCTCTTGTGATCCTCAAATAAAGTATTCGCTATTACTAGCTGAAATTTATTGTAGCACTCCATTAGTCTTTCTCGTCTCTCGGTCCCAGTAGCAAGCCAATATTTTCCCGTGACCCGTTCTTTTATTCCTTCCGCTAAAACCAAATTTCAGCCCTCCATGACTATCGGATTTTCATCTCCTTCACGTATTGAATTATTCGTTCAACATCCTCATTTACTTTATTTCTTCATCTTCTCGTTGCGACATGAGAAATCTGTACGTTAACTGCTGTTGTCGATGTCGGTTTTCTGTCGATTCAGACGCAAATAACGCTGTCACTGACATGTTCACGGTATACCACTCTCTGCCCTACCTTCCTATTCATAACGAATCCTACTCACGTTGCAACATTTTCTGCTGCTGTTGCAACTGCCCTATACTCATCTCAACAGGAAGCCTTGTGTTCTTTCCATTTCACCTCACTGATCCCTCTACATCTAGACTGCGCCTTAACATTTCGCTCTTTAGATTTTCTACCTCTGTCATTCCAAGCCTCGACTCGTAGAACGTTATCGTTTACACGCCTAACATCCGCTATTCGCAGAGGGGCGTGATCCTCAGCATCAGAAAGTTCACGCAGGATGGAATAGTAATATTTGTAAGTTCTCCGAAAGTCTCGCGCTTTGTCAGCACAGAAAAGCATAAAAGTTTGGCTGAGCCTCGATTTCGCCAGCTGTGTCCACCAGTCAAGGATGGAAGAGTACTCCCCAGTGGACCTTGGTACGCTTCCACACGGCTCGCATCACGGGATAGAGAGAGGGGTCAGCTAGATGAGCGACGTTTAACATTCACAGACTACGAAAAAAATTGACTGGTTGCCGTCCTAGATTGACGGTTTTAATCACAGCACAGTAATCCGTTAAGGAAGCTGGATGATTTCAATATTAAGAATGCAATCGCACAGGCAGTCTGATAAGTAAAACCTACCTAACCTGTTACTAGAATTCGTAGTAAAGTATTAAATTTAATTAACGTCGGGTATTTACATGCCCAGACGTCTTGTAGGTGTAAAGAGCGCACCAATTCATATAGTTCTCCACAGAAATTAAAATTTCAAGATTGATCTGCAGGACACAACGCACAGTTAAAATCACCATCCAACTACCCGTAGGACTCTTACGCAACAGATAAACAATATCCTCTTCGTAAAAAGGCGAAGGATCCACTGCGCCACCTGCGCCGGAAGGAGGATATAAAAGAACCAATGTAAGATTAAAATGTTGACAATCTATGCCCCTGGAAGAATCCAACATTTCCAACTCACCGATAGGAATGCCTTCGCGAAGGAATAAGGCCGCCCCGTAGAATATTCGGGTGCTACATTAAAGATCACACGAAAATTAAGTAAGGAGAAATACCTAAATAACACCTCCTGTAAGAAGACTATGTCCGCACGTGAATCATAAATGAACTTCCGCAGCGAAGTCACTGGCAATTCTGATTCCACACAATCAACGTTTGAGGAAAGGAGCGTCTAAGCTTGGGTCGTTGATCACAGCTATACTGGGATGCACGGTAACGTCCGAGCAGAATTAGGTAGACAGCTGAGAGTCAAGGTCCATTGCGGAATCCACAGAGGAATCAGACATCGGGGGACCAGAGACTCGGTCATCAGAACCATTTCTTCTAAGATTTATTACGCGCCATCGCACTGTTTCTGTCGACAACGTGGCCAGGCGGCCTCTGCAGATGGAGGTGTGGGAGAGATTATAGGCACAGCTTCCTGCTCCTGAGAACGACGGTGATGTAATGCGTCATTAAGGCGGAAGCATTCTGTGGCACTGCCAATGTAACAGGTGATACTTCGTCGCTAATGTTATTCTCCTCGGGAGTTGACCGTCGGCGGCTGAAGACGAAGGAGCAGGAGGACATTACAACGTCTCAGACTGTAACGGAGGACACAAAGACGAAGTTTGAGGGGGTGGGGGGGTGGGGGGGGACACTCTGCTCCCTCTCCACACACATGCAGCTCAGAAGGAGCCACTTCGCTAGCGGGAGGGTTGCTAGAGAAAACTTCTTTGCCACTCACCGTACCACGAACGGGAGGTATCGTAGCATCGAGAGGGGCAGCGTACACAACCGATGTCCGATGTGGAAGAGGTTCGGGCAGAAGGCACTGCAAAATCCTCCATCCCCATCCTGCCCATCCTGAGTGCGAAGTCGCTTGTTTGTCACCGTTACAGATTCCATCCTGGTGGGCGGGGGAGAGGGGGGGGGGCAATGAGATTCTGAACCTGTCGCAGAGCTAAAGGCGGAAATCATTGACACAATTATCAGAATTGACTGTTTGTTCATTGTGATCCTAAGCAGAAGTAGATCCGACGGCGGGAGTGGAAAGACCATGATCAGCAACTGTCAATTTGCGACTCTGCACTAATGACAGCTTTAATACAAAAACCCTCCACAGGCAATTACACCGAACGTGTCCACTTTCATTACATAGCTGAACACTCGAACATTGGTATCTTCGATTTCAGCATCTGCGAGTGACACCATACTAACAGAGTTATCGCGATGCTTGAACGGGACTTGAGAACCATGTCGCTACAGTAATCGTTCAACGTGAAGGGGATTCATAAATTTCACTTAGAACACGTGCTCGTCTGCATCGAAATAAGCGGTATGGAAATGATGAGAATTCACATGAATTGTTTCGACAAGCCAATCGTGGATTTCTAGAGACCGGGGCTGCACGTGTCGTGTTGTTTATTGAAAGAAAAGCTCACAGTACATTTTCGTCGAATACACGTGGAAACCATGGTAGCCATCGTGGAGAGCCCGACGCCGCTGCAAGTAGACTGCAAGGAGGAGCGGAGGCGCTACGACTCACTCCGCAATCAGAACAACACTATCGAGGAAAAGCGGGAAGTGAAATAAACAAGAACCTTCGCGCTTGGCGCTCGAAGCGGAACTGACCTCTTGACCACGCTTCAGAATCCATGTAATGCATAATAAGCCGGCCGCAGTGGCCGTGCGGTTCTAGGCGCTACAGTCTGGAACCGCACGACCGCTACGATCGCAGGTTCAAATCCTGCCTCGGGCATGGATGTGTGTGATGTCCTTAGGTTAGTTGGGTTTAAGTTCTAGGGGACTGATGACCTCAGAAGTTAATTCCCATAGTGCTCAGAGCCATTTTTTTGAGCCTGCATATTAATGAAGGGTTGTAGTTCCTTTCGTGATAATTGAAGTCTTATTAAAATGCTTGGGTTCTCCTAACAACTCGAATAACGTTTCTGTACATAGTTCTCAATAAATTCTCCACATTTTTTTTTTCTTCTCAGAAAAGTTTTTTGTCACCAGTATCATATTCCGCAATGCGTATTCTTTATAAACAAACTGTGCAGTAATAGACAGGTAGTATATTTTCCAGCACGTATCCGTCCATATATCCGTTGTACACATGGACTGTGGGAAAACCGGAACAGAAGAGAATCGAAGCATTTGAGATGTGGTGCTATAGACAAATGTTGAAAATTAGGTGGACTGATAAGGTAAGGAATGAGGAGGTTCTACGCAGAATCGGAAAGGAAAGGAATATGTGGAAAACACTCATAAAGAGAAGGGACAGGATGATGACATCTGCTAAGACATGAGGGAATGACTTCCATGGTACTAGAGGGAGCTGTAGAGGGCAAAAACTGTAGAGGAAGACAGAGATTGGAATACGTCAAGCAAATAATTGAGGACGTAGGTTGCAAGTGCTACTCTGAGATGAAGAGGTTAGCACAAGGAAAAAAAAAAAACCACATGCATTCACGTCTATGGCCTGAAAAATTCTGGCGATCATATTCCCCCATATTTCATAGGCTTGACTGTTGGTGATACTGTCGCAGGATGGATAATTTTACATGTCCCCATCCTCAGCCGTCGTTTACAAGCTCCTGGCATAAAGCGTGAAATTCTACGCCGAATATTACTGTAAATGGACGAAGTTCTGTGGCACAAAAGTCTACCCATCTTTTTAACTACCATAGCTTTTACTGGAACTGGTAATGCTTCACAACTTGCCCTTTGTCTTGCTCTGTAAACATGTGCCTCCAGAATGGGGGCGTATCTATAAGACAGGAGAACAAAGCACTTGTCACAGTACATGTTTCAGACATACATAATCTCTCAAACACTCTTGCGACCACCGTCTTTCGCAGTTAGGAGTTACTATTTCGAATCAAGTGTCGCTTTTTCAGTCTCCTTCATCTCAGTTTCATGCCCCATGTCCCTATGGTGGGAGATCGAGCGGCACTCAGATAAAGCCGTCTTCACACGGACCGTGCTTTCGAACGTTATAATTGAGCGTCCCGAGTTTAACGTGCTGCTGACGGGACGTACTCTCAACGTGATAGAGGCGGTCGTAGCGCACTCCGGCTGCAGTTGCCGACTGTATCTGGCTCCCACTCACACTGTTTGCAAAATGGATGGGCGTAAAATTTCTATGTTAGCTCTAAACAACATTGTTCGAAGAACATCTGCAACTTAGCATTTTAGCAGAGGTAGAAAAAACCGCTTCAGTTGTAAATTTCTTTATTTTCACACGACCGGTTTCGGTCTGTTACAAGCCCATCTTCAGGTGTCGTAGCTGTGCTGTGGTCTCCGAGCGCCGCGTGTATCAGGTGCAGTGTGCTGCCTATGAGCGCAGAACAAGGCTTATAACAGTCCAAAACCGGGAGTGTGAAAATAAAGAAATTTACAACTGAAACGGTATTTTCAACCTCTGCTATGTTTCCTCCCTTTTCCATATGCTAGTCATACTGTTCTGTCAGTAGATTACACAAATAAAAACTGAAATATTCATGGACATGTTATAAAAAGGAATGTACCATGTCCAGTCCGCAGGGACATCGGCTTATAAAAGTACCGTTGCAAATAGTGCGACAGAAATTTATGATAATTCTCCACATAAGATTAAAAATTATTTCATCATTCTCACATTTTAGTAGAATCCTAAGGTCGATATTACTTGATCACTGTTCCTATTCAACAGCAGAATCTTTTCACCGTGTGAAGTACAAAAATTGAAACAAGAAGATGCAAAATATCTTACTGCAAAGTAATACAAGCCGTTTTTTAGATCAAGCAATAGAACAACCTCACTCCTCAGAAAGAGATCACTTATATAACATCGAATATTATAAAATAGACTTTTATGTAACTAATATTTTCTTTGGCCTAACTGTATCCTACTTCGAGATCATAATGTGCATATGAAATGTAGGTAATGTAATGAGTATAAGTACTAGTCTTAACTGCAAAGAAAAGAAGAGTATTCAGCAACCTATAACACTGGTCTTTATATTTCAGATGCAGGGATACCATGCTCTTGCGTAGTTTGCAAAATTGTTTTGATAATTTCGTTTGTTTTGCAAGTCATGTTGTAATGTTGTCGGTTTAAAATTAAATTCCTTTGAACTCGGTGATTCTGGTGTTACAAGGTAGTCCAGGAATTGACGGATAACCGGATTACTATGTTGTTTTTCTGGTGAGGGTATCGTTTTTGGCCTGGTGTCACAACTTCCTGTACCTTGACTTATTACTGTGTCCGTCTGCAGCAATGTTGGAAGCTTTTGTTGAGTCAGTTCCCAGATTTCGAGTGCGTGGCTGCACGTAAACCGATGAATCAGTGTATGCTCTTTATTTACCTATCACAGGCCAATGAATCCGCAAGATGGATAGAGTATATAGCTTTGTGCACATTAGAATCATTCCACAGACAACTTTGTACCATTCTGTCCTACATCTGACTTAAGCTGTTTATTGTGAATATTCTTCGACAATCCAGGCCAAAGGAGAAGAGGGTATTTAGTATGCATTATGTTAGAAACTGAACATTTTTAATCTGATAGTGCCATTTCTTTGCATTACACATTCTGTCTTCCTGAGGTGCGTAGCTGTTCTCGGCAGTGGACGTTCTGAGAAAGCTGAGATTTGAATGTATTTTGCCAATACTGACGTGTGTTTCTTGGCTGTCTGGGTGAACTGCTTTCTGAAGTAGACCTGTGAGGCTGTTAGGGATGAATTTTGATCTTTTAAGGACATTGTGTATTTTTAAATCTTTGTATTTCACATCAGTATCTATTAATCCGATTCCACCTTTCCCAGCGGTTGTGATCGTGTTTTATATTTTGTCTTGAAAATATTTCCACACCACACAAAGTTTCCAGTCCCTGATAGCAGACTTTTAGCTATCGGCGCTGGTACTGTCAAAATGGACGCCTATGTAATACATTTTCTATGACATGAACTCGTTCACAAGTTTTACTTTCTAGATCGTATCGAGACTTTGCTTGGAATGCAGCTGTATGCTGGTCCTAACTTTGTTCAACATCGATCGCCAGTTGATAGTCGGCATCCTTCGTACGCCTGACACCAGATCTATCCCTAGGCCTCTAATCGTTGTTTCTGTGGGTAACCATTGTTGTTCTTCCAGCAGTAAACCTTTCCCTAAGTTCATTTTTTCGGATTTGTTACAGTTGATCATGGCTCCAGTCGCACAACAAGTGTTCAGTAAATATTTTGCGTGCGATAACTGGTAGTGTGCCGATAAAATATGCTAGGACCATCTGCAAATGCTTTACATACGATTTTCTTTCCTAATAAGATCAAACCTGGGAGTGAGCTGTTAAGTTTCCTTAGGAGAGGTTCGACCGGTTGCATATAGTGCCAAGGGTAGGGGGTAACCCTGACGGAGTGACCGCATTATATCGAATAGCCTAGTTACTTGCTTGTTGACCATGATGTTGGACTGAGCTTCTTGCAAAATAACTCTGACAAGGTGGGAGAATTTAATACCAAATTTCCTCACTGCTTTTAGTAGAAAACTATGAGAGATCCGGTCGACACCACTCAGCAATTTAATGCGCTGGAGTAATTCCTTATGTTAGTTACGTAGGCTTTCGATAAATCAATAGATTGTTACAGAACACCTTGTTTTACAGATATTTGTGATGGCTGTTATGTCTCTGTAGGTCACCTAAGGTGTGGGTTATACTGCGCCCAGGAACTGCGCAGATTCGATAATCTCCTGTTTTTCATTTCGTCCGTTAATCTTGCGTCTACTGCTCAAGCTAATATTTTATAGTCAGCTTTCATCAAAGTTATCGGCATAAGGGATTCGATGTTTGCTGGCAGGTATTTCTTGGGCAACAATACAATGAGCTTGTTGGACATCCCATGCGCGTTAATTAACTCTTCTTTCAATATGTCCCAATAAGTGAGGTAAAATTCACCTCGTATGCAATTTATACCCGGTGACTTTCCTTTCGGGGTTCTCAGTAGCCCTTCACCTATTTCCTGCTTCGGAAATTCTTAGCGAAGAGGAGTGTTGTGTGCTTCTGTCAGCACGTCGTCAATATCATCCAAAAAAACTGATTAGATTTTCTGTTCTACATCGGCTGCAGCATACCACTCACAGAAATGTTGCAGCACTCCCCTTTTCATATCAGCCTGCTGTTGTATTGTCTCGGCCGGCTGAAGTGGCCGTGTGGTTAAAGGCGCTGCAGTCTGGAACCGCAAGACCGCTACGGTCGCAGGTTCGAATCCTGCCTCGGGCATGGATGTTTGTGATGTCCTTAGGTTAGTTAGGTTTAACTAGTTCTAAGTTCTATGGGACTAATGACCTCAGCAGTTGAGTCCCATAGTGCTCAGAGCCATTTGAACCATTTTTGTATTGTCTCGTTTCTTATTTTGTGTTTCTCAATTATTTTGTTTTTTATCCTTTTCGATGTTTGGATAGGCGGTCCCTTTTGGATAATACTGTCAGCTCTGAACATCATTTTCAGAACCTCTGGTTTTCTTCTCTATATTGACGTTCTCTGTGCTTTAATCTTACTTGCCTCTTAACTGAGAGGGGTAGTTGTCGCAATTCTCGGAGACACATGAAATAAAATTACTCTGTACTTTTCTCTCAATCATATTTGTTGTAACCATATTGCCGAAGCAATATCCTTAACATGGGTTTTCGCATGAGGTACGCACCAATTTAATCTGCCGGGGTACTTCCTATTGTTAGTTACGCAGGCCATTCATGTTTCCAGCGTCAAATTATTAATTACTGGTCTTTAAGCTAGGCGGTATTTAATTTCCAGTATCCTTTTCCATGGTAAGTTCTTTGCTTCGTGTGCTGATTCTGGTAATGTAAACACAATGATCGTAAAAATTTACAGGCCAGACTTCTGACGTGGTGACGTTACGCACTTGCATGATATGGCAGTTCTTGTGTTATTCTGAATTACGGTTCAAAGTTTCTTTGGACATTCATGCATATCGAAAGGAACACGCATTGCGGCAACTACAGCCGTTATGAAATACATTTAATGTATTCGCAATTGCGAATAACGACAACCATCAGCTGTAGAATGCAATGCCAACAATGAAAATTTGTGCCAGACCGGGACTGGAACCCGGTTTTCCCACTTATCGCTAGGGGTCACCTTACCATTTGGCTATCCGTGCACGATTCACAACCAGGACCAAACAACCATATGTCGTCAACCATGAGTCTACAATATATATTCGAACATCCATTATGCATATTCCCGTACATGAATAAACGTAAGTTTCAGTCCGCCCGCGAGTCCTGCGCGGATAGCCAAATGGCACAGTCTGCCTTTGGCAGGGCAACAGTGCGGACACGCCAGTGTTTCCATGTGCGGAGCGGGAGCTCGCCTTGTTAACATTCTGAAGTCCGTTTCTTGGCTCTGAGCACTATGCGACTTAACTTCTGAGGTCATCAGTCGCCTAGAACGTAGAACTAATTAAATCTAACTAACCTAAGGACATCACACACATCCATGCCCGAGGCAGGATTCGAACCTGCGACGGTAGCGGTCGCTCGGTTCCAGACTGCAGCGCCTAGAACCGCAAGGCCACTCCGGCCGGCGAAGTCCGTTTCTTAAGCGCCGACTTACCGTCTACGACACATGAGAACTGTTACCGTAAATATACAATCCGATTTACTTTCTGCAGCGATTACGTCTGGCTCAAAGCACTGGAGGTGGAGCGTGAAGGTACCGGCGACCGCTATTATCGGAATACATTTGTCCATCGTCAGCAGCACAATATACGTTAAAATCATTAACGACGCGGCGTGCGAACGCATCCCACGTGAGAGCAACAATCAATGCCAATCGAACTTCTTGCAAAGGACGTCGTCGCGGCCCCTGGACCATACGGCACAGTACATGGCGATACTGCGGAGAAGGGGACACAGTTTCGGACATATCCTGTCCTAAACGGCGGCCGATAGGTCACCATTGATCTCCGAAGCCACGTCCCGTCCTAGTTACAGACCGGCGGACACTTTGCCATAATTATATATGACGGCCAGTCTCGGACTTGTTCCGGGTGCGGCAAAGAAGGCCACCTCAGGTCTGAATGTCTACAACGGTGTAGTACGCAACTTCCAGCCGCCGAAGGACCATCCACGTCGCAACCTACGGTGCTACCCGTTCTTGCTTCTCCTACTCCCTCGCAATGCCGCCCGGAGGTCACAAACGAGCCCGATCATACGATCATACCACGACGGAGAGCGCCTCGGACGGCGCGCTGTCTCCACCGGTCATCGATCGCGCTCCGACAGTGCCGACGCGATAGGCCGCTAACCCACCCCTCGGCAATACGACGGAGATCGAATCGCTCATCGTTCCTTAAGGCGGCCTTCTTGCTAGAGCTACGGGAGTCGATTCTGTCGTCGGACACGGAAGGTCGCGTAAGGAAACAACGTTCTCCAAAACGTCGCAAGCGGAGGCACTGCACCGTTTCCGGCCAGGAGGAGACGTTTCAGGTCTGGGACAAGGCCGCCGTAGACCCGAACGACGGCCCCGAATCCGCCATTGACGAAAGAGACGATGTGATCACGGCTGCATTCGCCAGAGTGCCTGCATCTGTCCCCTAAAGCGCCACGACGACGTTGAACTACTTAGTGGACACAGCACAGCGAAAATACACCAATGGACGCTGCTCCATCTTCTGAAGATCAAATGTACGATACACCAGTGGCGGCCTCCATGGCATGACACAACGAGGAGATCGAGGAACGGGACCCGTTAAAGAACCCTGCGTCGTTGACGCCCTCCACTAATGATACCTTCTCCAGAACCACCTGGAGGCGATGATGATCCACCGCGACACCCACGCCCTTTCGCTGACGACAGAGTGGATGTTACATTGGACGACGAGGTGTCCAGCATGGTGCATCTCCTACAGACATTCAGGCACCTGGGCACTCCCGCCGTCACAAACACAGCGCTAAGAAACTTCCGTCGCCTGTTACACGTCATCCGCAACGACGTCCGCCAGAACCTCCTGCGTTGCCAGGACGCACTTCAACATGATGAGTTTCTGAATCGTCATGTGGCATCAAAATTGGTTCACATCGCGCAGGTTCTGCCTGTGCCGACGGCGATTGGGCACAATCTTCAGGCGGCCTTTGGCTATTATGTTACAGCTGGAACCATGTTTAAACTCCCTTATGAAACCCTTGCCTTGCCCGCACGGGATGTTGGTCTCAGACTGGTCAATGTCCATATGCGAGCAGCGGCCTTGTGAGTACCATGAGAAGACAGTGGACCGAATGACGCATATCTCTAACTCGCTGCTTGCTTGAGGTCCTGCTAGCTGCGTCCACCCCATCACCAGTGTCTGCTGGCCACGTCTTGCCTCATATGTCTCACATTTCGGTCTGTAACTCCAGTTACAGACCTACCACTCTCCCAGGTACGCGTCTGGCCAGGACTAAGTATTTTTACGCTCTGTTATTGCCCCGTGTTACCCGTCATGTGATGGAGACCAAATATCATTCCGTCCAGTGGCCCATTGTATGGAACACCATCCACCAGCCCTTCCTCCGTAGGAATGTCTGGGCAATGTGATATCAAACAGTAAACCGGAAATTTGTCACAAAACAACGACTGCACAACTTTGGTTTGACAGATTCCCCTCTTTGTCTCCTTTGCCAGAGGCTCGACACATGATCACCGTCTGACCTGCGCCTCTTTTCACGACGTCTGGCGATTTGTGCAGCAAATCATTACCTGCTATCTCCGAGTGCCACTAGAGACGATCGATCCGTGAATTTTTCTATACCTGGAGAACAAACATTTTCTCGCCACCAAATCTCGTGCAATTAGTCAGTCAAGGGGTGGGCCGTAGGTTGTCTATTCCATGAGTAACCAAAAATCCCGCCTGAGGACCTATTTACGAACAGTCCATGCATTGTTCGAACACGCCTCACGTTACCGAACATTGTTTGTTAGGCATCCACTCTGTTGGGTGCCTGCAGCTAAGGGCACCTAACAGCCCTCCGGCGACGTTTAAGCCGCCTGTGTTCGATTCTAGCCCCGACTCCGCGGATGGGATAGCGCGGATTTTATTTATTTTTTTCTTTTTGTTATTTCTTCTTTTCCTTTACCCAGTCTTTATCTTCTTCTGTGAGCATGACGTATGTTCCACATAATTTCATTATAATAGTAAAAATTACAACAAAACTGAAAATAAATGAACGACAACAAAGCCTTCCACTTCTGTTGATTCCGGTGTTGGGAACCCTGTGTCCAGACCTAAAAAAAAAAAAATAAATAAATAAAATAAAATAAAATAAAACAAAAAAAAGTAAGTTATAAGCGAATCCTGATCCAGCACAAACTTTCACTGTCGTCATTCCATTGTATAGCTGACGATCGTCCACATGCGCATCTACGAATATATTTAATGTATTTCGTATTAAGTCTTATGAGATGTAAATCCGGTCTATTATGCTCAATGAATGACTAATGACGTACGTGTACATTAATGGCTCTCCCTTTGTTGCCTCCTACGTATCAAGCATATTAAGTTTCTAACCCTGTGTTTATGTTCCACGCATCCACAAAAACTTGGCTTTTGGTGTTTTTTGCTAATAGTAGAGTTAAAATCGCCACCAAATGTCTTCCATGTGTTTGATCAAACAGACCTGATTTTCTGTTTGAAAAACTCGGCCCTCGTCTCTCTACGATTGCTGCCACGCGGGGCATACACATTTATAAAGTTTATATCTTCTATCTGGGGTAATATTCACTTACAGATTAACAGCATCCCAGTTTCAGCCACTTGAATGCCGTATTTTGTAAATATCGCCGTACCCGTGCTTCCAGATCTTACGAGAAACTACGTTGTATCGTGTAAAACTTAATGAAGACTGTTAAATTCGATTTCTTGCAGTTAAGCGATATCCATTTTAGCCGCGTATAAGAGCCGTTGGAGGCAGGTCAGTTTGAACTTAGCTGATATTCTGTTGATATTTGAAGTATAAATTTCATAATTCGG
The DNA here is from genome assembly GCF_021461395.2 of Schistocerca americana. Lineage (NCBI taxonomy): Eukaryota > Metazoa > Arthropoda > Insecta > Orthoptera > Acrididae > Schistocerca > Schistocerca americana. The sequence continues at coordinate 374,858,129 of NC_060124.1, read as the reverse complement.
GAAGGTCGTAAATGTCTTATGCTGTTCCGAATTAATTGTTCTTAGTTCCTGTCTCCATTCTTGTTGCTCCTGATCTGTATTTTGGATTTATATTAGACTTCGCACCCCTTCTCCTACATTTCCGCTTGGTTCTGCTTCAGCCCACAATCTCTAGCTTCTGTACTTTCTTCCCTTACGAATTTCCGCAGACAATTGATATTCAGCATGGGGCATCATTTCTGAGTGAGACATTGCTCCACATTCAATCTCGCTGTTCTCTAGGTCACTAATCGAAGCTGTTATGGGACCTTCTTTTTTTACATCGTTTCGCCCTCTCCCCCCCCCCCCCCCCCCCCTTCGTTACTACTCGCAGAAAGTTTTCTCATTGACTTTTCAGTCGAAACTTGAGCCAGCGTTTGTGTACAACTCAGTGATGTCCGTGGTTGTTCTGTTATTTCTGAAGGTGAATCCACAGATGCTTTCACTGGAAGTATCGTCGATGTAATTTCAAGGTCTGACTCCGGAGCGCCACCCTCCGGGTCACAATAAACGACCTACACCACGGACATTTCTGAGTCAGATGCTGTGGACTATCCTGCTGCTACTGTAGTGCCCCTTTGAGGGTCGGACTGTTTACTGTTTGTTGTCCACACAACTTTAGTGTTAGCTACACTATCATCTTCAGATACGCTGCCGCACACGCTAGCAAACACATCGCGACCGACCGCTACGAACCCCTGAGCGGAACTTGGCGTGAACCAGCAACACATGGAAACGATGTAATATCCTACGGTATTACTTACTACGCTGTATTGACCACGTGTGTTGTGCGACCAAACTCCTGACAGCTCCAGTAACCTGCTATTAACTGACATTTAATTATAACAAACTGAACCAAGAACACAGCATTTCTGATAGATCATCAACGTGCCATTGGCTTGAATAGTGATACTCTCTTTATACGGGAGTTACAATAATTCTTTAACCACCATTATGACGTTTCCCGTACAACAAGTCATACAATTAATAGCGTATATTCGAGAGATCCTCAATTTGATGATGCTTAGAAATGGGATATGTGCATGTGAGCTTCAACTAGAAGCCAATCTGTACTCAAGAGTGATGGCTTGCATGTGACGTAGATGGTGTTCTTCCACCTCACTGGTCAACGTTAGAACGCTCGTTCAGAATATCTGCATTCTAGATATTGCTCTGCACGTTTGGAAAGATTCTCAACGTATTTTTTTCTACCCAACGGCGTCATAAACTCGGCACGCTCAAGGCTCAACATTCAAACACACGTTTCATGTGTCGATGGCTTAACTATAGTAGACGGGCCGACAGTTAAAGCAACCGATGCTTGAACGAGCGTCAGGGAAGTCAAGCGCAGTTGCTGCCCCAGTCCGAAGCGGCTGTATCGGTATCTGCCGCACTACCCCAGGACAACTTTAAGTCAGCAATTCAAGCTAACATAAACGTAAACAGGGGCAGACCTCTAATATGAACAGCTGTACCGTAGTTAATTCCAGCGAGAAGCGAGGCTGTAGGGTAAAAAGTGTACAGGCAATAAACTACCGACAGCAGAGAGGTGCGATGTGCCAGCAGCGAGCAGCGACTTGGCAGCATCGAGGATGCAACATATACGTACCCTAAGCGTCTGAGCGCCAGGAAAACACCACATTTGGCAGCCATCCCAACAGTATGACATGAGGGTTCAGCCATCTTTGCCTTTGCTGGATTATCAATAAAGAATCTCTGCGCTCTGGGGATTGGAGCGTAACGTAGCCTGCCGTCCTGACAGAAGCCACCGACTGCCACACACTCTCTCGGAATCTGGCGACGCTGCAGCATCAGCAGTAACAGGGGCTCACTGTCAGCAGCTGGGGCCGTCGCATTGGGAAACACCGTGACGTCAGCGTTGAGCGCCATCTTTACCTGCAATTCCAGGCCAATGATTGTAAACATGTTCCAATGCAGATGTCATATTAACCCTGTAGTAGGATGCCTGGCAATTCCAGCACAAGATGTTCGAATGAGAGTCAAGGAAGTCGAGTGCAGGTGCTGCCCCATTCCAAAACGGCTGTACTGACATCTCCAGGACTTTCGCAGAACTTCCACTACCCACCTGTTCCTTCTTCGCCAGAGAATCACACTCCAGACTAGGCCATTGTAGACTATCTGGTCGAATCACCTCCTGTTTCAAGAAGATTGGATTCATCAAGGAGACAGCATCATCTGTAACGCTAGGAGAGCACTTAGACGAAGAGCGACATTTAAATATTTCGTACACATCGACGATTGCGTGGAAGTCTGCGGTGCTATGACCGACGTCGAAATTTTATCTGCTTTGGGTTACAAGAATGAAGCCGATGACGAAGCAAAAGGTGTTGGAGAAGCTGAGCCGGTTGCAAATGTTACTCCTCGAGAGGCAAATTCGTTGGGAATGTTGAACTTTAGAACTAAAACAGATGGTGACGACTTTTTGCCTTTCGTCACAACAAAAAATACGAGTGACCAAGAACTCTGAATATCACTGAAGCAGAAAATACTCATTGATTTCTTTTCAAAATATAACTCGAGTTTATTGTACAATTTCGGAAAATTGCACGTGCCTTTCGTTGGAATTGTTAAACTAGTTAAAATAAAACTAGTAAAAATATCTTTTGAATGGGACTGCTTTAGTAAAGAGATAAGAATTTTATCAACTCTACAGTAAAATTTTTTAACTTCCTTCTTGTATGGAACACCCTTCGACTATTTCTTGAGTACTATTTCTTCAGTCAAACTTTTGTATGGAATTTGATGTGTTGGCAGAAGAGCCAACACCGTGTAGCTAGAGGAGGCCGAAATGCACGCTTTTAAGCTCACGCAAACTAGCGTGAGGTCTGGAACAGGACAATGTAACTAATATAGCCAATAAGGTACGTTGCTGCTGGAATACTTAACTTTAATCCATAATTGGTGTACATCGCTCTTGACGGTACATGTTTTACAATCTCAATATAAACTGGTAATGGCGCCTTGCTAGGTCGTAGCAAATGACGTAGCTGAAGGCTATGCTAACTATCGTCTCGGCAAATGAGAGCGTATTTGTCAGTGTAGCGTCGCTAGCAAAGTCGGCTGTACAACTGGGACGAGTGCTAGGACGTCTCTCTAGACCTGCCGTGTGGCGGCGCTCGGTCTGCAATCACTGACAGTGGCGACACGCGGATCCGACGTATACTACCGGACCGCGGTCGATTTAAAGGCTACCACCTAGCAAGTGTGGTGTCTGGCGGTGACACCACAGAATTCCCACTTATTCGACCGTTTGCTGAGATTCTTAAAATTTTGATTTATCGATTGTCCACAGTAGCTTGATGATCAGCGCGCTATCCCTCGAATTAAATACGTAAGCCAGACCCAGGTAGAATCTATGCAGTGAATCAGCGATGCACGTTTAGGTAAATGTTAGGCTTGACCCCAATTTCGATAACGAATCAGGAACAGTTAAATACAGCATAACGCAGAACAAAGTGTACACGATTTACAGACGTATGATGGACACGAGTTCCCTGTCACAGCTAGTGTGACGTCAGTGACGGTTGGAGACACGAAGTAATTTAAATTTGCGTAATCTTTAATGTTCCGTGGCGGCTTTAATTTTGGCGAGCATGGCACTCTGTTGGCTCCGCTAATTACCTGAACTGCGGATGTCGATCCTGTCAAGTGTCGGGGGCTAGGGTCTTAGGTCGACGGGTGAGTTGTTGGTTTTTGTCGGACCTTGGTATTGTCATTAGCTGAAGGGCACATGGCTGGCAAGTTGTTGGTTTTGGGGGCCTCCTACTGTCCGCTACGGACCTCGAGAAGCCGCGAGTCGTTAAGTCGGCCGTAGGCAAGCTTTATACCGGCTGGATTAAGGATTCACAGCGGCGAGTTGCGGGAAGAGCAGCGGAGGCCGCCTGTAACCTGGTGAGCAACTTCCGAGCCAGCTCTGAAAACTTAAATTTTACGGCACCTGGAAGACAACCTGTACGGATTGGAGGCAATAACACCTCTGCTTGGAATCCTGGAAGTCACGGCTCCTTCTCATCTGAGCTGCGTTAAGTGTTGTTTTTTATTGGTACTTGTTATCGTAAGGGCATGTCTGTGTTAATATGGAATTAGACCTGCCGTATTACCGGACCTCCGAGTGACTGTGAGCGTGGCTATAGCTCAGTGTAACTGATAATAATTTGTAGTTCCAGGCCATATTCCATACGAGTCTAAGAGCATTCTCTGTTGACGAGCGTTCTCTGTTGTAATTTCAATTGATGATACTGAAACTGCAACATAGTCTGTGTCGACGGCAAGACACTTTTTATAGATGAGTATGCACTAGTAACTGGATTTGCAGAAACTGATATTTTGCTTGTTAATTTTAAAGTGGTTTTAAGGAGTGTTAAGCTTTGACCTTGTATGTGTAGTAACTTCCGCAATAAGTTAATATTGCCTAAATCCTAGACTTTCTCGTTTATAGCCTTATTTGAGCAAATCACTGTTGCTTTCTGATGTGCGTTGGCAGGACAGTTATCGCAGCGGACAGCGCGTTGCTGTTTCCTGGAACCGGAGCGGAGAGGTGTTTTCTTTTTACTGTTTCGACGCTTCAGTCGTCGCACGACGTCTAGGTTGGCCCCCAAAGAGGCGGCTCATGTCGGCTCACTTAAGTAAATTCGAACGTTTCATACGTGCTACAGCGGAGTGTCACCAATTAATTCCGGAACTCTTGATCTATTCAGATTGTGAATTCAGCAAGTACATAAGCTTTGAAGCGTACTGTGCAAGTTCAAATGGTTCAAATGGCTCTAAGCACTATGGGGCTTAGCATCTGAGGTCATCAGTCCCCTAGACTTAGAACTACTTAAACCTAACTAACCTAAGGACATCACACACATCCATGCCCTAGTCAGGATTCGAACCTGCGACCGTAGCGGTCGCGCAGTTCCAGACTGTAGCGCCTAGAACCGCTCGGCCGCTTCGGCCGGCATTGTGCAAGTCCGAAGTTCCTTGTCACTGTGTTTGCTCTTTAACTACTTGTTTAAACCTTGCACCCCTATTGCTTGTTCTGTAGTGTATAAAGTTTTAAAACCCTTCCCTTATGAATTGTTGAGGTTTTCTTTCTTTATCCACAGTTATTAGGTAACTCTTTTCACAGTGAAACTTGCCTGCTTTTTGCCTGTTGGTCGTCCGCTGTAATTTTCCACCTTTCTTGTATTCTGAGGAAGTGCTCATTTATTTAAGAGCCATTGTTAATGTTTCTGCTGGTGTGAACCAGTTGGGAGTCGCATTTAAATTCTATTCCTTCCCAGTTTTTCTGCATTTTGGGAGATTGTGTATTTTATTGCTTAAGGGATTTTATTAAGGTTATAAATCGATAAGGGCTTTCCAGCACTCACAATCATCAGGGAGACTTGATAGCGTTAATGTATTTTGGTTGGGCGTTGTCTATTTTTTAATGTTTTACCCATGCTTGGGAGTTGTAAGTGCCTTTAATGGCACTCATTTATAATTTATGTCACTGGTAATCTTAGTTTGTTTGAACCAGCTTGCAGTCATGTGCAATCAGTGTGACGTCTTACATGATTTTAGCCACTTAGGTATGTTCCTGATTTTAAGCCCTATTGTTAATGGTATAAGCTGTTAAAGTTGTTTATTAGTGAACTGCTCCTGTTAAAGCCCTTTAAACAATTGTGAGCGTTGTTATTAATTTTGACAAATTTATAGTTTGTAATCATAATAATTGTTGTTAAGCAGTAAAGTTTGTTCCATGAAACAACGAATGACGTCCTTGTGGGTCCACCTGCCGTGAACTCTACCTTAAAATTATCCCAACCCTTGTTGTGAGGTATCGATGGAAACGGCAGTCCTCGCAGTACGGGATAAACACAAGGAAAGAGAAGTATATTCACTGTCGCTTCATTATCTGTCTTTACCTAGCCTGAAGCTAGTTTAATAATTGTGTCACACTGATACAAATTTATGTATGAATGCATAGTCTCGCGGCGATAACATTGAATAAAATGTTCTCGGGTTTCCAACGGCGTCAATTGCTTAAAGCTGCACGAGCCTTCGGCCAACCACTCCTTGGCCATTGTCAAGTGTTACTGTCAAGTGTTATAACACTTTCGGTCAAGCACTCCTTGGCCATTGCCAAGTGTTATTGTCATGTGTTATAACACTTGACAATGGCCAAGGAGTGCTTGGCCGAAAGCTCGTGTAGTTTTAAGCAGTTGACGCGGTTGGAAACCCGAGATCATTTTATTCAATGATAGAAATTTACTTCATTGGAATCTTTTCGTATCAGACTGGATCACAGTAAAATAGATTCTTAATGTCTAATATTAAGGTCAGTAATTAAAAAGTTACACGTGATGGAAGATGAAGTACTGCCCGTCTTTTCAGCTAGGAGTGGTGTAGAGTCAGTTCGTATAGCAAAGAGAGATACGAGCACGGGCGCAGCTACGTTTCAGTTCGAAAAAAGTAGTTTCTAAATCTAGTGGAGACTTGGTGCGCCTGTCGCCTTTCGACTAAGAGCGAGTATGTGATTCCGGCCTGCAGTTTCTGAAAGACCAATGCTGGAGCCTGCAGTGTTGCTGTTACAGGGGCCGCGAGCAAGCGGGAATAGTCGGCTGGCTCGCGTGGCGAACTGCCGACACAGCCGCCGCCGCTGCTGCCGCCGCAGTCGCCAGTGCCGCCCCCGCAGAACTGCGGCGATTGCCGCGTGTGGGAGCGGCGTGACCAGCATCCCAGTACAGGCGCGGGGGCAGGGAGGCGCCACCCCACAGCAGCCCAGGGAAACAATTTGCACCCGGCACCAAGCCCGGGGTGACTTCTTCACTAGCCCCTAGGGGCGGTCAGCCCGCTTCAGATTTCCACACAGTCCACAGCCTACAGAATTCTTGAAACTGTTACATTCATACATGACTTCGTCATTCCTGTCCAGAAAGCCCAGCAGCGTCTCCAGTGAGTTTGCTTCAGCTGGCTGCGACTGGCGAGAAACTGGTATCCCTAAGCAGTTGGAACAGTCCGTAGCGACACAGAGAAGAGACGTTTTCCGTTTTTCGCACGTTCTTTCTTTCTATTCAGATAAGAAACTCTGTTAGGAACCGTTTTTGTTAGGATCCGAAGTAATATAAACACCTCAAAATTTAAACAGTTTTAACCATTTACGCCGCGCGGGATTAGCCGAGCGGTCAGGGGCGCTGTGGTCATGGACTGTGCGGCTGATCCCGGCGGAGGTTCGAGTCCTCCCTCCGGCATGGGTGTGTGTGTTTGTCCTTAGGATAATTTAGGTTAAGTAGTGTGTACGCTTAGGGACTGATGACCTTAGCAGTTAAGTCCCATAAGATTTCACACACATTTGAACATATTTTAACCATTTCCTGAAGTTCGATTTATCACATTAGCTGTTAAGTCTGACTGGTATTTTGTATGAAATTCTCCACAGGGCTATCAAATACCTTTATTCATTGTGACGACTAGTTTCGCATCAACTGAAGACGTATACTCCGGTGACAGAGATTTTATTTAAAGCTCGTAGCGGAAAGTTAACTGCCTTAGGGCCACCTCCCATCATTCACATCTAATTACACACACACACACACACACACACACACACACACACACACACACGCACGCACACAGAACAGAAACACACAAACACAAAGCGTACCAAGAACGATACGAAATGATTAAAACTGCATCGAACTGTGCCACAAGCAGGAAGGTGGTTGTGAGCGGCAGCAGACAAGGCAGTACTGACCGCATTGCAATCTTCCGCACCGCATTGCGGTCAGTACCGCCTAGTCTGCTGCCGAACTAAACTTCAGAATAAAAAAGAATTTTCTTCGAGAACTTTTATTTTTAAAACGACGAAAGGTACATGATGCTTTGTTTACGTAGGTGTTCCATTAAACCACGAACTACTGAGTCAATGAATCGTAATGAGTCAGTGAATCAACTGATATTGCTTATTCCTGAAACCTTCTTTTTACAGAATGATGAAACAATTCTCAGGGCATTGCGAGTCCTACCTGCAACTCCTCCTCAGGAAAAAAGCTAACTGTCCACATTGAGGGTAGACCGTTGTTATGAAAGATGCTTCCTCTGCGCCAATCCTCTCTCTAGTGGTACTTGCTTCACTCACACACTGCACCAACACTTAGAATCAGCAAATTAAATTGACTGTACTATATCCACAGTCTGTAAATCACTTGATTCTTCGACTCCTTACTTCTGAAGTGGCTGGAACTGGAACACTTTAGACTGTGCCCTATGTACGATCTCTGCCACTATCAGTAACAATAATAAACAATTATGATAATAATTGTGATAATATTTTAGTGCAGGCTCGACAGCAATATGGTTACCATTACGTAGTGACATTTGTGTTGCCAATTGGTTTGTTCACCTGTTGCGAAGTCAATAATGAAGCAATTTCTGGACAATTGTGGGAACTACGTACAATTCGGAGTACGTATTTTCATGAAATGTATGTGACGTATATGTCACAACTTCACCGTCGTAAATGTAATGCACAAAGTATAAAGTATGTGTGTTGTGGGTGGACCGTGTGATGAAGGCGTTCTTCATATATTCCTTTAATGAGTTGTAGGCTACAGCAAATTGTCTCACGTGTTAATGCTAGTATTTGAAAAAATGTAGTTAAGGTTAAGTTACATAAGCAGTAGTATATTACAGTCATTTAAAATAGTCAAAGTAGTAACGATCTTTTAAAAATAATTTAGCTTCAAGACGGAGACATAATGAAACGCTTTTTGTTTTTACCACTCGGAAAATTTTGTTCTTCCTCTCAGACATTAATTAAACCAAGGTAGGGAACCACTATCATAACTCAGGTGTGTGATCAGGCTATACGATCTTACACGGCCGAGTGAACAAGTTTATTTTCTCTGGTGCTAGTAGTGCGACAGAGTTCAGATTCTGCGTTGAGACGGTCCTTTCTGAAACCAATGATTCCGTACCCTCACGGCGGTCGTGGGATCCCGACCAGTGCGAGCAGCGATATCTCGACAGGCTGCGATTGTCCAATTTGCCGATAGTCATTTCTCATTCTTACTCGAGACATAAAATAATTTCCTTATAAACGAGGCGAGGCGAGGTGTACCAACTTAGTATTTATTTTGCTATCTTTGACACCAACAGACCTTTCCACCTAAGATTCAAGAAGCGCTACTACCTCCGAACATCTTCAGGACATGGAAAGTGAAACACAGCCTTGGCAAAGGAGGCATAATATCTTCATGAAATATCGATGTTATTTTTTCCAGTTATTTTATTGCAATCTGCAACCCGGATGCAAACCGAGAGAAGGTATTTATTTACTAACTCATTGCAAGACGACAAAATGTCCACCCCACGGCAAACGTATTCTGAAATCAACAACCATTTTGACGTCATCACCTCGCCCTCAGCTTCTCTCCAATAATCGACTGTCATAACTATTGAATGAAATTACGCTAAAGACACCAAAAAGGAGATCTGATACCTTCTTTTTCAATGAAAAGATCTTTTCAATACCCACAACAGGTCTAATACTCAAAGCAAATCCTATGATGCCATCAATTCGTCTCGATGCCCGCATTTCTGCTGACCCTCCCCTACACGTCAAAATCAGCTCCCTCCTAATTCTCAGCAAACTCACACATGTATACTACATCTGATATACAGCTACATGATTATTCGGCAACTAACAAATACATGCTTGGTGTAGGATTCATCGAACCATCTTGAAGCTATTTTTCTGCCACTCCACTCTCGAACAGCGCACGGAAAGAAAGAACACTAAAATCTCTCCGTGCTGGCTCTGATTTCTCTTTTTTATCATGACGATCATTTCTTCCTACGTATGTGGAAGCCAACAAAATATTTTCAGATTCGGAGGTGAAAGCTGCTGACTGAAATTTTATGGGGAGATCCTGCCACAACAAAAACTCCTTTGTTTTAGTGATTGCTACCGCAGTTGACGTATCATATTTGTGGCACTTATACCCTGTATCTTGACAGAACAAAGCCAGATGCTCTTCTGTGAAACTTTTCGATGTCCTCCTATGCCGGCCGGAGTGGCCGTGCTGTTCTAGGCGCCACAGTCTGGAACCGCATGACCGCTAGGGTCGCAGGTTCGAATCCTGCCTCGGGTATGGATGTGTGTGATGTCCTTAGTTTAGTTAGGTTTAAGTAGTTCTAAGTTCTAGGGGACTGATGACCTCAGAAGTTAAGTCCCATAGTACTCAGAGCCATTTTTTTTGTCCTCCTATCTGAAGCGTATCCCACACTGCACAGCAATACTCCAAAAGAAGAAGGACAAGCGTAGTTTAGGCAGTCTCTTTAGTCGACCTGAACAAATCGCAGTCTCTTATTTGCTTTCCCCACAGCATTATCTATATGATCGTTCGTGATTGTAATCCCTAAGTATTTATTTGTATTTGCAGCCATTAGATTTGTGTGATTTATAGTGTAACCGAAATTTAGTGGACTCTTGTTAGTACTCATGTAGGTGACTTCACACTTCTCATTATTTAGAGTCAACTGCCACTTTTTGCACCATACAGATATCGTATCTAAATCAATTTGCAGCTGGCTTATATCATGTGATGACAAGACGGAAAATGACACCGTCATCTGAAAACGATCTAAGACAGTCTCCCAAATCGTTTACGTGTATCAGGAAGAGCAGTAGGCCTATAACACTCACCTGGGGAACGATAGATGTTACTTCTGTCTAACTCAATGTCATTCTGTCATTACTACCAACTATAACCTTTCAGACAAGAAGTCACGCATCCAGTAACACAACTGAGAAAACATTCCGTAGGCACGCAATTTGACAGAAGTGATTTATGAGGAACGGCCTGAAAATCCTTGTGGAAATTTAAAACTACGGGATCAGTTTGACATCCCTTGTCTATACCACTTATTAATTCGTGAGAATGAAGAGCTAGTTGTGTGAGCTATTTGACAGTAAATCGATTTATGGACAAAACTAGTCACCGTCAGAAAACATCACGCTACTACAGTTACAACCCATCCCCTTCCAACCTGGACAATGACCTTCTTTCGGAGCTGAAGAGTGACCATAAGTTTCTTCACGTGTTGCCAAACAGCTGAAGCCACACCTTGGTGGTTAGATTTCTCAGAGCTTACGAATTGCGGGTTTGTTGATTCTAAGTTTCCCCGCTGTTGTAAATGAACGTTCTTGAGATCAACTGATTTAGCGGATTACTCGAGGTAAGACGGGGTACCTGAGTGTTTGTCAGTCCAGACACGTATGCATGCAGTCCCATGAAAATGACTGTTTTCAGTTCGTAAGGAGAGACAGTCCACAGAATCTTCATCTCGGTGATGTAGGACGAACAGCGACAGTAGATGACCGAAAACGTTGAAACAAACATTCTGATTGATGGTCACGGTAACTTGGATAAGTAGGACCCAGAGACGGTATGAAAAACACCTGCAAACATACAGAACCGCCTCCGGCCAGAACTACGCGCTCCACACACAGTGGTTCCAATTCCTCGTTGGATCGTTGATGGAGACGATGACTTTTATCGTTTGAAAAATCGGAACTCGTCCGACCGCAACAAACACCCCAGTGAGCTATCGTACAGTTTATGTGTTGTTCGGCACACTGTAGACGTGCAGATACCTCAGCCACTGAGATGATACGACTCCAAAAGTCATTGCTCGGAGTGCCCTTCCCAGTGTTCGCTCGGAAATAGTTTAGCTGGACCTCCAAAGACGGACAGCCGCAAGTCACTTCGGGTTTGAATCCGTTTATAATTAACAAGGCGTGATACCAATGTAGAAAAGCCAAACAGTCTTGGGTGAAATTAAAAACAAGGAGGGCAACAAAGGGGCTCCGGAAAGTCTCAAAATCATGAAAAGTTCAATTTTTACTTTTTTGCGTTTTCTGAATCTGCAGACTATTACCTTTTAATAGATATATAATTTATTCAATTCCGAAGACTACAACTATTTTTAAATTATTTTTGAAATATGTTCTACATGGGCGTGACCCACTGTGGCGCTGTTAAACTGCTGTCAAATGGTGTTATTATTAACGTCCGTGTTCATCAGGTACATTTTAGTGATGTGAGATAAAGTATGTGTTGTGGCTAACCTGTGATGGTTCAATATATATCGCTGGTGTGATTGTCGATTGTTTCATGTTTATTTACTCTGTCGTTATCTCGAAAATATTCGTAATTAATTCTGTTTCTTGAGTCTCTGTTTTGTTGAAGTATAACAATGAGTAAAAGTAAAGTTATTAGAAATCCTCTGAAGGCTTTTAAGAAAAGGAGAAATTTTGGAAAGCCAAAGGTATGTGTTATTACTGTAAACAATAAAGACGATAACCAAGTGAGTGAACCTAACCTCTCAAGTACACCTGTCCATAGCAGTCAAAGTGGGAAAGAAAATACTTCACAGAAGATGCTTGGTTCAATGAGTGAAAACTATGAATGTTTTATGTGCGGATCGGATGTGAATGAAATATTTGATATGTCGGTTCTCAAAGGAATTTTTTCAAACTGTGTAAGATGTATTCATTGTAGTGAAGTTGGTCTGGAACTCTCCATAATAAAGCACGTAGGACTTGCTAGTGAAATACAACTGAAATGTGATAAGTGTTCATACATGACCACCTTTTGGAACAGTGTTGCAGTAACTGCAACTGAAGAAAATGGTAGCAAAATCTACGAACACAACAACGAGCGATGCTTGCTTTAGACAAGGAACGCCTTCGGGCTGCAGACAGGGCTGTAAAGAGTCTAGAAATACAAGCAAGAGTAAACAGGAGGAGGAACAAGAGGAAGCTGGAGGAGGAGTTTGCAGAGGATGAAGATAATCCATCCTATGGACCTGGAATGCACTAAAAAGTTAATCCAATCTTTGTCGCTCGATTCCGAAAACTTTTATTTTCTCATACTAATTACATGTTTTCTAAGGATCTTCCAAACATATTTGTTTCAAACTTTCAGTAAATGTTACGCAGTACCTTCTGCATAATTTAACACAGCCTTTTTCCAAAAAACTGTATATTTTTGAATATATAAATAAAAAATTGCAAAAAAAGTTGTGAATTTTAATTACAATTGAAAACAAATCATCTTTAATAACTGAACTAAAATTTTGTAAAATCCCTGTGTTAAGTTGTAGCCCATATTCCAATAAATAATCTGTAAAAAGTTCAACTTCCTACCTCAAATACTTTGTGAGGAAAGATGTAATTTACAAGCGTTGTTTTAACATTGCAAGTATAGGGCGTTCCGGAGCCCCTTAAGAGTGCAGTAGTATTAGCATTTTTGAACGCAGAGAAGAGGGCGGACGGGTGGAAGGAGTACATTGAATGCTAGGGAATTGAATGACAGGGATGACTTGTTTCACGTGGGATACATAAAGAAATTAGAGTCGATATGGAAGACATGCGGGTTCCAGTATCAGAATCGGAAGTTAAAAGCTGTCTAGAAGGTTTGAGTACCAATAAGGCGGAAGGAATACATACATTCTATCGGAATTTCCAAAAGCATTGAGGGGAGTAGCAACCAAACGACTGTTCGATGTGGAACGACTGTGGAATCTATGACAGTTGCAACCTACCAGACGTCCGCATAAACATCATCCATGAGAGCAACGGTCCATAAAAGCGGGAACTATCGTGTAATCAGCTGCACCGATGTTACTGACAAGAATAATGTACAGAATAATAAAAAATAAACATGAGAATCAGATGCCTAAAGATAAGGCTCCAGACAGGCGGTTCTCTCGCGTGTAATAGTGGAAGCAAGAACGCTGAAAAATTAAGACATGCTCAAAGCATTTTTCAACCTAGAAATAGCGTTCGACAACATAAAATGAGAGAAGATGTTCGAAATTCTGAAAACAAAATGGATTACACTGTAGGGAAAGATGGGTAATATACATTATGTACAAGAACCAAGAAGGAACAAAAAGACTAGATGACGAACAACAAAGTGCTCGAATTAGAAAGGCTGCAAGACAGGATGGAGCATTCCGCCCCTACTTTCCGTCTGCAGATCGAAGAAGCAATCATGAAAATAAAATATTCAATGGCGAAATTAAAATTAATGTCATGATAAAATTTACTGATAACATTGCTATTCTCGGTGAAAGTGAGGAACGATTACAATATGTGTTGAGTAGTGTAATGAACAGTGTAATGAATACAGAATGCCTGCGAAGAAGACGAAAATAACTAGAAGTAGCAGAAACGAGGACAACGAGAAACCTAACATCAGAATTGGAGATCACGAAGTAGATCAACTGAAGAAATTCTGGTACTTTGGAAGCAAAATAACCTACGAACGACGGGGCATGAAGGAAACAGAAAGAGAGTTGGAGGATATGAGATACGGTGCTACAGAAGAATGTTGAAAAGTAGATGGACTGATAAGGTAAGGAGTCAGGACTTACTACTCAGCATCGGTGTGGAAAGGAATATACAGAACACACTGATAAGAAGGAGGCACAAGATGATAGGACATCTGTTAAGACATCAAGGTGCAACTTCCTTGGTACTAGAAGCAGCTATAGATGGTCATGCCTGTAGAGAAAAAAAGAGAGACTGGAATACATTCAGCAAATAATTGAGGACGTAGGTTGCAAGTGATACTCTGAGATGCAGAGAATGGCATGCTGGGCTCGTGGGGCGGATGATGTAAAATAGGACTATTAATTAAAGATTGTTTAAGCACCTCGAACGCCTGTTGGCATTCTGCTGTCCAAACCCAAGGGGTATTCTTTATCAGCAGGAGGTGAAGACAGGGCGCATTAAAAGCCTGATCACTAACAAAACGCCTATAGAAGCCGAAAAGACCGAACATCGATCTCAACTGCTTCTTGTTTCTGGGAGCCTCCAATTTTTCAATGACTGCTAGCTTGCCTGGGTCAGGCAGAATACTTTTTTCACTTATCATATATCCCAAGAAACCTATTTCCTCTTTAACGCACTCTGTCTTTTCAATCTTTAGTTTCACGCCACCTCTCTCAATAGCCTCTAACACTTCCTCTAATAAAACTATGTGTTCTTCCCAGGTAGGAGTTGCTATTAACAGATAATCTACGTAGACTGTTATTTTATTACTTAAGAGTGGTCCTAAAACATGGCACATCACACGTACGAAGGCACAAACAGAGATATTACGTCCGAAAGGTACCACACGGTATGGGTAACAAACTCCTTCGTACAAGAAAGCTGTGTACTTCCTTGAACTTTCCGCCAGTGGCAAATTCCAATATCCACACGTGAGGTCCATAGAGGTTAAGAATTTTACTCCCCGGAATTTTTGCAATAGCTCATTCATGTTCTGCGGTCTATCACTTTCCCTAACCACTATTTCATTCAACCAACGAGCGTCCAAGACCAATCTGACACTCCCGTCTATTTTTCGTACAACAACTAGAGGATTATTATACTCACTGACCGCTTTTTCAATCACACCCCACTCTAGCATTCTCTGTATCTCCTTTCGAACCGCCTCCTTCCTAGCTACATGTATTTGGTATGGCTTCCTGAAAAACACTTGGCCAGGTTTCACCTTTAATTGACATTCATAACCTTTGACCACGCCAGGTCGATTTCAAAATACCTTATGATGCCTTATTAAAACCTGTCTCAGTTCTTCCTTCCGACTAGCTGAAATTTTATCGATTTCCTGCAATTTGGCTTCTATTTTGTCCAAAATAATTGCTTCTTCTTCTTCTGTGTTTGGCTTACTTTTACTAAGATTAACACCTTCGTCCCAATATCTCCTATTTTTCAGAACTCGTATAGGCAGCTCCCAAGTTTCATCATTAGTTACTACATGTTTATCAATAAAAGGTACCGTAATTACTCCGGTTATAGGCAAGACCATTTTTAACTGGCTTCTTTCAGAGTCAACAAAACACTGATATTTCGGCAAGAAATCTATGCCAATTAAAACCCCAATACTGAGATTGTTTACAATTAAGCATGGATGATAAATTAAATTACCATTAATATCAAAGGGCTGTAAAGCTTATTGCTTTACCGATTTTGACACCTTGCCAGTAGTACCAATTAGTCTTAGTCCTGATACCCTCATTACTGTAAGCTTGTCTTTACCAGGTAATGCATCAAAGAAGGACTGAGATATCGCACTCATCTCACTTCCACTGTCTAAGAGACAACGTACATTGATACCCAACATATACACTATTATTGTAAGGTGGCTTATTCTGGGTTGCACAGGGGGTTCCCCAAACTCATCCAATAGTTCCTTTTGGATTTGTCTCCAACTAAAGTGATCGACATCTGTCTTCATTACATTTAGGTCAAAGTGTGTGGGGTTTCCTGAACTACATTTTAAGCTGCCTTTTCCAGTCGGTCTATTAATTTCAAATCGAAACACCGCACGACTTCATTACATTTAGTTTGCTAAACATGACCCAAATTACTGTAGTCTGAGCGATTCTGCGCCTCCAGACGGCGCATAACACTAGTTACAGCTAAACCACTTTCACTATTATCGTCGGGTTCCTTCTCAAGTGAGAACTGGTCACAGCTACTGGGTTCATCGACCCCCAACAGGCTATCCTCTACATTCTCACTTACCTCCTGTCCTAATCAATATCCTGCACAGGCACATCATCCTCATCGTAAATATAGGCATGAATTTCTTCTGCTTCATCATCTGACAATTCAGTATCTTCCCTACCGTTGAACTGCTGCGCCTTCTCTTTCTCTTCTCACTTAGAAAGCGTCTCTAACACGGTATCTATCAAATACTGTGAGTGGTTCAATATTTCTGCAGTATCATTGGATGCTACCGACCCATCATCCGAATCCGGTCAGGGATTTTCTCTGCCTCGTGATGACTTGGTGTTGTGTGATGTCCTTAGGTTAGTTAGGTTCAAGTAGTTCTAAGTTCTAGGGGACTGATGACCATAGATGTTAAGTCCCATAGTGCTCAGAGCCATTTCAACCATTTTGAGCCATCATCCGAATGCTCAGTTTGAGTATTCTGATCTGTCATAATAATTACTGTAATTACTGGCTTACGAAAAGCAACCGCCTGGTGAGCGCCAGTATCCTCATAGACGAGAACTAGTTTTCCAGCCTCAGCCTACTACTGTTACCTTTATTTGCATTATAGTTAACTGGCACAGCATTGCTTTCAACACTGTTGTTTAAATGCACATTTTTTTTTAGGAACAAAATTACTATCATTTGGATGCCATTGTTGGTTCTGGTAATTATTTCTCCAATTCCTACCTTTCTTAGGATAGCGAACACCTACTGTTCTGATGTTTACATTGCCATTCTGCTCGTTCTTAAAATTACTACTAGTGTTATTAGCATTTCTGTTATTACGTGCTTGCTCCTCATTGGCAGCCACACGCTCTACACGTTCCAAATATTCAATGAAACGATCCAGATTGTCTCTAGGGGCAGATATAATTTTAATTTGCCAATACCATGGCAGTTTGGCTTCAAGACCTAGTATTATCATTTCAGGTTTTAGGTTTTCGGCCAAATGTGACAAATGTGAGATCCATGACCTGGCAAACTCTTTAATAGATTCCTTGCCTGCATTGAAGCGTTTTCCACTCCAAAATTCTCTCAACACTTCATTTTGCTTATTGCTAGACCAATACTCACTAATGAAAACTGTTTTAAATTCCGCTAATGTTTTACACTTCAACATAACATCAGCTGACCAACGCATGGCGTCACAAGCTAAATGGCTTCTAATAACTGAGATTTTCTCTCGTTCAGACCAAGTTGGTGGAATCACATCTTCAAAATCGTTCCAGAAATTATAGCGGGTGGATATTTTTATCTGGATCGAACCGCAAGAACTGCCGACGCCCGATAAAAGCGGCGCTTGCAGCTACAACTTGTTGCATACTACCATTACCAGAAGCTACTGATGCTACTTTACTCTCAATGTTAGCAATGTTAGTACTAATATTTTCTACTCTCATTTCAACATTATCTACTCTTTGCACAATATGAGTAGTATCAGTTTTGATTGCGTCTACTTCTTCTTGACATATGTTTACTTTTATATTAACATCTTTAAACCTATCTGAGCACAGTTCAGACTCCGCCTCGATCTTTTCTGTTAACTTGTGCTCCTGCTTCGCATCTTCCATTTGGAAGTCTCTGCGAACCTCAGCAACTTCGGATTTTACTGTTTTATACATTTCAGAAAACTGTTGAGCAACCTTTTTCTTAATATCCTCATGATTGTAATCAATTTTATAATTCAAACTGTCCAGATCCTCTTTCAACTTATTGCAACCAGCCTTGAAGAAAGTTTCTAATTCAGCTTTATTGGATTCTAATTTATTGTCGATTACCTCAAACCGTTTATTAAAATTGGTCTGGCTGGCCACAATCCTGTTATTTACCTCAATTATATCGGATTTTAACTCAGCTGTCATTCTAGCATTACTGGTAGCTACTGCTTGTAATATAACATTTAAATCAATAGCCTCAGCATCTTTGGGTTGCTCACTAGCTGACTTTTTATCACACTCAGGTGACGAAAAACTAGCTCCAACACCAGAATCATCAAAACTAAATGAAACTTCTGATTGATCAGTCATATTTAACTTATCCTTTTTAAACTCTACCACCTCTGTTGACTGTTTCGTTTTGAACTCAGCAGGTAAACTATCATCCGATAAATTAACAATTTCTGATTTCTGTTTTACTACAGGGGTCTCTATTATTGAATCATTGCCCCTTCCCACACTACTGTCAGGAGACAATACTTCATATTTCACTTTAAGATTACTACTTTCATGCATATTTACACTTGAACCGTTGTCTGGATTTACAGTTCCTTCAACAGACATAGGTAATGATTTAGGTTTAACTTCTGTTTCTTTTTGCGGTTCCATCCCCGACAGTCTTTTAGTGCAGGTTAGTAAAAGTTTTAACAGCTTTTCACTTAATTTAGTTCCTTCTGCACGGCGTATGGCGCTGCCGTCGCGGCGTACCAGGATTACTGACGTGACGCGGCACGTTGAACTGCAGACGGCACCTCGACAACTGCTGTGTTGTGGGCGTAGCCCGCAACAGCAGACGCGGCTCCGGTCGCTCCGACGGATGACTGCAGTGCATTGAGACTGAATTCTCGTGATGCCAGCAGTGCAGCTAAACTCAGAGCCAGCTCTGTCAATCCAGATGCGTTGTTAATCCAATTGCGTCGTCCACATGCACACGTAACACTGTCTATCACTGTTAAAATTGCTCAGTTGCGTGTCGCATTTCACTTCTGAATCCGAATGTTTAAAAATCACTTTTACTTTTACTCAGTTTGATTCCCGGCCTATTAGCAACATATGTGGGGCAGCGGGTGGAATAATTTTTAGAATAAATGTTTTGTATTTATGCTGTTTGCTGTTCTCAACACTGGCTCTCTAACTACAATATTGGCAACCAGAAGTGATTAGCAAAACGTGAAGCCTGTAATTACAATTCCTAGTGCCCACTTCATCTGAGAAAATACATTTATAGCTACAGCTTATAGCTCTGAGGAATTACGAGATTGTCTGGGATTCATAATCAAAACCCACTCTCTCTAAAATGTTCACTATATTCTGAAAGTCACAGACCAAAAAGAATCCATACAATCTAACTACTAGAGCAGTTCAGAGTCTAATGCGCTGATGCCACTATAACTGTTCAAATGTTCGCCATAATTTGATGATAATGTTCATCAAACGCCACGCTAATAATGGTAGAATGTCTGTCCTGCGGCGGCACGTGAAAATACGACATACGCAAACTAAAGATAGATCATTAACGACATCCCAAAATTAACACTTCACTCGAAAACGATTTCATGGTTACGCGTATCCCGAGTAACTTATTACTGCATCGGAGGCTGTTTATATCGACGATACCGACGCGACGCGACTCCCGGCACAGGTGGTGCGCTAATCAGCGTCTGGAGAGAACTGGGTCCTTCCTTTTTCTCGCGCAACGTTCTTACATATAAAGCCGTGGTGCGGACGGCTAAGGGAACGCCTGATCAAATCTGCTCTCAGGACTAGCCACTGGGCTAGTAATGCACCACTTTAAGTTATCGAATAAATCATTGCTTCCTTTGCTGATGGCCAATGAAGCTCTCAATTTAAATGTAATCATAATAAATGTCTGACGTAGCTAAGTCAAATATTTTGGGCGCGATAATTAATTTAATTACACTACACACAGTAGACGAGCTCAGAACTTGCCCTTTGGAGATACGCTATCGCTATAGTTCTATAGTTATTCAGTTGAAACTTCTCACATCTTTATGATTATAGCGGATCTCCCTTCTACTTAAATTTAAACATCCTAGCTTTATTTATTCGCCTACTTAATCTATCTTGCTTCCTTAATTTCTTAGACAAAAACCAGAAAATCATGAATTTCAACTAAAATTTTAATTTATGAGATCCAGAAATCTGTTTCTACTAAATTGTTATGTAAAAGGAATCTAAATATAAATTTTTAAGTTTCTAGCTCTTTTCTGTTTCGCTAATGATTTTTACAGAAAAACGTCCAAATTTCGAAAATAGTTAAGGTTATTAAACTGATATTCAACACATATTGATTTAGTATTACTCCTGACATGCTAGAAACGTTTCAGGTTATTTACTTGATTTTTAAAGTATTGTGCAACATTTATGACGTCAGAGCTAGTTACAGCGGACTAGGCTGGCACACAATGGAAAGATTGATGTGAATTTTATAAGGCGTGAGTATGCTGCTTCCCTACAGGCTGCATCAATCCTGTCAGAAAGCTGATATCATGAAAAAAATGTCGTGGGCACGTCCAAAATCCTTTCTGTCAATTTCTCACGTATTCATGTCGACCATCTTACTGCGGTGATTCCATACAGCCTACTGGCGCATACACATCACTTCGCTGCCACGACTTAAGAGAGCAGTGGAGAGTGTAATGGAATGAATCAAAAACAGAGGTTGAACAAAAATATCGAAATACAAAGAAACACAACACACTATAGTGCCTAATATGATGTACGTGAACTGTGGGCATTCAAAGCAGATTCCAGCTGTGTAGAAATGAAAAAATATAGGACCTTCATGGTTTTCAAGTGATTATTGCACCATCTTGGTTCAAATGGCTCTGAGTTAGGCTTAGTTAGGTTTAAGTAGTTCTAAGTTCTAGGGGACTGATGACCTCAGATGTTGAGTCCCATAGTGGTCAGAGCAATTTGAACCTTTTTTTTATCATCCAGGTACTACTTCCCGGGGATTGCATTCTTCATTGGGCTAAACAGAGGGTTCAAATGGTTCAAATGGCTCTGAGCACTATGGGATTTAACTTCTGAGGTCATCAGTCCCCTAGAACGTAGAACTACTTAAACCTAACTAACCTAAGGACATCACACACATCTATGCCCGAGGCAGGATTCGAACCTGCGACCGTAGCGGTCGCGCAGTTCCAGACTGTGGCGCCTAGAACCGCTCGGCCACTCTGGTCGGCTGCACCATCTTCCTGCAAAATACTTGTAAGTTCCGGTAACATTGGGTAGCGATCACCCACCGTTCAGCCAAAGTTGCCCGCAAGGGCTCAATAACATAGAGTTCTGGAGACTGGAAGCCAGGAGGGCTGCGACAGTTCATTCTCGTACTCATGAAACGAGACGTAAACAAAGCGAGCTTTGTTAACAGGTGCCTGTCCCCTTGGGACACCGAATCTACAGTGAGAGACATGGTACCATGGATTGGACCTGATCAACCAAAATGGTCACTTAATCCTTGACAGAAATGCGATCTTGAAAAGTAACCATGGCTCCCGTGGAATTCCACGATATAGCTGCCCAAATCACCACCTAACCGCCGTCATATTTCACTTTTGATTCCCAAACTGCAACAGAATTTGCATAAAGCGTGAAATGGGACTTCTCTGCCCCAAAGACTTTCTTCGATTGTTCTGTAGTTTTATGGCTTCAGCTTCACGCTTTCCTGTCACGTGCAATTGCATCACTGATGAGTGGTTTTGGAAGTCCAGCTCGCCCTGAAATTTTCACCTTAAAGATCTCCCTTCGTGTTGTTGTGGTGCTGATAAAGTTCGCGGGCGCTACATTCAGTTCTGGAGAGACTTTTGCAGCATTCAAGCGCTTATGTTTTATTACAATCCTCTTCGATGATTGTCTCTCACGATCTCTCAATACACGCTTTCGTCCGCTTTGTGATTTAACAGTAGATGTTTCTCAGCTTTCCCTATATGAGGTACAGAACTCCGATACGGTGCTTCATGCAACAACAAACATTCCGGCTGCCTGTGTAATGGAAGCGCCGACCGTACGAGCACCAACAATTTACTCACGTTATTCGGTTTCACTTAGCTCCATCACTGCGCTATCAAGTACGCAGGCCACTGTTCTGATTACGGCTGACACTTGAAAATTATTGAGAACATTGCACAGGAGCCGTTGGTGGTCAAATACAGCAGGGAAACTTGCAGGCTTTCGTATCATCAGCATTTTTTTTCAAACATGCATTTCTTGCGGTGTCTCCAACTCCTTTGTATCTTACTATGGCGTGCTGGATTTTTATGTGAAAAATCTTTAAAGTTTTTAAATAAAACTAAGTTTATTAACATTCTAGTTCTTTATTCTTCACGTTCACATATTTGAGAATCTGCTACCAAGTCGTCACAAGATCGTTACAGTTTACTATGCAAGCGATTAGAATTTACACTCGAAATACTACGAATCGACCCAAGAGACGGGCATATTTTATTGCACAAAATATAATCACCCTAGCGACGAACGCATTTCTCCCAACGAGAGACCAGTTTGTTCTTATCGTCACTGTGGAATATTTGACTTTCTGAATCGAGCCACAACCTCACCTCTACTGGTACCATTTCCATCACAGGATGTTCGACCATAGTGAACCCAAGGCGTCGGGTTATTGCAGGTGACGCAGCGCTCGTGTGTTGGCTGGCATTGTCATGCTGAACGACAGGATGCACCACGTGTGAACAAACTCTTCGATTTCGAAACTTGATTACAGCTTGCTGTTTCTCATGCAACGACATACTTAACTTACAAACCGCGTGTTACACGCTATAATTCGCAGCCGTCTAGAGGCAGAATATTGCAACTTTAGACAGCGAAGCGGGGAAGTAGATCGATTAATTGGCAAGACAAGTAATACCTGAACCAATATTGCGAACATAATAAAAAAATTCGGAAATATCAGTTTTCAGTAGACCGTTGTATTCTTGTGCTCTTGGTAAGATATCAATACACAGGGTGAAGAGAAAACACAGCACTTAACGATCGGCATGCGTTTCCCAATCGGAATTCAAGACAAAAGTCTCGCCAGTAGGTTTCATAGAAATGCGTTTTAAAAAGGCTTTGTTAACACTGTAACTGCGTGCATCGTGGCCAAGAACAGATAGCATGAACACTGTGATCTGACGGAGGTGTCCCACTGAGCTGCGTCCGCCACAATTTTTTTCTTTTTCTTTTTAGTTAAAGCATCAGTTTACATCCGATTTACACCTCTACAGTGAAGTATGTCCTGTTTTTCTTTCTGTTACTGTTAATTTTATTTAAACATTAGGACATAACATGAACTTCTGACAAATATACGACCACTTACTTTCATTCATGACACACATAAAGCCAATAGAAAATAACAGTGGACACAGTAACATCGTCTGTATCGAATGAAGTTTATAAAACACAATAAGTAGACTACATTAGATTCTACATTACGCTATGCGCTATAATTCCATTTTGCACATTTGACGTCCGGTGCTATCTTCACAGAGCCAGGGCGTACACGTACCAGTAAAATTCACAATACAGATGATGTTCGAAGCGAAGTGCATTTGCACTTGCTGGGCTATACTGTGCTGGACCATACGTCAGACACATTCCATCACTGCCGAAGCGGGATGCGCGCGAGCTATTAGATCGTGTACATCCTTGGGTAGACTACCATAAATTTGTTCCCTTAAGTGTCCCTGCAAATAAAAACCTTGTGAATGATAGTCCGGGGAATGTGGAGGCCGGAACATTGGACCTCTACCACGTTTAATCCATTTCCCTGAAAAATCTTCATTTAAATGGTTAAGTACATTCATTCCAAAGAGTGACGGTGCACCATAGTGCTGAGACCATAGCTGCCGCCGAACACCAAGTGGAAGGTTTCTTAATGCGTTAGGCAAAGTATTCCAAAGAGAAGTATGATACAGGGGCGCATTCCACTTGTTCGATAACGGGAAAGGGATCATAAGCATCCCTCCGACGATTCCGGCCCACAGGGTTTTGTCAAAGCGTGCCTAAAAGCAACCTACACGGATGACATGTGGCTTGTGTTCCGAATAACAATTATTGTTGTGTAGGCTGAAGATTCCTTCACGAGTAACAATAGATTCGGCAGTTCGTACGGTGCGAAAGCAGCTGGTGCACAAGCAATTCACACCATTGTGGTCATCGAATGCGGTTTTCTGGCCGCTGGTGTTGACTTAACATGTAATGACATGGATGTAGTTCTTTATCCTGCAACATTACAACAAAAATTCATTGAGGTAGCTGGAACTGCCTTGGAACATCACAGATACTTCGCCGAGATGATTGGTGAACGGTTTCAGGGGTCGCATCCTCTATTTATGAGGTAGGTCTAATCCTTGGATAACCTTTGTCTATTAGTTGTGGACGAAGATGATTGTTTTCTGTAAGGTGTTGATCTAGGTGACAAGAAACATTCCTATCGGGCTAGTGCCTTTGCGGGTGCCGGGCAGTAGCAGCAGCAGCCACTTGGCTATGGGATACACTCAACCCCAAAAGCATACCGACGTATTCATCGTTTTTGTGCTCCATCAGAAAGCCGCCCTACATTAACTTGCAGTGCCAGTTATAGCTGTGCATTGCGCAGTTATCAGACAGTTACATGCAATTCAATGGATCCCACTGTTATGAGATAGTGACGAAATGATGTTCTGATTATAAACACTAGAACTAGGGAATGGGACGTCTAAAAAATTGAAAAGGAACCTGACGAGGATTCGAAACACAGCTCCATGGTGGATGTGGTTTTCATGTGTCAGCAATCTACAGAGTATTTTTTATTCTTTTATCAGATTGACTTGATAATTTCGCGAATATTCAGACGACCATAGTCAAGGTCATTATGTAACAATCCGGTTAACTAAGAAACTAGCTCACAGCCTATCGTCTGTTTTTTAATTTTTTTGACTGATTTTTGTATTTTTTATTCTGATTCTTATTTTTTTATTTGTTATGTGTAGAAGACAAAAAAGTGAACAAAACAAGGATTCGCGAAACTGGGCCGCGGAAAAAGGGAGAAATCAAAGATACACATGCGAACTTAACCAACACACCGTCGATTAAAAACAAGAAAAAGCATATTGACAAAAAGCTGTTGCTAGCGTGGGGACTGTAGCCACTTCCAACGCGCGGTCTGCAGATACTGGTGAAAGACAAGAACATCAGTTCGTTTTCTGCTTCAACAGTGTAGTGATACAGAAGTATTCGCTTTTGTCTGAGGAAAAAAGGTCACATTCAGACCAATAATAATTCCATCCAAAAAAGAGGAAATACCAACTGTCGATGAATCCAGAGCCAACTATCCCGTCGACAAGAGACCAGTCTGTGATGTAAGGTTTCAGTGTGACGGCATTCGTTACATTGACGAGGCGGGCGAACGCCAATGCGATAAAAACAGTCCCCAGTTGGTTGGTTCTGAGCACTATGCGACTTAACTTCTGAGGTCATCAGTCGCCTAGAACTTAGAACTAATTAAACCTAACTAACCTAAGGACATCACACACATCCATTCCCGAGGCAGGGTTCGAACCTGCGACCGTAGCGGTCACGCGGTTCCAGACTGAAGCGTCTAAACCGCACGGCCACATCGGCCGGCCCCAGTTGGTATCGAACGATAAATGACCCTATACCACGACGAAGCAATCTGCACCAGTAATACAGGAAGACAAAGATGAAAGCAGACAGTTTTCCATGGTGTTGACGGCGAAGCTATTTCAACAGGTGAGCGGCAAAGTGGTCACACCAACTGGATAATAAACCTCCGGTAGTGATGTACGTCTTTGAAAGGATATCCGCACCTCAGAAACTGACAATTACACTACTGGCCATTAAAATTGCTACACCAAGAAGATGACGTGCTACAGACGCGAAATTTAACCGACAGGAAGAAGACGCTGTGATATGCAAATGATTAGCTTTTCAGAGCCCTGACACAAGGTTGGTGCCAGTGGCGACACCTACAACGTGCTGACATGAGGAAAGTTTCCAACCGATTTCTCATACACAAACAGCAAATGACCGGCGTTGCCTTGTGAAACGTTGTTGTGATACCTCGTGTAAGGAGGAGAAATGCGTACCATTGTAGCCTATCGCGATTGCGGTTTATCGTATCGCGACATTGCTGCTCCCGTTGGTCGAGATACAATGACTGTTAGCAGAATAGGGAATCGGTGGGTTCAGGAGGGTAATACTGAACGCCGTGCTGGATCCCGACGGCCTCGTATCACTAGCAGTCGAGATGACAGGCATCTTATCCGCATTGCTGTAACGGATCGTGCAGCCACGTCTCGATCCCTGAGTCAACAGATGGGGACGTTTATAAGACTACAACCATCTACACGAACAGTTCGACGACGTTTGCAGCAGCATGGACTATCAGCTCGGAGACCATGGCTGTTGTTATCCTCCGCGCTGCATCACAGACAGGAGCGCATGCGATGATGTACTCAACGACGAATTTGTTTGCACGAATGGCAAAAGGTCATTTTTTCGGATGAATCCAGGTTCTGTTTACAGCATCATGATGATCGCATCCGTGTTTGGTGACATCGCGGTGAACGCACATTGGAAACGTGTATTCGTTATCGCCATACTGGCTTATCACCCGGCGTGATGGTATGGGGTGCCATTGGTTACACGTCTCGGTCACCTCTTGTTCGCATTGACGACACTTTGAACAGTGGACGTTACATTTCAAATGTGTTACGACCCGTCGCTCTACCCTTCGTTCGATCCCTACGAAGCCCTACATTTCAACAGGATAATGCACGACCGCACGTTGCAGCTCCTGTCCTGGTCTTTCTGGATACAGAAAATGTTCGACTGCTGCTCTGGTCAGTACATTCTCCAGATCTCTCACCAATTGAAAACGTCTGGTCAATGGTGGCCGAGCACCTGGCTCGTCAGAATACGCCAGTCACTACTCTTGATGAACTGTGGTGTCGTGTTGAAGCTGCATGGGCAGCTACATCTGTACACGCCATCCAAGCTCTGACTCAATGCCCAGGCGTATCAAGTTCGTTTTACGGCCAGAGGTTGTTGTTCTGGGTACTGATTTCTCAGGATCTACGCACCCAAATTGCGTGAAAATGTTATGACATGTCAGTTCTAGTATAATATATTTGTCTAATGAATACCCGTTTATCATCTGCATTTCTTCTTGGTGTAGCAATTTTAATGGTCAGTAGCGTATAAAACATTCATTTACATATCGCAATTTAGGATTAATATGTTGGGAGGTGTCAGACTGACCGACTGGAGACAGGAGTTGTAACGGAAAATGACGCCTGTGTAAATGTTAAAACATTGCATCATACAAACAAGATGGACGCTTTCACTTTAATATCGGGAAGACCTAATCGTCCGATTCAGTGAGATACGGCGGCTGGTCAGTAGCGCAGGGTGATACACGTCCCTCTGTACATTCCTACGTGCTGCACGATGTGACACTGTTGCCAACTCCTCGTTGTCATGGATGTGTTTTCAAAATGTACCCGAACTGATTTTGCTAGAGAACCTTTTGTCTTGAATCTGCACGAGGAATCGCATGCCGAAATCAAAGTGCGGCAATTTCTCTTTTATTATTCAAAAAGAGTCCTAATCGCATTTATTATTATTATACCGCCAACCGGTTTCAACCCGACTTAGGGGTCATCTTCTGGGCGTTTACACCATTGGTCGACTGCTGGTGGTGTCAGTCCTGTCCTAGGAAACTAGTTTCCTACCGTTTCCTGCCAGTATGTAGATAGGAGTGACACCACCAGCAGTGGACCAATGGTGTAAACGCCCAGAAGATGACCCATAAGTCGGGTTGAAACCGGTTGGCGGTATAATAATAACATATATGATTAAGACTGTTTTGAATAATTGATTAATCATACTAATCGCTGCTTCATCTCCACAGCCATGTCGTCCAAAAATTTTCTCTTCACCCTGTAGTGTCGTTACTTTCTGTATTGTCGGTATGTTTCAGAAAACAGGCAGTCCACGTGCACATCAGCGTCTAAATAAGTGTCCAAGGAAGAGAAAAGCAACTGGAATCACTCAACAGAGGAAAGTCCACTGCACCTGACGGGATACCCATTCGATTCCACACAGAGTATGCGAAAGAGCTTGCCCCCGTTCTATCAGCAGTTTACTGCAAGTCTCTAGAGGAACGGAAGGTTCCAAATGATTGGAAAAGAGCACAGGTAGTCCCAGCCTTCAAGAAGGGTCGTCGAGCAGAAGCGCAAAACTATAGACCTATATCTCTGACGTCGATGTCTTGTAGAATTTTAGAACATGCTTTTTGCTCGCGTATCATGTCGTTTCTGGAGACCGAGAATCTACTCTGTAGGAATGAACATGGATTCCGTAAACAGCGATCGTGTGAGATCCAACTCGCTTTATTTGTTCATGAGACCCTGAAAATATTAGCTACAGGCTCCCAGGTAAATGCTATTTTCCTTGACTTCCGAAAGGCGTTCGATAGAGTTCCGCACTGTCGCCTGATAAACAAAGTAAGAGCCTACGGAATATCAGACCAGCTGTATGGCTGGATTGAAGAGTTTTTAGCAAACAGAACACAGCATGTTGTTCTCAATGGAGAGACGTCTACAGACGTTAAGGTACCCTCTGGCGTGCCACAGGGGAGTGTTATGGGACCATTGCTTTTCGCAGTATATACATAAATGACTTAGTAGATAGTGTCGGAAGTTCCATGCAGCTTTTCGCGGATGATGCTGTAGTTTACAGAGAAGTTGCAGCATTAGAAAATTGCAACGAAATGCAGGAAGATCTGCAGCCGATAGGCGCTTGGTGCAGGGAGTGGCAACTGACCCTTAACATAGACAAATGTAATGTATTGCGAATACGTAGAAAGAAGGATCCTTTATTGTACGATTATATGATAGCGGAAGAAACACTGATAGCAGTTACTTCTGTGAAATATCTGGGAGTATGCGTGAGGAACGATTTGAAGTTGAATGATCACATTAAATTAATTGTTGGTGTTGTGTACATAGTTCCGCGTAGTCAGCGCGTACACAACTTTCCCAATAGAGCGGGCCCCGCTAAGCACAACAGCGCAGGCGCAGCGCTCGTCCGGCGCTGTCTTAGAGACGGACCAAATTCTGCTTCCGCCGATCCGCGTATTAATATGTCACGTAGCCAATGAGATTGCTGCTAACGTAGAACCTTTTCTCCTCGCGGATCACACTCGCGCAGTGATACCTGAACGCTCGAGGTATTCTAACGAGTGTACAGACCTCCGATTAGTCAGTCAGCATTAGTCTGCATTAGTCTACATTAGTCTGTAGCAAGTTTCAGTCTGCACCTAATAAGATTATCATATTCCTCTACATAGCCATGAAGAGAAATGTATAGACACTTTGTCAAGTATCAGAGATATGTGAGAATAAGATTAACGTACCAAGACCAAAGGAACTTCAGTTTGTCAATTGTAAACAGCATCCAGAATCAAGTTAAGTTATGTCTACGCTTTTTATTATTTTAATAAATGTGTGTGAAAATTAATCAAGTTCTGTTTAAAGTTGGTTACCGTCAATCTGCTACTCTAAGCGTGCAAATGGCATTTCTATCATCTGACCTAACGACAGAAGATAAACAAATGGTTCAAATGGCTCTGAGCACTATGGGACTTAACATCTATGGTCATCAGTCCCCTAGAACTTAGAACTACTTAAACCTAACTAACCTAAGGACAGCACACAACACCCAGCCATCACGAGGCAGAGAAAATCCCCGACCCCGCCGGGAATCGAACCCGGGAACCCGGGCGTGGGAAGCGAGAACGCTACCGCACGACCACGAGATGCGGGCGAAGATAAACACGCCACGATAAGACCACCAGACATATTGCTGACACTCGCCTACTTCGTTAGAGCGACAAATCAAATAATCTGATGGTGTGTGTACCGAAGGTCTTACAGTACGCACACCACAGTTGGTAAGGCGGGTACCAGGTTGAGATTCATTGGGAGACTCTTCAGAAAATTTAGTCCATCAACAAAGGAATTGCCTTACAAAACACTGGTTCGACCTATACTTGAGTATTGCTCATCAGTGTGGGATCCGTACCAGGTCGGGTTGACGGAGGAGATAGAGAAGATCCAAAGAAGAGCGGCGCGTTTCGTCACAGGGTCGCTTGGCAAGCGTGAAAGCGTTGCGGAGATGTTTAGCAAACTCAAGTGGCAAACTGTGCAAGAAAGGTTCTCTGCATCGCGGTGTAGCTTGCTGCCCCGGTTTCGAGAGGGTGCGTTTCTGGATGAGGTATCGAATATATTGCTTCCCCCTACTTATACCGCCCGAGGAGATCACGAATGTAAAATTAGAGAGATTCGAGCGCTCACGGAGGCTTTCCGGCAGTCGATCTTCCCGCGAACCACACGCGACTGGAACAGGAAAGGGAGGTAATGACAGTGGCACGTAAAGTGCCCTCCACCACACACCGTTGGGTGGCTTGCAGAGTATAAATGTAGATTTAGATGTAGAACGCAGCGATGCGAGCGGGAGAACTCCGTGCCGGCTGAGCACTGTGCGCCGGTGGCGGTGGGCGGCGGGGCGGCGGGGCGGCAGTGCGCGTGCCCGGCGCCCGGCGTCTGCGAGCGCCGCGGCGGCTGCCTCAGTAGCAAGCGGCCGCGCCTGCCCCACGGTCACGCGACGCCCCTGCGCGACTCTGCCCCGGCGACGCCGACGCCGACGTCGCCACCCACGCGCGCCACCCCGGCTCCGCTGCTCGCCGAACACTCCGCGTAGCGCCGCAGTGATCAAAGTGTCCGACGTTCCTCTTCTCGCTGAAGAAGACTGCTGGGCCGCCAATTTGAACCGAGTGTCTGTGCCACTGAACGAACCTGCTTAACACCGCGTCCTAAATAACCACTTGCCGAGCTGCAACCGAACCGAACGACGAGTAGGAAATGAGGCTTTTTTCAGTCTCTGATCGAGGAGGGTGGAGTGGTTTCATTGATACAGATCCTCTTTCTTTACTTTCACGTGCCCCAGCGCAGGTTTGTTGAAGATGGTGTGTCTGTCGCGTCACTGTAACTCGATGTAACACATCTGCTAGTTCGAAACAATTCCTCTCGACTGCGATGAGTATTTGTGCGACGCACTGACAACACGTGCTGAAGAGTACCGTGCACGCGTCCCGCTTAGGCAGCAGCGCGACCCAGAGGTCACGGTCCGCAGGTCACGCAACTCTCTCCGTCCTACATTCTACGCTTTCGCCTCCTACTCAAGGCCAGACAGTAACAAACCACAATACAATAATTGTGCTTTCAGCATTCCGTTAGCAAAGACTGTGGAAATTTCATAACCAACAATAAAGTCTTCCACTATATTTTCGTTAACTTTTTCACCCACTGTACTTGTTTTCTTTTCTAATGGGCACAAAATGATTTTGGCCTAGCGATGGGTACATTTCTTAACAGTAACTGCCATAAATGATACGCTGCTGCTTCTTAATAAAAAGGGAGTTTAACTTTTACTGCGGCAAAATAAAGCTGAAATTCACTTTGCATCATTTGCTCCACAGAATCAGGTACACTCATTGCAGGACTCTTCCGCAGTTTGGACACTAATTGCAGTCTCTCTCTCGGCACTATTTTAGTACGATGTGATGACATAAAACATTTTCGACCGTGCAGGTACATCTATGCCCGTGAGATTTAGTAAATGGTGCTCGGCGCGAAATACCGATAATCGTTCTATTCTATGTTAAATACAACCTTTGGTGTTGCATCTTTTTATATCAGCTATAAATTGGTCGTTCCAAAATCGTATCAAGTATGTTTGTACGTTAGTGGAGCATTATCTCCTATGTATTGTTGAACACTGAGAACACCTAAAATATTAAGTACATTGAGTGATGTGTAGCAGGGAAGCAGCGAAACGTCCAGCTGAAGACACGTGCGATGGACGAAGGGAAATCTTCGCACAGGTGAGGTGCTTTATGCCACTGAAGTCAATTCTTGTTCACAATAAGGCGTTCTACCAATTTTTATTAAATATTTTGGGTATTCATATTTCCTTTCCACTTGCCAAGATTTTTAAACCTTTCGTATGTCTTTTAGTAGTGGAATTTGTAGTCTAAGAAGTATGAAATTTCATGTTGCACTGTTTCTAAAAAAACTAATCCATGACTATCTTAAGGGTCTCTCTGACGTATAAATTTAATAAATACATGAAATGTGACCCTTATAGCTTAGTTTCTCGCCCTGTTAGTATAGATCTGTCAAGATATCTAAGCTCTATCTCTCTCCTCGCAGATAATTTGGGATTTATAGTCGCATGCGGCATCTAAATTCTCACATCGTGATAAACAGGTCCTTGGCTAAAACTTGGGTTGTTGTCCTCCTTAGAATCCGTCGTCGAACTGACGTACGAAGCCAAATTGCTGATCACTACAGATATCATTTAAGTATCAAAATCATAAAATTACTTTGCGAACTGGCTGAAGAACCACGGGATCGTCAGCTATTGGCAAATAAGTAAGAGGTAAGATGAAATCTGTTTTACAGTTCCACTTAATAAAAGTAGATTGTCTGCAGTTTCGCATCGTGCATTCTTAAATGTAAGATTTCTGCACCAAGAAGTAGTAAACGGAAAAATCACTTAACACAAATGAAATTTAATTGATATTAATTTTCCTTTTTTCATAGGAAGTAACTGTGAGTAGTTTCCTGGTATGATATTCCAGTCTCCTTTGACCAATTTTTTACATTCAGAAAATTTTACACTTATTGGGGAACTAGACAATTAACGATAAACAACGCATTGCATTTCAATATGAGATGGCGGTAGCTTTATGTTTTCGGGAGTTGGTGCTCCACAGCCCTTCTATATTTGAAAAATCGCATGGTACCGCCTTCAGCTGCCGGTAAAATACTTTATTTATGCAAACAGTTTCAATTATCTGACCATCATCAGATTCATTAAAGTATGCATAGTATCACGTTAGGTGCAATGTAAAATAATTATCGTCAGCTGATAAAGCCATGAATAATACACTATTCTCATATCGTAATATAAATTACTTCGCCAAAACTGGTAGCTTTCTCGTTGACTATCGATCAGAATGTGAAATAGCATATAAAACTTACAGCGTTCGGTAATTGAAAAACGAGTATCATGTTAGGCGAAATATAAAATAATTATCGTCAGGTGGTAAAGTCAATCTTCTCATATCGTAATACATATTACTTCGCCAAAATTGGTAAATTTCTCGATGACAAGCGATCAGAATGTTAAATAGCATATAAAACTTACAGTCTGCTCTCGATAATTGAATAACGACTAAAACGAAGCCCAAATGTACAGTGCCCATGCACACAACAACACACATCCCGGTGCATACAGCAGTAAAGGTTCTGCTTGGTGAACAGCAGTGACATGTTTAGTTCAAATTTCGACGGTCACTTGCTGCATTATCAGTGTGAGTCGGCGACGCCGTATTTCGATTGATCGGCCTGCGTTCCCACCACTGTAGAGCATTTAATGCGGCCAGTAAATCGCTGTTGTATTGCTCGTTACCAATAGCAAAGTGTTTCCTAACGATATCATTAGATCCGCAGTCCTCTGAAAACGTGTATTCAGCAGGGGAGGTTCGTCTTAACACGACGTGCCGTGTGTGAAACACGGGCACAGTCCTTTATTTCTGCTCCACCGTTGCAGACACAGCAGCTCTTCACTGGGCTCGTGTCCTCCCCCACACGGTGGCACCAGAGCGCGTTCGCAGGTGGCGCCGCCAGACGGCCGGCTGAATCAATGTTCATTTCAGATTGTCACCGCTCCAACCTGTTGATCCCCTCTCTTCCCACTTCTGATCGCCGTTTTTTTCGCTCTCTCTTGCTGAAGTGTGCGCAAGGCATTAAAGAGAGACGGGGGCCAGGAGTGTGCAGGTCGGCGTGTGATTAAAGCGTCATTTCGCCGTCTGCTATCCTAGACAAAAGACTCCTCCAAAGACAGACCTCCTCCGCACGCGATACCACTCGGCCATTTAAAAGCGACCGCTGGAAGTGGTTTTCCACTCCTGTTTAGCGCTGTTCTCCATTCTCATGGAAATTCTTAGCAATTCTATCTCTTATTAAGGTCAGAGTTTACGTCGTGTTTAGGAACTGATCTACGTAATGCTTCCGCGAATGGTCATGTTCTTTATTTCTTATTCCCTGATGAGCTGATCAGAATTTTATAGGATGTCCCTCAGTGATAGGAGAAAAATTAGGATTTGTATCTCGGTGTCGACGTCTACATCTCTACTCCGCCACGCCCATTATGGTCTATCGGGGGCCTACCTTATGTACCATTGTTACGTCCCCTTTTCTATTGCAATCGCAACGATCATCAGGGAGAATGACTGTAGAGAAGACTCTGTGTGAACTCGCAAAAGAATGCAGGAAGTTGTACTTAGTAGCTTAACCAATGTATAAATCATGTAGGGAGTTCCGTGAGGCTGAGTCTTAGGTTCACTACTGTTCCTCACGTATGTAAACGATCTTCCGTCTAATATACAAGTAGAAACTTTTGCAAATGACACTATTATTGAGGTCAATTCGAGATACATACAGAAAAAGAAGAACCAGTAAACTACGTTCTTCAAAGTATCACCCGCTGCTTTTCTGCGGATGGTCTAGCCCTCAATTTTAAAAAGACACATGTTCAGTTCTGCACATCTAGGGGTACTACGCCAATGGTAAAAGTAAATGAGAAAATAACAAATATGGTGGAAATTTCTAAATTCGCCCATATTGATGAGAATTTAAACTGGAGAAAGCACATTTTGAAGCTCCTAAAACAATTTAGTCCAGCCGCATATGCACTTAGAATCGTTGCAGATCGTCGAGAGAAACAAACCAGTAAGTTGACACATGAGTAATATTGTGGCCTTCAGTCCGAAGACTGGTTTGGTGCAACTCTCCATGCTACTCTATCCCACGCAAGCCTCGTCATGTCCAAATAACTACGGCAACCTACAGCCTTCTGAATCTGCTTACTGTATTCATCTCTCGGTCTCACTGTACGATTTTAGCCCCCACACTTCACTCCAATACGATTGATCCCTTGATATCTCAGAATGTGTGCTTTTACTCAAGTTTTGCAACAAATTTCCTGTCTCCTTAATTCTATTCAGCGCCTCCTCATTAGTTACGTGATATACCAAGCATCTTCAGCATTCTTCTGTTGCACCATATTTCAAAAGCTTCTATTCTCTTCTTGTCTAAAGTATTTATCACCCATGTCTCGCTTCCATACATACTGCACTACAGACAAACTAACACTTCATTCTTTGTTCGATGTTAACAAATTTGTCTTCTCCTGAAACGTCCTTCTTGTCATTGCAAGTCTACATTTTGTACTCGCATCCTCTCAACTTCGACCATCATAAATTATTTAGCTGCCCAGATAACAAAATTGGCCTACTACTTTCAGTGTCTCGTTTCCTCAGCTAATTCCCCAGAATCACCTAATTTGATTCGACTACATTCCATTATTTTTGTTTTGTTTTTGTTGATGTTCATCTTTCATCCTCCTTTCTTTCCTTGTCTTGCATTCTTACCCCAAATTGTTCTTTTGTTTCCTTCATTGCTTGCTTAGTGAGCAGATTGAATAACATCGGGAAGCGGCTACAACCTTGTCCAACTTCCTTCTCAGCCACTGCATCCATTTCGTACCCCTCGACTCTTATAACTATAGACTGATTTTAGTACCAGCTGTAAATAGCCTGGCCGAGCGGTTCTAGGCGCTTCAGTCTTGAACCACGCGACCACTAAGGTCGAGGGTTCGAATCCTGCCTCGGGCATGGATGTGTGTGATGTCCTTAGGGTAGTTAGGTTTAAGTAGTTCTAAGTTCTAGGGGACTGATGACCTCAGATGTTAAGTCCCATAGTGCACAGAGCCTTTTTTTGTAAATAGCCTTTCGCTCCCTGTATTTTACCCTCGATACCTTCAGAATTTCCACGATTGTATTCCAGTCAACATGGTCAGAAGCTTTCTCTAAGTCTACAAATGCTATAAAGGTAGTTTTGCCTTCCCTTAGCTTATCTGCTAAGACACGTCGTAGGATCAATATTGCCCCACATGTTTCTCCGGAAACAAACAATATGTTGGTTTACAGAAAAGTCGCCAATCTAGAAAAATAACAATAAAACTGAGGAATACCTTCTGAGCAACAACGCTTGGTGCGGTAATTGGCAATTGACCTTTAGCTTAAACAAATGAAACACATTGTACATAAACAGGCCGAAAAAACTGTAATTGAGTGATTACACGATTTCATAGCAATCACTAGAAGCAGTTACTACCGTAAAATACTTTGGAGTATGGATGCACAGTGATTTAAAGGGGAACGCCCATACAAAAATCATCACAAGAATCCTCGGGAAATAGAGTCCACTCACAAAGTACGTCCTTACACAACCGTCGCTCGACCAATATTTGAATATTACTCGCTACTGTCGGATTCGTGGCAGACAGGATTGATAGACAAAACAGAGATGATCCAAACGAGAGCAGAGCTTTTGATTTCAGCTTTATTTAGTAAGCACGAAAGCGTCACGGAAATGTTCGGCCAACTCCAGTGCAAGACACTGCCACAGAGGCGTTCATCATTTCTATCTCTATCTACATGTGTATGATTACTCTGCAGTTCACAATTAAGTGTTTGGCAGAGGGTTCACCGAACCTCCTTCAAGTAATTTCTTCACCGTTCCACTCTCGTACAGCGCTCGGGAAAAGAAGAACACTTAAATATATTTCAGTGCGAGCTTTGATTCTCTTATTTTGTTATGATGATCATTTCTCGTTATCTAGGTAAGCAATGACTAAATATTTGAACACTAGCAGGTGAGAGTTGGTGACCGAAATTTCCTGAAAAAATGATGCCCCCCCACCCCCACCCCAAAAAAAAGCACCTGGTTCAGTGATTGGCAAGGCAATTCTCGCATTATTTCCGTGCATTTCGCCATAATACAAAACGATCTGCCCTTTGTTAAACTTTTTCGGTTTACTCAGTCAGTCCTGTGCGATGTGGATCCCAGATCATCCAGAAGAGGACGGAACAGGGTAATTTAGGCACCTTCTTTAATAGACCTGTTGCGTTTCTATGTGTTTCTTGCCAATAAATCGCAGACTTCGGTCGCTTCCCACAACATAATCTCTCTATGATCGTTCAAATCCAGTTATTGGTAATCGTAATCCCTAAGTATTTGTTGAACTTATAGCCTTTAGATTTCTGTGATTTATTGTGTAACCGGAATTTAGCGGATTCCTTTTGGTACTCACATCGATAATCTCAACGTTTCGGAATTTAGTGTCAGCTGCCTCTTTTTACTCCATAAGTATATCTTGTCTAAATTATTTTGCAATTGGTTTTGACCTTCCGATGACGTTACTAGATAGTAAATGACACCATCATTTGTAAACAACCTGAGCGGCCTGGTCAGATTGTCTCCTAAATCGTTTCTGTAGGACAGAGCACAGGGTCTCCAACACTTCCTTGGGGAAGCCAGATATTGCTTTTCTTTTACTCGACGACTTTCCGTCAGTTATTACGAAATGAGTCCGCCCCGACAGCTGAGTGGTCAGCATGGCGGATTGCCGTCCTACGGGCCCGGGCTCGAGTCCCGGCTGGGTAGGGGATTTTCTCCTCTCAGGGACTGGGTACTGTGTTATCTTCATCATTTCATCCCCATCCGGCGCCCAGGTTGCCCAATGTGCGTCGAATGTAATAAGACCTGCACCAAGGCGGCCGGGCCTCCCGACCAATGACGCCAAACGCTCATTTTTTTTCCATTACCAAATGTTACCTTTCCGAAAGGAAATCACAAATCCAGTCGCACAACTGAGACGATGCTCCATAGGCGCGCTAACTAATTATAAGGGACGGAGTTAAAAGTGACTGGAAATCTAAAAATATGGAATCAATATGGCATCTACTGTCGATAGCGCTCGTTACTTCGTAAGAATAAAGAGCTAGTTGTGTTTCCCAAGAACTTTACCTTCCAAATCAGATTAGGCAGTGCGTCAGTAAATCGTTTTCTCCGAGGTAATTCATCACGGTATGGTTTATTGTACCAGTTCCGAGAGCGTAGGCTCTTATAAGAATCAACCAATATATTGTTTCTTCAAACGTATATCTCGTGAAAATTCCGTGAAGATAAAAACAGATATAGGAGTATTCGAGCTCACGTGGAGACGTACCCCACAGTCGTTCCCCTCCCCGCGAACTATTCGCGACAGCAAAAGGAGAACAGGAAAGTGACAGTGATACGCAAAGTACCCTCCACCGCACACCATAAGACGACTTGTGAAGTATAGGTGTAGATGTAGACTCTTCTAAGAACCGTGACGCATAGTGCAGCTGTTGTAGCGCCTGCTACTGAAGATGAATGAATGTCTCGGTGACTGGTCCACCGGACGAACCAGTGAAGAAACGCGGTATGAGTCTTAGCAACTTTCTCATTTTTTCTATCATTCTGATCTAGTACGAATTCCAGAGGGACGAGCATTGTTCAAGGATCAGTAGAATGAGGATTTTATGCTACCTCCTAGGCTGGTCTTTCTTAATAAGAGATGGTTCAAATGGCTCTGAGCACTATGGGACTTAGCTGCTGAGGTCATCAGTCCCCTAGAACTTAGAACTACTTAAACCTAACTAACCTAAGGACATCACACACAGCCATGCCCGTGGCAGGATTCGAACCTGCGACCGTAGCGGTCGCGCGGCTCCAGACTGTAGCGCCTAGAACCGCTTGGCCACTGCGGCCGGC
The DNA here is from genome assembly GCF_021461395.2 of Schistocerca americana. Classification (NCBI taxonomy): domain Eukaryota; kingdom Metazoa; phylum Arthropoda; class Insecta; order Orthoptera; family Acrididae; genus Schistocerca; species Schistocerca americana. The sequence goes on along the minus strand of NC_060124.1, from coordinate 374,819,034 downwards.
TCCTAATAAGAGAGCCCACAAGATAGTTTCTTGGGGGGGGGGGGTTATTTTTAATTTTTTGGAACATGAATTGCGACTTGCAAGTAGGCCTAAGAAAGTTTCAGTCCCAACACTATTAAAACCCCAAAGGAAAACATCTGACTACACAGATAGGGGAGGGTGGTGGTGGCAGACCCGTCCACTCCCCCTCCCCCACACCCCGTGTCCCGCCATGCTGTTAGCCGTTGCCCCAGGATAAGCACCTTCTTTCCAATCTCCCGTCTCCTATCTGCGTTTCCTGTGATATGTTTTATGCCATAGTTCCACTTTAAATCGTTCCGTACGCAAATTTGGGTGTGACTGCTTCCAGCGACACTTCAGCAAGCGTGTAATAATACAAGACCGGTTATTTGCGATTGTGTCTGTGCAATATTTTACGTTGTTTCTAATACAAGGCTCACGGCCAAATCGTGCACCAGGCTTTCAGATTCCAGCATGTCGGTAAAAGTTTCTAGGGTTGCGACTTCTCTGTTTGCCTGTATTGCCTTGTAGTTCACACAGGTGACGATTAATACGATCTAAGTTTTAAAACACCTCTAGGTTGGACGTCTTTCTAGTGTGGACTAATCCAAATGCCGTTTGCCAACCACTGCACGAAGCGTTGATCTTTTGCAGGTTTTCCTACATTTCGCTATAATTTTGAAGTGTAGAGATTTTTGTGTCAAACCAATAAATTGCTGCTACTTAAGGATATAAAAGAGGTTTGAAATCAAACTATACCACTCTTTCCCATGACTAACATTAACATACCCCACTTGACCTCGATCGTATTACGCAGATTTTCATTTTCTCCCGAATCTGATATTGCGTTCACTTTAACCACAGTTTGAAATGTGATCTCGTCCGTTATTCCGAAACATTACAACATACTTCCGGCAGTTTGCACCCTTGGACGTCCATTTAGCACAATAATGTGAACAATTTAATTACAGCAACATAGCAGTAAAGACGGAAGATTAGGGATTAACTCCCGTCGACATCTAGGTCATTAGAGACGTAGCACAAGCTAAGAATGTTTCAAGGATGGTGAAGAAAATAGATAGTGGCTTTTCATGAGAAACAACCCGGCATCTGCCTGAAGCGATTAAGGGAAATCACGGAAACCTTAAATCTGAATTCCGGGACGCGGATAGCATCGCAGATGCGAGCGTTTATCCACTTCATGATCCACGGACTAGGTCGTACTCTCGTCTTGGCTTTAAAAAAATATATATATTTGCAGTTATTACAGATATCTGTTAATGATACGTGTCTCTCCGCATGATGGTCAGCTTTCAGATTTTCCTTTGATGTTATGGAATGCTATGTGTGTATCAAAATGTTTGGTCTTTTTATGAGTGGGACAAGATATAACATAATCTGTCCATGGTGATGTTGAACTTAAGTGGCAGATTTCAAACGAGGTATCCAAAACATGCAATGTGGCTTTGCTTCAACGAAAATAATTTATCTCCTCTCTATACTAATTCTCCTTAGCTTAAGCGAACAAGTAAGCGACACTGAGGTGAAAGTATGATTACGTACATAAATTACTCGCACTATGAACTGTCGATACCTTTTGCCTTGCCGCGATTCAAGTCGTGGTACAACCCACGTAATAGATCCTGAGACAAAGTTGCTTGTTTTCCAGGAACTGGTCTGCAACCACACTGCATGTCCTATATGTTCCACCTCACTTAGACAACAAGTCTCTGACCATATTATACGTCAAGTTGTAACCATGTGTATTACTGAAAACTGTGGAGAAATAATCGCTGACGGTAAAACACAATTTAGTCGAGCCTCAAAACATTCATGACAGAGCAAAAGCGCAGTTAGTGCGACGAACAATGCTGTGATGATTGTCGTACCGAATGATACGTGACGACTTCCAACTCACTAACAACTGCTTAGCTACTGCCAACTAGGTCAACAATTTAGAAAATTCTAAGAACATTCAAGCACCAAGGAAACAGCTACAGGCATGCGTATTCAAACAGAGAGATATGTAAAACGGCAGAATACGGTGCTGCGGTCGGCAATGCCCATATAAGACAACAAGTGTATGGCGCAGTTGTTAGATCGGTTATTGCTACTACAATGGCAGGCTACCAAGATTTAAGTGAACCTGAACGTGGTGTTATAGTCGGCGTGTGAGCGATGGGACCAAACATCTCCCAGGTAGCGATGATACGAGGATTTTCACGTACGACCATTTCACGAGTGTACCGTGAATATCAGGAACCCGGTAAAACATCAAATCTCCGACATCGCTGCGGCCGGAAAAAGATCCTGTAAGAACGAGACCAAGGACGACTGGAGAGTCGTTCAATGTGACAGAAGTTCTACCCTTCCGCTAATAGCTGCAGGTTTCAATTCTGGGCTATCAATAAGTGTCAGCGTGCGAACCATTCAACGAAACATCATCAATGTGAGCTTTCGGAGCCGACGGCCCACTCGTGTATCCTCATGACTACCCGACACAAAGCTTAATGCCTCGCCTGGCCCCGTCAACACCATCATTGGACTGTTGATGACTGGAAACACGTTGCCTGGTCGGACGAGTCTCGTTTTGTATGGAGCGGATGGACGTTCATAGGTATGAAGACGACCTCATGAATCCATGAAACCTACGTGTTAGCCGGAGACTGTTCAGCAGGTGGAGGCTGTGTAGTGGTGTGTGGAGTGTGCGATTGGACCTGTGATACGTCTAGGTACGATTCTGACAGGTGTCACCTACGCAAGCATCCTGTCTGGTTACCTGCATCCATTCATGTCCATTATGCATTCCGACAGACTTGGGCAATTCCAGCAGGACAATCCGACACCCCACACGTGCAGAATTGCTGGGGAGTGGCCCCACGAACACTCTCTTGCGTTTAAACACTTTCGTTCGTTGGCCACCAAACTCCTCTTACATGAACGTTATTGAGTATACCCGGGATGCCTTGCAACTTGCTGTTCAGAAGAGATCTCCACCCCGTCGTACTCCTACTGATTTACGGACAGCCCTGCTGGAGCCTTGGTGGCAATTCCCTCCAACACTACTTCAGATATTAGTCGAGTCCATGCCACGTCTTTTTCTGTCAGTTCTGCGTGCTTGGGCGGAACCTACACGACACTAGGTAAGCGTACTAATTTCCTTGGCTCTTCAGTGTAAAATAAGAGTGCAACAAGAGGATTTTACGCTTCCACAGTGATGAGCAAATTGTTGGTTATTTTCAAGGCGTTAATGGTTTTGTGACAGTACTAGCCGTAGGAAACTGTCACCGAGTCAACAGTATCCAAAGTTGACCGGGACTAGGTCATTCACCGTCGTTTTTCATTTATAACGCTCTACATCTCCTTCTTCATTTCTTCTTTCGAACATGACAATACTTCTGAAGGGGATTCGCAGTCCTAACCGCAATTCCTGCAGTGGACCCTGGAAGGAAGGAAAGAATGCTACTCGTGTTACTTACATAAAAGTAACTGCACTCCGAAAATATTCGAGCTTCCTTCTACACTTTATATTTCAAGTTTATTTCTTGAGTTAGCGTACAGTTTAAACAATCAACTAAAATGTTGTATATCAACACTAGCTGAATCAGTAAACATTTCATGTCGTAAATCTGTAGAATGAGTTTGGAAACAAGTTCACCAACTTCCGTAATACGGCATTTTCTTTTTCCCGCTCTGCCAGAACAGAGTAAACAATATGAAGTTCATACGCCACTGATTGCCTCTGTTGCAGTTTATTTCTGAGTTGGATACACAGACGAATCCGGTTATAACGACGTCGAAGGGACCGACGGATTTCAGTTGTTGTAGTCGACAGTCGCATAAGCCGCATTTTAGCTTTGTTTCTTGATAAAAAAAATTCATATTTGTAAATTTTTAGCTAACACAAAGTTAACACTTAAAAAAACATCAGAAATACAATACACCTACAGTATTTACAATACCGTATTTTTAGAGAGGGACTAAAGAGGTGCCGGCCGCGGTGGTCTCGCGGTTCCAGGCGCTCAGTCAGGAACCGCGCGACTGCTACGGTCGCAGGTTCGAATCCTGCCTCGGGCATGGATGTGTGTGATGTCCTTAGGTTAGTTAGGTTTAATTAGTTCTAGGTTCTAGGGGAATGATGACCACAGATGTTAAGTCCCATAGTGCTCAGAGCCATTTGAACCATTTTTGACTAAAGAGGTATTTTCTTATTTCGTAAAACACGTACAGCAATAAAATGCCATCAAAATGTAAAGACCTTTAATAAGTTAAGAAAGAAGTAGCAACAATGTAAAGTGTTCAATAACTTCAAAAATGGTCTTGAATAACGAATAAGATAAGCTGTTGAGTATGTTTAAAAGTTTACTGTAAGTATTGCATAGTATAATAGTCATGATTGACAAAACTTCGTTCCCGTTACTGTATTGCAAAAATTTATCAACAATAGTAAAATGGAAAGACAGTATTTATACATAACTTACACGATGGGCTACACTTCCTCCTATGTTTCTACTTAAAATGTTGTACAGGTGAGACGTATTGTAACTGCCACACCGTAAATATTTAACACACATAACCACAAAACATCAAACATGCATAAACTATTATTCCACTTCCCTACTTTGAAACAATGACACACATTTGAATTAAATTTTCGAGTGTTTTTACAATAATTGCAAAGACAGCGCTGTTTAGTTTTTTAACCAGTTGCTTTAATTTTAAAATTGAATACAGTTACGCATATCTTTGTTTGTTCCTTGCATTTAAGATTTGGGTAAGCATTTTGCCTTTGACGAAAAACTCTTTTAAAACCAACAGTCTTCAGAAAACTAAGAGTTTCAAAATAAGCATTACATTGTTAGTAATCCCCTTAAACGCAACGAGCAAAAATGAACATTGGACCTTATAGCCTACGTATTTCTCCGAAGATGTAATAAAAAGTACGTCGCTTGATACGACAAGTCACCAAACGCGATGTTGTATTATGCGATTTTTTTAAAGTATAAATAGTGTTTACATAGGACTTAGACGGAATCATTAGATTTCGCTGCTATAGCCAATACGTCAGTAAAAGCAATGTCGCTATAAACAGTATCGACTATATTACCTAAACCTGAGCTGCAATAATAGTTAGTAGTGCTAGATCACTCTTTATTCCTGTTGTGTGCCCCAAAAAACTGTTTGAACACATAGCGCCAGTTTTACAGTTAACAACAATCACTTGAAGGAGAAGTGAAGATTAGAAACCTCATGTTTCAAACGCTGAACTACTGATTTACACGATGGACTGTGAATACAGATGTCTGCAGCCTTCTGAACGGAAAAAATGCCACTCGAGAAAGAGGTACCCAAAAGCACGAAGCAGTGTTGGAGGGGTGAGGGAGGGATGGAACTGGAAACTTACGTCGCAGGCCCGGGAATGCAAAGTTGCCTTGTTAACAGGGAACATGTTTATGAACCCTTAACTCCCCTCTGTGCTAACATAATTATACTTTACAACCCTTTATTTGTCTTTTTCTTTTATCTCACGTTTCAGCGCTATATTTCTCCGCCTTTCTGGAAATTATGTGGTCGTAAGTAACGTGTTCCTTAAATTAGATACTTTGTTCTTTCATTAAGGACGTAACTCGTTCAAATGAGACACTGAGCCTATTTATTAAACAGTGACTGCTAGACTTAATAGTAGACGATGTAGCGGATAAAAGACTATGCTATAGAAGCTGCAATGAAAATAACAGGGTTTAACATCTTAAATTGTTGAGAGTTGCCTCGATCCAGTAAATGCATTAAAGAGAAATTCATGACCGTTAAAACGAAAAGATTTTCAAGCAGGAATAAGCCTTGCCATCACACGCGATGTTGCATTTCCCTGTCTTTACAAATTTAAAAGAGTAATTATAGTAATACCAGTGCAGATTTGTTTTATAATTCGCTATAGAATAAACAATTTCTAATTGGTTGTTTATATTTGCCGTGTTATTAACAGAGAGCATTAGAGAGCTCATTACTTCTAATTCTTGTGGGAGCCTTATGGAGGACGGCTCCTAGAAAGGTTCTACGTTGGCATCTGGCAAGAAGTATTTGTGGGTCATTGATAACAACTTAGTCAGTATAAACCAATACAGCCATTATGGCTGTTATAAATTTTGTGCTACTAACTGAGTTCCTTGGTTGTCAGATCATCCATTCCCGGCGACATTTACACGCTGTCCTCTTGTTTTTTTACGGTAATGGTCCATACATTTATTAAATTATTTTCTCTCCTATCTCGTTGTTACACAATAACTAACACAATAGTTATACAGTAGAAGGTCTGCTGTTTGACAGTCATTACTAACCCTTCGTTTGTATTTTTCCCTCTCCCAAGTGACGCCCGCCACGCGCGCGCACACACACACACATGCACACTCACTCACTCACTCACTCACTCACACACACACACACACACACACACACACACACACACACACAAGAGCATGCGTACAGTCATGAGTTCCGTCTCTTTCGTTATTCCTTTTATTTCTTCAGTAATACGATGGACGTTCAATAAGTAAGGCAACACTCTTTTTTTCCTAAAAGCAGGTTGATTTTATTCAGTATTACAGTACACCATATTACGCCCCACTCTTATTGCTACAAAGCCCTGTTTTTCTACGTAATCTTCGTTCAATACGACGGTCTTACGCCACCTTACTGGGAGGGCCGTTATATCCGCATGGCACCACTCCATTGGTCAACGTTGTAGCCAACATCTTGCTCCCTCAGTAACCTCCCCATCGTCCACGTAATTTTTCCCGCGGAGTGCATCCTTTATTAGACCAAACAGACGCCGGCAGGTCCGAGATCCGGGTATAGAGTGGATGAAGAAACAGCCCAACGAACGTTTGTGAACTCCTCTCGGGTGTGCAGACTTGTGAGAGGCCTTGCGTTATCTTGGAGTGAGAGAAATTCATTTGCATTTTTGTGGCGACGAACACACTGAAGTGTGCGAACGTTCCAACATTGCAGGAGTCACAGCTGTGTGTTGACGGCTGGCACACGAGAGATCAGACATGTTCACGCGACCTTATTTCCATGATGACAGGCGCCACGCCCAACGACGTAACGTGCTTTTGTTCGCTACTGGGTCTCCGTATACAATCTGCTAGCACCTGTGAATATCTTCGTTGCTCTGGTTTTCCTCCAAAAGAACCTCAGTGACAGCTCTCTGCTGGAAACGTATCTTCGTTACCAACGCCATTTGGAAGGCTATGTATAGCGCCACCATATATCGGATCTACACGAAACTATGGGCCTGAAGCTGGAATATTTGACCATGTCCCACAGCAAATTCCGCATTTATTCAACTGAAACTGACCGAGAAAAAATGTGTTGCTTTACTTATTGGACGCACCCCGTATAATTTTAAGGCCTCTGTAATATATCAGGCCGACCAGAGTTGCCTGGCCGAGCGGTTCTAGGCGCTACAGTCTGAAACCGCGCGACCACTACGGTCGCAGGTTCGAATCCTGCCTCGGGCATGGAAGGTTAGTTAGGTTTAAGTAGTTCTAAGTTCTAGGGGACTGATGACGATGTGAAGTCCCATAGAGCTTAGAGCCATTTTACTTCTTAATAAATAACTTAATTCTCTCCGAGGTACGCTTTCGACAAGGAGTCCCCTTCAAATGCAGGATAGTCCTAGAGAATTATCTTTAACAACGTCTGAATAAAGAGACATTGGTGGGACCTTACAGCTTTTGTATGAAATTTCTTTCGCAATTGCAGAATCTTTCGGACATGGGCTGTTTTAAAAGGTATGAACCCGAGCGCGCTACCAGGATCAACCCGAACTTCAAGATTTAACACCGTCTATGATCTCATCGCTCGCAAGTTTGATTGAATTTCTGGAACAGCGTTTCAAGTAAACAAACGAATTTCAACGTAAGGAATTTTGGGTCGGTCCTGGAAGCGTGCTCATGTATCAGAAGTTGCCGGCACGCTAGCTCAACGTGTTTGGTCAGAGAGGTGGCTGCTCACTGTAACAAAAAACCTGAGTCACGGAAACAACAACGAACTTCAGCGGATGTCATGTGACGTCCGCTACGACCAAATAGATAGAACAAAATGCAAAGAAAAAAGAAAGTGGTTAAGGCGACCGCTTGTGGCAAGCAGGGCCCCGGTTTCGAGTCCCGGTCTGGCAAACATTTTCATGTGTCACCAATGGGTAATATCTTCATACCTGACACAGCTAATGTCAGGAAGATTCCTCAATTTCAGATAAATTTCATTAGCTTTAGGGAAAGTTAGGAGAATATGTATATAATTTCAAAATGGGATCCCCATTGCTTTGACCGAGCGGTATGGCGCAGTGGTTTGCACGACGGACTCGCATTCGGGAGAAAGGCGGCTCAAATTTCAGTCTGAACATCCGATTTAGGTTTTCTGTGATTTCCCTAAATGGCTTCTTGTAAATGCTGGGATGTTTCCTTTGGAAAGGACACACCGATATCCGTCCCAATCCCTTTGTAATCGGAGCTTGTACTCCCTCTCTATTGAGCTCAATGTCGACGGGACTTTAAACCCAACTCCGCCATCCTTCCTTCCTTCTGGCTGCTTTGTATTCTTTCACAAAGAGTTGTGCGTCGCCTTTCACGTCCTCCACCGGACTCGTCCATTCGGCGTATTAGGAGAGTAAACTTTTCTGAGGAAGGATCCACCGCTCAAGCGCAGTAGTATGTTTTAGAAAACGCAGAGATAACTGAAATTATTATACCCCAGAGCACGATTAGTAGCAGAATATCTACTGACAACAAATATGTTGATCGGAATCCTCTACACTACAGAGTTTGCGTAAATTCAGTTTTAGCCACAAGTCTGGTTATCATCTCTTTGATGTGGACAGTGATTTGTTCCACTGTATCATTTAAAACGCCCTTCACTTACGGTGGTGTTCAGTGTTCACCACGAACAACCCACCAAGGTCAATCCGACTGATGATCCAGCGATTGAACTGTAGTTGGCAACTTCGTAAAAATATTTGAACAATTTCCACGATTATTATTTTTGTGAACGACACCTTATTAATGTATACCGTAAGAATATTAACCGATACTACCACTTCTCCAGCACGAACGCGGGTAAGCTCCCCTTTATAAGAGGACGCGACACTCATCTCTGACAGAGTTCTAACAGTACTGGACACCGGAAGATCCTGAGGAAGTTCCCAGCAGAGGGGTCGAAACTTCGATATTTTAGAGGAAATATGACGCAGCCTAATAACGTAGAAGATTTTAACATCTGTGACAACGGCCACGAAAGCCTGGAGACTTACATAAAACGCTTTATGGGCAAGAGGTTTATCCCACCATCAAAAGACCGGAGAACCTTCGCAGAAGAAGAGGTTAATTACTAAGCGATCTGGCCTTTCTCTCCCACTGCCGTGATAATGATGTTGTTCCCAAATTCGTCAGAATTAGCCACCCTGTGCAGACAGTGAAAGCCAGGAGAATCTACCAAAGGGCAAGCCAAGCACTTCTCCATGAAAGAATCCAGCAAATACGCAGAGACTTGAATTACGTTAGCTCCGTTTTAATTTTTCACTGGCGGCAACTCTATCACTGTGTTAAAGTGGACAGAATAACGATTGATCATTCAACAAGGTTTTCGGATTTCAGTGCTATGAAACAAAAGGAGAAGTTCGAGAAGCTAGCGATTGAAGTTCAGAAAGAACACGCTAGTGTGGATCCGAAACGAGTAGTGGTGAATTTCTCGTCAGAAGTTCTCGATGAAGCAGCGGTTTCAGTTCTGGGCAAAAGTCTGAATTTCGCAACTACACCGAACAGCATACCTGTTGAAAAGATCGTAAGTGCCGTCGAAGCATCCTTGCTTCGTCTTCCGAAGGTGCAGGCCGAAGAAGCAAGACAAGATGTGTCGAGAGTTATCTGGAAATCGAAACCTTCCATAAGCAACATATCGGCGCAAGAAAGGAAATCTCTTATTGAACTCATGAGAAACGAAAGCATCGTTGTAAAAAAAACAGATAAGGATAGAGGTACTGTTGTTTTGGACGTTATGGATTATCACAGGAAGATGGAACAACTACTAGCTGATCCTGTGTATCGGAAGTTAAAAAGTGGTCCGACGAACAGAATCGTTCGGAAAGTGAAAACCTGATATTAGACTCCAGACTGGACAGCTCGATTACAAAGACTCTAACCCCCTGAATACCTGTCTCACCCAGAATGTAACGACTACCCAAGATACATAAAGAATCGTTCCGTTTGAGACCTATCGTCAGTGGATTAACTCACCGACTTATTCTGTAGCACGTTATTTATCTGGTAAACTGAGACATCTAGTTGCTAAAACAAATATTTTTGTCAAAGATTCGAAACATTGCTTGGAAATCATACGATTTCTGAAGATATATGCAGGTGAACTTCTTGTTATTTCGACGTGATATCGTCCCAGTATCTGACACAATGGAGATCATAAGGGAGAATGTTGCTCGTGATGTTACTTAATTGAATTATGTCTTCGTTCGAGCTATTTTAAGTACAATGGTGAATTTTATGAACAGGCTGACAGTCTTGCTATGGGCTCACCCACTTCGCCAGTTGCAACTGACGCTTTTATGGAACATTTTGAGCAACAGGCATTAAGTAGTGGTCCTTTGAAGCCTTCTTCCTGGCTCCACTATGTGGACGATACATTTGTTATACAGCCACACAGCGAAGAAGAACTTCATACTTTCTACAATTTATTAAATGGAATTCAGTCCAAAATCAAATTTACCTTGGAAGCTGAGAGTGAGGTCGGTCTCCCGTTCCTAGATGTGTTAGTATACAGAAGATCTGATAACACTCTAGATCATAGAATGTACAGAACGCCTATTAACAAAAACATGTATTTAGATGCACTTCGCACCACTACCCAGCCCATAAGAAAGAAGTACTCAACACTGCCGTCACCTACCTTCCGTATCAGCGATGAAGAAAAATTGGAATCGGAGTTGAATTTTTTTAAAAAGAACATTGAAGGCAAATGGCTATGACAGTTATTCAATCTGCAGGGCTTTTAGGCTGAGTATTAATAACGCAAATAAGAAAGAAGAGGAACCGTCTTCTCACCCCATTAGTTTACCGTTCGTTTCTGGGGACACTGACCGCATAAGCAGAATTCTAAAGATAAATGGTATTCAGGCATCTTTCTTTACTCAAAACAAAATAAAGATTTTTCCGACGGCAAACTGATTCGTCTGATTGCCTCCACGATGCAGGCTTTGACACTATGTGATCAGAAGTATCCGGACACTCACAAAAACATACTTTTTAATATTAGGTGCATTGTGCTGCCACCCACTGTCAGTTACTGCATACCAGCGACCTCATTAGTCACTAGACATTGTGAGAGAAAACAATGGGGCGCTCCGAGGAACTCACGGACATCATACGTGGTCAGTTGACTGGGTAACACTAGTATCATATGCCTATACACGAGATTTCCATAGTCCTAAACATACCTAAGTCCGTAGTTTCCGATGTGACAGTGAAGTGAAAACGTTTAGGTACACATACAGCACAAAAGAGTACAGGTCGACCTCGTTTTTTGATTGACAGAGACTGCTGACAGTTGAAGAGGGTCGTAATGTATAATAGGCTGACATCTATCCAGACCATCACACAGGAATTCGAAACTGTATCAGGATCCACTGGAAGTACTATGACAGGCGGGAGGTAAAAAAACTTATATTTTATGGTCGAGCGGCTGGTCATAAGCCACACATCACGCCGGTAAATGTCAAACGACGCCTCGCTGGATGTAAGGAGCGTAAACATTGGACGATTGAGCAGTGGAAAAACATGGTGTGGAGTGATGAATCATAGTACACAATGTGGCGATCCGATGGCAGGGTGTGGGTAAGGCGAATGCCCGGCGAAAGTCATCTCCCAGCGTGTGTAATGCCAACAGTAGAATTCGGAGGCAGTGGTGGTATGGTGTGGTCGTTTTGGAAAGCCTGCTTCGTGCCAGGCCTCACTAACCGACATCGATATCTCTCCACAGTGCAGCACTCCGTGAAGAATGGGCTGCCGTTCACCAGGAAACCTTCCAGCACCTGATTGAACGTATGCCTGCGAGAGTGGAAGCTGTCATCAAGGCTAAGGATGGGCCAACACCATATTAAATTCCAGCGTTACCGACGGAGGGCGCCACGAACTTGTAAGTCATTTTCAGCCAGGCTTCCGGGTGCTTTTGATTACATAGTGTATCAAGTGACATGTGGCTGCGGCAAAGTGTATATAGGCTAAACGGGAAGAACAGTTAAAGAACGCATTAAGGAACATGAACACACATGTGGCTAAAGCAAAGTGCAAAATCGGCAGTAGCGGAACATCATGAAAACTGTGGCTCTGACATTGATTTTAATAACGAACGTGAGCTGGCTAAGGAAACAAACATTTACAGAAGAGAGGTTCGGAAACGGTTGAAATTTCCAAGAATGTATGTAATATCAATAAAGAGGACGGCTATAGGCTTCCGGCATCGTGGCTCCCCGCTCTCAAGGAAGTGAATACGCGGCCGCGGTGTGCGAGAGACATAAGCAACGCGCTGCAAGTCAGTTCGGCGGACAATAATATTTTGGGTAAACATCTCCCCTCTGTTGCTCGTCCGTTTTGAATCTAGCGAATGATGACGGCCAACCAATATCTGTAGGAGGAATTTCAACCAATAACTCTTCTTCAGCGTAAGTGTGGAATAGTGCCACTCTATCCAATGACGATGGGCCCCATGAGTTTAGCCAACAACGCCCCTTCAGTGCGGGACTGTGGCATTAGAATTTTAACCAATACTACCACTTCTCCAGCACGAACGCGGGAAATGTCCCCTCTATAAGAGGACGCGATACTCGTCGTTGACAGTGTTCTGGCAGTAGTGGACAACGGAAGATCGTGAGGAAGATCCCAGCAGAGGGGTCGAAACGTCGATCATTTTAGAGGAAGTATGATGCGGCCGAATAATCCATAAGATTCTAATTTCAGATTTATTATTTTGTTATTCTTCGAACTGGTAGTACCCGTGGTCTAGGGGTAGAGTCTTTTATTCATAATCAAAACGTCATCGGTCCCGGGTTCGATCTACGCCACTGCCTAAACTTTGATAAATAATCAGCATTGGCGGCCGAAGACTTCCAGCATAAGAAGTCAGCCTCATTCTGTCAACGGCCTTGTCAAAGAGGGCGGAGGAGCGGATAGAGGTTCAGGGCACTCTCTTGTCCTAGGGGTGGGACATTGCCCCTAAAGGCGGAAGAATCAGCAATGATCAACGACATGAGGATGCAGAAGGCAATGGAAACCACTGCATTAAAGACACGTAACGTGTATCCACAGGACATGTGGCCTGTAATTGAAGAAGTGTCATGATGATCTCTCCGTTGGCAAAAGATTCCGGAATAGTCCCCCATTCGGATCTCCGGGAGGGGACTGCCAAGGGGGAGGTTACCATGAGAAAAAGATTGAATAAGCAACGAAAAGATAACGTTCTACGAGTTGGGGCGTGGAATGTCAGAAGCTTGAACGTGGTAGGGAAACTAGAAAATCTGAAAAGGGAAATGCAAAGGCTCAATCTAGATATAGTAGGGGTCAGTGAAGTGAAGTGGAAGGAAGACAAGGATTTCTGGTCAGATGAATATCGGGTAATATCAACAGCAGCAGAAAATGGTATATCAGGGGTAGGATTCGTTATGAATAGGAAGGTAGGGCAGAGGGTATGTTACTGTGAACAGTTCAGTGACCGGGTTGTTCTAATCAGAATCGACAGCAGACCAACACCGACAACGATAGTTCAGGTATACATGCCGACGTCGCAAGCTGAAGATGAACAGATAGAGAGAGTGTATGAGGATATTGAAAGGGTAATGCAGTATGTAAAGGGGGACGAAAATCTAATAGTCATGGGCGACTGGAATGCAGTTGTAGGGGAAGGAGTAGAAGAAAAGGTTACAGGAGAATATGGGCTTGGGACAAGGAATGAAAGAGGAGAAAGACTAATTGAGTTCTGTAACAAGTTTCAGCTAGTAATAGCGAATACCCTGTTCAAGAATCACAAGAGGAGGAGGTATACTTGGAAAAGGCCGGGAGATACAGGAAGATTTCAGTTAGGTTACATCATGGTCAGAAAGAGATTCCGAAATCAGATACTGGATTGTAAGGCGTACCCAGGAGCAGATATAGACTCAGATCACAATTTAGTAGTGATGAAGAGTAGGCTGAACTTCAAGACATTAGTCAGGAAGAATCAATACGCAAAGAAGTGGGATACGGAAGTACTAAGGAATGACGAGATACGTTTGAAGTTCTCTAACGCTATAGATACAGCAATAAGGAATAGGGCAGTAGGCAGTACAGTTCAAGAGGAATGGACATCTCTGAAAAGGGCCATCACAGAAGTTGGGAAGGAAAACATAGGTACAAAGAAGGTAGCCGCGAAGAAACCATGGGTAACAGAAGAAATACTTCAGTTGATTGATGAAAGGAGGAAGTACAAACATGTTCCGGGAAAATCAGGAATACAGAAATACAAGTCGCTGAGGAACGAAATGAATAGGAAGTGCAGGGAAGCTAAGACGAAATGGCTGCAGGAAAAATGTGAAGACATCGAAAAAGATATGATTGTCGGAAGGACAGACTCAGCGTACAGGAAAGTCAAAACAACCTTTGGTGACATTAAAAGCAACGGTGGTAACATTAAGAGTGCAACGGGAATTCCACTGCTAAATGCAGAGGAGAGAGCAGATAGGTGGAAAGAATACATTCAAAGCCTGTATGAGGGTTAAGACTTGTCTGATGTGATGGAAGATGAAACAGGAGTCGATTTAGAAGATATAGGGGACCCAGTATTAGAATCGGAATTTAAAAGAGCTTTGGAGGACTTACGGTCAAATAAAGCAGAAGGGACAGATAACATTCCATCATAATTTCTAAAATTATTGGGGGAAGTGGCAACAAAACGACTTTTCACGTTGGTGTGTAGAATATATGAGTCTGGCGACATACCATCTGACTTTCGGAAAAGCATCATCCACACAATTCCGAAGACGGCAAGAGCTGACAAGTACGAGAATTATCGCACAATCAGCTTAACTGCTCATGCATCGAAGCTGCTTACAAGAATAATATACAGAAGAATGGGAAAGAAAATTGAGAATGCCGTAGGTGACGATCAGTTTGGCTTTAGAAAAAGTAGAAGGACGAGAGAGGCAATTCTGACGTTACGGCTAATAATGGAAGCAAGGCTAAAGAAAAATCAAGACACTTTCATAGGATTTGTCGACCCTAGAAAAGCGTTCGACAATATAAAATGGTGCAAGCTGTTCGAGATTCTGAAAAAAGTAGGGGTAAGCTATAGGGAGAGACGGGTCATATACAATATGTACAACAACCAAGAGGGAATAATAAGAGTGGACGATCAGGAACGAAGTGCTCGTATTAAGAAGGGTGTAAGACAAGGCTGTAACCTTTCGCCCCTACTCTTCAATCTGTACATCGAGGAAGCAATGATGGAAAAAAAGAAAGGTTCAGGAGTGGAATTAAAATACAAGGTGAAAGGATATCAATGATACGATTCGCTGATGACATTGCTATTCTGAGTGAAAGTGAAGAAGAATTAAATGATCTGCTGAATGGAATGAACAGTCTAATGAGTACACAGTATGGTTTGAGAGTAAATCGGAGAAAGACGAAGGTAATGAGAAGTAGTAGAAATGAGAACAGCGAGAAACTTAACATCAGGATTGATGGTCACGAAGCCAATGAAGTTAAGGAATTCTGCTACCTAGGCAGTAAAATAACCAATGACGGACGGAGCAAGGAGGACATCAAAAGCAGACTCGCTATGGAAAAAAAGGCATTTCTGGCCAAGAGAAGTCTACTAATATCAAATACCGGCCTTAATTTGAGGAAGAAATTTCTGAGGATGTATGTCTGGAGTACAGCATTGTATGGTAGTGAAACATGGACTGTGGGAAAACCGGAACAGAAGAGAATCGAAGCATTTGAGATGTGGTGCTATAGACGAATGTTGAAAATTAGATGGACTGATAAGGTAAGGAATGAGGAGGTTCTACGCAGAGTCGGAGAGGAAAGGAATATGTGGAAAACACTGATAAGGAGAAGGGACAGGATGATAGGACATCTGCTAAGACATGAGGGAATGACTTCCATGGTACTAGAGGGAGCTGTAGAGGGCAAAAACTGTAGAGGAAGAGAGAGATTGGAATACGTCAAGCAAATAATTGAGGACGTAGGTTGCAAGTGCTACTCTGAGATGAAGAGGTTAGCACAGGAAAGGAATTCGTGGCGGGCAGCATCAAACCAGTCAGTTGACTTATGACAAAAAAAAAAAAAAATACTTCGAACGCTTGATGGGGCATTCAGTGGCACAGCGCTCTATTGAGAAACTATTGTCCTTTGCAGTGGGAAGCCACGGAAAATAGTACACTAACTGAAGTATAGCGAATGGCAAGAACAATTCAAGTACAGCCTGCCGTCGTACAGAGAAGCAAACACTACAAGTCGTTGTAACCAATTCGTAATTTAAATCTTCCTCCTGACCTAGCAGCAATGATGGTTCCGTTTCAGCACTAATATTTCCTAGTGAAAATAAAAATAAGCTAAAGATCGTCACCAAGGGTGATTTAATCTCGGTCCAGAATAAAAGAATGTACGGAAGGTACACACACATACATACGTTTAAATAGAATGTGTTCATTTTCCAAAAAACAGCTGAGTAAGTAGCCACCATACGGCACAACTCCACACGCTCCGATATTTAACACTAGAAGTGATAATATTTTGGATTTTTTTAGTACTGAGGACGATTTGTTTTTCCATCTCCATAGTGTTCTCGGCCAGTTTGGTCACTTTCCAATAAAATCCTTATCGTAGCTCAGCTTGTATCACATATTTTGAATTACACTGTACAATTTATTGAATATTTGTTCACAAATCACCCACCACTACTCCGTTTTATACATATATTTATTATTTTATTTCTTTTCATTCCTCACCTACAAAATCAGAGACCTCTTAGCTAAATACGAAGGAACACCACCCACAATCCTTGGTTAGATCTACAGTGCCTGACATGTAATCTAAGCTTCCAGCAGGGGAGGAGGACATGAAATGAAACTTCACGGATTGAGAGTCAAACATACCATATTGCAGAGCGATATGAAGAGGGACAAGCATGTAATGGCAGTTGTGGGGAAGGCGGATAGTCATCTCCGGTTCATCTGTAAAGGAGACCGCTTATAAAACACTAATACTGCCTATTCTTGAGTACTGCTCGAGCGTTTGGGATCCCTATCAGGTCGGATTGAGGGAGGACATAGAAGCAATTCAGAGGCGGGCTACTAGATTTGTTACTGGTAAGTTTGATCATCACGCGAGTGTTACGGAAATGCTTCAGGAACTGTGGACGGGTTAGCCTGTAACCGAAATTGCAGATCTGAAGATGGTTCTAGAGGAACCGAAACCGGTCAATCAAGACAGGTTATAAGTAACACTGTATAAAAAGTGATTGCGGTATCCCTGCACACATTATGTCTGTTCTTGCAGGTATTTAAATTTATAAATGAAAGATTGCAATTAAATAAAATCTGCGGGTACTATCTTAACGACTTTAAATGATGAGTATGATAGTAGAAGTACTTTTGAGAATGTGGTATATTTCTGCAAAACACTTATCGGTGTCGATGGTCCAGCAATTAAATAATATATAAGTTGAATAACAGGGAAACAATAGATTCCTACAGCACCTGACTAGTTATGAACAACAACAATGCAACGCACACTACGTCTTCACTGTAGAAGCCACGGAAATCTCACAAGTGCACAAGTCAGCACTACGAAATATTTCTATCTTCCGCAACCACGTGCAAACCGCTCCACACTCTCCAAGTCCCTCTCGCGACTGTGCGTCCGTCGCGCCGTCGCGTCCAGCACTTCTCGTGTTCAGTGCGACTGTCGCTCGCGCCGCCCTCTCCCGACCTCGCTTCCATCCAGTCTCCCCATTCACGAGCGCTGTGATTGGCTAGAGCGCCAGCGCCATGTCTTCAATCCAACATACACTCACAAACATATTTAAACACATACGAAACACTGGAGATACATTTAAATAGCTTGAAATTCAATAAATATTCCTACGGATGGACCTTAAACACGCTCTAACACACATAATTAGATACATAAACATCTTAAATAAACTTGTATCAGTGGAATAGCAACAAAAGGATGGCCATTAGCCTAATGTCTCTGTGCTTTCTAAAACACCGTAAATATTTAACCAATTTCTTCATGAATAGTATATACCGGATATAAACAAAGACATAGGTGAATAAATATATTTATAAGCATGCTGCTACCGTTTTTTTTTGTGTAACTGTGGAGTACTTATGGCCTGATGCGATCGATAGTAATCGGCCACTTTGACCTCCAATAACTTATGTACTATTCAAGTTACATCCCTGTAATTCATACCAATTTAGGTTTACACTAATAGCTTTCCAAAGACATGGTGATAGACAAAATCGGATGAAGCGTTTATATTTTGGAATTTCGTTGCTGCGTGTTACTTCTATAATTTACAGTCAGATACTAAATTTTAAACTAATAAAGATATTGAAAATCTGATTTCACCAACAGAATCGTCGTGCAAAGAATGGTAATGTACATGTTTCCTTTGGTGTATCATGATTCATCTGGCTACTATTAATTTCTACACGAACTGTGAAGTGTCGGAAATTAAGGTTTCACAAAGTCCGCCATCTTTGGCAATCCCGGCGCACAGCGTCACCAAAGAATTCCCAGCTTTGTGTTCGATGGACCACGCGGTCCGGCCGTTTTGCGGCATCACTAGCTTGCTAACGAGCAACGCCTTGCCGAGCGGTCCGAGCGGTGGCCGCCAATTCTGAACTTTGAATATTTTCAGGCCGCCACGACTCGCCACTTACCTCACAACGTACCTCTGTGCCGTCAGACTTTCATCAGTTATTACCAGCCGTTACATGAAGTTCAGTAGCCCGGGAGTAACACCGCCGTGCGTCTCCAAAACATTGGAAGAGTGGAACTTCTCCCATTGTCGCCATCATACTCGACAATATTTGTCCCCTGGGGTCATGAAGAACCATGACTCATCGTTGATAACAATGCGACGTCACTCATCAACAATCACTACTTCTCGGCTGCGATACGTCTCTAGACTCAGCCGTTTGTATCGTGGTTTTAACGGAAGCGTATGGACACATGGAACGTTAATTTCCTAATCTTCTAGCCGGCCGCGCTGACTGTGCGGTTCTAGGTTGCTCCAGTCCGGAGCCGCGCTGCTGCTACGGTCTCAAGTTCGAATCCTGCCTCGGGCATGGGTGTGTGTGATGTCCTTAGGTTAGTTAGGTTTAAGTAGTTCTAAGTTCTAGGGGACTAATGACCACAGCAGTTGAGTCCCATAGTGCTCACAGCCATTTGAACCATTTGAACCTAATCTTCTACCGCTAGTCTCCAGCCATTGATGAGGGATGACTCAGAAGATACTGGCGGAACTAAAGCTGTGAAGACGGGTCATGAATCGTGCTTGGGTAGTTCAGTTGGTAGAGCACTTGCCCGCGAAGCACAAGGTCCCGAGTTCGCTTCTCGGACCGGCACACAGTTTTCATCTTTCAGAACGTTGCAAGGAATCTCTTAGACCGGACAGCAGGCACGGATGTAAACGGATTACGATGTGCGTGGCGCACAATACCACTTGTGGTGGTCTGTCGTGCTTGACAGGATCTTCTACGAAGACAATAAGCCTACCCTCGCGTTTCCGTGCAGGCCAGCAGCGGGCCACTGTAACATACGAATACACCGTAAATCTGGGTACTGCATGGTTTGACCAGCCAGCTAAATGCAGACTCGCAATGATGCTCTGTTAAAAATCTAATTTTGCTGTCTCACAAAAGTACACTAAATCTCCGAGCCTTTCACAATAGTCACTGAACATCTGACGCTGTTAACAGCCCTTACATACACCAGGAAACATTTTAACAACGCTAATACAATCTGGCGAGCGATGTACCAGTTATAGGCATCACAGTTCCAATTATTTACATTGCACCTATGCTGTGCACGTGTACGAAGCTACACTGACATTCGACCATGTCATTAGTATGGTTCACCCTATGATAGAAAGTGCTTCTTTCACTTAATTCTCGGACGTTAGGTTCCAGAAAATAATGTGAAGCCTAGTGTATATGACTGTATTTGTTCATATGTGTAGAAAGTAAAGTTGACGTCTTGATCGACGTTTTTCGTAGAATGAGCTTTCAGAACGAGTGTGGTAAGCTTTTTGTCGTTCCATAGGCAGCATATCACTTGTGATCTTGTATAATGTGCAAACAGACAATACTGGTATTACTTAAAGCTCCATTCCTCGTAGGGAGAGAGTTACGACATGTTTCTGCAAACGGCCGCGAAGGATAACGTCTTTATCAGTAATATGAATCATGGTTCTAAGGTTGACGGCATTGCGTTTCTTCGTACTGTGCGCAGCTTATTTCTACATTGTCTTCCATGGTCTGCCATATGGAAAGTTACTGCAAAAAGAGAGGTTAGTTAAGATTCTTAAATATTTCTCCAATATTTTATAGTAATTCTGCCACTTGTCCTGACAGTTTTAATATCACACAGTGCCTATCGATGTGTTGTTCTCTAATAAAACAGTTTTGACGTTTAATAATATTAACTTATTATTATAGGCCTACCTGCTGAGATCTTTTCGCATTAAATCTCTGGTTCCACAGATATTTGAGTTGCCTGTTTCAGAAAATTCCCTCCTCAATCTGTTGTCGGGTTGGTCGCTATTTTTTTCCGCTACCATTGCTTGGGATCGAATATTTTACGTTTTATGGATTTAATCGTTTCGGAAATCGTTCTTTAAGATTCCTTTTTCACAAAGATTAAATAATCAATACATCATGGCTGAGGGAGTTGTTCTTGTGTAGGTGTGTACATTTTCAGTTATTTTTTCCTACATTCTACTACTTCAGTTCAACTTTTTTACTTGTACGTACTGTATACCGACTAATTATTCCCGTCTCCTTCCGGGACACAAAAGTCCCCATCAACGTAAAATTTTAATTTCTCCTTCCCTTTTGAAGTGGCAGTTCACCCTGCATGTAGAATGTAGAATACGTTTTCGTATATAAATACTGTATCTACTGGATATTTTTTACTATCCTCTTCCCCCCCCCCCCCCCCCCCCCCCAGTCTTCCCAAAAGCACCGTTACGTTCATGCGAGATACCTGATAGTCGTTCATCTGCGCTGTCATCAGTTAGTCAGTTGGTGAGAGATCGCCGATGACGGTACGCTACGAGACCTATACAAAACAAGTGGCTGGTGTTTACAACGCACACATGCCATCTTGTGCAGGCAGCCGCGGAACAGTGACAGGACACTGTAGTATGAGCTTGCGTGTATGATATATTGACTATTATCCAATAATTAGTCTTTTCCTACGGTGAGAGTTCATGCTGATCACATGTCCAACGATCATAGATCGCTCCGCGTACTGCCTTGTAGCCACTAGTCAGCCATACGGAGTGGGTCTAATTCGTAAGTAGTGTTTAAGTTTACTCAACATCCACACACCTCTTACGCCCTACATCTTTGATCATCTGTTTTACAGACTGTTTGTCCGAACAGCTCTTCAACAGCTGTTCAAAGCCAAGTCAATTATTTTTGAATTCAGCAGCTGACGCTCAACTAACTGCACCGTTCCTCTGGAATACTCTTTTTCAAAGATTCCTTCCCTCTGCTAGACTTTCTACTATTACTTCATTCTTTTACGGGGACCTTTCCCAGGTTATAATTTTCGCTCTCTTACAATAACGAACATCAGACGTATTTAAAGAAATTTTTTTTACTCACCCGTCAGTATTTGATACAGCACAAGAGGATACAATGTGACCGTCCGGTTTGCCGAGCGCTGTACGCAAGCGGGGTGCACTCAGCCCTAGTGAGGCAAATTAAGGAGCTACTTGACTGAGAAGTAGCGGCTCCGGTCACGAAAACCGACAACACCCCTCCATACCCGGATCAAGTGACGCCTAAAGGCTGAAGATAACACGTCGGTTGGTTAACACCACTGGGACTTCCGGTCCCTGTTCGAACGGAGTTTATTTTTTAGAGGCTACAATAATATTTTTTCCTTTCTTGCTGCCATCTTAGGTGATCGATCTTCTGTCTCTCAGAATTTTATATATACTGAACCGCCAAAGAAACTCGTATGGGCGTACGTATTCAAATACAGACATTTAAACAGGCAGAATACGGAGCTACGGTCGGCAACGCCTATATAAGACATCAAGTGTCTGACGCAGTTGTTAAATCGGTTACTGCTACTACAATGGCAGGTTATCAAGATTTAAGAGAGTTTGTACGTGATTTTGTAGTCGGCGCACGAGCGATGGGACACAGCATCTCCGAGGTAGCGATGAAGTGGAGATTTCCCCGTACGATCACTTCAAGAGTGTACCGTGAGTATCAGGAATTTGGTAAAACATCAAGTCTTCGACATTGTTGCGCCCGGTAAAAGATCCTGCAAGAATGGGACCAACAACGACTGAAGAGAATTGTTCAGCGTGACGGAAGGGCAACCCTTCCGCAAATTGGTGCGGACTTCAATGCTAGGCCATCAACAAGTGTCAGCGTGCGAACCATTCAACGAAACATAATCAATATGGACTTTCGGAACCGAAGGCCCACTCGTGTACCCGTCTTGACTGCTCGACACAAGGCTTTACGCCTCGCCTGGGTCCATCAACACCAACATTGAACTATTGATGCCTGGAAACATGTTGCCCGTTCGAACGACTCTCGTTTCAAATTGTATCGAGCGGGTGGACGTGTACGGTTATGGAGACAACCTTATGAATCCTTGGACCCTGCATGTCAGCAGGGGACTGTTCAAGCTGGTGGACGCTCTCTAATAGTGCGAGGCGGGTACATTTTGAGTGATGTGGAACTTCTGGATACGACTCTGACAGGTGACACGTAAGTAAGCATCCTGTCCGATCACCTGCATTCATTCATGTCCAGTGTGCATTCCGACTGACTTGGGCAATTCCAGTAGGACAATGCAACACCGCACACGTACAGAATTTTTTACAGAGTGGCTCCAGGAACACTTTTCTGAGTTTAAACATTTCCGCTTGCCGCCAAACTCCTCAGACATGACCATTGTTGAGTATATCTGGTGCTGTTGAGAAGAAATCTCCACCCTCTCGTACTCTTACTGGTTTATGGACAGCCCTGCAGCATTCATAGCGTCAGTTCCCTCCAGCACTACTTCAGACATTATTCGAGTCCATGCTACGTCGTGTTGTGGCACTTCTGAGTGCTCGCGGGGACCGTACACGATATTAGCACGTGCACCAGTTCCTCTGGCTCTTCAGTGTATTTGGATTTTGTTTCCTGTGCTTATACTACGCATCGATGGAGGACTAGGCTCTGTAGAAGAAATGGATAAGTTCTCACTTTAAAGCTAAGGGATTACTGAAAGGAACCTTCATATACGTCGTTTGTACTATTATATTACGTTTGTTTTCATTCCTGAGGCTGTGAGAACCATTATTTATTACTGTATCCATAAACTGCAGCTACTATATTTTCATTATGTTGTTATCACTTAATGAGACAAAGTATCCGGGAACGACTTCTACCTCATGAATTGTGAGGATTACTATGAGACAGTTTGGTAGTGCACATGATTCTTCTCCGCCGACTCATCTGCTATTGACTGGCGGACATTCAGGCTTGGAAATAAAGGAGAACCAACTGTAATCTTGTAACTTTATAGGGTGTCCGGTATACACAGAGAGCTTCAAGATCCACAAAGTTGCTTGTGGCGTTAAAGGAAGCTAAAATATAATAAGGCCATAGAAGGCTGCTACCAAGGGGCATCACTGTGGGGGTCGGACAAGTTGATGCGAGGGTCTTGTCCCCCAATCGGTCGATTCCTGTGGCCGCTCCAGGTTAAAAAAAAATGGGTCTGAGCACTATGGGACTTAACTTCTTTGGTCACCAGTCCCATAGAACTTAGAACTAGTTAAACCTAACCGACTTAAGGACATCACACACATCCATGCCCGAGGCAGGATTCGAACCTGCGGCCGGAGCGGTCGCGCGGTTCCAGACTGAAGCGCCGCCCCAGGAACTGCCTGCACTGACGTTGACCCAGCACCCGTGGTCGAGTGGGAGATCATTAAAAAGTCTAGCAAGCAGCAAAAACTTTCCGAGGGGCCGATCTTAGGGCCTCCAAGGTTTGTCTGACGAACAGTTTTCGGGCGTTATCTGTGGCTGACGATGTCTCTAAGCCGGATGCTGTCGTCCACCCTCTTCCAGAGGATGCTTATCGGCCTGCTAGGTCTGGGCATTCACAGAGGGTGGGTTTGCTGGCAGTTGGGAGCTCCAACGCTCCAACGTTAGGAGCGTAATCGGGCCCCTTAGGAACATGGCTGCCAAGGCGGGGAAGGGTGGCAGTGTGCAGTCCGTATGCATACCGGGGGGAGTCATTTCGGATGTGGAACGGGTGCTTCCGGATGCCATGAAGAGTACAGGGTGGAGCCAACTGCGTGGTAACTCATGTCGGTACCAATGACATGTGTCACTTTGTATCGGAGGAGATTCTCCATGGATTCGGGTGGCTAGCGGAAATAGTAAAGACTGCCAGTCTTGCTTGCTAGTTTAAGGCGGAGCTCACCATCTGCAGCACCGTCGATAGAACCGACTGTGGCCCTTTGGTGCAGTGGAGGGTCCGAATCAGGAGCTCAGGCTGTTCTGTGATTGTGCAGGCTTCAGATTCCTTGACTTGTGCCGTCGGGTGGTGGGTTTCCGGGTTCCACTTAATAGGTGAGGAGTCCACTTCATGCAGGAAGCGTCTACACGGACAGCGGGGGCTGTGTGGAAGGGACTGGGCGGTTTTTTAGGTTAGAGGGTGTCAGGGAACCACAGAAAGGGCGTCCGTCTAAAAGAGGACAGGTAAAACACAGTAAGATACTTATAGAAACGATCAGTATTGTAGTTGTAAGTTATCGTAGCTGAGCTGGGAAAGAACCAGAGCTCCAAGCCCTAACAGAAAGCACTTAAGCTCAAATACTTATAAGTACAGAAATCTAGGTAAATCAGGAAATAAGTTCAGCCGAAAATTTTCAAAAGATATAACAGTGTTTAGAAAGGAAGATTAAATACAGTTGGTGGTGGAGTATTTATTGCTGTCAGAAGTAGTTTGCCTTGTAGTGAAATTGAAGTAGATAGTTCCTGCGTAACTGTATGAGTAGAGGTTATGCTTGACAGTCGGACTAAAGTATTAATTGGATCGTTTTACCGACCCCCGACTAAGAAGATATAGTTGCTGAACATTTCATGGAAAATTTGAGTCTCATTTCAAATAGGTACCCCAATAATACAATTATAGTCGGTGGTGACTCAATCTACCATCGATAAGCTGAAAAAATTATACTTTTAAAGCCGATGGCAGGCATAAAACGTCATCCGAAATTGTACTGAATGCTTTCTCAGAAAATTATTTTGAACAATTAGTTCATGAGTCCACTCGAAGCGTAAATAGTTGCGAAATCATACTTGACCTCTTAGCAACAAATGAACCTGGATAAATAGTGAGTATCGTGCCGAATACAGAGATTAGCGACCACAAGGCAGTTGTTGCTAGGCTGAATACCATAACACCTACAACCAGCAAAAAGAAACGCAAAATACATCTATTTAAAGAAGCTTTGCTCTTGACGCCTCGTTAAGAGACAGTCTTCACTCCTTCCGATCTGATCTTGTAAGCGTAGAATTGTTATGGAATGATTTCAAAGAGATAGTGTCGACAGCAATTGAGAGATACATACCACATAAATTAATAACTGATGGTACTGATCCCCCATGGTACACAAAACGGGTCAGATCGCTGTTGCTGAAGCAGTGGAAAATGCGTGCCAGATTTAAAAGAACGAAAAATCCGCAAGACTGACAAAATTTTGCGGAATTTCGGAATATAGAGCATACTTCAATGCGAGATACTTTCAATAATGTCCACAACGAAATTCTGTCTCGAAATCTGGCAAACATAAAGCTCACCAGTGGCAAGACGCAATCAATACCTTTACTGCCCGATAACACCGGTGAAGTCACTAATGACAGTGCCACTAAAGCTGAGTTATTAAACTCCTTCATCAAAGAAGACGAAGTAAATATTCCTGCATTCCAATCAAGAACAACTGCCAAGATGAGAAACATAGAAGTAGATACCATCGGTGTTGCAAAGCAGCTTAAATCACTTAATAAAGGGAAGGCCTCCTGTCCAGATTGTATACCAGTTAGGTTACTCTCCGAGTATGCTGATATTATAGCTCCATATTAAGCAATTATATACAACCGTTCGCTCACAGAAATATCCGTACCTAAAGACAGGAAAATTGCTCAGGTCACACCAATACCCAGAAAGGGAAGTAGGAGTAATCCGCGGAATTACAGGCCCATATCACTAACATCGATTGGCAGTTTCGGAACATATACTGCGTTCGAACATTGTGAATTACCTCGAAGAAAACGATTTATTGACACATAGTCAGCACAGATTCAGAAAATGTCGTTCTTCTGAAACACAACTAGTTCTTTATACTCATGAAGTAATGAGTGCTATCGACAGGGGATGTCAAATTGATTCCATATTTTTAGATTTACAGAAGGCCTTCGACACCGTTCTTCACAAGCGTCTTGTAACCAAACTGCGTGATTATAGAATATCACCTCGTTGTGCGAGTGGATTCGTTATTTCCTGTCAGAAAGGTCACAGTTCGTAGTAATAGGCGGAAAGTCATCGAGTAAAACAGAAGTAATATCCGGAAGTGTTGTAGGCCCTCTATTGTTCCTGATCTAAATTAACGATGTAGGAGACGATCTGAGTAGCCGTCTTAGATTTTCTGCATATGATGCTGTCATTTATCGTCTTGTAAAGTCAACAGATGACCAAAACGTGTTGAAAAATGTTTTAGATAAGATTTATGTATGGTGCGAAACGTGGCAATTGACCCTGAATTTAAAAAAAGTGTGAAGTTCTTCACATGAGTATCAAAAGAAGTCCGCTAAATTTCGATTACGCGATAAGTCACACAAACCTGAAGGCTGTAAATTCATCTAAGTACTTTGGGATTACAGTAACAAATAACTTAAATTGGAACGATCACGCATATACTGTTATGGGCAGAGCAAACCAAAGACTGTAATTCTTTGGCAGAACACTTAGAAGGTGCAACAGGTCTACTAAAAAGACTGTTTACACCACGCTTGTCCGCCCTAGTCTGGAGTATTACTGTGCGGTGTGGGATCCGCATCAGGTGGGACTGATGGATGACATCGAAAAAGTACAAAGAAGGACATCTCGTTTTGTATTATCGCGAAATAGGGGAGGTAGTGCCACAGACATAATAAGTGAATTGGAGTGGCAGTCTTTGAAAAAAATGAGTTTTTAGTTGCGACGGGATCTTCTCATGAAATTTCAATCACCAGTTTCCTCCTTCGATTACGAAAACATTCTGTTGGCACCCACCTACGTAGGGAGAAATGACCATCTCTATAAAATAAGAGAAATCATGGCTCTCACAGAAAAATTTAAGTGCTCGTTTTCCCCGCGCGCCGTTCGAGAGTGGAACGGTAGAGAGGTAACCTGAAGACGGTTCATAGAACCGTCTGCCAGGCACTTTATTGTGAATAGCAGAGTAATTACGTAGATGTAGATGTAGATGCTGCAGAATTCCTGGATCATAATTCTCTACTGGATTAGGTCCACTCTTGACCAAAATTTAATGCAGGTCACTTGAGCAGCAAAACATGGTTACTCAATGGAAAAGTGTACAGATCACATCCCTCTATCACAAAGAGGCAGATACGATTGATAGAATTATCATACTATATAACTCGTATCCATTTGCTGCTGTCTCGACACTTCTTGGGTTACCGGTAGTGCTAATTACTATGTCTACTCACGTTCGCTACGGCGCCTGACGGTGCCACATGTTTCTCCTCAAACTTAATGGAATCCTCTCTGAGACAGGTAGAAGACATTATACTAGAAACTGGCCGGCCGGGGTGGCCGAGCGGTTCTAGGCGCTACAGTCAGGAACCGCGCAACCGCTACGGTCGCAGGTTCGAATCCTGCCTCGGGCATGGATGTGTGTGATGTCCTTCGGTTAGTTAGGTTTAACTAGTTCTAAGCTCTAGGGGACTAATGACCTCAGCAGTTGATTCCCATAGTGCTCAGAACCATTTGAACCATTTGTCGCCATGTCATTCTTCCTTTAAATTAATCTCAACCTGTGCTGGTACCCACTGCTCTTCGATGACAGCAAGACGACAAAAAGTAACTTAATTTCGTACCATTATCTGTTAACGGTATGCATTTCACGAGACGTTGCAGTACCGCGTCAATCACCAAGAAGCCCATCTACCCAAGAGTTTCAGGAAGTAAGCTACCCATGTCGTCCCACGCTAAGGCCATAGACCAACACGAATGGCGCATTGTCAGAAGAGAATACATGTTCTGTGTTTCCTGGAGACACATTTCTACAGCAGTACGGATAACATGTGCAGTGTAGTGTGGGACTGAAATGACGCGGGAACTGAAAACGTACTCCGAAGTACGCAGGATAGAGTGATTCTTGTGGACAAAACGTCTAAATTTTACACAGACTCACCGTAAAATTCTGGTGCTATATGGACCAAATGGGACGTCGTATTCAGCTCTAGTCAAAAGGCGTGAACGAATAGACCAAGTCCACAAAGATATGGGTGCTGCTGATGCTACAAGTCTAATCCTTCAATAAGGTGTCATGCAATTAGAACCCTGTTTTAAATTTCCGTTTTTTCTTCACGCAAAAATTTAAGCCTGACACGAACACCTCTTCACTTTTATTCACTCCAAGTTTCTATAGACGACAACCACAAAACGTACAGCGATTCTTCGTTTCGGGATGAACTGCTACAAAAAATAATGGAAGTTTTTATTGTAATAAATGAGTTTCGTATCTTCTTTTGCGATCCACAGCCGTGACACGTGGCTACCAGTAAACCTGAACGTTTCTATGTATTGTCTTAAGGCACTGTAGGAATCGAAAATTCTATGTTCAATCATATCGAAAATTTTGTAAGGTCTACATAACCTTCTAGTGTGTTAAGAAGAAGAAAATGTGGCACCTCTCTGGTTTTCTCGCTTTCTTATCGTTGTGTCTTTGAGCAGTGGAGAACTCCCTAACTCGTGCTCCGTCTTCATTTCACCATTCCACTTCTTGATGAACTGTAAGCTTGGACTTTCATTTCACAAAACCCACAGATGCAAGTGAAATAATAAACTGAGAGGACAGCAGATTGTATTACACAGTGAGAAACAGGTTTCATACGCATGCTACGACGTAGAGACCTGTTTGGTGCATCGTTAGTCCTTGATACAGTGCGGGGTCATTTGTTCGCGTTACTAATAAATACAAAGGATAGGGGTTTCCACCTCGCTCACGTAGTTCCGCACTGGCGTCTGGAAGTATATTACTACGAATGAATAAAAGCTACTTGCGCATTTTCGATATTCGATCAGTTAGCTTTTCTACTTTACATAATCATGGTCTCTTTTGTTTCATCCTCTGTAACTTTCATATACAGGGAGCGCCATAAGTCACTCGTCACTAGCAATCTTTATACTTCGTTTCGCCTACCGTAGTAGTAGTTAGCTGTGAACTTCATTAGCGCTTTGTACCCATAAGTTAGTTGACACTAAGAGCTGTAGGTTATGTTCTTTGTTGTTGTCTGAGAAACAATGAATAGGAAGAAAGTTAACTACAGAATATCGTGTATTTGTTAGGCAAACCTGGTGGAAACATGATTATAAATAGGCATGTTTGTGATTTGTCTGTGAAATGTTTTCCAGACATCCAATCTTCAAGTTGACTACCTTTTAGTAAACTAAATTTAAGATTTGGAGGGACTGTGTTAGTAGCAGACTTGCCTCGTTCAGGCAGGTCACAGTGTTATCAGGAGGGACAGGAAAACAGCAATCAGTCGCACTCCCATAGGGCTTTTATCATTCTTGCGTATCCAGATTTCAGCTATAAAAAGCCATCTTCAGTACCTGTGAGGGAATTATAATCGAATAGACTCGCAGCAGTACGTGTCACTATATGACTGGTGTATAGCCAGACGTGAACGTAGTTAATGGAATGCTGTTACTGTCCACGATATTTATAAGTGACCTTGGAATAACATTAAAAATTACTGAGACAATCCTTGATTTAAGCTGTTGCTGTTATGGAAGTCGCAATTTCACCCATCAGTCGCAGTTAGCCACCTCGACCGTTTGACTTCCCGCTTACAATAGTAAGATATTGTCTCTAAAATTCGTACCTCAAAAAATTCTACATGAAAGTTTGTCACGGCGTGCCAAACGACAGGTGAGCCAGTGTGTGGACCACGTGTGGGCCAAAGTTCTGCCTGGCTTGGCTTTGCTGGTTCCTTCTCGGAAGTACCCGCTACAGCGCGACTTTTCATTTAGCATCGAGGTGTGTAGTGTTTCGGTCAGCAAAAATCCCTTCTGTTCGCAGAATCGTAGTGCCAGCACTGGTTGCCCTTCGCGATTTGTTCACGGTATGAAGGACGTTCATAGGTCCAGTACATATTAACACAAAAAGAGGACGCCTAGCGATCTATCATCACAATTCTTTAAAGTTGAATGCGAATGACAGAAGAGAGGGATGAGAATACTCAGTATCTAATATTCAGTCGCATAACTGACAGGTACTGCAAACTTGCTATGAAACGACGTCACAATACAACGTAAAATGAATTTAAGGATCTACCAGACACTGAAATAGCAAAACATTACAACGATCGACAATTGAGTTTCATTGTTCTGTACATCGAGATATACTTTGTGCTAAATTTGTAGGCATGAAGCACGTGAAGGAATTGGTGGTACGAATAGTAAAATTTCTGAAGTCGCGCGCATTTTTCCAGTGTCATATGCAACAGTTTTGGATTGAAGTGAACAAAGAATATGGACACTTTATTTGTGAAAATTACGTTGGTTAAGTCAAGGGATATGCTTGGAAAGATTTTTCTATGTAAAACGCGCTATTGTTGAATTTATGAAGGAAAAAGCAATGCAAGAACGAAACATGGAACATCGGGAACAGATTGCAGGCCTCGCGTTTTAAGTTGACTTGACTGCACACTGCCCACAGTAAGATATTACAAGATGATGAAGATCCATTTAATAGAAAATCATATTTTAGAAGGGACTAATTCTGAAAAATTCAATTGTAACGTCCCCTTGGAAAATTATCAGCCGGCCGGTGTGGCCGAGCGGTTCTAGGCGCTTCAGTCTGGAACCGCGCGACCGCTACGGTCGCAGGTTCGAATCCTGCCTTGGGCATGGATGTGTGTGA
Source organism: Schistocerca americana (assembly GCF_021461395.2). NCBI lineage: Eukaryota > Metazoa > Arthropoda > Insecta > Orthoptera > Acrididae > Schistocerca > Schistocerca americana. The sequence continues at coordinate 374,787,528 of NC_060124.1, read as the reverse complement.
TGTCCTTAGGTTAGTTAGGTTTAAGTAGTTCTAAGTTCTAGGGGACTGATGACCTCAGATGTTAAGTCCCATAGTGCTCAGAACCATTTTCTGAAAATTATCAATGACTGTGCTGGTAAACCTCTTACGTTATTTGATACACACACAGCTGAGTAAAACTGAACGTACTCAGACATTTCTCTCTTTTCTTATACTGATCAGCACTAAACAGACAGACAATATTTTTAGCGCGACGCAATCTGACTTTCAATAATTCCTCCAAAAGAATGGCCCTGACTAACAATAACCTATACCTTTAATGAATCACCTACCTCACAAGAATCTTCGTTACTTGAACTATTGAAACACAGCGAGCGCCAATACTGCCAGCCAAGTAAAAGATCCAAACTACTGAAGGCACTAACTACTGATAGGCACAGTTAGCAAATGAAAGATTTTGATAGAGATCAAACAATGTATTTACCTTAATAATGTTTAAAAGTCATTACATATATATCAGTTCATGACATCCAGTCTTACAAACTTCCTTTTCTGTCTGGCGGACACAACGTCCAGATCGTCCGCTCTCAAAATTCTGCCATCTCTCTCCCCACATCCACCACTGCTGGTGGCTCACCTCCAACTGCGCAACGCTACGCACTGTTCACATCCAACTGCCCAACACTACAATAGCAAATATTCTAACAATGCAAATCAGCCACAGACTGCACACAGCACAGTCAGTGATTTTCATACTGAGCGCTTCCTGGCGTTATCAACATAAAAACCTAAACAGCCAACTTACACAATGTAGTTCACTCAGCTTACTGGCGTTAAAGAAAAGGCGTGGTCTGAAAAATTTATTGTGGCCTTGAAGGAATTGCAAAGATGGTGTTCTGAAAGTTTTGAGGTCACTGCCGGTCTTAAATCTGATTTCGAGCTGTTTTAGAGGCCGTTTGCCATTTTAATTGAAAGAGCCCCTGTATATGTGCGGACGTAAATGGTTCATCTGCAATGTAAGTCCAGTTTTAAAGACAAATCCTCTTACGTTCAAACTGTTCATGGCGTCTACGTGGTTTTCCTCCGGTATAGTTTCCCTGTCTCCATAATGCGATCGCAATAGTGCTAGAATGTCTCGATCAATATATGTGTGTGAAAGACCTTTTTTGTTGTTGTTGTTGTTGTGGTGGTGGTGTTCAGCCCGAAATTGTTTTGATGCAGCTCTCCACGCTACTCTATCCTGTGCAAGCTTCTTCATCTCCGAATACTGACCTGAACTTATGCCCTTCTCAATCTGCTTACTTTATTCATCTCTTGGTCCTCCTCTACTATTTTTACCCCCTACACTTTCCTCCAACACTAAACTGCTGCTTCCTTCATGTCTCAGAATGCAACAGTCAACCGATCGCTTCCTCTGGTGACGTAGTGCCACAAATCTCTTTTCTCGTGAATTCTGTTCACTATCTCATTATTTACATGATCTATACATCTAACATACAGGATACTTCTGTAGCCCCACATTTCAAAGAACCGCTTCTGCCTTCTAGTCGAAACAGTTTATCGTGCATGTTGCACTCCCACACGAGGCTATAGTCAATATAAATACTTTCGGAAAAGACTCCCTAACACTTAAAACTATATTCGAAGTTAACAAGTTTCTCTTCTCCAGAAACGGTTTTCTTACCGTTTTCAATCAAAGTTTTATATCCTCTCTACTTCAGTCATTATCGGCTATTTTGCTGCCCGAAGAGTAAAACTCATCCGCTACTTTAAGTGTCTAGTTTCCTAATGTAATTCCCTTAACATCACCTGATTTTCTCAATTATGAAACTAAATAATGTACGATTACGTGGCAAACTTAGTGCGAAAATGTGTGAAATTTTCTGCTTCTCTCTGTAAGCCGGCAGTCTGTAAAAGGTAAACTTGTATTATCTCTTCAGTGCGTCAAAAATACGTAAATAATACTGATTTATTCATTTGTTTGTGATTTGTACTGTTCAGAAATGTGAAATATAAATCAAGTCCTGCGCAGTGCGACTGCATCGCCATTTAAATGCGGAGCGTTTGCAGTTTCTCCTCTTCCCCTTCCTCAAGATGAGCCAGCGTCCCGTGTTGGTGGGGGGAAACGTGCAGCCACGGTGAGCGCCATGGCACTCGTGCCACGGCACGGCTCACAAGCCGAATCCTTGGCCGCCACTGTTCAACACATTGACCACATTGTTCAAGTATGGCTGACGTTTTGGACAGCTTGACTCGCACACGTCAGTCATGCTCTTATCGGAGCCTACGAGGTACACGGGTCCTGCAAAGAGCTTGTGACGTCACACTAGTTGGCTTGTGCGTCACACTTCGTGAACGCTCGGTTCGCAGCAAGGCCGCGGCAAATCAATATTTAATTTAAAAAGTCCCTACTGAAGGTCTTAATTTTGTCAAGTGATAGCGAGAACTTGCACACATTAACCACGGAGTCAAGAATTATTGAACTCGTCCGAAAAAGTTACTGGTTCCCCGCCGGAGACGCACTCGTAAGGCCAGAAGTGTCACGTGGTATGACGTACGCGCCGCAGCCTCTCTTCATCGCGGGCCTCTCCCTCTTACGTTTCCTTTAAATGAACGACTAGCCGTCCTTCAATATTTTACTACACTCTCATCTACACTCATGCATTCCAGACGCGTGTAGCAGTTATCGTTGATCTTTCGGATTGGCAGATACAGCAAAAAAATGGTAGTAATACAAATCAATGGTTAATGTCAGTACACAAATTATTGTTCTCTTTATATGATATGATGATTGTACTTTCAAAGCAAATACTGTAAGATAGAGCGTGAGAAAATATGTGTGTGGACTATTCAATGATCTATAACGCCATAAAAAAACCGGTCTTGAACTTTATATTCAACTTAGGAAAGACTGCATTTTGTTTCATATTTCTTGTTCTCATGTGGAACGAAATCCTTGCCTGCTAGGAAACGCGAGAATCAGCTTCTGATGTTGTGTGATTGCTGTGAATGAGGAGTGACGAATTCTAAATCAGTTCAGCGGCGGAGAAAAGTAGCAACTCCCAAAACTTAAACTTCTAAACAAACTTAGAGAGAAAGATTTCCTACCGAAGCCAAGTTTACGACGGCTACTGATGTCTAGATGTAACTGAATATTTTGGTACTCATAATAACGACACACTTTATATATTGTTTCTATATTTTATTCACTACTGTAAATCAGTCTTTCCTGTCGTTAATTAAGTGTCTGGCTTCGCGACGAACTTTTGCCCTCTTCCATCACTCTATCAAAGCTCTCGTAACCACGTTACTGAAGCTTTCAACTCCTAAATTAGCTTTTCACTACTCCTTAAAAGGGCTCTTTATGGGAAGCTCATATCATTATCGTCAGGAAAACTCATCTGCGTGAAATTCACTTCTATCGGCTGGTACAAAAATTCACGAACAATACCGAGCAAAATTTTCGCTTTCAGATTGGCCCGGGAGAGCTGAGACTTCATGAGGAGGTTGGTCATTCACTTTGGGGAGCATAATATGTTCTCCGGTAGTTTGTAACGTTAAAGCTGTATAAAATTCCGATCTGATGACAATATTCCCGATTGTCTTGGGCAGGAAAACATTTGACAGTCAGAGAGGTGACGAAATTCCATAGTTGTAAAAGATGCTGACGGAGATTAAGCCGCCCGAGACGGTGATACGGCGTCCACAGCGTCATCGTGTAGATCACGACGCACAATACGGGACCTATTCCAACGTAATCTCTGTCAAGCGACTGCTTCCACGCATTGATAATCTCAGATAGCATTGTTCACTCATATTCTAATTTACCGCTTCCATGGCTGTCCCTATAATTTGAGGCGTAGACTAGAACTCGTTTCTGCTCAAATAAGGACTTTGTACTTACCCGAAAGGCAATGATTTTGTTTGATGTTTGGACTTGGGAAGTTTGATTTCGGTATTTCTCTGGGAAACCATTAGAAGAATGTAATAATACGTTAATTTGCATTAGCACTTATAAATGCCCGGGACTCGAAGCCATGGCACCTATAAATGCCCGGGACTCGAAGCCATGATTATCCTTCACCTTCCGAAGAATAGTCATAAACCATCTTATGTTTAAATTTCTTCCGGTTTTAGTGGATGTTACCCCACATAACGGAAGGATTACCATGTTATCTACCTGTCTTGAGTACACTACCATCTGCGTTTTCCAGATCCCTGGTGTTATGTGCACAGTAGACATCGTACATACGAATAATCTCCAGCACTGAGGTGCTGCTCATTCAATCTACTTTTAGCTGTGTTTCAGAATGACAATCACCCAACACTACACACTCGGCGCGGGCAACAATATTGTGATTGTTATTCATGTAGGCTGTCAGTCTTATATAACTTATACCGTTTTGTCTAACTCGGCTCCCTAAATTACATTTCACAACTGTAGTAATTGGGAAGAATCTCTCTGTTTGTTTGCAAAACGTACCGTTGTTTGACCATCGCACAGTCCCGTATGGACGACATAGGAGTAAGCATCCCGGGCGTAGAGCAACAACTGAAAGAGTTGGAAACAGATAAGTCGCCAGGTCCGGATGGAATACCAATTCAGTATTATAAAAAGTACTCTACGATATTCCCCTTAATTAGTTTGTATTTATCGCGAATCTTTCGACCAGCGTAATGTGCCAAGCGACTGGAAAAAAACACAGGTGGCTCCCGCATATATGAAGAGTAAAAATACAGACCAATATCCACAACATCGTTTTGCTGCAGAATTCTAGAGCATAATCTTTCAGAGTGACTTTAGAAAGCATCGCTGTTGTGAACCCAGCTTGCTCATTTTCCACATGGTACACTGGAACAGTGGATCATAGGCAACAGGTAGGTTCGATATTCCTAGGTTTCCGAAAAGCATTAGACATGGTACACCACTGCAGGCTGTTAACGAAGGGGCATGCATACGGAATAGACTCCCAGGTATGTGATTGGACCGAAGACTTATTAAGCACTAGAATCCAGTATTTTGTCTCGGCGGCGAGTGGTCATAGAAGACGAGGGTAACATCAGAAGTGCCTCAGGCAAGTGGAATATGATCGTCGTTATTTTCTATATACATAAATGATCTGGTAGACTGCGTGGGCAGCAATCTGTCGTTGTTCGCTGATGATGTTGTGGTGTACAGGAAGCTCTCGAAGGTAAGTCGCAGTAGGTTGATACAAAATGACCTAGATAAAATTTCTGGTTTGCGTGATGAATAGCAACTGGCTCTTAATGTAGAAAAATGTAAGTTAATGCGGATGACCAGGAATGACAAACCTGTAATGTTCAGATACAGCATTAGTAGTGTCCTGCTTAACACAGTCACGTCCATTAAATATCTAGGGGTAATGTTGCGTTGCGATATGAAATAGGATGAGCATATGAGGATTTTGGTAGGGAAGGTGAATGATCGACTTCGATTTATTGGGGTACATTTCGCGTAGGAACCACGAAGATAAGATACGACAAGTTAGGGTTTGTACAGAGGCACATTGGCAGTCGTTTTTTCCTTGCTCTATCGGCAAGTGGAACAGGAAATGATTAGTTGTGGTAAAGGACAAAAAATGGTTCAAATGGCTCTGACCACTATGGGACTTAACTTCTAAGATTATCAGTCCCCTAAAACTTAGAACTACTTAAACCTCACTAACCTAGGGACATCACACACATCCATGCCCGAGGCAGGATTCGAACCTGCGACCGTAGCTGTCGCGCGGTTCCAGACTGTAGCGCCTAGAACCACTCGGTCACTCGGCGGGCTGTAAAGGACACCCTCCGCCACGCACTGTACGGTGGCTTGCTGAGTGTCTATGGAGATGTAGATGTAGAATGTCTTCAGCGTAAAAGTGTTTACACTGACTCAGAAAGTTAATCAATTGCTGGCATGCCTTTAAGATCCAGGATGTAATTATTGTTCACAATGGAATAGATTACGCGAAGAATTTACGGCCCTAATTATGCATCCTGAAGCGACTATGCATCCTGAAGCAGAGAATTACAAAGGAAAAATGTGATATGAATGGAAGGTGCTAACAGAAACAAGCCTTGGAATAACACAGTAATATATTCACTTAAAACACGCATTAAGCGGATCTGACTCTGCAATATACAATTGACTTCACAATGTCCCTTACATGAATTCTACTATGTCAGTGTTTATTTTCAGCATTAATTGAACGAACCTGAAAACATGTCCCTTTGAAGCCACTGACGTTCTGACAATTCCTCACGAACTTTTATCTAAACGAATACAGTGACTGTTGGCCTGATAGTTATTGAGAAACTCATGCATCTACTAAAAGAATGCTGGACTTGGGACAGGTGATCGCAATGACTCCAGCAAATGCAGACGAAGGATACTCCTACGATGCCGGTGCTGCTAATAGTGCTCAGCGTAAATAATCGACATGAGACATGCACAATGCGCCTTCGTGGGTGTGGAGGACGAGTATCGAGCTTCCGTCAACACGAAAACTGGGCCCTCTCGTCTGCTAAGATGCGTGCCGAATGTTCACGGCTCTCCATCTCCGAACAAATTGGTTAAAATGGCTCTGAGCACTATGGGACTTAACTTCTGTGGTCATCAGTCCCCTAGAACTTAGAACTACTTAAACCTAACTAACCTAAGGACAACACACACATCCATGCCCGAAGCAGTATTCGAACCTGCGACCGTAGCGGTCACGCGGTTCTAGACTGAAGCGCCTTTAACCGCGTGGCCACACCAGCCGGCCATCTCCGAACAAACGATACTGATACAAAATTCGCACGTCTTCCCACACCCCAGAGACTTTTATGTGAACTACACAGCCTGCTATTCCTTCCCGCCAAATACGACATAGCTACCAGTCACAGAATATGAACACTCAGCAAGCAGATGGCTACGTTCCTTCATACACAAAAGTCCCGCAATGAAAAATGCACCATGATAGAACGCTAATGGCATTTCAGTTCACCCACCTTGCAAAAAGTTGCCTCTTCTGCTCCATCTCCGTGACGTCACAAACATTTTTACCAACTACACGTTACCGCTCCCGGCAACTAGCCTCGCATCAGAGGTCGCCTTGAAACTAAAAACTAAAAAACTAAAAAAACTGCTCCAGAAGCTCTGCTCTTATTTTTCTACAAGCCGTATTTCTTTAGGAAAGCATAACTTTACTTGCATAGAAGACAAGAAGCAATATTGGTGTTTACCGCCCCTTGAATAACGCAATCATGAGGGCAGAATGGAGTTCTAGATTCATTACACTTGTATAGAAAATTAGAATCTCTTTTGTGGAAAACATCTCGTAATCTCGTCGCGTGAATGGTGGGGTAACGATTCGAAACTCGTTCCTCGAGAACACGAGATCGGCTTCTGTCTCTTCTTTCTTTAAATTTACTCCTTTTCTTTGTTTGTTTCTTTATCCGCGCTTCTTCCTTAAGCAATAAATGAAAATTAGTTTAAAATACCACTTTCTGTCAAACATTTTCATAAATGATGTGATTTTGTTGAAACTTAAAATTATGAGAGTTTATGTGAACACTGTTCACAGGTGTTCTTTACACCGTCAATATTCTTCCTTATCGTGAGAGGACGAAACAACTCACCATTCGTGCATATTATTTCTCTGTCTGAATTATATTTATACGAATTTTGTGTGGTGTCATGAGAGCCAGAAGTACTGATTGATGGAACGAGTCTGACATAATGCACTGTACAGTGACAACCTTTTAAAATTAAGACACTAATGTTCGTTGAGTGAATATTTCAGTTCTATTTATATGAGGCCAGAGTATCAACAACAAATTGCTTGTGCAACACACGCGGAGGAACGGCAGTGACAGTATTCTAAGATACTTGAACAACGACCTGAACGCCACTCGAGAACTCACACCGCTGATCATTCTGACGGCACTTTTCTCACCTGAGAGGTCTTTTTTGCCAAGAGTTATCAGACTGTTGATCTGAAAAATATGGAATGTTAGTTCTTTGGCTTTAAAGCTCTAGAACAGTACACTGCCGCCTCTTTATTTACACACGAGAAAGATGTCTGAATTTAGTTTTTTTTATTATTATTATTTTGTGTATATGGAAACGAAAGATAGCGGAAGCAACAGGTTGTGATACGCTAATATAGTCGGAAACTGCGTTTAAGTAATTTTGAACACCGGTTGCTGACGGAAATATAAAAATAGACGCTACGGATGCAGATGAATTGAATGGTTACGCACGGACTTTCATTTACCGCTCCCTCCAGTCACGTTTATTGTTAAACTAGCTTAGCGTTCGCTGTTTCACTCGCGTTGTCTGAATGGTCTGCGTAACTTTTTTTCTTGTTTTCTTTTTATTTAAATCTAATCTGTCTGCTGTTACACCCGTTGCTCATGTGTAAGTTTTACACACAATAAAACGGCTAGTGGCCTTTTTACATGGTTGCCAGTGTTTCCACAACTCAACTGTTCGAATGGGGTTTAATTTATTTTCATACAGCGAGTTAAAAAAAAATAGTTAAAGTCCCAAATCAGATTAATGGGACCAAAGTTAATAGCGCCATTCTTACTCCTAATACTAAAGTCTCACATTTCAGACGGGTACATGAAATCATGCAGTCATATTCAAAGTATCTATTTTATCATCAGTAATGATTTATTTGCGTAGTACAACAAAAATAGTTTTACAAGAATATATTAAGAATACTGAAAAACTAACGTATTAAAAGTCCATTTATTTTTCGAAGCAGTTCTAAGAAAGCCTATTTGTCGTGGTGACATAAACAGATTTCTTCAATTGAGTTTACAAATCGCAACATCTTCTAAGCATTTCACGCTAATTAAGGCCATAGAAGCAAAGTATTTCCCAAATGCACTTCTGAACGCAAAGCGATTCTGCTAGCTGGAGTCAGAGGTTTTTGTTAATCGTGCCTTTTCAGCTGTTGTGATGATATTTGAAAAGAAAGTTTCATCGCTTAACCCATATATCTTTATTTCCAGCATAGAAGTCAAATACCAACGTTCAGAGTCTTCAAAAGGACTTATCAGTTCTTTAACAACAATTTATGTTCAAGAATAAGTTCCAGTCACTACCTCATCCCCTTGAGGTTAAATTTCCAAAATCACAGAAACCTATACTTTTTCTATTTCTGACCGAGAAACCTAATAAGAAAAACGACAAAATTATTGGTGGCGAAGAAGATGAAGAAGAGAATTTCGATTTTCCGGAGCAAGTTAGTGATCATCGCACAGAGTCAGAGCAAGACTGCGAAGATGACAATCCTCAAGAACATTTTCAATAGCCAGAATCCTGAAATAGTCACGAGGATGACATTTCATTATCGAATTTATCGCCGCATAATTTCTATTCTGTCAAAAAAGGACAAAGTGACGGAACCCACACTGTTATTTGCAAATGGAAAAATCTCCTTACCAACAGGCTGTTAGAAGACCGACTTCAAAATATTGTCATAGAACAACCAGGTCCCCAAGGCGCAGTACGTGAGGTTAGTAACCCTTTAGAACCTTGGTCATTGTTTAGAGACTTAGAAATGTTGCAGCACATAGTAGACTCCACAAATATAAAAATAACGTCAATGCGGATAAATTATGACAGTGAACGAGAATGTGGGCTTACAAATTTGACTGAGTTGAAAGCTTTGTTTGACGTCGTGTACATAACAGGGCCACTTAAGTCGTCACATACTTCGATTGATGACATTTGGATTACTGATGGAACTGGCCTTGATTTCTGTCGTGCTGTTATATCCAAACAGTGATTTCAGTTTTTACTTAGAGCTCTTAGATTTGATGACATTCACACAAATTGGGAGCGAAATCTAACAAATAAGTTGGCAGTTATACAATGTCTTTGTCAACAACTGCGAGAAACAAAGAGTGTGTTACAGTGGATGAGATGCTAGAGAATTTCAGAGGATCGTGCCGATTTCGTCAATACATGTCCAGCAAACCTGCAAAATATGGAACCAAGGTGTTTTCTTTAGTAGACGCTGTTACATTTTACACCAGAAAATTAGAGATTTATGTTGGTAAACAGCCGGAATGACCTTTTTATCTAGACGCTTCGACCAAACGCACTTGTCAATCGGCTAATTGCTTCCGTATCAGGTAATGGACGAACTGTGACCATGGACAATTGGTTGACAAGAGTTCCTTTGGCAGGAGAACTACTGAGAGATCACAGATTGACAATGGTGGGTACAGGTCGAAAAAATAAACCAGAAATTCCAAGTGAATTCAAGCAGAAGAGTATGCAAGAACTTTGAACAATTTTTGACTATCAACCAACAATCACTTTGCTGTCTTATTGCCCAAAGAAAAACAAAACAGTAGTACTTCTTTCAACAATACATCACACTGGCGTCATAGATGATAGTGCCCACAAAAAACTTCCTGAAATTATAAGCTTTTACAATAAAACAGAAGGGGGCGTTCATGCAGTGAACCAACTTATCCGCAGCTACTCTGTTGCGCGAGTTTGCGGCTGCTCTTTACTTTTCTGGGCGTTGGTGCACTGAATGCTCACAATAATACTGCACACAGTCAATCAGGCACTCAAAATGGAACGTAAAGTTTTCCTGAGTACATTGACCTTTTAACTGTGTCGCCCTCAACTACATTTAAGAGGAACTATAACGACTTTGCTTCGTGAGCAGAGAAAGTGCATAACACGATTCATACCTACTTTTCAGGATGTACCAACTGATGATAACGAGTTCGTACCAACGAGAAAGCGTTGCATTCACTGTCCAAGACGAGCAGATAGAAAATTCAAATCTATTTGTCATTTTTGCAAGGATAATATATACCCAGCTCATACCAAGGCAGTATGCACAGTGTGTATCTGAAACGAAAACTAGATCCACCTAGATGTGTGAAAGTTTATACATTTTTATCAGTTCATGTTACTTTCTATTTTTTATTAGTTTTGTGTCTGTGTTGAAATCAAATAATTTTAAGATATAAACATTTGCTTGGTTTTCATAAAGAAATAAATATCATGATAAACTTGCTCCAAAGAGACAATGTTTACGTAGCGTAAATAAATAATGAACTTACAATTATTTCTTTATTTCATTACGGTCCTATTACGTGACTAAATCCTATAAAATAATAACCAAAATATATGTTATAACAGCAATAAGATGCTGTTTATCCTTTCGGGGTCCCTCATGACCCCATGCGACGCCTCAAATTACAAGAAAGGCGCCACGGTTCGAGAGTTAAGCGACGTGCAGGTTTTCTGTTAAAACTGACTGACAAGTCAGAAGTTGTGCTGTACTGTGTAAATGTGCCGTTTCATTTTGTTTCTGGCTGTCAGCTATAACTACGGTAGCAGGGCGTGTACAACATCTGACCAATTGTTTCTCCCTTATACTTAAACCTAACTAACTTAAGGACATCACACACATCCATGCCCGAGGCAGGATTCTAGCCTGCGACCGGTCGAGCGGTTCCAGACTGAAGCGCCTAGAACCGCTCGGCCACAACTGCCGGCAGTTTCTCTCTAATACGGAGTGGTTATAATTAAACTTCCTCTACCTCAACCAGTGCAGACGGGAAAACAATCTACCTTGAGGGTACCCAACTTTATAGAATGATGCTCAGACTGTGCGCTGAAGGATTTGCTTTGTTAGTAGTGTCAGTGTCATGAGCTGCCCGTAGGAGTAGGTATATTTCGTGCAGATACGGTGGCCGATGCACAGTGACCATTTTTCGTCCAGAGCGCTGGAAGAGTTCATTCGTTTGTTCGGAAGAGGAAGCCGAAAAGCGTTTGCAACCTTTCGGCCGGTCGGCGATGACAGAATCGACGCGCGCGCCCTGTACTCTTTCTCGGGCAATTTTACAGAATATATTCCGTAAAAAAACTCAATTTTTCTGTACTTGTAGCTTTATATGTCAGGTTGATTTTAATGTGTCCATCATTTCGTTAATGGTCACAGTTATTGTGGTATTTACTGCGCGAAATCCGAAAAAGTTTCAATGAAAAATAGCGATCGCTGTGATTTTTCGTTTGGTGGGTAATATACAATATGTTGCTGCACACTACATTTTGCTAAGACATTGAATTTTTCTTTGGACTTGGGTGGAGGTCTCTATCTGTCACCAATCTCGAGAAAACTGATCTAACGTAGCGCACTAATTTGCGCTCGCACCACGCCGGCGATAAAGCCAGAGTGAAATATCCACAACAGTCGTCATATTTAATAAACGGTTTGAGATATTGAAGTGAGATATTGGCAAATGATAGCACAGAAAGAGGGCAGTATTTTTCCGCGTGGCTCTTATGCAAAACTTCATTATCTACCGTGTCATTCCACTAACTACAGACTTTTCCGATGTAAGAATGTAATTTTTAAGGAGGATGTGCTTTCCAATAATCTGCTGATCTTATTCTTCCTCAGTTCTCACTTAATAAATGCCGCGCGGGAGTAGCCGAGCGGTCTGGGGCGCTGCAGTCATGGACTGTACGGCTGGCCCCGGCGGAGGTTCGAGTCCTTTCGAGTCCTCCCGCTGGCATGGGTGTGTGTGTTTGTCCTTAGGATAATTTAGGTTAAGTAGTGTGTAAGCTTAGGGACTGATGACCTTAGCAGTTAAGGCCCATAAGACTTCACACACATTTGAACGTTTCACTTAATAAACGTAATAAACCACTGTTCCACAATCAATCGGAATTGTGTCTGCAACATATTAGTGATGTGAAACTGTGTACACTCCGATGAGTTTTGGCAAAAGAAGCAAATTTTAACAAGACATCAAGATAAACGTGTGGGTTTTACTAAAAATTCATCTCTCTTGACACTTCTCTGAAAGTTGCAAATCGTTAATAAACCAGACCAAAGAAGAGGTGACCTTTCTGAAATGCCTGGGCTAGCACGGCAGTGCGGATTAGCTTGTGGAAAGGGGTCAAAATAAGTTGCTGTCAATTGCACTCAACACACAAACGCAGGGCGGAGGCTTCCTTACTGCTCCACCCCCGCAGACCGATTGGTCACACACTGGCCAACCGGAAACTATATCCGAATCACCAAAGTAGTACAGCAGTACAAGTATCGATATACGCCGCTACTGCCATTCACAGAGAGGACAGCAACATAGTCGCGATAACCGCAGGAGAAATAAAACCACAGGACTGCAACCAAGGTTGAACCCAAGACAAGCATGAGTCGAGCCAGCCACAGCTCACTATTTTTTTGAATGCTGATCATGTAAGTGTAAGAATGAAGGTGTTCAGTTTAATATTTACAAAAAAATGTGGGTGTAGACATCAGTTTAGAGTGACACTTCTACTCCAGCGCCTGCCCACAGCCCACCACACCGCTCTCCCACGCATGCCCTGTCGTCTGCACATTTACCGGCCATAGTATTCTGCGTGCACTATACTCGTACGGTGACTTAGGCTTGAAACACATGTGTCAGTGTGTGATACTGCTGAAGACAGTCAACATGTGTGTGGACAAGGTGAGCTGCTTTATCAAACCAAGAACAACAGTGCTCCTGATCCTCGCGAGTATAGATGCGTTGAAGGAATGTGGAGAGGTCGTCTTTCTGCGCTGGGATTGAAGAGCATGAGTCAAAAGTTGAAATTTAAAGGCAATTTGGGACTTTCTCCTGGGACAGGCAAACAGTTAATTGCGCCACTCATTGTTGAAGAAGTTGCTGTTGCCACTTGCTGAAAATTGTGGACGAAATGTCTTATCTTCAACTAGGACACGGGCTGTCACGACAGCTGAACATTCAATGAGCCGCTCTTCGAAAAATGCTGTGAACAATTACGAGATGGTATCTCTGCTGGGGTTCCAGGCTGTTGTTGATGCAGATGGTCTTCACATCGAGCAACGTTTGCAAACTGCGATGTAAACATGGTACGCCATTAACAAATGTATCTCTCTCATGATTTATTCGCTACATCTCTTCCACATGTCCTTATAAATTGGACTCGCATTCGGGAGGACGACGGTTCAATCCCGCGTCCGGCCATCCTGATTTAGGTTTTCCGTGATTTCCCTAAATCGCTCCAGGCAAATGCCGGGATGGTTCCTTTGAAAGGGCACGGCCGATTTCCTTCCCAATCCTTCGCTAATCCGATGAGACCGATGACCTCGCTGTCTGGTCTCCTTCCCCAGACAACCCAACCCAACCCTTATAAATGGTTGCACAAAGTTCCACTGTCTTATGGTCACTCGTTTTCCATGTGGGCCCTCTCAGGTAGCGAACGTTTAATTACAACCACACTGTATATACTTTCTCCTTATATACATAAACAAAATTGCATACATAACAGCCGGCCGCGGTTCTAGGCGCTTCAGTCTGGAACCGCGAGACCGCTACGGTCTCAGGTTCGAATCCTGCCTAGGGCATGGATGTGTGTGATGTCCTTAGGTTAGTTAGGTTTAAGTAGATCTAAGTTCTAGGGGACTGATGACCTCAGAAGTTAAATCCCATAGTGCTCAGAGCCATTTGAACCATTTGAGCATACATAACAATGCGCTGTTTTGTTTTCTTCTTCCCCATCGGTTTTGCAAAAAACGTTAAAGTTGTATTTATGGCTTATCCACTTATTATTATAATACTGCTATCGAAACTGTATCTTCCTAAACTTCGTAATCCTGCTCTCTCGCATATTGAAAGCTACTATCCTGACACATTCAGCACCCCGAAAAGTCTGCGTCATACCTCGGATACTAATGATCCCAACTGAATTCAAAGTCAAGGTTTCATTTGAGATAACAATACACAAATTTCTAGGACAAAGTGAGGGAAGAAGAGGGAGGTGAACAAAGAGTGTTGGGAGGGAGAGGGGGGGCGGAGGACATAGAAGGGAGCAAGTAGGATATGCACAGAGAGAGGGTTGAAGAGGAGATAGAAAGAGTGGGAGGACAAGATGGACAGGGAGAATGAGAGGAGTTGATCCACATGAGAAAGAGGATAGGAGAAGTTAATGGACAGAGATGGGTAGGTGAAGATGGAAAGAAGGGCAAGGAGTTTAGGATGTATATCCAATTTTCATGCTTATTTAGCAATTGCGAAGCATTGCTGGATGAGCAACTTCCTACAATTTCTGCTATCTACAACTTCATCTGGAACTATGGACGCCTTTCCCTGATATTTCAACACATGTCGTTTCATTTTGTCTATTCTTCTATTAAATTTATTGCTTACAGTACCCTTCTCTCTGATTTTACGGAAAACCCTCAGTTCTTTCCTTACGAGACCAAATAACTTTCAAAATGATGGAGCATAGCAATCAGTCGTTTTTTCTTCCAGGTTTTATTACAGTCTTGAACGAACTGTGACAGAAGCCCGAACAATAGGATACTGACGTACTAGGACATGCAATGATACTATGAAACAATCCAATGATTATTGCTAGGCAGTAGCCGAAATCTATATTTGCTTAATAAAACACGAAAGAGAAGGATGACTGATTGCTGTGATCCATCACTCTGAAAGTCACATCACAGTTGTTGAGTGCATCCACGTTCCTACTAAAAGGTAACATGATGAATTAATTTTTAGCATTCTTCTGTAACATTGTATATGAAACGCTTCAGTCTTCTTCTTTCCGGTAATGCCAAAGACTCTGCTCCAAAAGTACGTTTTCAAAAGTTTCTTTCTCGAACTGGCGTTAGTAATCTTCTTGTGCAATAGGCTGCTCTCTTTACCTGTAATCACCTGTTTTTCTACTTATTTCGCCCTGCGTCATCACGATTCCTAGTAACAGAATTTCTTCGCTGCGTCAATTATGTAGCCCCGAAACTCTTCAATTCTTCCGTTTTTCTTTAGTTTATTATTCCGTTCTTCTGCCACTACATTCAGTGATCATTCATGAAGTATCAGAGTGTGGTTTGTCGTCATTGTACGTTCAGGACAGCTGATTACAGCGGCTACACACTGTCTGACAAGTAAGGAATGAAGATTACGGTTTAAGATCCCATCGATAACGCAGACATTAGAGATGAAACACAAGCTCGGATTGGGGAGGGAATGTAGCACTGTTCTTTTCAAAGGAAGCATCCCGAAATTCGACATACAGGGTTGAAAGAAATCCACGAGAAAAGTTGGCCACGGTTCGGTAGAATGGGTTTACGTCTTGTGGAGGCCTCGAGCTTCTTCGGAAGCTAATGTTACGCGTGTCGCTTCATAAAGTCATAACGAATCTTTTTTAGTTCTGAAGAATATTAAGTTTGGTATTGGGTTGTACCAATACAAGAAAGACGTGCACTGAAAGAAGCAAATATTATCGAGTCATTAGTTTAATAGAACATGATAAAAAAATAAAAACTCGAATTGTTTACAGAAGAATGAAATGACCGGTAGAAACTACACGGGGGAAGATGAGTCTGCATTCTGACGAAACGAATGAACACGAAAAACAATAATGATTCTACGACTTATCCCACAAAACAGACTGAAAAACGACGTAACCGCGTTTATAGCATAGCCGATTTAGGGAACGCTTTTCGACAAAGTTATCAGGAGTAATGTCTTTAAAATCTTGAAACTACTAAGGATAAAAGACAGGGAATATAAGTTGTACGGAGGGCAGAGTACGGTGACAAGAGTCGAAGAACTTGAAAGAGAGGCAATAACTGAAGAAAGAGTGAGACAGGTTTCAGCCAGAGCACCACTCAATTTAATCCTTACACAGAGCGTACAGTAAAGGGAAACAGATAGCATATTGTCAAAGAAATGAAAATTCCCGAAGAAGATATAAAAAATTTAAGTTTTGTTGAAATCAATGTAATTAGGGAAGAGACTGCAGTTGAAATAAATGACTAGTGTCTAGAAAAAAAGATATAAAATGGACGAGGATGATGGAACATAATGGAAGAAAATAAGATGATTGAGATAGAATTAGATGAGGAAACGGCACACTGTAAGCTGTAGATGAGTTTTGCTAATTTTCTAGCAAAATATCTGGCAATGGTCGGAGTAGAGAAGATTTAAAATACAAACAAACAGTAGCAAGCATAGTTTTTCCGAAAAAATTTAATTTATTAACATCTTGTTTACAATTAATTATTCAGAAGTCTCGCCTAAAAGTATTTCTCTCGAGTGTACCCTTATGTAGAAGTGAAACGTAAACGATAAACAATACAGATGAGTAGAATACTGCTGAAGCAGTAACTCCATACTTAACAATCATATACAACCGCTCGCACGACGAAACAAACGTGCCCAAAGACAGGAAAGTTGCACAGTTCCCACCTATATTCAAGAAGTGTAGTAGGAGCAATCCACTAAATTACGGGCCCATGTCATTAACGTCGATATACGGCAGGATTTTCGAACATACTTTCTATTCGAACATTCCAATTACCTCTAAAATAACGGTCTGTTGATACACGGTTAACGCGGATTTAGAAAACATCGTTCTTAAGAAACGCACAAGCTCTTTATTCCAACGAAGAGTTGAATGCTCTTGGCAAGAGATTTCAAATTGATTCCGTATTTCTAGATTTCCTGAAAACGTTTGAGACTGTATCCCACAGGCGGCTTGTAATCAAATCGCGTGCATATTGAATATCGTCTCAATTAAGCAACTGGCTTCGCAATTTCCTGTCAAAGAGGTCATAATTCATAGTAACTGACGGAAAGTCATAGAGTAAAATGATTCAGAAAAGATGTCTGTATGTTGAGAAAATTGACTATTAACCTTAAATAATGAAAAGTGTGAGATCATTCACACGATCGCTGAAAAGAATCCGTTACACTTCGGTAACACGATACAGCAATCAAATTCAAAGGCCGTAAATTCGACTAAATGCCTAGAAATTACGGTTACGAAGAACTTGAATTGGAAAGAACAAATAAAAAATGTTTTGGGGAAGGCGAACCAAATACTGAGTTTTATTGGCAGAACACTGAGAAGATGCAACAGATCTACTAAAGAGATTGCCTACATTACGCTTATCCGTATTCTTTTAGAGTACTACTAAGCGGTGTGGGTTCCTCAGAAGATAATATTAATGGAGTACATCGAGAAAGATCAAAGAAGAGCAACACGTTTTGTATTATCGAGAAATAGGCGAGAGAGTGTCACGGAAATGATACAGGATTTGGCGTGAATATCATTAAAACAAAGACGTTTCTCGTTGCGGCGGGAGCTTCTCAGGAAATTTAAATCACCAACAAATACCTGACATCATTATTGGAACCTCTAGTACGCAAGTGCGACCACCACATTCTAAACTCTGAAGATTTCACAGGTCGCCTGAAAACCCTTGGATTGCAATCATTGGATCTGTTTGTAAGTATCGATGTTGTGTCTTTATTTACAAAGGTGCCCTTGCAGGACTCTTTCGAGCTCATTAGCAACAAGTTTGAGGAGGACATAGTAGCATTATTCAAACACGTGCTTACTTCAACATACTTCTTATTTCAAGGCCAATATTTCGAACAAGTGGACGGTGTCTCCATGGGAAGCCCTCTGTCTCCTGTGGTGGCCAATTATTTTATGGAGGACGTTGAAGAACATGTACTACAGTCAGCCACTCTCAAACCCTCCTGTTTTCTGCGGTATGTGTATGATACACTTGTGGTGTGGCCACATGGACTTGATTCTCTACATACGTTTCTTCACCGTCTGAATTCGCTCCATCCGAATATAAATTTCACAATGGAAGTGGAAAAAGATGGTATTTTACCTTTTCTTGATCTCTTGGTACGAAGGCAAGCAGATGGAACCTTGAGACACAGCGTCTACTGCAAGCCAACGCATACAGACCTATGTCTGCATTCCACAAGCTGCCATCATCCTGCACAATGCGGTAGTGCATTACGTACGTTACTTCATAGAGCACGTGTGGTATCTGATCCTGAGAGCCTGTCGAGTGAATTACAACATTTGAAGACAGTCTTTCGACAAAACGGTTATTCTGAGTGACAGATACGTAATCCATTCAAACCCAGGTGAGTTCAGTCGATGGGGCAGAATGAAGATACGAAGTCAACCACCGCTTTGGCCTCTTTGCCGTATTTTGGTGCCATGTCGTCAAGAATCGGAAGGGTCCTCGGTAGATACGGAATTAAGTTTGTTTTTCAGCCATCTGAAAAATTGAGAATCCTGTTGGTTTCGGTTAACGATGATCTTGGACTGAGGAAATGTGGTGTGTACAAGATTCCTTATCAGTGTGGGGCAGCGTATGTAGGCCAGACATGCCGGACAGTACAAGAACGCTGCGATGAACATCAACGTCACACACGCCATCGTCAACCGGATAAGTCGGCAATTGCGGACCACTGCCTGAATACAGGACATCGTATGATTTATGGCTGCGTCATTAAGGAAGCAATACATATCCGTACAGCCGATAATCTCAACAAATATACGGGATTTCAAATGAGCACAGCCTGGAACCCTGCACTGGCTGCTATTAAATCACGACGCGAAAATCAAGATTCTTCGATAACAGGCCCGTCATAACACTGGCCTAGTACGGCCGTTGGTGAGTAACGTCTGGCCGCACTGCTGACAAACGCAGTGTACAGCGCACTCGCGGGAGAGCCGCTCTACGATTTTCTGCAGAGGGAGTTTGAATATGGCAAATCACGGCGCATGCGCGATTTCCCCGGTTGCGCATTCTTCGCGCGCGTGTTCTAAAAACGGGGCGTCGGTGTGCGGATACCGTCAGTAGTACCTAGCCACGAGCAAGGTTGAACCACCTTAAGATGTCGGACAGTTGCTCCGAGGAAATATTGTAGAATTGGCACAACGTGATCCGGCGGCCAACCCGTGAAGACTATTTACAACACATCCGCCGGGAAAGCTTGAAGAGTCACAATAATAAATTGTTACAGAGACTGCGGTCTAATACTCACAGTACCACGCAGCTAGAGTTACAGTATGCATAGATTCCTCGTAGATGGTGGTACTGTTCCTCACACGTCATGCCCTAGCACCCTCTTTAGCCACAGTAATTGGTAATATTGTGTCCACTTCACTTGCTGACTCACCGTGTACTGGATGTGATACAGCGTTGCGCACAACTGTTCCGTATTCCAATAGAGAGCTTGCCGGTATGATGTTTAGTTACGGAAAGATAAATGGCAACGGGCGGCGGTCACCAAGGCTGTACCAGGAGACCTATCCCCACCGACAACAACCACAGCATTCAGTGTTTGCAACAGCGTTTCGCTATTTTTCTGATACAGGGTCATTTCAGGAAGCAGGAAATCATGAAGGACGTACACGAAATATTCGGACACCAGACTTGGAGGAAACTATGATTAATACGGGAGAAGGCGACCGCCTTGTCAATACCAGGCAGTCGATCGTGTGGAAAATTCTCCATGACAATTGTTACTAACTTTGTTACATACAGCGTTTGCATGGCTTACTAGCGACAGACTTTCCACATCGGCAGCAGTTTTGTGCCTGGTTTCTTCACTAGACAAGAATTGTTCCAGGATTTGTGTCATCCATTCTATTCACAGATGAGGCCACCTTTACCTAGAGTAGTATCTTCAATTTTCATAACAGTCATCTGTGGGTGATAGTATCCTGGACCCCCCCCCCCCCCCCCATGGTAGGGTGACGGCGAATCACCATCATCTGTGCAGCCGGAATGTGTTGCCCGGAAATATTGGCGACCGTATTTTGGGACCAGTCTTCCTTCCACGTCGCCTATCAGGTCGGAACTACTGCCGTTTTTTTGCGAATAACTTTGCCTCCCCTGCTGGGAGAAGTGCCATTGATGATTCGAAGGGTTGTGTGGCTGCTACCTGATGCTGTTCCAGCCCACTTCGCCGTTAATGTCCGCACGCATTTCAATCTTGTCTTCCCTGGTCGACAGATCGGATGAGTAAGTCCAGTTGCATGGCCCGCTCGTTCATCGGACTTCACGCCATGTGGTTTCTGGTTATGGGGCCATCTCAAAAGTGTCGTGCATGCAGAGCCCATTCTAGATGTGGAGACGTTGGAGCAGCGTATTCACGGTTTTCGGATGCAGTCTGGCCGATGTGAACGAGCGAGACAGAATATGCTAAGGTGCGTATACGAGTGCTTTGAGGCACATGAAAACCATTTTCGCCGGCCGAAGTGGCCGTGCGGTTAAAGGCGCTGCAGTCTGGAACCGCAAGACCGCTACGGTCGCAGGTTTGAATCCTGCCTCGGGCATGGATGTTTGTGATGCCCTTAGGTTAGTTAGGTTTAACTAGTTCTAAGTTCTAGGGGACTAATGACCTCAGTAGTTGAGTCTCATAGTGCTCAGAGCCATTTGAACCATTTGAAAACCATTTTCAACAAATATTGTATCCATGGCTTCATGGTACAACGCGCATTAGACCGCAGTCTCTGTGTCAATGTATGATTGAATAAATGGTCTCCACCATGGAAACGATACATTTCCGGACATAAGTTCATTAGACCTTATTTGTTCCGTATCCTCTCATCGATCAATCCCTAGAGTTTGTACTCGGTGGAAAAAATCGCCCTGTATACGTATTCGTTTTTTCCACGCTGTGTTCAAGAGTGGAATCGTAGAGAATTATTGTGAAGGTGGTTCGATAGACCCAACGCCAGGCATTTAAGAATGATTTAGAGAGTGTCAGTGTGGATGCAGGTGTACTAAGTTCCTAACTGAGCCGCTTCCCGCAGGTCGCCGCAGCGCGTGCCGTCCGCGTCGTCTTCGCCGCGGCGCTCGGCAGGCACGGGGACCGGCTCCGGCGTGGGCCGGCCTGTGTTGTCCGGCGTCGGGACGGCCGCGTCGCCCACCTTCACCGACGTCATCCGCCGGTCGCCGCCGCCGGCGCCCCCTGAGCTGCTGCGGAGGCTCGCCGTCAGGGACGCCCCCGCCGTCGGCAAGGTGAGTGCCGCCTGTCCAGTACTCGCTTCCGAGTGCTTCAGCTTCCGCTCAGGGACTGCGTGTTATGTTGTCCTAATCATCATCATTTCATCCCCATCGACGTGCAAGTTGCCGAAGTGGCGTCAAATCGAAAGACTTGCACCAGGCGAACGATCTACCCGACGGGAGGCCCTCGTCACTCGACATTATTAGTGCTTCAGCTGCCCACTGTAGCGTTTCTCTCCTATACTCAGTCTGCTCACTGCTTATAACTCATCTGACGTAGCTTTTCCATTAGACACAACTATGTACTACACCATTAATCCGTTAATCCTTAGTTAACGAAGTCAACTTTTCGAGTAACGTATTATAACTTAATTCTCAAAAACGTCAACTGACCCTTTAACATCTGTTAACTTTCTTTGACTCTGTTAATCGTTAATAGTTACCTACTATTTACGGCAAAAAAATACGCCGCGCCGCCCGCGGAAATCACATTCTGACAAGTTCGTGTGATATAGGTGTGTGGCTACGCCAGGGTGGACGCGGCAGCGAGAGTAACTACAGGTGTTGGATATTTACTGTTGTTTGTTTGAGGAGTTCGTGTTTAGTGCTACTCTTTGTCACTGGGGTCACTGTGAAAAATAAATCATGGAATCGGAACCTAGCTCTACAGCCGATGAAAATTCGTGGGCACATTTAAGTTATTACGTTAATTTTGAATGCACATCGGGAGAAGAAATACTTTTCTAAAACAACAACAACAACAACAATCAATACTTTGGTCTCACACTTTGAGACTTAACGATTAGGAACAATACATTGAGAGAGCACATAAATCGCAGTATCTCCATTTCGAAGAAACAGTGAAGGCCAGTGGAGGCAATGTCCGAGTGAGGAAAGCCAAAAAGAAAAATACCGACAGTGGAGCCAGCAGCAGTAATCCGATTAAAAGGATACGACAGCGAGGCATTGGAGAGCTTTTCTTCTTTTTTTTCGTGCAGCAACTGGTTGAGGTATGTGTGAAGCTAGTGGGGACCACTGCGTAGTTAAACTTTTGCCGTCACCAACATGGTTCCTTCACATATCGACGAATCGAAGACGTTTGACAAGCTGGTGAAAAGTTTGAACCACAACAAAAGTTCAATTTAGAGGCGAATATAGCACGGACGCATCGTTCATGACCATATTGGATTAAAACAACGTCTTATTAAGAGGAATATGCATCTAGAAAAAGATACTATCTTATTCTCCTGTCTTTTGATTCTCCCGTGATTTAATATTGATAGTTAAATAATTATAAAACTAAATGATTAAATGTTGAAACTGTTATTGTGCCTTCGATATCATAGTTAACCTCCCCATACAAAAACATTTATTTAAGGAACGGTAATGTGTTTGCTTCATTTGTTCATTTCACTACACCCAGAACTTAAACATTACTATTCCAAATTAACGATTAATTCTACCTTCCGATATGTCTTCTGTAAGCTAATCTAAGTTTACTATTTTAATTACAGATTAATGATTAGCGAAGTTAGCTCTTTGATTGACGTTGCCCAGAAATGCCACTGGGCCAGGAGTGAGCAGGATTTTGTTTACCCCTAAAATCGCGTCGCCGCACGCAGAGATATACTCCATTTGTAAATAATATTCAGACGTTTATGTTGTTAAGATCTCCGTATTCTGGAAAACACAAAGTATTTCTTGTTTTCATCTTTAAAAAAACGCGTATCGAGAGCTACGTGGGTCTTGTTTTTATTTTTGTAAAGGTTTTCTAAATCAGATTAAAAATTATAACAATCATATTTTTCTTATGTTTTCTTGTGATCAGCTAGCTGGGATTGAAAGCTGCCATTGACGTTTATTCCGTGTTTTCGAATTGTATTTGGCCACCTTGTGCAGAACCACTTCTTTCTTCTGTTTTTTTACCCAAACATGTTTTTACACCAACGTGATATTCTAACTGTATAGACTGGCTTGTCTCCGAGCGTTTTTATGTACTTATAGCTTGTCATGTGTACGCAGTTGACGTAAACAATCATGTGCCTTCGAGAATAATACTGGTGTTGGCAGTTTAGGTTGGCATGTGTAGAGCAGTAGGAACAATTTCTTTCCTGGTTCCAAGGGTAATTATTTCGGAATATTTCTTAAGAGAGTAAGAGTGATGCATGTTTTGTAATTGCATTTCCTAGCGTACTGTTCGTCTTTTGTCCGTTTCTTTGCAGATTGTATTTACATATACCGTTTTCAATTTCAAAATGATAACTCACTGTAAATAATGGAAAGTGTGACGTCATCCACCTGAGTACTAAAATGAATCCGCAATATTTCACTTACACAATAAACCACACAAATCTAAACACTTAAAATGGAGTGATCACACGGATAATATTGTGAGGAAAGCGGACGAAAGGCTGCGATCGATTAGCAAAATTCCTAGAAAATGCAACTGCTTTACTGAAGAGAGTGCCTACACTAAACTTGTGGGTTCTCTTTTGCAGTACTGTTGTGCAGTGTGGGATCTACATTTGATAGGATTGACGCACTACATTGAAAAAGTTCAGAGAAGGCCAGCTTATTTTGAATTATCGCGAAACAGGGTAGGGAATATCGTGGTATTGCTCAGGGATCGCAGTGCCACATTAAAGTGAACAACGCAAATCGACACCAGAGATCTCAGCAAGGGCTCACCGCAATCCGCAAAGACCCTCTTAGCAGAGCACCAGCCTCACGCTGAGGTCAATATAATGCCGAGCTAGCAAGAGCTCTGCCGAGTTCGTGACCTTATCTGAAGTACAGGACTAAAGTGATAGACTAAATTTCTGATGGACTTGTTCATTTACGTGTGGAACACGGGAGTGCAAGAGAACAGTTTGTTAATCTGTGCATCAGGTGATGGTTTAATAGCCAATAACAGTAACTCTTCAAGCAGTCCTGTGGCAAAGAAGTGTGTCAAAGTTAAGTAAATCAGTTATTCATTTATATAATAAAGTGAACCAATGTTTCATTTTTGCTTGGTCACGGCAGATATGTAGACTGGGTCTGAGGGTGGAGGGGGTGGACGGGGGTGGGTGGTGGGTGGAATCATCAAAACAAAGGCGTTTCAAGTTGTGTGAGGAACTTCTCATAAAATTTCAGTAGTCATCAACTCTCTCCTCCGTAAGCGAAAATATTTTGTTGATGCCCACCTATATAGGGAAAAATGACCGTAATATAATAAGAGAAATCAGAGTACAGACGTAAAGTTTTAAGTGTTCGTTTCTCCCGCGCGCTCGTTGAGAGTGGGACGGTGGAGAATTAGCTTCAAGAAAGTGTAGTGACACTTAATTGTGAACCACAGAACAGTTTTGCAAACACAGGCATAGAACACCGTTCCCATTTCTCTTCCACGTGTAACTCAAACATAATTACTCTTCGAATAAGAAAACTAATCTTTCCAACTGCTTCGCAGACGATGTGCTGTTCAGCCACAAAAACGCATAAAAGGCAACCTCAGCAATTCCATTTTCACAATTAATACAGTTTCAGGTATATTAGAAGGGTATCGAAACATGTTTGGGTAAAGAATAGATAAATGGAAACACTTCGCGTTTGTCAGAAGGCGTAGAATTCAAAAATCCGAATGTAATTCAAAAACACAAAATTACTATGAGGATCTTCCAGCTGCAGCAAGATGATTATCGTCGGGCCAGGGGAAACATTAGCACTGTACCGTATACTGATATGTCATTGTGACATACTTATTACTTGCTTGAAGGAATACAGCACTGACGACCGGAGTGGCCGAGCGGTTCTAGGCGCTACAGTCTGCAACCGTGCGACGGTCCGGTCGCAGGTTCGAATCCTGCCTCGGGCATGGATGTTTGTGATGTCCTTAGGTTAGTTGGGTTTAAGTAGTTCTAAGTTCTAGGGGACTGATGACCTGAGAAGTTAAGTCCCATAGTGCTCAGAGCCATTTGAACCATTTTTTTTAATACAGCACTCAGTCACATTTTATTAGCTGATTTCATCTGAAGACGACTGATTTCTCAGCAGAAACTACAGTAAGCAACGCCATTAAAAGATTTATTCCTCGAAGCCCCGTAATTGTCCCCCAGTGCTACGCATAACTTTGAAATTTGGCTAAGAGGTGCCAACAATCTCCTTCTATAATGATGCAAAAGGCTGGCGCCCTGCTGTGTCATCCTCGGGTTCGACGAGAATTCAAACAGCAATGTGTCCACAAAAGCACGTGTAATACTCCAGTTTCGCTCCCATCAGTGACGTGATCAAGGGGTGGTGCAACGTTAACATGCGCGTGAATAAAACGGTAAAGAGTTCCTCTAACACCCGTCAGTTTGGCAGCACCATCGATGGCACCTGAGCATCTCCGTCGAACACGTTAAAAATTTACACGTCAGTAGCTTCGACATACGCTCAGCCTTGTAGCTGCTCTACCCTCTGAGGGTTAGCAACCCCTTCGACATCCCTCAAGTGGTGTTTGCCTGCCTTCAGGTGCCAGAGCACCCGCGAAGCTGAACGTGTGTCGAAGTTTCTGACAGGTACATTTTTAATGTGCTCAAAAAGAGTGCGTGGTTGCCATCGAAGGTGTTGCCGGATGGAGGGTCTTAGGGGGACCCTCTGACGATTTATTCAGACGGATGTTAAGGTTTCCCCTCCCCACCCCGTCCGCCACCGCCTTGTGATCACGCCACAGGCGGGAGCGAAACAGGAGGGCTAAAATAAGGTTATAACTCTTAGCCGCTACTGGTCACGTACAAATTTCGTCGAATGGTTTTGAACGGTCCGTAGTTGTTCCACCCTGCATACTATGTACTAGAGGAACACTGCGGCCGCACTACACTCTGAAGGTGTCAGATCACGTAAAATGCGGTTCTAGTCCTATTATGCCGTTAAAGTATGATTGAAACGCCGAAGGGGCGTACGTTGTCGGGAACGTAGTGCTGTTGCTCATCACACCTTGAACTGTCTTCGTCGACCACGAAATGTGTGATTATTCTGACCGTCACCACCCTCTTATAACAAAAAAAATCGATTAATTAATTTTAAAATAAGTTTAAATTTGGGTCGCTGGTCACATTTTCACAGCACTTGACACGCCGAGATAGTGACATACTGCAGGGAGAGGTAGCAACGGTAGAATCTGAATGAACAGTTTCATATTACTCACCTTTTGTTGTCCGTTATTGTTGAAGATGGTAGGCTCATAATCCATTCTGAAATGCTCGGCTTCATTTTGTTAAATAATATGAACACTGATGGAGTTTTTGTTTTTGGATAGGTGTAGTGTTAGCCTTTTCACTTCACAACACAAATTAAAGTCAACGGCCATGCTGACACAATAAACACATAGCTTGTAATTCGAACTCCCAACTCGTTCTCCAAACTCGTACTGAAAACCACATGAAGATTCAATTATAACAACATGTAGCAAAGAAAATAATATCATATATCAATCTATTCACGCAAACTGATCTTTGAAAGATACATTACAAAAATAAAGTACAAACAATTGGTTATCATTGAATATCTTTTTTTTAAATTCGATAGTCATCATCATAATTACATAAAGTGTTTATATATGCAGACGTTTATGCATTTTCGTATAGGGTTTTGGGTCTTCGATTTGAGCATCGATCATTTCATATGATCCAAGATCGGTTCATACATTTATCCCACCGTAACCAGTTTTATTACAATTACAATTACATTGATGAAGTTAATACACTACTGGCCATTAAAATTGCTACACCACGAATATGACGTGCTAAATACGTGAAATTTAACAGACAAGAAGAACATGCTGTGATATGTAAATCATTAGCTATTCAGAGTATTCACACAAGTTGGGCGCCGGTGGCGACACCTACAACGTGTTGACATGAGGAACGTTTCCAACCGATTTCTCATACACAAACAGCAGTTGACCGCCGTTGCCTGGTGAAACGTTGTTGTGATGCCTCGTGTAATGAGGAGAAATGCGTACCATCACGTTTCCGACTTTGATAAAGGTCGGATTGTAGCCTATCGCGCTTGCGGTTTATCGTATCGCGACATTGCTGTTCGCGTTGGTCGAGATCCGATGACTATTAGCAGAATATGGAATCGCTGGGTTCAGGAGGGTAATACGGAATGCCGTGCTGGATCCCAACGGCCTCATATCACTAGCAGTCGAGATGACAGGCATCTTATCATCATGGCTGTAACGGATCGTCAGCCACGTCTTGATCCCTGAGTCAACAGATGGGGACGTTTGCAAGACAACCACCACCTGCACGTACAGTTCGAAGAGGTATGCAGCAGCATAGACTATCGGCTCGGAGACCGTGGCTGCGGTTACCCTTGGCGCTGCATCACAGACAGGAGCACCTGCGATGATGTACTCAACGACGAATCTGTGTGCACGAATGGAAAAACGTCATTTTTTCGGACGAATCCAGGTTCTGTTTACATCATTGTGATTGTCGCATCCGTGTTTGGCAACATCGCGGTGAAAGCACATTGGAAGCGTGTATTCGTCATCACTATACTGGCGTATCACCCGGCGTGATGGTATGGGGTGCCATTGGTTACACGTCTCGGTCACCTCTTGCACGCATTGACGGCACTTTGAACAGTGGACGTTACATTTCAGAGGTGTTACGACCCGTGGCTCTACCCTTCATTCGATCCCTGCGAAACCCCACATTTCAGCAGGATAATGCACGACCGCATGTTACAGGTCCTGTACGGGCCTTTCTGGATACAGAAAATGTTCGACTGCTGCCCTCGCCAGCACGTTCTCCAGATCTCTCACCAACTGAAAACGTCTGGTCAATGGTGGCCGACAACTGGTTCGTCACAATACGCCAGCTGTACGTGTACATGCCGTCCAAGCTCTGTTTGACTCAATGCCCAGGCGTATCAAGGTCGTTATTACGGCCAGAGGTGGTTGTTCTGGGTACTGATTTCTCAGGATCTATGCACCCAATTTCCGTGAAAATGTAATCACATGTTAGTTCTAGTACAATATATTTGTCCAATGAATACCCGTTTATCATCTGCATTTCTTTTTGGTGTAGCAGTTTTAATGGCCAGTAGTGCAGGTCACCTCACTTTTCGTTTTGCTGTTATTTTCGCTGACTTGTAATTGTAGTTCTTAATATGTTCACAGTATATGCACTTGTAATCTGCAACAGGAAAAATAGTCCAACATAGTTTTAACATTTCACTTTCAGAAAATTCCAGACGACGCCACCATATTCTGACCTTCACCACCCTTTTGTAACAAAAAATGGATTTATTAATTTTGAGGTAGTTTAAATTTGGGAGGCTGGTCACATTTTCACAGCACTTGGCACGCCGAGATAGTGACACACTGCAGGGAGAGGTAGCAACGGTGGAATCTGCATGAATAGTTCTCATAATAGTCATCTCTTATTGTTCTTCGTTGTTGAAAACTGTAGGCTCGTAGCCCATTCTGAAATACTGCTTTATATACTGGTTTAGAGGATGCTCGGCTTCATTTTGTTACATAATATGAAAACTGGTGGAGTTCCTTTTGTTGGATTGATACATTTTTAGTCATTTCGCTTCGCAATAGAAATTAACGTCAACCACCTTGCTAACACAACTAATACGTAACTCGTACTGAACAAGAACAAAGGTTCAACTATAACAACATTTAGCAAAGAAAATACTATCACATTTCTATCTATTCATGCAAAATCGTCTTAGAAACATACATTACAAAAATAAAGTACAAATAATTGTTTATCATTGAATATCTTTTAAAAAGTCTGTAATAATCATCTTAATTACATAAATTGTTTATGTATGTTGAAGTTTTCTCATTTTCGTATAGCTGCATAGTAGTGGATTTCTGGGTTTTGGTTCTTCAACTTGAGAATCGGTCATTTCATATAATCCAAGAACGGTTCGCACATTTATCTCACCATAAACAGTTTTATTACAGTATGACCGTCCCAAGGGAAAGGCAGTTTTCATTGGCGTCTCTTATGCCAACCCCTGAGACCTTTTTGTGTCGGTTCTGATCGCCTTTCTGTCCGAACTGTTTTCCTCAGACACCTGTAAAGAATCCGTGTGATTTCAACGCTGGGCCTCGCAGTTGTGCTCTCCATCGCAGAGGCGTCAAAATAAGGGGTCAAATGTGGCTAAGAGGAAGAGCGAAGACCTTCCCATCATGCGACATGTGCACGATAGTGTTGAGGAGAATTGTGGTGAATCTGATGCAAATATGGGGTCATTAACCCACCTTAAGCTCACATGAACTTCTGAGCTGTGAATTTTTAAATTTTTTATTTATTTTTTTTTTTTTTTTATTTTTTTATTTTTTTTTTTTTTTTTGTCTCTATACCTTGCTGTCTGAAGCGTCGCCGAGACTGACGATTACATCTCAGGGCGCCATTCTTTTAGACTGTTCAGTAACTCCTTCTTTTGCATTAACATACATAACACAAACACTTTCAGATTCACTGCTATGCTGATATTGCTATCATTGTTATAATATCATTCATATAGTATGTTAATGAATATTTGTATTCCATTGATACCCTTCTTTTTTCTGGTCCTTATCGCGTATACTCAGGTAGTCAGCATGTTGATCTGCTTTTGCAATGTTAGTGATGTAGGGTGGGCGTATGCCCCACTGTGCTCCACTAATTTCAATAAGAAGAACGATATGTCTGGCTGTAAAATTAACTAGAGATAGTCGTTACAGCACACACGTAATATATCAGGCAAGGAATATGATACCATTATTTTTTATCTTACGCATAGGTGCTATTATCAAGTTCTTAGGTAGACAGAGTTTAACCACCAACACAACTCAATCCAGACGCAGTTGCCGAATATATACGAAACTTGTAACATGCCATTAAACGTATTGTCCGATGTAAACCAAAACATAAGCCAATCACATGGCGATGTATCATTGTATTATTATAAGAAATTTAAAAGGATGTTAGTTTCGTTTATAAATACCAAAGAAGAATTTACAAGATACACAATAAAAATATGTGCACCGAAGTTAACTCTAAACGAGACAAAACATACAGCTCTGGAAATGTAGAACCTACATAATTATTTTTCACTGGGCAGATGCAGCAAATAAAAAGCAGTCAACACCCAAATGAAGATCTTGGTGTGTTACATCAACTGAAGATCTTGCCATAAATACAGTTTTACAAAATGCGTATGGCATCTGTAATTGTTCTAGTTATGATACACACATACACGGTGCTATACCAGTGATCAACTGAAGACGTCTTGCTTACCGACAACGCTTCATACTGACGTAACTCTGCAGTAAATCGTAAGGATTAGAACCATGCACGCTTCGTCAACTGCGTGAGTAGATTTAGTTGCCATACTGCTACAAATTTCTTTCGATCAACGGTATGAGACAGCATCGATGTCCTGGTCGCTCTCTTCATCACTACGCCAATCACGATGGCAACCGTCATTTTGCATATTTCCAACGTTTTCACGCCCTTTCGCTCTCCCTTCTAAAATTATTGTTTTTTTTTACAATGCAGTGTGACACGCTCTATATTGTTTAGTTGTGTTTCAGATCAATAAGAATGGGTTCAGGTCCGTGTGGTAGCGCACGACCATAGAACCAAAAACAGGGTTCCTTCTGAAATCTTGCCACGATGAACACAGTTTACGTTTATGTGCCTCAAAAATTTCCAAAATGTCTCTGTGGCTCCTGTCTCTGGTTTGTGACACAATGCTTATCTCGATCTGAACATTGTATTTAGAACAACGTACACAATGCAGTTATGTGGCTGTGATCCACTTGTAACGATCTGACACAGTTTGCAATGTTCAACTCATAAAGCCTTTGTAACGGCATGGGGACACCTTTCTGTTTATTTTCTGTGTGCTCGAATTTTCTACTCGGAGGTCGTATCACTATCGGCATTTCTGTGGAAGTGTGCCCTTTCTGGTTACCCTAGGAAAAAACAAAAATGTAGAAGACTTTCTGCAGTATATGCGAACAACGACGGTACGGACTACACTGACGGCTCGCGTGAAGGCTCATACTTTCCTCTCTACCACATCCTGTGAACTTGCTCTAATTTCTATAAACGAGTAAAAAATTGATCTCAAAAATAACTCCTACCTCTTCATACTACCATTCTATCGGCACTGAAACAAATCAATCAAACCCACGAGCGTAAATCCGTAGTTGGTGTGGTGGGTCATGCACACCTCAGGGAATTCTGCTTCTATTTAGTTGAATGTCTGTAACAGTGTCGCGCTGTAGGTCTCAGCATCTTTCACACATCTTGCGCTGCGTTCTTCAACGGAGAGGTTGCATAAATTATTTACAGCAGGTACGTGTGCCACGGTAGACCTATTTTTGTTTCAGCGGGTACTGCTCGCATCGTAGGAGATTCTTTCTAACGAAGTGTTTTGTTCTATCTTAGATGGAAATAGCATTTCCTCGTCGTGATGAAATAAAAGTAAGCGATCCTAATTCCAGTAAACGGGTACAGTCATTCTTTGGTAAAGTAGACAACGAGTTTAGCTTCAATTATCATCCAGATATTAATCCGCATTACACAAAGTCACTGCAGCGTTCAAATTCAACTTTTGAACTGTGTTGACCTTGAAATATTAGAAACTATTAATATGAAGGTGATTTTCATTCTCTTGATTTTGAAATAAAAACGAATTTAGTGCGACAAAACGTTTGCCATACTGGTTATGGGTAAATTAACACGGAAACCCAACCTAACAATACAAGAAAAGCAGCAATACAATGAAACTAATAACTGGCCGAGAACAGAGTAGCATTCCTTCATCATTCTCCGCAACAACAAAGCTTTAATCAAACCAGTTCTATTTTGTGCCCATGCCGCCAAAGTTTTATCAGTCGCTCCAAGTCCTCCAGTGACATTCGTTTCACCTCTACATTCTGCCCACTGCTGATACAAAAGTATAAAATTTAAAGAGATCAAGAGTCGTTGTGGGCACTGCACTGAGACTACACGAGTAGCGAAAAGTAGATAGTTCAGGGAAAAACATGGTCGTTGTACGTGTAGCGATATGGTGATAGGCTGAACACTTCCAACAGCTCAGAACAACTGACGGGGTTGTCTGTTGTCTGGGCTTGTATACGCATTAGTGGCACAGCCCATGTGACAAGCTGGTCTCGCTCCTTGTGACCAGCTGCCGCGATCTTCTAATAACGACCGGCAGCTTCACTGAGCCGCCGCTGCAGTATGTACTCTCTGTGGGCAGCGATACTAAACTTCTCTTGTATCCGTCTGCCATTCATCACAAAAGTTCTACTGTGGGCTTATTAGTTTCCCCTCTGCCCTACATAAAGAACGCATTCGGGCTTCTACAGTTCACATAAACTTGATAACGATCACCCAGTCGTTTCACCACTGATTATTAAACTTGATACTCTGCCACACTAATACTAACACATTTCCTCAACGTAATACTTTCGAACTTTCAGCATAAAAAACTACTGCCTCCCCCTACCTGGCATTTAAATCCGATCAATGATCCTTTCATCTTTAACAAAATAACCTCTTCCTCTCCGTTTCAGGGCTACACCCTCCCCCCCACCCCCCCAAACACCCTGCATTCTTTCTTCCCTTTTGAAACACTTGATTCGGGATGCCACTCTCTTTATTTTCCGTCTGACATCCTACATTTTACCGAAAACACTTTCCCTTCGACAAAGCCACTGAAGTGCTGCTCATTTTCTGGAACTCAATCCAGTTAACTGATGTGCTCTAGCTTTTTGACGTATAAGGTCAATAATATTTAACTTAAAATCTTCAAATAGCAATGATTCATATTAATAATTGAGTATTTCACATGGGAAAGCAGATGAGTCAGAAAGCTACATTTTTGTACGTAAGAGAAGCAGAAACGTTTGCGAGTGTAATACAAATGAATTTTATTTCCATAAAGAGGTTGCTCTACTTACAAAACTTATGAAACGCAAGTAATATGATGTTCACCATCTTAGCAATAAACAGTTGATTGAAAAAAGTAGTACGAATACGTGTGAGATACATCTGCTAATTTCAAATGCACAGTTGTCTATAACACAATGCGTTTTTCGTCAATAAATTGATGCATACCCTATAAATATCTCTTAAGAAGTTACTTAATCGATGTATAGCTTTCAAGTGACGGAGGGCCTTACATGTCAGTGATGGTGCCCAAAGAAATCATTTTTACGGATATTGTGTCCACTGTTCCAATGATGAAATGACTCTGCCTTTTTTCTAGCTCAAGGTACTTGTTTGCTTTCGGCATCTATGCTCGGAATGTCTTTCTTCCATTAAAGTATCCCGCTGAACGCACAGTTGGACATGGTGCGTTGGGAGTGAAGCGTTTCGTAGGGTTAAGCGCGTATCAGAGAGAGGCATCAGTTAACTGTGTTTGTACACGCGCTGGCTAAAGTGCTACACTTTTACACTACATATGATACGCAGATATTGTGTATGCTCATGGCTTCGGCGATGGTAGGGCTTCTGCACCAGTTGACAAATGCTATAGGCACTTTGAAACACGTCATAACCCACATCGCAGAGTGTGTATCAGACATTTCAGCACATTGTTTGAAACAAGCAATTTGGTAAAAGGAACTACTTTCTTTTAGAGAAGACTCATGTAATATGAAATGCTGTACTCCAATCTAAGTACGTATTCAGTAATTCTGTGAAACTATCATCTGAAAATAGCAAACCTTTACTACCAATCAAAGGAGAGGGGGGATGCGATACAGTTGTTATGGTTTCGTGTACACTTGGTACTATTTATCAAGCATTACATGTGCTGACTTTCTTCAGACTGCCGCTGAATTGATACTCCTGTATCTGGGCCAGGCGAACAACAATTCAGTTAGCGAAGATCATTTTTTTTAACTAGAGGTAGGGGGACAGAGAAGGCAGTTGTACCCCTGCGTAGCCCACTCCCCCCTATCACCCTGAGCATGCCCTTGTTATTAACCGTATTTCTGTTAACTTAATATATGCCCGCATCTCGTGGTCGTGCGGTAGCGTTCTCGCTTCCCACGCCCGGGTTCCCGGGTTCGATTCCCGGCGGGGTCAGGGATTTTCTCTGCCTCGTGATGGCTGGGTGTTGTGTGATGTCCTTAGGTTAGTTAGGTTTAAGTAGTTCTAAGTTCTAGGGGACTGATGGCCATAGATGTTAAGTCCCATAGTGCTCAGAGCCATTTTTTTTTGTTAACTTAATATACATTCTATGGATTAAATTAGGAACACAATCTACAAGCAATAAATCAGGCATACTTTTATTTTCGGTGAACGTCCGATGACTAACAGTGATTATTCTGATGTGGCACCAGTTCCAATACAAATCTCTGCTTTCAACTATCCCTCGGCATTTTCCATTGCGGTTGTTAGAAGAAGACATTAATGTTTTATGGGCCGCAATAAACATTCCCGCATCGATTGGAGGCTTCAGTGAAGTAAGCCTATGAATTATGATTCGGGATTACCATCCACAAAAGAGCACTTACGCCATATTGACGACAGTGCGGTAGTCGGAAGCTAGTAGGCGGAGTGATGGGGTGGTTGGGGGTGGTGGGAGGGGAGTCGGAAATCGGGAAATTTATGGGGGGGGGGGGTGGAAGATGGAGGGGGGAGGAGAGAGTGACGTGGGGAGGCGCAGGGCAGGGAGGGTGGAAGTGCTGAGGACGGGGAGGGACGGTGGGAGGGCTTCCTCCTCCTCCTCCTCGCTGTTGAGTGGCGTCCGGTATTGTTTGCGGGCGCACTGCTCGCGTGATTTGTGTAGTGCAGAGGCGTGCGAAGCGTCACGCCCCCGCTTCCTGCAGTCAGCGCCCCAAACTGATGCCGGCAATCAAACACGCTCTCCGTGACAGACAACGATGCTGCTACTGCTGCGTATGTGGACGCCTGTATTTAGTGGCCTCGTTATGTTTATGTATTTTCCTCTTTGTTCCCATTTCACTCCCTCGCTTGTCGGGGCGAGCGTTGGTTGGCAGTGGTAAATTGCCGCTCTTCGGCCGAGAATAATTATGAATTATACAAGCATAGCTATTCGAAAGTCTCAAAACTGAAACACTGAGCTATCTGTGTGGATTGTGCTACGTAAGATTGTTCCTCTCCGTTGTAAAAGCGAAAGAATATGGTCTCCCCATCATAATAATGAGCGTATGGCATTGGTGGCCGGGAGACCCCTCGCGGGGCGGTTCGGCCACCGCTCCACAAGTTCTTTAACGCCACTACGGCGACTTGCGAGTGAATGAGGATGAAATGATGATGAAAGACACACAACACCCAGTCATCTCGAGGCAGAGAAAATCCCTGACCCCGCCGGGAATCACACCCGGGACCCCGTGCGCGGAGAGTGAGAACGCTATCGCAAGGCCACGAGCCACGAACAGTCTCCCCGCCATAATATGACAGTAGACGTTGGATCTCCTTCCCGCGAAACCATCGGATACAGTCGTGTACGATTATCACGAAACATTTGTGCAGCAGCCTTGCAGTTCGCACATCGCCTTACCGCCTGAGGCATTTTACCTGCAGGTCCAAGGCGAAGTGTTGCCGCGCTGCCTCTCTGCCCCACGTGTGCAGGACAGCCGCTCGGTTCCGACGTCCACACACCTGTCCACTCTGCACAGTACATTCATTATGGACAGACAAAGGAGATTTTAAAGAAAACTTCCATCTTAAGCATCAAACACTGAAGAAATCTTGTCTATGACAAAGGTGTCAAAGTAATAAGCAAAAATCTTCATATACACCGGGTGATCAAAAAGTCAGTCTACATTTTAAAACTTAATAAACCACGATATAATGTAGATAGAGAGGTAAAAATTGACTCACATGCTTGGAATGACACGGGGTTTTATTAGAACCGAAAAAAAAGAAGTTCACAAAATGTCCGACAGCAAAACGACAGTGACTGCGCATGACAATCGTGTATAAAAGGTGCTGTAATGAGGGAATCAGATGCGCCAGCAGTCGCAGCATGTTGACATTACATGAAAAGGCGCTTTTCGTGAAGCTGTATTGTCAGAATGTGGAATGTGCTAGTTCAGCGTTACGATCCTATCGCCATAGGAAGGGGATTCGAACGGGTAAAGGTTCGTTGACAAATGCAGCTGTGGCGAGAATGATTTCGAAGTTCGAAGCCACGGGTTGTTTAGACGATAGACTCCGTAGTGACCGACCGATCACAAGGCGTAATGCTGCTGAGACAGTTCAGGAAGAAATGGAGACTGTAGCGGGTTCGTCTATGCACGGGGAAGTCAGCGCTCGTGCAGTCGCACGTCGCACCGGCATTCCATACACTACTGTTTGGTTGGCACTTAAGCGTACCCTCCGATGCTATCCGTACAAAATCCATCGGCATCATGAACTGTTACCTGGTGATTTAGTGAAGCGGAGGGCATTTGCCTTGTGGGCGTTTCAAATATGGCGGGAGATGACGATTGGTTGAGTAACGTGTTGTGGACAGACGAAGCTCATTTCACGCTCCGAGGGTCTGTCAACGCCCACAACTGCAGAATGTCGGTTACCGAAAATCCTGTAACTGTCATGGAAACTCCATTGCACGACGAGAGAGTCACGGTATGGGTTGGAGTTACCACATCTAGCGTTATCGGGCCTTTTTTCTTCGAGGAAATGCGTGATTCTGGTTTTGTACTGCCACCGTGATGGGTGAGAGGTACGCCGATATGTAACAGAATCGCATCATCCCCAGCCTGGCTGATAAACACGTGATGGAACGTAGATGTTTATGCAGGATGGCGCTCCACCCCATATTGCTAGACGTGTGAAAGATCTCTTGCGCACGTCGTTTGGTGATTATCGTGTACTAAGCCACCACTTTCGTCATGCTTGGCCTCCTAGGTCCCCAGACCTCAGTCCGTGCGATTATTGGTTTTGGGGTTACCTGAAGTCGCAAGTGTATCGTGATCGACCGACATCCCTAAGGATGCTGAAAAACAACATCCGACGCCAATGACTCACCATAACTCCGGACATGCTTTGCAGTGCTGTTCACGACATTATTCTTCGACTACACCTATTGTTGAGGAATTATGGTGGACGTATTGAGCATTTCCTGTAAAGAACATCATCTTTGCTTTGTCTTACTTTGTTATGCTGATTATTGCTATTCCGATCAGATGAAGCGCCATCTGTCGGATATTTTTTGAACTTTTGTATTTTTTTGGTTCTAATAAAACCTCATGTCATTCCAACCATGTGTGTCAATTTGTACCTCTCTATCTACATTATTCCGTGATTTATTCAAGTTTTCAAATTTATGCTGACGTTTTGATCACCCGGTACACATGCGCAAACGGTTATCTGTTTTATGTATTATTCAACATATTGTCAGTTTTAAATGTAAACTTTGATGGCCGGAAATGTCACAATTAATAAAATGTTTCAGACTGTTATGCCGTGGTCGAATGGATTTCACATTTAATGCCAACGTTTCTTCCCCAGAGAGGGACATTTTAAATAGGAATCGTAGCTTCTTCGAGTACACATTTCACACCCAGACTAGTTACTGACTGCAGCGAAATTCCGTTTACACATGCACCCGCGCTGTGGCATGGCGTCCCACGCCTTTAATACCCGACGGAAATTGGCCGTTGCCGATTGACGTGGTCCTCTGTTACTGTCACCCCGTTGTTGAAGACTGGTACATGTCTTCTTCAGCACGTAGATCCAAATATTTAATTTCACTTCCTGCTTCTTCCTAGTGAAATAGGCCTGTCTGAGTAGCCTGTCATGGTTTCCGTTGTAGCTCCTAGACCTTCTAACAGAATAAATGTGGTAGTCTCCTGGCTGCAAAGTACATTCTGTAACAGTTCATCCGTCAGTATGTCCCATTCTACAATTACCCTTCCGTTCTTCTAGTCGTTTTTCGACTGTTTTTGTTATTTACATCGGGGTTCGAGCCACCAACAACAACAAAAGCGAGGATAATAAAAATGATGGCGGACGGGGCGAGGAACATCTGCTAACCAGAGCTGCTTGACACGGAATTAGAACATCTTATCAGTGCGTTGTTCAAGAATGATTATTCTTGCCATGAGTTAAAAAGAGCGACAAGATCGCCGCCCTAAAATCATAGCGATGCACAAACGCCTGTGAAATCGAAAGTTTTGTGGCCTTCCATTACGAACGTTACTGACGCTATAAGGAGGCAAGGATTTTTGGTCAGGTAAGTATAGAGTAATACCAACAGCAGCAGATAATGTTATAACGGGAGGAGGATTCGTTATGGATAGGAAGGTGGGGCAAAGAGTGAGATACTGTGAACAGTACATTCATAACGCTGTTCTCATCAAAATCGATAGCAAATCAACACCACAATGATACTTCAGGTATACACACCGACATCCCAAGCCGAAGATGAAGAGACAGTGAGAGTATATGAGGATATTGAATGGGTCGTTCAGTTCGTAAAGGAAAATGAAAATCTCACAGTCATGAGGGAATGCAATTCGGCTTGAGGGGAAGAAGCAGAAAAAAGGTTTATAATAGAATATAGGATTGGTACTATGAATGAGGAAGCAGCAATACTAATTGAGTTCTACACCGTTCAAAAAAAAAAAACAAGACGAGAAGGTATACTTAGAAAACGCGGGCAGATACGGGAAGATTTCAATTACATTACGTCATGGTCAGGCAGAGATTTGAAAATCAGATACTGGATTGTAAGGCGTACCCAGAAGCAAATATGGACTCAGATCGCAATGTAGTATTGATGAAGAGTGGCTTGAAGTTTAAGAGGCTAGTCACTAAGAATCAGTGCGTAAAGAAGTGGGATATGGCAATATTAAGAATGGAAAGATAAACTTGGAGATCTCTGAGGTCATATATACTGAGATAATGAATAGCTCAGTAGGAAGTTTAGTTGAAAGGGAGTAAACTTCACTAAAAGTGGCAGTCACAGAAATGGGGAAAATAACATAGATACATAGAAGGTAGCTAAGAAGAAACGATGGATAACGGAAGAAGTACTTCAGTTGATCGATGATACGAGGAAGTAAAAATGTTCAGGGAAATTCACGATTACAGAAATACAAGCCACTTAGGAATTAAATCAAACCGAAGTACAGAGAAGTTAAGGTGAAATTAATGCATGAAAAATGCGAAGAAATCGAAAAAGAAATGATTATCGGAAGAACTGACGCATTATATAGAAAGGTCAAAACAAATTAAAAGCAAGGGTGGTAACATTAAGAGGGGAATTCCACTGTTAAATGCAGTGGAGTGCGGGGTTAGGTCGGATAGGTAGAAAGAGTACATTCAAGGCCATATGAGGCTTGAGACTTGTCTGACGTGATAGAATCAGAAACAAGAGCATACATAGAAGAGACACGGGATCCAGTATTAGAATCGGAATTTAAAGGAGCTCTGGAATTAAGGTCAAATAAGGCATAAGGGATAAATTACATTCCATCAGTATTTCTAACATCACTGGAGAAGTGGCAACAAAACTATTTAAGTTGATGTGTTGAATGTATATGTATGGTTATATTCCATTAGACTTTCGAAAAATAACATCAACAAACAATTCCGAAGATTGCAAGAGATGACAAGTGCGAGAATTACGGCACAATTAATTGAACAGCTCGTTCATCCAAGTGCCTGACAAAAATAATATATAGATGAAAGAAAGGAAAATTGAGAAAGTGTTAGGTGACGATCAGTTTGGCAAAGGCACCAGAGAGACAGTCCTGACGTTGCGTTTAAAATGGAAGCAAGATTAAAGGAAAATCGAGACACGTTCATAGCATTTGTCGACTTGGAAAACGATTTTGACAATGTCGAATCTTGCACGATTTACGAAATTCTGAGAAAAATAGGGGTCAGCTACAGGGAAAGACGGGTAATATACAATATGTACAAGAGCCAAGAGGGAATAATAAGACAGAAATACCAAGAACGATGTGCTCAATTTAAAAAGGGTATAAGACAGGAATATAGTCTGTCGTCTATATTGTTCAGTCTGTACATCGAAGAAGCAATGACAGAAATAAAAGAAAGGTTCAAGAGTAAACTTAAAATCCAAGATGAAAGGATACTAATGTTACGATTCGATGATGACAATACTGTCCTCAGTGAAAGAGTGAATGAAATCAACATTCTAATGAGTACAGAATATGAATTGAGAGTAATTAAAAGAAAGATGAGAGTAATGAGGAGTAGCAGAAATGAGGACACCGCTAATGACTGGTAATCAAGAAGTAGATGAAGCTAAGTAATTCTCTTACCTACAAAGTTAAGTAATTCTCTTACCTACATAGCAAAACAACCTATGACAAAGCGAGCAAGGAGGACATAAAAAGCAGACTAGCACTGGCAAAATGGGCATTCCTGTCCAAGAGAAGTCTACTAATATCAAACATAGGCCATAATTTAAAGAGATAATTTCTGATAGCGTACGTTTGGAGCAAAGTGTTTTATGGTAATGAAATGTTGACTGTGGGAAAGCTCGAACATAAGAGAAACGAAGCATTTGGGATATGCTGCTACAGAAGAATGTTGAAAATTTGGTGAACTGGTAAGGTGTGTAATGAGAAGGTTCTCTGCATAATCGGCTAGCCAAGGAATATGTGGAAAACACTGACAAGAAGAAGGGGCAAGATGGCTCTAGAGGGAGCTGAAGAGGGTAAAAACTACAGATGAAGAAAGAGACTGGAATACATTCAGCAGGAGGTAGGTTGCAAGTGCCATTGTGAGACGAGGAGTTTGGCACAGGAGAAGGAAAACTGACCATATAGGAATAATCTTGAAATAACGAAACATCATGATAATTCACAAACCCACCCGAAAGATACAGCAACGCCTAAAGCTGGCAAAGGATGCTCGCAAAAAGTTAAAAAAAAAACAGGAATTTATAGGATTCCGTGTAAATGTGGGGAGGTTTACGTGGGTATTATAAAAAGAACAGTAAAAAACAACTAGAATACTACAAGGGCAATTGTAAAACGGGGAAGACCAGCACATACGTTGGGGAAGGTGGGGAGGTTTACGTGGGTATTATAAAAAGAACAGTAAAAAACAACTAGTATACTACAAGGGCAATTGTAAAACGGGGAAGACTAGCACATACGTTGCGGAACATACTTTGCAGCTAAGAGACCACCACATCCAAAGAGATTCTAGTCGTATGTGAAGTATGTTAGCGGCGAGAAACAATCAATGCCTTCTCTGCGCGATAACAACGGAGATACTATGGAAGACAGTGCTGCCAAAGCAGAGTTACTAAACACAGCCTTCCGAAATGCCTTCACAAAAGAAGACGAAGTAAATATTCCAGAATTCGAATCGGTAACAGCTGCCTACATGAGTACCGTAGAAGTAAATATCCTCCGAGTAGTGAAGCATCTCAAATCACTTAATAATAGCAAGTCTTCTGGTCCAGACTGTGTACCAATAAGGTTCCTTTCCGAGTATGCTGATGCATTAGCTCCATACTTAATAATCATATACAACCGTTCGCTCGACGAAAGATCCTTACACAAAGACTGGAAAGTTGCGCAGGTCACACCAATATTCAAGAAAGATAGTAGGAGTAATCCACTAAATTACTGGCCCATATCGTTGACGTCGATGTGCAGCAAGATTTTAGAACATATATTGTGTTGGAACATGATGAGTTATCTCGTAGGAAACGGTCTATTGACACACAGTCAACATGGGTTTAAAAAACATCGTTCCTGTGAAACACAACAGGCTCTTTATTCACATGAAGTGCTGAGTGCTATTGACAGGGGATTTCAGATCTATTCCGTATTCCTGGAATTCCGGAAGGCTTTTGACACTGTACCACACAAGCGGCACGTAATGAAATTGCGCGCTTATGGAATATCGTCTCAGCCATGTGACTGGATTTGCGATTTTCTGTCAGAGAGGTCACAGTTCATTGCAATCGACGGAAAGTCATCGAATAAAACAGAAGTGATTTCAGGAGTTCCCCAAGGTAGTGTTATAGGCCCTTTGCTGCTCCTTATCTATATAAACGATTTGGGAGAGAATCTGAGCAGCCGTCTTCGGTTGTTTGCAGATGACGCTGCCGTT
This sequence comes from Schistocerca americana, assembly GCF_021461395.2. NCBI lineage: Eukaryota > Metazoa > Arthropoda > Insecta > Orthoptera > Acrididae > Schistocerca > Schistocerca americana. The sequence goes on along the minus strand of NC_060124.1, from coordinate 374,744,654 downwards.
TATCGACTAATAAAGTCATCAGAAGATCTAAACAAATTGCAAAACGATTTAGAAAAAATATCTGAATGGTGCGAAAAGTGGCAGTTGACCCTAAATAACGAAAAGTGTGAGGTCATCCATATGAGTGCTAAAAGGAACTCGTTAAACTTCGGTTACACGATAAATCAGTCTAATCTAAAAGATGCAAATTGAACTAAATACCTAGGTATTACAATTACGAACAACTTAAATTTGAAAGAACACATAGAAAATGTTGTGGGGAAGGCTAATCAGATACTGCGTTTTATTGGCAGGACACTTAGAAAATGTAACAGATCTACTAAGGAGACTGCCTCCACTATGCTTCTCCGTCCTCTTTTAGAATACTGCTGGGCGGTGTGGGATCCTTACCGGATAGGACTGACGGAGTACATCCAAAAAGTTCAAAGAAAGGAAGCACGTTTTGTATCATCGCGAAATATGGGAGAGAGTGTCACAGAAATGATACAGGATTTGGGCTGGAAATCATTAAATTTTTTTCGTTGCGACGGAATCTTCTCACGAAATTCCAATCACCAACTTTCTCCTCCGAATGCAAAATATTTTGTTGACACCGACCTACATAGGGAGGAACGATCACCACGACAAAATAAGGGAAATTAGAGCTCGTAGGGAAAGATATAGGTGTTCATTATTTCCGCGCGCTATATGAGACTGGAATAATAGGGAATTGTGAAGGTGGTTCGATGCACCCTCTGCCAGACACTTAAATGTGATTTGCAAAGTATCCATGTAGATGTAGATGTAGAAATGGCGCGGCTTGAAAGCCTAGATTTTGTTCAGGCATGCCGCCGTGAGAGACTCCGGGGACACAGTTCAAAATTTCTCATTGAGGACCTATATATAGTTCCAATTAAAAGTTAACTATTTATCAGTGTTAATTCATAAGCACACACTTTTTTGTGTCGATCACTACCAAATCTATTTCTCTCAATGTTTTTGAACTAGTGTTCTGTCTTAGAATATGTAACGTGGTATTCCACAACTAGCTTTTCCTGCATCATTTGGAGTACACTCTTCCAGTGACAGCTGTTCGTGAAGGGAGTACATGATGTCTTGAAAAATGAGTACATATGTATCAATAAAAGTGAAACACGGGCCATGAAATGTAGGAAATTTAAGTCAGGCAAGGGTCTGGAATTTTGCAACTCTTTTTAAGGTGGTATCCCTAAAAGATTCAGACTACGCACCAAATGAACCTGCAAGATAGGCTACAATGCTGTGACTTTGCCCTTATTTCTTTAGAACTTATTTTACTCTGCATAGTGTCGTGAGTGCATAGAACTGTCGCATATGGAGTTCTACTCCACCATATGTCTGGGAACGTCCACTGCATTCAGCTGATGTGACTGTCTGGTGTGATTTGAGAAGTTCCTTTTCTTCGAGGAGGTACCACCTCATGGACCTCTTAGATGCAAGATAACGTCTGTTCATTATAAGGACCTCCTCGTGCAACACATTCCAGCTTTGCAAGAACGCAACTGTGTCCATCGCTTGACAGGTGAAAAATTTGCTTCAAGAACTCTGCGGTAACGATTGAATCATCTCTAGGGAATTTCAAGATATGTATTCTTTCAGATGGCGTGACCGAAATCCATGTGACTTGTAGTTGTGAGCATATCTGACAGATCATCTCTAACCGGATGTATCGGGAGACTTCCTGGTCTGAAGGATGGCACACGACACCATATAGCTCTCAGATATGCGGCGAGCAATTGCCGACCATGCAGTCTTACATACAGCAGCATGTTGATGAGTCGGGAGATTATATTTTCCATATGTTCTAACTTGTAACCATATCCTAATAAGCATGCCTGAATCACCGTTACCAACTATTTGATCATTCCTCCCCTTTTTCTTCATGCACACCATATTCTGATTGAAATGAAATGATCGTACGGCATCGTTAGTCGGGAGGGGAAGTTCGGCCGCCGAGTGCAAGCCCTATTTCAGTCGACGCCACTTTGGGCGACTTGCGCACCGGTGATGAGGATGAAAAATGAAGGTAGCACAACATCCCGTTCGCGAGCGGACAAAATCTCCAACCCGGCCGGGAATCGAACCCGGGCCCATTTATATGGAAGGCCAGCACGTTAACACCCAGCTAAGCAGCCGCTAGGCTTGAGCGCCGTGTTTTTATCTGCTGGCAGAAACTGCAACTGTTATTTTTTAGAACATAGTCTGTGAGCGCGCCGATTAATGAGGGTACCTACAATGGTTTAGCGTCCTGCTATGTACACTGCCCACACTGCAGCACTCCGAACACTGTTGGTTAAAATATAACCATCATGCATAAACAAATCATCTGCTCCGTATTTAGCATCGAATTACACTGAATTTGCACATAGGCAGTCCAGTGAAGAGATTTCCGAAGCGCGCTCCTGCCCCGCCTTCCTGAGCAATTCACGTCAGGATTCCACGCAACGTACCGACGTTGGCAGCGTTATGAACGGTGCCAATACTGAACACCTGTAATGTGAGTTAAAAACTATGTACACATTCATGTGCCTATCTTATTTAAATCTTGTAGTTTCCATGTAGACATCTTCTGAGGCGCTGGAGGTACCTATATATGACCCTACATACATGCATTGAGACAATATAACTTTTTAGTTAAACGTATGTCCATCTTGCAGTGGAAAAGAGAATCTATACAATCTTTCGTGATATTGATGTGCGCTAGACCTGATAGTGATCAATCATATTTGTAGTGATAAACGAGAAACAAATGAGTCAAAATTTCAATAAACCGTCTTCATATGTGTTTCATGGATAGATCGCATAATCTTTTTGTTCAAAATTTGGCTGTGAAGAAAAAAGACCATCGAATTCAGATCAGTTATAGAGTCAGTAAATTCTTGTTTTCCACTCGGAAAATGTGATTATGAATTAATAAACAGCGAGCAAGAGTGACCACACAGATGTGTGCGGCGTTTCGGAAGTAATTCCAGCATTGGCTTTTATGGGAGCCGACAGAGGGCGGCTCGGAACAGTCTGGGCAATAATGTTTCCGGTTCGCCGTGAAATTCTCTGCGAAAGTGATTATCTCTTCATCTGGAAATAACGTGACGGCTGCGTTCGCAGTTGCCAGAAATTTAATTAATGAAACAAATCCGATATATCACGGCCGCGCGAATTCCTCTGTGTTAGCGAACAGCCACTGCGATCTACACAGTCGTCTGCCCGCAGCGAGGAATAAAATGAAAATGCTTTTGTCTGACATATTTTTGCCAAAGAATGTCAATGTTTAATCTGATCCGCGCGATGCCGAGAATTTCATATTCCGATTAAATTATGTGACAGAGGTGCACCCAGGTCTTCATACCACACATTCCTCTCTTCTCCATTGGATCTGACTTATCTATTCGAGTGTACACGAGATAGACACTTTTGAGAGAAAAATTCTGAGGTAAATGATTTGATAACTGTCACCATCGTCGTCGTCATCATTATAGGAACCGAGTCGTTATCAGTATCTCCCTTCTACGTATTCCAATAGCCTAAACCTGATGCTTCTGCCTTTCCGTGTCCACGAGGCACTATAAAACGAGGCTTCAATTTCAATTTGCGTGATGGACTTCACAGCCTGTAAGGCATCTCCGTTTTGCTTCCACTTACATGACATAAGAAACTGATATGTTTTTGTGAACTGGGTGTTGTAAACACGAACGCTATAGGGGTAAGCATGTAAATTTTGTGGTCCACGTGGTCGAAGATAGCAACAAAACGGAGGAAAAATGTCTGTTGAGAGCGCACGCAGTAATAACACAAAGCGCAGTGGAGTAACAGCTAAAAACAGTGAACGAGTACGAAAAAAACGTAGGTGAAAGCCGCTGCGCACCCACAGTGTCATAAACGTATAACCATTTACCATGAAATATTAATCGCAAGTACTCAGTAAGACTAACATTCACAAATTGAACAAATCACGAAACCCGCAGTATGACGTGTCAGGAAGCCTAATAACCGACCTCACAAGATTCAGCGCAGGTACACTGGAATAACAGCAAGCGGCTAAGATGTTATGCGGAAAGGTTTCTTGCCTCGGCATACGTTTACTACGTTATTTAAGCGTATAGGTGCTCCAGACGGCATGTTGCATTTGCTATAAATTTGTGGCTGAAAAGAATGGACATTCACACAACAAAGCGAAATGTGGCCTGGAAGAAAGTCACAACTGACAAGAAACAAAAGGTAAAGTAAGCGAAACCGATATTTACACAGATTTCAAATTCGAAGATTTTTTTAGTTTGATTGTTTCGTAGGATATAGACAACCAATGACAATGGTAAAACATTATATGATAAAGACAAAGATTGTAGACAGGTTAGGGACACGGATTTGTGGGGAATGAACCGAGCCAGTGGTATACTGAAAGACAAAAGAGACTTCAACACTTTATTGACACTAAGTATCGCAACAAAACAAAAACACCGTTAGCTTAACAGTCACATTGTGTTCTACCAAGTTAATTGATAATCATACTTTAATTTAATATTTTATAAACATTGATAATAGGGGGCGAAGGATAAAGTTATTTACCAGGAATATTGCTCAATGTTTCATTGATACTTATTTAACACAAAGTTACAAAAAAAAATCAAAATATCATTAGATAATACATTTTAAAATTACTGAAGAAAATTCAAAACCAGGGTAACAGATTTCGCAGAAATCGATCAGAAACCAGAAAAAATTGCAGTTAATATACAACTATTATTTGGCAACACTGCACACAAGGCGACTTATTACATTTAGAGAGTAATAGATCTATAATATTTTAGTCAAAGCGCGCCAATAATGACAAACAGTTTAACAAACACACAAGCAGCAAAAATACTGTTAACTGAGTGTAAGACACTGTTATTCAATTGCAATTGTTCAAGTAATACTTCTTTAAAATAAATATACATGCTAGGCAGTTTCGCTGAAATGCGAGATTACAGAAATTGCACAGATGCCAACTTACAGCGTTAAGAAATTATGTAATGAACACAACGAATAAAACAGAAATACGAAAACTATAGAAATACCGAGTTTTTTCAGAGAACTGAATGTCAAATGCCTTACATAAATAAGGGCAAGTAGCAAAATTAATTTTATTTCAACTGCAAGGACGCCCAAAATACAGTCACCATAGATTGCTTCCGGCTGTTGGTGACAGTTCAAAATTTACGGTTAACTACATGATTCCCAGCCAATAGCCTTTCATGAACTTACCTGCTCTAGTAAAATCAGGTTAACTGCGGTTGAATGGCCGAGCAACAAAACTTTAAAAAAATATAATACGGGACAGAGTGCAGTGAGCAGTACTACAACAGTTAAAACAAACAAACACAGGCTTAAAATATACACTATGAAACTGTACAGAATTAAGACAGCAAATCCGGGAAAGCACATATGTCCAGTCAGTACACGTAAGTAATATTATCTCAACCAAGTAAAAAATAGTACTACCACGATAGTCAAACTGCAGTATTACTTTTGCTTTAGCACTTTATCCTCTCTGTACTGAAGCTGGCTCAACCGTTACTCCAGGGAAGGCAACTACAAATGTCTGACATTCCTGACATTACAAATTTGCCACGTTAACCGCTTTCGACAACACATTGCATGGGGGCTTAATTATATATAAAGCAAATAATTTTTATTTTTCGTAGCTGTATGTCCGGCTACGCAGTCTCGTAAACGGTTGGCCCTGACTAGTTTTAGTACGCAATCTGACTGCATAGAACAACAACAAAGAATGAAATGAAAATTTCCGTTAATACAATCAATTAATTAAGTCCCCAGCAACTATAAAACCTACGAACCCAACAAAGCACAAGTATAACTGTTCTGTGTGTGGAAGTGTGATTCAACGTATGCATCTGGCACGGTTCTCCTTCAATAAGACAAGAAATTTTAAATATCATTTATACTGAAGTAATTAAAAAATAGAAATACTATAATTGCGCAAGAAAACCAGAATTACACTCTAATACAAGAACACAAGCCAGATGCTTTGTTGACTGAACCTGTAATGACGCATTATTCAAGACATTGAAATAATGAGAAAGAAACCGAGTTTTGTTACCTTCATATATATTGACGAAAAGCACTCTAATCATTACAACATCTCCATTAGAACAACATCTGCTATCTAGCCCATCAAATAACTGCATAAAACATGGAACAAGCACTCACTACTACGACATCTCGACAAGAACTTTTCACTACCGCATCTCAGCAAGCACTGCCCACCGCTACTTCTCAATAATCACTGCCAGTGGAGGCGACGGAATAAAACTCTTTGGCGCAATCTCTGGCGCTGTGGCTCAGTGTAGCCACCTTTCAACATGGAGTATAGGATTCACAAATGGCTCAGCGTGCAACCTTTCCTCGATGAAAACCCGTCCACAGTCGTTACAGAAGTTAACCAACGTTCGTATGTCTTGGCTGCCTGCCTTTCTGAGAGAGAATTTCATGTAACCAGTGCCACATGAAAATAAACACCAATGGTTCAAGTCCCCGCGAAGGACTCACAATCAGCGGCCAAGCCGACTCCTGGTGTTGTAAACAGCCAACAGCCACTTGGACAGCTCTCCATAGTTACCGCAGTCGGCAGCCTCCTTCTCCTCGCCGGCGGAGCCGCTTAAATCGCCTTCCCCAGCTATGCACTCTCTCGGCAGACAGGGATATCATAGAATTCTCTGAGCAAGAGTAAGCTAACATAACAACATACCGCCGACCAAGGAGGGAGCTACTCCTTAAACTCAGTCTTAATTTGGCTTATAAAAGTGTCATCCCTGTCTTGAGGTTCTTAACTACAGAACTAATAGGACAGGGCATCTCACTAACCAGGTGAAGACTGATGGAAGGCACGGGCAACTTGGCTGAGTTGTGCTGATGTCCCTTGCTGTGCACTCACGAGTTCTTAATAAAATCCCGATCCCCTATTTGCAACATACGAGGCTGCCTTCCTTGACTGTATCTCTGAGGCTCCCGCCTATGTGGTGAGCTAACGCTGTTGACAGCGTTTTTCCAGTTCTGCTTAACTGTATCCGTATCCACCTCCTCTGGAAGAAGGTCGTTAACTGACCAGAGATCAGAAAGATGGGAATTTAAATGATGCACAAATATAAGTTTAACTGGCCTGGTTTTGTGAGACCCGTGTACAGCCAAATTAAAGAAGTTGAGCTCTCAATAGAACTTTCCCAGATTTTTTCATCTGAATATGATAAATAATAGGTGCTGATTTCAGGTTTCTGTTGATTTGCTCAGCAAAAAGAGGGCTCGGGGTAGTACGGACGGTGCTGATGTGATATACGGTTTCCAAGGCAAAAACCTCACAACGTGTGGTTCTGGTGCATAAGCACGTGGGTACCTCTAATGAAAGTCTGCATCTCAGTAACACTAATAGGACACAGAGTCTCCACTTCCATACAACGGTACGTAACGTAAATGGCTATAAAATGTGGCTCTGTGTAGTGAAATTGAAGACAACACATCGTATTTCTTACTGTTATCTCCCACCCTAGTACGTAAAACAATCAAAGGTGATGGTGGCGTCCTGTGAACCTAAATCATAGATAGAATAAAATATCACAATAGATTTATTCTTAAAAACATCAGTTATAATGGAAAATGGGTCACCGTAACATATTTATTATACTCTGTCTCGTATTCGTAAAGCAAAACGATGTGATAGGTGGCTGACAAAGTTGAACCAAAAGTAAAAACTCAGCTTTAATTGTGACTAAAAGTGGACAACGATATCTTTAACGTGATGTGATTGTAATTAATACGAATGATAGAGACTGTGAACGGAACCCGGAAACAAACTACTACAGTGCGCTTCAATCAAACAAAAACTGATGCTGTTGTGGGCACAGTAAAGTAAGAGAATTTATTCTAAAAATTATTGATATCAGTGCTGTGAAATCTCTCCGCACACATGTAGAAAACTCGATGTGTAATGCCCAGTGTGCTTCGTAGCGTCAGATCTGACGGTGGACCTCCATCACCTCCTTTCGGTCTGATACACTTCCACAGCAGGACACCAAGCGAAAAAAAAAATCCAATCAACACTGCTATTTTGTTAGTGCGGGGAACTGAAAAGTGTGGAGCGTCTACGTGACCTGGAAAAGCGCCACAGTACTATCAGTCACCCAGCGTCTGGCCACCAGCAGTGCTTCTGTGACATGTTTTTGCTGGTCAAGCTGTTTCTGAACTCAGCGGAATCAGTAAACTGTGGTGTCACCGCCAGACACCACACTTGCTAGGTGGTAGCTTAAATCGGCCGCGGTCCATTTAGTACACGTCGGACCCGCGTGTCGCCACTGTGTGATCGCAGACCGAGCGCCACCACAAGGCAGGTCTCGAGATACGGGATAGCACTCGCCCAGTTGTACGGACGACATTGCTAGCGACAATACGGACGAAGCCTTCCTCTCATTTGCCGAGAGACAGTTAGAATAGCCTTCTGCTGAGTCCATGGCTACGACCTAGCAAGACGCCATTAGCCTTACCTAGTTTGAGAGTTATTGTATAAATGTCTCAAGAAGAACGTTGTAAACCAACAAAGATTAAAAGTTAAGTATATTCCAAAGCTACGTATTTTCTTTATAGCAGTCATAACGTATCCTGTTCCAGAATTGACGCCAGTCGGCGTGTGTGTACGCGTGCCTTTCTTTCGGCTCCCTTCCCAGTGTGGCGTAGCAAGCTTGTTACGCCACAACATAAACAATATGAGGTCCCATGCCAAAATGGTGGACTAGGACACGCCTCATCTGGGAACAATTGCCGCTCTTACTTTTTTTTTTTTTGCCACATTGATAACACACGGAATCCCCCCTGCTGCTGGCTCTTCGCTCCCTTGCTTTGGGCCACACGCTCTGCAGCAGCTTCTACCCGTGCAAAAGTGCCGTCCTGTCTGTCCTCAGAACTGGCTCCACTGAGCGTCACTTGCTGCAGCCGTTGCTGCCAAACCAAAAACAAATCTTTGTCTCGTCCACCTCAAGTAATTCCATGCATCGAGTTATATACAGTGTTACAACCACTGTTAATTCACTTTAATAGTCTAGGTTGAACTGATAACCACATGCTCTAAATTGGAAGAAAGGCGCGTCGGGAAGAGTTGCCATTTTTCAAAGTCTAAAACTGTCGTGATGTGAAAATGTGGCGTTATCCCTGACCAAAACCCTACATGTCCCAAAATAGGAAAACATCTTATTTAAATGGGACATAGTCAACATGGTTACCATCGCTTGACTGGGGAGCAGCACATGAAATGGGTAAGTGCACCAACGTCAGGGAGAATATATCTTGCCAGTTCTGCGAGGTTCGCAGGAGAGCTTCTGTGAAGTTTGGAAGGTAGGAGACGAGGTACTGGCAGAGGTAAAGCTGTGAGGAAGGGGCGTGAGTCGTGATTGGGTAGCTCAGTTGGTAGAGCACTTGCCCGCGAAAGCAAAGGTCCTGATTTCGAGTATCGGTCCGGCACACAGTTTTAATCTGCCAGGAAGTTTCATATCGGCGCACGCTCCGCTGCAGAGTGAAAATCTCTTTCTGGAGAATATATCTACTTCAGCGTTTGATCCTAGGAAGTAACGCGATAATATCCATGAACACATTCTCCACATTCGTTACATAACTCGATCAACATTAATAAGTCCAAGCTGCTTTCCTTTCCGAGAGACAATGTCACGTGACAGTGCCACTTAAGTAGTAGCATCAGTGTAGACAAGTTCGCTGTGCAATCTCACAGTCAACAGCCAAGCTGACTTCCGGTGTTATGACCAGCCAGCAGTCAGAAACCTTCTCCTTGTCGCCGATGCAACGGATTAAATATTCTTCCCCGGCCACGTCCTCTCTCGGCTGGCCAAGGAAATCATAAAATCCTGTGAGCAATTATAGGCAAGTTTAATTCCTATCGATGAGTGCACTCTCATTTATCAGACATACATTTAAAAATATTCCCAATATCATTTAAAAGGTATTACGTAATATTTAACTTCTTTGACAACAAATATTTCAATTATGCTCAAGGCTTCCAGCTTTTTAAATTACAAAATAATTAACTTTTTAAAATTATAAAAAAACTTTAAACTTATAGAGCATAATTTGGGGAAAGTCATTTAAACAATATAGCTTTCATTAAAAACAAATACTAGATACTGCTCGGCAACTGTTACACAGAGAATCAATTTAAATTACTAACACAATTTTACATTATTCTTTTGTGCATCCCACAAATTTATTATTTTTGCCTGGTACGAACAAATAACTACCGCTTTGACAAGTCCGATCCCAAATCTGTCTGGTCTCTGCATCAAATTACCTCTAGCAATGTACCACAAGATACAAGCCATCCCACAAAGTGTCATCAGATTGAACGTGGTGTAATTTATCGCATCAGTTCCTTGAAATGCCGTTTCCAAGAGTCTTTCGCTCAACGGCTTTATCAGTATCCTGTCACGCTTCTAACAGAAGACATGCTACACAGTTCTGCTACGCTTTTCAACGTGAACACTTCCTATGGTGGGTCTTAAATCGAAGACCCTCTATTTGAAAGGTCACAATGCCTCAAAGAAGGTCGACATACGAAGTCCATCGTAGTCGGCAACCACTTCCTGCTTTCTTCTTCCAAGATGGCGGCCCTCGAACTGTGCGCCTACCTTAAACCACCACAGTCCCACTGCCGGCATCCGCACTGAGTCCAAACACTGCCTTGTCTCGTTCGCCTCACCTGTAGGTCCACTCCACACTTCTCTCTTGTTGTGTGTGTAGTGGGACTCGACGTTCGCTGAACAGTTCCCTCTCTTCAACTGATACTGACTGACCGCTGTCTCGTCCAAGCTTCAATCCAGAGATTGTACATGGCGATTCAGTTGCCCCTACCGATTCGCTTTATACAACCTACACTTCGTCCCTATCGGGAGTGGTACTAAACGAGGATTGGCCACGAGTTACATCGTATTTTGTACCAAAATATACCTTATTCCTACCATTCTTATCCAACTGCCTCCGATCTTACTTTGCGTAATTAGCGGTGTAGTCATACAGGTTTTAGATGTCTCTGTAGGTTTATTCCATTCATAGTACTTAATCTTCGTAAATGGTTCAGAAGTTACATACCGGAAAGTTGTTATTTCCGCACTTCCCATTTTCAAACCTCCAGGGACATATTTTTACACCCGATTTTCTGGAGTATGTGCCATTCTCGATCCTTACAACGTATTGCACCACGTTTCGTCACATAATTTGATTACGAATACAATACTCTCCAATAATTCGTTTTCGAAAGTGTGCTTTCTTCTAATGAACCAATCTGATACGTACTCTGTTTTTTGAGGCCAGGTTTAGTTTTTCTGTTACCTTACATCTACAAAGTTTAATTGTTTGTCATTGAATGAGTGGAAGGTGACAGTAGAAGTTACCCTAGATATCACCACCTTACATCCTACATGTTGGGCGACAGGCCAAATACATTTGGTTTGTTCGTTCGTTTTTGAACGTTGAAATGTTTCTCAGTCTTTTACGATTTTCGTATACCACAGCCTTCGACAAGGACCTGAAAACTATTTGTGTGAACTGCCAGAAGACGCTGGAGCACATAGTCAATAGTCTTCAGTCCACATGTCCGTTAATGAGCTCGAAAAATGAGTAAAATGTTCTAACCCTCCAAAGATAAGGTAGAAGAGGCAGGAAACACTATTATAAATAAAAGTCTACTGACTTTTTAATTGAGCATTACATTCTATCTAAAGTTCACGTGCACAAGAGTTGGTTGGGGAAATCATTAAAGCTTGTTCAATCGCGCTGGACTGCACAAAGTTCAGAGCCGATTTCTACTCTTTGTTCTAAAAGAAATAAAGTTAATTGCTCGGCTTAGAAGCGGAGAATAAGCCAATCGGTTTTTTTGTATACAGCGGGCGGTGCACGAAACAGAACATGGAAAACAAAACATGGGCTTTCCGCTTAAATTATTAATCCAGGTAAGTCAACTTTTACGGATTTTCACAACATGTACGGAATATCTCGACCGATCGAAAAAAACAATCATGTCCGTCATTATTAACGCCACAGGCTTAAGCGGATACGGCCGCGGATAGAATCATGGCATTGTCTATAGCGGCGAGTAACACATTACATACGACTGACGACGCTCGAATAACTTCTCAGGGTAGACACGTCGATCGTTGTATATGCTCGGTGCGGGCGGCGAAGGAAACACTGACACGAAAACTGCTTCCAGCGTCGGTAACACTGCTCAGTTAACACCATTTTGACTAAAAAACTGTTTCTATCGTTGTTAGCTAAAGACATACCACGATTATAATTTTTCTCTAAGTAAATCTATACTCTGTTTATATCGTATTAAAATTTTCAGCCAGACACCTCTTAAACTTTAATGACCAGAATTTTTCAAACGGAAGTGAGGGTAGATAGTGAACCCAGAACTATCTCTTTCTAATTTCTCTACCTTTTGTTAACGTACAGTATCATAGAGAAAGTTTGTACAGTTTCATTATTACTTACATAACATACTGTGATAAGTTAATTTAAGTCGCTTTCTCCAATTTGCCACAAGAACTTTTTTATCTCAGTAATTCTAAACGTGAAGCTTCATGAAAACCACTACCATATATTTTGACGACAAACTGAATTTGATTCCAAAAGCGGAACTGGCTAACTCAATCTTACGTTTTTTTTAAGATATCTAAATTGAGAATGTGTTAGATGACGATCAGCTTGGCCTTGGGAAAGATAAAGGCACCAGAGAGGTGATTGTGACATTGGGGTTAATAATGGATGCAAGACTAAAGAAAAATCAAGACACATTCATGGGATTTGTCGACCTAGAAAAAGCGTTCGGCAAAGTAAAATGGTGCAAGATGTTCGAGATTCTGAGAAAAATGTGGTGAGGTATAGGGAGAGACGGACAATATACAATACGTACAAGAAACGAGAGGGAATAGTAAGAGTGGACGACCAAGAACGAAATGCTCGGATTAAAAAGGGTGTAAGACAGGGATGTAGTGTTTCGCCCCTACTGTTCAATCTGTACATCGAAGAAGCAATTATGGAAATGAAAGAGAGGTTCAGAAGTGGGATTAAAATTCAAGGTGAAAGGGTATCAATGATAATATTGGCTGGTGACATTGCTGTCCTGAGTGAAAGTGAAGAAGAATTACATGATCTGCTGAGTGGAATGGCAGTCTAATGAGTACAGAATGTGAGTTAAGAGTAAATTGAAGAAAGACAAAAATAATGAGAAGTAGCAAAAATGAGAACAGCGAGAAACTTAAATCAGTATTAATGGTCACGAAGTAGATGAAGCTAAGGAATTGTGCTGCCTAGGCAGAAAAATAACCACTGATGGGTGGAGCAAGGAAGACATCAAAAACAGACTAGCACTGACAAAAAGGGCATTCCTGACCAAGAGAAGTCTTCCAGTATTAAACATAGAGGAAGAGATTTCTGAGAATATACGTCTGGAGCACAGCATTGTATGGTAGACAAACATGGACTGTGGGAAAACCGGAGGAGAAGAGAATCGAAGCATCTGAGATGTGGTGGTACAGACGAATATTGAAAATTAGATGTAGACTGACAAAATAAGGAATGAAGGAACGAGGAGGTTCTACGCAGTATCAAAGAGGAAAGAAATTGTGAAAAACACTGACAAGGAGAAGGGACAGGATGACAAGGCGTCTGTTAAGACATCAGGAAATGACTTCCATGGCACTAGAGGGAGTTGTAGAGGGCAAAAACTGTAGAGGAAGACAGATTGGAATACATCCAGCAGATAATCGAGGACGTAGGTTGGAAGTGTTACTCTGAGATGAAGAATTTAGCAAAGGAGAGATATTCGTGGCGGGCCGCATCAAACGAATCAGAAGACTGAAGACACAATATATATATATATATATATATATATATATATATATATATATATATATATATATATATAAAAGTAGAATAATACAAAAAGTAATAAAGGTAGTTTCATGAAAACCTCTACAGAATCTTTTTATAACGAACTGCATCTAATACCAAAATTACAACTTTCTTAGTTTAATACTAAGTGCCTTTAATTTTTCGAAAAAACTGGGTTTTTGAAGATACTAATTACCGCATCATACTGAGACTCGAAAGTTTTGACATTGACTTACTTTTACATAATCCAGTCAAGTTTTGTAACAACATTTAAAACTTTAATTTCAGTTAAGATTGTTACGCAATCTCCTCGCTCGCTATGTTTGCGACACAGATTAGGTTCTGTCGTCTTATCCTTGGTCAACTGACATAATCTCCCTTTGTTCGGTGTGTTCACGGCACGCATTAGGCTCTGCCGTCTTGATTTTTGGCCAATCGATGGAGAAAAATCAGTATCTCCGCGACAGCACCGGGCATACTGACAATGCTTGCTAACCCACATACATACATGGATAGTAATAATGCTGGTGAACGTTCTGATGACGGCTTAATTCTAAGGAGTTTGGTGCGGCTGATTCAGTACCAGCCTGTTGTTTGTGGTTCGCATCCTGCCTCACCCTTGGCGGCAATCCGTCTCAATCCGTGCCGATACCGATCCCCCTCCGCGTTCAGTGGGGAAGGTGGGGGCAGGCAGTGGGCGCGGTGTTTCCTTGCCGTTAACTGCTGCCCCCGGCTCGGCGCAATCCGCATTTGGAATTTGATACGTCCCACTTCATTTGCCTTCATTTGCATTTAAATGCCCGAGGCAGCACCCCAGCCTCTTGGTGTGAGAGAATCTGGGAGGGCTGGTGTGGGCCGCGCCTCTGTCGGGGCAGAAGTAATCTAAAGAACACGGCCGCGGGTGGGCGGCCCCTCGGCGGCGACTTTTGCGGGGGCGGTTATCGGGTGCGTGCGAGCTTTGTACGCCGGGCCGACGCCGCCGCTGAATGGCAGCCGCAGATTAATGGATTGGCAGCCCCAGGCCCGTGCGCATGCGCGCTGCCGCCGCTTAATCGCGCCCAACACGGCCTGCCACTTGTGCAGGTGATGCACGCGCCAGCGCGACGCACGAAGCAGGAGGCCTCGGGCGCCTTTAGGTGCGGCCTGCCGAATGACGTAATTGCGGAGGCCCACTGTGCGCCAACTCACTTAAAGACCTCGAAATCATAGAAGAAAAGGAGCGCGTTTCCACATCAATCACGCGAAATCTTGTGTAGACTGCACATGCGCATATTTGCCCAATTATGCGGTGTCATTGCACGTTCAGGTCGACACGGTACTCTGCCGTGACGTTTGACGGTAAACAGTGAATCTGCAAACGACGCACTTTTCATATAATATTACTACAGCCTGTTAAATATATGACAGTTATCTTGCGTAGTTGTCGGGATAAGATAAGAAGGCTAGCACTCCAGAAGGTACGTTTATGAAATTTTTAACCGGTGTAATGACGTATATCGACTTAAAGCTAAGCGACTAACTCTATTATTCCGAAATTCTAGGCGGCAGTGCCACACGGTAAAAATTCAAATCATAGCAATCATCTCATAACTATTAACCGCATAAAAAACGTCATTTGGGCTTCTATAGAATTCTTGGGGAGCTATTTGGAATTCTAATCATACAAATTTTTTCCCCAAGTTAACAAACAATTTCTTTTACTAGACTAAAATTTCCGCCAGTAATACTTTTTTCTTGAACTGCCGATAACTACTCAAATTTTGTACAGTGAACACTAGAACTAAAACATATCTTTCAAGAACGCTGAGAAATGTATACATCCCGAAAGTCGGGTGCCGTCTAAAGCTGTGCAAGAAGTTCCCAATAAGGATTCACCGACGTTACCGAGGAGGTTTTACACGCAAATATTCTCATGAGAAAACTGTTCATGTCGAATTGCATCGGCTTCTGACATCTTCGGACGCACTCTTCAGAGTCCAGAATACAACTGAAGAAGATAAACAACTACAACCTGAGGTAAAAGACTGGCATTCCGAACCATCTTCCAGTGGACAAACGGCGACTGTTCTGAAAGCAATAATGACATAAGCGATGTATGTGACTATGATTTCGATTTTAAAATGTAGGGTATCGAATAAAATATTTCAATCCGGCAATTTCGATTTCTAAATCGCTATCAACAACCTCACAATACAGCATACGGAAAGGTTTACTCTATTCCGCTAAGTGGCGGCCGCTGTGACAGAGGGGCTTCAGTCCGGAACCGCGCTGCTGCTGGGGTCGCAGGTTCGAATCCTGGCACGCATACGTGTGATGTCCTTAGGTTAGTTAAGTTTAAGAATTGCTACGTTCAGGAGACTAATGACCTCAGATGTTAAGTCCCATAGTGCTTAGAACCATTTGAACCATTTTGAGTCCGCTAAATTTATAATTTTTTAGCCGCTCAATTGGATCCGCCATTTTGAATTTTTTAATTCTGACATCGGACTCCTTGTCACCTACCTAAAGAACCTAAAAAGAACACAGTTTTGAAGGACATTATATCCATTTTTCTATTACGTCCAGGATTTGAAAAGAGTTAGCCCCTCTGTGCGCCCATGTGAGCTAGGTGACAGGGAGGGCGTATCGCCTGAACAGAAGCAGACAGAAAAAGAAGTCTGCAACTGTGACACATCATCTGATTAAAAGTATTCTGACAGATATATGTAATCCATATGATGCCACGAGAGGCAGATCTGCCAGCATAACACGAGGCAAGAAAGTCCATCACTGAACAAGCAGTAACAGCCTAATAGTTCGATCAGGAGAGCTCATTGATTTCAAAAGTGAACCAGTCATTGGATGTCATATGCCTAACAAATGCGTCAATAGTATTTCATTCAATCTAAAGTTGCCTAAGTCGACTATTGGTGACCTGATTGTAAATTGGAAACGCGAAGGACAAACCACAGCTAAACTGATGACCTCAGATGTTAATCCCCACAGTGCTTAGAGCCATTTGAAGCATTACCGTCAAATAAATTTGCAGCGCCTGTAGCCACTGCTTCATTGCGGTGATGATTTTCAGTGTACGATGCATACGATTCTCATGCTTTCAACATTTCTCTTAATGCGCCAGAAGATTGCCGCTTTGCTGTTCTACATCTACATCTACATTGATACTCCGCAAGCCACCCAACGGTGTGTGGCGGAGGGCACTTTACGTGCCACTGTCATTACCTCCCTTTCCTGTTCCAGTCGCGTATGGTTCGCGGGAAGAACGACTGTCTGAAAGCCTCCGTGCGCGCTTTAATCTCTCTAATTTTACATTCGTGATCTCTTCCGCTACCTCCTCCTCCTCCTCCTCCTCCTCTGAAGAAGAACTACTCTAAACTACTTCCTGCTGTGAAACACTCTGCCGCTCCGTAAGCTCTTCGCTGGTCCTTTCTTTCCTGTGATCTTCCACAAGCTCATCGATATCACTGTTATCCGCTTCTAATCCCAAGCTCTTGGCCAAAGACACAATCTCGTTGACTACAAGCTCCACAGGTACTGATTCAGATGCCTCAGAGTCACATTCGGTAACGCACTCCGCCCAAAACTTCTTTCAAGCAGGTATGAGAGATCTCTTGGTAACTCCTCCCCACGCCTTTTCGATCATCTTGACGCAGCCAACGATGTTGAAGAGATATTTCCAAACCCTCTGAGAGTGAGATTGGCAATTTCAGTCAAAGCAGTGCTGGAAGAGTGCTTTAGTGTAGAGCTTCGTAAGGTTAGAAATAATTGGCTGGTCCATACTCTGCAGTAACGGACTGGTGTTTGGAGGCAGAAATTGGCTGTTGATGAACTATAATTCTTCAAGAAGGTCTTCTTTTAGGCCTGGAGAATGGGCGGGAGCGTTGTCCATAACAAGCAAGACATGTAGTGGCAGATTCATCTCAAGAAGACATCTTTTCATTGAAGGAATAAAAGCTTAATTGATCCAATCACAAAAAAGATCACGTGTCACCCAAGACTTGTTGTGGGACCTCCACATCGTACTTAACCTGCTCTTCCGGACTTTACGCTTCTTGAACGCTCTGAATGGTAAGCAAGCAGCGGTTTAATTTTCAAATCGCTACTTGAATTGGCACCGAGCTGCAGTGTGAAACGGTCTTTCATTGACTTGTGACCGGGCAATGCAATCTCGCTTGCTGTTATAAAACCACACTTTGGCATCTTTTTCCAAAATAGATCCGTCTCGTCAAAATTAAAAACCTATTGCGGCAGATAATCCCCATAATCTACGAGCATCTTTAAGTTACTGATGGAGTCCACTGCTGCCTTTATATCGGATCTGGCTGCTTCGACTTGCCTCACAATGCTGTGGATGCTGGTTCTTCTGTTAAACTTCTCGGACCACCCACAGCTTCGGTTGCTGATGATCCTGGCATCTCCTTAATGGGGTTGGCGAAAATCATTTTCGTCTTCTCACAAATAATGTTCTCCTTAATAGTGTCGCGTTGCAATTGCTTCTCCTTTATCCATATAAGGAGTGTGGGGCGGCGGGTGGAATTATATCAATTTTATGTTGTTTATATAAATGTTTGGTTTGTAGAATGTAAAACCAGTTCCTATTATTTATGCTGTCTTTTGCCGTTCTCAACACTGGCTCTCTAACTACAATATTGGCAACCAGAAAGTGATTAGCAAAACGTGAAGCCTGTAATTAGAATTCCTAGTGCCCACTTCATATGAGAAACACACTTATAGCTGCAGCTTATAGCTCTGAGAAATTAGGAGATTGTCTGGGATTTACAATCAAAAAACTATTTTCTAAAAAAAACTTCGTTATATTCTGAAAGTCACAGATGAAAAAAACGAATCCACACAACCTGACTAACAGAGCAGTTCAGAGTCTAATGCGCTGATGCAACTATAACTGTCCAAATTATAGGTTTAAATGAATGCTCGCCATAATTTGATGATTAGGTTCATCAAACGCCACGCTAAATAATGGTAGAATGTCTGCCCCGTGACGGCACGTGAAAATACGACATACGCAAACTGAAGATATATCATTAAAGTCATCCCAGAATTAACACTTCACTCGAAAATGATTTCATGGTTAAGCGTATCCCGAGTAACTTAATACGGCATCCGAGGCTGTTTATAGCAATGATACCGACGCGACGCAACTCCCGACACAGATGGCGTGCTATTCAGCGTCTCGAGAGAACTGGGGCCTTGCTTCCTCGCGCAGCGTTCTTATATATAAAGCCGCGGTGCGGACGGCTAAGGGAACGCCTGATCAAATCGGCTCTCCCGACTAGCCGCTGGGCTAGTAATGCACCACATTAAGTTATTGAATAAATCATAGCTTCTTTTGCTGATGGCCGATGAAGCTCTCAATTTAAATGTGCATTCAGCACACAGGTAAGTAATCATAATAAAAGTTTGACGTGGCTAAGTTAAATATTTTGGGCGAGAGAATTAATTTAATTACACTGCATGCAGTAGACGAGCTCTGAACTTGCCCTTTGGAGATACACTATCACTATAATTTTATAGTTATTCAAATGAAACTTCTCACATCTTTATGGTTATAGCGGATCTCCATTTTACTTAAATATAAACATCCTAGCCTTATTTATTAGCCTACTTAAACTATCTTGCTTCCTTAATTTTTAAGACAAAAACCAGAAAATCATGAATTTCCACTAAAATTTTAATTTGTGAAATCCAAAGTATTGTTTTTATTAAATTATTATGAAAGAGGAATCAAAATATAAATTTTTAAGTCTCTAGCTCTTTTCTGTTGCGCCAGAAAAACATCAAAATTTCGAAAATGGTTAAAGTTATCGAACTGATGTTCAACACATATTAATTTAGTATTACTCCTGACATGCTAGAAACATTTTAGGTTATTTACTTGATTTCTAAAGTATTGTGCAACATTTATGACGTCAGAGCTAGTTACAGCGGACTGGCTGGCACACAATGGAAAGACTGATGTGAATTTACTATGGCGTGAGTAGGCTGCTTCCCTACAGGAGCAACCTTTCGACCTCGTCCAAAATACGAAACCATTGTTTAGATACTCTAGTTACTCACTCCCTCTGAAGCGTCTATCTTCTTAATCTTATCCTTGTTCTTGAGGGCAGTGAAAATAGTTGACACAGACGGAATGTATGTGTGTGCAAAATCAGCAACGCTCACACCACATTCGCATTTTTCATTGATTTTACGTTTCATATCTTCGGAGATATTTCTACAAAGGTTATTAAGATTTGTACACAAAATCACTGTGCGAAGACGTTTAGGAAAATGTGTGAGATAATGGCGCAGTAAGACGGTAGCACAAAGAGCTCTAAAGCCAAACTGCAGTACATACTAAAGGCATTGTTAATATGCTGCTGCCGACAGTGAAAAGTGTTCATATTGTTGAACGTTTTCCCGCAGCGAGCTAACGGCTGGTGACGTCACACTAAATCATCGTCACTTGCTCGTTAAGCGAGTCATTCTTTTACTATTTGTTTTGCTCGTTATGTGAACTGCGCGTTATGAGAGGTGCTCGTCAAGCAAGGTTCCACTGTACTAGTAAACGCTTCAACGCCGTGTAACACGCCTCAGCACAGTCTTCCTATATTTCTGTCCTTCCATCCTCACCGGTTCCTCGACACACAGAATGATAGTAACCGATAAAATAAGTATGACAAAAACGTGCAAAGTTAAACATGTACCGAGCTTCAGACAAACGGTACATACGAAACGCTAACGAAATAACAACGCATTTGGAATTTGTACGACAGATAACTACACTACATGATTTCCTTGGGCACTGCCGTTGTCTCTCTTTTCCACCTGTGGTCAGCCTTTGCCATTTGGGATGTCGCCGCAGTTTGCACAGTCAAAATCATTTTCCAATCCGGGAGTGCCATCTTAACCTACACGGTTCAGTCACAAAAATGTAACTACCAACAAAGTATTTGGTGTCAAGTTGCAAAATCAGCTCATAGACGGCAGATGGTAGCACTAGCAGTGGGGGTATATAAAGTGTGTCGGAGGATGCGGATAACAGTGCAGTCGTTGTCGTAACGCAGAAACGGAGTGATTTATCTCACGAGCAATAGGCCATGCTCATTGGCTTTCGGGCCAAGGATGGAAACATTTCCGATAAATTTACTTTTGTAAACTGTTCGCATACTCTCTCTCCCTCTTTCTATTCACACACACACACACAAACACACACACACACACACATATCTCTCTCTGAGAAATTCAAAACAACCGCCAATGACATCTTCACCTGTTCCACTGTCTGCCATCTTGTTTTCACACTTTCTACTGTTCCACTGTCTGCCATCTTGTTATTACAGCTGGTAAGCAGTGACAGTGACAACTCAATACACAGAACTTCACGATGAAGAAAATGACGAAAAAAAAAACCGTAAGTGAAACATAATGTAAATAGATACACACACACACACACACACACACACACACACACACACACACACAGACACACACATATCTGTCTCTGAGAAATTCAAAACAACCGCGAATGACATCTTCAACTGCTCCACTGTCTGCCATCTTGTTTTCACACCTTCTACTGTTCCACTGTCTGCCATCTTGTTTTCACACCTTCTACTGTTCCACTGTCTGCCATCTTGTTATTACAGCTGGTAAGCAGTGACAGTGACAGTGACAACTCAATACACAGAACTTCACAATGAAGAAAATGACGAAAAAAGAAACCGTAAGTGAAACATAATGTAAATAGATACACACACACACACACACAACCTTTCACATGAATTATTAATCTCAGACATAGCCACAACAGTTTAGAAATCGTAATTTTTGCGGAAATGTTTTGCCTACATTAAGTTGTATATAGTTGCAGGTGACAAACTGTAATGAAAAACAGTCACTGTAAAAATTAGTTTTGTTGCAACCCACGTTCACTCAGATACGAGCAGCCCTTAGCGGCTGGTCATTTTATCATATTTAGTATTTTTCATGACGTCGTCTTTCCGTCTTAGATTTTTTTGGAATGTGAGTTGTAAGTACTGCCTCTCTTCCAGTCAGTACACACTTTAGTTTGTTAATGTCTTATATACCTATTATGTTTTACAACAGTTAGATTAATTCTGAAGACGACGCTCATAGTAGCGTCGAAACCTAGTCAATTTTGACTTAATATTTGTGACCGAGGGCTTATTTGTTCTAATATAATGTCACTGTAAAAACGTAATACAGCAGGAATATCACACCATGTGGTAAGAAGGTATGAATACACAATTTTATGTGTTCTTCACAAAACCTGTAATTACGATTTAGAGATTAATACGAGTATTTATATGTATTTAAGCAGTGAAATTGTGCAAATGGCTCTGAGCACTATGGGACTTAACTGCTGTGGTCATCAGTCCCCTAGAACTTAGAACTACTTAAACCTAACTAACCTAAGGACATCACACACATCCATGCCCGAGGCAAGATTCGAACCTGCGACCGTAGTGGTCGAGCGGTTCCAGACTGTAGCGCCTAGAACCGCTTGGCCGCTACGGCCGGCTTAAACAGTGAAGAACATTTCTTATGTCTAGCAGCCATAATAATAGAAAACCTATTCATGATGCTGCAACTGCAGTGAAATATGTCTGGGACAAAAAACAAAATTGTGTTTTGCTAAAGGCGGACCCCACTCAAAACCATATGTTATGATTAAAGCAGACACAGACAAAAGAGCTTCAACATCAAGATGAGTGACGACAGTTAGCCTTTCCATGCGAATCACGTTTCATGCTTCATCGGACACATAGCAGTTGGCCATTTTCTGCGTGAAATGTCTGAAGGCAAACACGGTATGGAGCAGTATGTTCTGCGGAATGTTTTTGTGACATTCCCTGCGTGATCTCTTCATAATGGAAGGTATGCATCTGTCCTTGGGGATTAGGTCCGCCCCTGTTTTACCGTCTGTTTTTCTTCGGTACTATGGGATCCACCGTCAGGACAATGCAACGTGTCACACAGCTCGCAGCGTACGTGTGTGGGTCAAAGAGCACCAGAAGAAGTTTACCGAACTCTCTGGATATAAATCAAATCAAGAATCTGTATAGCCGCCCCGATCGCGCTGATCGCGCCGTCGATCATTAACCGAGATACCTGGCACAGCCGGTCACATTGCTGGAGTCGGTATGGCTCCACATCCCTGTCGGTACTTTCCAGAACCCCAACCGTTATTCAGGTTTTTGACAGGTGCTTACAGTAATGTGACTGGTTCAGGTTAGCTCTCTGCGTACAGCGTAAACTCTGTTCTGCATGTATCCTAGTCTCAATTGCCATTATTTTTGTGGCAGAAATGAGGAAGAACGCATATGTTCGCCTTCACATTCGGTAAAATGATTTAAGACCATGCACCACCTTGTCGGTATGGAAC
The DNA here is from genome assembly GCF_021461395.2 of Schistocerca americana. Taxonomy (NCBI): domain Eukaryota; kingdom Metazoa; phylum Arthropoda; class Insecta; order Orthoptera; family Acrididae; genus Schistocerca; species Schistocerca americana. The sequence continues at coordinate 374,721,292 of NC_060124.1, read as the reverse complement.
AAAAATTAATTAAGGCCTTCAATGTTCATAGTTCTTGTCGGATGAGGCTACTGGAATACGTCAAATTGTTTGGTATATACTAAGAGCTCAGTAAATCCCAGATGGATGTGTAAGACAGACGATCGAAGATCTTAAATGGGAATCTTTAATGGACAGTCGATATGCAGGTTGATTTGGTGATTTTATTACAGGCTTTTATAGATGATAGAGAAGGTTGAATGTATCAATTTAAGGTAAGGGACCCTAGTCCGGAAACGGCCGAGTCGAAATTTATAAGAGGAAATCGTTCAGATACCACTGACAGTGCGATACATGTACCGGTGCTATCGTTATTAAAATTTTGGTATAGCAAACTCCCAGAGGTGTTACCATGGACCAATGTAAGACAAAAATGTCTAAAATGTGGGCTCTAATATGCCTTTGTTAAGAGCTGTGGGAATATGTTTAGTAGAAGAGATCTGTTTCCCAGTTACGAACAAGTGCTCCCAGCTGTTAAGATATGCATTTCACAGCCCTTATTTACTAGTCTTTTTTTCTATTCTTTTGGTCCATACTGCTGCAAAAAGTGTTCAAATGTGTGTGAAATCTTATGGTACTTAACTGCTAAGGTCATCAGTCCCTATGCTTACACACTACTTAACCTAAATTATCCTAAGGACAAACACACACACCCATGCCCGAGGGAGGATTCGAAAATCCGCCGGGGCCAGCCGCACAGTACATGACCGCAGCGCCTCAGACCGCTCGGCTAATCCCGCACGGCCATACTGCTGCTTCTGAAAGCAGTGTAACATACAATCTTAGTAGCAACGGTATTAGTATATGTGTTCAGCTGTCATAGGTATCAGAACGATTTTCGCTTACAGCTGTGGACTGTGTCCTTTCCAGACCACGGTTCCATTCCTCAAATTGATTCATTCACCCACTTCCACCATCCTTGAAAGTTTGCAACATCACCACGGTATCAGCCCGTAGGTCTCGGTAAACTCAGTCAGATAAAAGTAGAGAACCGCTATTCTATGAGAACTGTGCAATAATGGTCGTAAAACATGAAAATAAGGTTACGTATGGAAACACATCTGTTGCTTCACAAACGAAAGAAGCAGAGAAGGGAGGATATCGCCAATAACCAATCTCGATCAGTTGCTATGCAAAATACATATAGACAGATACACGCTCTATTTGGAAATGGCTCATCCGTTTGCTCGACTAATTACCTGCATTTCACTCGATGTCACGTAATAAGATAGAGTGCAAAACAGTGGAGTTTATGTCCATGCGTTCGTTACGGGCGAAGTTAATTCAAAACATTTTCGTTGTTGACCACAAAAATTTGTGAGACAATTAGTCGATAACTGAACAAAATCTTGCATACGTTTATTTTAACATTGTGTGCTCTAGAAGTATTCCTAAGGGCTTCTTTAATCCATTTTAACACTGGCCTCAGGCGATATGTGTGTCAGATTGCCTCACCGACATTCCTTTCTCAAAGAGCAGAGTCCACAATGTGTAATGAGAAATAATGATACTGCTTCGAAACGATGCTACACCCACAGGCGTTCATCAGAATAAATATTAACGGTCTTTTTTGCAGTACTACTTGCCAGGTAATTAGGTTTTTCATGCCATCGTAGATAAAATGAAATTAGTCAGTCTGTTTATGTTCAGAGAAGTTAAGAGAACGAGCAAATTAAAGTAAGGGGTCGCAAGCTACGGGGGTTGGCTGCAGCGAAATTATCTGGCCTTGGGAAACGGAGCGAAAGATGGTCGCCGGGAGGAACCCTAATAAAAGAAATCCAGAAAGTGGAAAATTGAAATGAGATTCTTTTTTCTGCCGTAAGACTGCAAGGCGCTGGGAATGAAAGTAGCCCTGCACTAATTAGACTCATAAATGTCGATTCTTGGTGGGGACGATGTTGCTGGTACTTTCGCATTGTATTCCGTACTCATAAAAGGGAAGTAATTGCGAGCACATTAAAAAACTTTCTGTCACAACCACGCCACAAACATGAATTTCGTCGACTCTCCTGGTGTTCCTTGCTTTTTCCTTCACGGGCAAGTGGTAATTGTTGATTGCCTTTGTTATCGTCTTTTTGAAGAACTCTCAGCATCGAAAATCTGAGTGTTTTGTCTAATATGCTAAATCCCCAACGTAGAACACTACCCGAAGCTTTCATCAAATCTTTGTAGACGATAAAATCGGGTATTGTTATTGAATGTAACGTTACTAGCGTGAATGGCAGGATTGCTTTAATCCATTCTGTTTTTCCTGATTACGGCAGTAAACGATATCTGTTGCAGGTCTTCTCGTTTCTAGCTGAGCAGCTCATAGGTAATCATCTAAAGTCTGGGGAAAAATAAACGAATGCATACTGGTCATTTAGAAAGCTGCTTGCTCCATACAAGTGACCTTTGTGACTCTGGCTCAAGTTGTTTCTCAGTAATAGGTTCAAGTGATTATGCGGGTTCGCAACTGCGTTTAAGACTCTTTAGCGAGAATGTTTCTCGAGCATGAACACTTACGATCTTCTACTTATCATAGTACACCTCTATAAAACACAGAATAAAGCTACGATCTCAGTATTACACCTGCGATTGGTGTAGCAAAAGCGAACAATTTCACTACTCTTTAGACAACACAAAACACACAGACAGCTCGTAAAACCAGTGGTTGCACTGACTTTGTAAGCATGACACATAGCCAGTCTAAGGAACCACCAAACTTCCCTAGTCACACCAGAGTACATTAAGCCAACAAGTAAATGAGCTCGAATACAAAATAGTAAATAAAGTGCAAAATCGGAGTCAGGTTGAACTGAGCACAGTCTCGGCGAGTGTGGTAAGCGGTAACACAGCACGTTCTGATGTAATAGTTCTCCGCCAGACGCCGAGATAACCTTGATACGTCTGCTATTCGATATTTGTGATACCCTTCTTATCCCACCTCGCGGTCGTCAGTAAAGTCTTTGAATCTTTGGCAACAATAATTTCAGGCAACTGACCTCCCTGTTTGAGGAAACAGTTTTATCATTCTCAACATCTTTCTTTTATCTCTTTTTTTAAACCTAACATAAAATTATTTAAAAACTTTTAAGTTGTTATGTTATAGAACTGAATAATTCGTCTAGTTTATCCTTCTTGTAACGAACTTAACACAAACCTAATGTAGCCTTTAGAGGAATAGCTTTACCAAAACAGGAAATTAGTTAAAACTATTACGAAATGGTTTCGCTACAACACACTGAAGCGAAAGCCATGGGTTACCTCTTTTTTCCGGTGTTGTGCAGAATATCGAAGTGGCATGTACTCAACAGCTCATTGGAAGTCCCCTGCACAAAAACTGAGCCATTCTGCCTCTGCCTGCCGGGGTGGCCGAGCAGTTCTAGGCACTACAGTCTGGAACCGCGCTGCTGCTATGATCGCAGGTTCGAATCCTGCCTCGGGCATGACTTTGTGTGTTTTCCTTAGGTTAGTTAAGTTTAAGTAGTTCTAAGTCTAGGGGACGGACGACCTCAGATGTTAAGTCCCATAGTGCTCAGAGCCATTTGAACCATTTGAACTCATGTCGAGCGATCTGGGTGACCAAATAATTCGCTTGAACTGCCCAGAATATTCTTCAAACACCATTATGGAGCCACCACCAGCTAGCACAGTGTCTTATTGCTAACTTGGGTCCGTGGCTTAGTGGAGCCTGTGGTACACGGGAACCCTGCCATCAGCTCTTACCAACTGAAATTCGGACTCATCTGACGAGGCCACGGTTTTCCAAATGGTTCAAATGGCTCTGAGCACTATGGGACTTAACATCTGAGGTCATCAGTCCCCTAGAACTTAGAACTACTTAAACCTAACTAACCTAAGGACATCACATACATCCATGCCAGAGGCAGGATTCGAACCTGCGACCGTAGCGGTCGCGCGGTTCCAGACTGAAGCGCCTAGAACAGCTTGGCAACGCCACCCGGCTTACTGATTAAAACATTAGTCATATGCAGAAATCATGAGAGAATGTGGAGCAATTTCAAACGCAAATTCCAGAAATTCTAATAAGCGGCCTTATTGGTTAGCAGTGTTACCCAATTGGACTAGAAGCCATTCCCCTGCTGACGTTGTTTCAAACACATACCTTAAGTGATTACTATTGGTCTCACCGGTACAGTTTTCATTCGTTTCTCATCTTGAAGAAAAGCATATTTATTGTCTTTTATTCGAATAGAAACTAAAACCACTAGCAGTGTGAAAACAAATCTAGAGAGAAAAATATCTTCACTAGACTACGATTTACTAGCAGAGTTCTTAGAAAACGTAGCAGGTCTATTAGGGAGACTGCTCACCCTACGCTTGCCGCACTCTTCTTGAATACTGCTGTGCCGTATGGGATCCACATCTGCATTGAGTAGAAGTGAAGGAGGGCGGTGAGAAAGTTCGAAGAAGGGCAGCTCATTTTGTATTATAGTGAAATAAGGGAGAGGGTCCCACTAATATGATACATGGATTGAGGTGGCATTCATTAAAAGAAACACGCTTTCCGCTACTGCAGGACCTTCTCACTAAATTTCAATCGCCAACTTTCTTTTCAGATTGTGAAAATATTTTGTTGGCGCCCACCTACATAGGGAGAAATGATCGTAAACGAATAAGAGAAATCAAAGCTCGCATGGAAAGATTTAAGATTTTGTTTTTGCGCGCTGTTCTAGAGTGGAGGGGTAGAGGAGTAGCTTACAGGAGGTTCGATGAAATCCCTGCCAGGCATTTAATTGTGAATTCTGTAGTAATCATGTAGATTTAGATGATTCAAACACTACAGTGCAAGTGATTTAAATTGTTTTCTCTGTTCAGAACCCGCAGAGAATATTTTTGTCTGTTCAAGCCTTCAGTAAAGAATCTTTCTTCTGATCTTTAACCAGTTCGAAGAAAAAAGTTCCAGGATTTCGATTCGACTAAGATGAATAATTTGTGACTCCAGTAGCGTCATTATTAGGTACAGCGCTTGGACGCTATTTTGCAGCGATCTGGAACACAGAAAAGAAGTATTTACGGCGGGGCCAGCCTGTGAGAAGCGAGTCTTGTGGCCTGTGCGCACCCAGAAAGCGCGAGGCAAGTGGCTGCCACCCGTAAATGGATCTTCTTACGCCTCCATGAGTAGCAGCAAAAGGGGAGGCGCGTTAAAAGAAAGTTAATTGTGTTCCCAGCCGCCCCTTGCCACAGCGATTTCGGGGCGATCGATGAGAACACACTGAACTCAGTCAGCAGTAAAAGGTGGGCGGCTGGTGGCCTTGCACTGGAAGCAGTCCAGTCCCAGCACCTCTATCTGTCCGGCCGCGGAACACACACGCAGCGTTGCTAGCTGTAGTTGAAGAACTTGTCCTCCGCGAGCAATACAATCACTATCCTTGCGAAAAGAAGTTGCGAGTTGATTTTATTCCAGGCATATAAACAACGTCGATGCATAACTACGGTGGCAGCTTCAATTAACAACTGTAAACAACAGATGTGCATTCGAAACTTTTGTCGCAGTTGCTGATGTCAAGAATATTCGCAACTGCGACGAAAATTTCCTAATATTATTACAGCCGCAGATCGTCGCCAATGTTGCTTCCTTCAGACCTTCGTTCATATCTAAAGGATATACATATTTGAAGGAACAGACACCATAATAATAACTATTACAGCCTAGACAGCTAAAACTGTGAGAATATTAACCAAACGAAACTATATGGTCCAAGAGATCCAGTCAACTCTCAAACATCTATTATGTATACGCCCAAACTGAAGCGACCAACGAAAATCTGTACGAAGACCCAGGTCTGATGCTCACCAGCCAGAGGCACTAGCCACTACGCCACCTTGGAACAGTGGCTTGTTTGTACTGCAAAGATCTCTCCAACCATATAGTTTCATTTGATTAAAAGCTCGTATTCCTGGTTTTCAGGCAGGATCCCCCGTTTCGTTCGATAATAAGGTACTATTCCAAAACAGTAGGAGAGTGTCTACATGCTGTTCATATTGAGGGGTCATACCAATTTGGGCTGAGGCGCGAATGGAAATTTCGATTGAGGAGGGAGACGTGCAGTTGTGCAAATCCACTGAGCCAAGGTGGCGTAGTGGTTATCGCATGTGCCTATTGAGTATGACAATCTAGTTAGAATTCTGGTTCTGGTGTGAATTTTCATTCGTCACTCCAGTTTGGATATATACACTATGTGATTAAAAGTATCTGAACACTTGGCCGAAAATGACTTACAAGTTCGTGGCGCTCTCCATCGGTAATACTGGGATTCAGTACGGTGTTGGCCCACCCTTTACGTTGATGACAGCTTCCTATCTCGCAGGCACACGTTAAATCAGCTGCTGGAAGGTTCCTTGGGGAATGGCAACCCATTCTTCACGGAGTTCTGCGCCGAGGAGAGGTCTCGATGTCGGTCGATGAGGCCTGGCACGAAGTCGGCGTTCCGAAACTTCCCAGAGGTGTTCTATAGGATTTAGGTCAGGACTCCGTGCAGCCAGTCCATTACAGGGATGTTATTGTCGTGTAACCACTCCACCACAGGCCGTATATTATAAACAGGTTCTCGACCGTGTTGAAAGTTGCAGTCACCATCCCCGAATTCCTCTTCAATAGTGGAAGCAAGAAGCTGCTTAAAACATCAATGTAGGCCTATGCTGTGATAGTGCCACGCAAAACAACAAGAGGTGCCAAGTCCTTCCATGAAAAAGACGACCACACGATATCACCACAGCCTCCGAATTTTACTGTTGGCACTACACACGCTGGCAGATGACGTTCACCGGGTATTCGCCATACCCACACTCTGCCATCGGACCGCCACATTGTGTATCGTGATTGGTCACTCCACACAAAGTTTTTCAACTGTTCAATCGTCCACCTTACACCAAGGGAGAAGTCATTTGGCATTTACCGGCGTGATATGTGGCTGATGAGCAGCAGCGCGACAATGAAATGTACGTTTTTTCACCTCCCGGCTACCTGTCATATTACTTGCAGTGGATCCTTCATGCAGTTTGGAATTCCTGTGTGATGGTCTGGATAGATGTCTTCCTATAACACATTACGACCCTCTTCAACTGTCGGCGGTCTCTGTCAGTCAACAGACGAGGTCCACCTGTAGCTTTTGTACTGTACGTCTCCCTCCACGTTTCCACTTCACTAGCATATCGAAAACAGTGGACCTAGGGATGTTTAGCAGTGTGGAAATCTCGCGTACAGACGTATGACACAAGTGACACCCAATGACCTGACTACGTTCGAAGTCGGCGAGTTCCGCGGAGCGCCCCATTCTGCTCTCTCACGATGTCTAATGACTAGTGAGGTCGTTCATATGGAGTACCTGGCAGTAGGTGGCAGCACAATGCACCTAATATGTTTCTGGGGCTGTCAGGATACTTTTGATCACATAGTGTACATCATAAGTAATACTACCGTTGAAGACGTTTGTCTTATTAACCCGATCGCGGTAATCCAGGTTAGCCGCGAGCAATGATGGAGTGGACGCTGTGGCATACGGAAGTTTGAATGGGTCCTGGAAGCGTGCACGAATAGCCGAGATGGTTAAGACTACTCCTCACGGTAATAGGGAAATCCAGGTTGGAGTCCCGTTCCGGCACAAATTTACGGGCGTCACCAGTAGGTATGATTTCCAAGTTGTAACCTCCTCGCAAAAAAATGAGAGGATAATACTCAGATGTTAAATGGACTTAGAGCTAAGTGTAAGCTCCCCAGAGAAATTTTGAAACACAATAATTGAGTGTTAACCAGAACAAAACCTAATGTAACCGCCCAGGAATTGAATTTAATAACAACGACAATTAAATGAAATTTAGCAATCTGACCCAAGGATAAGTTTCCCACAAAAATGAAAGTCAATTCAGTGATAATAAAATCTCAGTGACAATGAAAACACAAATAGACCGAAATGTCGATCTTAGGCCCTGTTCACTAATTAAACTGAAATTCTTACCTTAGTAAAACTGCATCTGCTCTTATGTTTCGCCATAGCTTGGAGGAAATTCATTGCAAAAATTTTGAATTTTAGGGAAACTTTTCTTTACGGAATAGCAAGGGAAATATTTATTTCATTAAAGGATTCTTTGTTAAAAAATTGCTTTGAAAACAAAATTATTATTGGGGCGATTCTTGGACAAATTAGTTACAGTTAATTTACATCATTAGCCGAGCTCAATGCTGCTTCATTACCTTATTTAAAAATAATATACCTCGTCCTGAATCTTGACCAGAATGCCATGTCGACGCCCGCCGACTGCTCACACACAACTGCTAACCCGCAACTGAACTGTCTCGTAACTCGACTGCCACAGAACTACACTCTCGCGCGGTCAAGCGCAGACTAGGCTCTCTGGTCAAAGATTTTATCATGCCTCGCCATCGCTGCTACATTACATACGTGTTTCAAAGTGAAATACAGATGTTCTTAAAAATATTCGTAATTGCGACCAGTATTTTATAATATTACTGTAGCTGCAGACCGTAACAAATATCTGTCCTTTCTGGCATGCATGCATATCAGAAGGAACAGAGACTTCAATGATAAAGTGTGCATTATAGCAGTTTTCGTGAGCAGGCAGTGTTAAGTAGTGGACGTGCTGACGTTGTGTGCCGGTGTCGTTGTGTCACAGACCTCAATGGAGCAACGAACTGAACATCTCTAAATAAAGTGCTCAAGACATTCTCCAGGATGTACTCAATATGAGAAAAGTGCGTCCAAAATTTGCTTCGCGCATCTAGATTCCCGAACAAAAACAGGGACGCATGCACGCCTGCCTCAACTTGATTGAAATACAGAAGGCGGACAATTCTTTCCTGGAAAAAAAGACGTCGTGGGGGATAAGACTTGTCGTTATCAACATGACGCTACCACAAAACAAGTGTACAACATCACAAGAAGAGTCAGCACTTTAACACTCGAAACATTGTGATGAACGAGTTAAGCAGGATCCAACAGAAGGTGTGTCAACGTTCATGCCATCGTGTACTTGTAAAGTACATGATGGCATGAACGCTGACACAACACAGAATGTTGACAGCTGAATAGTCGAATGCTCATCTGTTATTCACAGTTGTTAGTTTCAGCTGCCACCTTAGTTACTGCACTGACGTTGCTTATACGACAGGAATAAAATCAGTCCCGAACCTTTTTGGATGGGTGGTACGTGTTAACATATAGATAAACTGCTTTCGGAGGAAGAGTTCTCCAAGGACAGTTATCACTATTCATGTCGGGGAGACTGTGTAGAACGCTTGAGGAGTGAAAAACTCATATTTACTTTTCTCTATTTTTTGTTAATGCAGTCTCTAAACATTCTGGATATGACGAGGTAAGCACGAGTAGAGTGCTGAACGAGTCATGGTGCCTAACAAGTTTTATCAGAAAAAAATTGCTCACGAAAACTGGACTTCACCCTCTAACTTGCATTGATCGTAATTTTATGTTAGTAAACCTCTTTTTCAACACTAGTTTGACCTTAGGAAGTTGCTACGTGTAACCATCTGCATAATGGAAGTAAAACTAAACATACAAAAAAAAAAAAAAAAAAATTGGTTCAAATGGCTCTGAGCACTATGGGACTTAACTTCTGAGGTCATCAGTCCCTAGAACGTACAATACTTAAACCTAACTAACCTAAGGACATCACACACATCCATGCCCGAGGCACCCTAAACCCACCTTCTCACAAGGAATGGTCGAATGCGACATCTCGAAACCTACCTTGAAATTTTCACAAGAAGAAACCAAAAGAAATGCACTGTCAGAATTTTAGCTGCTAAGGCACACTGAAAGTATCTTATTTAAAAAAAAATATTGAAATTACTCCAGTTCGCCGCACAAAGAACAACTTGTAACAGCTCGCGAAGCTACGAATGGCTCAGCTCTGACAAGAGAGCATAGCGTCACCCAACGCCTAGACCAAAATGACATACGCGAATTTTGAGCATTTGAACCACAGCAAAAATATCTTGAATCATTAATGTTTTGAATAACTTGCAGTTCTTATCGACAGCTAAACTGTTGTAGAGATGTAATTGTTACACAAGAGACGAGCAGAGGAAGGAAATCAAGGCTGTATTTGATGTTACATTACAGAGGACTTCATCATTCGGGTCTTAAATTTTTTTATTCTTGGAGCACAACTCTTATGATAATACCCGAATAATGTATTTTTTGCTAACAATGAAGCTTCGCTTTTATTCGCTGTAGTCGCCACAAAATTGCGAAGTGTCTATTGGATAGTGAAAACAAACATTTCCCTTAAATCAGGTACACCTAACAATATAAAAATTAATGCGTTCAGTTACGCCACTGTAATTACTAGTTTTATTTAGACACAACTGGAATGGAAAATTAAATGGTCCTGGTCGTTGTTCTGTATATTGTGCTGCATACCAAGCATATTTGATCAAATTCGGAGAATGTAATGACGCAAACTGGCAATGCAGGAATGGCTGAAGTTTAGCAATACTGTTCCGCTGATAAACCAGAAATGACAAAGAGCTGTCGGAAAGTATATTGTCCGACAATTTTGCAAAAATATTTATAGAGAGGTTTAATCACAGTATTAGCTCCTGGTGGAATCCAAATTATATTAACCACGTTTCCCTAGTCGTCCTAAAGACAGACATGTCTATGTCGAGACCAAGAGTCCAAGAAAAGCAATGAATTACTTTCTGTCAAAGGCAATAAAATGTTTCCGATATAACGTTCAAAATTATATTCTCTCACATTTTTCCAGATTTTGCTACATCTATTGCAAGACTTTTGCAAGTAAACAGTTCTTTTTTTAAACTTTATGGTCCTAATGTGCGTTGATGTTACTGAAAACCTAAAAAGAAAGCTGTGGAAACAGTAATTCACTGATACTAATCAATGGCATTGTTGTGTACGAATGTCACATAGCCTTAATCGACTGTGCAAGCGACTCTGTTTTCCTCTTGAAATGATAAAGTGAGGTTTGCATGAAATCTAATTGGCTGTATACTCATCTCTTAGGGTATGACAAGAAGGTTCGTCTCCGCGTCAGCAACGAATTTTCCTATAGTACTTCCTGTTAACATCTCCTTCGCACGTTTACATGAGCTTCGTAATTTTGCGACTTCATTTCTGCATAATTTCCTGAATCTGTTTACGGAGGATGAAGAAGCCTGGAAATTACTAATTTTCATCTTACTTACAGTTCCTCAGTAACGCTTTATTGACTCTCACGAACAGTTTTCGAATGGTTTTTCTTTCAGACTTTTCTGAATTTAGTTTTGGCACGTGTTTCCTAATTTTTGTAATTTTTTTTTCCATTTACACTCTTCATGTTCTCCTTTTATGCAAAAACCGGCTTTGCACACTGCTTAAGTTTAAGCATTTTCTCCCTCTTTTGTTTAACCAAAAAATTTTTAGTCTGTTCTTCTCTCTTAAAGCTATTAATGTACAGGTTTCCTGTTTTAATTAGCGCAACTGAAATCGTTCGAACCACAGTTCACTGAATCGTCAGAATTATTTCCTGTTTATTCAAATATTTCCACCATTTTTGACAACATGTCGACATCAATGGAATGAATGTCCGAAAAATTTATAAATAACACATACGTAGGTTTTCAGGATCTATGTGATTTCTAAGATAGACCACGTTCTTCATATTGCATCTTTGCGAAGCTGAAAACATTAGTTACATTCCACATTGCTGTGAAATAAAATGAGCGTTTGGCGTCATTGGCCGGGAGGTCCCTTGCAGGTCTTATTAATTTCGACGCCACATTGGGCGACCTGTGCTCCGGATTGAGATGAAATGATAATGAAGACAGCACAACACCCAGTCCCTGGGCAGAAAAAATCTCCGACCCAGCCGGGAATCGAACCCGAGCCCGTAGTGAGGCAATCTGTCACGCTGACCATTTTTTTTTGCGTTAGACTTTTTTTTACAAACACTAAATAAAATGCATCCTCTGCAAAAAAATAAAAATAAAAATAAAAAAAATAAAAATAAAATAAAAAAATAATAAATAAAATATAAAAAATAAAAAAATAAAAAATCATTGTAAGAGAAATCACAAGTTTAAAGGAACAGGGATGTTGTTTTTATTTATTTATTTATTTATTTTCCATAAAGATCACTCTGTTAAAAGGAACATGTAGATCATTTCATGGTATAGTATGTGCATTACATATTGAGCGGTGAGAGAAGCGTGAGGTTCATTATCAGCTGTCAAATGTGCACACCGACTGCACCCGGCACATCCCAACTGCGTAGGGGGTCGAGGAAGACTGCCTGAAGATAGTTGGCAAAGGTTTTCCGATAGTGTGACCATCTATGAACCTCATTGTGGGCTTGCTGCAAGAAATACCAAAAGTCAAGTCACGACTTGGCAGCATCCCCATAGAGGTACGCGATCGTCCAACCTTTGACCCAGATGATCGACTGTGATGTAGTCGCCGGAAAGTAGTCACTCTCCGAATGTAAGAAGGAAGCAGGTGTAATACACTCCTGGAAATTGAAATAAGAACACCGTGAATTCATTGTCCCAGGAAGGGGAAACTTTATTGACACATTCCTGGGGTCAGATACATCACATGATCACACTGACAGAACCACAGGCACATAGACACAGGCAACAGAGCATGCACAATGTCGGCAGTAGTTCAGTGTATATCCACCTTTCGCAGCAATGCAGGCTGCTATTCTCCCATGGAGACGATCGTAGAGATGCTGGATGTAGTCCTGTGGAACGGCTTGCCATGCCATTTCCACCTGGCGCCTCAGTTGGACCAGCGTTCGTGCTGGACGTGCAGACCGCGTGAGACGACGCTTCATCCAGTCCCAAACATGCTCAATGGGGGACAGATCCGGAGATCTTGCTGGCCAGGGTAGTTGACTTACACCTTCTAGAGCACGTTGGGTGGCACGGGATACATGCGGACGTGCATTGTCCTGTTGGAACAGCAAGTTCCCTTGCCGGTCTAGGAATGGTAGAACGATGGGTTCGATGACGGTTTGGATGTACCGTGCACTATTCAGTGTCCCCTCGACGATCACCAGTGGTGTACGGCCAGTGTAGAAGATCGCTCCCCACACCATGATGCCGGGTGTTGGCCCTGTGTGCCTCGATCGTATGCAGTCCTGATTGTGACGCTCACCTGCACGGCGCCAAACACGCATACGACCATCATTGGCACCAAGGCAGAAGCGACTCTCATCGCTGAAGACGACACGTCTCCATTCGTCCCTCCATTCACGCCTGTCGCGACACCACTGGAGGCGGGCTGCACGATGTTGGGGCGTGAGCCGAAGACGGCCTAACGGTGTGCGGGACCGTAGCCCAGCTTCATGGAGACGGTTGCGAATGGTCCTCGCCGATACCCCAGGAGCAACAGTGTCCCTAATTTGCTGGGAAGTGGCGGTGCGGTCCCCTACGGCACTGCGTAGGATCCTACGGTCTTGGCGTGCATCCGTGCGTTGCTGCGGTCCGGTCCCAGGTCGACGGGCACGTGCACCTTCCGCCGACCACTGGCGACAACATCGATGTACTGTGGAGACCTCACGCCCCACGTGTTGAGCAGTTCGGCGGTACGTCCACCCGGCCTCCCGCATGCCCACTATACGCCCTCGCTCAAAGTCCGTCAACTGCACATACGGTTCACGTCCACGCTGTCGCGGCATGCTACCAGTGTTAAAGACTGCGATGGAGCTCCGTATGCCACGGCTGACACTGACGGCGGCGGTGCACAAATTCTGCGCAGCTAGCGCCATTCGACGGCCAACACCGCGGTTCCTGGTGTGTCCGCTGTGCCGTGCGTGTGATCATTGCTTGTACAGCCCTCTCGCAGTGTCCGGAGCAAGTATGGTGGGTCTGACACACCGGTGTCAATGTGTTCTTTTTTCCATTTCCAGGAGTGTATGTTGCGGGGTCACACGGAGGTAGCAAGCCACCATCTGTCTTCCTAGGAGCCATACGTCCTCCACCGCGATACAAGTTAAGCGGTGATGGTCGTCATCCACTTGGCGACATTTCAGGCATAGTGGAGCGTCCACTAGTCCAATTGCATGGAGCCGTTGGTTGGTGTTGAACTTGCCACAGGCGACAGAGAACCACAGTGCCCGAACGAAGGTAGGGAGGAATTTTTGGTGCACATGTCTCCAAATCTTCGGCCAATGCATCTTGGGGTGTTTGAGTTCAATGAAATTACGACTTATCCGTCGTAGCAGCCAAACATGAAAATCCTTCGCGCATGGCGGTCTCGTTGGAGGAAGCTCGTCTCTGATATAACTAAGTTCCACGATAAATGTTGATACATGCGCAAAATGTGGCGTAATGTTGCCCACCGCCACCGGAGGTGTGAGGGACGCTGGAACTAGGAGATCCAGTAGGCGGGATGTAAGGGAATCACGCCCGCTACGCCATTGCTTGTACATCGTGGCTAGAAGGAGCGCCGTCGCTCGGCAGTGAACATTCGTAAGTCCGAGTCCCCCCTTTTCCGTAGGGAGCGTGAGCGTTGCGTATCGCACCTTGAGGGGCGACCCAATCATCACAAAATAGCCTAGTGCTGATTGAAGGCGACGTCCGAGCGTGAGTGGTAGGGGCAGGATCTGCGAAATATGCACCATTCGAGAAACCACATAAGTGTTCAGATATTCGACTCGCTGCAAAGGATCAAGACGCCGTAGGAGATGTTGTCGGACCATGGTACGTGTTGTCTGTAAAATATGTCGGTAGTTAACTGCCGCAGTATGTTTTACAGACGAGGTAAAGTCTATGCCGAGATAGCGGAACCGTTGCACATAAGGAAATGGACTGATTTCTTCCGGCGTAAGGCCCCTTCCAATCGACATTGTTGCCGATTTGTTCATGTTCACTGCACTACCCGCCGTCACACTGTGGTCCAACAACAGTTCAAGGACCGTCTTCACCTCTTCCTCAGAACGAACGAGCAGCAGGAGGTCGTCCGCATAGGCACGACATTTGAAGGTTTAGCCCCGCAGTTCCATCTCAGAAAGAGAATTTGTTAGCCTCCCAATTAATGGTTCCAACGCTATCGCGAGCAGCAGCATCGAAAGAGGGCAGCCCTGGCGAATGGACCGTCGAATTTGAATCGGTCCTGCTATACGCCCATTAACCTGTACCACGGATTGTGCGCCCCCATAAATCCTTCTAATGACACCAGTAAAACGGTCTGGAAATCCCATTTGTTCCAATACAGCGTACAGATAGTTGTGGCGCACCTTATCAAAAGTACTGTCAAAATCAACCGCCACCATCGCCGCTTTAAGCCGGCACTCCTCCGCCAGCGCTATCACATCACGGCATTCGCCAGTAGCTGTTTGCACGTTCATCGATCCACCCGGTGTCGTCTGTTCTGGAGAGAGAACGCTACGAATTAACATACGAAATCGGGACGCTAGCAACCGTGCAAAGATCTTATAGTCGGCATTAAGCAGGGTGATGGGGCGATAATGTGTGACCGTAATTCCTGGATTCGGTTTATGTACTGGCACCAAGAGGCCTTCCACCATAAAAGCCGGTGGAATAGGCGCATCGGAATTTAACATCTCGTTGTACATTTCCGTCCATCGCGGTGCCATTTCGTTGCGAAACTCTCGATAAAATTCAGCAGGAAGTCCATCAATGCCTCGGGACCGATTCAACGCACCCTTTGCGATCGCATCATGTACTTCCTCACAGCTAATGGCTTCCAGTAAGGTTCCCGCGGCTTCCACCGTCAGTGTACGGGAGATGTATGTACGGGAGATGTACGTGGCTATACGTTCGAGGTCATCGACAGGGGCTGTTTCTTCCCGATAGATGTGTTGGTAATGGTCGACGAATGCAGAGACAATGTCCGCTTGACGCGTCACTCTTCGGTCTTCGCGGGTAATTAATTCCCGTACCAAAATGCGTCGTCGGTGCTTTGGTTCATTCACGACGTGGTGCATGGAAGGAATCTCGTGCATTATCGTATCGTGACATCTGGCGCGCACCATGGTTCCCTGAAGATGTTTCCGAGCTAAAGCCACTAGTTTAGCTTTTATCCTTTTGCGTTCGATCCAGATGTCCTGTCCCAGCGGACCATCATCCAGGTCGCGCAGCGCTGCAAAATAAAAGTCGGTCGTACGGTGGCGCCATTCTGCCATCTCCCTGCTATATGAGATGAACGCACGGCGAAGCGCCGGTTTAGCACAAGTCAGCCACCAATGAAGCTTCGTCGCATACCTTCCAACCCTTCGCTCGTACATCGTCCATGTCTCAAGGATCCGTTGACGGCATTCAGGATCATGTGGATGTTGAATGTTTAATTTCCACGGGGCCTTACTGTTCCACACCTCTCTACGGGGAAGAAGCACCGTACAGATGTAAGCGCTGTGATCGGAAAATGCCAATGGCCAGCGCTCCGCGTCCTGGACATCATTTGCATGAGCCCGTGAGATATAAATGCGATCCAACCTGCTCGCCGAATGACTTGTCACATAGGTGTATCCCGGTGCATCTCCATGTCGTAATTCCCACGTGTCACTAAGTACAAGGTCGTTTACTACGATTCGCTACTTCTGGCTGATGATTGCTTGCGGCCATTGGTCTTTCTGGCTGACAACACAGTTGAAATCTCCACCAATTATTACACATTCATAACGTCCATGGAAAAGTGGGGCAATGTCTTCTGCATAAAATCGCGCCCTTTCCCGCCGCCGATTGTTTCCCGACGGTGCATAAAGAGTGATGATGCGTGTCCCAAACGTCGTGAAAGCCCTTACCCTGGCCGACGGAAGATCACACGTTTTCCACTGGGAAGCCATCTTGCACGTAAATTGCAACCCCACTCCCATTGTGATCTCCATGTGACGAATAGGATTGGTAGCCTGCGATGTATGGGAGTGCAGCTATATGCACTTCCTGCAGCAAAGCAATGTCCACATCAGATGCCCAAATCGTTTCCTTCAGTAGGTGTATTTTGGCCGGTGAACGCACGTCATTTATATTTAATGTCGCAATACGGTTCGCATGGCGTTGAATCCCACTATGTCGAGGCGCAACAACATCTCCCTGCATCGGCGCTGGGGGCTGAGTTAGAAGACGTTCTCTCGCCCCTCTCCCTTCACCTTCAGCAATTATTAGTCCGTCTTCGTGAGTGCCGGCTGCCTCTGTATGACGTCCGGCGCCTCCTAATATCCTCATACCACATCTTTGCAGGCGGTGATATATTCGTGTCCATAGCCACAGCATCTGCGTCTGGAGAGCCAAATGGTTGTGATTCCTCTTCACCATCACCACGTCCCGGTACCGTCAATGTGACAGACCGCTGCGGGTCTGCTCGAACAGTTTCCTTTGCCTCATCCTGTTTCCTAGAGGTTGTGTCATCTTGGTCCACAGGCACATCGTCGTCGGGGCAAGGGGAGTCATCCCTATTAGATGTCGTGCGACGACGCCGTTTCCTTCTTTTCGGGGAACGTTGCTTGCGTGATCTTCCTTCCGTGTCCTCAGATTGTAGGGAATCACGGCTGCCCGACAGAAAAGCATCCGTAGGAACTGGAAGTGTTTCGACTCCCATCGTTGTACTTGGCGGGAGTTCGGTCGAAACTGATGTTGTCGTCACAGAGCGCGTTCCAGACGGAACAGCATCCGTAGTGGCTGGAACTGCTTCGTGTACTATCGGTGTGCTTGGTGGGAGTTTGGTCCCAACTGATGTTGTCGCCGTAGATTGTATGCTCGATGGAGCAGCATCCTCTGTCATCCCGACGTCTGCTACAAGGTTTCGGAAAGTGCCATCTTGATCTTCCACCGGGGCTGTGTCCTTTCGGTCATCAGCGGACGCAGTGAGGGCTTTGGCATAGGTGATCGGTAGTACTGTCATCGCCGGCGACGGCTCCCACACATCTGAAGGCAGTTGCGTAATCCGCCGTTGCATACAGTTCGACCTGAGGTGTCCCTCCTGGCCACATCCAGAACATGTACGTGGTTGACCATCGTAAATCACCACCGCCCGACAACCACCAATTGTCAGATAGGACGGTACATGCTTCTGAAAATCAATAGTGATCTGCCGCACTCCGTTCAGAACGGGGTATGTGGCGAATTGTGTCCAGCGTTCTGCTGTGTGACCATGTACCGTGCCGTATGGCTTAAAAGCCTCGATAACTTCGTCAGCCGGGAGCTCAAATGGCAGCTCAAAAACACGTATTGTCCGTACACCCAGACCAGCATGTTCTACAGTTACCGTGCCGACATTCCCGTCACTATGGCAAAATCGGAGACCTGATTTTGTCGCCTGTAGAATTCTCTCACACGCCGCGTCATTTACCATCTTAACATACACCGTGGGACTAACGATGGACAGGTGAATTCCGACAATATCGTTTGGCGGTATCTTGACGTCCTCTCGAATGAATCGTTCCACTACTAAAGCCTTTAGTCGTTCGTAGTCTTTGCAGAAATTGAATCGTAATGTAGTTTTCCTGTACTTGTTCGCCATGATCGTTGTTACTAGCCCGCGCTTAGACTAAGTCCACAAGTAAGCAAACACTCGCACACGCCCCACAGACGGAAGTATCGGACCTCCGTTTCGCACGGCCGCTAGCGCCGAACTGACCACTCAGCTATTTTTTTTCTGTATTGAAACAATCGTATAAGCACATAAGCGCAAAAACAAAATAGTGAAATACTGGAACTGTTTCAGCACGAATTGTATCCTACAATAGATTGAAGATAACATACATTTCAATACCGTGCCATTTGTGAGCTTACAAAACAGAGCAAAAATATTAAATTGACAATAGCATCTTTAGTCCAGACAAAGACATAGAACCAAAACGCAAACACATTAAAGAGAATTACAATATATATATATATATATATATATATATATATATAATTTTGCGTCTTAACTAGAATTGCAGTTCTGTCAATTGATTCACAACCTTCCAAACTCTTCACAGAAAGTCATTTGGAGCATACAAACGGATAAGAAAGACATGCACAGGCAACATAAATTAAGGAAAACGTCAAATGAAGTTAATAACACCATTGAGAAGCCGGGAGCAGTCCTAGGAACAGGTGTAACCCCTTGTTCGTTGTGTATTTTGTTCGCTACATAGTCTTACATGTGATTCGTGTCCTTACTGGCGTCGAGAATTACCCTACGCCTTGTGTTTCAAAAATTATGTCCAACATGTTACCAAACATCGTCCTGAAATTTAGGTAACGTTTCACCTTCCAACGTGCCGTTCTCATATAAGCCTCGCTATTGTGGATGATGATATATGTCACAAACTGTCCTAACAGCCACATCACGGTGTTGTTTTTGGTAGCGGGAAAATGTTTCGCGTCCGGCCAGAGCAGGATGTCGGTGCAGTGGCTGGCTGGGCTGCTGCGGGTAATCAGGCCCAGCCTCTGCTGCACCCATTTCCAGTTAATGAGATGGCCGCCACAAGTGAAGCGATAGCTATCGGGGCGGTCAACACATTGCTGCATAACTCAGGAGTCTATACAAAGACATATGCTATTAGCAAGCATATTCATGACTGACGAAGCGAGGAGGATATAAAGAGTAGATATCAGTATAGGCAAAGAGGGCGTTCCTGATTAAAATAAGTCTATCGGTATCACAGTTGGGCCTTAATTTCAGAAAGAAATTACTGAGAACGGACGTTTGGGGGAGAGCATTGTATGGCAATAAATCATGAACCATGAGAAAACCGGAACAAAAGAGAATCGAACCGTTTGAGATATGGTGCTACAAAAAAATTATCTGGACTGATAAGGTGTGCAATGAGGAGAAACTCCATAGCATCGGCGAGGGAAGGAATATATGGAAAACACTGACAAGAAGAGGGGGCAAGATCGTAGGACATCTGTTAAGACATTAGGGAATAATTTCCATGGTGCTACAGGGAGCTGTAAAAGAATAAAATCTGTAGGGGAAGACAGAGAGTGGACTACATACAGCAAATAGTCGAGAATGTAGTTTGCAACAATGTAGTTTATTCCTAGATGAAGAGGTTGGCACAGGAGAGGAATTCTGGGGTGGGGGGGGGGGGGGGGGGGCACATCAAACAGACAGAAGACTGATGACTCAAAAGAAAAATAAGGTTAATATGGCCAGTGATACATTGTGTTTCATTCAAATTATCGACCATGTCAGCTGCATTAGGTGAAACCACACGGACAGTAGGTGGCCATTTATGAAACTCTGCTTTTTGGTCGACAGGTCTGTGTATAACATCGGCAATACTTATCCAATGTTTGTACTACAGAAAATGAAACTGTCTGTATCAAGAAACTAAATTTGCATTTATTTGCTGAAGATGATGTGCTCCTGGTGGATTTTAGAATGTTTTCTCTAGTGTTACCTAAATCAGACATGGTGTCTGCGGTCCTGCGTCGCAGGGAGTTAGTTACGAGGAGCCACTGAATGAGAAAGAGGAAGGCAGCCGCAGACGCCATGGAGCTGAGCCTGAAGACAAACAATGGCAGCGCCAAAAAATTACAGGCACTGTAAGCACCCTGGTGCCATTACTTGAACGGATGCAATGGAGATACAAGCATTAGGCATTTCGGCCATATGAAGGAGCGCAAATAATTAGCAGAATAAACACGCTTTTCAGAGACAAAGTTGACAAAGAAACATGTTTAATAGATACAGAATTACAGGTATCGAAGAAAATCTATTTTCTGTTATGAACTAATGCTTTCAGAGAAAGTACGTGTGTAAAAATTGTAGAAAGAGGTCTGATGACACTGCGCAATTGTGAAAATGAAACTTGACGTCAAGAGCTGGATCTACGTTGTACCAGATGGAAGACCACGATAAGTTACTGCTACGTCCCTTGAAATTGTTATCTTTCATGTTCTCTAACAGTGCCCCTCCACATCTACGGAGATGTTTATTTTACATTTTTCACTGGTATCACGTGACTGCCACTGATGAATCACATTACGCCTACCACCGTCTGTACTCTACTTGTACAGTGCATATATCTTGAGAAACAATAGACAATAGACAATTATCGCACAATCAGAGTAACAGCTCATGCACCCAAGCTGCTGACTGGAGAATGCGCTAGACGACTTTATGAAAGGTAAAGGCACGAGAGAGGCAATTCTGATGTTGCGTTTAATAATGGAAGCAAGACTGTAGAAAAATCAAGATACGTTCATAGGATTTGTCGACCTGGAAAAAGCGTTCGACAATGTAAAATGGTGCAAGATGTTCGAAATTAAGAGAAAAATAGGGGTAAGCGTTTTGGAGAGACGTATCATATACAATATGTACAACAGCCAAGAGAGAATAATAAGAGTGAACGAGCAGGAACGAAGTACTCGTATTAAGAAAAAAATGCTTCAAATGGCTCTGAGCACTATGGGACTTAACTTCTCAGGTCATCAGTCCCCTACAACTTAGAACTACTTAAACCTAACAAACCTAAGCACATCACACTCATCCATTCCCGAGGCAGGATTCGAACCTGCGACCGTAGCTGCCGCGTGGCTCCAGACTGTAGCGCCTAGAACCGCTCGGCCACTCCGGCCGGCTCGTATTAAAAAGGATGTAAGACAAGGATGTAGTCTTTCGCCCCTACAATTCAATCTGTACACCGAGGAAGCAATGATGGAAATAAAAGAAAGTTTCAGCAGTGGAACTAAAATTCAAGGTGAAAGGATATCAATGATACGATTCGGTGATGACATTGCTATCCTGCGTGAAAGTGAAGAAGAATTACATGATCTTCTGAATGGAATGAACAGTATAATGAGTACAGAGTATGGACTGAAAGTAAATCGAAGAAAGACGAAGGTAACGAGAAGTAGTAGAAATGAGAACAGCGAGAAGCCTAATATCAGGATCGATGGTCACGAAGTAGAAGTAGTTAAGGAATTATGATACGTAGGCAGTAAAATAACTAGTGACGGACGGAGCAAGGAGAACATCAAAGGAAAACTGACAATGGCAAAAAGGTCATTCCTGGCCAAGAGAAGTATACTACTACCAAATATCGGCTAAATTTGAGGAAGAAATTTCTGAAAATGTACGTCTGGAGCACAGCATTGAATGGAGTGTAACATGGCCTGTTGGAAAACAGGAACAGAAGAGAATCGAAGCATATGAGATGCAGTGCTGCAGGCGAATGCTGAAAATTAGGTGGACTGATAAGGTAAGGAATGAAGAGGTTCTGCGCAGAATTGGAAAGGAAAGGAAAATGTGGAAAATACTGACAAGGAGAAGGGACAGGACGATAGCGCATCTGTTAAGACATGAGGGAATGACTTCCATGGTACTAGAGGGAGCTGTAGAAGGCAAGAACTGTAGAGGAAGACAGAGATTGGAATATATCCAGCAAATAATAGAGGACGTAGGTTGCACTGTTGCTCTGAGATGAAGAGGTGAGCACAGGAGAGGAGTAGGTTTATCAGATCATTATAGAAAGCGATTTATCTGAGTTGTCAACAGGAAAAACAGTGGCATTAGGTCAAAGAGCCTTTACTCTTTGATAACGGAGCTCATTAGCCGCGCGGGATTAGCCGAGCGGTGAAGGCGCTGCAGTCATGGACTATGCGGCTGGTCCCGGCGGAGGTTCGAGTCCTCCCTCGGGCACGGGTGTGTGTGTTTGTCCTTAGGATAATTTAGGTTAAGTAGTGTCTAAGCTTAGGGACTGATGACCTTATCAGTTAAGTCCCATAAGATTTTACACACATTTGAACATTTTTGGAGTTCATTAAATGTTTGTACATACTTGCTCCAAGATCATATTCTCGTGTTCTTACTTAGCTCCGTTTTTAATGCTTATCCATGCAGGGCCGTTCATAAGCATCGCCAGGGGTCCAGAAGACGACTGCGTGGAAACTAGAAGGGAAACATAAAAATGAGATTTATCAGGTGATCAATGAAAAAATGCTCCCATCGGAGCACAAAAAAGGCTAACTTGCTCCTGTGTTAGAAGACCCTTTCCTTGTACTCGGGTATCAGCTGTCTCTTCCTACCTTCCTTAGTACCTTTAAATTTTTTTCAAAATATTCGCGCTCTTTTAATATCGACTCACATCTCACTTTCGCTATTCCCCCTAACTGTAACTCCCTCACACTCACTAATCCATTGCTGTAAGTCGCTCATAGTCAACCACACCCATTTGCAATTTCTCACACACACATTAACCTAACTTATTGGTATCATCTTTTAGGGTCTAACTGTCACTGTCTCATGACTGACAGCCATATTATTCTTCGTTCTGTCCTACTACCACTGTCTCCTCACACTGTATTGTCTCCTTGTTGCTCTCTCTTACTGCTAATACCTCATTCATTCCTTCCCTCTACTGATGCCTTTTTTTACTTTTACTATCTCTCTCTTCCCCTTCGTCATTTTCATACACTCGAATTCTCAATACCACTTTCGTACACCTGCCCTTTCTCTTTTTTTCCCCTCCCACTAGCACTCTCTCTTCCCTTTTTTCTAGGACTGTTCAGACTGTTAACAATCTTCCACTGCTACTGAGTCCATTTATTTCTCTCAAACTGCCATTGTCACTTTCTCTCTTTCTGTCTACTATCTTCCAGTATTTATTAGTTTTCCACTTCTTTACCACTTCCTCTGCCTCCTTTTCTTTCAACATAAAAAGCGAATATCGTCGCATGTCAAAATTTATAGAAAATTTTTACGGTGCTGAGGGAGGTAAAAATAACCAGCTAGTACCCCTCACGTCAGTCAGAGTCTTTCAAAACAGGAGCATATTCGCCTTTTTGTGCTCTGATAGAAGTATTTTTCCGCTGGTTCGCTTCTTTTCCCTACTACAGCAGGCCATATCACTCAAGTAACAAGAACTTCATGGTTTTGTAAAGTTTTGATAGTTTACTTACGTGAAATTGAAATAACCAAAAACTAATTTTACACTTGAGACCGAATTTTAAGTGCATGTAAATTTTGGATGTGCTTCAGTACTACAACATGGGGTTCTCAGATGATAACGGAAACACTTTACAGCATATTTCTCCGAGCTGCGTCGCTTTGTTAACTACATGCGTATTTTACGTGTACAGTTGGGGTACTTTTTAGCCTCTGTGATTCGGAAACGGATAAAGATGTCAAGAAAAACATTAAGGTTGTTCGAAATCGGACCTTGGTAATACATCTAAAAATTACAGCAATTTTATGTTCATTCCTATTAAATCCGCGGCTCGGTTTTGGTAACCAAAAATGCGTACCAACAGAGCATCTCTGCAAGTTTCGATTTCTAACGATTGCCGCGGCATAGTTGCAGAGCGCAAAGTGAGGGGTGTCAGAACTTGGAGAAGAATCACCTGCTCCTTATCGTCACATCGAATATAGGCAACCCAATGAACAGATTTCCAGAGCAGGTTGCTAAAGTTGCGTCTTCTCAGGCAGTGAAGTAGAGACTTCAATGGATTCCACGAACGCACTTGCGTTAGAGGCGTCACAAACGGTGCCTTTATTGAGGGTCTACATATAACGTAAGTTATAAACTCTATCCATACGTAAGAGTATGTGTGTGCTTCCTGTGTTTTCTATTTTTTGTGTAGTCGTCTTGGGAAACACTGGAGGTACTTGTAAATAACCCTGTACAATAAAATGCATTAAGCCAGTTCTGTAACGTAGTGTATTTATCTGTGCGACTGCAGATGTCAGAAGGCAAGTTGAAGAATGAGTCACTTCACTGTGAGAATTTTTCGTGACTCACCCTTCAATATGTGGCGGCAGGCAGCGTTGCTTGTTATACAAGTTGAGGCCTGTATGTCCAGTTGGTGTGGGACGGGATTCCACGGCTACCTCAGTTACTCGAAGCTAGACTGATGTGATTCAGTTGTGTACGTAGTCAATAAATAATGAGATCCGTCAGTGCTGAGAACATTCCTACTGTCGAGAAGATGCTCCATAATGATCCAGGTTTACCAAAAGAGTTAAGTTATAAAAGTGTCCCCTAATTTTTAGGGTGTCGTAGGTTAGAAGAGGATTATAACGCTAAGATCACCTTTAGTATAACATGTAGTTTGACTTTTGGGATATCTTTCGCGCGTGAATTACGTTTACTTAGAGTTGCACCACAAGGCCGTGATCTGCAAGTCTCTCAACATTTCGTACAACATTTCTGACGCTGCAACCTACGAGTATAGAACTGCATTGTACAATGGGAGAAGAAAAAGTTTCCGTTTGAGGGTGATGCAGTAGCTTATATGCAACGAATCGGGACCACGATGAGGGTATGTAATCACCGATATAAATCCAAAGAATCTGTTCGTTCTACCTGGTGTGAATTTTAAATAAACGAATCACATTTTTGTCATTACTGGGGTTAAAGCTAATAGTTTGAAAATGTCGTTTCCGAAGTGTAGGTCTTTTGTCGATTGCAGAAAATGATCATCAAATTTCGTAAGAAAACTGCCACACACCAGATAAGAACTTAATGCATCACATATTATAAACTTAGTTACTTATAGTTTCTCACATTTCATCAATCAGATTTCTTTAACGTTAGGAGAATTAAGTGCTTTGACTTAAATAACTGAACGCTATGTTCTTAAATCACAAAAGTAAACACCAAGAAATAATTTTCACTCATATTGTCACTTGCCCATAACAACTACTATACCTCAATAGCACAATCATTTCACTTAGAATCGCGAAGACCAGAGATCAATGAGCAATGAGCAATGTGACCGTTTTTAGCTTCTGCAGTCTGTTTCATCAATCTATGAGCGCCCAAGAAAAACAGAAAACAACTCTAAATGACTATATATACAGCTGCTTTGGAGTAAAACAGAGGTAAAACAATAGTCTAAAAGGCAAAATCGTAAATGCTACGCTATAACTGCCAACTACCTAGGCTTACGAGGGAACAACGTCTACTCGTAAACACCAATTTCGCCCAAATTCGTATTATATGCAGAGCGCGGCCGGAAACGAAGGTGACTGATGTGGGAGCCACAGATGGCCTAGCAATTAGATAACACTGCAGTTCTGGCGCGGGTCGGGCTGGGAGTGGGCCTCTTACGTCGCCGCTGCTTGTAAACAGTAGTTAGCGCTGCACGGTAATCCGGGGGTCGGGTGGTTGGGTATCTACACGAAAGCATTTTTTTATTTTCAA
Organism: Schistocerca americana; assembly: GCF_021461395.2. Lineage (NCBI taxonomy): Eukaryota > Metazoa > Arthropoda > Insecta > Orthoptera > Acrididae > Schistocerca > Schistocerca americana. The sequence goes on along the minus strand of NC_060124.1, from coordinate 374,695,189 downwards.
TTTTTGCATTAAAAATTGTACGTTGACAATAAATCTAAATACACTGAGGTGACAAAAGTCATGGGATACTTCCTAAGATCGTGTCGAACATCATTTTACCCGTCGTAGAGCAGTTACTCGACGTGGCATGGAAGCCCCCTGCAAAATTACTGATCCACGCTGCCTCTATAACCGTGCATAATTGCGAAAGTGTTGCAGGTGCAGTATGTTGTGGGCGAACTGACCTCTCGATTGCGTCAATGGGATTCATGTAGAGTGATCTTGGCAGCCAAATTATTAGTTCGAACTGTCCGGAATGTTCTCGAAACCAGTCATGAGTGATTGTGGCCCAGTGACATAACATAGTTTTTGGGAACATGAATTGCTGCAAATGATCCCCAGATAGTCGAACATTACCATTTCCATTCAGTGATAGGTTCATTTGGACCATTGGATCCAGTCAGTTCCATGTAAACGTAGCATGGAGCAAAAACCAACTTTCAAAGTGCATTGTTGAGAAATTGGATCCATGGCTTCGTGGGTTCTGCGCTACACTCGAACCATACCATCAGCCCTTACCAACTGAATTCAGGGCTCATCTGGCCGCGCCACGGGTTTCCTGTCGTCTAGGATCCAACCGATACAGTCACGAGGTCAGGAGAGGCGTTGCAGGTGATGACGCGCTAGCAGTAAAGGACTAACGTCGATCATATGATGCCATAACCCATTAGAGCCAAACGACGCTGCACTGCCCTTAAGGATATGTTAGTTGTCCGTGTCGCATTGATGGTCCAAATGTTCAAATGGCTCTAAGCACTATGGGAGTTAACATCTCAGGTAATCATCCCCTAGACTTAGAACTATTTAAACCTAACTAACCTAAGGACATCACACACATCCGAGGCAGGATTCGAACCTGTGACCGTAGCAGCCGCGTGGTTCCAGACCGAAGCGCCTAGAACCGCTCGGCCACAGCGGCCGGCCCCTACATCTACATCTACATCTACATGACTACTCTGCAATTCACATTTAAGTGCTTGGCAGAGGGTTCATCGAACCATAATCATACTATATCTCTACCATTCCACTCCCGAACAGCGCGCGGGAAAAACGAACACCTAAACCTTTCTGTTCGAGCTCTGATTTCTCTTATTTTATTTTGATGATCTTTCCTACCTATGTAGTTTGGACTCAACAAAATATTTTCGCATTCGGAAGAGAAAGTTGGTGACTGAAATTTCGTAAATAGATCTCGCCGCGACGAAAAACGTCATTGCTTTAATGACTTCCATCCCAATTCGCGTATCATATCTGCCACACTCTCTCCCCTATTACGTGATAATACAAAACGAGCTGCCCTTTTTTGCACCCTTTGGATGTCCTCCGTCAATCCCACCTGGTAAGGATCCGACACCGCGCAGCAATATTCTAACAGAGGACGAACGAGTGTAGTGTAAGCTGTGTCTTAAGTGGACTTGTTGCATCTTCTAAGTGTCCTGCCAATGAAACGCAACCTTTGGCTCGCCTTCCCCAAAATATTATCTATGTGGTCTTTCCAACTGAAGTTGTTCGTAATTTTTACACCCAGGTACTTAGTTGAATTGACAGCCTTGAGATTTGTACTATTTATCGAGTGATCCAATTCCAACGGATTTCTTTTGGAACTCATGTGGATCACCTCACACTTTTCGTTATTTAGCGTCAACTGTCACCTGCCACACCATACAGCAATCTTTTCTAAATCGCTTTACAACTGATACTGGTCTTCGGATGACCTTACTAGACGGTAAATTACAGCATCATCTGCGAACAACCTAAGAGAACTGCTCAGATTGTCACCCAGGTCATTTATATAGATCAGGAACAGCAGAGGTCCCAGGACGGTTCCCTGGGGAACACCTGATATCACTTCAGTTTTACTCGATGATTTGCCGTCTATTACTACGAACTGCGACCTTCCTGACAGGAAATCACGAATCCAGTCGCACAACTGAGACGATACCCCATAGGCCCGCAGCTTGATTAGAAATCGCTTGTGAGGAACGGTGTCAAATCTAGATTTCTACGGATATTCCACGCAGTGTTGTCCTGTCTGTTAGCACTGACAAATCTACGCAAAAGCCACTGCTCTCGGTCGTTAAGTGAAGGTCGTCGGCCACGTCTCTGTCCGCGATGAGAGGTAATGCCTGAAATTTGATATTCTCGGCACACTCTCAACTCTGTGAATCTCCGAATACTGAATTCCCTAACTATACCCGAAATGGAATGTCCTATGTGTCTCTCTCGAACTACCATTCCATGTTCAGAGTCTGTTAATTCCCTTCGTGTGGCCATAATCGCGTCAGTACAAATGACAGATTCACCTATGCACAGATGATTTATACTTTACGTACGCGATAGTACCGTCATCTGTATATGTGCATATCGCTGTCCAATGACTTTTGTCACCTCAGTGCAATGCTCAATACATTGTATTTTTTAGTATTTAATTACAGATCATGAAGGGGAAAGGTAAGGAAATTTGTAATTGCCAGAAAATTTCCTGGAAAGGAAGAATTCTGCAAACAACTGTCCAATAAGGAGTTGTAATTAAGGCGTACAGAAGTTCATATTCAGTTAGTTTCATTTTTTACCTTCGAGCAGTCGTCGGCAGTTAATGGTTTATCCACTAGTGAAGAATTTGTTCAGAAAGCTGCAAAAAAGCTCTTATCTCATCGACAGAGAAAAAGAAATCACGTTCTGGGACGATTTCATGAAAATTCATTCCGTTTTACATCCCCAGCTACCCTCGATGCGAAATACTTTGTTACGCGTGTTTTACTGCCAAACTGTACGAGAAGAGAGAGAGGGAGACAGAGAGAGAGAGAGAGAGAGAGAGAGAGAGAGAGAGAGAGAGAGAGAGAGAGAGAGAGAGAGAGACTTTCATGAAAGTGAACCAAATTTACTTTTCGAAAGAAACTTTAAAACAATAATGATATTGAAAAAAGCGGCGTTTATAACGTATACAGGATGTCGAGAAAATTACTGCTTCTACAGTTTTTAATGATGAATATCACCCTAGCTCCTGTAAATCACCTACAGCAAATTAATAAAAGGCATGTAGTTTAACATACTGCAACAAGCGACTGTTGGGATGGCGTGAGTAGAGTTGGTTTTGTGTCAGGAGTCTCCCTCCCAGTTCACTCATCGTACGTTTTCCTGGGAAGCGTGGTAATGACCTGTAGTCGCCGGTAATCGTAGTGGAAGACATTCAGAGTTAGTCGTTTATTACAGTGCAAATACAGGTAGCTTATTGATTCGTGGTCGGCATCGTCTGTCAGTGCCCACTGTGGAATCACGTCGTAAACATAATTCAACCCACTCAAGGCAGCTGACACCACGTACTTCGTTTCAGCTGGCTGCTACACTGGATGTTCGACGTTTGCGGTGACGGCTCCGGCTGTACCGCGACACCGCGGCGTTGAGTGACAGAGGCGCGTGTATTGAGCTTACACACGCCGACTTTGGAGGTGCTCTGTTCCCTTCTGCTCATCATCCTTCTTCGTCTTCCGCCGTCTAGCCGTCAAGTTCGACGATATTGGCCTGCCGCCCAGGTACGCGTTATTCTGTCTGCCGGAATGTCAGGAACGCTGGTGTCCTGAACCTGGTGCAGCTGAAAGCCCTCCAGGTCCTCCCATCTCCGACAGAGGCGACTGCTCATTATGGCGAAGTAACCATTTCCCCCTGTAGCGGCTGTTGTTGTCCGTAGCGTGCAGAAAATCTGAAAAAGACAGGTGCCAGACGTCACTACGATACAATCAGAGAAGCGAATGCGAACGTTATACACACCATCGAACCGTCTGACCGACTGCCTTACGGACTAAACTGCTGGAGTATTTTTGAAGCGAATCTAATGTTTACCCGTCTAAATTCGTCATGATTGCATAGGGCTTGCTATTAAGAAGTTTTCAGTGGTTTACCTTCTGTTGTTCTTACTTAGCCAGTTTGTTATAACATAGAACTAGTTTGTAAGAGCTTATGATGCGTTTGTTGCATTCGTCTTTGCATTTATTTTGTCCCATAATGAATATGACCCGACCCTGCTTGAGGCCTCCGACGAACTACTTTCTGCTGAAATCTGCTGCCTGGCTCATCAAAAACGCCGATTTTGTGTTTTTCCCTGACCCAGTCTCGGTGACAAAATGTTTTATTGTGGCCGCCTTCTGTCGGCGTTACCGTAATGAAGAGAGACAGCTTCGCTCTGGAAATTTTATAATTTTATCCGTTTTACTGCCCTGTAAAAGACTGGCATGCAACAATACGAAGTTTTCGTGTACGCCTTATAATACTTCACGACAAATTTACTTGCAATCCCAAATTGGTCTTAACCTTTCATTTTCGTGTGTTTTATGAAAATGTTAATAAATGCAATGTATCGAGCATTTTTTCGGTTTATTTGCAGTTTAAGTAACGTAAAAACTGAAAATAAAAGTAGTTTTCCGCTAGCTGAGAGAGTCACGAACAACATACGAAAAATCCTCAGTGGTAGGTTGTGAGCGTTGGGGTGGGCATTGGATTAAAGATCACTTTTTTATTCGTACAGCTGGCGCTCATGAGAACTAAGAATCTGTTTCTCCTCTAGCAGAGTAGAATAGTGTTCTAAGATTTATGTGAATTTTGTTCACATGCTCTAGTGCCATTGGTAACTTGTATCTGCATTTCATGTAGTGTTAACGCATTTTGTGCAAAATAAAGACTCCCTGCTTTGCAAGTGATTCATAAGGCGGGCCATGGAGGGCCCGCATAACTTTATGAGACAGCGCTTAGTCGCTACTTGTGATGTAGTGGGATAGACAGCATGGGGAATCGCCCGCTCAACATTCAATTTACACGGCTGTGAAGGAGGGAAATGCATGAAGACAATACGGCCCCCTACATTCTCTCGCGCTTCTATCCTACACAACTCCCCAAACCCTCCACTCCCCTCCACTCTCCACCCGGTTACACATCTGGAACACAGTTTATCCCTTAATAAGACCCTCCCGCACTTACAAGTGATACACACGTTCAATATTTGATGTTAACTGACTTCGTTTAAAGATAAACATCAATATTCTACCGCTAGACCTGTACTTTTAATAATCTGCGATTTTTCCGTCCCTGGATTGTGAAAATTATTAGCCGTAGAGAAAAAAAATAAACGAGATCTTTTTTGTAGGAAATTCTATTTAGTTTACAAGATTTGGTACGTGGGGCAATCGCAACTGAGAGGCATGGTATTTAATTGAGAGTGTTTCGTTTGAGTTGCACTAATTATGTATTCAAACCATGACCGGGTTCGGGATTTTAAAATCCCATCTTCGGGTGTTCGAAATTATTGTATTCGGTAACACATTGCACGTGGTTAGGCCAGTCAGTGCAAGAGCTTAAGTTACCGCATGTTGGTTTAAACTGTCCGCCGCCGGACATCTTCGCGGTAGAAACCCCAACCACTGGCGGCCGGAGTGGCCGAGCGGTTCTAGGCGCTACAGTCTGGAACCGCGCGAGCGCTACGGTCGCAGGTTCGAATCCTGCCTCTGGCATGGATGTATGTGATGTCCTTAGGTTAGTTAGGTTTAAGTAGTTCAAAGTTCTAGGGGACTGATGACCTCAGAAGTTGTGTCCCATAGTGCTTAGAGCCATTTGAACCACCAACCACTACTGAGTAGAGGGCCACGCCGGATGTCTGGAAGCGCGGTGTAGCGCAGACGCCAACGGTGTACAAGCAGGTAAACACCTGAAGATGGGAATTAAAAAGCCTGGAAACCGGTTATGGTTCGACTAAATAGTTAGTACAACTGAAGCAGATCTTTCTAAATTACTTATTTAGTTTAATTTTGTGGTGTGCGTACTGTAAGACCTTCGGTACACACACCATCAGATTAGTTGACTTATCGCTCTAACGAAGCAGGCGAGTGTCAGCAATATGTCTCGTGGTCTTATCGTGACGTGTTTATCTTCTGCCGTTAGGTCAGACGATAGAAATGCCACTTGCACGCTTAGAGTAGCAGATTGACTGTGACCAACTTTAAACAGAACTTGATTAATTTCCACACACATTTATTAAAACAATAAAAATCATAGATATTACGTAACTTGATTCTGGATGCTGTTTACAATTGACAATCTGAAGTTCCTTTGGTCTTGGTACGTTAATCTTATTCTCACATATCTCTGATACTTGACAAAGTGACTATACATTTCTCTTCATGGTTATGTACAGGAATATGATAATCTTATTAGGCGCAGACTGAAACTTGACTATAGACTGATGCAGACTGACTAATCGGAGGTATGTACACTCATTATAATACCTCGTGCGTTCAGGTATTACTGCGCGAGAGTGATCCGCGAGGAGAAAAGATTCTACGTTAGCAGCAATCTCATTGGCTGCATTACATATTAATACGCGGATCGGCGGAAGCAGAATTTGCTCCGTCTCTAAGACAGCGCCATGTCGTAGTGCGGAGATGGACGAGCGCTGCGCCTGCGCTGTTGTGCTTAGCGGGGCGCGCTCTAGTGGGTACGCGCTGACTACGCGGAACTATGTACACAACAAATTTTGTGCTAGGAAATATTTTTGCTAGACGCTGCTTTTTTCGACTTATTCGAGAAAAAATTAAAAACATGACCTTCAAATCCACCCCCATCCCAACGCTCACACCACACTGGTCAGGATTCTTAGTGTGTTGTTCATGATAATCCCTCATAGTCCAGTGCAAAAATTTGCGACTTCACAATTTTTGTCCCCTAATTTCGCTTCATTGACTGGTTTACTGTAGGCCAGGATGGGTACTTGCTGGCTGCTGGCTGATACGGAGCGACGTGCCGCTTGCAGGTGAAGGTGATGCTGCGGGTGTCCGGCGGCGAGGGGGCGCCAGCGTCGCACCTGAGCGTCGACTGCGGCAAGAAGCAGGTGGCGCTGTTCCAGCCGGCCGCCGCCGCCACGGCGCCCGCCGTCGACCAGGACCGGCGCGTGCTGGCACCCAAGCTGTTCGCCTTCGACGCCCTCTTCTCGCACGACCACTCCCAGGTGCGCCACAGAGACCGACATCTCGCGTAGCTATGTCTCCTTACTCTGATCATCACTACAACAAAATACACTACTGGCCAATAAAATTGCTACACCACGAAGATGACGTACTACGGACACGAAATTTAACCGACAGGAAGAAGATGCTGTCATATGCAAATGATTAGCTTTTCAGAGCATTCACACAAGGCTGGCGCCGGTGGCGACACCTACAACGTGCTCATATGAGGAAAGTTTCCAACCGACTTCTCATACACAAATAGCAGTTGTCCGGCGTTTCCTGGTGAAACGATGTTGTGATGCCTCGTGTAAGGAGGAGAAATGCGTACCATCACGCTTCCGACTTTGATAAAGGTTTATCGTATCGCGACTTCGCTGCTCGCGTTGGTCGAGATCCAATGACTGTTAGCAGAATACGGAATCGGTGGGTTCAGGAGGGTAATACGGAACGCCGTGCTGGATCCCAACGGCCTCGTATCACTAGCAGTCGAGATGACAGGCATCTTATCCGCATGGCTGTAACGGATCGTGCAGCCAAGTCTCGATCCCTGAGTCAACAGATGGGGACGTATGCAAAACAACAACCATCTGCACGAACAATTCGACGACGTTTGCAGCGGCATGGACTATCTGCTCGGAGACCGTGGCTGCGGTTACCCTTGACGCTGCATCACAGACAGGAGCACCTGTGATGTTGTACTCAACCACGAAACTGTGTGCACAAATTGCAAAACTTCATTTTTTCGGACGAATCCAGGTTCTGTTTACAGCACCATGATGGTCGCATCCGTGTTTGGCGACATCGCGGTGAACGCACATTGGAAGCGTGTATTCGTCATCACCATACTGGCATATCACACGGCGTGATGGTATGGGGTGACATTGGTTACACGTCTCCGTCACCTCTTGTTCGCATTGACAGCACTTTGAACAGTAGACATCACCTTTCAGAAGTGTTACGACCCGTGGCTCTACCCTCCATTCGATCCCTGCGAAACCCTACATTTGAGCAGGATAATGCACGACCGCATGTTGCAGGTCCTGTACGGTCCTTTCTGGATACAGAAAATGTTCGACTGCTGCCCTGGGCAGCACATTCTCCAAATCTCTCAACAATTGATAAAGTCTGGTCACTGGTCGCCGAGCAACTGACTCGTCACAATACGCGAGTCACTACTATTGATGAACTGCGGTATCGTGTTGAAGCTAGATGGGAAGCTGTACCTGTACACGCCATCCAAGCTCTTTTTGACTCAATGCTCAGGCGTATCAAGGCCGTTATTACGGCCAGAGTTGGTTGTTCTGGGTACTGATTTCTCAGGATCTAAGCACCGAAATTGCGTGAAAATGTAATCGCATGTCAGTTCTAGTGTAATATATTTGTCCAATCATTACCCGTGTATCATTGCATTTCTTCTTGGTGTAGCAGTTTTAATGTCCAGTAGAGTAGATTCAACACACACATTCTCAAAAGAATGTGCTAGTCTGTTATCGGACAGATTTGAAACCAAGTTTTCACGGAGTTCTGAATACTTGACAATGTTTCAAGAGTCCAGCCGGTCGTCGTTTGCTACCACGCACGATATTTCGTCTGCGCATTTGCTGGATATATTCACGTGAGCCGTTGCAGACTGACACCGGCTATCCACGTCGCACCATGTTTTATAGCGCTGTATGCGGTTTCGTCTAATAAGAATAACGAAGCATGTTAAACAGAAGAAGTGTGGCTTTTTGAGTCAATCTGTTTACCGTAAATCCACCGACATGCATTTCTCTTTTCGGACTCCGTATTGACGTAACACATCGTACTAGTAGAGGGTGGCTAACTCTCCTGTATTTCCCAGGACCTCCCGTCCTATAAGTTTCTCTTTTCCTTAAAAAAATCCTCACAGCTCCCTTGTAAATCATATGTTTCTCCAGAATATTTCGTCAGTGATCACTGTGCTAAATGTTAATCCCTTGCAGTACTGTCGATAGTCGTAATTCCCTGGCCGACAGACCTTTAAAAGCCTTCCTATAATGATCGATACTATTGTCAACGTACAGTCTGTTGTCTGATCGTGCTCCAATTACGAAAAGAAGACAGTTTGGCTCAAAGGAAAGCCTAGGTGTGTGGAAGGGGAATAGCTCCTTATTTCCGGCTCAATACTGGCAACTCCTGGAAGCTCTCGCCTCGTACCGACAAGCTGCTGCGGTATCACTTTCACTCGGAAGTATCAAAGACTCGCCAGATCGGATAGTAGAGGCGTTAATGCTGGAACGTACTTGCTACGTTATTTATTTCTCAATTACTCACACAACAGCCCGCATCTCGTGGTCGTGCGGTAGCGTTCTCGCTTCCCGCGCCCGGGTTCCCGGGTTCGATTCCCGGCGGGGTCAGGGATTCTCTCTGCCTCGTGACGGCTGGGTGTTGTGTGCTGTCCTTAGGTTAGTTAGGTTTAAGTAGTTCTAAGTTCTAGGGGACTTATGACCACAGCAGTTGAGTCCCATAGTGCTCAGAGCCATTTGAACCATTTTTTTACTCACACAACACAACATTTCGCAACGCTTAGAAATAGACAGTGGTAACAGATCGCTTAAGTTAGCAGCAGTCTAGAACAGAGGACTGTCAACACGGAACGCCCAAAAGTTAGTAGTCTTCTTTCCGTGATAGTACCCAATATATTCCCAATATATTGTTTAGTGTCCACGTGTGTCTCCATTTGCTTTTGAAGTGAACAAAGTTTTATCTGTAAAACTCAAGTTCCCCAAACTATGAAACCGTATTACATAATCAATTGAAAGTAAGTAAACCGTGCCAAAACCATTCCTAGATAATAGATGTATTTGTGCATTTAAAAGTCATTGCAACTAAATCTCCGTTAAACCTCCCGTATAATTATGGTCAGATGTTACTTATCCCCCTTAAAATCACGATCAAACGTTGGTCGCCCTTAATGGGTGTGGTTAATACACTAGCACATACGGCACAAATAGTTTCTGACTATAAGAAGATCTCCAACAAAGAGACCACACAACAGTTCAATTTCTGTATTTCTTTATATTTGTGGCTCTAAAGTATCCTCGTGAAAATCGAATTAGAAGTTTTCCGAGAGACTTCGGTTCCCTAAGGAAATTATTCTCGAGGGGCCAAGTAGCTCTGTGGTAGAATTCTCGCTATCGATGTGACTGATCTGCGTTCGATTCCTGGCTGATTCAAATATGTGAACAAAAATGTATGTTCCACGAGTATTTCTGTGAAGCGGTAAGTACATCAAGTTAAAAAAATAATTCGTAATGCTTTTTATAATTTGAACAATTTCTATGAACAATCGTTGATAAAATTTCGGTAATTAAGAAATTATTTGCAATGAAAAATGAATTTTTGTGTGCGATATGTGATTAGAAATACGAAGTGCATTTTTCATAAATATGACAATTAGGTACGGATGAAATAGCATAACTTTGATGAAATTTATGTTTAAGTGACGTTTGTGTCGTACTGAAACGAAAAATTTATGACCAAAACTTGACTCCAACCAGGAGATTATCGTCTCGAGCAGTACTGATTTCCCATTATTATGTATTTTATGCTTGACAGAAATGCTCGTTGCAATGCCGCTTTGTTTAAAAATTTACATTGCCCAGGAATCGAAACCAGTTCCTCCGAGGGACAAGCGAGCATTCTACCACAGACGCACTGCCTGTCAAAAAACTGGCCCTATGCTTTGAAGAAATGAAGGCGCCCGAAAAACTGCTAAGTCTTTCTTTAGAGAATTTTTGAGAATTGATTCCAACTGCTTGGGTTGATTGATATTTGAGTTGTGAAGTTTACGTACCATCCATATAAAAAAGTAATTATCTCACTAATCTAGGACCAGCCTTCAGTTCAAATGGATGCTTTCTCTGGCAAATTGTCAGGCCGCTGCCTAATTCAAAAAGGAAAAAATATACGACATTCGGCAAGAAGAATAGTACGGCAACGAAGTAGCACCCTTTCTTCCTCTGGTTGCCAACGTCTCTTTGTAGCTTGGCAGGTTCCTCGTGGAAGAAAGTTTCGTAGGCAAGCAATGCTGCACACGCTTTCTCAGCCTATGAATCTTTCATGGATGAACATTGTTAATCTACGGAGCACATAATGGAATACGACAAAAAAATAATTATTTCTGCTGAAAATTCTTTTTTCGAAAGTCGCTGTTAATGACCGTCTTGCATGACGGGCATGGCGCACGCAGCGCGCTAATGAAGTCTGAGATATGGTTAGATGCTGTACGTCTTCCATTGCTCACCTGAAGGCGTTCGGCAAGTATTCAGACGAAATATCATGCATGGCAGTAAAAGACTACCGACTTCATTCACGAAACATGCTCGAGCAAACACTTGCCTACCTCCTCTTCTGTCTTTGTGAAAGCCTATTGCAAAATAAAGTGGTCCCAAGCAGTTTTGCTTAGCTGACAAAGGATATTACTAGCGTGCGTCGTAAGTATCAGGATTCCATAGCGATAAATATTACACCTGTTGATGACATGAAGTGTTTTGCGTAGTTCTGTGGCTGCTAAACGTCGCCATTTTGTGAAGTCTTCGCCTGCAATGCATTGTTGCGATGCATTTCTCAAGGTGCGACTGAAACCAGTGACAGTAATAGGAACCAACAGGCTGTTGCCACGGAGCTCTGTTGCGACGCGACCAGTGTAGCATTGATTCCAACCACCGTCGCAGCTGGTAGTGTGTAACGCGACGGAGAGCTATTGTGTTAAACTGAAATCTAAATCGTCACTTTAAAATACAAAGGAAAGAACGACACCGTAATGTATCCAACAGGACGAACAAAAGGCTTGTCATCATCACCATCAGTGTTCTGCCTAAAGGCAGGTTTTCACATGGTAGTTCTCCAGGCTGTCTGGTCTTCTTCCATCCTCTTCAGGTCTGCATAATTTCCTCTTCCCTTTATGTCGTCTATCACCTTGTATCTCCTTCTTCCTCTCAGTCTTCTCCCACAAACCAATCCTTCCAAAGCATCTACTAGCAAGCACTCCCTTCTCAATGAATGTCCCAACCAGTTCTTTTTCCTTTCTCTTACAACCTTCAGCAGACATCTTCTCTCACCAACCCTTTCCAATACTCTTTCATTACTCACTCTTTCCATCCAGCTTATTCTCTCCACTCTCCTCAACATCCACATCTCAAATGCTTCCAACCTTTTTCCATCCTCTCGTCTCAGAGTCCATAATTTCTGCCCCATATAGTGCCACACTCCAAGCAAAACATTTGGCAAGCCTGTTCCGTAGTCCTTTATCTAATTTGCCACATAAGAGTCTCCTATTTCTGTTGAATGCCTCCTTCGCAATGGCAATTCGAGTTTTCACCTCCTGGTGACATCTCAAGTCTTCATTTATTGTGCTTCCGAGATATTTAAATTCACTTACTTGGCTAATGGTAGATTGGCCTATTTTAATATTGGACAGTCTGCGTCTTATACTGATGACCATACTCTTTGTTTTCGCTGTGTTTATTTGCATCCCATATTCCACACAATCTCCATTCAGATCTTTGAGCATGTTATTCACTGTCCGCTCACTTTCTGCAAATCTTATACATTCTATTCTCTTCCCACCAATACATATTCCTCTTTTCGGATGTAAACTTTTCGCAATAATCTCTTCAAGGTATGCGTTAAACAACAGTGGGGAAAGGCAACAACCTTGTCTAACACCTTGTCCAATGCTGCTTCCTTCTGACATTTCATTTCCAATACTTATCCTTACATTCTGGTGTAAATATAGATTCTGTATCAGTCTCTCTCTTTCCAATCTACTCCCTTCGTCTTCAAGATATCCACCAGCTTATTCCACTGAACTCTGTCAAAAGCCTTTTCTAAATCTATAAGAACAGCAAAGATTTCTCTACCCTTTTCCATATATCTTTCCCCTATAGATCTTAGCAGGCCAATAGCATCTCTTGTTCCTTTTCCTCTTCTAAATCCGAACTGCTCCTCTGCAATCCCTCTATCCAGATTGTCATATAACCTTCTATTCAACACTCTCAGCAAGACTTTAGCTGCATGAGAAATTAGACTGATGGTCCGGTGCTCTTCACATTTTTTAGTATTTCTCTTTTTCTCTATTGGTATCATAACTGTTGCAGCGAAGTCCTCAGGCCATTCCCCTTTGTCATATATCTCGTTACACAGGTAAACTATTTCTTTTCTTGCCTTGTTTCCCATGTTTCAACAGTTCTGCTCGCAAATAATCTATTCCACATGCCTTCCTATTCTTCATCTCCTTCAGCGCCTTTTCTACTTCTGCTTCCAAGATGGTAAATCCCTTTCCATCTTCCGGCACACATTGCTCCTTTTCAACCTTAATTTCGCTTTGCATTTCATCCCCCTTATACAGACATTCAATATATTCTTGCCATCTGTTCAAAACCTCCTGTGGTTCTTCTGCTTGAGTACCATCTGCTCTTTCTATTTCTATGTTATTCCTCTTTCTTTTACGTTCAAAAACTATCTCACTAGCCAGTCTATACATCATTTCATACTTTCCCTCTCTCTCCATTTCCTCTATTTCGTCGCATTTCTGTTTCATCCATTTTTCTCTTGCTTCTTCAGTTTCTCTTCTTAATTCATTACTCAGTTTCCTGTACCTCTTTTTGCCTTCTTCAGTTTCTACACTTTTCCACTTTCTACGCTCTTCCATCTTTTTCAAAATGTTTTCTGTTATCCATTCTTTCCTGGTGCTTTGGGATACTCTAATTGCTAGTACTTCTTTGACAGAGTCCATGAGTCCTTCCCTCATTTTTATTCACTTCTCATTAACACTTTCATCAACACTACCTCTTTGCCATTTTTCCATAAATCTGTTCTCCAAATCTGACGCCTTTCCTACCTCTTTGAGTCTATCTATGTTTAGTCTTTCCTTTGCTTTACCTCTCCAGACTTTTTTCGACTTCACTTGTATTTCCCCCATCACTAGGTTGTGGTCTGAATTTATATCCGCTCTTGGATAAGCTTTAGCATTCTTCAAACAGTTCCTAAACCTGATATCTTTCCCTATTCAAATTTGATATCCATGTGTAACGTCTCCTTTTGTGGTGTTCAAATAATGTGTTACCCACTGCTAATGATTTTTCTTTACAGAAACTAATTAGTCGTTCACCTCTCTCATTTCTCATTCCTAATCCAAATTTTCCTACTGTTTCTTCATCTATTTCTTCACTCACCGCTGCATTCCAATCCCCCATAATAGTATGCAGGCATTTCTATTTTCTTTCTCGATGAGTTCTTGGCTTGTGGCACAGAGTAATTCATAACTACCTGTAAATTACCGCTAATAATTCGATAAATATAATATTCAGAAAAAGGGCACTATGTGCCTCAAACCGGTAAAGAAATCAAATTTCTTGCTTGTAACGGTTTGCCGATTATCTCAGTAAACTAAATAATGTCGCTGAAGATGGATAAAATACTCAACGAAATTGTTACCCTGACGGGAGAAATGGCACCACCAAAAGTAGTTAATACAGCGTAATGATATTTCGTTAAAGACTTTGTCTAGGCTACATATTTAAGAGACCGGAAGATCACAGGATAGCGTAAATGTGAGAAACGCCATTGCAGATGCGAAATCCTTGTACGTTAATAACCGGTGTGACTGCCAGAATGTTGAAAGCAAGTATGCACACGTGCATCCACTTTGTTGTACAGGGGCCAGATGTCAGTTTGTGGGATGAGGTTCCAAGCATGTTGCACCAGCACAGGGTCGGTTAATGCTACTTGTGGATGACGCTGGAGCTGTAGCCCGATGATGTCCCATGTGTGCTCCATTGGAGACAGATGTTGTGATCGAGCAGGCCACGGCAACATGTAGACACTCTGTAGAGCATCTCGCGTTACAACAGGTGAACATTATCCTATTGAAGAACACCTCTTGGAATGATATTCGTGGAAGGCAGGGCAACAGGTCGAATCACCAGATTGACTCAAATTTGCAGTCAGGGTGAGTCGGATAACCACGAGTATGGCCCTGCTGTCATGGGACTCGCACCCCAGAACATAACGCCAGGTGTAGGTCCAGCGTACAGACAGGTTGGTTGTAGACCTCCTTCTAACCAACACACGGCCGTCGTTATGACCGAGATAGAACAATATTTCATCAGAAAACACAACAGAATTCCACCATGCCCCCCCCCCCCCCCCGGCCCCCTCCCACCAACGAGCTCTCGTTTGACACCACCGAAGTCGCAAATAGCGGTGGTTTGGGGTCAGCGGAACACACGCTGCCGCGCGCTGTAGCCGCGAGGTCTCAGGCGCCTTGTCACGGTCCGCGCGGCTCCTTCCATCGCAGGTTCGAGTCGTCCCTCGGGCAGGGAGACACACGCTGGAGAATTTCTGACTCGGAGCTGCCCTTGACGTAACCGATTTGCAACATTTCCTTGTGTCACTGTTGTGGCAACTGCTGCTCAAATTGCTGCTGCCGTTTTTCGCGTCAGTTTCTCTTTTCGAAAAAATTCTTTTCTCTTATTTTGCTTTGTTTTATTGTTATTATTTGCGTAACAACGCATATACGAAAAGAGCCGCGAAATACCTTTTATTAATGCTGTGCCATGAATTTCTTTATAATCATTAATTTTCAACAAAACAGAATATATTGGGTTCTTATTGTTCTGTAACTGGCTCTCTATTAAAGGAACATTTTTCGTTACTGTAACTCACTATAAAAGTCAACATATCTTCCCTACTTTATAGTTATTGAAAATGAAAAACTATTTTGTTATGAAATATTTATGTTACAGTTCGCAGTTCGCATCATCAAAATAATTTTGCAGTGGATTTTTGTTAAGAGTAAAACACCAATAATTACCACGACTAGCACAAGAACATGAGACTATTGTCGGAGAAAAATACGTTTTCACTATAAGGTTTGCCAGACAAGAACTAAGCACAGCGAAATTCCTATTATGTTACGAAGGTAAATTATCTTTTTTGTACTGTTAGTAATATATTATCAGCAGCCCGCGTCAACCTGCAAAACACATAATAAAGTCTGCTGCTCTGCTCTGCAAGTCCGGAAGCTGAAAGAGATGATTTTATTTCACTATTACCTTCCCGCTTCTTTGCGGTATGATCGATTTCTTTTTATGCAGTTTGAATGCGCCGCGGCAGCGGCTCGTTCGTTCGTAGCGCTGCTCTGCACCACGGATAATATTTAAATAACTGAAAATATCTCAAAGGGATGGGATAATATTCCAAGCAAGCTACGACAAATAATAACGCAAGGCTTCATTAAATAACTCTATTCAAAACATTCAAATATGTTAACTAATACACACCTTTTACAATGAGTACGTAATGGCGTACATCTATCGACCTTGACAAAAGAAGACTACGTTAGCATATACTATAGCGTCACAGGCTATCTTACTCGTACAACTCCAAAAAGAAGACAGAGAAATTAATGTTCGTTCTGTATTATTTATACTAGTGGTATATTCTTATCTTTGTATGATATTTATCGTCTGTGCGGTTTCAGTACTCGCCGACACAGATATTATCTAAAATAAATAATAATAAAAAAATACATAATTCCATACAATAACAGAATATGATGCACAATGTTCTCTCTTTACTACAAAATATGTCCATTGCTAATAGACGTTACGCGTTGCAGCATGATTCGCTAGAGCCATAAGCCACACATGATGGTCTCCAGTCTCGGTAGCATCACGCGGCCGTCCGGACCCCGTGTCCTTGCGTCCTTACAGCGTCGTAATCACCGCTGCCATCAATCATTTATAGTGGTTGCATTCTTGGAAGCCTTTCTCCATTATCGTAGAAGGAATATACAGCTACAGGTGGCCCTATTACACGACCTCGTTAAAACTCAGTGATGTGTAGATAGTGGCATTTGTCGCCTAAAGGACATTCTTGACCAGCATTAGTTCCGTCCAATCTCTTAGGTAACTAAAGCTCACGACAGTTATTCCATCTATGTAAAGCGAACCTGATTTACATCCTCATAGGGTTGCCCTCTCATCCGACTGGTGCGAACCCTGAATAGATATCATCTTTCTGATGTAGAAAGCCGCCTACTAATTCTAGTTTATGTCACACAAGTCGATTTTGGTGGTGAAATTGTTTTTTCCGCCAGTGTATACTACTGATTTCATTCTACGCGGGTCTATCATATTTCAAATATTACTTAACATGTCATATCAAGCTATTTGTCAGTGCTGAAACGTTGAGTTACAGGAAAGTAATAGTATCTAGATTACTACATAATTCGTCAATTTTTTATCCAATGTAGGCAGTAGTTGCATACACATTATTCATTAAGTAACGGATTTATATGTTCCATTTAATGCCTAACCCAGCGTTCTTCATTTTCTTACATGTCTATTCATTACACAGAAACTCTATAAACCTGTTAGTCTCCTATCTGTAAAAGTGTCCAAAGCTTTGACGAAGTGCACTGAATAAACATTTATTTTATCTGCAAAAGGGTCATCTTAGAACTGCTTACAGTGCAAGTAACCATTTTTGTGACAGACTGGATGAAACCTGTGATAATAGCTGTTGAGAAAGATGGCATCGAATCAGCTTACATTAGTATCCCAAAAAAGAAAAATATATCTAGACTTCATCAGAAAAGTGGGAAATCGAGAACTGAAAGCAGTAAGGCAAGCAGATTATATTTCATCAAAACTAATCTCAGAAAACCTAGGGAAACTTCCCAGGTGCTTTAAGGGGAAGTAAAGGAGCACTTGTTGAAGCAACATGTTCGAACGATCTTCGTTATTTTCACGATGTTGTATAGTTTTCTATATTGCAGTCTCTCGTCAACGGTGAAAAAATGAACTTACGTTTGAAAGTAGACCTGTAAATAAATTTTACTGGTACTAAACTGTTGTACATTCGACCAGTGAACACATACAGCAAGGAGACATGTACAAAGAAAAAGGAAATCACAAAAGCATTGGACGAGTTCCTGTATTTGGTGTTATTGACGTTTAGGACAGAGTGCAGAGGGAAAGAGTTGAAGGGAAACGCCTAAATTGCTTTTAGTTAACATAACAATTTCTTTAAACTCAGCTTCCACTGCGTCTGTAACGGAAAGTTTACAATCAGTATGTATTACCAGTTTGACTTATATGAAAATAAGACACGAGCGTTTAATGCAGAAATTATTCAAAAACGTATCTCAGGAAGTAATGGTGAAATGTGTGCTGGCAGTTATTATGAGGGACAGGAAAATAGTTTATGGATCATTATGTAAGACGTAACTGTAAGTAAAATGAAAGTGTAAAGAAGATGGGGGGGAGGGGGGGAGGCATGTAGCTAGATGAATGGCTGCAGATGTACAATGAAAGTTCGTTGCTGGATTCGGGAAGATATAAAAAGCTAGAGATGACGTAATGAAAGCTATATTGATGATACTAAAAATCATGCTGGAACAGGATGCATGCCTATCTCTGAAGAGCATATTGCAAGTAAAGGTCTGGGAAGACCTATATTCAGCAGCGGTTGACTATAGAATAAGACATTTCATTAGTAGAACTAACATTTTCAAACGAAATAGACAAAGGTCTGTTTTCCTAAAGGTTGTATTGCGAATTCTTTTACATTGACGAATGCAATGATACGTTAATTAATAAAAATACACAATTCAGTAACTTATGAGTATATGTTCCTTGATATTTTTTTCACCATTTGCATTTGATTGTTTAAATTTTTGGAGGGCTGTGTCGGACATGCGGCTGTAACATGTTAACAGTCATATTTGTTGCAGAATATTTTAGTTGGATGGTAAATGATTACAAACTTCAACTTCTCCATCAGCTAACCAAGTCTGTCAAGAAATCTGTCGACTTGTTCCCAGGTGAAATCTGCTCCTCGCAAAAAATTCGTGGACTCAGCCAATCACAGAATTTGGTCTTCATGTTTTTTCATCAAATTACAGTAAATGTCTTAACTCGCTTGCAGCATTGTCTTATTCGACAGATACTTTATTTTCAGTCGCTCTACGTATCTGCACACTAGGTTTAGGAACTGATATATACTTAAGGCGTACGTTGGCTATCTAAATCTTTATAGCAACCGCAAAATACTGTTTTCTATTCATCACTGAACACTGTCGGAAAAAACTAATTATTTCCTAAGTCAAATTCCATGGCCAGATCTTTGTGTTTCCGCGAAGCTTCATGGCGATCACTATTTACATACTGGAACGATATAAATTCTCAGTGACTTCTATGATTATCATTACAAGAATTCTGAATTTTTCTAGTGCTTCCCTCATGTTATTTATAACGTTTTTATCTACTGATTTTTCCATATTTGCCCATTAAGGAAAGGAATCGTAAAAATTGAACTTCTTTTGCTAGCTATTTTGTCCGATTCAACCGCAAGTTGCTTTTTCCAGTACTATCTGGACGCACCACCGTGTTAGTTCAACATTCCCATTGTTATAAATTGGGCTAGACATCGTCAGTCCCTAAAAACTAAAGAATAATATCATTTGTACTTAAAGATACAATAAATATAATAGTACTTCAGAGTTTAAGTTAGTGTACCGCAAAACTCACTGGGAACAGATACCATGTTGCCACTCCAAAACGCATTGTTCTTTGATAGTAAATGTCTTGAGTGGTTTCGTTCCTCCGAAGTTCACACTGTAGTGGTACGACAGGTGTTATCACGAGCGCTGGACTTTTGAACAGGTATTTCCAACCTTTTACTTTCGTGAGACGCACTGAGAGGAAGACAAGTGTTTCTGGGCCGCACATAACGTACTTAACACTTACAATGGACCAATGAGAGAATAGCATAGTGTGACGGGAGTTTAATATTGAAAATATTCAATTTATCATAATTTTACATAAACGGAATTTCATGGAAACTTTTTTTACCAACCGTGTGACAGATGCTCAATTCTTGGGCCACAGTGCTGCCCGCGGGCCGTAGTTTGGACACCTCTGGTTTAGACACAGCCCTTTTTCGATGCAATCCTCTGTCCGATGCTACCCACGCTTTTCCTATACAGTCAAGCGACAAATAGCATCTACGCAGAAGGAATTAGACTTCTCTGTTACGTTGTTTCAATCGGTATAGAAGTGCTGAACACAAAAAAATCATGTATTTCCCAGTGGAACACAATTTTTGTCTTAATTCACAAGTTATGAGCCAATATACACTATAAAAGCAGGATTCTCGGTGGACTGTCAGATGTTTTATGCAGACGTCACTTACGAAACTTAAAATCCTCGGTTGACATCTTCTGCTATTGACTTTACTCTGCGAAATGTATGGAACGTGCTCTTTAACGCTCTGGGATCCACAACAATTAATAGTAATTCTAGGTTGTTCTTAGCAGAGTATTACTTACAGTTACCAATATGTTCGAGGACGAATGTACAACTTTTAGCTTTTTCATTTTTGAGTCCTTTTGTACAATGCATTACACATATGTTACATTGGGATTCAAGGTAACGGTCTCGGCATGGATAAGATAAATGTATAATCACAGTTTTGCGTTCTGAATCGGTTTATTACAAAAGCTCATGCAATAGGAAAGTGATCAATTTTGTCATTTTGTCATTCTAGCACTGGATTTACAGTAGCAGGATTCTTTAATTCTTTGGACTTATCTTCAGTACTTGGACGTGCTCTCTTGTATTTTCCTCGTGCAGCAGATTTCAATGGACTTGCCAGATTAGCTTGAAACTGTCTGAGACAAACATATTTTTCAGACAGGGCCTTTCAGTCTTCTCTATTGTGTGCCAGAAGATACACAAATACCATCTTCTGGATTTTATGGGATATTTGTATAGCGATGTCAACAAATCATGAAGACCTAGTTCTCCCATATTACAGTTGTACATTTGAACAATGGATGGTCTTGGGACAAGAATACGTTCTTTCTTAGTCCTATCCCATCTTTTTGCCAAGTCCTTTGGCTCTACACCTGTTGTTATCGTACCATTTCACAATGATAAACTTGCCTGTTGTGTCAACTTGTGAAGCTATAGTACACGCATCCTTGCGCTTTCTTCTGCTTTTGGTCGGGAAGAGTACATTGCTTGAAACTTCCAGCTCTTATTGTGCCTGTACCATAAATACCCCTCTTCAGTAGGCTCTCTGCAATATGACACGATGTGAAGAAATTGTCTGCATAAACAATAAAAAAAGCGATTGTCCTCCAGTGCTGCAGATAGGTTCATCACAACATTGTAACAGAGACCTTTTCCCGGTACATGCTTTGTTGCCTTAGAAGCTTCACCTTGGTAAACGTCAAAATCATACAAATATCCTGAGAAACCAGCTCCAGCCCGCATTTTGAATCCCCATCTTGTTGACTTGTTTTATGTATATTGTCGAAGACTACTGCGTCCTTAGAAAGGAATCATTATTTCGTCAACACACTGATTCCGCTCAGACAGTTTTCTCAGGCAAGCTTGTGAGAACAAAGTAAGCCAAGGTCGAATTTTCCATAGCTTATCTTCTTCCGGTGTTTGTTCAGTAACAATAAGATTGTCCTGGAAATGCAACAGAGGTTCTAGTTACTGGAAGCGGCTTCGAGCGATTATATCAGAAACAAGATTATACGCCATATGTTTTTACCAACAACATCGCACACTAAGCATTTGAACCAAGCCCATTCGCAAATAAATACCTAAAAGCTGCTCCAGCTCAGCTAAGGTAATTTCAGTAGTTGTACCTTATTTTTGAATACTACAAATATTAGTTGGTTGAACACTGATTACAAGCATTTCACGTGGCGCAAGGGATCTGAAGTACTGCAAAGGGGTGAGCACTTCTTCATGTTTGTCTTCTGGAAGCTGCACAAATGTATGAATTTCTGGAGTAAAGTCACCATTGATCCACGACAATTCTGCATCTTCTGGAACATCCTCAGGATTTACTGAAGCAAAAGCAGCCGACTTTTGCAACACCTATGGAGTAGAAGTTTCTCCGCGGTCTTGATGCGTGCTACCATTAGTCGGAATTTGATCATCATCCTCATCATCAAGTTCAGAAAATCACTTTCATCAGGATTATTTAGAACCTCAAGAATGACATTAGTCGTTGACTGGAAGTAAAAGAAAATGCCTAAAAGTCACAATACGAACATTCATAAAAATAACCCTAAATTCCCGCTATTACACATATGTAACGTGAGTTTATTTCAACATTCCTTGGGTATTTCAATACACAGAACCAAAAGGATACAAATAATTGGTTCAAAAAATGGTTCAAATGGCTATGAGCACTGTGGGACTTAACATCTGAGGTCATCAGTCCCCTAGAACTTAGAACTACTTAAACCTAACTAACCTAAGGACATCACACACATCCATGCCCGAGGCAGGATTCGAACATGCGACCGTAGCAGTCGCGCGATTACGGACTGAAGCGCCTAGAACTGCTCAGCCACCTCGGCTGGCAAATAATTGGCCCACTAGTACTTATTTAAAGAGAAAATGTTTAATATATACCAATTAAAAACATATTATCCACACAGAGGATCTCACATACCTTCCGTGACATGATGGGGATCAACTTCGTGCTCTGTGGCACCTAAGAAGTTAGAAACATGGTCAAAGATAATATTTCTACAGTCGTTCCAATTATTGCTCACAGAACGCTCTGCATGGCTTGTACAAACGCGTAACAGTGGGCACTGGTGAACCATCATTGGTTAAAGACCAGTAAAACCCATATAAAACTAGAGGGTTAATATCATAAGTGGGAAAAAATATTTGATGACTCCTCGTCAAGCAGCTCATCTTATAATCGTTCGATGATTATCATAGTAACTCGCACAAACAGAATATTGGGATTGCCTTTTTAATTGCCAAATAGAGCTGTTAGTTGACATAATATTCCTAAACGACCTGTCTCTGTGACACAACACCAACAAATCCTGAACCTTACTAGGTGGCTTATTGATAAACGTGATGATATTATAATAGAAGGCCATTTCTGGGAAGTGTTTGTTGCTGAATTGCATAGAAAACATTTATGGAAACTTAATATTTGTAAATGCAGTCAAACCGTTGAAATTTGTTTGTAATGTTTATGTTTGTGTGTGTTTGTATCATCTCCAAAAGATTTTACCTTATGTGCCTTGCTCGATCCAGGGGGAGGTGTGTTCGAGTGCACTCACTGACGTCATCCACGCCGTCATCAGTGGCTCTGACGGATGCGTCTTCAACTTTGGTCATCCAGGTCTGGGTAAGCTAAACCGTACACACATGCTTTCACAAGAATCTATCAGTTACATTACATAGTGATATATAAAAACAGTTAGTAGTATAATTTCCAGCACTAGAAGAATTATAATGCTTTTGACAGGAGCCAAATTTATTAGCAATAATTTGTGACATATATTCTCACTTTTATCACCTGTGCTGTCATCCGAGGGCACAGTAGTTGTCCTGTTGTCCTCAGCTGCGTGCAGTGTTACGTAGACTGTTTTCACTTTAGATCTGCCCATGTACGAGGCGTGATTTTTTTAAAGTAAGTAACGGTTTGACATAACAATACCAGAAGTAGACTTTTGTTAGAAATTTTATTTTCATGTGAAGTTGTGTTGTTTAATCTACTTTCCCACACAGTTCGCACAAATATTAAGGCACTTATCCCATCATACAGCGTTTGAATACCATCCTCGTAGGAGTCTGCAACCTAATTAGGTAACTTTTCTGATAGCTTAAGCGTTCTGTAACAGTTCCATAACGCATAGTTTGCACAGTTTGGACACTTGAGGAAACTTATCACCGAACACTGTTCTTTCTCACTTTTTATAAACTTTCTACAGTAATGAATGAAGGTCACCAACTTTGTTTGCCGCATTTGGCTTATTGTATATAACTATTTAATTGTATTCTCTTGTTTAGATATTAAACACTAAATGCTGCGATCAGAAACAGCTCTGAAATTTTTAACCATCTATAACGTAACAATACTTCACATTTCTATTTCGATTGCTTGTAGATGCTGCTCTAGCAAGTGTTCATTTTGTTTTTCTGGGTTTACAGCTATTCTTCTGCTTTCTGTCATTCGAATTTTCACAAGGGCTGCTCTATGACTTAATCCGCGTTTACTTCATGTTATGTTTTGAATGTTATTTCTATCTACTTAATGTCACTGTGATGTGTTGTATCTGTGCTTGTTATGTGTGTGGTCTGTGCGGTGTGTGTGTGTGTGTGTGTGTGTGTGTGTGTGTGTGAGTGTGTATGTATGTGTGTTTCTTTCTGGATGTCGTTGTTTCACAGCATTGAATACGGCATTTGTTGTGTTTGTTTATTCTTGTGATTTTCATGTCTTGTATGTTGTTTTGATCATGGTTCTGGTGCTTTAAGTGCTCTGCAAATGCGGAATGGTTTGTTTCAAAGTTCGAGCAGTTGGTATATTCTTTAGCGCGCTTTAATAATTCCTACATGTCATACCAGTACATACTGTATCACAGTTGTGGCATTTAAGTTAGTATATTTCTGCTTCCTGGATTTTGCTCCTCTTGATTGTTGGTTGGCTTTTATTTGTTTGGAAAATTTGTACGGTTTCGTATACCATGTATGTCATGGTTGTTTGGCACTTTGTATGTTAGTTTATGTGTGTGAGTCATAGTATACAATGTTATTTATTTCCATGTGCTGGTGTCATTGTGCATATGCGTTGAGTGTATTTGTGAATTTGTGGCTCGCGAGTTTCCAGCATTTCTGGGGATGATGTTTCTTTTGTATCTGTGTTTTAATTCTTTGTATAGTGTGTGTACTATGTGTGTGCCACACCCATTGTTTCTCGCTAGCTGTGTGATCGTAGCCATTTCTTTTTTCATAAATTAACTTGCTCAGCGAATCATGTCTATTCCATATAATATGCACCTTGCTGCTGCTAACTTCTGGTAGTGCGAATGATGGTATGTGTAATGTGCAACTGTATCTGTGACTCTTTACTTTATGTATGCGTCGAAATAGTCTTCGCCATTTTCCTTTACCATTGCTATACCTACAAAATTTATTTACTATTTTCCTAGCATGAACGTTCTGTTTATAAGTGTCACATTGATATTTCGGAAGAGTTAATACACCGTTTTTCTTTTGGGTCATCTACCACACAAATAACATCGTTTCATTCGGTTCTATATAGGCGGACCTAATGCGAAAATTACCGCCATAAAAGCCTCATATGTTTCAGGAACGGAGAATCAGAATATTGCAAATCAAATTCGATTCTTATTACATCTTTTCAGAAATTCTCCTGGCTACGTGAAATACGTAGGTGAAAAGCTGAACTTGCCCTAAAATCAGTGAGGGGGTTTTATCTGTTAAGAAAATGTATAGTAACAAAAGTGAAGTTAATGCCAGATGATTAATGTGGTAGCTGAATATTTAAATAATAATAGATTTTAACTGTTAGCTGTGGATTACGGCTGCACTGGACATGTTGGAAAGTAAAAGACATATGAAGCGTGAGAATGCAGATGGGGACAGATGAAAGATACGTGACTGAACACAGCTGGCGCTTATTGTCTGCACTAAATTTAAGGCTAACTAAAATCTACAGAAGAAAAAACTCATCAACAATAGTTTAGAATGCCCAAAGCCTAATGACTAAAAACCGCTTCCAATGATACTGTTTCTTGCGAGCGTGTTCTGTGTGGAGTCCGAAAATGATAGTTTCCTTCATTTTCAATTCAGGTTCTGAGTGAAGAGCGAAATTTTGCTGCGAACTGAGTGTTACGTAACCTCAACAATTCCTTCATACAATTGACAGAAGGTAAATGACACAATGTTAATTAATGGCCACATTCGTTAAATGGTAATTTTGTGTGTGAATACGTAATGAATACTGTTGTTTTAATTAAATTGTAAGTGTCTACGCTCAGAAGAGGTAGTGTCAAGAACTAAAAACGAATACTAATCACGTTTTTAGAGTCCTGTACCTCGGTTGATGAAAATGGAACCCTTATAGTATCACATTTTTGTGATTCTGTAAGGGTAGGAACCGGTAGACGAATTAAGTTCATATTTATACCACATAACAATGTCTACGGTTTCTTGGCGGTGTACAAGATGTAAACTTCTAAGTCAATTTAATCAAAAGATACGTTCATTTATGTCCCATATTATGGTAATCGCAGATTGACTAATCGAATCTTATAGGTTACTTTCTGTTGACGTACAGTCATGAAAGCGGTTTCAAAGTATAAGTATAGGAAAAATTTCCGAAAACTGTTGATATGTAATACCACACGAAATTTATACGTCTGGCTATCTTCCCGTCTGTTAAGCCTCCTTTTTTCTGAGGAACGTGGAGAGGTATCATGTTCAAATTTATTTGACATACTAAGGTTGACGGTCCCACCTGAAGATACCATTGCCTAAAAGACTACTGTCCGAGGCTGAGAGGCTATCCTCGGTGTATATTTTGCCGTGTATATCATTCTGCATTCGATCTGGCCATTGTTGTTAATAGGTTCTGATGATATGTGGGAAAAACCGGGGCAAGACGGAACCAGAGGGCAGAATGGAGCTATGGATTTATTTTGGCTGCAAAGTACTGCACTCTAAAATCACTTTCAGGAACTATTATCCAAAAGAAAATTATGGCAAGAATCCATTGTAGAAGAGTCTGCCTTTGGTTGTTGTGCTAATGACGTGTTTGCGCTTGTTTTTTGTGTACATATTTCAATATTAGCAACCCTTTATCTATAAGGTAAGCGAAAATGTCTCCATAAATCTTTCGACAGATACAAAATTGAATGCTAGGCCTTTTATTTTAGGGCGATTAGAAGAATCTCATTTTTCGAAGCACTTTGCGGATTTTGAACTGTACCTAACCTCACAGGTAGGAGCGGAACGGACAGAGCGAAACGGACCTAAGTTCTGCTCTACCCTTGGTAGCGAACCATTCTTTCCTGTTGTTTACTTTTTAGTATTCATATTTATTCCAACAATTCTAAAATACAAGGTTTTACAAATGTTGCTAGTGGTAGCTCTTTTTCATAGATGGTTAGAAGAGACGAAGACTGTATGACCCAGTTTCTTTCGATGCCTCTAAGTTGCTATCACTTGTACACTAATATGGTTACTGTTTTCCTATACACTGTAGGAAATATCAGAGTTACGAATGTGGAGTGTGGTTCCGTTCTGCTCCAGGCCTGCGACACAACGAACCAATAACCAGCCTTATTTAGTTTTTGTATATGTTCGTCTTTGTCTCTATTGAACAGATTTCTTTGCTTCACTGTGTAAAGCGTACATTAAAAGACACGAAGATTTTTTTTACGTCATTTTATTTTAAATGTGGTCATTTTAATGTCAGCCTTACTGTCCTGCCCCGTGTTCCCCCCTGCGGATTAAAGTAGTCATTTCTTCTCAGCTCAGCAATCCTTATCTGCTCCGTGGTAATATACACGTGTGACGGTAAGGACTACCACGCTGCCCACGCTGCTCTTCTTACTACGCTAACGATGAGACGGTTGATGTTTGCCGCTAGGATTTCACCACTCTTGTTGCGCATGCACACAAGCTCTTTCCACTCCTTGTCCCCATTAGCTCTGACACTGGACATCTCGTGACATGACCATACTATGACGCGAACGGGCTATCTATTGATGCTGGCACGACAGTGGTCGTTTATGCAACTATCGGTGCTTTAGCGGCGGTAGTCCACACTTTTCTTTTCGCTTCTTTCCAAACGCGTGTTGCTTACTCAATACTTGCACTCTACCAATACTATGCGTCGGTAGTTTTGGTACAGTTTATAAATGATGTAGTAAATGGTAGGATAACTAGTACCAACTGTAGCACTGATAGGGAAAGAAACATAAATGAATGCAAAAGAGAGAAAGTGGGAGTCAACAAATTATTTTTGTTTGTTTTTTGTCTGTTTCCTCGTTTTTCTCATAAACAGAACCACACATCGTTCCTTATTTTATTGTGTATCTTATATCCTTACAGAACTGTGTTTCATATGTAATGAAAATGAGTTAACCGCGGAACTACTGTGCTTTTATGTAACCCAAGCAGTTACTTTTACTGCAGGTACAGTCTACATGCGGAAACTAAACATCCTGTATAATAATTGTTGATATTTGGTACTCAAAGGAACTTTCTTCGTCATATCAAAGGCTCTTGAAGCACAAGCAGCTCTAACGACGAGTTCGTCTACGAATCTGTCAGAAATTTTTGTAGTGGTGTCTGACGAAACCGATGATGCGCCGTTCGAGAGATTAGACTTGCTCAAGCGAAATTGCAGCCGTAGTAGATATCGACATTTCATTAGTTGTTACAGAGATGATCATCGTAATTTTTCCTGGTTTTCATGAAGGCTCGTGAGCAATACGTATGATAGATTATGGACAGATTCTACACTTCTGCAGGTAATCCCGTAGGTGAGTAGTAACTGCTACATTCCTCAGTGCTTACACGTGGCTTCTGCCTTGTTTCCAATGGTCCTTGTATTATTGGAATCATCAGTAGCCACAGCCACATTCCCCAGTACTTAAACCTGACTTCTGTCTTGGTTTCGATGGTCCTTGTATTGTACACTTTGGAATGATGATAAACTCGGCTTTAGAAGCCATTTAACAACTGAAAATGCTATATCCTATTTTCTCTATGAGGTACTGGATGGATTAAACAAAAGGTTTAGAACGTTAGGCATATTTTTTTATTAAACTAAGGCGTTTAATTGTGTTGATCACAAAATGTTGCTCCAGAAGTTGGACCAGTACGGAATACGGGGAGAAGCTCACAGTTGGTTCAGCTTTTACTTTAACAACAAACAGAAAAAGATCATTATTCACAGTGTTGAGAATGGGTGTGGTGTGGGATCTGAATGGGGTACAGTCAAACTGGGGGTGCCCTAGAGATTAGTGCTGGGGCCACTCCTGTTCCTTAATTATATCAATGATATACCTTGTAGTATTATGGGTAATTCTGAAACATTTCTGTTTGCTGATGACTCTAGCTTAGTAGTAAAGGATGTTGTGTGCAAGACTGGCTCTGTTTCAAATAGTACAGTTCATGGCATAAGCTCATGGCTTGTAGAAAATAAACTAATACTAAATTACTGCAAGACTCAGTTTTTACAGTTTCTAACACACAATTCAACAAAACCCGATGTTTTAATTTTGACAGAATGGGCACATGTTAAGTGAAACTGAATAGTTCAAATTTGTAGGTGTTCACATAGGTAGGAAACTGTCGTTAAAACCCCGCGTTCAGGATCTTGTTCAAAGGCTTAATGCTGCCATTTTTACTATTCGAACGGTATATGAAGGAAGTGATCGTTCGACACGAAAATTAGTCTACTTTATTCCCATTCACTTATGTCGTATGGTATTATATTTTAGGGTAACTATTCCCATTCTCAAAGGATATTTTTGGATCAGAAACGGGCAGTTTGGGCAATAGGTGATGTAAGTTCGCGAACCTCATGTCAACCCCATTTCACTAATCTGGGTATTTTGACATTGCCCTCTCTACATATGTATATATCCATTACTGTCGTTTGTTGCTAACAATATCAGATTATTCCCAAGAATTAACAGCATTCACTCACTTAATTCTCGGTAGAAATTCAATTGGCATTTGGATCGCACTTCCTTAACCTTTGTGCACAAAGGTGTGTAGTATACTGCTGTATCCATTTTTAGTAAGCTACCACAATAATTCAAATATATCAGCAGTAATCTACGCGGTTTCAGACTGAAGAGTTTACTAATGGGTAACTCCTTGTATTCTATTGAGGAATTCCCTGAAAGATAAAGCTGATTCTTATGTTATATTGTTGATTGCGTTTACTTTAACTAACGGCTTGACTCTTTTTGGCTTGATAAACATTTCGTTTAATCTATTATTACTTTTATGTTGTCATTTCATGTACTGACACGTTCCATAACCTTGGAGATTTGCTCCTCAATTTGGTCCTACGGAACTAGACGTGTAAATAAATAAATAAATAAATGGTGCACACTGAAGAACGCCGGTCGCATACTAATGTTTCGTAGCTCATGTTGCCCTTTATGTATTCTCACTCAGCTTCTAGATGGTTCAGCGCTTCGGATTACTAAAGAATCTGCTTAGACACTGAAAACTTATGTAAAGAAAGCGATCGAAATGAGGTAACGACCGACAGTTATCAACACACCAAACAAGCAAGTAATGTGATTCTTCAGTTTCTCCCGGCATATTTGTTGCTCGAACAGTCCACGGGTGTACTGCCGGTTAATAGTGTCCAACGGGCACAATATTTCGGCGATCAGACATGTCGCCGTCGTCAGGTGTGCTGACGAACTGAGCTCCTGAGATTGTTTTATTATTTTTTTTAGAACTTTTCATTCCTTCTCCTGAGGAGAGAAGGCGGGCTGTTCTAGGGTTTGTCCGTTTGCCCTTTATCAGCCATATGTTACAATTTTTATTTTATTTATTTCCATTTTGTTTATATATTTGATTACATGCTATTATTTTATGTTGGGTGTCTTTAATTTTACGCTACATTTTGGTGTGTATAGTGTGAAAGAATATTGATTGAGTTAATTATGCAAAAACTGAACTTATTTAACAATATAACCAACATAACAAGACTAATTGTTTATTTAATTGAATCTAGGGTGCGATTAGTATACTGACTTTATAAGGGATGTGGGGGTGATATGACACTATAACTGGAAGTGACACATTAACGTAATGGGGGATTCTTATAGTGCTTACACTTATTTTTCCCTATGTAATAAATCTACGAAATGTAATATGTTGTGGGACAGTGTTGTTGGCCGGCCGCGGTGGTCTAGCGGTTCTAGGCGCTCAGTCAGGAACCGCGCGACTGCTACGGTCGCAGGTTCGAATCCTGCTTCGTGCATGGATGTGTGTGATGTCCTTAGGTTAGTTAGGTTTAAGTAGTTCTAAGTTCTAGGGGACTTATGACCACAGATGTTGCGTCCCATAGTGCTCAGAGCCATTTGAACCATTTTTTGACAGTGTTGTTGTTGTGGTAGATATATTCTAGCTTAGACTAATCTTAATACTAGTGTTTACAAGTTCTCCTTTCCTGCTTTGCAGTACTTGGAGCTGGTTGCTACAATGCTTTTTTTTTTGCCTTATAACTAGTTTTACATATTCTCCTTTCCCTTTGGGGGTACTTGGAGCTGGTTTTTACAAAAGCTCTTACCTATGATTTCCTTAATGCTAGTGTGCTTTGTGTTATGGGGTGTGTTGTGTGTTGAATGTTGAATCTGTGGGGCTGTCGTGGTGCAATAGGTCATTTGTTGCTGTGTTATTGTCTTTCGTGTAGGTGGGGTGGGGTGTCATTATGGGTGCTAAGTCGGGGAACTCAGTTGATGTACACTCCTGGAAATGGAAAAAAGAACACATTGACACCAGTGTGTCAGACCCACCATACTTGCTCCGGACATTGCGAGAGGGCTGTACAAGCAATGATCACACGCACGGCACAGCGGACACACCAGGAACCACGGTGTTGGCCGTCGAATGGCCGCCGTCAGTGTCAGCCAGTTTGCCGTGGCATACGGAGCTCCATCGCAGTCTTTAACACTGGTAGCATGCCGCGACAGCGTGGACGTGAACCGTATGTGCAGTTGACGGACTTTGAGCGAGGGCGTATAGTGGGCATGCGGGAGGCCGGGTGGACGTACCGCCGAATTGCTCAACACGTGGGGCGTGAGGTCTCCACAGTACATCGATGTTGTCGCCAGTGGTCGGCGGAAGGTGCACGTGCCCGTCGATCTGGAACCGGACCGCAGCGACGCACGGATGCACGCCAAGACCGTAGGATCCTACGCAGTGCCGTAGGGGACCGCACCGCAACTTCCCAGCAAATTAGGGACACTGTTGCTCCTGGGGTATCGGCGAGGACCATTCGCAACCGTCTCCTTGAAGCTGGGCTACGGTCCCGCACACCGTTAGGCCGTCTTCCGCTCACGCCCCAACATCGTGCAGCCCGCCTCCAGTGGTGTCGCGACAGGCGTGAATGGAGGGACGAATGGAGACGTGTCGTCTTCAGCGATGAGAGTCGCTTCTGCCTTGGTGCCAATGATGGTCGTATGCGTGTTTGGCGCCGTGCAGGTGAGCGCCACAATCAGGACTGCATACGACCGAGGCACACAGGGCCAACACCCGGCATCATGGTGTGGGGAACGATCTCCTACACTGGCCGTACACCACTGGTGATCGTCGAGGGGACACTGAATAGTGCACGGTACATCCAAACCGTCGTCGAACCCATCGTTCTACCATTCCTAGACCGGCAAGGGAACTTGCTGTTCCAACAGGACAATGCACGTCCGCATGTATCCCGTGCCACCCAACTTGCTCTAGAAGGTGTAAGTCAACTACCCTGGCCAGCAAGATCTCCGGATCTGTCCCCCATTGAGCATGTTTGGGACTGGATGAAGCGTCGTCTCACGCGGTCTGCACGTCCAGCACGAACGCTGGTCCAACTGAGGCGCCAGGTGGAAATGGCATGGCAAACCGTTCCACAGGACTACATCCAGCATCTCTACGATCGTCTCCATGGGAGAATAGCAGCCTGCATTGCTGCCAAAGGTGGATATACACTGTACTAGTGCCGACATTGTGCATGCTCTGTTGCCTGTGTCTATGTGCCTGTGGTTCTGTCAGTGTGATCATGTGATGTATCTGACCCCAGGAATGTGTCAATAAAGTTTCCCCTTCCTGGGACAATGAATTCACGGTGTTCTTATTTCAATTTCCAGGAGTGTATTTTGTGCTACTGTACGCGCCGGGTAAATGTATTTCTTTTTCGGGCGTCTTGCTGTGCGTGGCTTGGTCGTCAGTTTGTCTTCCATAACGGGTTGTTTGTGTAGGATGTGTGAGCCGTATCTTGCCATAAGTTTTACCAGTCTTGTTTGCAGTGGGGTTATTTCTGTCGTCTCGTATACTTCGTCGCTATGAGTGCGGTATGGTAGTTTTGCTATGCTGCGTAGTAGTCGGCATTCTGTCGAGTATAGTTTGTTTGCTATTATCTTTGGTATTCCGCCCAGTGGTGCAGCGGCGTATTCGTTTATTGGTCGTATGTACGTCTTGTATGTGTGTATGGCTGTTCTGGTGGAGCAGCCATACAGTCGTCCTTGCACTTGTCGGATTAACTGTTGTCGTTTCCTCGTTTTGTTGAGCAGATATTGCAGGTGGGCTTGGCAGTTGAGGTGCTTGTCTAGGTAGACACCGAGGCATCTCGCGTTGTCAGTCAGTTGTAGGGACTCGTTCCATAGTCGGAGCGTTATGTCTTCCTGTTTCTGCAGATGGCGGGCGGCCGATTTAAATCCCCTCCCCCCGCGGGCAGCTCCCTTCGCCGTCCGCGCCCGCGCGCCGGCAGTCGCGAAGACGTGGGCGTCGGAATCTGTCGTAGCGTCGATGTGCTACGCCCGCCCTGGTCGCCAGTTCGTACTTCTTGCTGACAGTCTTCCTAATTACATTCAATGCCGTTCCCCAAGCATTGCTGAGATTGTAGCCGCAATCTCGGTTGATAAGATCTTCCCTGGTGCGAATTTAGATAGCCTCCCTTATAACGCTGTCCCAAGATTTAGAGGTCTGAGCCCGGATATAGGTACGCTCATAAACCATCTCGTGTTTCCTGGACAAATAGTGCTCGGCTACCGCCGACTTATTTGGATATATCAGTCGAGTGTGCCTTTGATGTTCTCGGCAACGAACTTCGATGGTGCGTACTGTCTGTCCGACATTTCCCACACTCACAGGTATATGCCGGGCTTCCTCAAAACGAGGTCATATTTCACACTTCCCAGCAATGCCCGTGTTTTATTGGGCAGGCAAAAGACGGTTTTAACTCGGTGTTTCTTTAATATACGGCCGATTTTCCCCGATAGTGCGCCATTGTACGGAATAAAGGCAGTGGCTACCCGGCATTGAATGTAATTAAAAAGACTCTCAGCAAGAAGTACGAACTGGCGACTAGGGCGGACGTAGCAAGCACATCGACGCTACGACAGATTTCGACGCCCACGTCTTCGCGACAGCCGGCGCGCTGGTTCGGACGGCGAAGAAAGCGGTCAGCGGGGGGAGGGGATTTAAATCGGCCGCTCGCCCTCAGGAGCTTAGTTCGTCAGCGCACCTGACGATGGCGCCATGTCTGATCGCCGAAATATTGTGCTCGTTAGACACTATGAACCGGCAGTATACCCGTGGACTGTTCTAGAAGCAAGTAAATCATTGAGAATCCTGACTCCCGAAATCTACTGTGAAAACTACCATAGTCTACACTCCTTTATGACACTCTACGGTAGTCTATGGTACCAAATTTGCACTTCTTCAATAAAAAATTAATTTAATTTGGTCCATAATTTTAATAACCCTGTACTATGTCCAGCTTCATGTACTCCGTGCACAGAGGTCACGTACACTTACATCTGTGCATTGTAGTTACACTGATGTAGGAGTGCCACGAAGCTGCTAGCCGCCTTGGGTTTGCGCAGGCAAGACGTACTCG
Source organism: Schistocerca americana (assembly GCF_021461395.2). NCBI lineage: Eukaryota > Metazoa > Arthropoda > Insecta > Orthoptera > Acrididae > Schistocerca > Schistocerca americana. The sequence continues at coordinate 374,660,687 of NC_060124.1, read as the reverse complement.
ATGGTGGGCAGCGCGCAGTCTGCGCACACCCTGGGCGTGATGCCGAGCGCCATCGCGTGGCTGTACCGCGCCATCGCAGAGCACCGCGCCCGCACCGGCTTCCGCTACTCGGTCAGGGTGTCCGCCGCAGAGGTCGCCGGCCACATGCGGGACCTGCTGGCGGGACACGCCGACGGTAAGTGGGGCTGCTGGCGGCGCTGGCCGAACAAGTCATCTGGCACTCACTGCACTTTCTTCGGGTTCTTTCATACAACGTGCTCTTATGTGTGTTTTTTCCCACTGTACTGCACACGACTCAAAACGGATGTGAATCATAGTTAACTCACAGAATGCAAAAAGTTGTTCTGAAACAATATTGAAAGGTGAGAAAATACTTAATAATTGGTGAAAAGCAGATTATGGAGCCTCCCAAGTTTAAATTGTGGATCCACTCCTATTCCTTATACAGGGTGTTACAAAAAGGTACGGCCAAACTTTCAGGAAACATTCCTCACACACAAATAAAGAAAAGATGTTATGTGGGCATGTGTCCGGAAACGCTTAATTTCCATGTTAGAGCTCATTTTAGTTTCGTCAGTATGTACTGTACTTCCTCGATTCACCGCCAGTTGGCCCAATTGAAGGAAGGTAATGTTGACTTCGGTGCTTGTGTTGACATTCGACTCATTGGTCTACAGTACTAGCATCAAGCACATCAGAACGTAGCATCAACAGGTTACCGTTCGTCACGAATGTGGTTTTAAAGTCAGTGCAATGTTTACAAATGCGGAGTTGGCAGATGCCCATTTGATGTATGGATTAGCACGGGGCAATAGCCGCGGCGCGGTACTTTAGTATCGAGACAGATTTCCAGAACGAAGGTGTCTCGACAGGAAGACGTTCGAAGCAATTGATCGGCGTCTTAGGGAGCACGGAACATTCCAGCCTATGACTCGCGACTGGGGAAAACCGAGAACGACGAGGACACCTGCAATGGACGAGGCACTCCTTCGTGCAGTTGACGACAACCCTAATGTCAGCGTCAGAGAAGTTGCTGCTGTACAAGGTAACGTTGACCACCTCACTGTATGGAGAGTGCTACGGGAGAACCAGTTGTTTCCGTACCATGTACAGCGTGTGCAGGCACTATCAGCAGCTGATTGGTCTCCACGGGTACACTTCTGTGAATGGTTCATCCAACAATGTGTCAATCCTCATTTCAGTGCAAATGTTCTCTTTACGGATGAGGCATCATTCCAACGTGATCAAATTGTAAATTTTCACAATCGACATGTGTGGGCTGACGAGAATTCGAACGCAATTTTGCAATCATCTCATCAACACAGATTTTCTGTGAACGTTTGGGCAGGCATTGTTGGTGATGTCTTGATTGGGCCCCATGTTCTTCCACCTACGCTCAATGGAGCACGTTATCATGATTTCATACCGGATACTCTACCTGTGCTGCTAGAACATGTGCCTTTACAAGCACGACACAACATGTGGTTCATGCACGATGGAGCTCCTGCACATTTCAGTCGAAGTGTTCGTATGCTTCTCAACAACAGATTCGGTGACCGATGGAATGGTAGAGGCGGAACAATTCCATGGCCTCCACGCTCTCCTGACCTCAACCCTCTTGACTTTCATTTATGGGGGCATTTGAAAGCTCTTGTCTACTCAGCCCCGGTACCAAGTGTAGAGACTCTTCGTGCTCGTATTGTGGATGGCTGTGATACAATACGCCATTCTCCAGGGCTGCATCAGCGCATCAGGGATTCCATGCGACGGAGGGTGGATGCATGTATCCTCGCTAACGGAGGACATTTTGAACATTTCCGATAACAAAGTGTTTGAAGTCACGCTGGTACGTTCTATTGCTGTGTGTTTCCATTCCATGATTAATGTGATTTGAAGAGAAGTAATAAAATGAGCTGTAACATGGAAAGTAAGTGTTTCCGGACACATGTCCACATAATATATTTTATTTCTTTGTGAGCAAGGAATGTTCCTGAAAGTTTGGCCGTACCTTTTTGTAACACCCTGTGTGTGTAAAAGTCCTTGCACAGTTGGTACACGGAGCGAGGTGGCGCAGTGGTTAAACACTGGACTCGCATTCGGGAGGACGACGGTTCAATCCCGCGTCCGGCCATCCTGATTTAGGTTTTCCGTGATTTCCCTAAATCGCTCCAGGCAAATGCCGGGATGGTTCCTTTCAAAGGGCACGGCCGACTTCCTTCCCAATCCTACCCTAATCCGATGAGACCGATGACCTCGCTGTCTGGTCTCCTTCCCCAAAACAACCCAACCCCACAGTTGGTACTTTTTGCAGACGATATGACTGTTATAATCTACATCTACATTGATACTCCGCAAGCCACCCAACGGTGTGTGGCGGAGGGCACTTTACGTGCCACTGTCATTACCTCCCTTTCCTGTTCCAGTCGCGTATGGTTCGCGGGAAGAACGATTGTCTGAAAGCCTCCGTGCGCGCTCTAATCTCTCTAATTTTACATTCGTGATCTCCTCGGGAGGTATAAGTAGGGGGAAGCAATATATTCGATACCTCATCCAGAAACGCACCCTCTCGAAACCTGGCGAGCAAGCTACACCGCGATGCAGAGCGCCTCTCTTGCAGAGTCTGCCACTTGAGTGTATTAAACATCTCCGTAACGCTATCACGGTTACCAAATAACCCTGTGACGAAACGCGCCGCTCTTCTTTGGATCTTCTCTATCTCCTCCGTCAGACCGATCTGGTACGGATCCCACACTGATGAGCAATACCCAAGTATAGGTCGAACGAGTGTTTTGTAAGCCACCTCCTTTGTTGATGGACTACATTTTCTAAGCACTCTCCCAATGAATCTCAACCTGGTACCCGCCTTACCAACAATTAATTTTATATGATCATTCCACTTCAAATCGTTCCGCACGCATACTCCCAGATATTTTACAGAAGTAACTGCTCCCATTAGACAGAAAGAAACCAAAGAGATCTGTAATGTTATGTGTGCCTCACTGCTTTTTTTCTCTTTAACTAATTTGTGCCGGATTTTATTCTGAGAAGTTCAGTAATGTGTCTAAATACCGAAAATATAAACGTGATTCAAAAAGTACTTTAAGTCAAGTGAAGCGCAGCCGGACAGCAAGAAACTCTTTAGCGTGCAATCTCCGCAACGATAGTAGTAGACAATTGATTATATTTTAAAAAAGACTGTTAATCTGTATCTTGTGGAAAGAGGATGTGTTGCTAGGCCGTCGCTCAGAACGTATTGTTACATTTAATGAAAATTGATATTTTAGTGATAAAACCGAGTGAAGTATGTGTAAGAGTTGCCAAACATTTATGTATACAAATTTTCTGGAAGTGAAGAATAGAAATATCTTGTTTTTGGAAAAGGAGGTGAACTTCATTGTCGTCGCCGTCTATCAATTGACAGAACTGTAAGTGTACAAAGTTCACTAAAATACAGGTAAAGAAATGCAGTCTCTATAGTTTTCATTCAATAAGTAACAACTTCTCATAATTTCTTAATTACAGTAATTGGCATATGTTCTTGTACAATAGTATGGTGCTGAACTCCACTGACCAGTTTTTATGTAGCAGGACGTGTAGTTTGAAGGAAGTTTGTGTGTCAAGCAATCTCCTTTTCTCACGAAAAGCAGATTGCTGTTTGATCTTATTTACTTACAACAGTGGTCCCTTAGGTATGAAAAGCTACGAAAACTTGGGCTCAAAGCTAGCCGCGATACGGCCAAGCAACCAACAGAGTCGTATTTTAAACCTTAAAGAACAATAACTTCCTCCAAATTGCAATACGTCAACAACTGGTGCAGAAGCTGATCATTCAAGGAGGCAGCAACCAAAATTCAGGTACCAGTTACGACTTAAAGTACAAATCTCAATCAAAAATCAATCTCTCTCTGTCTCCAAACACATATACAAACATTCATTAAAAAAAAGGTCGTTTTACAGATCTTAACTAATTTTCCTCAACGAATTATAAAGGTCTGCTAAAAAGTTATATGAGAACCCTTAAACCGTTTTAAATGAAACAAATGTTAATAACGTTCTATATCTTTATTCTTCCTTTCTATATGTATGCAGCCCCTGCTGCTAGAGGATTCCGAACTGTAACGTGTAATACGGCAATGTATAATGTAGCTATGTCAGTGCATGAGGAAAAGCGTGCTGAAATCAAAATTTAAATTCGAACAGTTTCTCCACACATGGAACACCCTTTCCTCCAGCCTAACAGTGTCAGACCTCATACGAGCGCTGCGACATCTGAATCAAAACCGACGCCTTGGAGCCCTTGTCATCAATCATCTTCCAAACAGCTCCAAAATGATCCCATCATATTTTCATTTATTTCCAAAATACAGCTTCTAGCACTTTACTTTGACAGTGACGAAGCGGTGGAGGCAGAGGTGACGTTATAGCTTCGTCAACAAAATCCAGCATTCTACAGTGACAGTATCAACAAACGGGTCTGTTGTCGGGAGAAGTGGGTTCGTCGCTTTGGTGACTATGTTGAGGAATAAGTATGTAGACGTGAACAATAAATATATAGAATTTTAATAACGTTTCTTTTATTTGAAAAGCTTTAAGAGTTTTCACATAAAAATTTGGAGTCGCTACTTTTCAGCAGGCTGTCGTATTGAGTGGTTCTCTGAAAAAGGACTCTCCATAATTTTTTAGAAAACAAACTGTGGTGTCACCGCCAGACACCACACTTGCTAGGTGGTAGCTTAAATCGGCCGCGGTCCATTTAGTACATGTCGGACCCGCGTGTCGCCACTGTGTGATCGCAGACCGAGCGCCACCACAAGGCAGGTCTGGAGATACGATAGAGCACTCGCCCAGTCCAGTTGTACGGACGACATTGCTAGCGACAATGCGGACGAAGCCTTCCTCTCATTTGCCGAGAGACAGTTAGAATAGCCTTCTGCTAAGTCCATGGCTGCGACCTAGCAAGGCGCCAATTTAACAGTGCATGTATCTTACGAGTCTCATTTGTATAGTCAAGAGAGATGTATCACAAGGAGTGATTAAAAGTTAAGTATATTCCAAAGCTACGTATTTTCTTTATAGCAGTCATAACGTATCCTGTTCCAGACTTGACGCCAGTCGGCGTGTGTGTACGCGTGCCTTTCGGCTCCCTTCTCAGTGTGGCGTAACTAGCTTGTTACGCCACAACACAAACCATTTTGAGTTCTGTACAACAGGAGATCAAACAACTATTGATGTTGTTCGTGAACAAAAGCCAGGAAAGCGGTAGAACGCTCCAAATTTTTGGTTGTACGTTTTGTAACTTGAAGTGGATGAAGCATATTAAGCAGATACTGAGAGAGTTAAGTTCAGCCACTTTTGCTGTTCGCCTACTACTGTTCTTGGAAACAATTGTACCACACTCCTGACATATTTTGCATATTTCCACACAACAACGACATGTGATATAATTGTCTGGAATTGCCAACAATTCCCCAAAAAAGGAAGCCGTAAGAGTAATATGTGGCATCTGTAAATGTAGATTTTTCCCGCGTATACAATTATGCAGAAAGAAAAGAATTTGGTCATATTCGCATTAACACTAATTATCTGACACGTAGGAAAGGAAATTTTAGGTCTAACCTAAAACCATTTCTCCTGGACAACTCCTTGTATTCCATGCACAAATATACATATGTACATATACTGTAAATTGACTCGTTCCACATCCTTTCCATAATAGAAGATCTACGGAACATGTATTTAACTAACTAACTAACTAACTAACTAGTACTAGGATAGTATCTCTCAGCAGTCAACATGGAACAGGTCGTTCAGTATTCACGGGCACTCCTAGTGTGCAACTACATCTACACTCCGCTAGCCATCTTACCGTAATAGGAAGTGCTTCAGGTGCGAATCCAAGTAAGTTGTGCAGGAGGAGAGGGAGTACAGTTTAGTTGTGATTTGGGGTGATATTCAAAATTTATTTCATCTTCAGTGTCTGAACTATTGTATTAGCGGGAGACTTCTAGCTGCCATCTATAGAATAGGAAAGTCACTAAATCAAAACTGGTGCTACAGAAAACGATCCAGGGAGGTTGTTCTGAATGTGTTTTCTGAAAATTTATTCGATTAGACAGTTGAAGAATCAATGCGTGGGGGCACTGTCTTAGATCTACATATTCAGTGAACTAAACTTTTCGAATAAGTTGATTATAAGGCTGTGAATACTATCAATGACTGCTATTATAAGAAATTTGAGGAAAGGTAGGAATATATTTTTAATTAGTAAGAGTGGCAAGAGACAAATTTCATCATATGTATGTAGTCAGCATCAAATATTCAGTTCTGAGGACGAAAATGTGGAGCACAAATTGTTACATATTATGCAATACGGTATGCCTTAGACATACATTATTGTAAGGAATAGAATAGACCCATTTTGGTTCAGTAGCTCTATTTGAAAGTTGCTGAGAAAAGAGAGAGAGCGTCATGTCGCTTTTAAGCGAAGTAAAAGCCACGTAGACACACTGCATGAAGCCAAAATGAGAGTGAGGGGAGCGCTAAGCGAAGCACTTGCTGAATTTTTAAGTAAAATTTTATGAACGATCTGACCAAAAACCCTAATAAGCTTTTGGTCTTCTGTAAAATCAGAGAGACTATCGCATCTATTCAGTCATCAGTGACTGGCACCGAAATAGAATATGACGCAGAGAAGATGGAGAAACTGAATTTTCCGAAATTATATCACGGTGTAACACCGAAATATTTTCTCATCTGTCAAACATGGCACAAACGCTGAAATAAATGAAATTGAGATAAGCCATCGATGAGAAAGAAAACAACTAAAACTACTGTACACGTAAATGCAACTGGACCGAATGAGACATCTGTGAGACTCTACAGAGATTATGTTTAAGAACTTGTTCCCCATGTAGCAGTAGTTTATCGTAGATCACAGAGGCAACGAAGGGTCCACATCGATTGGAAAAAATCGAAGGTCATTCCCGTTTTCAAGAAACACCGCCCGACAGACACTTACGATTATAAGCCTAGATCGTGTAACATACCTGGAGAACGAAAATAACTCTGTAACAGTCAACATAGTTTGTGTAAGCAGAGAGCTTGTGAAACTCTGATCCGTTCGACCGAGAGGTCGGCAACGCCATGGACAAGGGGACCCAAGTTCATGCCGTATTCCTTGATTTACAGAAGGCTTTCCATAAAGTTCCGCGCCGTTGTTTAGTGAATAAAATGGGAGCTTACAGAGTGTCTGACAAGACTTGTAATTGCATACAGGTCTTCCATGCATATAGAACGCGAAACGTTTATCTTACCTGAACAAAATCGACAAATCTAAGGGCAGCTTCGGCAATATCCCAAGGGATTGTTGTAGGGCCGCTACTATTTGCACTGTTTGCGGTATTTGCCCTAATGACCTATTGCTGTGGTGGTCAAACTGCGATCCGCGGACCGCATACGGTTTGAATCAGGTATTCGTGCAGCCTGCGGTGCTCAACTGTATTGTACAATAACACCAGCTGATTATACGGCGCGCCGGCCGCGGTGGTCTAGCGGTTCTAGGCGCTCAGTCCGGAACCGCGCGACTGCTGCGGTCGCAGGTTCGAATCCTGCCTGGGGCATGGATGTGTGTGATGTCCATAGGTTAGTTAGGTTTAAGTAGTTCTAAGTTCTAGAGGACTGATGACCTCCGATGTTAAGTCCCATAGTGCTCAGAGCCATTTGAACCCTCCTTCAACCTCTCTTCGTCCATCTCCACCACCCATGTCTGGCCATGTCCTCTTCTTCCTTTCTCTTTTCATTTCCTCGTCTCCTCTGTCTGTTTATCTACTCCTTCCCTCCTCTCTCTGCCTATCTCTGGCTCCCCACGTCTCTCTGCAACTCTTTCCTTTCTCTGCCCAACTCCTCCTCTTCCTCTCTCTGTCCATTTCTCCCTCCCCTTCCTTCTGTCCATCTCCTCTTCCCCCTCTACGTGCCTGCCTCATGCTTCCCCTTCACTGTCTACCCATCTAATCGTCCTGTCTCCTCTCTCCAAGTTATCACGCTCACAACAATAGAAGGCTGGTGGTTCTTACCCCCACAATGTTTATTTCCGTGTTGTAAGTAAAATGTGTGCCAAATTTGGTTGAAATCTTTTCGAGGGGCTTAAGATGGGGCTCACACCCTTGGTAACACCCGTGTACGCACGTAAAACGTATTTCCCATATATTTACCATATTTCACACGTATTTCACTTGTTTATGTATTGAATTTTATCCTGCGGCTTCATTTGTATGCAGCTCAGCGGTTAAGGCGTACCTCCTGAACTGTGTGCTGTACAGTGATATAGGTCTGCAAATGTTTAGTTACGGAGTTAAGGCTAACAAAAGATTTTGCCTGAAATTTAGCAACTTCACTAATATGAAGCGTTCTCAAAACTGTGAAAATAAAGCATGATTATACTGTTGTTATTGATTGGTGAACCTAATAAAACATGTCCCAGACGTGTATTTGCAGTAGTTTCCCAGAACATTCAGAGAACAGAGAAGCAAAGAAGTAATTCAGTACATTTTTTTTAATTTATTAAGTACTTGGCTCAATTTGTGTTCTAAATTCCAGATAACTGCAGAAAGTTTTCAAACAGAAGATAAAGAGAATTTAATTTTGGAAAAAAATTATGGTAATAACGTTAACTGAGACTGTATGAATGTGTCAGATAATCTGCTTTTATTGATACCATGGCACACACGGTTTCATGTTAAACCGGAAAAAGACAAGCTTAGTGTTAAGGAAGTTGTACAGTCTTGGTATATACTGACTTTTTCACCACCATCCCCATTCTTTTTATAGGTAGGTAGCGCTTAACCCCCCCCCCCCCCCTCCTCCACCAGGGGTGATTTCCGGACAGTAAGTAACATGAGCGTGAAGTATGATTAGAATTGGCCCATTGGTTTAGGAGGAGTTGAGGAACATACATGCTTATGTGCACGATGTTATGGGCGTAAGTGCAGATATTGTGATCACTGGTACCTTATATGTGCCCACAACAGTGTTACAGTTGTTTTTTCTCTACCTCTAAGTCTTCCCGCATACACGTGACATAATTTACTACCTGATGTTCTCTTTATGGTCAAACTGCACCACTAAGTGAACTACGCCTGTCAGTATAGATTAATTGTTTTGTGTCCATGCGTCCACACTTGAACACCTGACCCATTGCCCAGCTGAAAATATGCCTTAATGACTTACACATGTCACATGTATTTGGAGGTACTAACGAGCCTAAGGACATAGCTGTATTTAGTAGTCTGAAAATGAACTAAATACTGATATGTTTTTCAGTACGCTGTCCTAAGTCAGCGACAAAAATACGTACACTTATCTCCCTAACACCCTATATATACGCATATGCATTTTTACAATCCGTATGGATGCAACTGTCAACCGACACCCGAATGTAGAAAAGTCAGCTAACGTCAGGAGCTTCTTAAGAGTGTAGTTTTCTGTTCAGTAACAAACAAAAACACAAAGAGAGTAGTATTTCAAGATGTGCCTAATCTTAATTGATGTTGGTGCATTTTACAGTGAGCTAAGCGCAGTTAAGGGGCTGACAGCTGTGATAAGCTGCTGTGGTGAAAACCTCTATTCGAAAGGAACATGGATTTCTGAATGTGAATTATAGAGATGGTCGTTTTCAAATGCAGTATATATTTATGCAAATGATATGAAACTATACTGAGACCGTTGTAATACAACACAAAGAACAGTAGAAGAACGACTTTTGAAACATTTAGTAAAATTTATTAGTCGTGGCTCATAATGCATAGAGCATTTAAATATAAGTACAATTACGGTTAACAGTTAATTAATCATCCGCTCACACAGACAACATAACACTTCGTCACGCAGTTACAGGGTCACAACTTTGGAGACAGTGAGGGTGGCAGCAATCTGAAACAGAGAAGAGTTGACACAAATTGTTCCGAATAGTGCCGACATTTGACGATCAGTACTTTAGACTGGAGGCCAGCTTATTGTATCCCTACTAAAGCTAGTGTGTTGGAGGTTCATAACATAGTAATTTGTGAAGTTTACCAATTAATAGGATCGGTACAGATGTGCCCCGCGTTCTCACCCTACTATGTCGGTAATGGCCCGTGAGGAAAAAGGTCTGACGACGTTGATCAAGTGGATGACGCTGAAGACTCCTTGAAGCTATTCGTGGACGATGCTGTTGTCTGTAGGAAAACTGTAGGGAAATGCAGTAAGACCCTTCAAGGATTAACGATTGATGCAGGGACTGGCAGTTGACACTAAAAGTAAGTGAATATAACATATTCAGCATAAAAATGTGGACAGAGCCACTACTGTTCATTTACACCATTTGCGACAAGCACTGGAAACAGTGCTACCGTAAAATATTTAGGAGTAACATAGGGCTACTACCATCAGCGCTATAGATGGACAAAGATTGTGCTTTGCCATAGCACCCGTCCAATTAATACCCAAAAGCTGATTGATTCAGGCGATTTTTCGCTGGACAGCATCAGTAATAATTTTGGTATGTATTCATGTAATCTCGAGAAACGCTCATTCTCCATACTCAAAATAGTCAGAGATCTCAGCAGCTACACCACCCCGGTAAAGGCGAGGTAAGTCAGCACCGTCTTTCACACATCTCTGGAACGGAAGACAGCCATTAGCCCACGGAGGTGCGAGCAAAAATTGACAGTATTTACTCTCGTGGAGAGAAACGGAATTAATAATTTTAAAAAATCACTGAAACAGTGATTAAAAGTATTTTACACAGATTTTTAAAAAAATTGAGTAGAATTACTCTCGCATTTGTTTATGGGAGGTCAAAGGTGGTAGTTTGAGATCAGTTGCACAGTTACGTTAATCTGTGTTGAAATGTACATCTACTTTAGTATTGTCCAGTGTCACCAGTTGTAAACAAACTGGTGATAAAAAGTGAGTCAAATAACTCCCGTAAGTATAAACGTTCATATTAAGAGAGCTACTTATTTACAGGCAATTTTAAAAGACCAACAAATGAGATAGAAGCAGATAATTTCTATAGTCAGTGATATTTCATACCTGAATATAAATAAATGTAACATATCACGCAGAAATTGGCCGAGAGATCCATTACTGTTTGATTACACTATCAGCGAAACATTACTGAAAAGAGTGAGAGCCTTAAAATACTTAGGAGTAACCGTCTGGTGCGTCCTAAAGTGGAATTACATGACATTCATTGCAGAAACAGCAGATACCAGGGTGAGAAACATTTGAGGAATCATTATAAAACACTCATTCGATCGAATGTTGAGCATTGTCATCAGTCTAGGAGCCTTACGAGTCCGATTCGTAGAAGAGAGGAGTCCAACGAAATTTCGTCTCAGGGAAGCATTACAGAGACGACTTACTCCAGTGGCAGACGCTGACAGAGAGGTTCAAAAATGGTTCAAATGGCTCTGAGCACTATGGGACTCAACTGCTGAGGTCATTAGTCCCCTAGAACTTAGATCTAGTTTAACCTAAGGACATCACAAACATCCATGCCCGAGGCAGGATTCGAACCTGCGACCGTAGCGGTCTTGCGGTTCCAGACTGCAGCGCCTTTAACCGCACGGCCACTTCGGCCGGCGCTGACAGAGAGGCATTGTGCATCACCGAGTGATTTACTTTTGAAATTTTGAGAGTTGAAGTTCCTAGAAACGTCTAGCACATGTTATTTTCCCCCACACACGTCTCGCGAGGTGATTACAACTACAAAATTAAAGAAATTGGGCGTCATACAGAGCATTATCGACAGTCATTTTCCCATGCGCTATTCGTAAACGGAACAGATAAGGGGAAACAAGAAAGTGGTGCCAGAAGTACCCTCCGTCACACACCGTAAAGTTGCTTGCGGAGTACAAACGTATGTGCAGATATTTTCCAGGGATGGAGGAGGAGTTTGACGCATACGCTTGCTACAGATTTTGTTTTAGTGTTCAGTTTGTAGGGTAGTTCAGCTTTACCATTACATTATCTGTATTCACAATCTCTTTCTCCCCTCCCTCCCCCTCTCCAAATTTAACCTACCATTACCACCAGTTTTAATAGACCCTAGATACCTAGAATCTGATACCAATAAAACTGTTTGAAAGGTTTTAATATAATAGTATTAATTGGTTTAAGTCAATGTTCAAGTTATCACTACAGATCGATATCAGAGAAAATGCTTTTCAGAGAAATATAGATTTGAAAACACTCATCCATAAATTTAGGAAAGATTAGTGTCATGCTAATGATGTCAGACCTATTGTCGAGTCACATTAATGTGACCACTTGTGTCAAAAGCCTGCATAACCGCCTTTTGCAGGGCGAACTGCTAGACGTCCAGAAAGGGAGTCAGTGGGTTTCTGGAAGGTACCGACAGAGACGTGGAGCCATGCCTACTTTAGTGCCGTGGCCAGCTGAGGGTCGCGAGCAAACAGACTGAGATGGTCTCACAGATTCTTGACTGATTTTTAATACGGGGAGTTTGATGGACAGGGAAATATCGTAAATTGATCCTGGTACCCTTCCAACCACGCACGTATACTGCGAGCTGTCAGAAGCTGCATTGTTCAAAAATGGGTCAAATGGCTCTGAGCACTATGGGACTTAACTTCTAAGGTCATCAGTCACCTAGAACTTAGAACTAATTAAACCTAACTAACCTAAGGACATCACTCACATCCATGCGCGAGGCAGGATTCGAACCTGCGACCGTAGCGGTCGCACGGTTCCAGACTGTAGCGCCTAAAACCGCTCGGCCACCCCTGCCGGCTGCATTGTACTTGTCTTAGATGCTATCGTGCGTAGGAGAAACAAACTGCACTTAGGGGTGGTTATAGTCCTCAAGAATAGCGGCATTGTGCTTCCAGAATGTCGAGATCACCCGTGGAATACCACAGAAACATTCCCCTCCTGTGCTTTGTTTCTGACGTTTCACGCCGCACACGCTAACGGCTATGTCTCCGATGGAGCATAAAACGTGATTCACCTGAAAAGGTCACCTGTCGCTACTCGTTGGGCGCGTAGTTGCAGTAATGGCGTGCAAACTGCATCCTTCGTCACCCAGGAGCAGCAGTCAGCGTGGGTGCACGAACCAGTAGTCTGCTGAAGAGGCCCATATGCAGCAACGTTCGCTAAACGGTAATTGAGGAGACATTGTTAGTAGTCCCTTTGGTATCGCGACGGTCAGGTGCTCAATAGTTGCACGTCTATTCGTCCGCAGACATCTCCGAAGGCGTCATTGGCTCCTGTCATGTGCGACACGTGGTGCACCATTGTTGCCGCGGCGCTGGTTTGGCATAGGTCCATGCTGTCGCGCACAGTATACTTTAACTGCAGCGGCACGAGAATAGTTTAAAACAGCCGTTTCAGAGATGCTTTCACTCTTGGTCCGAAAGCCAGTGATCTTGTCCTTTTGGACGTCAGGTAACTCGCTCCGTTTCCACATTACGACAACGACTGCACTGTTTTCCGCGTCCTTCCCCCTCCCCCCCCCCCCCTCCCCACCCAACCCCACCTTCCACACCTAGTGCTGCCACCTGCCATCTGTGAATGGTTGTTGCACGTTGGCGTCGAACATAGGCGTGGTCACAGTAATGTGACTGTCTCTTATATTGACAGCTTCAATAATTTTCAACACACAAAATCGAATGGTATACTCACCATCCTAACTATTCTCCTAACTTACGAATATGACTTCATGTCTGCATAGAATGGAAGTACGATTGTATATTGTTGGATGAGGGATGCTATTTGTTTCGATTACTAGAGTGTACGTTTGCGAAATATCAATAACGGTATAATTTTTTTCTCAGTGGAGGGTCTTTCCTCTTCTCGCTTGACTTACTTAACCTCCTTGTAAAGATGAACATGGCAGATCTGTTGTCGAAAGCCTCTGACTGGGAGCTGTTAAGGGCTAGTTGAAAGGTCTTCAGCAGCCAGCCTTCACCCCATCTCTTAGGCAAACAAGTAAAAAGTGGAATTCCGTATTTATAGGTCATTCGTATTCACGTTACATCATTCACCGTAAACTGGCTAAAAATTCGGGAATCAAATTATGTAAAAATATAAAGTGAATGAAGTGGATTGTCCTTGGTTACGTTCCTCTCCTAGGATCTGCGCCGGGAGATTTCCTGTATATCTTGCCCTCCCTTTCCTGTTTCCTTCGAGAATGATGCGTGCGAAGTATAACTTCCACGAGGATGATGTGTTACATCTGGTAACTTCCTATGAAGGAATGGAACACTTTTGTTTCGCCCTAATGGTTTGCAAGCTTCATTATTCCAAAAATCTTATAAAAAATTTCAACAATGTAATGTACACCTGTCAATGTACAGCATCGGAGACGAAGCACACTCCGGACGTCCAGTTGAGGTTGTCAGAAAGGAAATCATTCACAAAACATATGATACGGTAGTGCAAGATCGTCGAATAAAAATTCGCAAAATTACTGAGACTGTAGGCACAAACCCTGCAAGGAGAATTGCCTTTGAACAAGCTGCGTGCAAGGTGGTTGCAGCGATTCCTCACAGTCGACCAAATGCGCATCCGGAACAGTATCTCATCATAATACTTGGCGATGTTTAACCGCAATCTGCAAGACCTTTTGCGCCGATTTGTGACCGTTGATGAGATCTTGATCCATCAATAGAAACTAGAGTCAAAACGGCACTAAAATCAATAGACAATAGCTACTAAAAGTCCATCGAAGAAGGCAAAAACCATTTTGCTAGGTCGTAAGGTAATGGCTACTGTTTTTATTTTTTATTTTTTTACTACAATAATATTTATAGATTACTTGGAAAATAGCAGAACCGTGATGGTTTGGAACTTGCGTTTGATGAAAAAATAACCCTTTCACCAGGATAATGCTTCATTCCAAACATCAGCCATAACAGTTGCTAAAGACCATGAAATGTTTCCTCACCCAACCTGTTCGCGAGACATAGCCCGAAACGACTTATTCCTGTTTCGTAAGTTGAAGCTTTGGCTTTCTGGGAAGAAACTTTCATCAAATACAAGTGATAGCAGCAGTCACTGAGTATTTTCACAATTTGTCAGAAAGCTAGAGGACCGCTGGACGAAGTGTATATATCTCAATGAAGACTATGTCGAGAAGTAAGGCGAGTTCTTTAGGAAACAAACATTGTTTCTAGCTTTTTACCACTGGACTCGCATGCGGGAGGACGACGGTTCAATTCCGCGTCCGGCCATCCAGATTTAGATTTTCCGTTATTTCCCTAAATCGCTTCAGGCAAATGCCAGGATGGTTCCTTTGAAAGGGCACGGCCGACTTCCTTCTCCGTCATTCCCTAATCCGATGAGACCGATAACCTCGCTGTTTGGTCTCTTCCCCCAAACAACCCAACAATAACCTGCTTT
Organism: Schistocerca americana; assembly: GCF_021461395.2. Lineage (NCBI taxonomy): Eukaryota > Metazoa > Arthropoda > Insecta > Orthoptera > Acrididae > Schistocerca > Schistocerca americana. The sequence continues at coordinate 374,645,282 of NC_060124.1, read as the reverse complement.
TTAACAGACTTATCAAACCATCCTCGGAATTTACCATTGTTTCTAGTCCTGTTAATTTCACGAGACATATGTGGAACGAAGCAATATGTTTACCGACTATTTTCAAAAAAATGGCTCTGAGCACTATGGGACCTAACTTCTGCGGTCATCAGTCCCCTAGAACATAGAACTACTTAAACGTAAATAACCAAAGGACATCACACACATCCATGCCCGAAGCAGGATTCGAACCTGCGACCATAGCGGTCGCGCGGTTCCAGACTGTAGCGCCTAGAACTGCTCGGCCGCACCGGGCGGCGACTATTTTCAGAAAGCACACTATCGGAATACCAACAGTACGTCTTTCCGTGAAGCACACCGCCTCTCTTACAGCGTTTGCATGTAGCATCCGCATGGCGCTCTTGCGCTCACTAAATGATCGCGTGAAGAAATGTGCCGTACTTCACAAGATCGGTGAGATGAGTAATAATCAATAATCGATCTCATACGTGTTTTGTAAGCCCCTTATTTTGTGAATGAATTACGAATGTCTTTCAATAAGCAGGGCAGCTTTTTTTCCTGTAGGCAGGCTGGTTTTATTCAGCATTCCAATACACCAAACGTTCCCCACTCTTTTGTCTACATAACCATGTTTTTCAACATAATCTCCGTTCAATGCAATGGCCACACGCCACCTTACAGGGAGGACTTGTTTCGTTCGACGTCTTGCTGCAACAGTAACCTTCCGATCATCCAGGGCCGGCCGGTGTGGACGAGCGGTTCTAGGCGCTTCAGTCTGGAACCACGCGACCGCTACGTGCGAGGTTCGAATCCTGCCTCGGGCATGGATGTGTGTGATGTACTTTGGTTAGTTAGGTTTAAGTAGTTCTAAGTTCTAGGGGACTGATGACCTCAGATGTTGAGTCCCATAGTGGTCAGAGCAATTTGAACCTTTTTTTTTTATCATCCAGGTACTACTTCCCGGGGATTGCATTCTTCATTGGGTTAAACAGATGGTTCAAATGGCTCTGAGCACTATGGGACTTAACATCTGTGGTCATCAGTCCCCTAGGACTAAGAACTACTTAAACCTAACTAACCTAAGGACATCACACACATCCATGCCCGAGGCAGGATTCGAACCTGCGACCGTAGCAGTCGCGCGGTTCCGGACTGAGCGCCTAGAATCGCGAGACCACCGCGGCCGGCTGCTAAACAGATGGCTGTCGGAAGAAGCGAGATCCGGGTTATAGGGAGTGTAGTGACGTAACATGACTGTTACGCCACACGGTAGTAGCCGAAAGAGAGGCACGCGTACACACACGCCGACTGGCGTCAAGTCTGGAACAGGATAACTATTGAATGGTAGCAAGAAAAGTACGTAGCTGCTTTATACTTAACTTTAATGATCCTTGTGATACATCTCTCTTGACTATACAAATGCGACTCGTAAGATACATGCACTGTTACAATTGGCGCCTTGCTAGGTCGTAGCCATGGACTTAGCAGAAGGCTATTCTAACTGTCTCTCTTCAAATGAGAGGAAGGCTTCGTCCGTAGTGTCGCTAGCAATGTCGTCCGTACAACTGGGGCGAGTGCTCTATCGTATATCGAGACCTGCCTTGTGGTGGCGCTAGGTCTGCGATCACACAGTGGCGACACGCGGGTCCGACATTTACTAAATGGACCGCGGCCGATTTAAGCTACCACCTAGCAAGTGTGGTGTCTGGCGGTGACACCACATTCCTCCCCCGCAAATCGGCGAACGGTCGTGAGATAAGGCTTCCGCCCGCCGTGGGGAGGACCCCATGTTGACGTATACGATGAGGTGGAGAGCCTAACAACAGGCGAGGCTGTGCCACCCGCACCCGGCCATTCGGTCCGAGGGGATCTAGGAAACGCCTGAAAACCTACTCCAGGGTGCACGTCAACATGCGGTGTATACGCCCGTAAAGAGACAAGAGGGGCCGAAGGGTCGACCTCCATTGTGTCGGGGTAGCCGACGCGCGATGACGTCATGTGGTCCGGAGCGGGCAAGAGTTCCATGGCGGAGGACAGCTGGTCACGGGAAGCGATCGGCGGCGCGTGACCCTGGGAGGCGCTTGGCGGCTGCAGCGAAGCGTCATATGCGGGCGGCGCCGGCCGGAGTACCGGCGGCTGCGGCGGCGGCGGCGGCGGCGGCGGCGGCGCGTCGCCATGGGGCAAAATGGAAGGCATCGTCGGTAACACCTGGGGATGAGGCGAGCCAGTAGATGGGTCCCCAGGGCGCTGACCGGACGGCACCGTCGCTGAAAGCAGACGGGGAGCGGCAGAACCCGTGCGACGACAGAGGCGCAGCTGATTGAGATGCCGACGCACCTCACCAGAGGCCCCCAAAACCAAATACATCGCGCGGCCGAGGCAGCGAAGAATGCGCCCTGCGAGCCAACGCCGTGAACCTCGATAGTTGCGATAAAATACAACGTCGCCTGGAGCAAAAGCAGGAGTCTGCCGCTGCACAGGAACCTGATGCGGCGGATGCAGCAAAGACATCAAGGTGCGATGAGGACGACCGTGGATCAACTCAGCCGGCGAGCGACCATCTCGGGGCTGAGAGCGATACGAGGACAAAAAGAGCAACAATGCGTCCTCCCGAGAATGCGACTCTTTCAATTTCAACATCTGTGACTTGAAAGTCCGGACCAATCGTTCAGCGGCACCGTTTGACTGAGGCGAAAACGGCGCGGATGTCAGATGTTGAATACCATCGGCCTGGCCGAATGACAAATTCTGCGGACACGAATTGTGGGCCATTGTCGGAAACAATAGTCTGCGGAAGACCTTCAATACAAAAGATAGCAGACAACGCTTGGATGGTGGCGGAGGACGGCGTGGAAGACATCCGGACAACAAAAGGAAAATTACTGAAGGCGTCGACCAGAACCAACCATCGAGCATTCCAGAATGGACCAGCAAAATCAATGTGCAACCGTTGCCAAGGGGAAGTGGCTTTCGGCCATGCAAAGACTTTCCGCGGTGGTGCGGATTGTTGTTCGGCACACGCCATGCAAGAAGAACACATATTCGTAATCGCAGCATCGATTCCGAACCAAGTACAGTGCTGACGAGCAAGTTGTTTCGTTCGGACGATACCCCAATGTCCTTGGTGAAGAAGCCGTAAGACAGAGGACTGTAACGAACGTGGGACCACGACTCGGGACTGATCATTATCAGAACGCAACAACAAAACACCACGTCGAACAAAACGTCTCTCCTTGTGAGCAAAAAATCTGCGAACCAACGGATCCTCGATCCGAGACTTTGACAAAGGCCATTGCGTATCAACAAAACGCAAAACGGTAGCAAGGACAGGGTCAGCAGCTGTGGCTGTAGCGACACGACAGAAAATCAATAGGAAACGATTCGATCACGTCATCGGTTTCCGAATCAATGAACATGCAAGCAAGTTCGAAAGAATCGAATGCTTTATCCTCAGCAACAGGCAAACGGGACAACGCATCGGCGTTTCCGTGCCTAGCAGTGGACCGATACAAGATATCGTAGCGGTACTGCGATAGGAAAATAGACCAGCGAATGAATTTCTGCGCTGTACGCGGAGGTACAGGCTTGTGCGGATGAAAAAACGATGTCAACGGTTTGTGGTCTGTGATGATGGTGAAGTGACGACCATACAAGAAATCATGGAACTTAGTAACACCAAACACGAGAGCCAAAGCTTCTTTTCTATCTGTGAGTAATTTCTTTGCGCAGACGAGAGCAATTTTGACGCAAAGGCAATAGGGCGATCATGGGAGCCAACTTTGTGCGCAAGCACAGCACCGATCCCGAAATCCGATGCATCTACCATCAACAAAAGGGGTTTCCGGGGATCGAAAGGCGTAATGCAAGTATTAGAAAGCAACGCCGACTTCAACTGGCGAAAGGCGCGTTCGCATTCCGTCGTCCAGACGAACGGAACACCTGTACGGCGTAAGCGATAAAGCGGAGCTGAAACAGAAGAGGCATTGCGCACATTCACTCACACCTTGTGATTCTAAATCCTTTAACGGTCGTGCGACCGCATCACGCAATGCGTGGGGAACATTGCGAGCTCGGAAAAATTTCGGTTGCGCGTGGACTTTCAGTTCCAATTGTGCTTCATAGTTCTTAGCGCAACCAAGGCCCGGTGCAAAAATGTCTGCAAATTCTTCACAAACGCTAGAAACACTGTCTGGAGGCACAGTCTGATTCACTGATAGGACCTGATTTACTATAGACATGTTAAACAACTGAAATAAATCTAAACCAAACAAGTTCACTGCAGTAGAAGAACGAAGAACGTAAAATGACACAAGTTTTGTTTGTGCCTGGTATGTTGCAAGAAGGCTGCACTGTCCTAACACAGGAATTTTCTGTCCGGAATATGTGGTGAGCTTAACATTTGCGGAACGCAACGGAGGTTTGCCCAGTTGTTTGTACGTGTCGTGATTGAGCAATGAAACTGCAGCTCCGGTATCGAGCTGGAATGGTATGACCTTGCCATTAAAGTCCAAATCTACAAAAAGTTTATTGTCCTGCTGACAAGAGCGACTGTCTCGTGCAATTTGAACAGACACTGGTACAGAATCACTTGCTAATTGACGTGATTTCCGGCGACGTCGACGCACAGTTTTTGCGGGACGAATACAGGCACTGTTAGAGAAAGTGTCACTGGACGAAGTGGAATTAACGACATGAATGTCCATGGGCGAAGGTCCACGAGCCTGAGTGTCCTTGGTTCGAGTCCGGCGCGAAGCAAAGGGCCTGGAATGATTGTGATTGTCTGATCTGAGCTTTTTCTGGCAAACACTTTGAACATGTCCTTTCTTATTGCAGAAAAAGCAAATAGCTTGGCGTGACGGGCAATGTTCACGCGAATGTCTAGTAGCACACCGCGGGCATGATTTCAGTGCATTTGGGTGCTGGCGCGGCACACCTGGCTTAGCGCGCGGCGGCAGCTGTGGCGAAGAGCACGAGGCCCGGTTACCGGGCCCGCAGCGCGTCCAGCGGGCCGGTGAATGTTACACGCGGCTGGCGAAGTTTCAAAAGATTCCTGAGCACAGTCAAGTGTGTATTGTCTATCCAATATGTCTATCACTTGTTGAAGGGAGGGATTAACTAGTTTCAAAATTTGCTCCCGTATGCGAATATCAGAAACGTTCTGTGCAATTGCATCACGCACCATAGTATCTGAATAAGAAAGACCACAGTCACAGTCAAAGGCACAGTCCCTAGTAAGTCCTTGCAATGTTGCTGCCCACTCCCTATTAGTTTGACCGGCCGTACGTTTTGTACGAAAGAACGTATACCGTTTTGCAACCACATTAACTGTTTCTTTGAAATAGGCATCTAAAGCAGACAAAATTTCCTCGTAGGACAGAGTTGCTACGTCGCGTCGGGGAAACAATTTCACTATCACACGGTAGGTGGACACACCGACACAAGAAAGCAAAAACGGCTGCCGCTCATTACCTTGAATTCTGTAGGCCGCGAGATGGAAGGCAAACTGGCGGGACCATTCCCGCCAAGTCTCGTGGGTTTCATCAAAACTTCGAAATGGTGGTGCAACTGCATGTTGTGGCTGCGGTAGCGGTGAAGCGGCGGCGGCCGCATCGGTTTGAATGGCACGTTGACCCTGGACGAGCTGTCCAAGGGCATCCAATAACGCCTGCGTCTGCTGATTCTGCAAGCGATAAAATTCGGACAGTACATCTGGAGAATGTGGAGAAGCCATGACACAAATAAATTAGGGCAAAGTAAAACACAAGATCCTTTGTAGACTCGTCGCTAATCTGTAGTGACGTAACAAGACTGTTACGCCACACGGTAGTAGCCGAAAGAAAGGCACGCGTACACACACGCCGACTGGCGTCAAGTCTGGAACAGGATAACTGTTGAATGGTAGCAAGAAAAGTACGTAGCTGCTTTATACTTAACTTTAATGATCCTTGTGATACATCTCTCTTGACTATACAAATGCGACTCGTAAGATACATGCACTGTTACAATTGGCGCCTTGCTAGGTCGTAGCCATGGACTTAGCAGAAGGCTATTCTAACTGTCTCTCGGCAAATGAGAGGAAGGCTTCGTCCGTAGTGTCGCTAGCAATGTCGTCCGTACAACTGGGGCGAGTGCTCTATCGTATATCGAGACCTGCCTTGTGGTGGCGCTAGGTCTGCGATCACACAGTGGCGACATGCGGGTCCGACATGTACTAAATGGACCGCGGCCGATTTAAGCTACCACCTAGCAAGTGTGGTGTCTGGCGGTGACACCACAGGGAGGAAGAGGAGTAACAGACAAATGAAGTTTGTGAGCTCCTCTCTGGTTCACAGACTTTCGTGGGCCTTTGCATTGTCGTGAAGATGCTTTGATTTTTGTGGCGACGAACGCGCTGAAGCCGTTACTACAGTTTCCTGTGGGTAGCACAGTACACCTCACAGGTGACTGATGCACAACGAAGGAGGACAGAACACAGAATAACCGTTTCAGAGTCACAGGCGACCATCGCCAAGACTTTCCCAGCAGAGCGTGCAGTAGTAAAATTTGGTGTGACGCCACGCATGGAATTGCCATTTAGTTTCTGGTTCGAAGTGATAAATCCGTGTTTCATCATACAATGTAAGCTTTCAGCGCTGTAGGCGGACCAACACACGAGTTAGCTAGACACGTTGCCTCAATGCTGCAGCCTTATGCTGGTAAGACGGACAGTCACATTAAAAATTCAGCTCATTTCATTGACAAGTTAAAGGAAACGAGCGTGGACCCGGATGATATCCTCGTCAGTTTTGACGTTGTGTCGTTATTTACCATGATTCCGGTAAACGGAGCTATCTTATGCATAGCGGAAATTTTTCCTACCGATATTGTGGCAATATTCCGACACTGCCTCACCACAACCTACTTTCAATACAATAATAACTTTTATGAACAGATTGACGGGGAGGCTATGGGCAGTCCTCTCAGTCCTGCTGTGACTTACTTATTTATGGAGACTTTCGGACAACGGGAGTTGCAGACTGCCAGTAAGAGACCAGCCAGATAGTATCGCTATGTCGATGACACGTTCGTAGTATGGACACACGGAGCAGAGGAGTTGGATGCCTTCCTGACTCATTTAAACAGCATTAATCCGAAAATCCAATTCACTATGGAGACCGAAAGGAATGGGCAATTGAATTTCCTGGATGTCTGTGATTAAATGACGGGACGGAACGTTGGGCCATACATAAGGTGTATAGAAAGCCCACACATACTGATCGTTATCTACACAAGGATACAAATCACCACCCTAGACACAAAAGAGGTGCAATGAAAACTTTGGTAGACAGGGCGTAAAAACTTTGTGAACCTGTTTATTTAAAAGCTGAGATTGAACATCTACGGTCAGCTTTCGTGAAGAATGGCTATTCTAGCAAGGATTAGATCAAGCACTTCGCTCTAGGCAGAGAATCAGGAGTAACGACGAACAATAGTCGCCCAAGGGCAAAGTTTGCCTTCCGTTCATTAGTAAGGTCACAGATCGCATTGGAAAAGTTTTAGGCAAGTATGAGGTGGAAACTATTTTCAGACCCACCAGGAAAATAAAAGAATTTTTAAGGTCGGCAAAAGATGCACGACACCCTTTGGCTACACCTGGGGTATATAAAATTCCTCGTAACTGTGGACAGGTTTACATCGGTACCACAAAGAGAAGTGTGAACACCCGTCTTGTTGAACATTAGAGGAATTGCCGCCTGGGTCACATGGATAAATCGGCCGTAGCGGAACATGTTTAGCAGGAAGGTGATCATGAAATAAAATTCAGCGAGACGAACGTCATATCAAAAACCTCGCATTATTATGCACGCTTGTATAGAGAGGCTATCGAGACTGATACATATCGTAATAATTTTAACAGGAAAGACGAAGGTGTTAAACTGGATAAAATTTAGGTGTCAGCGTTGCACCGCAAGCGTGACGATCGATTACTTTCAATCGAGAATGTTGGCATTACCAGAGACAATCTTACAGCCGACGCCACGTTATCCAACAGTGGCGCCCTCTGTACTGCCTATATAATCAGCGCTTCCTCGAGTTCTCTTCGTAGTTCGCCGCTTTACCTCCGAGGATGTCTCCCGCAGTTGGAGACGAAACGTCAGGAGACAGTTTTATACTTCGACCACGGCCTATCAGCCCGGAAGTTTTAAGTGAAGGCCGTGTTTCATCGTCTGAGACGATGTTCGACAAAAAATTGTCACGATCAACCTCGTAACGCACAAGCAGTTTCGCACAGACGGTCCTTCGTTGCTCTCTTATGATCTTGTCAGGTGGCAGGGAACCCAGCGGGCACACGTCTTTGAGTACACCAACTGGTGGACGAGTTTTTCAGCACTACCGACAGTGACGTCCAGTTTAGCAGCGATACGTTTGATTGTGATCCGTCGATCACCTCAGATGAGAGTGTCCGCACGTTCCACCATTGCAGGAGTCACAGTTGTGTGCGGTAGGCTGTGCACACGGGATATTAGACTAGTTTCGGCGACATTGTTGCGCTGATGACAAACGTCCCGCACGATGTTTCACCGTGCTTTTGTTAACTTTCAGGTTTCCGTAGACGCTCACCAAGCACCTATGAATGTCTGCTATGCTGTGGTTTACCGACAAAAGAAAGTCAATGACAGCTCTCTGCCTGGAATGCACCTCCGTTACAGACGCCAAATCGAAGGCCAAGTACAGCGTCACTATCTTCTGAACTTTATGCCCTAAAGAAGTAATATTTCACGATGTCCCGCAGTGAAATTAGCATTTTTTTTTAGCCCGAAATGATCCACAAAAAATGTTAATTATTGAACGCCCCTGGTACATTTCCTTAAAATTCTTCTATTAATTTTAATGCTGTCATTTTCCTAACATAAATTTTATTTCATTCCACTCTGGGTTGCAATGTATCTCCTAGTCCTTATTGTTTCCAGTAATATGTTGAATATAGTACAACCGAAAAGTAACGGCTCTCTCTGACGATTTCTGTGCAATACGATACATTTATTTCCGTTCAGCGTCGGCCGTTACTACCTACACCTGCCATCTACAGGTAACATATACCTGGCGAAATGCTTTACCTTAACTGTAAATCAGTATCACTATTCACATGAATGCGTATAGAGATAGTGAAAACAGATATAATCACTGATAGACGGTCAAACTTTATCAAACGTTGGAGAGTACCGTTTCCGAGGAGTATTTAACTGTAATTCTATTTAGCTGTCTTTTTTTTTTTTTTTTTTTCAATGGACTTGTAGTCCGGGGTGATATGTTACAATACAGCATCACCGGTCTATTGCGGTCTAACTGTGTTGGTGAGGCAGTAAATTTCCACAGGGCAGTGACTGCGTCACTGCAATTCACTTTGGAGGTGTGGCGGTGGGACTTGTAGTCCCGTACCACCCTCTGACGGTGATAGTACTACATGAGTCAGGCAGAAAAATTTTGCCTAACATGGGCAGGTGAAGGTGTGGCGGTGGGACTTATAGCTGTCAATCTAATTTCAATATATGATTTTCGATTTACTATAAGCAACTGCGAGAATAGCTTCCACACAGTTTTAAAGTCTGTACAGACTAAATACAATCACGGTTTCAGCAATACCTTTTCGTTGATTAATTCGGTTTCCCTGCACTACAGGAAGAATTGTCAATTTCTGATACCTCATCCATGTACTGTCAGTTATCTTCTGGTGCAAAGATGAGTGAATCGCAGCGCTACCATACTCTGAAGTGGCAGATGTCATTGGATACCTTCCAGTATCGTGTAGGACCTCCTTCTGCCATGCATAGTGCAGCAATTCGACGTGGCATGGACTCAACATGTCGTTGGAAGTCCCCTGCAGAAATATTGAGCCATGCTGCCTCTATAACCGTGCGTAATTGCGAAAGTGTTGTCAGTGTAGGACATTGTGCACGAACTGACCTCTAGATTATGACCCATAAATGTTCAATGGGATTCACATCTGGCGAGCAGGGTGGCCAAATTATTCTCTTGAATTATCCAAAGTGTTCTTCAAACCAATCATGATTAATTGTGGCGCAGTGACATGACATCGTTCTTTCGGAACGTGTCCATGAGCGGCTGCAAATGGTCTCCATGTAGCCAAACATAACCATTTACAGTCAGTGATCGGTTCAGTAGGACCGTAGGGCCAAATCCAATCCAAATCCACACCATCCTGAAGCCACCATCAGCTTGCATAGCGTCTTGTTGACAGCTTGGGCCCATGGCTTTGCGGGGTCTGCACCACAGTCGAACTCAACCATCAGATCTTAACCATCGAAATTGGGACTCCTCTGACAAGGCCACGGTTTTCAAGTCGTCTAGGGTCCAACCCATGTGGTCAAGGGCTCAGGAGAGGCGCTGCAGGCGATATCGCGCTGTTAGCAACGACACTCGCGCGCCCGTCTGTGCCTGTGTGTGTGTGTGTGTGTGTGTGTGTGTGTGTGTGTGTGTGTGTGTGTTGAAGCTTTTGGGCCCTCAACGCGAGGTTATTAGCACCCTTGCACTCATCAGAAGAAACGAATGTCGCTAAAATTTCGAAAATTGTTCTACGCTCATGCATTCAAATCGGTCACAAAATGATACTTTTTCACATGCGCTAAAACAACGGAGAAAAGGTAAAAGTAAAAGTAGTGATACATGTGATTAAAACGCAAGTAAAGCGAGGCACAAAAAATGTGAGTGAGCCAATCGCCCTATTAACGCATTAAAACCATCTCGCTAAAATCTTGGGATAGATGTTGCGCAATTCACAAAACTTTAAAACTTGATCCACCTATGTTTGAACGTTACTTAAAATACAGGGCAGATCTTTCGGCAAATCCGCCGCGGCTCGCCTGTCGAAAGTAAGACACATTCCAATAAAATGTGGCGCACAGTGATCTTTTTTCCACAAGCACCATACATTGCAAGGCCCTCTCGCCGCAGTAAGAAGCCATGCATCATACTGCCGTGGCCTATGCGAACATGAGTAAGAAGGACCTCGTCCCGGGACATGGCTGGAAGGAGGTACGCCATTGCCGCGTTGTGGGCTTAACTATATGTAGCTTATTGTCGGTCACTTACAGCCACTCATCTTCCCATCGATGCGTGGTTTTGTACAACAGCGAGGTAATAGCATGCGGGGGACTGGCACACTGAAATAACTGAGGATCACGACACGTCTAATGGCTGCAAAGTCCGCGGTTCGTACCACGCAATACCCGTTTGCCCTCGTACCCAGCAGAAAGAAGCCTGTTTCCCCAGTCGTTTTAGTTGGAGACTGACATCCTCCTGGATGTTTCAGTTTACCATATTTGCTGGCTACAAACGTTGGAAAGAGTGAAAAACACTCAGAGAATAGGAACCGACAAGAAATTTAGCACTAGAGGAACGTCTTATCTGTTCCATTGTCCGCAAGACGGCTTATAATTTTGTTTCAAAGACAATCGGGGAAAACGAGAGTGCAACCAGTGGAGTCCCCCCTGCGTAGACCCATCCGAAAAGAGAGCTACATAGTTGTGCTGCTCATATAAAATGTCAGAAAAAATAGCATTAAAAACAGAATCAGAAGTGTAATCTCTCCTGTACTGCACTAAATCCAAAATGACGCTAGGACTTATAACGATATGTTTACGTAATGTGTATACATAAACATACAGTTATAAATGTCCCCGTCCGTAGTCGCTAATTATAACAATATGTTACTTTTGTGCTGTAACATATAGCTATAATCAGCGGTGGAAACATATTTGCGAACGCCGACCGTGTGCGGCTGTTTCTTGTTGGATCGTCTGATCAGTCGGAAGTTGCATTGCACAGGAGAGTAAATGCCTATTCAAAATATAATTATTTTTGGATAGCTCAACATGAATTTCCTAAGGGACCGTAGTTTATCATGCATTTACCAGTAGAATATGGCGCGGAGAAAATATTTCGCCGCATGCAACTTCCGTCCGAACTCGACGAAAGAATTCGTGACTGTGAACTCTCTATTTGGCAGAAACATATAGAAAATTGAATAATTTCATGAAGAAGTGAGACATAGATTCTATAGTAAATGTCCATACACCGGTTCCATTTAACTCAGAATTTATGGCAATTAATAGACGAACTTACACTGCAATGAAGGATTTAACATGGATGCCGTTTTGACTGGCACTTCTCGTAATGAAAACAATTCCTTTGACGTTTTCACATACACGTAGCACAATAAATCTACTGCTACGCACTTTTAGTATTACACATTTACTTTACACTAGAACAATATTATTTTTAACAATAATAATACGGCGGCAAGACATGCGCGTCCGACACAAGTTACAGGAGACAAGAGAAGAATGAGTAACTGTTCATCGAGAATATCTCGTACATAAAAAAAAAATGTGTGAAAGTGTTCTTCTTCTGTCCGTTTTTCGCGCCGTGGTTTTCAGAGTCAATAACTCACTGCATCTCTGACGGCGCTTCGACGAGAAACAAGTTACATCACAGGTCGTTCACCTTTTATATTCTCGCAACATTATTTGCTAACTGTAGCTGTTGCCGAGCGACTGCTCGATTAGTGAATGATTTAAAATGATAAGGCAATCACATAATGTTATAGACTCTACAGTAGCCTAGGCGGCAGACGGTTTTGAGTTTGCACTTGCCTTACACCGAGTGACTCCTGTACACACTGCACGCTGATCCCGGGCGGTATTGTGGCTCGTGGATGATTGGGGAAAAGACGTTCCATCAGCGGACAAGGCACAGTATGGTATGAGGGTGAAGTTGGAGCTGTGAGGAACTTATATACCTGTCGCATCATGGTGAGCTGCCGCCGGATGGTGTGTGGCGGTTCCTCAGCAGAGTGACTTGGTATGGGACTGCTCCTATATGCACCATGGCCACCCGAATTCCCTCAACATGGACAGCCTAAATAATCTTAAAATACAGTACTGGCCATTAAAATTGCTACACCACGAAGATGACCTGCTACAGACGCGAAATTTAACCGACAGGAAGAAGATGCTGCGATATGCAAATGATTAGCTTTCAAGAGCATTCACACAAGGTTGGCGCCAATCACTACTCTTGATGAACTGTGGTATCGTGTTGAAGCTACATAGGCAGCTGTACATGTACACGCCATGCAAGCTCTGTTTTGACTCAATTCCCAGGCGTATCAAGGCCGTTATTACGGCCAGAGGTGGTTGTTCTGGGTACTGATTTCTCAGGATCTATGCACACAAATTGCGTGAAAATGTAATCACATGTCAGTTCTAGTATAATATATTTGTCCAATGGATACCCGTTTTTCATTTGCATTTCTTCTTGGTGTAGCAATTTTAATGGCCAGTAGTGCAGGCAGGCTTTGTCGGCCCACACATCATGCACTCATAGTCCAGTCGCGAACGCATAAAAGCTATATAAAATTGAAGCATACGCGTCCTGTCCGCTCGCCAAGACCTGTGGATAAGGCACTTGATAATTTTCAGTGGCTTCAGAGTTCTGGCTTTCAGATCTCTCAGATGTGGCAACCACGAGCAATTGGACTAAAAAGTGAGGCACAGAAACCTTTCTGAATCTGTAAAACGTAGAATGGTGTTCCTTACATGCAAGTTAGTTAAATTAAAAATACGAGTAGAAAATGAAAATGAACACACACGTACACACATTTAACAACAGAATACTGAAAAGCCGTCTTTGCAGCCCACTCCACTAACCTCCGTATTGTAAACTGTAACTGACGGCTCGCTAATGACACAGGAGGAGAAACAGGAATCAGCAAAATCGTCCACAAATGAGAAGCACCATACAGGAATCCTTGCTGCAGACGTGATAGTGTTCATGACTATGTCAAAGAGGGTAACACTAAAACACTGCCCTGAGAGACACTGTTATCCAGGTCAAAACGATCTGACAGCGAGTCACCAACTCAGGCCCTAACAAGCCGCTGAGACAGGGAAAACCGTATGGAGATGTGGAGGTGGCCACGAAATCCCCTCGCTTCCCACGCCCGGGTTCCCGGGTTCGATTCCCGGCGGGGTCAGGGATTTTCTCTGCCTCGTGATGGCTGGGTGTTGTGTGATGTCCTTAGGTTAGTTAGGTTTAAGTACTTCTAAGTTCTAGGGGACTGATGACCATAGATGTTGAGTCCCATAGTGCTCAAAGCTATTTTAACGAAATCCCCATTGATGCAGTTGTGCGAAGAATACAGGATCCCCAAGTTGTGTCGTACGCCTTACTGAGATCAAAGAATACGCCGATACATTGATGTTTACATAGGAATGCCTGCTGTATAACCGCCCCTAGTCGGGTCAGTTTATCGACAATGCACCGAAATCTCCGGAGTCCACACTGAGAGCGGCTAAGGAGTTGTCTGGTCTGCAACAACCAGACCAGAAGACGCTTAACCATTCACTCAGGGGTCTCTCCCACATAGCTCATTAAGGCAATACTCCGATAACTACTGAGACATGTTGAGTCCTTTCCAGGTTTGAGGAGAGCTATCAAAAGTGCCTCTTGGGTCTTTGGGTGCTGTTTGGAGACATCCCTGTTTCAGTACTGCTGCTATGAGTGAACAACTGCATTGACCAGTAATCCTTCTGATGGCTTCGCATACTTCTGTAGAGAATACTCTGGTTAACAACAGTCGAGATCACAATAACATTTGTTTGTTATGACCGATTTCGGCTTACGTTAAAGTCATCCTCAGATTTTTTGGGCCCTTATGGCTGGTGCGGGCAGCTTCTCGGTAGCATCACGTGAAAAACTGAGGAGCTGCCAACACCAGCCACAAGGGGACCACAAAAATCTGAGGATGGCTTTAACGTAAGCCGAAACCAGTCATAATAAACATATGTTCTTGCTATCTCTACTGTTGTTAACCAAAGTGTAGCACCAGATCGCTGTGCTCCGCAGACAATGTTGTCTAAATTTTTGTAGAACAAGTGGAACGATTGATAGACTCCAGGAACGCTTGCCATGGCCTTTTCTTGCTCTCCTTAACTGCGTTTCGAGCCTTGGCTCTTGCGACACGAAATGTTGTGAGGTTATCTGTAGTCAGGCAGTACTTAAACAGTCGAAGACAGCACGCCTGGCCTGGATTGCTGAGCGGCACTCACTGGTCCACGAGGGTTCAGACTGCTTTCTAAGATGCCCAAAGGTCGTTTGGATGGATAAGTCAGCGGCGTGATATATTACTCGTGTATTGTGGTCCACTAATTCCTTGGCACTATAGTGGTGTTCAAACACAGCAAAGTGGGTGAACAGGATCCAGTTAGCGCTGCTAACCATCCATTTTGGTGACTGCTGTTCAGGTAACGTTCCACCGAATAGGTGAATTCAGAGTGATAAGTGGTCACGAGAATTAAGTTCGCCAGTAACTCCCCATTGAACAGAGTCTACGAGGGCTGGAGAGCAGAAGGAGAGGTGGATGGCTGAGAGCGACCCAGTGGCAGCACATAAATGGGTGGGAGTACCTGTGTTGAGGATCCACAGTCCGTGAGACGTCATGAGGCGCTCCAAACCCGAGTCTGAGGGCAAGTAGAGGTCGAACCCCACAAAACATGATGGGCAAGAAGTCTCCCAGTAGCTCAGGATAGATGGAGAAAGTTCTTCCACAAGATGTGCGAGAGCCGTAGAGTCTATTGCACCTGGTGTAAGTAGATAAACGGAGCAATTAGCGATCCTCCAACACGCATGAATTTCAGTGGCAACGGCTCGCAAGTTCAGTAGCCAGGGGGAGAGCAGCAGACTGTTATTGACAAACATAGCAACCCCTCACTTGGCCCTTTCCCCAGTCGGGTCATCCTTGTGATAGAGTGTATAGCCCTGTAATACAGGGGCATAACACGCTTTAAAAAGTGTTTCCTGCAAACACAAGTACAGGGGGCGTTTCTGTGCTAGGAGATTCAGTTTCTCCACATGTGTCTTCAACCGATTAATGTTTCACTGTATAATAGAAGCCACCTATCACCGGGCTAGCACTTTAAGACTGACTCTCTACCGGTGAGGGGAGCCTTATTCTCAAACCCAATGCGCTGTTTTAAATGCCAGTATATCGGGCACAGTACTCTTGGTTGTAATCGAGAAGCAGCTTGTGGCAAATGCGATAAAGCTGCACACGATGGAGTTGGTTGTTCCTCTCGTCCAGAATTTGTCAAATGCTCTGGGGATCACCTTGTCTGGAGTAAGGACTACAGTGTCTTCTTTGAATAATGGAAGGTCCAGGAGACCAAAACGACGAAGCACATTTCGTGGGTGGAGACTCGGTCCTAGAGTGACTTGATTTCCTCAGTCCGATATCAAGATCCATCGCATCTGATGAAGATTCGAGAGAGGCGTCAGATAGGATGACGTCGAACTTCCCGTCTCCGTCGGTGGGCGATTCTTCGCTTTCAAATTCGATTTTATGGTCTGAGGTGGCTTTAGAGCCACAACCGCAGAAGTGGTAGTGGCAGCGCTGGATGTTGGGGAAGACTTAATCTTTGGAGGGGTAGGAAGCTACGCAGTCTCAGGAACTACAGCCTTTTCTGAAGATCTGAGGGGAGGGGCAAGCTTCGAAGTAACTGCAGCAACACAACTACACTGAAAACCTCAGGTACTAGTGCTGGCAGTAGCAACCTCCTTTTGTGCAGCAGTATCAATTCTCTGGACTGGCTGTTTGGGAATGGAAGCGAACAAGGCAGTGAACGTGGGCGGCTGCGTGGCCTTGTATATCTTTTTAGCTTCACGATACGAAATTTGCTTCCTCCTTTTTGGTCTCCTGGACCTTACATTATTCAAGGAAGACATTGCACTCCCTACTTCAGACAGCGCTATCCCCAGAGCATTAGACAAACTCTGGAGGAGAGGAACAACCAACTCCATCGTGTGCAGCTTTATCGCATTTGCAACAAGTTACTTCTCGTTTACAACCAAGAACACTGTGCCCAATATGCTGGCATTTAAAACAACGCATGGGGTTTCAGAAATAAGGCCGCATGCTGAGGCGAAGGAAGCCAGCCTTAATGTGCTGTGGAAATTTCGTGCTTTTGAAAGTCGGTATAAACAAGTCTGCTTCACTAGTTCGCCATCTACCATTTTCATTATGTTTTGCACGTCGAAAATGCTTTCCTGGGACCGTTCAGCTTTCAGTTGTTCTCGGGGGAATGTCAACCAGATCTCTGTAAGGCATAACACCTTTGCTGTAATTCAAGGTGTTGTGTAGTTCAGTTTCAATTGCATACTTCCCGAGACATTGAGTTGCTGGAGGTTCTTCACTTGTTGGTAACTTGAAGTTTCGAACAACAGGGCCCCTTTTCGCCAGTGCTTGACAGATTTTAATGTGCCAGCAATCTCCTCCAAACCTTTTTGTATATAAAATGGTGAAACTTTCCTCTTTTCTATTAGCTATTATAAACACACTCTGAGAAGCAATAGCTGTCCTGTTACAAATGACTGAGTCAGGACGCCTGACTATTTCAGCATTCTCACTAGACTTCCAGCGGCCCACCCTTTCCACTGGGAGGTGAAAAGGAAAATGTGGAAGGATCCATCATGGTCCCACGAGAAGCAATGGAAATACAAGTCCACCTAGACAGAGCCCCGCGTGCCTAGGTAAGTGTTACACAACTGAGGTGTGGCCGATTTCCCAGAGGTTGCCCGCTGAAGGCTCAACAACCATGTCAGCGCGCAGCACACCTTGGGGTAGAGGTTCTTTTTTTTTATAGAGGTTTTCATCATCCGCACGATCTGGGCCGTCAAGCCAGGATCCTCATACGCTGTGACGCACAACGCTCTATCGCCGCGCCGCACTGTGGTCCCTGAAGCATACATAGAACTTATGGTGACAAAGGACTGGCGTCGCTTACCAGTCCCCAACGCAGGAGGTATAAATAATTTTAAAATAATATTGTTTGTTTAAAGTCAACGTTTTGAAAAACACAGCGTTTATACTTTCACTGACGGCTTTTATTCTAATTTCAAATTTTCACAAGGTCTATAGAGAGTAGTAGAATGTTTCCAACATACAGGTCTGGTGCACTTGTAACATGTAGTTTGATTTTTTCTTTCTTTCTTTTCTACATAATATGGGCATTTTCTACTTTTCTTAGGTGGTGGTTTCACTGCCCTTCTAGGATCCAGTGCTGCTAATGAAGTGATATCTTTACCCTTGCTAGTTGCCTTACCAATGTGATGAAAGTCCGACGTCTCATCGTTTTGTTGGTAGCCAGCATCATCCACATTATGTATGGATTAATTACAATTAACATCAGTCTCGTTGAGGTAAACCACCAGCAATCAGCTCCTTGTTTTTCTCTTCAAACTATAGCATCCGGTCTTTTGGACCATGATGTCAACCCCGCCATCTGTGGGGCTGTATGTCATTATAACTCCGGGCTCCTTTACTTGTGGTGATGACACCGTTGGTTGGCCATGAATAGAGCTAAGGAAGGTAACAACTTTTTCTTTGGGCCGTAAGAGGCTATCATCACATCTGGTTGACAGCCAAATAATGCATACTTCTCCTTCTTTAGATGCAATAATATCGGCAGGCAGTTCACCTTTGTTTTCGCGGTTAGTGCCGACTAGTGTTAGATCTTTTAACAACAAATAATGAGCTGAATCGAGAGAGGCACAAAAATTGTGACAGGTGATATTACGCCCAGACTTTTCAGGTTCAGTCACCAGGGCTTTCACAACATTCTTTCCGAGTTGCACGGCTCTGGTTTCCTCCTCCTTCCCCAATTACACTTTCATTTTCCAGCAGTAGCGTGTTGGACTGTCACAAGTTGCCAGAACTTTATTCCATATTTACCAGGTTTTGATATCTACTGTCAAAATGGACAGCGACCTCGGAATATGACCAACTCTTCAATCACGGTCATGCACGATCCTGGAATGCTGGCATCCCTACGGGTAATTTCACACATCTCGATAACTTCTCTGACTGGTTCCAATTTGTCACTTCACCTATGTTCACATCGGGCTGCTGCATTTTCGAAGCGCACCACCCTCAGAATAGCATGGAAGTTGTTGCGAGACATAATTTCGTTGAATGGTGGTCGGCCTTTCTCAACACTCCAAAGCTGACTAATATCTTCAATTCTAGACTTGTAAACTCCAGTCAGGATCAGAACACCAAGAATGTTTTTCACGTCATGAGTATCTATATTAACCCACTCCTCGTAAA
This sequence comes from Schistocerca americana, assembly GCF_021461395.2. Taxonomy (NCBI): domain Eukaryota; kingdom Metazoa; phylum Arthropoda; class Insecta; order Orthoptera; family Acrididae; genus Schistocerca; species Schistocerca americana. The sequence continues at coordinate 374,626,120 of NC_060124.1, read as the reverse complement.
CGATTCGACCTTACTTGTTAGTCCACATACACGCTTTGTCAGTGAAGGGTACATGAAGGAATAACATAAAACAAAACTCTTCGATATCACAGTTCCTACTCGAATAACTTGTAGGACTCTGGTTCACTTTCAGTGTATCCTTTTTGCTGCGCCTACCAGTAATTCCAGCTTGAGGAGTTGTAGCCCCTATTTCATTCCCATTACGAGAAAACAATGTCACACTCAAGAGAATTTGCCCTAAATTTTTCTGCTCCATCTTCGTAAAAGGAATCTTCATAATCACTGCCTTCGTGTAATTCTGAGTTTTCAGCGACATCTCCCTCATTATCAACATCACTGGAAGATTCACTTTCACTAGGCGAGACTTCAGAATCAGACGACTGCTCCAACAATTCCCGCATCTTGTCGACTGATAGTCCTCTTCTCCGTAATACTTGCGGTTTGTGGAATAGACAATTATTATGATATAATACACCAAAACAAACTTGTGCTTATCACAAGAAGGACTTGAACACCGCCGGCCGCGGTGGTCTCGCGGTTCTAGGCGCTCAGTCCGGAACCGCGAGACTGCTACGGTCGCAGGTTCGAATCCTGCCTCGGGCATGGATGTGTGTGATGTCCTTAGGTTAGTTAGGTTTAAGTAGTTCTAAGTTCTAGGGGACTGATGACCACAGCTGTTAAGTCCCATAGTGCTCAGAGCCATTTTGAACTTGAATACCGGAAGAATAACAGCTTGAGGGAACAACGGCAAATGACGTTACCCACGCTGCGCAGAAAGACATCTGGTTGTTGAAAAATTGCTTTTAACCGCATGGGCTTGCGAAGCCGTACGGGAGAAAACGTGCACCAACAGTCACAAAGCCATGGATGCATTTTTATAATTTTTCCAAAATTATGACTAATTTCACAAATTAGTGAAAGTCATAAAGTTTCATTAAAATAAAATGTATGGATACTTATACAGTGGATATTAAACATAAGGAACTGGGCTCTGAGGCAGGTTTTACATGGTGCGCGATATGGTCTAAAATCCGGTATTCTGGTCACACTTCTAACGCTGTGGATGACGGAATATTGAATTCTATAACTATTTCCGAAACTGAATGCTCCATGCGTCCAGCTCCAACTACATGTCCGCGTTCAAAGTCTGTTCAAAATGGTTCAAATGGCTCTGAGCACTATGGGAGTCAACATCTGAGGTCATCTGTCCCCTAGACTTAGAACTACTTAAACCTAACGAACCTAAGGACATCACACACATCCATGCCCGAGGCAGGATTCGAACCTGCGACCGTAGCAGCAGCGCGGTTCCGGACTGAAGCGCCTAGAACCACTCGGCCACAGCGGGAGCCCAAAGTCTGGTTATTCCCGTCATACGACCATGACCATGTCGGAAACATTTTCACATGAATCATCTGAGTACATATGACAGCTCCGCCATCACACTGCCGTTTAACACCTTGTGTACGCGATATTAATGCTGCCTGTATATGTGCATATCACTATGCCATGACATCTGTCATCTCAGCGTGTGTCGTATTGAATAGGCTGGATGGTTGTGATCTCTTTAGCGAGGTCACAGAGATGGTTTTGGGTCTTTACTGATGTTACGTGAGTACATACTGAGCCGTGGTAAAAATTGCTGTTTTGAAGAGCGCGCCGCAGCGGGTAGTGTGAAGCAGTCGCCCTCCGTTTCTGGCGGTGGCACCGCTGTGGCAATCGCAGCTTTGGTGTCTTCCTCTGGTGGGAAAGGGGAAAGATTGCCTGTTCACGTGCATTTAAGGGGCCCCATGAGCTCGCCAGCCGGTCAGTCTGGGTCAGTCTCTCGTCCCCAGATTGCTGGTCTGTCTTTCGTCCGCATTTGTTAGGTAGTTAGTGTCTGTCTGTCGTTCGGAGTGCTAGTATGTCTGTCGTTGGGATCAACCTTTAAAGCTGGCGAAATGAGAGTCTTTCCACTCTGCCAGTAAGAGAACTCAGCGAGTGGTCGCCCGGTCGGGGCTTAGTTCCTGCATGTGCGTCTGCGAGTTTGGCCGCCAGTCTACTCTAGTTTGTTCAGGCAATGGTCATTGGCGGTTGGATTGATCGGTTGGTCGGTCGCGCACTGAGACACAAGATGACTTGATCTTCTTGAGCGTCGGCGCATGTGAGGTCGCCACGTGAGTCCAGTGGACCGCGGCGTATAGCGAGGGGTAGTGACCTCGCGGTCGACACGAGAGCAACAGGAGTCAACCCACATCAGTCTGGCCGGTGCGAGCTGGGACGCCGTGAGACGGGAGATCGGCGCGCCTTCCTGCGTCCGTTGAAGCGGCTGGCAGCGGACGGTTGGGGAGAGCGATTTGGGGGTGCTGCGCCAGGTCTTCTCGAGAAATCGCAGTTTATTAGAAGTTAAGTGATTGGTGATATGTTGTTTGATTTACTCTTGTTAAATTCTACTTGTTTTCTTGGTGAGGTCACCAGCCGTTTTGCTTTGGGGTCTTTCCACCATCCTTCTCCGTTTGCCCACATGCGGGAAGGTGGTTGTTTATCAATTGGGTGGTCCGTTTTTCGCTTGTGGAGTAGGGGCGGGTTAGAGCAACTGGCAGTTCCGGTTGTTCGGTAATCTCCCTATCAATCTACCGTACGTTATTAGCTGCCTCAGTCATAATTGTCGGATTTGGTGTGTTAACGAATTTATTGCTTGGAGTGTAACGGCCTAATACCTGAAATATGCTTTGATCTCTGCAAACTTTGATATTATTGCCTATGATCTTGAGAGGCGGTATCTGTGTACTGCAGAGCATCTTAAGAATTGTTTGGCCAACCTTGTAGAATTTTATACGAGATTGCATTTCATGGGATTTTATTTAAATGATCATTTTAGTATGTAAAGTTGCCACCCTTTCACCGTAAGACTTTTCTTGGAAGTTAAAATGGAGTGGCACTTTCGGTGGCAAAGTTAATATTTTAATTGTTAGTGTTTTGTACCATTTCCATCTCTCCTACGGGGGGTGCATAGTTTATGTGCTTGTGTAAATTGTTAAAAATCTTAGTTTTAAAGTTATCTGGTGTGCTGCAGATTTGCACCAGTGTAGTCTTTCAGAGGCTGTTGTGAGCGGTCGTAACGATGATCGTGTCAAAATGGAGCTGGAAGGTTCTCTGCCCGAAAGATCATACAGTCAAAACTTGTTTCTTTCTGCCTCTGAATAAATTGTCACTTTGATATTTAGAGGGTGCTTTCTGATTATAAATTTTAAATATGTTTCTTTAAAAAATGCTTTTAGGCACTATTAAAGCGAATAAAATTCCTATTTGTTAAAAGGAATTTGGTTATGATTTCATCAGTTACTCCCTACTTCCACGCTTACATAGCATGATTAAATGTGTTAATGTTCTTGATGAATCGCTAGCAAATAAAATAAATTCTTAAGAATATTCTTTGAAAATACATCACGGTTCACACACTAAAATTACAATTTATGCTTTTAAGAGAAAAGTCTACTTGAATCGGTCAGCTTTCCAATACTAACTGCAGGAGTACCGTCACGTACCACTTTCTTAGTCTATCTATAACTGTTGCACGGTAGAACTTCAATGTTACACACTACTATGGCAACCTTACAAACTTTTATTGATTGTTTCAATACATTTTCAAGTGACTATGAAACATGATATTATTTTTCTCTTCTGTGAAAAGCTGTTAGCATTTTCTGCCAACTGTTCAATCATTCGACGATAGAAATCCACTCCTTAATCACGGAGCCATTCGTTGAGTCTTACTGGTGACTTGGTACGACTGACAGTAGCCGCATGTCCACGCCCCGAACATAGAACACGCTCGCGAAACATGTGCAGGAGCGGAAATTCCGCATGCGCAATAATTCGTAGATAGATGGTGCATACTCAAACGGTATCTGCCGAAAATCGCACTGCGACACTCCTGCGCGTGCGCTGTTACTTATAGTGCGGCCAGACATTACTCGCTAAAAAAACGGACTAGACCAATCATCAGGTTACCTTCCATTCGGAAAGTGGGTGCAGTCAGCGACTGTTATCTGGCTTATAAATTATAGAGTGCAGCAATCAGTCTTCCTTTTTTAGATTTTGTTACGCAAATTCAGATTTCGGCTAGTGGCTAGCAATTCTCAATGCACTATTTTCTATTCTCGATGCATGTAAGTCCCTGTTGTTCGGGAGTCAGTCACATTTCTTTGAATACTACAGGGACGTACAGGCATCGAGCATAGAAAAGAGTGTATTGAGAATGGCTAGCCACTAGCCGAAATCTGGATTTGCGTAAAAAAATCTAAAGAAGGACGACTGATTGCTGCACTCTATAGTTTATAAGGACTAGACCGTTGCTATGACGGGTCTGTGATCGAAAAATCTTGATTTTCTCGTCGTGAGTTAATAGTAACCAATGCAGGGTTCCAGGCTGAGTGAGTTGAAATCCCGCATCCCTGTTGAGATTATCAGCTCTACGAATATTTACTGCGTACTTAATCACGCAATCCCAGAGAGACGATGTCTAGGATAAAACTTCCGTCTTTTCATAAATCATGCGATGTCCTATATTCAGACAGTGTTCTGCAACTACAGATGTCCATCGCAGCGTTCTTGTACTGTGCGACATGTTTGGCCTATATATGCCGCCCCACACTGACAAGGAATTTTATATACACCACGTTTAGTCAGGTCAAGATCATCCCTAACCGATCCCAAGAGGCTCTTCAGTTTTGCAGATGTTCGAAAAACACGGTTAATTTTCGGCAAAGGTTGTTTGAGTATGGCACCATCTATCTGCAAATCACTGCGCATGCCTGATTTCCGCGCGTGTTCTATGGCGTCGACGTGCGGATAACGTCAATCGTACCAAGCCGCCAGCAAGCTTCAACCACTTGAAGATGTAAAACATTTGCTTCAAGGAAATACTGTGGAATTTGCACAACGTCATCCGGCGGGAGAACCGCCAATGCTATTTACAATGAGAACGTTAATACGTCGTGTCGGTTATTAGGAGAAGAGGACGTCCTTGCACAGTGAATAATTCTGACAATGAAGATGTAGATGATGTAGAAGATTTGAATAAAAAGCCAACAAGAGCTGTGTTACAATCAGTTTCAGAAGCTATACTTTACAATGTTGGCCAAATACCAAAATTTATACAAGCAATGAATGCTTCAAAATGCAGGAAACGTGACTGCTATTCCAGTACGCGTCAAATGCGGAACGTACTTACGTATTGTGAAAAATAATTGTTTCGAAGCTTATTATAGAACGAACCGTAAGGATTTGGTTACTGGCAGTAGTAAGGTATTACTTTCCAGAAATATTTGTATTATTATTGTTTTCTTCATAAATGTGTTTCAGAACATGAACAGAAACCTGTCTTGGAAGTTAATTAACTTAAAAATATTAACACTAAGAAAAGGACTAGTACGTTTTCAAGGTAAGTAAGAATTGAGATGCACACATGTGGACCACCACTTATGTCTTAGAGAATTATCAAGAAATAATTCATTTGTATATGAGACATGCTTGTTTACTATTCCGATGGAAAATATGAAAAGAAATTTTTTTTTTATCTGAGAAGGGAATAGGTTAATCTGCGTGCAACTTAGGCGTTTTAGCCACAAGAATCGTGCTGTCCCTCCTCTCAACTTTGGAGCACGTTTTCAGTTACGGCGGTAATTCACTCGACTCGCATCCTGCGATACTCGCATTATCCTTACCGCAGGAGAGGTGTCTTTCCAGGAAACCCGGAACATTGCGTACTCTCTCCTCACAGTGTCCCACTCCTGTTTTGCGCAATGGTCTTAGCGTGGAACGACGTGTGTAAAGTTCTTTCTGCGGTGGCTACGTACAGCTAATTTTGTAATTCCGCCTTACGACGTTCTGGCGTTTTACGGCACTTACTGCTTCTAATAAAGTGTCGCTAGTAGTGTAACAGAAAAGAGAATGGATTTCTCGGCCAGTTTATTTTCCATGTGTCACATTTAGGGCTGGGAAAACGTTACTCGCGTCCGAAAGGGCTCGAAACATCCGTATACGCCACAGTGTTCGATTCAGTATCGAGCTTGTTCGAAAAGTTATGTGACGTTTGACTCGCGCGGAGCGAATGCCAGAGATACGCAAGGAACTACGATCTGGCTACAACAACAAAAAAAAAAAAAAAATGGAAATAAGCGTATGGCATCGTTAGCCGAGAGGTCCCTATTGGGGAAGTTCGGCCGCCAATTGCAAGTCTTATTCCATTTGACTCCACTTTGGACGACTTGCTCGCCGGTGATGAGAATGAAATGATGATAAGGACAACACCCAGCACCCGATCGGGGAAAAATCTTCAACCCACCGGGAATCGAACACGGGCCAGCTTGCATGGGAGCAACCACGTTACCACCCAGCTAAGCAAGCGGACTTTCAAAAGTAAACTATAGGTTGGCTTAAAATTTGACAATTTCGTGAAACACTGCAGAAAATAGTATGACTCCTACCACTGCACAGGCTCCCATTGTGTTTGAAGAAATTTACAAAACGAGTTCTCATACAGTGCCGGTATGCATGGATATGTCATAAACATTTATGCTCATTTTCATGTGAAGGTAACAGACAAAGACCTAATTGTCGTCCAAAAAATATTGCTTAACTGAATTTAGTAAAATGTTTTGCTTGTTTTGAGAGATGATGATGATTCGCTTGTAAGTTGCAAACAAGAAACTAAATACCTCTTCGCAGATTAGAAAACCAGGTGAAAACGTCAACAGATTGTAATCAGTTTGAAAACTAGATGCCAACATTCAGATGAAACAATCTAGAAAATTAGTCAATAATCAAATGCCCGAACAAAGGAAACACGTCGTAGTAAGGTGACTGTAATCTTTATCGCGAGAATAGGTTATGGCTACAAGATTCGACTCCGAAACACACAACGCGAGACGAGAGGAAATTCCAGAATTGGACGGAACATGATTCAGGGCAGCTCCTCAAACACGGCAAAAAATTTCCATGAGAATTCCAGTTGTGAGGAGGAAGATGGTAACAAGAAGCTCTTGATAAATGAATTGTGAGAGGGAGGGGAGAGGAGCGACGTACAACAATAATAAGTTATTTCTTCTCAGCCGAGCTATATATCAGCCATAAGCAGGAGTTTAATCACAGTTTTTAAACATTGACGGTTTATATGGAATAATATTCATATGTAATTGACACACTTTTAAATATTTTAAAATATGTGATTCGTAAGACTCAACAAAATGCACTTTTAACGCTTAGTTGAAAATGCAGAATTCGTTGAGATTTTATGAGATTCCTTGATTTTTCCAGGTTAAGGATGATTCACAGAGAACTGCAGATTTTCCAGAGGAGCCGCCACCGTGCGACTGCAGTTTTTCGTTTGTTAGTTGCCGTTGCTACACGTGATATGCACCCCAGCACATTATTATGATCCACAATGCATTAAGGGTGGCTCTTTCTGATAGTACCAACGGATAGTCATTTGATCGCGTGCCATGAGCGGATCGATCAGAAATCGAGCTCTCCCAAACTAAATTACAGATGATGTTCGACACACGCTCTTATTTAATATCGATCAGAAATCGAGGTTTCCCAGCATTAATAACAAGCGATATTCGACACACCGAGATCTCCCAAATGACAAACTAAATTACAGAAGATGTTCGACACACGCTCTTATTTAATATCGATCAGAAATCGAGGTTTCCCAACGTGAATAACAAGCGATATTGGACACACGTCTGCACATTAAGTCAGGTGACATTCGACATATCTTTCCATGTAATGACACACCGAGATCTCCCAAATGTCAAACTATATTACAGATGATGTTCGACACACGCTCTTATCGATCATAAATCGAGGTTTCCCATCATTACTAACAAGCGATATTGGTCACACGTCTGCACATTAATTCAGGTGACATTCGACATATCTTTCCATGTAATGACACACCGAGATCTCCCAAATATCAAACTATATTACAGATGATGTTCGACACACGCTCTTATCGATCATAAATCGAGGTTTCCCATCATTACTAACAAGCGATATTGGTCACACGTCTGCACATTAATTCAGGTGACATTCCACATATCCTCCCATGTAAAGAAATCGAGGTTTCCCATCATTAATAACAAGCGATATTGGACACACGTCTGCACATTAATTCAAGTGATGTTGGACATATGTTCCTATGGAGTGACACAATCAGCAGTAAGTCCACAGTCGTCATAATATTAAGTCTAATTTACGTTAAGCAACTGCGAGAATAATTCTTTTCACAACTGTGATCCCTTCAGGTAGCTCTCTACTTTAGAGATGGCATAGGCCTTGCTTGATGTCACTTGAATACACTCTAGAATTATTATTGACACTTTTAGGAGATGATTAGGCTTTGGTAAATCAGCTGCACAATGTTTATTGAAAGCCACCACTAAGTACTTTCCATCTGTAACTCCTATAGTAGTATCTTTATTATCAAAATCTCAACGAATATTAACCACTAGAAGCTACACAGTCTGTACTTGCGTCCCACGTGTTTATATTAACGTAAGAAGTAATAAAATACTAATATTTTTATTTGTTTTCTCTACAAGAGTGGCCGCTAGCGCACTGAAGTGACGTGTCGTTTGATATTTAAGTTGGCGGTGTTAATTTTTGATGTTGGAATTTATATTAGTTGTCAGAATTTGACGGATAAGGTAAGAATTTGAAGCATAAACTTTTTGGTACAGAGACATTTCGCTAATTTGTGAAGTTAAAGGTCAAACATCGCTGTCTTTGTTGAAGTGGAAGTGAGTTACGCTTAGATGGTTATCTTTAGAAGTTGGACTCGGCGGGCCCTTTTGCGTTTACATTTAAATTAATTTTTTGTTAACTACGGTATTCCATACTGATTATATATAGTTGACTTTCCCGACCTCCCGTTCCGGAGAGCATGATAGATAAAATATTTCTGGCTCAGGTGAAAGTTCATCAAACAGGGCTCTAATACACCAAAACCCTGAAAATGCGCAATGGATAATGGTGTAAGGGGAGTATATGGTGAAATTAGTCTAAAATTGACTGTTTCTAGTTATTGACCTTTAATTATACTTGATCACTCATGAACAATTTGAGGTATTATTTGTCAACTATTCCGATTGGAAGTGTACTTCATATCATTTCAAGTTAACATAGTAAAATCCACTCGTTGTACATTGACTTACTGAACTGTATGTCTGGAAGTATTCAATGTAGAAGGCTTTGTTTATCAGTTATTTATTCCTTGACTACATGTTCATGTTAAGAGGTTAGATGCCCTGTGCAAACAGAAGCGGTGTTATTCCACATCCACATAATGTTTTGTAAATGTTGAATTTTAAAGATAATAAATTTTGAAGGCAAAGGAAGACCTACAGATAAAACTCGAGTGTTGTTACGGAATGACAATAAGATACAGCCCGTATCACCTGCAACAAATGAAAAGAACAGTGTGTGCTACATTCTTCCACAGATCATCCACTGTAAACGATCTCTATCCTTGTAAACGATCTCTATCCACCAGGTGCTGATTCACAGTGCAAGAGCTACAAATCTCAGGCAGCAAGTAGAGAGGAACAAGTTGCACGCAGAAAACCAGCGTAGGGTCTGCGGTGATGGAAGCTATCAAACCTGCGTATAAGGAGTTTGATCCTGACCTCCTTTCGAAATGTCTCCATAGTCGAACGCAAAAATCGACTGAGTACTTCAGTAATATCGTTTGGACCGGCACAACATAAGAAAATTTTTGTGGGAACGAAAACTCTATATCTCGGTTTCGTGCTGCTGTAAGGTTTGATGTTGCTGACAAGGGAAGAAGTGAAGTACTAAAGCAGCTTCATATCACTCCAGCAAAACATTTCAAGACTTCCAGTGGACCGATCGTTTTAAAATGATGAAAGAACAGCGTGTAGAGGAATGACTAAAGAAGCAATACTCTTTAAGCCCAACTCTGTACAGTATGGTTGTGGGACTTCGGCTTTTCAGTATACAGGGTCCGAAATAAAACCTCCCATATTTGACGTAGGCGGCGTGAGAGTAGTAGTGAAGTTCGTTTAGTTTGAAAGTGGTGCACGTGCCATTTTCAGAGTGCGTTTGTAGTGGATGAATTTATTCGTAACGGTGGTTCTTTGATTAGTACTCAGTGACAATTTCAGAGACGATTCGAACTTGGCCGACATTATCATGTCCCGAGCAGGAAAACTATTCAGCTGTGGGTATCAAACTTTAGAAAGACATGTTCAGCACTGAAAAGAAAACCAAAGGCATCCTTTATTGGTTGTTGTCGTTGTTGTCGTGGTCTTCATGCTACCCTATCCTGTGCAAGCTTCTTCATATACGAGTAACTATTGCAACCTTTATTCTTCTGAATCTGCTTAGTGTAATCATCTCTTGGTCTCCCTCTATAATTTTTACCCTCCACACTTCCCTCCAGTACTAAATAGATGATTCCTTGATGCCTCAGAATGTATCCCACCAACCGAATCCTTCTTTTAGTCAGGTTGTGCCACAAAGTCCTCTTCTCTCCAAATCTATTCAGTACTTCCTCATTAGTTACATGATCTTCCTATCTAACCTTCAGCACTCTTCTGTAGCACCACATTTCCAAAGCTTCTATTGTCTTCCTGTCTAAACTTCCATATTTCACTTCCATACACGGCTACACTTCCACACAAATACTTTCAGGAAAGACTTCCTGACACTTATGTCTACACTAGATTTGTCCGGAGCCCGTGGTCTCGCGGTCGCGTTCTCGCTTCCCAAGAACCGGAAAGTGTTTCTTCTAAGCGAAATCAGTGTTACAAAGTGCGTCCCACTAAACCTCTATCATGCTCACATCCAAAACAGAGTCAAAAGTACGTGCAACAGTACTACCAGTGCTTCTAAATGTGTGTTTTTGAAAAAAAAAAAAAAAAAAGACAACAGATTTCGGTTATGCGCTGTTGCATGGCATCCAGATATACTTCATTATTTGTACTATATTGTTCGGGATACAAATACGACTTAGTGAAAAGCACCAACTACTCATAAAAAAATGAAGGTTTCCACAACTATGTGCTTTAGAAAATTTATACTTTCCTCTTTGCTTCTCTCATATAATAAAACATTATTTTTGCTTCTTCTTCGGTTTACCTTTCAGTTGTAGTGTATGCAAAAATTTCTCCCGCTTCTGCACCGTCTGTCATGCTGATGTTTTCCCTCATACTGTCCCACCTAACAGTGCTGACTAGACGAAGACATCAAACCCGTATGCACATAATGCCTGTAGCACCACAAACTGCATCACATACGTACACAAATCTGAATCATAATCTATTTGCTGACGATAGATATAAAGTACTTTGCCCGTTCCGCAATGGTTTACCCACAAAAAAAAGGAACAACAATTAGAGAAAAATGCAAAAGAAAAGACTATACAAACGAAAACCTATAAAAATAAACGACAGTAATTTTAACCAACTGTAGGAATTTAATATCCTAATAGAAAGAAGTGTTTTAAAAATGTATCCTTGGTAAGAATTTAAATAAATATGTATGCTTCCAAAAAAAAGGTCCCGAGTTCGATTCCCCGTGGGTAAGGGATTTTCATCTGCCTTGAGATGACTGGGTGTTTGTGTTGTCCTCATCATTTTATCATCATTCATGAAAGTGGCGAGACTGGGCTGAGTAAAGGTTGGGAATTTGTACGGGCGCTGATAACCGCGCAGTTGAACGCCCCACAAACCAAACATCATCATCACCATATACTCGATGTCGACTACACTCCTGGAAATGGAAAAAAGAACACATTGACACCGGTGTGTCAGACCCACCATATTTGCTCCGGACACTGCGAGAGGGCTGTACAAGCAATGATCACACGCACGGCACAGCGGACACACCAGGAACCGCGGTGTTGGCCGTCGAATGGCGCTAGCTGCGCAGCATTTGTGCACCGCCGCCGTCAGTGTCAGCCAGTTTGCCGTGGCATACGGAGCTCCATCGCAGTCTTTAACACTGGTAGCATGCCGCGACAGCGTGGACGTGAACCGTATGTGCAGTTGACGGACTTTGAGCGAGGGCGTATAGTGGGCATGCGGGAGGCCGGGTGGACGTACCACCGAATTGCTCAACACGTGGGGCGTGAGGTGTCCACAGTACATCGATGTTGTCGCCAGTGATCGGCGGAAGGTGCACGTGCCCGTCGACCTGGGACCGGACCGCAGCGACGCACAGATGCACGCCAAGACCGTAGGATCCTACGCAGTGCCGTAGGGGACCGCACCGCCACTTCCCAGCAAATTAGCAACACTGTTGCTCCTGGGATATCGGCGAGGACCATTCGCAACCGTCTCCATGAAGCTGGGCTACGGTCCCGCACACCGTTAGGCCGTCTTCCGCTCACGCCCCAACATCGTGCAGCCCGCCTCCAGTGGTGTCACGACAGGCGTGAATGGAGGGACGAATGGAGACGTGTCGTCTTCAGCGATGAGAGTCGCTTCTGCCTTGGTGCCAATGATGGTCGTATGCGTGTTTGGCGCCGTGCAGGTGAGCGCCACAATCAGGACTGCATACGACCGAGGCACACAGGGCCAACACCCGGCATCATGGTGTGGGGAGTGATCTCCTACACTGGCCGTACACCACTGGTGATCGTCGAGGGGACACTGAATAGTGCACGGTACATCCAAACCGTCATCGAACCCATCGTTCTACCATTCCTAGACCGGCAAGGGAACTTGCTGTTCCAACAGGACAATGCACGTCCGCATGTATCCCGTGCCACCCAACGTGCTCTAGAAGGTGTAAGTCAACTACCCTGGCCAGCAAGATCTCCGGATCTGTCCCCCATTGAGCATGTTTGGGACTGGATGAAGCGTCGTCTCACGCGGTCTGCACGTCCAGCACGAACACTGGTCCAACTGAGGCGCCAGGTGGAAATGACATGGCAAGCCGTTCCACAGGACTACATCCAGCATCTCTACGATCGTCTCCATGGGAGAATAGCAGCCTGCATTGCTGCGAAAGGTGGATATACACTGTACTAGTGCCGACATTGTGCATGCTCTGTTGCCTGTGTCTATGTGCCTGTGGTTCTGTCAGTGTGATCATGTGATGTATCTGACCCCAGGAATGTGTCAATAAAGTTTCCCCTTCCTGGGACAATGAATTCACGGTGTTCTTATTTCAATTTCCAGGAGTGTATTTTCTCTTCTTCAGAAACGCTTTCCTTGCCATTGTCAGTCTACATTTTATATCCTCTCTACTTCGACCATCATCAGTTATTTTGCTCCCCAAATAGCAAAACTCCTTTACTACTTTAAGTGTCTCATTTCCTAACCTAATTCCCTCAGCATCACCCGACTTAATTCGACTACATACCATTATCCTCAATTTGCTTTTGTTGATGTTCATCTTATATCCTCCTTTTCAAGACACTGTCCATTCCGTTCAACTGCTATTCCTAGCCCTTTGCTGTCTCTGACAGAATTACAATGTCATCGGCGAACCTGAAAGTTTTTATTTCTTCTCCATGGATTTTAATACCTACTCCGAATTTTTCTTTCTTTTCCTTTACCGCTTGCTCAATATACAGATTGAATAACTTCGGGGAGAGGCTACAACCCTTTCTCACTCCCTTCCCAACTACTGCTTCCCTTTCATGTCCCTCGACTCTTATAACTGCCATCTGGTTTCTGTACAAATTGTAAATAGCCTTTCGCTCCCCGTATTTTACCCCTGCCACCTTCAGAATTTGAAAGAGAATATTCCAGTCAGCATTGTCAAAAGCTTTCTCTAAGTCTACAAATGCTAGTAACGTAGATTTGACTTTCCTTAATCCATCTTCTAAGTTACGCCATAGGGTCAGTATAGCATCGCATGTTACAACATTTCTACAGAATCCCAACTGATTTTCCCCCGAGGTCAGTTTCTACCTGTTTTTCCATTGGCCTGTAAAGAATTCGTGTTTTTGTAGCCATGACTTATTAAACTGATAGTTCGATAATTTTCACACCTGACGACACCTGCTTTCTTTGGGATCGGAATTATTATATTCTTCTAGTAGTCAGAGGGTATTTTGCCTGTCTCATACATCCTGCTAACCAGACGGTAGAGTTTTGTCATGACTGGTTCTCCCAAGGCTATCAGCAGCTCCCGGAGCCCTTTTTTGAATTATGTCTTTCAGTGCTCTGTCAAATTCTTCACGCAGTATCATATCTCCCATTTCACCATCTATGTCCTCTTTTATTTCCATAATATCGCCTCCTAGTACATCGCCCTTCTATAGTTCCTGTATATACTCCTACCACCTTTCTCTTATTTGCTTACGACTGGTTTTACATCTGAACTCTTGACACTCATACCGGTGGTTCCCTTTGTGTGTGGACGTGTTGGATTCGTGATTTCCTCAGAGAGAGGTCACAGTTCGTAGTGAGAGACTGTAAATCGTCGAGTAGAACAGAAGTTATATCTGGCGTTCTGAAAGGTAGTGTCATAGGCCCTCTGCTGTTCCTGATTTATATAAATGATGTAGGTGATAAGCTGAGAAGTCCCCTTCGATTGTTTGCACATGACGCTGTAATTTACCGTCTAGTAAAATCATGAGACGATCAATTCGAATTACAAAATGATCTAGAGATAATTTCTGTATGATGCGAAAACAGGCAATTAGCACTAAACAAAGAAAAGTGCGAGGTCATCAACATGGGTACTAAAAGAAATCCGATAAATTATGGGTATACTATAAAGCCCACAAATCTAAGGGCTGTCAATTCGACTAAATACCCAGGAATTAAAGTTACGAGCAAGTTAAACTGGAAAGACCACATAGATAATATTGTGGGGAAGGTGAAACAAAGACTGCGCTTTGTTGGCAGAACACTTAGAAGATGCGACAAACCCACTAAAAAGACACCCTACATTACACTTGTCCGTCCTCTGCTGGAATATTGCTGCGCGGTATGGGGTCCTTACCTGGTAGGATTGTCGGAGGACATCGAATAAGTGCAAACAGGGGCAGCTCGTTTCGTGTTATGCAGTAGGGGTGAGAATGGCACTGATATACGCGAGATGGTGTGGCAGTCATTGAAACAAAGGCTGTTTCCTATGCGGCGAGATCTATTTACGAAATTTCGATGACCAACTTTCTCTTCTGAATGCGAAAATATTTTGTTTATACCCACCTAAGTAGTGAGAAATGATCATCATAATAAAATACGAGAAATCAAAGCTCGAACGGAAATATTTAGGTGTTCCTTTTTCCCTTGTGCCATTCGAGAGTGGAATGGTAGAGAAGTAGTATGAAAATGGTTCGATGAACCCTCTGCCAGGCACTTAAGTGTGAATTGCAGAGCAGCCATGTAGATGTAGATGTAGAATGCTGCTCCTAACTGTGAATTTGTTATAGAAATGGATTTTCATGTATTATATGTATTTTTTTACAAATTGTTTACAACAACGGACATATAAATGTCGATTTACTAGGTGTACTGTTGTTAAGTTTTTATTTTCCTAACAAACTTGAAATATAGTATTACAAATCACTTGTTGTATACCTCAGGTATTTCCTGACACCACTGCAAAGACCTCAAATTATTCTATTTCCAACCGTGATATAAATCTGGTTTTAATAAAAAGTACATAAAAAAGCATATCTGGAGGATGAGAAGTCTACATCTGCATTAAAACTATTTCTTTGGAACCAAACGATCCTTGGGGTATAAAAATACGCCAGGTACCATCTGAGAAATTAATACATCGTTCAAATGGCTCTGGGCACTATGGGACTACTTAAAATTAACTAACCTAAGGACATCACACAACACCCAGTCATCACGAGGCAGAGAAAATCCCTGACCCCGCCGGGAATCGAACCCGGGAACCCGGGCGCGGGAAGCGAGAACGCTACCGCATGACCACGAGCTGCGGACAATTAATACATGCAAGCTCTCGATAGCACACGACTTAGTTTAGACATATAGTCTGTGTCTCTTCACTGACACATTGATTTCCCGTGAGCCCTGCACGGAGCCGAGCGTTCGCTAAGTATGGCGGAAAATCTGGCTAGTGTGATGTCAAAAGGTCGTTGCAGGGATGGTAGGGTCATACTTCTCGTGGGCCTCACATGCGACTATAATACAATGTACCAGAAATGCCTCCTCTGCGCAGCGCTAAATACGCAGTTACTGTGAATGGGATAATTTAATAGTGCCAGCAGGTTGAAGCTACTGGTTGCTTCAGTGTGCCAGGTGTTGTATTAAGCCCGAAACAACAGCTGCTGTCGGCGGGCGTTAGGAGCGCTCGGCTGTTCGGCGGCAGACAACTTGGCCTAAGTGCGGCCCTGCCGAGAGGACTTAGCAGCGCAGTTCGGCGAACGCCATCCCACCAGCTGCTTATTGGGAGCGGGGGCGCCCCAGCCATCGGTGCTACAGTTCTGGCACTTCGCCAGGGCCCAGGACCGTAAACACCACCCAGCCGTTTAATTCAAAGTCCAAACTCCGCTGTGGGTCGATGGAACAGTTGCCAATCTAAATTATTCTTCGACTTCATCTTCTAGTTTGTTTTCCACATAAACAGCCTTCCGACTTGTTCTGTCTAAAATGCTTTCCTACTGGAATACTTTTGTACGTCTTCTCACACTGCCTTCCTGTATGCATTTTAGATCTTATGTGGTCGGTCTCGCAGGGTCCTGAGATTAGATCAAATTTTATATACAATCTTTTCCACAGATCTGTAGTAAGCAGATCCTCAATGGTGTAGAACATATCATGAAACAGGCATGCATAATACATGTAAGGGGTGCTCTAAAATTCCCCTTACAAATATCGAGAGCGCGTAGAGGAAACTGAATTGATAATATCCATGTCGCAAACTGTCGGTTTCCGTTCTACAAACATTTGAAAATATGTTGATAACGCGACCATTTTATTAAGTAATTTATTAGGCGCGACCCAGTACATCATTTGTTTTACAATTTCACTCATTAATGACCTAAGAAGCAAACAGGAAGCTTAATCAGTTTTCACAAAAAATTTACGTGTTGTGTAAAATCTGCTGTAATTAGTGTTTGTATGCTTTGGAGATGGCACGGACTTTTGTTGGTCATGCAGAACATACGAGAAGGTGCTGGGAGCAACATCCATTAGCACACGGAATTGCTCGTGTACTAGTTGGCGGATTCTCTTCAACTGATGCAGTACAGCTGCTTCCAATTCGGGTGTGCGGCATGTCCAGGAGCACCACCGTCATACCTGCTGACAGACAAAATGCTCCTTTTTCGATCATTGCGTACTTCTAGCTAAAAGGGTATGCCATGGACTCGTACGTTGAGGATAAAAATCTCGAGAAAGGCGACGAGCAGCTCTTCCATTACCGTGAGCTTTGAGATACAGAAGGTACATGTCGGTTTATTCTGCAAAGGTGTATTCATTTATCTTGCTGACACTCACAGACGCTTGCATGAGGCTCTAACTAGGTTAGAGAGATAGGTCAGCCGATCCGAAGTAGCAGTCCCCCCCCCCTCCCCCCCCCCTCCCCCCTCCCCCCCCCCCCCCCCGCTTCCCTGTATGACTACTCTGTCTTATAACTAACTATAGAAAAAGTTGTCAAACGGCTGAAGCACGGAAATGATAGGGTTCCACATATGGGTTTGAATTCAAAATAATGTCTTCTCACTCCCCTCTACAGGTCCTAGAAGTTTGTAAGGAAACGTTAGAGCACCCTTTACACTTAAGATTGGAAAAGAAACCTTTTAGATGACGATCACTTCGGCTTCAGGAAAGGTGAAAGCATTAGAGAAGCTGGCTTGACGTTGCGCTTGACAATGAAAGCGAGGCTTAAGAAAAATCAAGACACTTTCGTGGGATTTGTCAACCAACAGAAGCCTTTAAGAACGTAAAGACCTGGAAGATATTCGAAAATCTCAGGAAAATAGGTGTAAGCTGTAGGGGAAGGAGGACAATATTCACAAGAATATAGCGGGAACAGTAAGATTGGAATACGAAGTACGAGGTGCTCCGGCTATAAAGGATACTTTATGCCACACAGCGAGGCGTCTTTCGCCCCTATTGTACAATCTATGCATAAAAGAAGCAGTGACAGATTGGTTGGTTGGTTGGCTGATTTGGGACGAGGGGACCAAACAGCAAGGCCATTGGTCCTATGATCTAAGATGGCAGAAACCAAGGGAGGAACAATACAAACAGCACAGTCCAATCAAGCGGAAGCGATAACGTGCAAACATAGAGGGAAAAGGGACGTCACGGCAGCAGGTAAAGGAAAGAACAGGAGGTATGGCTGGAAACAGGGAGAGCAGGGATGCCACAGAAACCCAATGCATCAGCACCGCCACAGACTCTTCCCGACACGCACACCATACCATAGCATTATCACGATACAACGGGGTCCACACACCAGGGGAAGAAGACACAAGAAAAGGGGAAATAGAACACTACAACAGACCACACAAAATTTAGAGAAAAGACGGGGAAAATCTGGCCGTTGTGGAGACAAGGTCAAGGTTCAAATGGTTCAAATGGTTCAAATGGCTCTGAGCACTATGGGACTTAACTTCTGAAGTCATCAGTCCCCTTGAACTTAGAACTACTTAAACCTAACTAACCTAAGGACATCACACACAACCATGCCCGTGCAGGATTCGAACTTGCGGCTGTAGCAGTCGCGTGGTTCCGGACTGAAGCGACTAGAACCGCTCGGCCACACCGGCGGGTCATGATCGGCGGATTTAGAGCCAACGGCGTAGAAAACAATGGCCTCCCGAAACTCCTGTAAGAGCCTTCAGAACAAACAATGGAACATTGTTGGAATGATGGAGGCTTTCGCACCCCAGATGAGATGCATCCAAATCTCGGGCTGGTGGACTAACCAGGGGAGGGGGGGAGGGAGCGTGGAAGTGAAGAACTTTGAGGTTATGAAAAGAGCCAACCTTCAAATGACGGATACTGGGTAACTAAGTAAGGTTGTTGTCAAAAAGAGCCAATAAACGGAACTGGGGGACCATGGTCAGGCATTGGACATCGAGGTAAATCTCCAGATCAGAATGGACAGTAGTGCAACGATACAAATGCACAACACTCGACTTAAGGGGAGAGAAATGAAAACCATGCGAAGAGTCCACATGGAAGTGTGCTGGAAGGCACCCTGGAGCTGTCACTCCACAGAGGCCACTGAGTGGGAGCTAGCCCAGATACAGAAATCAACTACATACAGAACACTGGGGATCAAAAGTCAGGCAGATGCCACAAGTATATTAATATCAGTGACAGAAAAGGGACACTTCATGTGGAGCCCTGTGTAATGCCATTCTCCTGGGGCTGTGGAGAGCTGAGAACAGTGGCAACCCAATCTCCAAAAGATAGGTGGGACTGGATCTGGCAAATAAAAATTCGGGAGGGGACCTGAAAGACCCCACTCATGCTGCATAAGGAGGATGTGATGGCGCCAAACTGTGTCATAGGCCTTCCAACGATGGAAGAAGACTCTGACAAGATGGCAGAACTGAGAAAAGGCCTGCTGAACTGCAGTATCCAATTGAAACAGATGATCAGTCAGAAACTATCCCTCGCAAAAGCCGCACTGGTAAAGGAGATAAAAGGTCCCAAGATTCAAGAACCCAATAGAACTGACAAGCCACCATCCATTCTAATAACTTACATGGACATTGGCCAATAACTATCAAGGGACAATGGAACCTTGCCAGGCATAAGGACAGGAACCGCACTACTGTCTTTCCATTAAGAGGTAGAAATGCCTTGGAGCCTGGAGGAGATATTGTCGTTATGGAGGACTAATTTGTTAAAGCAGTTGGTTATGGGTGGAATCAGGACTAGGAGCTGAATCGTGAGAGTAAGAGAGAACCAGAATAAGCTCCCATTTGCGAAAAGGTTCGGATTTCGCCTGACAAGGGCTAAAATATAAGCAGGGAGCTTCAGCTCACTGTTTTGGAGGAGAAAGGCAACTGGATAGGAGGCTAAAAGCGAAGCCATCACTAAATGGGTTGCGAGGTGTTCCACAAGAACTGATGGATCTGTACAAAGGCAACCTGGAAGTGCAATGTCCCAAATGAAAGACGACCGCTGACAACCTTGGAGAGTGTGAAGTGTTGCTCACACTCATGATAAAGGAGCAGAAGAACCTAGAGAGAAGACAAAGCATTCCGAACACACCCAATAGCTGTGGTTGATGAAATAATGGGCATTGGTGGGATGTTGCAAGGCGCCATGACGGTCGTGGACAGTGGCAGCAATTGCTGTGCTCCACCATGGAGCTGGCCAAGAGTCAATGGGGCCTCTCCAATAGGGAACAGCATTACTGGTAGTGTGGATTATCATATCAGTCAGATCACGGATGACTGCATCAAAACATTCTGACAAAGAAGGTGAGACAATGACGTGTTAGATATACAGAGGCCAATCAGTACGATGGAAAACACAGCAGGGTACTTATTGGGAGGTATCAAGGGAACTAAAGAATCACTGCAAAGTGGTCACTATCACAGAGATCATCATATGGTGATGACCAGTGTAAGGAAGGAAGAAGGGAAGGGGAAGAGAGCAAAAGATCAATGGCAGAGAAAGTGTCATACACAGCTCTTAAATGAGTAAGGCAACCATCCTTAAGAAGGCACAGGTCGTGGCACTCAACAAATTGGTCAATGAGGAGCCCCCAATTAGATGAAAAAGCACAGACCGGGTTGGAGCCAATCCGGCCTCCAGGTAACCATCCATCACCAATAAGGACACAGTGAAATCCATAGATAAGAAGCCAGACTCTGGTTTGCATGGGGGGAAGAGGCACCTCTGAGGCACTGGATTGGCTTAATTCTGTTGCTTCTTATCTTTCAAAGGTTGAGAAGGGCAGGGAAAAGGGGGAAAGGGCTTCGAGGGCAGGGCAAAGGGGGAAAGGGCTTCTGCAAGATCCAGAACCAAAAGACAGCAGGTGGCCGTGGGGCACACGGACTCTGTGCTTTGTGGCTAAGATGTGGCAGCAGCCCTTTCATCTGATGGATGACAGGGGGAGGGGTCTGTAGAGGAAGGACTATCACCAGCAGGTGCTGAAGAATGGGGGGGCACTTTTTCAGCTAATAGGAGGAATGGTACCCAGAGGGGAGGGTGTGGGAAGAGGCCTCAGCCAGACTGGTACATATCAACCCCATCACACATACTGGCTACACATGCTGGCGGCATAGTGGGGAAGGGGGCGCTACATCAGTCAAGGAAGAGGGAGAGGAATCCACGCCTTAGATGGTAGGGGGCTAGTTCTTCCCCTAATAGCTTACATAGCAATCAGAAAATTTAGAAGAGAATTTCAAACCTCGAAGGGATGCCAAAGACAACAAAAACGTAGGATGAAAGAGAAAAAGCGAGGGGAGCAAACGTGCAAGGAATACAGGAAACCCAGTGGATAGCCAGGTCGATAAGTAAGAACACTGAGAGAGAGAGAGAGGAAGGATGGGGCAGTGGGAAAGAAGCAAGGTTGGGAAGGGAGGGGCATGAGGAAGGAAATGCAACCCAGGAAGTAAGAGCAGACTGAAACAGCTTAGGGCCCAAGGCAGCAAGAACTGGCAAAAGAAACGTTAGGCTCCAGGGGGCGGAGGAAGGGGGGGGGGCGAGGTGGGTGGGAAGTAGTGATAGAAATAAAAAAAAGACACTTGGGAATTAAGGGCATTTGATGCTAGTGGACATTGATTTAAATCAATGGGAAAACATGAAAATTTGTACCAGACTGCTTACTAGGTATATGTGCTGTCCATTACGCCATGCAGACACAGTGGTCATCGCAGCTGCACGGACTACTCTTGCTCGCCTCCTGCCAGATCCTAATTCTCAACTTATTCACACACTACTGATGTAGCGTCCTTTGCCCATCATTCTCATTACTCATGTCATTTTGCTGATTCTCGTAAGTGTTCGAGCTTGGTATACATCTGCATTGAGGGGATCATTGACTTTGCTCATTTTAATTATATATGAGGACATTTTCAAAACTACAGACACCCCATACATAATTAAGGCGAGGACAGACAATGGTCAGATGGTTCAAATGGCTCTAAGCACTATGGATCTTAACATCTGAGGTCATCAATCCCCCCCCCCCCCCCCCCCATACATAATTAAGGCGAGGACAGCCGATGATCAAATGGTTCAAATGGCTCTAAGCACCATGGTACTTAACATCTGAGGTCATCAGTCCCCCAGTCTTAGAGCTACTTAAACCTAACTAACCTAAGGACATCACATAAATCCTTGCCCGAGGCAGGATTCGAACCTGTCACTGCAGCAGCAGCGCGGTTCCGGACTGAAGCGCCTAACCGTTCTGCCACAGCGGCCGGCCAGCCAATGATCGTTTCACGGTAGAACCATACCCAGAACGTACACCTTAGGGAATCAGAGAAATGTTGCGATTAATGAGGATGAAGGGCAAGGGACACAACATCAGTAGTGTGTGGATAAGTTGAGAATTTTGATCTGATGGGAGGCGTGCTTGGAAAGCCCTAGAAGCAGCAATGACCACTGTATCCAGACTGTGTAGTGCACAGTGCATCTGCATAGTAAGCAGGAGAACCAGGTTCGAATCTCAGGCCATCACAAATTTTCAATTTTCTCCACTGATTTAAACGAAAACCCTCTAGGAACTGATATATTTAATTGCTCTGTGTCTTGATTCATAGTGGCTGCAGGATCGAAATGGTGTCTGTTCTTTTGGCTATGTCCGAAAGAACAGCCACTTCATATGTAAAAATAAAGTAATGATCATTGGTGGAATTAAAATTCAGAGTCAAATGATATCAATGATTAGATTCGCTGATGATACTGCTATCCTCAGTGAATGTGAGAAAGAATTGCGGGACCAATAAAATGGAATGAACAATTATAAATGGAAAGAACAATGCTTGTATTCTGCTAAATAAATTTATTTCGTTAACCTGTTTTCGACATACAAGTCCATCATCAGACTTTAACTATTGTGGTCAAAGGAGTTACAACGGTTCTGAACAACACTGAAAAAAAAAAAAAATATGCTGCTCGTCAAGTGTGTGTAGTGGATGGAAAGTAAACGTCTTATTTGGCAGTGCAGTGTTAATGCAATGAAAGAGTTAAAAGCTAAAAACTAACTAAATATAAAGAGATCAAAAAAGAAAGAAAAAACAACACTAATCTCGAAGAAGCGGTGCTCATAATACAATTTAAATTTATTAATAATCTTAATAAAATAAAATTAGTATGTGAGAAGAATACTAAAGAATAGCTTCTGGGGATATTGCATATCGGAAGTGATTCAGAAAATAGAAAAATATAGCCCTGAAAATTGTAAGTACAGAATACATGGAGTACGTAAAGTACCATAATAACATAAACACAGGTAGAATGGAGGAACAGACAGTGTGGGAAGCACTGGAAGAATGAGAAGATTGAGTGAAATGTAGAAGACAAGAAATATTGTGCTGTTCGAAAGTTCACTTAATGCAATTAGAATCTTAGGATTCCGAGACGAAAGTCCATTTTATGTATTTCTGTGTTCCAAATGATTGTCTGCTGCGACTCACGGGCAGAAATATGGACACAGCTGGAAAACTTCGGCCAAAATAGGCTAGTATAAAAGGTAATGGTTCTCAGCGAGGATCAGTGTCTTACATACCCTCCCAACTACCATTATGTGTAGCACCAGTGGGCAGGACAATATTATTAAGTATATGACACATAATTTGAAACAGTACTAAATTTTAAAAAAGCTTTTACAACTCGTAAGTGACATGTGGGCAAAATAAATAAACTTAATTAATTTCTCTTTGGGTCCGGGGTGAACATCAGTCTTCTGATCTGTGTGATGTGGCCCACCATGACTCACTCGGCAGAGCCAGTACTTCATCTTAAAGAATACCAATTTCATCCATCATCCTCAATCATCTATTGGATATGTTCCTATATGTCTTACCATACAGGTTTTGCCCTCTACAGCTCCCTCTATTAGCTCTCATGTTATTCCCTGATTTCTTAAGACAGGTGTGATCAAGAGTTCGGATCGCGAGCCAAGCCCTAGCAGAGTGCCGTAGCACTCAGCTTCATTGCACTCTTTCCTTGCCGTCACGCCTCTCTGACTCAGTGCGAAGAGAGAGGAAAGTGTGAAAACACTGTATTTAAATGGTAGTGCAATCACATTACAGACGACTTGGTTTTATGTTTCACATAATTCAAAAACATGGACCACAAAAAATATTCAGTATTATTTAATTATTTTTTGGTGCTCTGAAGAAGTAATTTAGTTTTATCTGGCACAAACTGGCCGCATACTGACCGACGCAGACAATTTCACTCATGTTACCATATAATCGTGACTTACTTAGTTCCGTAATCGAAATGAAGTCTCTTACACAAATACGTCGACCGAAATATTGTAGCATTTCTGCCACCTCATTACGGAAATAGGATAACTCTAGCTGCAGAAACCAATGTAAACAGCCTGGACAGTTTTGTCATTAAAACAGGAATTACGTTGTATATCATTCAGTTGCATCTGCACATGCACAGGAGCCCTTTCAATTGAAACAACAAACTAAGCACATCGAAAACAGAAGTAAGATTGGCAGTATCTTCTAAACGTTAAGGAGACGGTAATTCGTTCAAGACCATTATTTCTTCAAATATCACGTTTTCTTTAACGGCAGTGAGCTTAGAGAACTGGACTGCGTTCTTCACAATGTGTCCCTTCCACAATACGATATTCTTTTCAAATGCATCCTCATCAAATCAGAAACGAGTTGTTTGTGAACTTAGAAGTAGGCAGTGTACAGTCAAGTCAATTTAAAATGCGAGGTTAGCAAGCCAATCCAGATGTTATAGTTTTCGTTCCTGCAATCCTTTTTCCTTCATAAACTCAACAATACTCAGTTTTACATCGAAAAGTCGTTTCCGGCACGCCTCTTAACTTAACGAACGTAATGTGCAGTAATATATAAAGTCTTCAGGTTCTTCGTTCAGTTCCACGAATACTGTTGCAACTGACAGGGAAATAGTGTGTGAGACCCTAGAAAGTTACTTGTTCCTGCAACCAATTTCTTCACGCCATGCATGCCTGCAAATTTAGCACTAAGTGCTTCTTGATATGCGGAACAATGAACGCCGTCTGACGACTGTGGTAACTTTTCGCTCCTTAATTGTCCGCTAAACCTTTAAGTACTTCCTTCATGGTACTCATATTTTAATACCGTTTCATAGCAAATTTGCAGTACCCGACGCTTATGCGACTGCATAATATATATTCGATTTTCTCATTCCTCTATTCTGTCATTCCTATTCATTTTTACAGACTTGTAACAAATGAACGCTAGCTGCCTCCTTTTGTGTTAAAGCCACTGAACCTGTGAACGTCCGTCGTACGACGAACAAATAGCGAGTGGTAAACAGCGTTGATAAAACAGTTCGACAAATTGAAGAGAGCTTTGCCAACAGAAAAATGCCACATCGCAACAGTAAATACAGTGCCACACGGTACCGAGTACTTCTGGAAAGGAAGACTAAGGTCGACACAGGCCAAGTCTTGGCCAGCATACCACACGCACACCCGGCGCTTGTGAAGGTGAGCACTCTGTGGCCGGTCCTATCTTGAAAGATATCGTGTTATCCTATGTCTTTTTCTAATAACTGTTTCACACGTATTCCTTATTTCGTCTGTTCTTTGGAGGTCCACCTTATTTCCTTAGCCCACATAATTTTCAGCGTCTTTCTTTAACAACATATATCGATACTTGCATTCTCTTCTTTTCAGGTTAGCACGCAATTCATGATTCACATCCATTTAGTATTGTTGTCGACACACAGAGGCGGGAGGGGCAAACAAAAGTGGCCCAGACGAGTGGATACGATGGGACATGAATGGCAGTATTGACGGGAGAGAAAAAGACCTACAGTTACTTCCAACAGGATGGAGCAACTGCCCATACCGCCGGCCGAATATTAGAGCACATTTACACAATCTTCACGCCTTAGAGGGTTGTTAGCAGATGTCACGATAATCGCGGCCCCAGCTGGTCAACCTGGTCACCTGATCGGTCAGTGAGCGATTGCTTTGTGTAGGAAGCCCTCAAGTCTATGGTGTATCACAACAACCCTTATGGTCTTCAAGAATTGCAGCAGAACATTTTGCAGTTATTCCAGCAGTCCAGCTTCAATCAGCCTTCAGAAAATTGTTGTCAGGGGCCTAAAATTGAACATCTGCTATAGTGACGTTAGTACTGTATATCCTTCCCTTTGCTGTGTTGCTTGTACCCGGGAAGTTCTGAAGCGTGTTCTCCAGGCCACTTTTATTTGCCCCATCCTCTGTTTTCTCAGAAACATCATCCTCTGATTGAGGCCCACGTGTGACTTCTTTTAGTGAGCAATGCTCTTCTTGTCTATGGTAGAATACATCTTATTTCTTACTTTGCTCTTCATGCGTTATTTTGTTTCCAAGGTAGCAGAATTCTTTGGCTTTGTCTGTTCCCTCGCCCACGATTCTGATATGATGAAGAAGTTTAATGTTAATTTCAGTTAGCTATATCTCATTACTTTCCTCTTTCATTGGTTAACACTCAAATTACAGTCTATGCTTTAGTTCATTCAGTATAGTGTATAACTCTTCATTCCTTTCAATGAGGGTAGCAATATCACGAACAAATCTTATCACTGATATCCTTACAATCCGTCCTTTAGTTTCAGCTCCGAACTTCTCTTTGCTTCCGTCATTGCATCGGTGATGTGCTGCCTGAAGAGGAAAAAAGAGGTCCTCAACCCCGCCTTACGCCCTCTTTTAAACCGAACACATCTCTCTTTGACTCCAATTCTTATTAGACCCTCTCAGTTTTGTACATATTGTATATTACCTGTATTTTCCTATAGCTTCTACCTATCGAAAATGGTTCAAATGGTTCTGAGCACTATGGGACTTAACATCTGAGGTCATCAGTCCCCTAGACTTAGAACTACTTAAACCTAACTAACCTAAGGACAGTACAACCATCCACGTCCGAGGCAGGACTCGAACCTGCGACCGCAGCAGCAGCGCGGTTCCGGACTGAAGTGCCTAGAACCGCTCGGCCACAACGGCCGGCTTCTACCTAGCTTTCGGAGAATTTCTAGCACCTTGCACCATTTCACATTGTCGAAAACTTTCTATCAGTCTACAAAACCTGTGAAAGTATTTTGATTTTCCTTGGTCTTGCCTTCATTATCAAGAGCAACGTTGGTGCCTTTACCAGACTGATTGTAAACTCAGTTTTCTTTGTTATCTTCTGCATATTATCCCTGTCAGTATCTTAGATGTAAGAGCTGTTAAGCAGGTTTTGTTGTAGTTCATGCGTTTATCTTTCCCTTTTTTTCTTTTTTAATTGACGTTTGTCAACCATATGCGTGCGACCTTATAAGTGTTTGTATAATAGCTGATTTGTCATGATCACTTGAATGTATCAAATATTCACAGTACCGGTTTCGACAAGTAGTTGGCATCTTCATATGTGATTAGTCCACTAAAAACATCGTCAACATTTGTAAAAGATACAATCAAGCACTTATTTCCCATGTGACGGTATAGTGTAACTTCAGTGAAATATTTCAAGCGACTTTATCATGTTCAAGGGGCCTACGTATTTTTGTTACATATTTTGACGAAGTTTTCTAGCATATTTATCACGTATGGAGATGGCAACTACTTGTGGAGACCGGTACTGTGAGAATGGAATACATTAAAGCTATCGTGACACACCAAATTATTATACAGAAATTTATCTGACGTAGAAAAGCGATATTCTAACGAAGAGGCAGTTCACGGCCTTTCATTTTGCTTGGATAAAACAAGACATCTCTACTCACTCTCCCGATTGCTCCAGATTGAGTCTGCTCTCGAATTTATCGGTTTTCTGTCTCTGGGCTGTTTTGTCCCGTACCGTTTCGTTCCGGCGGCCGCCTCCTTGGTGAAGTAATTAGTAAATGCCGCAATTAATGTGAGTGATTTATGATTAATGTGCAGCTTCGACAGACTACATCGGCGCCGTAATTACGCTAACAGCTGCGGAGACACGTCCAGAGGGGCCCATCTCGGCTCGCCGCCTTAATGAACAGGATGCTCCGGCTCCTGCGAGTCTCCTGCTCCTTAGTGAACATCCTTCACTACAGAGAGCAGCGTGAGAGACCAACAACACGCGAATTTGGAAACTGTTTGTGTGTTCAGAAAGTGACATGCAGCTCATATGAGCATCGGCACTCACCGTAACGTGCGTTTCTGTCTTGTAAGGTAACGTGACTACGTGTCGTGCACGTAGATGTTGGCAGTGTGATTTCTGTCATACGTACTCTCTTTTTAAATGTTTCAGCAACTGAGTGATAGGCGAAAAAGTTGATATAAAGATTTCCACTCCAGGCTGTTTACCGAAAGCTGAGACGTTTTTATCAGGCCATAATATATCCGTTGCTCTCGTCAATCCGATGACTGGTTTGATGCATCTCTCCGTGGTATACAGGATGAGTCACTAACATTTTCCACGTAGAATAACTCCGAAAGTATGATAGTAGCTGAAAAGTTTGTGGGACAAATGTTGCATGGGACTACGGTGGTAATAATACAATGTTGGTATTTTGTTGCTAGGTGGGGTCGCGCCAGAGACATGAAGGTCAGCTTTGCTTTTTTAAATGGGATGCTATAGTTTGGTACTTATTTTCTGATAGCGGCTATCTAGACGAATCCAATTATGTGTAACAGTAAGGTCTTTGAATATCAACGAAGGTCACAAAGGTGGCATGAACATCCACTTACAGAAGGTGTTCGAATTGATGACCATTGGTATCAATACAGTGCTGCAATCTTCTTATCATGGATTGAGTGGTATTCCTTATCACCTAGCAACATGCTCTGATAATTCTCTCTTGCACATATTCAGGTGTAGTGGGAACAGAATTATAAACAATGTCTTTTACGAATCCTTGCAAGAAAAATCTAGAGGCGTCAAGTTTGGCGAACGAACCGGCCATGACACATCTCCTCCGCGTCCAATCCAACGATTTGCGAATGTCTCTGCTGTCTTTTAATGTATCGGTCTCTTAAGAACCCCTTTTCTCGTGTACAGATTGACGTACCAAATTCAAATCTTTGTCACTAACTAAGATCGATGTTCCCTTGACAGTACAAGAAATAGGAGCTTCTAAGTCAACATAGTCAAAAAATTCGGACATTTATGTCACATATTTTGACACTCGTAAACTCGCTCATTAAAACCTATAGACTACTTTCCGTTCACGTAGAATCATGAAATTCGGGAAGAAATAAGGTTCCACAATACAAGAAAAGGGAAAAATCTGAAAATTATTAAACTGTAATCATATCATATAAAAAATATCTTTTTGCAATTTAAACATGCATTGCATTTATCATCTGCCAAAGCTATGATAGACGAACATAAAATGTATGTTGTACGATGTTTTAGTAAGTAAATAGAAATAATGAATCTTCTGTATCTGCATATCTAAAATGAAGTCTCCCGCAAGCATCTTTTTGTATGAAATCGATGAGGTTCTCCATTCTCGGGATGGATTTATGTATAGGCTATATGGCCACCACTGAATGTGGTTACTGAAACTAAATGTTTTTCACTGGCTTACTGTTATTTCGAGAATTAATAGCTTTCCTTCTAGTCCACTCCATTTACGCCCTGTATTTTCAATTTTTTCTAGATTACGAAAATTTTCATATACTTACACCAATATATATACCCATCCTGAAGATGGAGAATCTTACATATATATATCTACAACACAGCAATATACCCGAAAGAACACCATTAAGTAGAATTACATTTTATTGTATCTTTGGATACAACAGACATTATACTCTATACTGCAGGCCACGACATTGTAACCAATGAATTACCAGAGTGATACGTTGGTATTGTATCAGACTAAGCAATTTCGGGTTGTATCACACGAAACATACAGCACAAAAAGTTAAATGCTTCGGTATAACCTTAATCAAAAAGTAACGGAAAAGTCAGGGCGTAAATGAGATGAAACGTTATATGAAGGAAACAGAAGAAAAAATTTTAACTCTCGAAATAACAATTATGGAAGCGAGTGAAAAATATTTAGTTCGAATAACTACATTCAATGGTGGACTTATCACCTTATTTGAAGACATGAAACCTGTTCCAGAGTAATTAAGATTTTTCCGAGAACTGTTAGTAATGATTAGGAAACAGCATTTTTGGATGATGTTAATAAATTTGATAGGCAGCTTATGTCTTTGAGCAACTACGTCTCCTTAATTCTAGTGTACAAATATGCAGAGCAACTCAAAATGAAGGATCGTTTCAGTAAGTCCAATTTGAATTCGTGTAAATACTTCTCTCATGGTTATCTGAAAATATATGAGGACTTAGGGATGAAGACAGTTGAATCCACGACTTTGCAGTGAACAGCAGGCTTTAGAAGGAAGTTCACAAATTCCTTGAGACACTAGGTGAGTTGATGAACAAGTTCCAGACAATAACTATTTACAATCCAACAAAAACTTTTTTGCACACACAAATGACTTTTTGGACATTGCAGTTTCATGTCCAACACATCTCCTCAAAACTTTAAACGACCACAATACAAATGATGGAATAAATATTTTAAAAACTCAATAAACGCATATACTTGAGACATCGAGTTACGTAACACTATTAATCAATGTATCATAGTATTGTTTAGCGTGAAGAAAGCTGCAACATAGTACGTAGTACGTAGAAGTACGTAGAAGTAGCTGCATAAACAGTGTAGCAATTAATTAATGACCAGTTTGGGCTGCACTTTAATAGAAACGAACTAGAAAAGTAGACGTCCACGAGTTTTCATCTCGAAATAAGTTATGGAAAGGATAATGCGGAGCCAATAAATCAATGAGGAGTCCAGGGACACGTTCATCGAGGGGCCGCCCAACTGGGGACGGGAAGCTTGACAAAGGACCACCAACTCCTGCCGAAGCCGCCATAACCGGTTCCAAGGCGCTGCCAGCAATTAATTCCGGATCGCTTTGTCTCGCGCCGCCGAATTTAAGAAAACATGAAATATTCCGCGCGTCGAAGAATGTAATCCACGGCCACAAAAGGCCGCGAGGGTGCGCGCGCGGGCACAATGGCCGCGTACGCCCGCCTCTGATGTCGAGTGGACCCCCTACCCGCCTATCCGCGCCGTTATTAAGCGCGCAGAAACAATGCCTGCGCGCGGATTACTTATCTCGAGCAATAACAACCGCAATATCCCGGCTTCTTCCTGCTCCTACACCGGCGCCGTACCTCGCCCTCGGAGGGACCATTGAAATCGCTCGTGACGGCTGAGCACTGTCAGCTTCCTTTCCAAGCAAATCAAGCCCTCTACCAACCAGTTCTCAACTGGCGGTTTCCTTTCGTCTCTGGCCTCCGGTTCTGAAAAACAGTTGTCATTCTCTTCTAAAAGGCTGTCAAATGGATGCCGATGAGTACACAACAGAAAAATTACATTGGATCTCCTCACGAAATTGATTTTGAGTTGAGGATGACGTGTGCATCCTGCATTCTATACTATGCAGTAAGAGATTCTGTTGTAATGACGCTACATGACTTTTTCCTTTACATTTGTTTATTCTTAGTGAATGTCCAACACTTTTATAACTAACTGGACAGTTTTTCAAATTAGGTTTCTTTATAAAGATGGTAAAAATGCGTATTTCTGTCGTTCTGTGTTGAATCGCGGCCAGTTCGGAACTTGGCGCACCTCTCCTCAACGATGCTTCTCGACAGATATTCTGCCTTACATACATTATTCATTGTCTGGTGGATGTCTACCAGCAGTCAAGAAAAGAATAACAGCGCATTGATCCAGTTTGGACGCATGTGGTAATGTTGCCACAGTTCACGTTTGCACATTTATCGCAAGCAAATCGGAAAGACAGGAATGCCACACTAATCCCTTGCCAACATATCGGTGCTTGTATACCCTCATCGTAGTTGCGCAACGTTGCATAACACTGCAGTAACGCCCCCAAACGGAACCTCTTTAATCGCCCCACATATTAAGAGAAAAATTTAATTATAATAATAAGAGAGGAGTAAAACCATAAAAGACTAGAAATAGAGAACGGGAGAGAGAGAGAGAGAGGGAGAGAGAGAGGGAGACAGGGAATAGAAAGAAGGAAAAATAAATACGAAAGAAATTGATCATTATTATATATGGTGGTCAGAAACACTCTGACAAGCTCGTAATGATGTTTCAGGGTTGGTGATGCTGATAATCCTTTTAAAAAAATTCTATAAGTTGCCCCGTTTCCGAGTTAATCAGAACTGAATTTAGCCAATCATGGCATTGCGCAAGCAAATTCAAGCTGCTCGCCAGAGTCGGTGTCGCTAAACGTGTCCCTTGTTTGGCTTCCTAAAACTGAACAAGGGAGCGATACAAAAGTTACACGTGGGATGGTAGTGAGGATCGAACCCGAAGCAACGGCTCAGGAGTCTTGTGTGCCATCATCTATGCTATGAGAACAACTGATACTAAATATTTATTTTTTTCTCGAACCGCATCAATTTGGGTGCACAACTGCTTGGTTGGCAACTTCAGTGCTAAATTAACTAGAAAACGCAGCAACGTATCGAATTCGTTAAAGAATTATTTCTCGGTACACACTATCTTGAAACTCCCTTACAAGTTTTTCAGACTGTTTTTGGCCACCCTGTGGTACAGAGAGCAAGCTTCTGAATGATATAATGTAATCTCAGTTATTAATCCAAATCCCTTTTCGCACTAGCTTCAGGAATTTCTTGGGTCCGGAAGAAAGCCGAGGTATACTACAGTATTTTCCGTTTCAGCACTTATACGAATCGTGCACACACAGTTTTAATCTGCCAGGAAGTTACATATCAGCGCACACCCCGCCGCAGAGTAAAAATATCATACCACTGATCACGTTTTTGTTACGGCTTATACTGAAAGAGGAAGTACTCATGTCCAGGTACCAGCACTTTAAAGTTAACCCTCAGAAACTCATTATTAATTTCGTGATGGACCACGAGTTCTAGATAAATAAGAACAGGGCTTTCAAAAGATGCTACTTCCATTAAGCGAAACCGGTGCCAAAGTATTTTAGATTTTAAACCATTAACTAGAAAAGGCTACAAATGAAAATGAAACCGGAAAATTAAGCTACGTCAAATTTAAGTACTGTAAGGAGCTCAGCTATAAAACCGATCTTCTTTGATAGGCAAGCACACTAGGTGGAATTAAAACATTTAAAACAACAAAGTAAAGTTTTCAAAAAAAGTATAATGTGGAGCCCTCCACCAGAAGACTTGATGTTAACTAGAAATAGTGATATAGAGTTGTATTAATTTTCAATGAAATAATAATTTCATTAAATACTATTGAATCAGACATAAACTTCACAGTTTAATTAATTAATGTATTGTCTTACAGTTTATAAGAGAAAACTCACTAGTAATGGTACAGGGTACCTTCCGCGTTTCATCATATTGCGTCTTGCGCATCTATACGAAGATGTAGAAGAAGGTGTAGAATATATATATCAGAAGTCATCTCGCCACAATATTATTGGTATTATTACATTAGCTATCAAAATTGTGAAAATAATATCTACTGTATTCAAATGAAAATTTAAGGAAAAACTAAAATAGAACAGAAAGGCATTCTATTAATGCATGGAACTAGGTACAATAGGACAGAAACCTTTCCGCTAATACATGGAAAGAGGAGTAGTCTGGAGAATGTTTTGAAGACTGGTTTGTAGGTGTTGCTCCATTTTCATTCGTTAAACAACAACACTGACACACTACTTAACACTGCCTGCTCACAGCGGACTTGTCGAACGCAAGCCTTTTGATTACAGTTCATAGTCGGAGTCGCCACCGTAAACAATGTGATTACGCCTCTCATACATCAGGAGAAAACTCAGTCTCCGGCTACCCAAACACTGTCATCTTACCCCGATCTCCCTACAAAAATGATTGACAGTGGTCATAGATGCGATAGGTAACACATAAATATGCTAGACTGTTCGTCCAAAAGATCCCGAGACTGAGTTTTTTTCTGATATATGAGAGGCATCATCTAATTATGGGGGCGATTCCTACTATGAAATATAATCAAAAGACTTGCATTCCACAAGTCCGTTGTGAGCAGGCAGTGTTAAATAGTGGACACAAAGCTGTATGCGTCAGTGTTGTTGTGTAACAAATGACAATGGAGCAACACTTCCAAACCAGTCTTCAAAACATTCTCAAGACTACTTGAAATGCATTCGCAGTTGTGAATAAGAACCATCAGGCTGTATAAGTGAATGATTGCAATGAAAATTTATGCGGACCCGGTCTCGAATCCGCATTTCTCGCTTTGTGGAGAGCATTAAAGCAATTAAGTTGCTTTGGCTATCCGTGCGCAGCTCCCAGCCAGACCCAATTTTCCATATGTCGTCGCTTCTGCGTGACGGCCTGTATTTGTGCATCGTTCTTCTTAACAACATAGGCACTGCAACACCGTATTCTCCAGAATGTTTTGAAGAAGCGAAATGTGTCTGAGATGTTTTGTCACGCAAACAGTGATTCCGAAAAGAAACAACGACGGAAGGAAGCCCGTCACGCCTCGATTGAAATGCTACACTCGGATATTTCTTTTCTGGGAAAATATGATAACTGGTGACGAATCTTGGTATTATCAGTACAAACAGACAACAAAATGACAAAGTGCAGAAACTGCTACAAAGGTTCAAAGCTTTTATAACACAACTGACAATCAGCTCAGTGTGACGCGTGAGTCGAAGTACAGCCCAAAGAACTAGTATTCTGAGACTTTCGCACGGTTGTATGAACATTCTGCTCGTTGTACTCGGGAGTTGGGGCGGCGGGAGTGCGGGGGGATGACTTATAGGACTGAGACATTAACCACGATCTTAAAGTTTCCCTATTTTGTAATTAATTGATGCAAGTTCAGATGAAATCCTGACCCTGCGAGTTGGAGCGCTTACTCACTTGGCCACGAACCACACGAGATGCAAAGTACACCACATGTGTACCATCTCCAGTACACTCACTATGGTAGGTAAGTTAGATCGTA
Source organism: Schistocerca americana (assembly GCF_021461395.2). Lineage (NCBI taxonomy): Eukaryota > Metazoa > Arthropoda > Insecta > Orthoptera > Acrididae > Schistocerca > Schistocerca americana. The sequence continues at coordinate 374,591,012 of NC_060124.1, read as the reverse complement.
ATGCTAAGGTTAACGCCTGCTGCAGCAGCCGCTGACTGAGGCGGTGTGGCGTTGCAGGGGACTCGCAGCCGGTGTCGCTGAGCGAGGTGCGCGCGCCGGGCCCCGAACACGCGGCCTGCTGCCTCGACGTCGCCGTGGGCGGCCGCTCCAGGGGCGCGCTGCTCCTCTTCCGCCTGCACGTCCTCCAGCAGCGCGTTTCGCCCCAAGGACAAGGTATGTGTCTCTTCACCGTTCACCTGTGTATCCAGCGCCATGAAGTAGTGGAGGGAATCAGTATTAGGTGTCTCCCAGGAATAGATATAAGGCCCTATGTTCTTTTCATTATACGTAAACAGTGGGTCACAAGCTTTGTCTACTGCCACTATCACATGTACGCTGATGACATCTAGTTGTATCTAAGGCCTAAACCAATGAAACTGACGACAGCTATCGGGAATCTCAGTACCGACCTGTGTGCACTACCAATAGGATGTACGGTTAAAGCTCAAGCCATCCAAAACTCAAGCGGCACTGTTTAGTCATTCAGGCTCGTTGTCCGAAAATATTGGCAATACAAAATGAGACAAATATCAATCTCTCACCCTAAGCAAAGTCTAGAAGTAATAATAGACGAAAATCTAAATTCGACTGAGCACGTAACTGCAATGTGCAAGAAGGCATTTGTGCCTCACACAAATATTAAAAGCTCTTCCCTCTTGACCTGGAAAAGAAACTTGTACGAACACTTATACTTCAAATTATTGATTACAGTGAAGTTATCCCGTAAGATATACCTCAGGAAAGCTCATGGCGCCTGGAACGGGCTATGAATGCCTGTGTTCGTTGTATCTGTAATATCAGACTCTTTGATCATATTTCACCATCACGTTCACAGCTATCCTGGCTCCATCAGACAAGAGCTGATATTTCAATAGACTCCCTTCTGTCTTACCAACGTACACTGTCCCGCATGTCTATCCTCAATCTTAACACTCTTGTGTGAACAAGATGGCAGTAACATCCATTCCTATCAGAGCAAAATCATTTCTCTCCCACTTCATCGTTCATCCACTTTCTCGAAGACCTTCTCGGTAACAGGAACCTGTTTCTGGAATAATTTCCCGCATTGTATTAGCGAACTAATGACTACGATTGTCATTGTTTGCACTCGTTACCACTGAGCATCTCTTTTCCCAACCATATCTTCCGCATTTCCCAGTGTTCCTAGCTGGTGCATTGTCCTTATATTTCCTTTTCCCAGAACTTGCTATATTAGAAAAAATCTATTTTGTACACCTATATATTCTTTTATCCTGGCACTGTCGTTATTGTTGTTATTGTCCTGTTTATTATTAAAATATATTATTAATGTCATTTTTACTGCTAGCATTACTAGAACTACCGCCGCTATTAACTTTATTAATTCATAGTCAGTATTATTTACTCTGTTGTCTCTGTACACACTGAATGCATTTTAAAATGTTATTTGTCATATTAAAATCGTTATTTTTGGACAACTATGAAGTAACGAACTTTCTGTATGAGTGAACTCTTATACGATGTATGAGAGGGTCTAATCGTAGATTTCTACGAAGTGCTCTTAGCTTATAAACTTCACATATCTTTGTCCAATGACTGTGAGCGGTTCTAAATAGTCTGTAAGGATTTGAGCATTCGTGCCAATCTGTTCTCCAGCCACAGATATCTGCAGCTAATGAAAACGTGAAAGTCAGAGGATAGTTTATTCACCGGTCATGCACTGTTATGAAAAGAGATGACCATTTTCTGTTGAAACCCGGGTCTCTTTTAGGATACTTCTGCCAACTTGTTGGTTCGTACTCTTGTCCTTAGGTTTCCTCTGCTTTCGAAGTAATCAATAAGAAAAGTCATAGGAAACATCGGCCTAAATTTTTCTTGTGGACTGAACTGATGCAGGGTCATCAATATCCACCCATAGCTTTGACGACTGTTTCATCTGTGTAATTAATAAGTGGACATGCTATTAAACCATCGCAAATAAACCGGAGCAAAAAGTTTGGATCGCCCCAAAGACAAATAAGTTTTTGGTTTACCTTGGTCAGCATTCAATAAATATGACACCCACGCTCCACAAAGCTCTACTTATATATAAGGGGTGGACAAAAATATGGGAATACCACAAAGGCAACACATTAACTATGTCTAACATGATGAGGGAAAACCGTTGGCATTGAAAACAACTTCCAGTCGTTACCCAGTATGATCATTAAGGGACTCTCATACCATTCTTCCCGCAAAATAGTAGGAAGTTAACTAACTATTATGCAGGTGGATAGCGATCACACACCCTTCTCTCCAAAGTAGACCTAAGGTTCAATAGTGTTGTGATCTGGTGAGTGATGGCCATGGAGGTGCAACAGTCCATCCTCGTCGTCACAAAACTGGTCCCGTACGATGTTAGCTGTGTGAACCAGGTAGAAGGGTCATTATTCTTGGATCACAGTATCACCAGTAGGGCACAAACATTGTACCATAGGATGGATCCGATCAGACAAAACGGTCACATAATCCCTGGCAATAATGCGGCCTTGCAGAGGAACCGTGCGGCCCGTGGAATACCACGAAATGCCTGCCCAAATCATTACCGAACTACTGTCATGTTTTATCCTTGGGCGTAAACTCGGCAAAAAGTAGGAAACAGTCAAGATTCGTCCAACAATAAGCTTTCCTTCATTGCTCCATAGTCCAGTTATGGCTGTTACAGGCATTCGCATAATAGCTGAGTAGTCTTTAAGTTCCAGCTCGTCATGCAATGGCCTGCTTATGGAGCTCTCTATGTGCTATTTAGGTGCTGACAGGGACCGTTACTAAGACATTCAGTTTTTCAGTGCCTTCTGCAGCGGACATTCTCAGGTTTATCGTCACAATCTTCTTCAGAGACCTCTCGTCACGATCACTCGTCGCACACTTTCGTCCGCGTGGTGACTTAGCTGATGACGTTTTTCCGTTTTCCCTGTATGTGGCATAAATCTTCGATACGGTGCCTATCAAAACACCAAACCCTTCAGCTACCTTGGTTATAAAACCACCCACAATACAAGAACCAACAATTTGCTCACGTTCGGATTCAGTTAGCTCCGACGTAATGCACTCACGACCTCATGGATCTTCTCTGACCACGCCTGATACTTGTAACCTATTGAGGACATTGCACAGCTACCGTTCGTGGTCAAAGAGAAAAGCGAAAGCTACAGGCTTCCCCTGGTCTGCATTTATGTTCAAGATTGAATTTCTCGAGGATTTTCTTATATTTGTCTGAGACCTGTACTTGCCTAACCACGTTACCCCTCCAGCAGCTGGCATTCAGTCTCGCTAAAAAACTAAATAGGTCCAGAAGAGATAGATTTGTTGCTTATTTGGTTAGAAAGAATCTGATGAACAAACTAACTCTTTCTCCGCATCATATTGTTGAATAACTGATGGTTCTGTACGTGCTCCACTAATTGTACATCGTTATTACAAATAGAAGGCAAGCATCAAGCTACGCTACGAACAGTCTTCTATTGAGCTTTTCTCCAAAACATGGGGTACCAGTAGCCTTTCACAAGGAGAATCGCACACGGTCAGGAACACGCTATACAAGACTGCCCTCACTTTATGAAGACCCAGCCCGTTCCTCTGACTGTGGGACAGACGGCACATCGGCTTCAATTGAGGACAAATTACATGAGTTTGGAGTAACATTGGAAGGAAGATCGAGGAAATCGTCGCTTCTATTAGTACTCGAGACTTTCGTGTCAGCAGCATTAGTTACATTTTCTAACAGAGTTATGTTCAAACTCGAAATGAAAACGTGGAATGCAACGGCAGCGGTAGCGTTGTTCATCGACGTGAATACAGAAACTGACTACTGAAATTTGTGCATGGCGGAGGAGACGATACCGAATGGCTGCGTGTATCAGGGAACGAGAAATCTCAGATCAGTCGACGGGTTCTGAAATCCGTCATCAGTGACATCAAGGCCCTTGGCACGCTGTGAAAACACGGGTATGGTGTGCTTACAGCGCCGGTGGTGTAACGGTTGAGTCTTTGATTAGTAATGAAAACGGTCTCTGTCCAAGGTCCGAACCCCGTAGGCGCTTAAATGGTTCAAATGGCTCTAATCACTAAGGGACTTAACATCTGAGATCACCAGTCCCCTAGACTTAGAACTACTTAACCCTAACTAACCTAATGACATCACACACATCCATACACGTGGAAGGATTCGAACCTGTGACCGTAGCAGCAGCGCTGTTCCGGACTGAAGGGCCTAGAATCGCTCTGCCAGAGTTGAGGGCCCGGTGCTCAAATTTGCATAAAAATCATCTGCAGTGGCGGTCGAAGGCTTCCGGCATAAGAAGTCACCTTCATTCAGTCAACGGCCAAGTCAAAGGGTGCGGAGGAGCGGACAGAGGTTCATGGCACTCTCTTCCTCTTTGAGTGGAAAACCGCCGCCAAAATGTCGAACAATCAGCAATGATTAACGGAATGAGGCTGTAGAAGGAGATGGCAACTACTTCATTGAAGACACACAATGCCCTAGGACATGTGGCTCGAAATAGAAAAAGTGTCCTAACGATCTCTCCATTGGCAAAAGATTTCGGATTAGTCCTGCATTCAGATTTCCGGAAAGGGACTGCCGACTGAGAGGCGCCCGTGACAAAAGATCGAATGACCAAAGAAAGATTAACGTTCTACGAGTCGGGATGTGGAAATTCGGAAGTTTGAACGTGATAGGCAAGCAAGAAAATCTGAAAAGGAAAATGCTAAGGCAGAATTCACATATAGTGGAAGGCTGTGAAGTGAAATGGAAAGAAGACAAAGAGTGCCGGTTGTATGAGTATAGGATAATATTAACAGCACCAGAAAATCATACAACTGGAGTAGAATTTCTTATGAATAGGGAAGTAGGGGAGAGAGTGTGTTACTGTGAACAGATCAGTGATGGAGTTTTTCTCATCAGAATCGACAGCAAACCAGCGCCGACAATGATGGTTGACGTATACAGGCCGGCTCTGCTGGCCGAAGGTGAAGAGATAGCGAAAGAATGTGATAATATTGAGCTGTTAATTCAGTTGGTAAACTGAGATGAGAAGTTAATAGTCCGGGGGGATTGGAATGCCGTTGTATCGGAAGGATAGGGACAAAGGGTTACTGTTCAACAATCACAAGAGGAGGACGTATAAAGAGTAGGTATACTTGAAAAAGGCCGGAAGATACCGGTAAATATCATGGTAAGGCAGAGATCATTTACTAGATTGTAAGGCGTACCCAGGATCAGATACAGACTCAGATAACGATTTAGTAGTATGAAGAGAAGGCTGAAATTTTAAAGACTGCTCAGGAAGAATCAATACGTAAAAAAGTGTGTTACGGAAGTTCCGATGAATGGACACGCTTTTTGATGCCATAGATACTGTGGTAATGAACATCTCAATAGGCAGTTCAGTTGAAGGGAAATGGAAGTCCCTAAAGAGGGCAATCACAGAAATTGGAAAGAATAACATGGGTACAAAGAAGGTAACAGTAAGAAACCAAGGATAACAGAAGAAATGAAAGGAACCACAAAAACGTTCAGGGAAATTCAGGAATGCAGAAATACAAGTAAGTTAGGAATGAAATAAAAAGGAAGTGCAGGTAAAATAAGCGAAATGGTTACATGAAAAATGTGAAGAAATCGGAAAAGAAATGATGGTCGGAAATACTGACCCCGCATATAAAAAAGTCAAAAATACCTTCTGTGAAATTAAAAGCTAGGGTGGTAATATTAAGATTGTAATGGGAATTCCAGTGTTAAATGCAGTAGAGAGCGGGTTGTTAGAAAGAGAACGTTTAAGGCCTTTGTGAGGGGAAAGACTGGTCTGCTAACGTGATAGAAGAAGAAACAGGAGTCGATAGAGAAGAAATAGGGGATCCAATATTAGAATCAGAATTTAAAAGAGCTTTGGAAGACTTAAGATCAAAAAAGGCAGAAGGGATAGATAAAATTCCATCAGAATTTCCAAAATTATTGAGGGTAGTGGCAACATAGACACTGTTCAAGTTGGTGTGTAGAATGTATGAGTCTGGCGACATACTATTTGACCCTCGGAAAAATATCATCCAAATAATTCCGTAGATTATAAGACCGGACAAGTGCGAGAAGCGGCGCACAGTCTTCTAAACAGCTCATGCCTGCAAGTTGCTGACAAGAATAATGTACAGAAGAACAGAAAAGAAAGTCCAATCAGTAAAGAATATGGATTGACAGTAAACCGAAGAAAGACGAAACTAAAGAGAAATAGAAGAAATGAGAAAAACGAGGAACTTCAATTCAGAATTGATGACCACGAAGTAAACGAAGTTAAGGAATTCGGCTACTTGAGCAGCAAAATAACCAAAAACGGACAAAGCAAAGAGGATATAAAAGACTAACATTGTCAAAAAGGGGATTCTTGGCCAAGAGAAGTCTTCTAGTATCAACCATAGGCCTTAATTTGGGGACGAAATTTCTGTGACTGCGTCTGGAACACAACATAGCATGGTAGTGAAGTATGGACTGTAGAAAACCGGAGAAATAGAAAATCGAAGCATTTCAGGTGCAGTACTACAGAAGAACGTTGGAAATCGGGGGCTGATAAGGTAAGGAATGAGGAAGTTTTCCGGGGAATCGGCGAGGAAAGGAGTATAAGGAAGACAAGAAGAAGAGGCAGGATGGTAGGACATCTCTTAAATCAAGGTCTAACTTCCATAGTAGCAGACTGAGCTGTAGAAGAAGACAGAGATTGGAACACGTCCAGCAAATAATTGATTACATATGTTGCTAGTGCTATTCTAAGATGAAGAGGTTAAGGGGTGACACAGGACAGAAATTAGTGGCGGGGTGCATCAAACGAGTCAGATGACTGATGATAAAAAAAGAAAAAGTTCCACCAAACTATTACTTCTGATTGGTACGCGAACAATATATTATAATTATCGTTGACGGACCTAAAAATTTACGAAAACATCTACAACAAACTTCGTACAGGATGCAAGAGCACATACCCTCTGCGCCTCTATGACAGTATTAGAGGTATTTTTAATGGAAGGAAAATCTTAGGAATTTCTCTAACTTCTTTTAAAAGTCATTCTTAACACAGGTAGTCTGTACTCGGTAAGAATTCGACATGGCACGTACCACACTGAACGGGCAACGGTCGTGACGTCACACAGTGAACAGAGTCAGCCCACGGCAGTAACTGAATCCCTTACACTGCCAGAAAGAGCGATTGCATCACAAATGAAACACCGTATAGTAGAATTTCATTACGTGTTCGATTGTCTGTGAAGTTTGAGCAGTGATGTGATAAATTTTCGGCAGTTTGAAGCTTTGAATTTGTGCAAGAGACGACGTGGTATTATTTAATGGACAGATTATTGATACTGGGCAGAAGCGGAATGAGAGAATTGGGGTGACTGCATGTTATACAACGATGAGCCAAAACATTATGACTATCTGCTTAATAGCTTATTTGCATGTTTTTGAAACGAAATACATCACTGATTCCGCGTATCAGGGATCCGACAGTTTGTTGGTAGGTTCGTGGAGATACGTAGCATTAGATGTCTACGCATAGGTCATGTAGTTCGCGTAAATAACGAGCCGTTGTTTTGCGTACGCAGTAATGGATCTCTATAGCGGCCCAGATGGTTTCCATTGGATTTACATGAGGCGAATCTGGCCACCGATACATCAACGTGAGTTCACTGTAATGCTCCTGAAACCACTGTAGCACGGTTTTGGTTCGGAGACACTGACAATTATACTGCTACAGGTGAAATCGTCATTGGCGAAGACATCAAGCATGGAGGGATGCAGGGGGTTTGCAGCTATGAGCGATTGTTCTATTAGTACCACAGGTGCCATTCGAGCGCAGGAGAATGTCTTCCATAGCACAATACTGCTCCCACCACCCTGCGTCAGTGGAGCTCTGTACGTTTCGAGCCCCTTCACCTCTACGACGCGTTTGTGGAGACGACCATCGACCTATTGTAGCAAAACTGTGACTCACCCGAAGAGCCGGCTCATTTCCATTGATCGACGGTCGTATCCCGATAGTCCGTGCCCTCTGAAGTCGTAATTTTCATTGTCATTGGATCAATATGTAAACACGTAGGAATAGTCTGCTGCGGAGGTCCATGTTCAACAATGTATGATGAACGATGTGCTCTGAAATACTTGTGTGTGCACTAGCATTGTGCTGTTTTTTCAGAGATGCTACAGATTGCCATCTATCCTGCTTAATAGAGCAGACAAACCTCGGAAACCCACGTTTGAGAAGCGTCGAGGACGTTCAAACATTTAGCGCCTAGTGGTATTTTCACTGTCCTACCTGTTTCCGTAGGTGCTCACGATAGTAGAACGTGAACATTCGACCAGCTTCACCGTTTTCTAGATATTTGTTCACAGCCTCTGCGTAATAACAATCTGCCCTTTGTGTAAGTCACTTATCTCAATGAATTGCCCCATTTGCACTCCATATCTTCGCTAAGGTGATCCCCCATCCGTGTCTGCTCCACTTACATTTGTTACCGTGTGACGTACTCCGCTAGCCACCAAGCGGCGTACAGCGGTGCGGTGGGCAGTGGTCATAATGTTTTGCCATAGCAGTCTATGTTTTACAATAATTCAAAATTGATTTATTAAACATTAAAAGTATATTAAACATTAATACCTAAAAAGGTAATTAGCATATTTATGCACCCCCCCCCCCCCCCCAGTTTGCTACAAACTTAGAATTCAACGTGTAAGCTAACGAAATTACTTACATTGCATTGCATGTAAAAATGATGAATTCTACGACAATAAATGTATTCTGAAAATCAAAATGAACTTCGTAAAGCTGAAAATACAAAAAGAAGAGTAGCAGAATCGAGAATTACATCACTGCATTAATGACGCTATGCAGACAAATGTTGATGGTGTTGAGACAGCAACCAGCCACAAATTTATTTTCGGTTCCTTTATTCTAAAGCTACCGTTACCGGCTTCGAATCATTACGATTCATCCTCAGACGGTTTCATGCTTTCACTACAACATGTGGTGCGTTTTTTTTTTTTACAGATTAATTGTCCTAAAATATAAATAATACATAATTATAAGCACGCTACACAGATGGTTGCATTACAGATTTGCATTGGATCTGACTTATGTGAAATGTTGGTTTGGAGTGTTTGTTTTCATAGTTTTCGTCCAACAGATGTGAATAAAATTAAAGCCGATCACTCTACATTTAAAGAGACAATAGTGTCCAGCTTTGCAGCAGAGGCAGAGCACGATGTCCTGGCTGTTACAGTGCTGTCGGAGCAGCGAAGCCGGCTGCACCTGATCGACATGGGGGGCGGCGGGGGCGGCGGCGGGGGCGGCGGACTGGAGCGCGGCTCAGACCGAGGCGACCACGCGCCGCTCTCGCACTCCGCCATCGGCAACGTCCTCATCGCCATCTTCAACGGCCGCAAGTATCTGCCGCACAAGTGAGTGTTGCAGTCTTCCCATCTGCTGTCCAGTAAGAAACTGTGCAATTGATAACGGCATTGTACGTCTTACAGAGGAGTAATGTTGGCAGCACATGCCGTGAGGCGTGACGGTGACGAAAGGAGATGTTTTAGCACCTGGCTGTGTGCATTCAGTCTGCACGCATGCAAACAGCATGTGCTACATAATACTTTCCAATATGCGACGCATGAAAACGGGGTTTTTCTAGGGCTCATAGCAGAAAGGTGGGCTCAACTGTTTTGGATATCCCTTGGGCGCGGGACGATTTTAATATTGTACTGAAGGATCGTCTTACTGTAACTATCCTACAAGGGTATCCGCACCTGGGATTCATATTTATCAAATTACAGCTGGAAAGGGGGAGGGGGGGGGGAAGAGAGGTCATATCTGAAACAACAGACACCACTCATTCAAGTAACTGACTCTCCTCGATGGGCACTGTATCGAACACCTTCAGTGCAGATGCACAATGTTTCGACCTAATGCTGGATTTCGCTGTAGGAAGCATGGAGGACATGTACGGGGATTCTGGATAAGTGCCGCTAATTGGGAGTGTGGGTCGGCTTGGAGGCTACCCTATATAGCCCGCGCAATTGCGATAAACACTGTGCCCGGATGACACAGCGGTTAATCCAACTGCCTACTAAACAGAAGATGGAGGGTTTGAATCCCACTCCGGCACAAATTTTCGTCGGTCGTCTCTGATACCGCTTGAAATCCCGGCGCGGCTGACATCAGGAGTTCTTTCCTTTCCTTTCTCCCAAAAAATGTTCAAATGTGTGTGAAATATTATGGGACTTAACTGATAAGTTCATCAGTCCCTAAGCTTACACACTACTTAACCAAAATTATCCTAAGGACAAACACACACACCCATGCCCGAGGGAGGACTCGAACCTCCGCCGGGATCAACCGCACAGTCCATGACTGCAGCGCCTTAAACCGCTCAGCTAATTCCTCGCGGCTCCTTTCGCCCCCTTCACTTTCAGTTTATACGATATCATCCGCTTCTGTCTGAGGGTCTAAATTAGACATGACGCAATACAATTGTTACTTAAGAATTTGAATCGAAACACACCAAAAGATTCATTTATCACTTAAGAACAATTGTTTGTATTAACATTTAAACATTGTGTGTTTGCATCACTCCAAAACAAAGAGGAACCCAACGTACTGTATGTACTGAACAGTACTGGTGCATTGCAACAGCGGTTCGATGTGGCGACTGCCAACGTTGTTACAGACATTGTACACTTTAACCTGTCTACCGTATTGCATACCAGGACAAGCAACTCCTAGACTTTTCTCTTTCCCTCAGCAGACGTGGACGCGTTTACATCCGTATTGAAATCGTACGTTTCCGAACATTGTTTCGTGTTCAAAACATCATATACACACTCCCCTCTACAGGTCCTAGAAGTTTGTGACCGGTATTACCGAACACCCCGTGTGTGGTATTCAGGGTGGTCCATTTATCGTGACCGTGCCAAATATCTCACGAAATAAGCGTCAAACGAAAAAAATTCAAAGAACGAAACTTATCCAGCTTGAAGTGGAAAACCAGATGGCGCTATGGTTGGCCCGCTAGATGGCGCTGCCATAGGTCAATCGGATATCAACTGCGTTTATTTAAATAGGAACCCCCATTTTTATTACATATTCGTGTAGTACGTAAAGAAATATGAATGTCGCTTTGTGACAGATGGCGCTGTAATAGTCACAAACATATGGCTCACAGTTTTAGACGAACAGTTGGTAACAGGTAGGTTTTTTAAATTGAAATACAGAACGTAGGAACGTTAGAACATTTAATTTCGGTTGTTAGTGTGATACATGTACCTTTGTGAACTTATCATTTCTGAGAACGCATGCTGTTACATCGTGATTACCTCTAAATACCACATTAATGCAATAAATGCTCAAAATGATGTCGGTCAACCTCAATGCATTTGGCAATACGTGTAACGAAATTCCTCTCAACAGCGAGTAGTTCACCTTCCGTATTGTTCGCACATGCATTGACAATGCTCTGACGCATGTTGTCAGGCGTTGTCGGTGGATCACGATAGCAAATATCCTTCAACATTCCCCACAGAAAGAAACCCGGGGACGTCAGATCCGGTGAACGTGCGGGCCATGGTATGGTGCTTCGACGATCAATCCACCTGTCATGAAATATGCTATTCTACATCTACATCTACATCTATACTCCGCGAGCCACCTTACGGTGTGTGGCGGAGGGTACTTATTGTACCACTATCTGATCCCCCCCTTCCCTGTTCCATTCACGAATTGTGCGTGGGAAGAACGACTGCTTGTAAGTCTCCGTATTTGCTCTAATTTCTCGGATCTTTTCGTTGTGATCATTACGCGAGATATATGTGGGCGGTAGTAATATGTTGCCCATCTCTTCCCGGAATGTGCTCTCTCGTAATTTCGATAATAAACCTCTCCGTATTGCGTAACGCCTTTCTTGAAGTGTCCGCCACTGGAGCTTGTTCAGCATCTCCGTAACGCTCTCGCGCTGACTAAATGTCCCCATGACGAATCGCACTGCTTTTCGCTGGATCATGTCTATCTCTACTATTAATCCAACCTGGTAAGGGTCCCATACTGATGAGCAATACTCAAGAATCGGACGAACAAGCGTTTTGTAAGCTACTTCTTTCGTCGATGAGTCACATTTTCTTAGAATTCTTCCTATGAATCTCAACCTGGCGCCTGCTTTTCCCACTATTTGTTTTATGTGATCATTCCACTTCAGATCGCTCCGGATAGTAACTCCTAAGTATTTTACGGTCGTTACCGCTTCCAATGATTTACCACCTATGGCATAATCGTACTGGAATGGATTTCTGCCCCTATGTATGCGCATTATATTACATTTATCTACGTTTAGGGAAAGCTGCCAGCTGTCGCACCATGCATTAATCCTCTGCAGGTCCTCCTGGAGTACGTACGAGTCTTCTGATGTTGCTACTTTCTTGTAGACAACCGTGTCATCTGCAAATAGCCTCACGGAGCTACCGATGTTGTCAACTAAGTCATTTATGTATATTGTAAACAATAAAGGTCCTATCACGCTTCCCTGCGGTACTCCCGAAATTACCTCTACATCTGCAGATTTTGAACCGTTAAGAATGACATGTTGTGTTCTTTCTTCTAGGAAATCCTGAATCCAATCACAAACCTGGTCCGATATTCCGTAAGCTCGTATTTTTTTCACTAAACGTAAGTGCGGAACCGTATCAAATGCCTTCCTGAAGTCCAGGAATACGGCATCAATCTGCTCGCCAGTGTCTACGGCACTGTGAATTTCTTGGGCAAATAGGGCGAGCTGAGTTTCACATGATCTCTGTTTGCGGAATCCATGTTGGTTATGATGAAGGAGATTTGTATTATCTAAGAACGTCATAATACGAGAACACAAAACATGTTCCATTATTCTACAACAGATTGACGTAAGCGAAATAGGCCTATAATTATCCGCTTCAACCGAACGCGAGCTATGTGCCGGACATCCATCATGTTGGAAGTACATCGCCATTCTGTCATGCAGTGAAACATCTTGTAGAAACATCGGTAGGAAATCAGCATACATTGACCCATTCAGATTGCCATCGATAAAATGGGGGTCAATTATCCTTTCTCCCATAATGCCGCACTATACATTAAACCGCCAAGGTCACTGATGTTCCACTTGTCGAAGCCATCGTGGATTTTCCGTTGCCCAATAGTGAATATTATGCCGGTTTACATTATCGCTGTTGGTCAATGACATTTCATCGCTAAATAGAACGCGTGCAAAAAATCTGTCATCGTCCCGTAATTTCTCTTGCGCCCAGTGGAAGAAGTGTACATGGCGCCATGCAATTCCTGGTGCATAGACATGTGGTATGGGTGCAATCGATGTTGATGTAGCATTCTCAACACTGACTTTTTTTAGATTCCCGATTCTCGCGCAATTTGACTGCCACTGATGTGCGGATTAGCAGCGACAGCAGCTAATACACCAACTTGGTCGTGGTTGAGGTCACTTGGATGATGTCGTCCAAGATACCGAGCAGCATACATAGCACACGCCCGTTGGGCATTTTGATCACAATAGCCATACATCAACACGATATCGACTTTTTCCGCAATTGGTAAACGGTCCATTTTAACACGGGTAATGTATGACCAAGCAAATACCGTCCGCACTGGCGGAATGTTATGTGATACCACGTACTTGTAAGTTTGTGACTATTACAGCGCCATCTGTCCCGAAGGGAAAAAAGTGGTCCAACTAAAACATTCATATTTCTTTACGTACTACACGAATATGTAATAAAAATGAGGGTTGCTATTTAAAAAACGCAGTTGGTATCAGTTTGACCTATGGCAGCGCCATCTAGCGGGCTTGCCATAGCGCCATCTGGTTTTCCCTTTCTAGCTAGACAAGTTTCATTCTTTATAGTTTTTACGTTTCATGCTTATTTCGTGAGACTTTTCCCCCGGTTACTATCAATGGACCACCCTGTATAGTTTGCCTGAAGTGGCTTATGGAGGAATACTTAATTTCATATATAGTTCCTGAGAAATCGCGAAAAACATGGCTTTTTGCTACCAAAATCAAGCCGCTGGTATGCATAGGAAATTGCTGAAATTTTTGGGATCAGTTGCTATGATCCCGATCATGAACGATCTTGTTAACGTTCTTGACATCCTTATCTGTTTCAGAGGTACAGAGGTGCCAAGTTATCCTACTCGTACACGTAAAAAAAGGCACGTAATATCCGGTGTGAGGCAGAAAAATAGCTTATAAAGTGACATAGCACGGGAAAGTGTCTGCGTTAATATCATAAGGTGTAATACTAAAAAGTTTTGTGCATGTAAAATAAGTTTTACGTGATTTCTGTTTCATAAAAATAAACATCAAAATTTCTTTTCATATGAGCGGATAAAGAAACAAACCAGTGGAATAATGCTCCTATCGGGCACAAAAAAATGATGGATATGTTCTGTTAGTTAAAAGACTGACTGAAAAGTGAAGCGCCAGCTGCCTTATTCGACCTCCCTCAGTGCCTTTGAAAATCTTCCCAAAAATTTTGACATGCAAACATATTCGCGGTTTTTTATTTTGAGAGAGACGGAGACAGACGGGAAAGTAATAAATTCTGGGAGGTAGTGATTATGGTGTAGAGGGAATGAACGAGACAACGGCACTGTGAGAGAAAGAAACGGAGACTGTGGCAGTGGAATATATATCAGATCACAGTGAAAGAACAATGCTAGGAAAAGAGCAAAGAGGACAGTGCCAGTGGAGGAGGAATAAAGAGAAGGAGAAATTGGAAATGTGTGAGAGCCAGTGATAATGAGAGACAGTGTCTATGACTATGACAACGAGGAAGAGAGAGATAATGACACAGCAAAGAGACGGCAGCAATGGGACTAGTGGGTGTGAGCGAGTCGCGGTTTGGAGAACTTGTGAGGTCAAATGTGAGCTGCATGTTAAAAAGAGCGCGAATATATTCGAATGCCAAAATTTTTGAGAACTTTTCTAAGGTGCTGAGGAAGGTAGAATGAGACAGCTAGTACCCAATTTTTGCGACAGTCTTTTAAAACAGAAGCATTTTTCTACTGGTCTACGTATACATACACTGTGGAATCCACTGGGAAGTGCATGGCAGAGGACACATCCCATTGTATCAGGTATTAGGACTTTTACCCCTCTACTCGCTTTTATGAAGAGTGGGTGGGAACAAGGCTGTTTAAATGTCTCTGTGGCAACTTAAATTAATCTAATCTTGCCCTCAAGACCCGTAAGGGAGCAATATGTGTGTGCTTGTAGTATATTTCTAGAGTCTTATTTAAAGGCGTTTTCGAAGCTACGTTAGTAGGATTTCTTGAAATAATTTATGCCTATCTTGAAGAGTCTGCCAGTTTACTTTCAGTGTCGCCATTTAGTCCTATTTGGTGTCGTTCGCACACACTCAAGCGTTATTCTGGAATGTGTAGCACAAGTGATTTATTAGCAAGCTCCTTTGTAAAAAAAAAATGTTCAAATTTGTGTGAATTCCTAAGGGATCAAACTGCTGAGGTCATCGGTCCCTAGACTTATACAGTATATAAACTAACTTATGCTAAGAGTAACTCACACACCGATGCCTGAGGAAGGACTCGAACCTCCGGCGGGAGGAGGCGCGCAATCTGTGACATGGAGCTTCTAACCGCGCGGCAAGCTCATTTGTAGACTCATTGCATTTCCCTAGTATGTTTAGTATGTTACCAATAAAACGAAGTATGCTATAAGCTTCCCCAAGACTGAGAATATGTGATCATTCCATTTCATGTCCCTATCAACTGTTGGGCCAAGGTATTTGTATGAGTTGACTGATTCCCACTGTGACTCGCTTTTGCAATAGACTTCTGTCGTTTTGTAAAGTACAGAATTTTACATTTATGAACATTTAAAGCAAGCTGCCAATTTTTTGCACCACTTCGAAATCTAATCAAGATCTATTTGTGCAGCTTCTTTCAGGTAGTACTTCATTACAGATAACTGAGTCATCTGCGAAGAGTCTGAGATTACTATTAGTGTTCTCCGCAAGGTCGTCAATATATATCATGAAAACGAAGGGGCCCAATGAACTCCCCTGGGACACAGCCGAAGTTACTCCAAAATCTATCCATGACTTTTCATCCAAAATAGCTTATTGCATCCTCCCTACGAAAATATCCACTAATTTCTCTTGATGTGCTAACGATGGTGCTGTTGATAATAAGTGCGGGTGTGGTACTGACTTACATACTATTCGTAAATCGAGAAATGCTGCATCTAAGGGACTGCATGATCCAAGGCTTTCCGTATGTCATCTGAGAAAAGTTCGAGTTGTGTTTCCATGATGGATGTTTTCGAAATCCGTGCTGGTTGGCTTCGAAGAGCTCATATTGTTTGAGATACCACGTTGTCTCTTTATAGCCCTGTTCCTTGTTTTACACAGGGTCAGTAGTCTAAGTTTATTCTTTCTTGTTTTAGTCGCCCCCTGTACTTTGATATATTCATTGTTGCTACAGCTGCCTCGTGGTTAATGGTAGCAGTTTCGACCTGCACATCCTCAAAGAGTTCATGTCTATTTGTTACCATTAGATCTAACACATTTACAGTATTAGTGGGTCTCCAAAGTATCTGTTCAAAATAATTCTGAGAGAAGACGTTTCAGAGGATGTTTTGTCATGCCTGCCAGCTACCAAACCATAACTATCCCAGTTGATTGTTGGATGATTAAAATCTCCTCCGATGATTGCAATCTTATTATGGAACTTAGGTACAAGCGAACTGAGATATTCTCTAAAATTTTCGGATATTTGATTAGGTTCAGTTTTCGTCTCAGTGGATTTCTGTTTCTAGCCTACTGCAACAAATACACCACCTCCTTTTCCAATTAGACTTTCGTTTTTGTATAAGTTTAAAATTTCACCAAAAACCTCACTTCTGTTGACGTCATATTTTCTGTTGACGTCATATTTTAACCAGCCTTCGCTGCAGAAGTTCTTCAAACTCTGACAATTTGTTGCGAATGCTTTGGCAGTTAATCAGTAGGATTATAACTCACCTTTGACTAACGTTTCTTTGGATCTTCCACTGATACTTGTGCATTCCCTACGTTTATTATTAACTTGGTTCAAAGCTTCCACTCGACTGTGAACCGGGAGGGGGAGGGTGGAGGAGGCACGATCTGTTCTGGGAACCATGCTGCACATGGCGAACTTCGTTGAAACTTCGTGAATAAACCTAGTATTCTTGGCCTTCTGTGATGGTCACTGGAATGATAGAAGTGCGACCTTGGGGCCCATAAGAGAGGCTTTGTTGGTTTTAACACGTGTCACAGTCTGCAGCTGGTTGCAGTCCGTCTCCCAAAGGCCGCCGGAATAGCCTCTTCAACAAGCAGAGTGAGGGCCACAGGCATACAGACTAAATGCACCTGATGTTCCTTCCCATCACTTGCAGCCATTTCCCTAAAGCCCAACATTATGCACCATACTTGCAATTTCTGATGATTAACACACCCCTGCCCATTTTCATTTTCCTTCTTTTGATACAGGAAATAGCTTGTTTCCCAACAGATGAACAGATTCTCACTACTCAGTTTCGGTTTCAGTGGAAGACAGTACCGCATACATGTTGGTAGGGTGGGTGGCTGTAACATCCCAAATTCTCCCTGCTCCATGTCCACCCTGTACAGGATGGAAGACACGTCAGTGACAGCCAAGTGGACAAGTAATGATGGAGCCCGTATTTGCTGCAGAAGAGACAGTGTCCACAGGAGAGGATAAAAACTGTACCTTTGGTATCTTTGGTACATGGCTCCCAGCAGCCTTCTTAACACATATACACATTCGCAGCGGCTCCCAGTTCCTTGACAGTACTAGGCAGCTACTTGTGTTTAGCAATCAACTTTTCCACTGCCTGAGAACAGCAAATACAGTGGAACTGCTTTAAGCCTGGTGCAATATTTTACAGAAGAGTGGATAAATAACTTCAAACTTATCTTGCTGGTACTGTGTAAATTTATGAGCGATACTCCAGAAGTATGACCAATCGCCTTCTAGAACTTAAGCAATTAGTAGCTAAAACGAGGTATGTATTACGAGAAACAGACAACTTGGTACAACTTTTACTGTTTTTCTGACACTGTTTCCTTAAGGATTTCGAAAATACCGTTAATAACAATAAAGGGTGATAAAAAAACAGATTTCATTTGCTTGTCACAGGCATGTACTTGTCACTGGCTGAAGAAAGGTTCAAAGCATTGCATTAGCACAGAAACTCTTCCATATACTCAATATGACGACCATGCGTTGCTCGAGAAAGATCGAAACGGTAGTCCACTGCATTCCAAATACGAACCAACAAGTCCCTTTTTAATTAATCGACAGCTTCAAAAATTCGATTTATCAGCCTTAGGTGGGACGAAGACGGCCTTTTAGTACCCCACAGAAAAAAATCGCAAGATGTGAGGTTTGGTGACCAGAGAGGCCAAAAGCAATGAACAAGATTTTGTTGTCCACCTGATCCAATACAACGTTGTTGGATGATGTTGTTAAGATAAAGCCAAGATAAATCCATGAACTTTGTGAACAGAAATGGCACAAAATACATTCAATTTCGGTGAATCTCCTTCATGTTCGACGACTACATGAGGATTTTGTGACTCCCAAATTCTTATATTATGACGGAACAGTTTACCCAACAGATTAACGCCGATTCGTCCAAGAAAATGACTCGTTCGGAAAAGTGTCCCCTGCTTTATTATGGGGAGATGAAACACAAAATTCGTACTTTCTGTTACGATCGCCGGGACGCAATTGCTGCAGTGACTGCAGCTTGTAAGTTTTCATATGCAGGCGTCGTTTCAGAACACCTCACACCGTTGTTTGATGACGTTGAAGATCCTGACCTTCACGTCTGGCAGACTTCCCAGGGCTCTGGGTGAACGCATCTCGGTCACGCTCGACATTTGCATGGGACGTGCGTGGTCGACTAGTGCTCTTTCCTTTGCATATGTAACCAACTTCCAATAGTTTTGTATGCCAGTCATAGATCAGCTTGTGCAAAGAGGGGTTCTTGCTCAATCGACGGCGGAATGCACCTTCCACTTGTACAGTGGATTGACAAATTCCTACACACAAAACGAATTTCTTGTCACGTAGTCCCCATACATCGCAGCTGTGTCAAAACTTTGAACCTTCCTCTATCCAGCGACATTCACAGTGTGTTTCTATCTCCAATAGTTTTTAATGAAGTTAAATCTCTTATTTTGTTTTGAATCATCCTGTATACAGGGTGAAAAGTATTTAAACCGACAAACTCTGGAAGGTTGTAGGGGACATCAAAACAAATATTTTTCCCTAATGTCATTTTTTCCTATGAGGATTATTTAAACCGGTGGAGGCCGTATTACGCTCTTCAGTTGTTATAGGCCGTATTACGATCTTCAGTTGTAGGCAACTGCTGTCCACCAGTGTAATTGTGCATTGTCTCTGTGTACTAATCGAGCGATATACCTGGAGTGAGTACACTGATATGGTTGGTGTGTACTACGTAGCGCACCACAACGGACGAGGTGCGCAGCGGGTTTATGAACAACAATATCCTAATCGCCGTATCCCGCATCATACGACCTTTGCTGCTGTGTACCAACGTCTGCATGAGACCGGTTCATTTAGCAGATTACCTGGACAGGTACGCCGTCGCACGGTAAGAATGCTGCAATGTGAGGAACCTGTCTTGCAGCATGTGAAGCGGGATCCTTCAATCGGCACTCGTGCAATTGCACGTAAAATGGGGACGAATCAGACGAGTGTAAGAACAGTCCTTCGCGAGCAATTGTTACGTCCATTTCACTTACAGTGTGTCCACAACCTGGAACCAGTTGATTATCCATCCAGAGCACAGTTTTCGCAATGGTACCTAAAACATTGTGAAATGCACCCTACATTTCCATCCTCCGTGTTGTTTACCGATGAAGCAACGTTCGGGCGTGATGGAGTCTTCAACATGCACAATTCGCATGTTTGGGGTGAGGATAACCCACATGCCACAGTTACTAGCGCTCATCAAGTGAGGTTCTTCGTTAATGTGTGAGTCGTTGTTGTTGGGGACTGTTTAATTGAGCCGTATCTGCTACCTAGGCCATTAAATGGCAGGCACTATTACAATTTTTCGCCAGAGCATTGCCAGAGTTGCTGGAAGACGTTCCGCTCCCTACAAGACAACGCATGTGGTTCCAACATGACGGGGCGCCGGCACATTTCAGTCGTAGTGGATCGACGGTTCCCAGAAACGTGGATTGGCAGAGGTGGTCCTGCACCATGGGCTGCTCGATCCCCAGATATATCCCCTCTGGACTTTTTTATGTGGGGAGAGATGCGCAGCCTTGTTTACGTAACTCCTGTTGCATCAGAAGATCTGGTGTGCCCGGATAGTAGCAGCAGCAGGAACAATTCAGGATACTCCTGGGGTTTTTGCCCGTGTCAGACGGAACATGATCCGACGGCGTAACCTTTGTTTAGGTGTCAATGGAGGCATTTTTGAAAATCTACTGTAATTGAAATTGGATTGTGTTAATGTGTTGTTCCTTGGCCATAAAAAATGGAAAAGTGTTTGTTGGTTTAATTAATTTGCCGCCAGAGTAATCTTCCTCTACCGGTTTAAATATTCCTCATAGGAAAAAATGACATTGGGGAAAAATATTTGTTTTGATGTCCCCTACAACCTCCAAGTGTTCGTCGGTTTAAATACCTTTCACCCTGTATACTCCATTTTAAAGAGAAAACCGATGTGAGACAAAATGTTACTTATTTACAGTTACTGCAAATCACAAATGCCGATTTATGCAAAAATTTGGGAACAGTAGACACATGACAAAATAGTTGTGCCTAATTCTAAAGTGAACGAAGTGAATGTAACAACAGAGTGAGGAATATATTATTTGTTAATTATGTAACGGTCACCACTCAGGTCAACAGGTCAGTGGGCGTTGAGGTTGGACAGGTAGTTATAGGTCAGGCGGTTATTTGCTCTCATTTGATCAGTGGTGTCTGCCGCCCTGTCAGCACGGCGGTGCCTCAGTTACGGACGGTTTTCCCAGGCCCTGCACTTCTCATTAGTACAAGAACGCCTTGCCGCGGCTGAGTTCGTACGTTGCATGTTATTACTCCGTATTGTGCGACACACGGGCTGGGTCGGCCTTAGTTCTTTTACCATCTGTGTCGATCGATAGGTTCGAAAATATGTTAGTGTACCCGGGAACAGGTTGCTGTGCAACAATTTCCTGTTTACTTTTGGTTTGTAATGCAGCTTCTACAAAGGACCTTTTGTTGCACACCACATTTTGTATAAAATTAGAACCCTATCAATGTATACGAAAATTATTTGACGAGGTAAATTAGTATGGGAAAAGAAAGCGAGCGAGAGAATCCACATATTAAGTCGTCGTTTGGACAAGCTGTTAATGAGTGGCACAGGTACATGTGATGTCACACAAAATGACTTAATACATTCGCAGGGATATATCCGATCACATAACACAGAGCTTTGCATACAGTCGGTTAATAGAAGACTCTGTATAAGAATACTCCTAGTGCGTGGAATCGCAATGATTCTACACATATAACCTGTAGGATGGACATATATGATTCTGCAATCTATTGTCTTTGCATTATGAAGTGAAATCTGACCAATTAATCCTTTGACTGCTATGCGCAACACTGGCTATTGCGCCTCGTGTGCTGCATTGTCACGCCGCTCGCCGTGCGCTGCGTGCTGAATGCTTCTGGCGCGCTCACCATTCGCAATGCTTCCACACGCTCGCTGTTCTTCGGCTTTCTATTTTGTTCTGGTCTTTAAACTGACTTTGGAAGAATTAGGGGTATTTATTTACAATATTTACACTTTATTTTCGTGTGAGGTGCATTTTTATTATGATGTACATACAACTAACTGGTCGCATTCGAATAGGAGATTCAGACACACGACAGAAGGTGTTACAATAAATTCTCAAGTCCCGATCTCCATCTGAAACAGAAAATGGATGTACGAAAGTATTAAAATTCATATCAGTCTGAAGCAGTAAGTTTACGAAAGAAGTCGAAATCCCGCAAATCGTGAGGCACTTATACCGATACAGGTGTTCTTTATCCGGTTCAGGTACATTTCATTTTGGCTGCCGAAAATACTTCACCAATATAAGCAAAAAATGGTTCATTTGGCTCTGAGCACTATGGGACTTAACATCTGGTCCGGGCGCAGGTTCGAGTCCTCCCTCGGGCATGGATGAATGTGTTTGTCATTAGGATAATTTAGGTTAAATAGTGTGTAAGCTTAGGGACTGATGACCTTAGCAGTTAAGTCCCACAAGATTTCACACTCACTTTGAACGCATACACACACTCATCAGTTCCCTATATCTTAGAACTACTTAAACGTAACTAAACTAACGACATCACACACATCCATGTTCGAGGCAGGATTCGAACCTGCGACCGTAATGGTAGCGCGGTTCCACACTGAAGGGCCTAGAGCCGCTCGGCCACAGCGGCCGGCTATAAGCAATTATTTAAAATTGTTACACTGTATGAAACGGCATTCGATGTGCTCGGATGTCAAGGAATGTCTGTAAGATGGGTGTCTTCGCAGATAAAGGTTGAAATGCAACATGTTGCCGCGACTTAATAACTTTCGTGGCGAGTTGCATGAGATCGCTATGCCGTTCTTATACATGTCGGCGCTGAGGACGTATCTTAAGCCCTCTGTCGCCAAATAGATTGAAGAGAGCGAGCAAAAAGATGTCGCTATTGCTGGTCACACGTCGCTGAAAACAGCCGCCTCTAACGAAGACAAAATCTTGAACAGCAACCTGGCTAGCAGTCACTACTGCTGTTTTCCATGCTCGGACCTTCGGCCTGCTCTCAGAGCGGGACTATGTGGACTGTATCCCACAGTCGCCGAGCTACCCTACTGGTGTGACAATGCACGGCCGCTTACGGCGACAGCTGCGACGGAATTCGTTTCCAAGGTCACATGTGGAAGCAGTTCTCTCCTGAGGCTCGTTGCAAATTTTGAACACGTGATCAACGGCATTATTAGGCCCTCTGTAAATCATCAAACTGTCGTCTACATTTCTGGGGCACGAAAGAGCACATACAATGGCAGATGTAAATTTCCTTTCATACTCCAGACGTGTAAATTGTTACTAGTGGCGTGGCTTGTTTCTTGTCCGCGTTGTGGCTACTTCGGCATGTGTGCCTTTTAGTGTGATGCTGCCTCCAGTGACTGTTATTTCCCGCAGCTCTTAGTGGCGTGTACCGTGCTACGGCTAGAGATGGGTCGAACTCGTTCATTCCCGTGAAGTACTTCATTCATTTCACTCTTTGCCGTGAAGCGTTCAAATGAAGTAGTTCATTCATGAAGTACGGAAGCCTGGTGAAGTTCTCCAGTTCGCCGCTCAGCCGCGGCTACGCTCGCTTCGCCTCGCTCGTACAATAAAGCTTCGTAATACTTCATAATTTTACCAACAGATGGCCGAACTATGAAGTAACGTCCACGTAACGTTTTGCGTCTTACAGCGTCTGAGGTAACTTAAATACAGCATGGTCGAAGGGGACAAAGGAAAGATAAATAGAGAAGCCTGTCACATATAAAGAAGGTATTACGTTTAACCTCGCTCGACATTTTTTCA
Source organism: Schistocerca americana (assembly GCF_021461395.2). Taxonomy (NCBI): domain Eukaryota; kingdom Metazoa; phylum Arthropoda; class Insecta; order Orthoptera; family Acrididae; genus Schistocerca; species Schistocerca americana. Next base: position 374,567,272 of record NC_060124.1, on the reverse strand, counting down.
TGAAGCGCCAAAAAGAGTCTTCATCTGCCAAGTGAAACCTTATTTGTTGTGTTTATGGACTGAAAACTAGGGCTACTAACGAAATTAAGTCCAATTTTATGTTCCTTTTAAAATTTAATCCAAAATAGAATGAGTATGTTTACCACTGTCACAAAGTTTATATACCTACGTTAAGTAATTATTCAGAAGTTTTCCTGTAGATTTTATTTTTGTTGAGAATAATAACCCTCTAAATTCAAAACGTAAACTGTCACCTGTAGTCATTGGTACGATTTCAGGTAAAATCCCTCTTTATTTTATTCGGAAAGCAATTTTTGTGTCTGTTCACGCTTATACAATGGCTAGCAACTCGCGATCGCGTAGAAGTAGTGAAATTTGGGGTTTCTTCGCCGATTTAGGTGATGGGAAAGCAAAGTGCAACTGTTGTTGTAAGTGTATTACACCGCGCGATTCGTCGACAGGCAGTAGAGGGAGGACTGAAGTGAAGGGAGAATGAGTGACGTAGCGCCAATGTAGTGGGAGAGGAAGAGGGGAAGAGAGTGAGTGAACGAACTAGAAAAAAAGTGTGGAGTGTGCTATCTGTGGAGAGTTTGAAGTACCAGTTCATTGAAATTGAGTGGTTAGTTAACACTTCACTGGAGTGAAGCGTTCATTTGAACGACTCATTCACGAGCTCCCCACCACTAGCTACGGCATTTACCTATAGTTTTGTGGTCAGTTACAAGCTTTACGTCAGCTTCAGTGTTTTTAACGATATGTGATATTAATATTAACTTCTTAATGAAGAACTTTAGGTGATGGGAACATTATTGATCTTAAATTCGTTTGTCAGTTACTAGGTGAACATTTCAGTGTAGTCTTCTTACAATCTGTTCGGAGTAACAACTTCTTATCCCTCAGTTTTCTCTATTTTCGTACAATGAAGACTTTCACGACTAATTGTTTCATCTGCAGAGAATTCTTCCGGGTTGTATGGCCGTGGTCCTTGGATTTCTTCAATCCCTGAAGTTTCGTCCAAGGCTACGTTGGACATCTTCGGAAGTGCTTCTGATTGTGCTGAGTCTTGCCGACTGACTGACTCGGCAAGACTCAGCACAATCAGAAGCACCTCCGAAGATATCCAAAGTAGCCTTGGACGAAACGTCAGGGATTGAAGAGATCCATGAACCACGGCCATACAACCCGGAAGAGTTCTCAGCAGATTTCTCTATATTAACGTTTATTTATAATTTTTTTAGGTACTCGTGAATTTTCCGACAAAGAAACCGACAGTCGCCGTCGAAATCTGGTAAAAGTAAAATTTTGTTGCAACCGATGACTGTTTATACCTATCAAATTCTTTCACGGTTGCTGTCTCACAACCATGTTTAAAATTGTAATATGTGCCTATAGTCAGCACAGAACAGTAATGCCTTGCACAGTGAACCAGAACACGACCTCCAACTATCACTGCTCAGTCTGCCTGCGGTAAACTTCTGCCCAAATAAAAGTGTTCCCCGACAAGGGTAAAAGCTAGGCCTCCCTCAGGTCTAATGGCTTCCTTCACACTGTAATGGTTCTTTATTTGCGAAACCATTACCACCCGCCAACCCTATTTTTCGATACCGTAGATTAATGAATATTTTTCTACGTAGCGTCTCATATTTTTCACTCTATTCAAATTTGGTTTCATTTTTATATGTATGTACGTCGATATTTTGAGATGTTGAAATTGATATAATATCTAGTGTGAATATTTTTGTACTTATTGTTATCTTTGATGCTGGTTTGTGACTTTTGGCGTGGAAGCGTACAGAGTAGTCAAGTTTTTGTGTTGAATATGAACAGTCTTGATTTTGTGTTGGAAATGAAAAGATGAGACTGAGTTGTGGACAATGAAAAATGTTGTGAGTTTTATTAAGAGCAGTAACATCTGCGAAATTGTATGATGAAGTAATGTTCTGAACATGCGGAAGGATAAAAGTTTAATAAATGTGAATTTTTGTGAAAAGAGAGTGTCAAGAATTATTTTCACGTGAACATTGTTTAAAAAAGTATGAAGCACACTGCAATGAAAAACATAAATCATCAAATTAATCCTGAAAGATTGTCTTCATAAGTTCTTCAAGTCAGCGTAATTAACATCCGAGTGCCTCTCGCACCAACAGCGATAGTCATGCTACCTAGACAACATTTTTAATTACGAGCCAAAGTCAGACCGAGATCGTCGTTGGATTGAAAATACAAAACAAGTGGTATTCTCGTTAATTTTCTTCAGTGACTGTAATCAATTGATGTAGCAATACCTGCTACATTAAAGATCTTTTAGTTGAGAAACAAAAAGATCATACATTGAGTGCGTGACGTAATAATTTTTTAACTAATTAACTGATAGTGGAGATATTGTTGTAACACTTACGCATGAGATTATACTTTGAACAATAATAGTTAATTAGAAATTAAGGAGGAGCTTGGACTGTACAGAAATGACTGCTTTTATCTTCTAATTTCAAGAAAATTACTTAATCGTGCACTTAATATTCTAATTAAACTATTACAAAAAATTTTAAATGAACATGTCAGATCTCGTACATCGACTTCACCACTGTTCCGTTAGAGCACGTGAACCGTTTGAATCTGACTCAGCTCAGAGTGAACAACATCTCCGGACACACATAAGTTGTATTACCTAAGAACAAACTGGCAGCGTGGAACAGAGATGAAGACGAGAACTGAGAGCAATTAAATTATATGACAGGCGAGTTGCTTTTGACAAGTTTTAGTGGTTATTCTAATTTTATTCCGTTGTCAAGATTTCCTTGCCAATTTTGAAAATCTCTGAATTACAGAGGCCTCGTTTTCGGCGCGTGGCTTTTCATACGCGGGCAGGCCATCGTGGCGCCCTGCCCAACAGAAATTTCCAGGATTGCTTTGTTGTCAGTTGCAGTTTTACTGAAGCCTAGCACTATTCCATAAGTTTGCATTTTCACCATTTACGCGACTAGTTATAATGCGACGCATTTTCAGTTACCAGACCACCGCTGTGGTGGCGTAATGCCGATGAAAATTGGCAAACGGGGTAAACTGGGGTACGTGGCGTGGACGCCAGACCGCAGCTGGGCCGCTTACGTTTTAATAGCGTGGGTGCTAACGAAACACGCTGCTCATTTATTCATGACGCTAATTAACTCCAGGGTCGTTTGTTAGCTTTTAATCTTATATCTGAGCGGTCGAGCGAAGGGACGGTCGGCGGGGACACGTAAATATGTGCAACGCACGGGCATCAATTTCACTGCACAGTGGAGCGCTGCGTGACAATGACAGAATGGAAGCGATGACACCGAGCAAACTCGATTACGAAAACACAACGCGGCCATAAAGTGCGGAAATGATGATGCGAGCGGAGATGACACTTTCCGATATGAATCGAACGCTACCGTACATCCGTTCTCATCCATAAAGTTGTGATGGAACTTTCATAATGTTAGTGGCAGTTGTGTGGGGTTTGGTAAACAGCTAGAATAATAAAACGTAATTACGAAACTTTTAGTACCAAAATGTATGATCTATACTGACATCACAGTGTAAATAGTGCTCCTGTACGGTTGTCAAAAAGTCGTAGCGTAATTTTTGTTACAGCAGCGAAATGAAGTTAGTGTCCCTTTCACCACATATCTCACTTCTCTCTCCCGTGACTATAGCTGAAGCATTTAAGTATCCCATTTAATTTGGAAAACCGAAATTCCTTCTCTCTGTTTCCTGTATGAACTGAATTTGGAAACATTGGAAGACCGCATTATCGAAAGACTAATGTTCACCCCGCCTCCTGCCTTCTTGAAATCACCTATCCGACGCATCGGTAGCTGTTGCTTCTGAACGTGAGGTGTATCAGTATGCAGTTGCTATACATTCGACTGCTGCCTCTCAATTACAGTAACAATACACCACTATTACGGAATGTAATTGTTTCGAAATTCCTTCTTACTGTTTGCTGGAGAACTGAAATTGAAAGTATAGGAAGACTGTGTTATCCAGTGAGTATTGTTCACACCGCGTTCTTAAAATCACTTGCCTGTCTTGGCTATGAGATCGCTTTTGAGCATCAAGTGCGTCAGTACGCATATTGTGAACACTGTATCTCTGTGCCTCGTTTCTTTCTAAAAATCAGCTACCCGACGCGGCTGTGACTGTCGTTTTGTAAAGTGCCTGCGACAATTTAGCTGCGAAGTGATAAGTTCCTATGTGACCAAATTGCTGAAGACATCGGTCGCTAGGCTTAAACACTACTTATTCTAACTTACACTAAGGACAACACACACACCCATGCCCGAGGGATAACTCGAACCTCCCACGGGGCGAGCCGCCCGAACCCTGGCAAGGCGCCCGAGACCAAGTGACTATCTAGAGCATGACAAAGGGAGGAACGAAACTGTCTGTAGAGGATGTTGACCAGCTATCACCCTGATAGGACTGTTCAGAAGGTAAGACTTGAACATTAGTTGCCAAAGACGACAGTGTGGAAGGTTTTAAGAACATGTTTACCAACACGCTTCCATAACGGGAAGATGGCTTTCGTGATCATGTGCTTTTCAGTGATGAGGCAACTTTTCATCATACGTATCTGAACTTCAGAACATCGTCATTAACTTGTACAATATCAAAGAGATTCACGAAAATGAAATGTTTCCAGCGCTGTGTCCGATGTCAAGTGTATAGACCATTTTATTTCTCTGAAACTGCCGTAACAGAAGTGGGTTTATGTAGATATGTGGCAAAAATGGCTCTTTCCCCTATTGTCAGGTGAACCTCAATATTTTTATTTGTCAACAATATAGACCATTCCCCACTGACATCTCTCTGTCTGGGAATTTTGAAAGTCGAAGGTGGCCGTTGCATTAGTCATAATCGTCATTCCGCCAGAATTCTTTACCTCTGGCCATCAGGGTCACCTGATCTCAGCCCATGCGATTTGTTTCATTTGGCGCTTTAAAAGGGATCGTGTGTACGATCTGTCACTATCTAATGATTTCCATAGTTGATACACAGATTTAGAGTGTTACTGCTTTCATTACTCCAGACTTGGTAACCATAGAGTGGGAAGATCTGTTTTTCAGGTTAGATGTTTGCTATAAAACTAACGGTGCAGGTATTGAACATATTTAATAAAAACTTGGTGAGTTTACCTTCAATTTGGTGTATGACTTGTTGTAAATAGTCTAAATTACGCTGATATAATATACCACTGAAATTGGGACATTATTTTATAGTTACACTGTGTAATTTTTGTACGTTATAAACACCGTATAAATTATGGTCACAAATCACATCACGCATCCTAAGCTCTAGTCCTCTCTGGTTTGAGAGCAGTTAAGAGTTCTTACATGCACCGATAACTCTTTGGAACCACAACATTAAGTTTTTCAGTTGGGCTGCTCATCTACAACTGAAGTGGGCAGCTCGAACCACTTCACTGGGCGAACGTTCGACGGAAAGTCGAAGAACCACGAGCTATTAGTATTCATCTCAGTATTCAAATATTATTATAAACGACAGTTTTTAAAAAAATCTAGCGTGACGTGGAGGATATCTTATTATTGAAAGATTTCTTCCTGTGATCATCAACGAAATCTAAATTATACTTTAACAACGATTAACAAATGTAAATGTTAGTTATAGTATAGTATACTGTCCCAAGGGAAAACCCACCACCTTCCTCTCGCTGAACCCAATAAGATTACGCACCTATTAAGACAACACAATTTCTCACGAAAGCGGCAGTAATTGCACCGCGTGTGGTCAGCACCCCACGTCAGTTTTCAAAGAACTCAAATGTGTGTGAAATCTTATGAGACTTAACTGCTAAGGTCATCAGTCCCTAAGCTTACACACTACTTAACCTAAATTATCTTAGGGACGGACACGCACAACCATGCCCGAGGGAGGACTCGAACCCCCACCGAGACCAGCCGCACAGTTCATGACTGCTGCGCTTTAGACCGCTCGGCTAATCCCACGCGGCCACGTCAGTTTCTGACATCGTGCATGAATACAACACACAACCCGTCATAGACTTACTAAAGCTAACTACACCATTCACTGGCGCTAGTGTAGCGGTCAATTCCTAAAGTTGCTATTTTCAGAGCAATGTTGTGTTTGTACTTAGTAAATTATGTTAAATATCTGATAAAACATTGCTCATAAAATGACTTAACAGATGCAAATAAGATTCATAACGACTCTGTATACCTATTAGAAAGAAGTACTAAGTCCAAGTTAGTTAAAGGAAAAGTAGGAGAAAATTGTTGAATGGAAGGTAGACTGTAATATGCCATACAAAAATATAGACGGAAAAATCTGCGCAAAAGGCAGACGATGGAGATACACAGGACTAACATTCGGGAGGACGACGGTTCACACAGGACTAACATTCGGGAGGACGACGGTTCAAACCCGCGTCCGACGGTCCTTACTTCGGTTTTCCATGATTTTCCTAAATCGCGTCAGACCAATGGTTCCTTTGAAATCCCATGGCCGACTTCCTTCCTCATACTTCTCTAATCCGGTGACCTTGCTGTTTGGTACCCTCCCCCAAATCAACTAACGATAGCTAAATGGATATTTCTAACTTCTACTGATCTGTAGGTATCAGAACTAAGGTGGAAAAACATTTTTTATCAAAATTGCACAGGAATGACGTAGAGTTTCCTCGTATGTCCATAAATTATTTCCATTATACGTGTCTAAATCTCTGGTTTTATAGTTGCACCTGCCGTTAGGTATGAGACCAGAGAGTCTAATGTATTGGCTAGTTATGAGAACGAGGCCCTGGTGGTTCAGGTACAACACAGGCGGCAATATAAGAACGTGATGAACCAATAAGAGAATAGTATTGTGAGAAGGGAGTTTCGAGTTGAAAATATTAAATTTGCGATAACTTCACATAAACGGATTACTTTTTTGTTATTTATTTGTTTATTTTACCAGTCGTGTGACAGATGCTCAGTTCTCGGGCCTCTCTTATCCTTGCTTTGGGCCGCATGCTGCCCAAGGGTTGGATAACCCTACTTCAAAGCATTTATTACGTTGTGACGGCTTCAAACAGCGTCTACGTATTACTTGACAACAATACTATTGCACCTGGTGGATGGTGATGGCGACCTCTTGGGTAAAATATTCCGGAGGTAAAATAGTCCCCCATTCGGATCTCCGGGCGGGGACTACTCAGGAGGACGTCGTTATCAGGAGAAAGAAAACTGGCGTTCTACGGATCGGAGCGTGGAATGTCATATCCCTTAATCGGGCAGGTAGGTTAGCAAATTTAAGAAGGGAAATGGATAGGTTAAAGTTAGATATAGTGGGAATTAGTGACCAAGAGATGAATACACTAAGCAGATTCAGAAGGATGTAGGTTGCAGTAGGTACTGGGAGATGAAGAAGCTTGCACAGGATAGAGTAGCATGGAGAGCTGCATCAAACCACTCTCAGGACTGAAGACCACAACAACAACAACGGTGAGGGCGCGTCGGTAGGTATATAATGAGTTCTTATTGTGATATTTCACTAGAACACGCTGAGCAATTCGACAGTATATGACAGAGCTACCTTGTAATCAATGACAACGCGATTCATTTTCCTTATTCGGCACTGTTTGTTTGTTGTTGTTGTGGTCTTCAGTCCTGAGACTGGTTTATTGCAGCTCTCCATGCTACTCTATCCTGTGCAAGCTTCTTCATCTCCCAGTACTTACTGCAACCTACATCCTTCTGAATCTGCTTAGTGTATTCATCTCTTGGTTTCCTTCTACAATTTTTACCCTCCACGCTGCCCTCCAATGCTAAATTTGTGATCCCTTAATGCCTCAGAACATGTCCTACCAACCGATCCCTTCTTCTAGTTAATTTGTGCCACAAACTCCTCTTCTCCCCAATTCTATTCAATACCTCCTCATTAGTTATGTGATCTACCCATTTTATCTTCAGCATTCTTCTGTAGCACCACATTTCGAAAGCTTCTATTCTCCTCTTGTCCAAACTATTTATCGTCCATGTTTCACTTCCATACATGTCTACACTCCATACAAATACTTTCAGAAACGACTTCCTGACACTTAAATCAATACTCGATGTTAACAAATTTCTCTTCTTCAGAAACGCTTTCCTTGCCATTGCCAGTCTATATTTTATATCCTCTCTACTTCGATCATCATCAGTTATTTTGCTCCCCAAATAGCAAAACTCCTTTACTACTTTAAATGTCTCATTTCCTAATCTAATTCCCTCAGCATCACCCGACTTAGTTCGACTAGAATGCATTATCCTCGTTTTGCTTTTGTTGATGTTTATCTTATATCCTCCTTTCAAGACACTATCCTTTCCGTTCAACTGCTCTTCCAAGTCCTTTGCTGTCTCTGACAGAATTACAATGTCATCGGCGAACCTCAAAGTTTTTATTTCTTCTCCGTGGATTTTAATACCTACTCCGAATTTTTCTTTTGTTTTCTTTACTGCTTGCTCAATATACAGATTGAATAACATCGGGGATAGGCTACAACCCTGTCTCTCTCCTTTGCCAACCACTGCTTCCCTTTCATGACCCTCGGTTCTTATAACTGCCATCTGGTTTCTGTACAAATTGTAAATAGCCTTTCGCTCCCTGTATTTTACCCCTGCCACCTTTAGTACTGTAATGTAATCGCGTGTTTCCGATACCAGCCACGGGAGGCCAGGTGAATGATATTGTGGTCGGGTAGTATTTTTGTTGATTAGATTTCTTTGTATCTGTCACTTTATTCCCTTTGACCTGTGCTATTTGGAGTGTCCTTGTGCGCAGGGAGCACGCGACGACGCAGCTGCTACGCGAGTGCCTGGGTGCGGTCACGTGCCACGCAGCCATGCTGGCCCACGTGTCTGCGGGTCCCCGCCATCATACCGACACGCTGGCCACCCTACAGCTGGCCGCGCGCCTCCACCGCCTGAGGCACCTCAAGGCCAGGGTGAGGCTGCCACGCCGCTACCTGCAGGCTGTCTGGGCTAAGTTACGTCGCTCACAGTACAGGGTGCCAACAGATAAACATGTCTCTCAAAGGTCAACGGTTGGCCGTGCTGTTTAACGCACGTCTTTCCGGGCTTGAAGGAGCGCCTGGTCCACGGTACCAATCCGCCTGGCGGATTTGTGTCGAGGTCCGGCGAACCGGCCAATCTGTGGATGGTTTTTAGGCGGTTTTCCATCTGCCTCTGCGAATGCGGGCTGGTTCCCCCTATTCTGCCTCAGTTACACTATGACGGCGATTGCTGCGCAAACAAGTTCTACACGTACGCGTACACCACCAATACTCTGCCACGCAAACGTAGGGGTTACACTAGTCTAGTGTGAGACGTTTCCTGGGGGTCCACTGGGGGCCGAACCGCAAAATAACCCTGGGTTCGGTGTGGGGCGGCGGAGGGGTGAAGTGGACTGCGGTAATCGTCGTGGGGTTGCGGACCACTCCAGCTGCGGTGGAGACGGAGCCTCTCCGTCATTTATAGGGATATCCAGAAATGTAGTCGAAATTTGTAGTATATTACTACTCAACAGTTAGGTGATCTTCATCACGGTAACACAATTTGGTATGAATGCGGATCTATAGATCATAAAAAAGAGCCTGGATGATGAATTGGATAAGTTCCTTATTAAAGATGTAATCTACGATATTTACCTACCACTTCCTTCATCTCTGACCACATTTGTTAACGTTAAAAATGACGAGCAGCACCGTGGTTCGAATTCAACGTTAACCTCATTAGTCCTGAACTTAGATTTTATGAGTGGGCGTTTTATATTGGTGGTTAGTACATTGTTCTGATGCAAAATAAGACTAAAATACTGACTTTATAAAATTGGCGTGGTACATATTTTAGTAAATGTTCGGAAGTGACTACTACTTACGTTAGAAAATAGCTCAAATATGACCAATACTCAGAAAACTCAATATTAAACATCTGAAACTCATCAGAACGATGCCACTGGAATAAGAGCATAAGTGGTTGCCGACTATAATCCCAGTGCTTGACTGAAAAGGATAAATATCTGTGTTGCTGTCATGAAGTAAACAATTGATGATTCGATAGTGTATGGTATATTAGCATATTACAGAATGTTCTAAACACGTTATAGTCCAAAATTACTAAAAAGTGACAGGAATAACCTTTATATCTCAGTCACACTGTCACAGCTGGTACTGTCATCTGCTGCGAGAATGCCGGAAAGAAAACAGGTGATGCACTGAAAGCACAACGCGTAAATATACTCTAAAATCAGGTACAGTGAGTTTAGTTTGTTCCTTCAATTAGAAAAATAATTTTGTAGACATAAGAACTAAGGAGGATCAACTATAGGCCTCCCCATCGCTGCTGCATAAGTCAGTTCAAAGGTCAGTGGAAGGCACTTATAATAGAGCATTGCTTAGTAAAGGAATGTGATTTCCAAATTAACCTTCAGGTCTATGATACCTTTCCTGTTTTATTAATGAGAATCCACTCCAGTTGCTTCATTAGAGCTTGATTAAGTTTACAAGCCCAGTTTTGGTCTTTACATTAAGTCATTGTAAAGCGTATCACAAAATGCCAAATGCTACTACATAATATGATAGCTATATACGTATCTATGACATGAGATGAGAGACAATTCTTACATATGTACAATGCAAGTGCAGAAAGAATATACAGCTTATGTTTTGCTATAGAGAAGCACTGTCAAATAATAAAAACTGTAGGAGTCATGTGGATTTAAAAACTTTCTGCGTCTATTGGCGTCATGAGTAAAACGGACGGATCTTAGTTATACGTATTCATGTTCATTCACAGCGATGGAAACATCTAAGAAATTAATGCTGCTATACTGTTGATGCTCGGCAGTAAAAGTAATTTCATTATGCGTTAGACTAAATGATTTTGTGAATTGGTCAGTTTCATCTGTGGGCCAAGGAATAAGACGAGAATGTCGTCAACATAACGTTTGTAGAACACTACCCAAGCCGTAATTTCTGAGTGATCGGTGAAGAACTTATTTTACATTTGATTAACGAAAAGATCTGTCAGTATTCCACCAACAGATATCCCGTGTCAGATCCATCATTTATGGTCGAGCATCAGCACGATAACAGCATTAATTTCTGAAAATTTTCCGTCATGATGATTGAACATAGACATATTTATGGCATTTATCATAAGCCTACATCTTCTGATGTCATCATTCTAGCCGTACCTTGCAAAGACCTTTCCCAGTCAGAATTTCCAGTATATTACTCAGTGTCAGACTGTGGCAGCAGTCGTAATATTTAATTGTAGTTACACCGATAAATATGTACCTGGATCCCAATATTCTTGTGAGTCTGGAAATGACCGTAGAAAGCATAGCAGAAACCAACCAGATTGGGGACGGAAACAGCATCTCAGCGATCGCCTTTATTCAGGCTGTGGTAGCCCATCCTTTGTACACCAGTTCAGAGAGTCAGAAAAAGCTTCCAGATTATGACGGCTTGGCTCGTGTCTCCCCCTGTATGGGTGAATCGTGAACTAATACCTAGTTGGTGTTGAGTCACCTTGGGGACTGCATGTGTCCCGTGTATACTCTGCTTGAATTTTAGAAGATTCAATACGACGAGTGTTTGCAGTGGGGGTATTGATAGCCTTCTAACTCCTACTATTCAAGTTCTCCTGCAGTGTAGGTTCGTCCACGGCTAGCTGTCCTCTCACTGGCTGATAGCAGTTTCCTCCGTCGGTGAGTACATCAGATGTAATTGACGATCTGTAGATCGCTTTTGTGGGTATTAACTGTCAGTGCAATATGGCGATCTGTACAAAATAGTTTCGCCGCTGAAAGTCTTGCCTGCAGAAAAAAATTGCGGACAGTGCTCCCACACTCGCAGCTGCAGTTTGGTGGGTAAATTCAGTAAGAGCCCATCGGAATGCTCTATTCATTCGGAAGATATCCTTTGTTCTGGGACATAGGAGCTTCTACAGACTGGTTCGGACAAAATGGGGCCAATGTATTTGTGGAACGTTCTGAGAGCAAAGTTATGTTTTCTTTGTTCACATATTCAAAGATAAGTTGAAACAGACCATCCATCTCTGGCATAACGCTGTCCCTCATCTACCACTGTGACATTGGGACATCTCCAGACCAACAGCAATCGAAAATTCCAACAATTTTTCTCTTTTGTAAGGCAGTGATTCGAATTCTGTTTGCATAATTGTTCTGATTTTCCCATCTGTGCTTGGACAATGCTGTCTTTCCGAACAACAAAATTGTTTCTATGATTAACGATTTTTTTTTCATACAAGCACAGACATGTGCCATCAAATTGATAAGATCTGTTCGAATAACTCAGACCTGAAAATGTACCTGTGTTAGCGAGGGGGATGGAGTGGGTTGGAGGATTCCTGAGGGGATGGGGGGAGGAGGTGGAAGGGTTGGTGGAACAATAGGTTTAGGACCTGTCAGTCAAAAGGAAAGATCTTAGCAGAATAATTGGTTGATGATCTGTCAATCAAACGAGAACAATAGGTTTGCCTCTGAGTGCATGTCTTCCCCTGATACAGGCAAAGCACACCAAAAATATTCTCTGATGTCCCCCTTGCCCCACTACTTACGACACAGAGCAAAAATTTCTTTGATCTCTGGAGATTACATATTGACAACTGCCCTTAATTATATTCTGTAAGTTCATGGCCGTAGCTAGTCATTTGAAACATACTTTTGTAAGCAATCCTTCCAAGCATCCAACAGTTACCGTTAGTTCAAATTTTGCTCCTTAGAGGTCGTGCTTTTACGCTCAAATTGGATACCTTTTCAATTCAGCTATGTATATTAATTCCAAATTAACACTTTGACCCTTTTATTTGAAAAACATACAGTCATGACACTGAAACACATTGGAGTATAACTCATTAAATCCACTGAAATCATTCGCTTAGTTCACACTGGAAACAAAGATATTTTACAAGTTTTTGAACAGGGTGATCTGTATGTAACAGTGTTTCGACGACAAGGATATGCAGCTGCTGAAACGAATTGAGGAGCTCAAGTAAGAATTTGTGACCTTAATCCTAAGGCATTGTTTACACTCTCTTGATCTGTGCTGATTGCATGCATTTACAACAGTTCCACGACGTGTGACTTATCTTGGAACATTAGAAAGTTTGTATCGGTTTTACTCTGTTTCCACCTATAGATGAATGATGCTTCTAAAAAGCTTTAGAGTTTTAGTTAAGAGACATGATGGAATGATGACTACGAAGCTCTTAAACATGTGTTTCAGTGCTTTAAAATGATTATCGGTGCCACCGAGAAGCTGTCTGATTCTCCGGAAACCATAGAAACCAGAGGATTTACTCTCTGTTGCCTTCTATGTGTGACATCTTGTTTTATCATTTTTGTGTTTACGGAATATTGTCTTTGAAGAAGTCAACTATGTGCCATAGAATTTACAGCTTGTTGGAGTCAGCTTTGGAATATGTAGCAGTAAGATCAGAAGTCAAAGCTATTTTTGAAAGACAAGAGAAATTATTTTGTTGACGAAGTACTTCGACTTGAGACGGCAGCATGTAAGGAAATGGCAGTTCCTGTGGGATAAAAGTAGAAATAACAGAATGGAGAAAATTATGCTTGGAGAGAAGGCTGCAGACAAGACACTGAATTTGCACCAGGAACTAAGATTGTCAATATTAAGACTGCATCGGCAGGAATCTACAAAAAATCCATACACATTGCAAAAGTACGGAATTCATGTCATATCGTTTTGCTGTTTACCCAGAAATCTGATTGAAACCCCAGAAACGGAACTCCCCATTAATGTGAAAAGTTTAGTTGATAGTTATGATGAGATTTTGAATGATGATATCATTGCAGAAATTTACGCCTGGGAAGATTTCTGAAGCTGCCAAACTTCCGAAAGAACAATTTATAGGCTGGACATCTTTAAGATTCTTATAGGTCGTCGCTGAATATGAATTTTCCGAGTCTGTTCGCAACAAAGAGTTTCCTTAACTTAGTGTTCTTCTGTAGCGTCATGTATGAGAAGTTAGTGTCACACTAGAGAAATTTTTCAAAACTCAAACTAATAATGAATTGTCTTAGGTCAACTTGACTCTATTACAGTTCCTTAGACTGTCACTTTTGTCAGTCGAAAATACTGTAGCTAGAGGTATCGATTTCGAAGATGCAATTTCAAAACTTGCATCTGAAAAATTTAGAAAGAATAGATTCCAAACTACATATTAAAGTCACTTATCACTAGGATGAATTTTCGGTATTCATACTGCGTCAGTCAAACTAGGTTATTTGTGAAAATGAGATTTACTTATTTCTTTTCATTCAAAGAAACTGTTCACAAAATAGTTGACGTTATATATTGCTTACTTAACCGTTTATTTCAAAAAATTGCTCCCTCTCCGCCAAGAAAATCATTTGAGGTTTTTGTGGAGTTGCTGGAAGTGGAAAGGGGGGGGGGGGGGTCGTGAGACAAGTTAAAATACCGCACCATGTGTCACTGTTTTACGGGTGTGTTCGGGATTTGGTGGAAGTGGAAGGGGGGGGCCGTGAGACAAGTTAAAATACCGCACCATGTGTCACTGTTTTACGGGCAGATAAATCCTAATGAACGTGTCCTGACTTGTCTTCAACTTTGTTTTCATTATCAAGCGCAACTTGAAAACTACCTCTCTGGTGCCTTCAGTTTACCTAAAACCAGGATGACTGTCATGTAACACATCCTCACCATTCTTTTGAATTCTTCTGTATTATTCTTTCCAGCAACTTGGATACATCAGCTATTAAGCTGATTATACAACAGTTTTTGCACTTATCTACCATTGCTATCTTCAGAATGGTGTGGACGGTATTTTTCCAGCAGTCTGATAGTACATCGACAGTTTCATACATCGTAAACATCAACTGCAATAATTATTTGGTTGCCACTTTCCCCAATGATTTTCTAAATTGTGGTGGAATATTGTCTATTCCTTCGACTTATTTGATTTAAACTCTTCCAGAGCTCTTTTCAGTTCTGATTCTAATACTGGATCGCTTATACTATCCCTGTAGACTACAAAAATTTTTCTAACACCTAATGAGACAGTCCTTTCCCTCGAAGTGACCTTCAGTGTACTCTTTCGACATATCTGCTCTTCCGTATATGTTTGACAGTGCAATTGTCTTTGCGCTGGTGGTGTTACCACCCTAGCTTTGAATTTCCTCGATAGCTGTTTTGACTTTTCATTATGCTGAATCAAGCCTCTCGATGATCATTCCCTTATCGATTTCTTCACATCTTCCAAGCAGCCATTTCACCTTGGTTGCCCTGCGTTTCCTATTTATTTAATTCCTGAGTGATTTATGTTGATGTATTCTGGTCTTTCCCTGAACATTTTTACACTGCCTTCTTTCGGCGATCATTTGAAGTATTTATTTCATCTATTACCCGAGGATCCTTTGCTGTTAACTTCCTTGTACCTTTGTTTGTTTGTCGAACATTTGCAATTGTCCGTTTTAGAGATGTCCAGTCGTCTTCAGCTGCATGCCGTTGTGTTCATTATCGCAGTATCCAAATGTTTTGCAAACTTCAAACGCCTCGCCTTTTTGCTCAGTACTTTATTACCAAATTGTTATCTGAATCTATATCTGCCGTGGTACGCTTTAAAATTATATATCCGATTTCGAAATCTCCGTCTGGCCCCGATTTTATCCTGCTGGAACCTTACTGTGTCCCTGGATGTTTTCCAAACCTACCTCCTCCTCTTGTGATACTTCAAAAGAACATTCTACACTACTATATGAAATTTATTGCAGAATTCATTTAACCTTTTTCTGCCTCATTCCTACTGCCCATATTCTCCCATTACCCTTTCTTCCATTCCTTCCCCTGCATCCACTTTCCAATTCACTATGACCATGGTGGTTAGTAGGCTAGAATTGATATCTAGATTGACATGACATGGCTGCAATATTCCCACTGCTGCTTTGGTTCAGCGGGTTTTTTATCGGAGTGAGAAGTCACGAAACCCACGGGGCGGCGACATTTTTCATGCTCCTCGCATCGTGCATGATGCTGAATACTGATTTTCACTTTTGCCACTATCACCTTGATTGCGATAATCCATTCTCTGAGAACCAAAATCTCCACTTCCCCAATGATTCCCGGTTCTCCATAGAGGGCTAATCTACCATTGCTTTCTTCGTCACTCTGTCTTTTCTGTCAACGCTGAAAGAGTGTGTGGCACATAACCTCTGCGTCATATGTTAATGCAAAATTGCCGTATTCTTCGACCAACTCATTTCACTTGTTGAAACATTGACCCCTTTGTTATTGTTGTGATCTTCAGTCATAAGACTGCTCGGATGGCTCTCTCCACGCTAGTTTATCCCTTACAAGCGTGTTTTTCTCTGCGTAACCAAACCAGCCTACATCCATTTGATCCTGATTATCTATTGAAGCCTAGGTCACCCTATTCAATTTTTACACTCCAAATTTGCTCCAAATTTTAAAGATATGGTCATACTACCTCTATAGACCTTGGTTGTAACTACCTGTTTCGCTTACTAAATGAAGTGCTTAAAAATTGGTGGTAACATGTCTTAACACGGACCTCACATTGTCCCGACAGTTTAGCGCACCAAACCATACAAAAAATGACGCTATTTGAAGGGACTTCAATCCACTACATAACTTACATGTTTCCGTAGTCTACAAGTATAAAACTGAAAACCAATAGATGCGCTACGGTAAACGCTTAATAAGGAGGCTGTTCGGTTTGCTTATATAAGTCACTCACAGCGAAAGAATCCTGTCAAGAACTCATAAACGCCGCTTACTGAACACACAGTAATCGTTAAACTCTCAATTTTTCAATAGAAAACGCGAATAGCTCTAAGCATCCACCAAAGCCAATATACTCTGTATTAAAAATCTCTCCAAAACGCGTCTTTAAGTACGATTTTTCTTCATAAACTTTCATAATGTGACGTCAGCCCATAACTGTGCTAGCTACCTATACCGGGTGTTGGGAAATTTCGTTACTAATTTCTAGGACTTATATATAGAGTGAGTACATAATATGTTGAAGAGGAACCTGTGTTCTGAAGCAACGTTTCGGTTGTACGGCGGTTTCAGTTCGGATGCGTAACGCGTCCACATCCGCTGAGGGAAAGTGAAAAGTCTCGGATTTGCTTGTCGTGGCATGCAGTGGGGTAGACAGGATAACGTTTATTATGTCAGATGGTCACCTGATGTTGTAACACATTAGTACTGTGCTGTGCTGTATGTACAATATGATGGGTTATTTTCTGTTTTGCAACAATTTTAATACATAATGTTTAATTGTTAATAGAAACAAACGTGCTTAAATGATAAATGGATGTTTCGCAATGTTTCCTTTCAACATTTTACCTAATAATTACACCGCATCACGCCTATATCATTTACTCAAGCAGAAGTGGCTGAGTTAAACATCTGAACTGAAACTGTCGTAGAACGGAAACGGTAAGCTTCCGGATATGGGTTCCTGTTCAGGATATTATGTAGTCATTCCCATCTGCAAGTTCTAGAAGCTTTAACGGGAATCTGCGAACAACCCGTAGATATAGTCTTGAAGACGACGTTTGGTGTTATTTAGTACTTGAGCATGAAACCGAAAGAAGATAGTGTGTACAATTTTGGCTAGTGTGTGAGATTGCTCTCCCCCCACCTTCGATCCCCAACCCCCACCTCCTGGTACACCTCCCAGAAGTTGTCGTTGTGGTGGCAGAGTGCCTGAAATATCGCCAGAGGTCTAGCGTAGTCCTGATCACCATATGTCGCAGGATTACCTAGAACGGAAATCACGAGTTGCACGTAGAAAAAACATACTGCGATCTATTCATAAAACACAAAATTAAAATGTGAGTTCCGAGTGAGGAACACGATGCACAATCTTGCATTATACGGAGTGATTCAGCTGCTCCTACCTCTGGCATTTATGCCGACCACAATGTCTTGAGATACCACAAGCAAGATTTTCATATGCTCTCGCTCGGTAAGCGCGAAGCATTGGTCCTGCAGGATAAATTAACAGGATATTCTTGTAGGGAATTTAATGTAGTTACATTTTGTACTGGTATACGTTTTCGTTGGAGGCCACAGTTCTCTAGTTATCAAAAAATGCGCGTATGAAGGTAACTTTCATACGTTTCTCTCGGATGATTCGGGAACTACGGCCTCTAGAGGAAACGCACCCTAGATTTCCTACACAAGGATTTATTTTTTATTTTTATTTATTTATTTATTAGGAATAATACACACATCAAAAAATGGTTTGCACCACCCCGGTTCCCAGAACTTCCGAAGATAGGCGTTGACTGTGGATATTATATCACAGACTCAGTTCTTTCGACTGTTCAGCGATGTCACTAAACCCGCCCAAAGATGTAAACAACCATGCATGAGGAGCGCCTATTGGACGGAGAGATTCCGGTCAGTTCCAGTCATTCGACGAGGAAGGAGCTACACGACTCGTGTTGTCTGTAGGTCAACGATGTCTAGACGGTCAGTACCACGGTTCGATCTCTTCCGCATTGTTACTTTGATCCAGGGAGGGCTCTCAACAAGAGAAGTGTCCAGGCGTCTCTTAATGAACCAAAGTTGTGTTGTTCGGACATGGAGGACGTACAGAGAGACAGGTGAACTGTCGATGACATGCCTCGCTAAGGCCGCCCAAGGACTACTACTGCAGTGGATGACCGCTACCTACGGATTATGGCTCGGAGGAACCCCGACAGCAATGTCGCCGTGTTGAATAATGCTTTTCGTGTAGCCACAGGACGTCGTGTCACGACTCAAACTGTGCGCAATAGGCTGAATGATGCACAACTTCACTCCCGACGTCCATGGAGACACCTTGCAGTGCGGTACAGATGGGTCCAACATGCCGAATGGACCGCTCAGAATTGGCATCACGTTCTCTTCACCGATGAGTGTCGCATATGCTTTTAACCAGACAATCGTCATAGACGTGTTTGGAGGCAACCCGGTCAGGCTGAACGCCTTGGAGACACTGTCCAGTGACTGGAACACTGTCGAGGTTGCCTGCTGTTTTAGACACACTGTCCAGCTAGTGCAGCAACGTCGAGGTTCCCTGCTGTTTTAGGGTGGCATTACGTGGGACCGACGTACGCCGCTGGTGCTCGTGAAATGTGCCGCAACGGTTCTACAATACGTGAATTCCGTCCTCCGATCAATAGTGCAACCATATCGGCAGCATATTGGCGAGGCATTCGTCTTCATGGTCGACAATTCGCGCACCTATCTTGCACATTTTGTGAATGCCTTCCTTCAGGATAACGACATCGCTCGGCTACAGTGGCCAGCATGTTCTCCAGACATGAACCCTATCGAACATGCCTGGGATAGATTGAAAAGGGCTGTTTATGGACGACGTGACCCTGAGGGATCTACGCCGAATCGCCGTTAAGGAGAGGGACAATCTGGACCAACAGAGGCTTGATGAACTTGTGGATAGTATGCCTCGACGAATACAGGTATGCATCAACGCAAGAGGACGTATTACTGGGTATTAGAGGTACTGATGTGTACAGCTGTCTGGACCAACACCTCTAAAGGTCTCGCTGTATGGCGGCACAACATGCAATGTGTGGTTTTCATGAGCAACGAAAAGGGCGGAATTGATGTTTATGTTGATCGCTATTCCAGTTTCCTGTACAGCTTCTGGTACTTTCGGAACGGAGGTGTTGCATAACTTTTTTTATGTGTGTAGTTTGCGCATAGCTAGTGAGAGAATACGAAAATCTTTTGCTTGGAATTTCAAGGCTTCGCGGGTTGCATAAGCCCCGGCGGGAAGGGCAGCTGAATCGACCTGTGTACAGAATCCAGATGGCATTCTTTTAGCGTAGTTTGTGAAGGTTGTACCAAACTTCTGATGATTTGCGTATGTAGACATCTAGAATGCTATGGCGTTTGTTGCATTCTGCCATCGTAGTGTTGCCGTTTTTCTGGTCAGCAGCGAAATGTAAAATTCTGTACTGGGGAGAGCAGAAAATGTTTCTCGGCTCGCAGTTCACGGGCCTGTCGGGCGGATCCCCCGGAGGCGGCCGGCTGGGCGCCGACGGCGGCGGCGGCGGCGGCTCGACGGGCAGCAGCGACGTGGACCCGTCGAGCAGCGAGCAGTCCGCGGACACCGTCATCTACCTGGGCCCGGCGGCGGGCGGCCGCAGCGGCAGCGCCAGCGGCGACGCCACCGATGGGGAGCACCCCCCGCCCTACAGCGCCGCCCCGGCCGGCGCCGCCGCCCCCAACACCACCGCGGCGCCCACCGCAGGCGCGGCGGATACGGGAACCCCGTCCACCGCGGGCGAACCGGCCGACCGCAGGGACCACGCCCACCTCCACCACCACCTCCACCAGCAGCACCCGCAGCAGCAGCAGCAGCAGGCGGCCCCCGAGGCCGGCAGCCCCGCGCACCATCGCTCCGCCACGGCGCCTCCCAGCCCGGCAGCCGCAGCCGCAGCCGGGGGCACGCCCACAAAGAGCAAGTCCAACAAGGGGTCGCCGGCGCGCAAGAGGCAGGCCACCTCCGGCACGCAAGTACGCACCAGCCGCATTCCGGTACCATTTCGCCACACGCCTCCCACCCCGCTTAGTCGAAACTCTTCACACTCCAATATTAATGGTACAATGTACCATTACCGGTACTTTTCCAAAGAAAACACTATACATTATGCGCTGTAGAATATTATAGTGATTTATTAAAAGCCTGGATACACTGTATTAATATTCCAGAATATCATTTGTTTAATTATTCGTTATGAACAAGCATTCGTCTTTCTAGGCTATTGCCAGATAATTTAATATTAAGCAGATATTCCACACAACTACAGCATCAGTTCATAGCTGCACAAACATTGTTTTTCAAAGATATGTGACATTTTACCACTATATCGATACAAATCACAAGCATAATATAATACCCATAGAGGCTTTGAACAAGTAGACCTTATTTTACAGTTTATTCAAAGATTAAATGTACCGGGTGATCAAAAAGTGAGCACAAACTTGAAAACTTAATAAACCACGGAATAACGTAGATAGAGAGGTAAAAATTGACACACATGCTGGAATGACATGAGGTTTTATTAGAACCAAAAACAAAAAAACAAAGTATTGCTAGACGCGTGAAAGATCTCTTGCGAGCGTCGTTTGGTGAGATCGTGTGCTCAGCCGCCACTTTCATCATGCTTGGCCTCCCAGGTCCCCAGGTCGCAGTCCGTGTGATTATTGGCTTTGGGGTTACCTGAAGTCGCAAGTGTATCGTGATCGACCGACATCTCTAGGGATGCTGAAAGGTAATGTCCGACGCCAATGCCTCACCATAGCTCCGGACAGGTTTTACAGTGCTGTTCACAACATTATTCATCGACTACAGCTATTGTTGAGGAATGATGGTGGACATATTCAGCATTTCCTGTAAAGAACATCTTCTTTACTTTGTCTTCCTTTGTTATGCTAATTATTGCTATTCTGATCAGATGAAGCGCCATCCGTCGGATATTTTTTGAACATTTGTATTTTGTTTGGTTCTAATAAAACCCCATGTCATTCCGAGCATGTGGGTCAATTTATACCTTTCTATCTACATTATGTCGTGATTTATTTAGTTTTCAAATTTATACTGAGTTTTTGATCACCCGGTATATTAACGTGTACAAGTGAGTATTGGCATAGACTACTACGTTATTTGGAGTAACTGGTGAATATGACGAAGAAGCAGAAATAATGAGAAGCAGAGGGGAAAAAGGATTCCATGGAATAAGGGTGGGAAACAGTTATAAAAACCATATTATGTACCTGCAAGAGAATTGTAAACAGGCTGCTATTACCTTAATAAGGATAGTTATCCAGCAACATGATATGCCAATCCAACATGTCGCAACAAGTGTGACATACAAATCAGTCCACCAGAGCAGGTGTCGAACCACTTAGATACATTAGGACGAATGATGATTTTTGTAAAATCTTTACTAGCGAAAATCTCATGGTGGAAAAACATAACTAATTTCGTCCTTTTAAGGGCATCTTATGGTCTGAAAGGTGCTGAAATCGAGGGTTACAAGACAGGAATTGCTTTCATCATTAATGGTATCTAAATAATTTTTATCAAAATTAGTGAAGATAAATACCAGAGTCTGAAATCCTGCATCGAACATATGTGAACACTTTGGCAATTCATCGGGTTACCTTCCATTCAGGAAGCTGTCGCACGCAGCGACTGTTGTATTGTAAATTATAGATGGCAGCGATCAGTCGTCCTTTTTAAATTTTATTGAATATGAGTATTCAATGAACTGTGGATGAAGCCCGACCAACAGGCATTACATGCACTGAGCGAAAATAATAGTGCATTGAGAATGGCTAGCCTCTATCCGAAATCTAGATCTGCACAATAAAATTTAAAAAGGACGACTGATCGCTACAATCTATAATTTACAAGACATTGTGAATTTGCTTTTAGCAATGCTAGTGAATGTCAACTGCAAAATGTACACGATGATTCACCTGCCCTGTCGTCTATGCAACCAAAAATGGTTCAAATGGCTCTGAGCTCTATGGGACTCAACTGCTGAGGTCATTAGTCCCCTAGAACTTAGAACTAGTTAAACCTAACTAACCTAAGGACATCACAAACATCCATGTCCGAGGCAGGATTCGAACCTGCGACCGTAGCGGTCTCGCGGTTCCAGACTGCAGCGCCTTCAACCGCACGGCCACTTCGGCCGGCTCTCATGCAACCCGCAATGTTATATCTGGCCTTCAAAAACCACGCGTCACATTTTATTATTCTGTCGCTGGCTACGCATGTACTATTAATCCTAAAGAAAAAATGACCAGGATCTCTTTTGTAGGAAATTTAATGTATTTAAATTTTGTACTGCTATATGTTTCCGCTGGAGGCCAAGATTTTCGAGTTACTGAAGAAATACGTGCAAAAGTGACTCTGAAACACACCTTCACACCTACATTCATTCCCCTCAAGTCAGAATTTCTAGTGCCACTTCCTCCTACTAGTGTACAAAAATTTCCGATTACAAGAACTACTTCCAATATTCGAATTTTTTTCTCTATCGACTGGGCTATTACTTGTCATTAATTTAAATGTGCCCATGAGGGAAATGAAAAAAAAGGACTTCTTGAAACTATTTACTGACAATTCGATCCAATCTCAAGCCTTACAAGCACAGTAATTTCGTAGTCAGGAGAGCTGGCGAACATAACCATGTAATTGTTTACTTTTTGCTGTTAAAATTCATAAAACTGCTACGTAAAGTTTACACCAAGTTCCATTTTACAATTTGTAGGTGCTCCACTAAGCCGGTGTCGTGATGAGGCCACAAACATTAATGGTATTTACAAAAGTTTGTTACAAAATTGTTGAACGCTACATACTAAAATACAAAAAGCCGTGTCTAAGATAAGTGAACACTTCATCAGTTGGCTGTTAACATCACCAGGGAATCTCAGCTTCGAAATAAATACATTAGCTTTAATAAAATGATATTCAAAACTCAACACACAATGCAAGCCTATATACGTCACATATGACAAGATAATGTCATAAAAGTTACATGAAAAGCTTTACGTTGTGAGCAAAACTTCCAGCTCATGCTGCTTGTAACATCAGTAAATACTAAGATGTGTAGACAAGCACTTTTTCCCAGCATTCAGAAAGACAGAAAATAACCACGCTGTCCGTTTCCATGAGCTGCACATGCTATCACAAATTTCTGTTTCTTGATTTTTTAGTTGTTTCAGAAGAGCACATTTTCAAATAAAAAATTTATACCCTGGGAAAACTCTTCAAAAAGTTCAGTTTTCTCACCACGTAGAATTCAAAAAATAACATGAAGCTATACAATTATTGAACAGTGTTCATGTCTTGGTGACAAAATCTTCAACTTCGTCTTTACATTCGCAGACTGCACCTATATACTAATGCCCTCAAGAAATATTATTTACTTACTTTATATGACTGAAAATGATTAAAAATACCTGTTAGCTAGTTAATTAGTTACTTCTATGTTCACTGGAACATTTTTATAATTAACTGGAATGATCTGGAACTGGACATTGTACATTTGTAGAACAGACGTAGTATTCAAAAAGAATCTTCTCAGTTTGTTTCAAAATTTAATTTTATTGTCTGTCAGACTTTGTATATCACTATATAAGTGTTAAAAATTGTGGTGGCTACTTTTGCACATCTTCTCGTGCTAAAGTCAGCCTCAGTGTGGAATAATGACTGATACTTCTTCTGACGTTGTAATGGCGTGCGTCATTGCTCTTTTCGACCTGTAGTGTGATATTAACAACAAATTTAATGAGAAATACATTTACTGTGTGGCAGTAGTTAAACTCCTTAAGATCATGGGCGAACACCATATACCACTATTAAAGCCCATTTGTTAATAATAAAACTTAGTTGTTTAAAGGTGAGTTCCCCCAGACCAGTTTCCAATACGATATTATTGAATGGCTATATGCAGAATATGTTAAATTAGCGATTGCTCTTCTCTCCCAGTCTGCAACGATTCGTAATGAAAATGTGGCTGAAATAGGTTGTTTCAGTAGTTGGAAAATCTGTTTTTTTTTTCTACTTTCATTTCACGTCAATATATATATACCTAAGAATTTTGAACTTTCCATCCTAGTTACTATTTCCTAACAACTTTTTACATTTATCTTTGCTCTGGAACCTCTTATTTGTGGAGAACTGAGTATGTTATCTTTTTCAAATTGAGAGTGAGCCTGTATGAAGGAAAACTGTTATTAATACGTTGAAGAAGGTTATTTACCATTGCTTTATGAATATTTGGATTGAGTTGAGTATTTGTATCATCCGCAAAAAGAACAATTCAGCTTGTTGTATACCAGTTGGACGATCATTTACATATATGAGAAACAGTAGAGGACCTATGCTAAGCTTCATGAAACCGCATCAGCCATTCTGCTGCCTACAGTGGTTGAATTATTACGTACAACTTTCGGGAGTCGTTTGGTTAGGTAACAATAATCCATTGTAAATGATAATTAATTGAAACCCTCAGCTGCCGACAGATGTTGTTGATATACCTCAATGGGGACAGCTGAAAATGTGTGTCCCAACCGGGACTCGAACCTGGGATCTCCTGCTTACATGTCCACCGAGGGCACAGATGAATAGCGCGACTACAGGGACTTATTCCTTGCACGATTCCCATGAGACCCACATTCCCAAATGTTACTATCTTCATATATAGTTACTATCTTAATATATAGTTAAGGGCTACCCGGCCATTGACCATCGTCTGTGCGAATACGTACAGGTTGCCCGAACTCTTAAGGGAATCGCCACCTTAGTTGGCGCGAGTAGTGAGTGGATGGGCTGATATCTATTAGGTACATTACGTATGTAGATTGTGGACAGTTGGGAATGTAGGTCTCACGGGAAGCATACAAGGGGTAAGTCCCTGCAGTCGCGCTATTCATCTGTGTCCTCGGTGGCTGACATGGATAGAGAGGCTGCCATGTAAGCAGGAGATCCCGGGTTCGAGTCCCGGTCGGAGCTCACATTTTCAGCTGTCTCCATCGAAGTATACAAACAACACCTGTCGGCAACTGAGGGTTTCAAAAATGGTTCAAATGGCTCTGAGCACTATGGGACTTAACTTCTGAGGTCATCAGTCCCCTAGAACTTAGAACTACTTAAACCTAACTAACCTAAGGACATCACACACATCCATGCCCGAGGCAGGATTCGAACCTGCGACCGTAGCGGTCTCGCGGTTCCAGACTGTAGCGCCTAGAACCGCTCGGCCACCCTGGCCGGCTGAGGGTTTCAATTAATTATAATTTATACTAGAGAAGCTGCACGATCGTCAATGGTATCTGTTCTTTCGAGAACAGGTACTATCTTAAAAAAGAATCCATTCCACAAAACCTGAGTTCAACTAGGAGGATGTTGTGATGCACACGTCTAATACCTTAAACAGACCACGGAAAATACCATCCACATTTACTTTGCTATTTAATGCTTGTAAAGCTTTTGAGTGAATGTGGAAACGTTAAGGAACTCCTCTGAAATCCAATTTGTGATTTACTTATGGTGTTATTGTTGTTTGACATCTTTGCTATCACCTGTCTTACAGGGATTTTGACAATGGGATATTTAAATCTGCCTAGAAAATGACCTGATGCGCTGAGTTTGTGATGGATTAGAAATATGGCTATTCGTAGGTATCTCTAGGATTGCAGAAGATGACT
This sequence comes from Schistocerca americana, assembly GCF_021461395.2. Lineage (NCBI taxonomy): Eukaryota > Metazoa > Arthropoda > Insecta > Orthoptera > Acrididae > Schistocerca > Schistocerca americana. The sequence continues at coordinate 374,540,973 of NC_060124.1, read as the reverse complement.
GCTCAAAATGTACAAGACGTAAGCAAAACAGACACTGAGCAGCTATTATAGCATCTCTCCAAGTTTCGATAGGTAAAAATGTGACGTTACTGGACTAAGAGCAAGCATGTCAGGACGTATAAACAAATTATACACAGCGAACTGTCATATCGACACCTAGTTCACACATGCAGACCGACAACCCAATGAATAGATTTCCAAAGCAGGCTGATGCTGTATCCTCCTAAGTAGTTCATATCAATGATTACAATGATTTGCATGCAGTTATTGACCTTTGTCATGCCACATATGGACCTATACTGAGCGTCTGTAACGTGAGCTTTAAGCTTGAAGGGGAACTCCAACAACTGATATGGACATGTTCACTGTATCTCTAGCTCTCGATTCGTTGACTTTTGAATCCTCATAGGTTCTAGCGAACACCTCTGCTTTTCAGTAAAGACAATACTTAAGGTCAAATGAATCAGTGACCCAATGATGTGTCCCTTGGATAGGAGAAAGGGTGGCATTGCGAGCGTCCCTGTGGTGTTTAAAGGCGACGCAGCCGACGCAGACGTCGTCGCCGGCGAGCGGCTCCCCGGTGCGGCTGCGCAGCGACGAGCAGTGGGTGGACGGGCCGCGCATCCCGCGCTGGCGGCTGGCCGAGGCGCGCAGCCTGCTGCAGCGCGGCCGCCACGGCGCCGCCGGCGTCGAGACCTGGGTCGACGGGCCGCTGCAGGCGGACGCCGGCGCCGGCGGGGGCGGCGGCGGGGGCGGAGGCGTCGCGGCGCACCACGAGCGGCCGCGCCGCGGCTCCTCCAGGGCGCGCCACGACGACTCGGCGCCGCACTCGCCGGCCAAGAGCCGCGCCTCCAAACCCCACAAGGCCTCCGCCCCCGCCGACCCCGCCGGCTCTGGTTCGCCCGCCAAGCACCGCGCGCCCGCCGCCGACGGTAAGGAGTCCTCCGCGGACGCCAACACGACCACCCTCAAGGCGCGAGCCGAGGACGTCCACCGCACGCCCAAGAGGGACAAGGCGGCCGACGGCTCCGCTAACGAGTCCAGGAAGACCGACGAGAACGAGTGCTGCCAGATCCTGAGGAACATCTACATCAAGGATGGCTACAATTCCAACTCCAAAGCCAAGCTCCCCCACTCACCTGGGAAGACGTGTGGCGACGTGAAGAGCAACAAGTCACCCGCAAAGGCACAGATAACCCAAGTGGTGCAGCCACAAAAGCAAGAGCTCATAATAGGTAAGTTTTACTACACCTCTCTCTGCATCTCTTCTACTTCTACTCAGATCGAAAGTTGGTGGCCTCCTCATATGTCTTCCTTTTTTGAAGCTAATTCCTCGATATTCTCTTATCTCCTAGTACGTTTAATTTCATCTGTGAATCCTGTCTCTGTGGTTCTATCCTCTCACTTATAGCAATCATTCACTAAGAGTAGTAAACTGGTATGAATGGCACAGTGGGTTGGTAACCGTGTTATTCCTCCTAGCATAGGTTACTTACAAGGGAACCTACCCATCGCACCCCCCTCACATTTAGCTATAAGTTGGCACAGTGGATAGGACTTGAAAAACTGAACACTGATCAATCGAGAAAACAGGAAGAAGTTGCGTGGAACTATGAAACAAATAGGCAAAATATACAAACTGAGTAGTCCATGTGCAAGATAGGCAACATCAAGGATAATGTGAGCTCAGGAGCGACATGGCCCCGTGGTTAGTGTGAGCAGCTGCGGAACGAGAGGTACTTGGTTCAAGTCTTCCCTCGGGTGAAAAGTTTACTTTCTTCATTTTCGCAAAGTTATGGTCTGTCCGTTCGTTCATTGACTTCTCTGTTCACTGTAATAAGTTTAGTGTTTGTGTTTTGCGACCGCACCGCAAAACCGTGCGATTAGTTGACGAAAGGACGTGCCTCTCCAATGGGAACCGAAAACATTTGACCGCAAAGTCACAGGTCAATCGCTTCCTCCACAGCAAAACACGTCTGAAATATTGTATACGACACTGGTGACGGCATGTGCGTCGCATGACACGAATATATTGTCGACCCACCTAACTTGTACACTTGGCGAATGTGTAGAAAGATTCTTCTACCTTGCCCGATTCAGGTTTTCTTGTAGATGTGATAATCACTCCTAAAAAAGTGATGAAAACATAAGAGTTTGTCACATAAACTGCAACAAATGAATGCAATACTTTCACAGTCGCACAGTTTTCCCTGTGCTCTGTCAAAACATATGTTTTTAACGTTTTCAAATTTTTCCGTGTGTAGACCATCATATCCTGCATATGTTCATGCAAATCTGAACATGTCCTGCAATTTTGGAGGGCGAAGTTGATTATGTGTGAGTGCCTGAACTTTGATGATTGTCTGAAAATAAAAAAATTGAACTTTTGACTCGAGGAAAAACTTGAACCAAGGACCTATCGTTCCTCAGCTGCTCACGCTAACCACGGGACCACAGCGCTCCTGAGCTCACACCATCCATGATGTTGCTTATCCTGCGCATGGACTACTCAGTTTGTATATTTTGCTAATTCTTTCATAGTTCCACATAACGTCTTCATATTTTCTCGATTGATCTGTGTTCCGTTTTTCAAGGCCTATCCACTGTGACAACTTATAACTAAATGTGAGGGGGGTGCGATCGGGAGGTTCCCTTGTTAGCATAGGCCCCTTGTCTCTCGTGCTGTTCCCACATTAGATGTACCTTTTGTTCGATACATCCCTGGCAAGGATAGAGGACATGCCATAACACAAGAATAAAGAATGAATATTTAAAAGAGAACGCTGCTACCGAGCTTCCCACAGATCTCAAATGACATGATCATTATGGGCATCGAATAAGTCGAAAAATCTGAAACATGTTAATCCAATAATGGCGTCACAAAAAAAGCCCTACGCTTGCAAAAATTAGGTGGAAGATTTTATTTCTTTATCTTGTTTCTACATTTCATAATGTGTTCAATCCAGTTTCCGACCTTCAGAAACATCGGGGCAACTTTTTGTGGCAAAAGCCCACAAAATTCTGGCACTTTTTCTCAGACTTTCGCTTATTACTCGGAAATTATACGTCCCACATAAGAAGTTACCCTTACCAAAATAAAAGAAAATTAAATTTTACGTCGAATGACCTGCTTAAACGACAAAATCGCTGCAACTGTTTGGAAGAAACCAGTTGTCAAATTTAGGTCTTTTTGCCATCTTGATTACAAAGTTGGCTTCAATGCTTGCATCTCAAAAACGGCTATTCCAATAAAAATGTTAAGTTATCAGAGTTGTAAATCATGAAATTTCGTGTTACAAAAGCATCAAATTTCCAGCATTGTTCATACACTTGAAAGCCAAACTAATATCTTATTTTATATTTATTTATTTATTGCAAGTTAAAATTATTCAATGAAGTGAAATTTTCACTGGGAAGACGGCTCTCTAACGAGCACTTACGTGTTTTCTATGTATACCTTTTTTAATTTTCTTCATTCACGCGTTTATTTATTAATTTTTAACCATGCCTTAATTGGTAAGAGTGGGGTGCTAAAATGAAAACCAAGTACATAGTAATGGCCAATATATTTTTACGTATGAGTAATAAATAATTTGTACAAATGAACAAATAAAAGGTCATGACAATATTAAAAAACAGTGTTTAAAATCAGAGATTCACATTTTACTAAATATCACTTCAGTCGCGGTCGTTTGGGAGACTGCGGAAGGTCGTGGTCCAGCATCCGATCTTCAGGATCCACTCTGTTGCTTTCACCAACGTCACCGTCCTGAAAAACATCCCTGATCTCTTTCTCCATCTCGTCGATATCAAAGTGATGAAACTGGAATGAAGAGATTCTGTTATTGGGAAGGTTGAAAGGCAAGTTAATGGCTGGACTTGCGAAGTATTGAAACGTATCTGTGATGGGGAGCTTTGTGCTAAAGATTCAGCTGTGGAGACAACAATTTCCCAGTTTTATAAGTCTGACAGTGTGGATACCGTGAGCCAGGACATTGACGTGCTTGTTCTAACGGGTTGAGGAAACAACTACAAAAACTTGTACTTCCATAAACCGGGAAGAGGGAAATCAGCGGAAGTGTTTTACTCCAGTAATTCTTTCAATTCCGATCCTGCGTTTGCCCTTTTGAACCATGCTTCCATAGGATGGGATACCACATCCACTTTTTTGGACAAAGGTAAAATTACTAAACCTTAAGGAGCAACAGCCATATCTCAAAGTGCAAGCTCCTGAATCTCTCAAATCCTCTGTCTCTGAAGACGAAATTACACATGCAAGAGAACAGCTGATGTTAGCACTATGTGAGAATTTTAAACGAACGACTTTGGGCCAGCTCAAGTAGGAGCTTTTTGTAAAGTCTGTCTCCAGAAAATTTTTCAAACTTGAAAGAGCACCGCCAACATCGGACGCAGGAACGTGGCACTCATTGTGATCCTAGTATGAAGGGCAATTTTGGCAGGGGAAGAAAATTGGCCTATGCCAGTGGGGCTGGAAGGAAAACTGATCAGGCTTGTTTCTCATGATCACATATGCTAGTGAAGATGGTTTTCTATGCATGCAAAACAGGATGCACTGCAGTATGTGAATGTCGCAAAATGGACTGAACTGTTCCTTCGTGTGCAAACATTCTGGTTTATCTTGCTAGAACGACCCACAAATTGAGCTCGACGAGGATGAGGAAGAAATCTAAGATATATTCCAGGACGAGGAAGTGAAAGGTGCCACATCGGATCCTGAAGATTGGATACAAGACCTGGACCTGCCACAGTCTCACAAACAATGTCGATGGAATTGAAATTTGAATTAATGTGACTCTTTGACATTTGAACTGTGTGTTTCTACTGTTCTCATGTCCTTTTATTTGTTTTGTCGTACACATTTTTATATTACTCATACGTAAATACATATTGCCTATTAATATGTACCTGGTTTTCATTTTAGCAGACCACTCTTACCAATAAAAACGTGGATAAAAACGAAATAAATAAACATGAATATAAAAAACACGTGCGCTTATTGGAGAGCCGTCTTCTCAGTGGAAATTTCGTTTCATTGAATAACTTTGACCTAAAAATAATGGAGTTACTTTTGCTTTCAAGTGTATGAACGCTTAATAGTAGCCAAAGCTGGAAAACAGGTGCTTTTGTAACATGAAATTTCATGTTCTACAACTTTTGTAACTTGACATTTTTCATTTGGAGTAGCCGTTAATGCGTTACAGGCGTTGGAGCCCATTTGTTAGCCAAGTTGCTAACAGAGAACGAATATGCGCAACTGATTGCTTCCAAACGGCTGCGTCGATTTTGTCATAGAGGAGGTCATTACGAAAAATCTATTGCGCTTTAATTTTGGTAATGATAGCATTTTCAGTAGGATGCTTAATTTCCGAGTAATAGTGGGAAAACCTGAAGGAAAGTGCCAACATTTCTTGTTCCTTGGCCACAAAAGTCATTCTGAGGTCTTTGAAGATCGAAAACTTGGATTTAACATACTATCAACTATATACACAAGATTAAAAAATAGAAGCTTCTACCTCGGTCTTTGCAAGCAAAAAGTACCCTGTTGCTGGATTATATTTTCACTTCAGAAATAATAACCATGTTGTCACAAAATATGCCAATTTTACATTACACTGCGTACATATGAGATTTTTTAAGGTATTGTAACCATGCATCAACAAAGAGGTAATCAAGGCACTTATTTATACTGATTACACTAGTACACTGAAGAATAAGATTTTACGTCACATTCACGTTGTTTGATGTTATTAGTAATATATACACATTAGTAGATTCCGTTAAGAAATTCGTCAGTGAGGTAGAAGGTATTGGTCACAGCAAATTTTTTATTCTCCTCTTAAACTGAATTTTGATAGTAGTTAATCTTTATAAGCCGTCTGGAAAGCTATTCACGATAAGTGTTCCTGCGTTAGAGACATCCCTCCACACCAAAGTGAAATTAAGTTTTTGTGAAGATTATTCTAGTTTGATCCCAAGAACTGAGATGTTGCGTTAAAAATATATTTTATTTATAAACATTTATTGATATCATTATATATAGGTACAGCAGGTAACAGTAGTTCGTGTATCCAGTACCTGTAAACGCTATGTCACCAAAAGTATCTGGGCACCTATTAGTGAACATTAACATGCGGTATGTCCACTCTTTCCCTTACTAATGGCTTGGAATCTGCTGAGGAGACTTTCAATGAAGTGTCTGCAAATCTGTGGATGAATGGCAGTCCATTTTTCCTCAAGAGTCGAAATGATAAGAATGTAGTGATGTTGGACACTTGAGGACTCGAGCGAAGTCGATGTTCTAGCACGTCCCCGAGGCGTTCTGTCGTAGGGGAAAAAATGTGTCCTGGTGCATGCAGCATTGTTGGCAAACTTATTGAAGATGACAGGTCTCTTTGGGTGGTCCCCTCACCCCCTCTGCCTGGTGTATACATATGGGAACATCCTAATTAAATTGATATGGAAATTAATCAAATTGATATGCAGTTTTATTGTATTAATTACGTAAAATAATTACATTCAAAAATTGGGAGAAACACAAAAAGCGCAGAAAATTTGAAAACATCGCGGGAAATTCTAAAATGCATGAATTTCAAATTTTGAAGCCTTTGTTTACAATACCATCACCAGAGGGTTCTGTTGACTTACCCTCTCCCACTTCCCCTCTCCCCTTCCCGTCTTCCCCACTTGTGAATTGGCAGGAAAAAGACTCAGTTTGTGCTGAGCTGCTGGAGGATAAGGTATAGCCATTACTTTGATTATCTTGAGGGAAAAGCTTCATGTGGAAGGTTGGGAAGTCCCGTACATATATTGGCAACTACATATCCTAATTACATGTCATTATATGACAAAAGCATCACTAATTGACATTTAAAAGAAATAGCAAAAATCACCTAGCCCTTACTGCATGTCGAATAACCCATGCTCCCCCTGCTGTCAACTCTGAGCGGATGCACTCCACTAGGAAAAGCCTCATCACTGCAGCGCACCAGCGCTCCGAGTTTATACCACCTTTGTGACCGTACGTGGTATCTGCAGGAGGCTGGGAGCGCAGAGCCCCTAGCCGTCTACAAACTGGGGCAGTTGCCCAGGACTTGCGCTAGTGCGGCAATGTCGCAATCAGGTAGTTACCTGCTACAGGCTGGGAAGGCCACAAAGCCGCTAGCGGTGACACGTAGTATCGGAAGCGTGAGTTTTGTTAATGCGTTAGCTGATTTCACTCGGCTGGGATGCCCCTGCTGTTCTGCAGTGGGGGGAGGGAGCGGGGGTGAGTTGCTTTGTGAGCTAGCGAGGCGGCTTCCATAGATGGATGTAAATTACTGAGAAGCTAAATTGTTCTAAGCGAATACCAGAAACCTTTGTGGCATAGGCCTTCAGAACAACCCACTCTAAAGCGACCGTGGCTTCGGAGGTTCTCCTAGAAAGATTGGCGAACACAGACAAAGAGTGCCAACCACCAGAACGGCCTCATAATTCAGCGGCTGCTTCGAAGCTATGCTTGCAGCTGAGGGCGAGTTGCAGGAGGATGTAAGTAGAAACCGCCTCACCCTGTGGTGGTAGTTTTAAAGATCTTCGTAGAAAAGTAACGGTAAACATTTGCTCTCACCGACAAAGAACAATGCTTCCAGGAAATGCTACATTGCTCAAACATGCGCATGGATCCTGTTTAACTGGATCGGAAAAGGGGCAAAAATTGCTTTTCGTGACTGTATTATTATTATTATTATTACTATGATAATGGCGTTAACAATTGATCTCCATGTAAGGAAATTCCATTTCAAAGATAGCAAAAAACCATTGTCTTTGTGAAACTAGTACAAAGTAGTTAAAAAAGGACACTATCACATGTAAAACAATTTGACATTTCTCACAAATCTTTTGTGCATACAACAAACTTCATGTTGTCATTTATTTACAGATTTTGCACTGGAGTGAATATTTTCAGAAATATTTCTGAAACTCAACAATCTGCCATACGCTTCCCTGCATGGAAAAGTGAAATTACACAGTAGCATTAGAAATTTGCAATCGTAGATTCAAAATTATTGGTCTTTACACATAACCAACACTTATTCATTTTTGGAACACTATGTTCTGTAAGTGCATTTGAGCCTGGAAGGCAAATGATAAATTAGGATGATTGTTATTGCTATGTTTTTGTCCCTGAATACTTTGAAAAGTTCCACCCACCTCTCCTGTACTGATATATTTTTAGCATTCTGGTCACATAATTTTTGAACTAAAATTGTTTTAGCCATACAAAATTCATCAAACAATGCTGAACAGTCCAGTATTACATTTCCTCTGCCTTGTATTGTTGAAATATTGGCTTCCATATCTGACCATTTTGGTTTTGATTTCAAGGAAGACCAACGGAAGTTAGTGTCATGTGGAGATTTCTGATTCCATGAAACTAGATCGTCGTATGTTGCACTTTAGAACATATTTACAAATGAATAAAAGCTATCTTTTTCTGATCAGTCACACTCATACTATTTCAGTAACATGGATTTAACTTGGAGACTCAAAAAATTACTATTTCTCCTATTTTTTACCTTTGTTTTTAGTAGCTCATAACAACGTAATGTTTCTGCAACACAAATATGATGCCTTTCAGTTTCTAGAATGCTTGTTTGAAAGATATTTAGCTTAATGTGCACAAATCATAACTATAATTCTGATTTCTCATTACTGAAAAATGAATGAAAAGCAGCGGAGCACCCTGATTCTGACAGAAAGAAATGGTTTTAAGGCAGGATACAGTTTCACAATTCTTCAGGCGCAGGCAATAATGCTACTCGCGTTGTGCTACGGTAACCCAGTACTTGCTTCACAAATTCACAGGATGCGTTCAGTCGTTCCACCCTAGCACTGTATATACGGAAATACTTATAAATTTTACACACAGTGTTTTCTACGTCGATTGGTAACTTGCCTACTGCTGTTTGAATTATATGTGCCATGCAACCAATCCCTACAAGAGATTTTTCAAACTTACTTCTAATTTGTTGAAAACTTTTTCTGTACCTCCTTTCTTAACTCCACCAAACATACTGTACATCCACTCGCTTTGATAAGACAGCAGATGTTTCATTTTCGACAGAACAGACATCTGTCACCTTTACATGTGTCCCACTTTCAGGTTTGAAATATTTGACAACGAGAGGTAGCGATTTAGTAGATTTATGATTGCTGGTATTAATAGAAATGCTTATACAATTCATTTCATTAAGGTCTTCAGTAAGAAGCGCTTTGGTCCCTGGATCAAATACATTATTAACAATAAGTTCTGGCTTTGTCCTTCGACAACTACACTGGATGTCATAGTTTCTTAAACAATTTCGACGTGTGGTGGAAGGAAACATAGTTGTCACTGTGACACACTGTGTGGTAGGTAAATGTTCGTTTTGCCACAGTAAATTCGAACTCTTCATTGCCTTAAACAGTAATTTGTAAAAGATACTCACATAATAAAAAATTGCGGTACTTAATGACAAAAGTATAACATTTCAATATTACAATATTGTTAACATACTTAATGCTCCATTAGGAAAAAGGTGATCGTCTTCGTTGATGTTGCAGCAGCTGTTGAACCCAATCAATGTTTCTTAGTTTTCTCGTGCTGTAAAATGTTTGAACTTCCACCATGTGCAACGGAATATGTGTTGTGGCAAGTTTTGCAATAACCTCACAACTTATTTTGGTGGTTTAGAGAAAAGGATAGTTTTCCTTCAGTTTACTTGAAAACGTACATTTGCGTTTAGGCATAATCTGAAAAAAAAAATGTTATATCGCAGTAGCGAAGAGAAATATTTTATGAATACTGAAATGATTATTCACAAAACTAAACAAAAGCACACGCACTTGCTAAAAGCATTCAATACTGAACAGACACCACAGAGCTGAGGACGGCACAAGAATGCACAGAAAGTAAAGAAAAATTGTCGGTATTCAAATAAAGAAACAAAACATGTGGTTAAATTTGAACCTTCGCTAAATAAGGGTTTTAATTCTCAGGGAAGTCTTTCATATTTGAAAGTAAGTATTAACATAGTTTAAGGTAATAGGCGTGCAAGAGGCGTGGAAGGGTTGGAAGGAGGAGAGGCGATTGTGTGTTTAACAATGTGGAAGTGTTGTATGGAAGCACACGGATTCTTTGTCAGGGACCCAACAAGAATAAACAAAGCGATAAGCTAGAAAATAAAATAATTTTACGATGTATTTTCAGAATTACAGATCCTAATATTTTCAAACAATTATACCTAACTTAACTATAAATAAGCATTTATAATATATACCATAGAATATAAGTGTGAAATTTTAATATATGGGAAATTTGTGCTATCCGACAAAAATTAAGGGGATACCGGACACCTGGGTCACAAAAGGGAACTAATCCATTTTTCACAGGTCGTATGATGGGCTTGCAGGTAACGAATAAGCAAACACCGTCTGGATGTCAACTTTTTTTCCGACAATCTGTTTCAATATGCCCTACACATCATCTTCTGTCCTGTCTCCACAAAGTTGATTTTGTCAACAGTAGTGTGAAACTCGTCATTGCTATTGACAAACTGCGCTTCGGTGTGCTACTTCTGAAGATCATCTGCAGCGCATACCGAAACAGGTATTCGGTAATAAAGGGATCCATGCAGTATTGGCTAATTTATTATAACAAATTCGATCAAGGTTCCTATAACATGGCATCAGCTATGATATTAATGGGTAAGAATACCGGTATCCCACTCCTGCAACGTACTGAAGTGGTAACAGAGATGCAATGCAATGGCAGGTTAGAAAACTGGGTGCAATATGGACAAATAGCATTGCGATTTGAAAATGAAGATGAACTGACGTCACATTCTAGAAAAAATTGGGTTTATTATTGACTAGCTTCAGTACTAATACTTTCATGTAACAGCACAGAAACTGATGTAAAGTTGGATACTAAATTTTAATATGCAGTCGAAGACATTTGACAATTAACATAGGGCATTGTGATACTCATTTAATAAATATAAGTTCTTGGCCTGCCACATGGTAGTCAAATTAACTAATGAAAAATTTAATAGTGACGGACAAGGAAGGATTAGCCAAGGTCTCTGGAAAGTAATGAGGGAGCAAACGAGTGATGGCCGGTTGGGGAGGGAAGCGGCACTGAGTGACCGTCTGGCTGTACGTAGGTACTGTCAGTAGTCCTCCGCGCGTCTCAATGAAACGAAACCGTAACGCCCTGCGCCGTTGATTAGGAGACTGCTCCTCACTCACTGTAATATCTGTTGTTTTAAATCAATGACTCGTTTCAGTATCGTGGCCAAATACCGGCAGAGACCAAGAGAGGGGATGAAGATCTATCGCTTACACAGACGGGTTTACTCCACAATGATATAGCAGAGCTTTGGTGATAACCTGCTGCATAGAAATACATGTCTCGGTGCTACAGTACCTACGGGTCACGTTTTTAATACTTTCTGATGTTGTGACAGATTAGAATACAAAGGGTATTCGTGAAGTGTCACTTATCATCACAGAAAAAAAGAAAACGTTACGTTATTAACCTTTCGTTTATTGCAGAGGTACATACATACGAGAAAAAAGCGGTGCAAACACACCCCCATTTTGCACAATTTCATTTTGACGGAGTGCTACGGTACTGTGCCTCGGGGTTTTGAAAGGGTATTGGGACTGCAGGCAAACAGTAAAATAATTACGTACTTTCATAATTTGGAGGTAATAATTAAAATTTTAGCTACCTCTCGTGTAAATAAATTCTTGAATAAATATCAGAATGTTACGAACTAATGATTCAATCAAAATTCTAATTCCTGGAAAATGTTCCTTTGTAAGTATACACTCAATACTCATGTAGCAATTTGTATGTAAATTAATGTTATTGGATTATGCCAATTAAATGTAAGGCAGCAGTGACGTACGCTATTGGCAGCACAGTTAAAGTGCCGTGTAGGCTCTTCGCCCGCAGGACTGAACGCTGATAATGGATGTTTCAAATCAATTTTTCTGAAATATTTCATACTGCAAATATGCTACAGCCTCACTCAGGAGGCTCATTCTATCATAGACACCTATGTACAGCTGCTGATACATTATGGCGTAGCAGCGGAGCAGCTGTACAAAAGTAACCTTCTACGCTAAAGCAGAGTTGCACAGCGGCATATGTGACCCTTTCCCAGCTGTATCTCTCCATACATAAGCTAGGATACTGTATTTGTTTTGCCTTACAAGCATGTCTGATACTCCGTGTGGTACGCATCTACATTGCTGCGCGAATAAAATTCCTTCATTACAAGTAGCTACGGTCTAAGATTTGCATCCATTAAAACATTCAGAAAAACACTTCTGTCCACCTCTTAAAGACTTTTTCTAGGTTCCCTAGCTTGTTTCGTTTTGCCCTAAAATTTCAGTATCGCTTTTGATAGGGAGCCAGAACGGAATGTTACGTTGTTTTGTTCATCTAACGGGCCGAAATACGCAAACAGTGTGCTGGTGGATCTACAGCGGATCTGGATGGAAATGTGAGACGTGATTTTGCTTCCGTTGTCTTTTTATTAGCTGGTCGGACTCCGTGATACACAACAGATATCTGTTTGATACTTTTTATAAAGCGACCTCGTGTGATTACTGAAATCTCACGCTACCTGGCAATATTGACGGTGAATTTATGTGCATTGTCTCATCAAAACTGTTTAAGGCATTATCAGAAGGTGGTAGCTTGTTAGTGAGTTTATTTATGTTATTCTATGTAACAATGGTTTGTTCATAGACGAAAAATTCTTAAGAGAAAACAAATCATACAGTGGTGAGTCATTCAGTATAATCACCACGTTTGTACACCATGGGAAGGCGCTACAGTAGCGATTGAGAGTGGCATGGATTTCACAGCTACTTGGTAAGCTTTCGAATTTTGTTGCACCAGGTGTTCACGCATAGGCCCCGCTATTCCTCTAAATTACGTACGGTGGTTTTGGGCACATATCTGACACCAGATAGTGTCTCAGATGTGTTACTTCGGGTTCAAATCAGGCGAATCTGGTAGCCAAAGCATGAACGTTTGTTTACTAACGATACTGGCCTTGTGACATAGTCGTTATCCTACTGGAAAGTGCCATTAACGTCGATACACGCACCTAGCACGAATCAATACAGGTAGTCCGTGATAATGTTCACGTAGGCCATAGCGCTCATGTTGCCTTTGATCACTACTATTGGTGCCATGGAAGCCCAGTTGAATGTCGCCCGTAGCCTAATACTGCCCCATCAATCGTTTCGAGTCAGTCTTTCACCTGGATGACGGTATATCCGAAAACGACCATCGGCCAAGTGCACCAAGAAACGTTTCCTTTTAACGACAGTCCAGTCTCGATTGTCTTGTACACACTGCAGTTGCTAACAAGAATACCGTGGGATCAACAGGGGAAGACGTAGGCGCCGTCTGCTGCGGAAAAGCATCTTCGACAATATGCACCGAACACTTTGCTCAGAAACACTTGAGCCTGCACCAGCATTGCACTCTGTAGTCAGATCTGCCACAGATGGACACTTATCTTCCTTTAAATATCAGGCAAACTTCCGACTTTCAGGTTCTGTTATGAGGCGTGGACGTCCCACACCTTATCGTTTGCTGGCCGGAGTGGCCGAGCGGTTCTAGGCGCTACAGTCTCGAACCGCGCGATCGCTACTGCCGCAGGTTCGAATCCTGCCTCGGGCACAGATGTGCGTGATGTCCTGAGGTTAGTTAGGTTTAAGTAGTTCTACGTTCTAGGAGACTGATGACTTTAGGAGTTAAGTCCCATTGTGTTCAGAGCCATTTGAACCATTTTGAACCTTGTCGTTTACTTGTGGTTTTGCTGTCTGTGAACTTCACGGTACAGTCATAATAACGTGACTGTCTGTCAGAAAAACAACTAAACACCCTTTTCTGGGCGAGAGGAGAGGCAGCAAGTTCTGGAAGATGTCGACAGGGCTCTGGAGCCATGTGAACTACAGTGATGTGGCCGGATACGTTCGTTTCACGGTTTAGGATCCATAGCGCGAATAGCCCAATAGAGGTGGTCTCACAGATTCTTGGTAGGGTGTAAATGCGAGCGGTTTGGTGCCCATAGAAGTACGGTTAACTCATCCTGTTGCTCTTCGAACTACGCACGTACACTGCGAGCTGCATGACGCGATGCATCGTGCTGCTGGTACAAGCCACCGTGTCGAGGAGAAACAAACTGCATAAAGCGGCGGACATGGTTCAAAATGTTCAAATGTGTGTGAAATCTTATGGGACTTAACTGCTAAGGTCATCAACCCCTAAGCTTACACACTACTTAACCTAAATTATCCTAAGGACAAACACACACACCCATGCCCGAGGGAGGACTCGAACCTCCGCCGGGACCAGCTGCACAGTCCATGACTGCAGGGGCGGACATGGTACTCAGTGATAGTTGGGCACTTGTGTTCATCCACTGTGCCTCCAAGAATGACGAGATCATGCAGGGAACACTATGAAAACATTCTCCAGACCGTAAGGATCCCTCTGCATCCTTGACCCTCCGATGATTGTTGGGGAGCAGTACTTGACAACGGCTAGCGGTCCGATGGAGCATAAAACCTGATTCATCTGGAAAGGCTATCTCTAGTCAGTCTGTGGACGTCTATTTGTGACACTGGCGTTCAAATTCCAGCTTTCGTCGCCAGTGATCAGCAGTCAGCTTGAGTGCATGAAACAGACGCCTGCTGCGGAGTCCAATATACAGCAACACTCGCTGAACGTTCGTTGAGGACATTTTTTTGGTAGCCCCTTGGTTCAACCGGGCTGTCAAAAAATGGTTCAAATGGCTCTGAGCACTATGGAACTTAACAGCTGAGGTCATCAGTCCCCTAGAACTTAGAACTACTTAAACCTAACTAACCTAAGGAAATCACAAACATCCACGCAAGAGGCAGGATTCGAACCTGCGATCGTAGCGGTCTCGCGGTCCAGACTGAAGCGCGTAGAACAGCTCGGCCACACCGGCCGGCCTGTGCTGTCAGTCGCTCACTAGCTGCACGTCTCCGCAGTCATCGGTCACCCATGTTACCACGACTCATAGTGCACCACGATTACCTCGGTGCTGGTTTTGCATATTACTCTTGTTCCATGCAAGGTTTACTTTATCCACGGCGTCACGCGAACAGTTTAAAAACTCTGGCATTTTAGAACTGCTTCCACCCTGGGCCCGAAAGCCAATGTTGAAGCCCTTTAGGACGGCTGAGAAGGCTCTAAGTTTCCGCATTACGAAAACGTCTGCAATGATTTCTGCGTGTCCCCACAATCTTTATATACTGCTAGTGCTGCAATCTGCCGTCTGTGAGTGGTTATTGCCCGATGACGTCGAACACAGGCGGTGGTCATATTAAAGAGGCTGCACCGTGCAGTATGCATAGACGCTCACAACAGTAGTAACCGAACGGCTTGATCAGCTTTGCTACATTCGAGATGCTCGTTCCCAGGTGTTAAGCCGTAACAACACGTTCTTCGTCAAAATTGCTGGATTTGTGCGTTTACGGCAGTATCGCAGCTGAAATGTTTCCTATTTCGTGTCTGCTGCACTTATGTACTTCACTGTACTGTACTATCACGCCCCCGCATGCCACCTGGTGACATTTTTTCTCGAGGTGGGTACTGGTCATAATTTTCTGGCTCGCTAGACTACCTGTAAATCCTATTCGTCACGGATAATACTGGAAAATTGAGAAACTGTATTTTTAATCGCTGTCAAAATAGTTTGTTTGATTTTAGAAGAGAAAGTAGATCTGCTGAAAACCTTCACGAAAATTCGATTAGAAAGGTCCAAAAACTTCACGGCGCAATGAGATTATTTCGTCAGATAGTTGAATTAGCATTGTAATACTAATCAGTACACTAACACACGCCCCACAAACACGTAATGTTCAAAATATCATCATAGCTGTTGCACCTTTTGAAATTGTAAGCTATAATATGTGTCAATAAGACATTTTTCATACAGGGATTTGAGGAAATCTTGTTGTTGTTGTGGTCTTCAGTCCTGAGACTGGTTTGATGCAGCTCTCCATGCTACTCTATCCTGTGCAAGCTTTTTCATCTCCCAGTACCTACTGCAACCTACATCCTTCTGAATCTGCTTAGTGTATTCATCTCTTGGTCTCCCTCTACGATTTTTACCCTCCACGCTGCCCTCCAATACTAAATTGGTGATCCCTTGATGCCTCAGAACATGTCCTACCAACCGATCCCTTCTTCTGGTCAAGTTGTGCCACAAACTTCTCTCCTCCCCAATCCTATTCAATACCTCCTCATTAGTTATGTGATCTATCCATCTAATCTTCAGCATTCTTCTGTAGCACCACATTTCGGAAGCTTCTATTCTCTTCTTGTCCAAACTATTTATCGTCCATGTTTCACTTCCATACATGGCTACACTCCATACGAATACTTTCAGAAATGACTTCCTGACACTTAAATCAATACTGGATGTTAACAGATTTCTCTTCTTCAGAAACGCTTTCCTTGCCATTGCCAGCCTACATTTTATATCCTCTCTACTTCGACCATCATCAGTTATTTTGCTCCCCAAATAGCAAAACTCCTTTACTACTTTAAGTGCCTCATTTCCTAATCTAATTCCCTCAGCATCACCCGACTTAATTAGACTACATTCCATTATCCTCGTTTTGCTTTTGTTGATGTTCATCTTATATCCTCCTTTCAAGACACTGTCCATTCCATTCAACTGCTCTTCCAAGTCCTTTGCTGTCTCTGACAGAATTACAATGTCATCGGCGAACCTCAAAGTTTTTATTTCTTCTCCATGAATTTTAATACCTACCCCGAATTTTTCTTTTGTTTCCTTTACTGCTTGCTCAATATACAGATTGAACAACATCGGGGAGAGGCTACAACCCTGTCTTACTCCCTTCCCAACCACTGCTTCCCTTTCATGTCCCTCGACTCTTATAACTGCCATCTGGTTTCTGTACAAATTGTAAATAGCCTTTCGCTCCCTGTATTTTACCCCTGCCACCTTTAGAATTTGAAAGAGAGTATTCCAGTCAACATTGTCAAAAGCTTTCTCTAAGTCTACAAATGCTAGAAACGTAGGTTTGCCTTTCCTTAATCTTTCTTCTAAGGTAAGTCGTAAGGTCAGTATTGCCTCACGTGTTCCAGTGTTTCTACGGAATCCAAACTGATCTTCCCCGAGGTTGGCTTCTACTAGTTTTTCCATTCGTCTGTAAAGAATTCGTGTTAGTATTTTGCAGCTGTGACTTATTAAGCTGATAGTTCGGTAATTTTCACATCTGTCAACACCTGCTTTCTTTGGGATTGGAATTATTATATTCTTCTTGAAGTCTGAGGGTATTTCGCCTGTTTCATACATCTTGCTCACCAGATGGTAGAGTTTTGTCAGGACTGGCTCTCCCACGGCCGTCAGTAGTTCCAATGGAATATTGTCTACTCTGGGGGCCTTGTCTCGACTCAGGTCTTTCAGTGCTCTGTCAAACTCTTCACGCAGTATCGTATCTCCCATTTCATCTTCATCTACATCCTCTTCCATTTCCATAATATTGTCCTCAAGTACATCACCCTTGTATAGACCCTCTATATACTCCTTCCACCTTTCTGCTTTCCCTTCTTTGCTTAGAACTGGGTTTCCATCTGAGCTCTTGATATTCATACAAGTCGTTCTCTTATCTCCAAAGGTCTCTTTAATTTTCCTGTAGGCGGTATCTATCTTACCCCTAGTGAGATAGGCCTCTACATCCTTACATTTGTCCTCTAGCCATCCCTGCTTAGCCATTTTGCACTTCCTGTCGATCTCATTTTTGAGACGTTTGTATTCCTTTTTGCCTTATGAACTACAAAAGACATATCCGGTAACAGAGCAGAAAGGACATATGCTGAATATCCGTTGAAATACCTCGAATCACTCATTGCTTGCTGTAGTGTGTATTATAAAACAACTTAATATAGCTCCATCCTTTCCGGACTCGAATGGAGCTCCTGTTCCCCGGCAACGATTTAGCCCGGGGGACTTGGGTCGAGGTCCGGTGAGCCGGCCAGTCTGTGGATGGTTTTTAGGCGGTTTTCCATCTGCCTCGGCGAATGCTAGCTGGTTCTTTTATTCAGCCTCAGCTACGCTTTGTCGGCGATTGCTGCGCAAACAAGTTCTACACATACGCGTACACCCCCATTATTACTCCCCCACGCAAACCTAGGGGTTACACTCGTCTGGTGTGAGACGTTCCCTGGGGGGGCGGGGGGGGGGGGGGCATCGGGAGCTGAACCACACAATAACCCTGAAGGAGTGGTTCGGTGTGGGGCGGTGGAGGAGTGAAGTGGACTGCGGTAGTCGTCGTGGGGTTGTGGACCACTGCGGCTGCGGCGGGGATGGAGCCTCTCCGTCGTTTCTAGGCCCCAAGTTAACATACAATACAATACATACAACACCTCCTTTGCGTGGGTAATCACTCAATTGTTAAAAGTTGAAGGTTCCGTCAAGGTCAGGATCAGTATACAGTCAATTAAATTTTAAACTTTTTTAAAAACGAACAGTGCAAATCAGTGTTTAATAAAGTTAATTTCAGAAACGACTAAAAAAACTCTTTTTAGTGTGGAATTGATATCTGCGTCACCAAACAACAGAGAGACAAGGTCGAAGGATATCTGCAACTGAAGTATCAATTCGCCCCTTTATGACGTCTCACGGCCGAGGTGTAGCGATGTAACGGACGCGGTACACGCAGCAGCCATTCCGAATACTGAAAGTGGAATAAATGTTCAACAACCGATCTTCAAAGGGTGGAAAGGTGATACTGACTGTGTCTGGAACCGTGCGACCGCAACGGTCGCAGGTTCGAATCCTGCCTCGGGCATGGATGTGTGTGATGTCCTTAGGTTAGTTAGGTTTAAGTAGTTCTAAGTTCAAGGGGACTGATGACCTCAGAAGTTAAGTCCCATAGTGCTCAGAGCCATTTGAACCATGTGTTTGGTGATACTGTGCAGCTGCTGATCACCAGACTGCGCGCTACCGCTTTGATGTTTAAATATTTGGTCACAGTGCAGTGGTGACTTCTGTCACTACTGAACGTGATTTACGCAAGTGATGGTGACGATGGCCTCTAGATGGCCTCTGCAAGAAGTCGGCAGTAGAGTTTAATAAGCGTTACTACACAGAATAGTGTTTTATCGAACATACATAAAATAAATCAATAGTATATGACACATGTACTTGCTCCCCCAGTAATCTTTTGCTGAAGGAAGGTTCCCCAACGAATCACCGTACGCAATCCCATAGCTACACCGCTGGCATTAAAATAACAATACTGGCAAAGATAGCAAATAAACAAATTTTAGTGAGTGTGCGAATGCAGTTCAATAGAAAGAATACATGATTGTAATTGTGATTTGAGAGTATACAGAGTGTCTGAGTGTCAAATGTACACCCATTCGACCTCTGCCACCAACAATGGCTATAACCCCACTTGGTATCGAGCCAAACTAATCTTCGATGGCAGATACAGGTACGTCATTCCTAGTCTCTCGGCATCCCTTGACTTGCTACTTTCAGTTGGTGAGAGGTCGGAGAATTCAAATGGTTCAAATGGCACTGAGCACTATGGGACTTAACATCGGAGGTCATCAGTCCCCTAGAATTTAGAACTACTTAAACCTAACTAACCTAAGGACATCACACACATCCATGCCTGAAGCAGGATTCGAACCTGCAACCGTAGCGGTCGAGCGGTTCCAGACTGAAGCGCCTAGAACCACTCGGCCACACTGGCCGGCGGTCGGAGAATATGTAGACTAGAATAACAGCTGAGCACCAACCGTAACAAGGTAGGTGAGTATCTCACTTCATCTCATTTCATCAGTACTCGTGTGACTAGGTGATATGGGGTCACACTAGTACCCAGTGTTGACGTTGAACGCTCCATTGCCTGCGTATTCTCTCTCTTCTGCCGCTTCAAGCCATGCAGCCGTAATGGTCACCGTGTTGACAGTTAAGTGTTCCAGACGTCGTCGCACTGTCCGTGTAGGCAAATGTATCGCTTTATTACGAATGGTTATACTATCGATGACAGCGCCACTAGAGCTGAGTTTTTGTATACAGTTTCCAGAAATCATTTAGCTAAAGACAACGAAGTAATCCTGTCAGAGACAGCAAAGGACTTGGAAGAGCAGTTGAACGGAATGGACAGTGTCTTGAAAGGAGGGTATAAGATGAACATCAACAAAAGCAAAACGAGGATAATGGAATGTAGTCGAATGAAGTCGGGTGATGCTGAGGGAATTAGATTAGGAAATGAGACACTTAAAGTAGTAAAGGAGTTTTGCTATTTGGGAGCAAAATAACTGATGATGGTCGAAGTAGATAGGATATAAAATGTAGACTGGCAATGGCAAGGAAAGCGTTTGTGAAGAAGAGAAATTTGTTAACATCGAGTATAGATTTAAGTGTCAGGAAGTCGTTCCGAAAGTATTTGTATGGAGTGTAGCCATGTATGGAAGTGAAAAATGGACAATAAATAGTTTGGACAAGAAGAGAATAGAAGCTTTCGAAATGTGGTGCTACAGAAGAATGTTGAGGATTAGTTGGGTAGATCACGTAACTAATGAGGAGGTATTGAATAGGATTGGGGAGAAGAGAAGTTTGTGGCACAACTTGACTAGAAGAAGGGATCGGTTGGTAGGACATGTCCTGAGGCATCAAAGGATCACCAATTTAGTATTGGAGGGCAGCGTGGTGGGTAAAAATCGTAGAGGGAGACCAAGAGATGAATACACTAAGCAGATTCAGAAAGATGTAGGTTTCAGTAGGTACTGGGAGATGAAGAAGCTTGCACAGGATCAGCATGGAGAGCTGCATCAAACCAGTCTCAGGACTGAAGACCACAACAACAACAACGAAGTAAATATTACAGAATTCAAATCGAGAACGACTTCCAACATTTAGTAACTTCGAAGTAGATATCACCGGTGAAGCGAGGCAACTTATAGCTCTTAATAAAGTCATTTAGCCCAGGTCGTATACCAATTAGGTTCCTTCTAGCGCATGCTGATAACACTAGCTCCACACTTATCAATAATATACAGCCGGCCGCTCGACGAAACATCAGTACCAAAAGACTGGAAAGTTGCACAGGTTCCACCACTCTCCAAAAAAGGAAAACGGAGTAATCCACTGAATTATAGGCCCATATCGATAACATCGCTTTGCAGTAGAATTTAGATACACATACGGTTCAAACACTGTGCATTACCTCGAAGGTAACGATCTTTTGACACATATTTCACATGGATTCAGAAAATAGCGTTCTTCTGAAACACAACTAGCTCTTTACCCCCGCGAAGTAAAGAGTGATATCGACTGGGGATCTCAAATTGATTCCATATTTCCAGATTTCGAGAAGGCTTCTGACACCATTCTTCACAAGCGAATTCTAATCAAAATGCGTGCCTGTAAAATATCGATTCACTTGTGCGAGTGGAACAGTAATTTCTTGTCAGAAAGATTACAGTACGTAGTAATCGACGAAAAATCATCGAGGAAAATAGAAGGGGTATGCGCATCTCGTGGTCGTGCGGTAGCGTTCTCGCTTCCCACGCCCGGGTTCCCGGGTTCGATTCCCGGCGGGGTCAGGGATTTTCTCTGCCTCGTGATGGCTGGGTGTTGTGTGATGTCCTTAGGTTAGTTAGGTTTAAGTAGTTCTAAGTTCTAGGGGACTGATGACCATAGATGTTAAGTCCCATAGTGCTCAGAGCCATTTGAACCATTTTTTAGAAGGGGTATGCAGCAATCAGGAAGGGAGTGTTTTAGGCCCTCTGCTGTTCTAATCCACACAATAAATATCAGTAACACGAGCAGCCCTCTTAAATTGTTTGTAGACGATGATAATAAGAAAATCAGCGCTTTCACAGAAACAAATAAAGTGTTCATTTTTTCCCACGTGCTGTTAGAAGGTGGAACGGTAGAGAAATAATCTGAAGAACCTTCTGCCAGGCACTGAGGTGGGAACTGCATTCATGTAGATGTAGAGGCGAAGAAACTCATGCCCTGACTCAGTTTACAAGACGTGGTTGTACCATTCTTCATGGGCGAGTGAGTAACATGCCTGTCCCCTCGAGTGCTGCTTACGTGGGGCTGTTGATATCTTGCATGGCGTTGACTACGGTCCTCATCAACCCATCGATTCACTATTCGCATGACAGTCGTACGAACACGACCTAAGCGAACAGCACTATCGTGAAACGATAAGCTGCAACCTCTGTAGACCACGCATTCGGAAGGACGACGGTTCAAATCCACGTCCAGCCGTCCTGATTTAGGTTTTCCACGACTTCTCGAAATCGCTTATGGCAAATGCCGAGATGGTGCATTCGAAAGGGCACTGCGGTTTTCCTTCCCCATCCTTTCTTTATCCGAGCATGTGCTCCGTTTCTAATGACCTCGTTGTCGACGGGATGTAAAACACTAAATCACCTTGCCTCGTTAGACCACGCTGTCGAATTTCGACACATGTGTGTCTTTCTTACGCGACCCATTACACGATCCCCTCACAAACAAACATTGAAATGGATATCTAAATGTGAACCACAGTGCGTAATCTTTCCTTATGAACTGGATTTGGATGGTGTCGCTCCTACTGGATGTATGTGAATGATGTGACTCCCAGTCATCTGCATAACGGAGCATGTAAATACATTTATTCTTAATTTTGAAGTTAGTTGCATGCTTTCTTCATGGTGTTGCAACTTTAATGACCAAAACTGTACGTCCCCGTAAAGAACACCAATACGACAGCACTGTCACACTACATTACACCTTTTTTGTGTCTCCAGTTTCCACTTATCACCAAGACACGAAATGGAAATAGAATGCTCACTATAGCTCGAATGAAATAGGTTTCTGACTGGCACGTTGTAATTGTGGGGGCGGCATGGCTGACTGCAGAGAATCACATGCTATTTCATTCGCCGGCTGCGCACTACTGTCAAACGCGAAACATACACCCAGCCGCCATTCTCGCACAGTAGCACAGTAGTCTTCAACATGGTTCAAATAGCTCTGAACAGTATCAGACTCAACAGCTGAGGTCATCAGTCCCCTAGAACTTAGAACTAATTAAACCTAACTAACCTAAGGACGTCACACACATCCATGCCCGAGGCAGGATTCGAACCTGCGACCGTAGCGGTCGCGCGGTTCCCAACTGAAGCACCTAGAACCGCTCTGCCACTTCGGCCGGCCCTTCAACATGTCACGGAAAATTGTGCACCCAGGCTTACTGAGCGAATGGTAGCCACAAGAATTCGCTCGATGTGACATTATTAGGCCACTACGGCAATATTGTGACCGGAAATTTCTTATGTTAAATGCTCCTTTATTCGTATATTATCCACAACATTTTGTATATTCCGATTCGAAATATTTTTTATTATCTTGAAAATTATTTACATTCTTTAATGATAAACACGAGCAATATCACGTCTAACTGTGCTGTTGCTAAGTGCATTATCTTCAAACATAATGCCGAGAGCGTATTTTACCGTCACAATAAAAAACATATAAACTTAAAAATTAATGAATACATTACTACTTAAAGGAATCGTTCGGAACGTTTCTGTACTCCCTATCACAAACAGGAAATTTAAAATAATTTTCTTGGTCTAACTAAAATGAGACTGATAATACTTTTTTTCGGCGGACTCATGCTGCTTTTTGATCACTTACCGTCTTTTGGAGTGTCACATCAGTGGGAGCAGACGTGCGCGTTAGAACGCCACAATGGCTGCACAAACGATTTCTAATCACACTGCTCCAATATGACACATGTTTGGTACAAAGGAAGCACCATTTAGTTAATAATGATTTCGATATGTCGACCTCGAGATAAGAGAGCTACTTTTTGGAAAGGTTATGCTTTTAAACTAAGAGGACAAGCAACCTAATTCACGCATGTCACGTATACTAAAGCTAACTTTGAAAATTTGTTTTCTAAAATTCGTGTTCGTGGAGTATTTTGGAAAAACACTAGTTTACTCGAGGAGGGAAGATGGTTTTGCCTAATAATGTTGGTCAGCGCGGGAGACAAATACGTTGATGTCTGTCAGTGTTATACTGCAGAGGGGAAAAAATATTCAGAAAACATTCTGCAGAAGAAAATAAGGGAAAAATTCTAAAAACATGGTTCAGGTGAATTTATATCATTACATGGTACTACAAGCGGTAAAGACTGACAGGCTAGGATTGTTGCCTGAGGGAAACTCAGTGAACATATACTAAAAAAAGTTTTATATTTGGTTGTTGGGCCATTGTTGGCTATTCCCAGGAGATCCAATGGATGGTCTGGCAGCCTGTAACGCTGTTGTTCATTTAGCACTACATGGGAGGCATGTATAGCTTAAAGGAGTGCTACGGACGCTAACCTCAAATTACACCCTGCAGAATGATTGCGCGATTTTTAATCGCGTGCTAAGTCCTAGGTTTTCATTGGAAGCAATATAGGCAAGGAGAAGAAGATCAACAGCGGATTTCCTCAAGCTTCAGTCCTGTCACCATTACTGTTCAACTTGTATCTATTTCATCATCCTGCCACTTCGTCCAGAAAATTCTACTTTACTGGCGACCTGGTTCTTGTTGTATGACATAAGAAATTGGAGTAGACAGAAGAGATGCTGACCAAAGGATTGTCTATGCTGGAGACTTATTTCAGTGCTACCATTTCAATAATCACGTGGCGAATATGAAACTGAGCCCAAGTTTCAGAGACGGAATTCTTTTTATCATAATTGGAACCCAAAATATCTAGATCTGACGGCCACTGTGGCCGAACGGTTCTAGGCGCTTCAGTCCGGAACCGCGCTGCTGCTATGCTGTGCAGGTTCGAATCCCGCCTCGGGCATGGATGTGTGTGAGGTCCTTAGGTTAGTTAGGTTTAAGTAGTTCTAAGTTCTAGGGGACTAATGACCAAAGAAGTTAAGTCCCATAGTGCTCAGAGCCATTTGAACCACTATCGTTCAAGCGACAGCTCTGAACGTAGCTCAGAAACTCGTAAAAAAGTCCTCCATAAAATATGTGGAGCAACCTGGGATCCTCAGCAACCACATAGTGAATCTCAGTCTGCGTTTGGGTGTATTCAGGTGCTGAATATCGTGTGCTTGTCGACGCCCAGTTGAATATTACCAAGCTCCTAATTTCTGGAGCCGTCGCATCTAAGCCAATTCATTGGCTACTCTTGTCTTATGGTATTATGCCATCTGACTTGCGCTGACCTAAGGGAAATCAATGAGATCTCGAGGAACCCTAATTTTCCCACGGACAGCGACCTGCCACTTTTAAATCTTAAAAGGCTGCTGTCACGAAGTCCTACTCTGTGTGCTGCTCTGACACAAATTACGTGGTGTAATCTCTGCCTAGAACGTTTCAATATTATTTATAACAATCGCAGGGAAAAAATAAAACAGGGAAAAGTGTTCGCGAAAACTAGAGAACAGTGTCGACACAATCGCTTCAATTATCATGTAGAAACCAATATGCGGAACCATCGGGCTCGTATGTTTCACTTTCTGGCCGAAACTACTCACTGCAGACCAATGATGCATGGGAGCAGCATGAAATCCCCTATTGTGACAAATGGTTTTAAGACTCGGCTCTACTAACACAAATTGGGTGGTGTAATCTCTGCCTAGCGCGTCTGAACTATTATATGGGCCGAACGCCCAATGGCTCAAAAAAAAAAAAAAAAAAAAAAAAAAAAAAAAAAAAAAAAAAAAAGTCTTAAAGCACTCGATACAACAGAACAAGATCTTTGGGAAAACAACAGATTAATGGGAGGAGATTTATTAATACTGTCAGAAGACTCTCGGCAAACATTACCAATAATTCCAAAATCCGCACCAGCAGACGAGATAAATTCGAGTTTAATGAGATTAATATTTTGCGCTAAAGTTAAAATGTTACTTTTGAAAGAAAATATGAGTGCATTAATGACACTGAAAATTGGAAATGAAACTTACCCATGGATCTGTATTCCGGTGAGCTTATTTTATCACCAGAATTATGCAGTGTGCTAGAATCCGAGGAATAAATTATCGATAAAGTGTATCCATCGATAGAAGTGAACTACCTAAATACAGACTGCTTGTGTGAGCAAACAATTTTAAAATCAAAGAGTGACGTAGTGCAACATGTAAATCAGCAAACACAGAAGATGATTCCAGGAGCAGAAACAATATACAAATCGATAGATACAGTAATGGATCAAGAAGAAAGTTTCAACTTTCTAACCGAAGTTTTGAAATAACTAAATCCGTCCAGTATGCCTGCCTCTGCATGCACTGAAACAGAAAATTGGATCGCCAATAATACCATTACGAAATATTAACTCACCCAAATTATGTAATGGCACAGGATTGTGTGCCAAATGATTACCTCATAATATTATTGAAGCAATAATATTGAGTGGTAAACAAAAGCGAAAATCGGTGTTCATACCTAGAATCCCATTGATCTCAATCATACGCCATTTTCTTTTAAAAGACAACAATTTCGTGTGAGATTAGCTTTTAGTATGACAATCAATAAGGCTCAAGGCCAAACATTTCACTACTATGGAGTTAATTCGAAGAAACCCGTTTCTCACATGGTCAGCACTAAGTTGCGTTTTCACGTGTCGGGTAAGCGGAAAATAACATGTGTATGCGCCACTTAACAAACCATCAAATATAGAATACAAGAATGTAACTTGATGTAGTCCTTATTTGTAAGATATATGTTCGAAACAAAAAAAAACGTTGCGAGGAAGTCTTGCACTGCAATTTTTTGTCCATTATTACATTTATAAAACTACTGACGGACTACTAAAACCCCGGCGAAGCGGGTTATTATCATCTAGTAAGTAATGAATGATATTTTTTGTTTCACTCTTAGTCCTCATAAGAAGTATCATTACCGGTTACGACTTATTACCAAATGATGATTAGATGAAATTAACGTGTTAGTAACTCGTCAGCTAAAATGCGTCGGTTGGACCCGCAACACTTGATTCGTGGCTACGGTCTGAGCTATTCAATGTAAATGTAAGTGCCGTGTGACGAGGGCCTCCCGTCGGGTAGACCGTTTAGACCGTTCGACGGGATCAAGTCTTTCGGTTTGATGCCACTTCGGCGATTTGCGCGCCGATGGGGATGAAATGACGATGATTAGGACTACACAAGACCCAGTCCCGGAGTGGAGAAAATCTCAGAACCACCCGGGAATCGATCCCGGGCCCTTGACATTCTGTCGCACTGAGCAGTCAGCTACCGGGGGCGGGTAGCTATTCAATCTACTGAAGATGTGGAATCACGTCGCGTTCAAGAGCGTAGGTATAGCAACCAAATACCTGTTAAGTACTATATAAATTCAATTTCAGTATGCTTTTACACATCATAAATATTTTATGAAAAATGCAGATACATAGGAAAGCGCCGTAGGTTGTCATATCAAAAGATACTTTGATGTCGACGTGCTAAGACTTCAGGCGAAATGTGGTCGGCAGTCAAACAAGCAGTTAGAAAACCCTTCTCATTTATCCCAGTTTACAAACGAAACCGGACGCCGTCCGTAAATTAGGGAATATAAAGTGAGCAGAAAAACACCGCACTATGTAAAAAATTAAAAAAAAATAAAAAATAAAAAAATAAGAAAACACGGCCTGCAGACGGCCTGCAGAGAGGAGAAAGGAAAGTTTGTTTTCACTCATCGAGGAAAACGTGGCTAAAATTCAGAACGGGCCAGCGGCGCCGGCGGAGCTGCGTGCTGCATTAACAGGCTTCCCTCTACCTAACACAGACACGCAAGCGGACCGCGACCTCAAGGCTGCCAGGGAGGCGCCAGAGGCCGGCGAGGTGGCGCCTGCCAAGCCGGAAGTCGCGGAGACCCCCGGAGGCGGTGGCGGCGGGGGTGGCGGGGCCGGCAGAGAGGTGACCGCGGGGGCGGAGCCGGTCGACGGCGGCGCCAGCCCGGCGTCTGTCGAGGACGACGACGCCAAGGACTACTGCGAGATGGTCACGCTGCAGGACTCCTGTCTCCAGGTGAGCTGGCCGCTGCGCCGCGCCTACTCGCTGGAGTAACTGGCAGGTTCACACACTTCATCAACTTTGCTAGAACACACACATACATCTGAAAAAGCTTATGTTTCAAATCCCGGCGGAGGTTCGAGTCCTCCCTCAGGTATGAGTGTGTGTGTTTGTCCTTAGGGTAATTTAGGTTAAGTAGTGTGTAAGCTTAGGGACTGATGACCTTAGCAGTTAAGTCCCACAAGATTTCACACACATTTGAACATTTTTTTACGTGTCAAACTAAAAGTAGCGCTGCGAACCATACATCTCGTTATGCTAAGACTCATTTTACCCACTATTCCATCTTGCAATTAACTGCGACACTTATACATGTTAGGTACCACTTTTTATGTAAAGATATTCATAGTTTTCACCTGAACATCAGTCAAAATCACAAAACGTATCAAAAATATTTTGCACAGCTTGCATATCTGTAATCGTATCCATGCTTAACCCTTTCGGACCTTAATTTTTTCCAGAGGAAGGAAATTTATTTATTCGTGTGGTAATATCCTTAGGTGATATTTTAATACTTTTAGATGCAAGATTTATACAAAAATATGTACCCATTTTCAAAACATACCTGTACACTTGGCTTCACTTTCCTGACTAAAATAACTGATTAGGAAATAATATCTGTTGTAATAAATTGTAAGACGATCATTCAATAATTATCATGCAAAACAACAATAACAATATTCAATTATACAGTAGAACATAGCGAACCAACCACATCCGTATTTTCTGGTGGTCACGAGCTGCTGCGCACTGCTACATTGCGTTGCTGGTATCTTCATAGTGATGCGCAACAGTTGACAGTACTTGCCCACGATAAAAATTTTGAACATTCATAAATTTGAACCTCAGGTTTCCATGGGGGGAAAAATTCTTGCGTTGCAGCTAAGACACAGTAAAATTTAACGTGCACAATTGTATCCAGAGGGGTTTGAAAAGGTTAAAGTCAAGGGGAACATCGAATGGAAGATAAGCCTCACAAAATAAAAATAAAAATTACACTCATATTATTTTGCAGATACGAAAAACTTCGTCTTTCATAGCTGCAAGCTTATTTTATTTCCAACCAAACACGTTTCACCTATAATGAGGCGAGGGGATTTGGTAATGTGGGAATTTCCTGACATTAATTTACCATATGCCACGGAATGACTCTCAGTATAAAAGTACCCTTAAGGAACGCTACCGAAATCTATACTCAATGGACTATCTGACGGCTTATTAATGTTTTCTGTCCCTACTATTGCAACCTAAGTTGGCAACTTGTGCTAAAACAGTAACTGACATGTAACGTGCAGACGATCGGGTACCTGGGAATTAACTACACCCCCACTGTCACAGCCGGCCGACGTGGCCGAGCGGTTCTAGACGCTTCAGTCTGGAACCGCGCACCCCCTACGGTCGCAGGTTCGAATCCTGCTTCGGGCATGGATGTGTGTGATGTCCTTAGGTTAGTTAGGTTTAATTAATTCTAAGTTCTAGGGGACTGACTACCTCAGTTGTTAAGTCCCATAGTGCTCAGAGCCATTTGAACCACTGTCTCACACACAGCGGAAACGAATTTAGTCGACTGTTACACATGACCCGTCACGACGTTCGCCAGAACCTTCTGCGCTGCCACAACACACTTCAATGTGTCGAGTTTCTTAATCGTTATGTGCAATCAAAATTGTTCCACCTCGCAAAGGTTCTCCCTCTGGCTGTCCACCGTGATAGCTGAATGGTCAGCGTGACGGACTGCCGTCCTACGGACCTGGGTTCGATACCTGGCTGCGTCAGGGCTTTTCTCAGCTCAGGGATTGGGTGCAGTGCTGTCTTCATCATCATTTCATCCCCATCCGGCGCGCAGGTCGCCCAATGTGGCGTCGAATGTTATAAGACCTGTATAAAGGCAGCCGGACGTGCCCGCAAGATGCCTCCCGGCCAATGACGCCAAACGCTCATTTTCATTTCCCTCTGGCTGGAACTGAGAGCACCTACCCCTCTGCCGGTGGTGTTAGAGTTTAAGCCGCCTATAATCGATTCTACTTCCGAATTCCGCGGATGAGAGAGCGCCCCGTAAATGCCTGGATTTTCTTTTTTTTTTCTTTTCCTTTACCCAGTCTTCATTTCTTCTATGCGAATGACGTATGTTTACACATAATTTCATAATAATAGTGAAAATGACAACAAAACAAATCTAAATAAATAAAGAACATGAAGCCTTCCACTACTGTTGATTCCTGGGTCTCCCACTTTCCTGTGTTCCACTTGTTCGGTAGCGCTGACGGAGCACTAGCCCCCACCGGTCTACCCCTAGGAAAAACAAAAATAACCAGAGCACTTGCTCCCGAAAAGTAGCAGGTCCCGAATTCGAGTTAAATTCCGGCACAGAGTTTTAATCAGCCAGGAAGTTTCGTATCAGGGTACAGTCCACTCCAGAGTGAAAATTTCATTCTGTTCTATAACAAAAGCTGTTCATTACAGTATCTAATTTATTACAGCTGAATCGTGTATTAAATACGATGTTCAAAGTGAAAAATACAGAAAACAGAGTCTCCAAAACACTTGCAGACCACAATTACCTCAATAGTAAGTCGGTTGGCAAACTGCATGAAGGGAGGGGATTCTGTATGTCAGAATAATGCTACCTGACTATCTGACGTGGTACTGATTGTGAACAATGAAACTCAAGAGCTGTACAACATGCATTAACTGATTAACTGCTGCCAGAAATTGAAAACACGTCACTGAGGGTGTAAACTAACACAGAAAATTCCCTTTGTGCTGGAGCTGCAACGAAACGATGCTCGCCGTATACATATGCCTGTCGTGGCTGGATCCCCGGCTCAGCACTGTGGAGCTTCCAGAAAAATTGTGCTCAGCCTCAAACGTTGGGCTTCACCTCGATCGCCACCCGTGGAGCCAACTCTGCGATGCGTACAAAATGTCACCTAAAAATGAAATTTTCTCCTCGGGGTTCCGAAACAAACCACGATGGTTACAACACATCATCCGTGAACGAACCACTCACACCTGTGTCCTGAAAAGCACTCCTATCTAGTGTTCTGCAAAGAGCTTTACTTTCTGGTGTTCAACAAAGAACTCCCCTCAATCTATCTCTAAACTCCCACTTCCAAAAAGTGTTACCCCACACGGGGCGTCACTGAAACTCATTCTTCCAATTCTACATGGCATGATCCCTCTACACAAATTGCGTTATTAAAAATAGCTGCACCGTCCTTCTCCAGGCGATGGAGGAACGATACATCCCAATCGAAAGGCTTCCCAACAGTTGTTACTGACGCCACTGGTGCTTATCTGACGTCGCTGACTGATGCTCTGTCATGGCGCTAATTTTTCAGCGCACGCGAGAAATCATGTTGCATGGAACTCAGCTTCCCAAAAGATGTGCCGGCTGCATCTGCGACAGATTAGCTGACATCCAGTAGGGCTCAGATTCAGTAAAGACATTTTGCTATCTTAGCAGATACCCTTCTTTCAAAGAATGGATCCTTGGCCAGCTATCCTGCAGATACTGAAGGTACCAAATAAATTGACTGGGTGTTGTGTGATGTCCTTAGGTTAGTTAGGTTTAAGTAGTTCTAAGTTCTAGGGGACTGATGACCATTGATGTTAAGTCCCATAGTGGTCAGAGCCATTTGAACCAAATAAATAGGTCTTCCTACAGAGAGCATTTCGAGAGCGCCGGTCCATCCCGACGAGGGCCTGAAAGTCTTGAAAGCACTCCAGCTAGCTTTTGACACAATACGCCGGGCTGTGTTTGCAGCAGACCACTTTTGGTCACTTGGCGACCCCACATGGCGTCTCCCGTGGGGCCTTGAGCATACTCCCGTAATGTGAATGCACGAGCTATCCGCCATTGTGCCTATTGCTAGACACTACCACCTTCCCCGAATTCGATTCATTAATGCGCCCCTTGGGTAGGACCCCAAGCAGTGCGTTTCTCTCCACACAGTGACAGCACAGACATATTACGAAATCTTACAAGGCCCATCACCTCTAAGCACCCTATGCAACTATATGCTGAGGCACGAAGTATGCAGTGACTGTCATCTCATGTTATTGAATGTCATAACAATAATAAAACGGAAAGGTAAGCTAGCCATCAGGACTTACCGTCTTTCATCTGTTCATGCTATGCACTAACAGCGGTTTTAATTTCACTGTTATTTTCGTTATCCATAGTTTCTTCTATAGACCAGTACTGGTTTCAAAGTGATAGTACATCGCATTTATTCAATTCACTACACACAATCTTTTTTGTTGCACATTACACATTGACTTGCTCACCCAACTAACCACTACGTCCCCCTGATAAGGATTTGCAAAACCATTGTTTTCTACACTGCATATTACACCTTCATTTAAGTAATTTTTGTTCATTTCACCTTTAATAGCCTTATGCAGACTAGCATCATCACTTTTTTCAGTGTTTCTTATTTTGTTGACAATCCACATCTAATCGGACAACAGTCCAATGCATTGCACCAGTCGATTAACTTCTGGAACACTTTACAACATATTAAGCGAAATGAGCTCTTTATCTGAAGCGATAGTCTGATACTTCCCATTCTTTGGCTATCTTGAATAATTTTGCTTCATCTCTCCTACTACAATGTCTCTTCAATTTGATATTTTACTTTCCTCTCCTCTCCTTTACTTTTTCTTCCATTTTTCCTAAAAATAGTGAGAAGTATGCTTTGTACACCATTCAATAGGTCCTTTACTCATCCTTACTCTTGACCACATTTATTACGTTCCTGTAGCTCTAAGCAGTGACAGCACCTGATCTCTCGTCATTCATTATTTTCTATTAGTTGCTCTGAAATTTTCTTTCAGTTTCAACGCCTCTTGACATACAACTTGAATATCAGCGATGACAAGCTTCAACCCTGCCTTAAACGATTCTTATGGAGACGCGCTGAAAAGAGGTGCTTCCGAACTTTTCATGTGCACACTCTTAAGGCTTTCTAAATAAAAGAAACTTTATTGACATTCCGCGTCCTTATTCTTCATGTTTACATTTGTGCATCCCTCTGCCACTAGAGGGCTGCGAATTGTAATGTGCAACATGATATGTGTAACGTAACTATATCGCTGCATGAGAAACAGTGTGCTGTAACTGAGTTTCAAATTTGAAGAGTCATTCCGCACATGGAGCACCCTTTTCCCTGGCGTGACAGTTCTAGGCAAACATGAGTGCTCCGACATCTGTAACAATCTGATCCCTTGAGTTCACTGCCACTGACCATCCTCCATACAGGCTTGACGTCACCTCATCGGATTAGTATCTGTTTCCAAAGGTTCCAGAGCTACTGCAGATCAGATATAGCATCTGTTCTTTTTTAAATGTCATTTAAATACGTCACAAGTATTACACGTCGTATTAGGAGACTTTTATGTTGAAGCACGATCTTCGATTTGCAGATTATGTAATAGACGTGGGAACAGAGGTAGTAAAACCGGACATAAACATTGAAACAAACAACTATGAAAGGACTCTCATGCTAAACGTTCATTCTTCAAATTTCGGTCACTGTTTGACTTCATGCTGCCCTAGAATAAATGCAACTTTATTCTCCACCTGATTGAAGGAGTCTACAGCCGTGATTAAATTTCGAGACTCGAAATTTCAGCCTTTATCTACACAAATGCATGTTGTTCGACACCCGTATAGGTAAATCCCTAGAACATAATAGTGATTTTTCCTTATTTTTGTCAGATAGCTATCTGAATGATTACGTTCCTGGTAGAAAGTCAAGAATCCGTCCCGTGAAAATGTGACACAGATTACAGAGTATTTTGCGTGAAGCTGTGCTCCTTTAGGAGTATTTGCTTCACTCTTTTCTCTCTTATCATTCATATCGCAGTTACTGCCAAGTGGCAGTTATAATGTTAGTATATAGAAGATAAAAGAAAGATCTTTTTCGCTTCCAATCGATAACCAGGTCCATAGATTACGCATCTTATGTGCCTACGTAGTGGACTGACAACCCACACTCTCAGAAGAGATTCGGGCATTATCGATAAGATCCCACTACGTACACAAAGTGGATATATGTTTCTTCTCCATATTACCTACGTTACCTGATTCGCACGTATCGTATTTACTAACTCGAATTGGAATAACTTGTTCCAAGTCGTCAGAAGAACTTCGTCAAATGGGACGATTTGCATCACAAGCTTTTACTATGTACGTATATTCTTACTGAAAAATAGCATAGAAATCATGACCCAGGTTGAATGAGATATATTAACCAATGTTTTATATAGTCCGCCCGGCTGGCTGTGCAGCCTAACGCGCTGCTTCCCGAGTGGCGGTCCCCGGCACCAACCCACCCGGGGGATTAGTTTCGAGGTCCGGTGTGCCGGCTTGAATGTGGATGGCTTTTAGGCGGTTTTTTATCTGCCTCGGCGAATGCGGGCTGGTACCCCTTATTCCACCTCAGTTACACTATGTCGGCGACTGCTGCGCGAACACAGTCTCCACGTACGAGACACCATAATTACTCTACCACGCATACATTTGGGGTTACACTGGTCTGGCAGAAGATGTTCCCGGGATGGGGGGTTGTCAATAGGGGGCCGAACCGCAACCGCACAATAACCCTGGGTTCGGTGTGGGGCGGCTGTGGGCTGGGTGGACTGCTGTGACCTGTTGTGAGGTTGTGAATCACTGAGGGCTACAGCGAGACGAAGCTTCTTCGTCGTTTCTAGGTTCCAGGTTCAACGCACAATACACACACACAATTTTTTATAGAACATCGCCTAGTATGGAACCGTTATCGACATCGCTTAATAGAAAATTAATGTCGTTCGTTAACAGAAAATTTAAGTGAAATTGCAGCTAATACATGTACATTTAGTGACCCGGAAAACGAGCAAGACTTCGAAGAATGATCAAGGGTTTTTCTCTTGTGATATAAGAGACCTGTAGACTTTGCTGGACCATTAGAGATTAATTGCTTTTTGTTTTATTTTTAGCCATATTTATCTTTGCATCCGTACAGCAACATAGCGACTATTGACGTTGGTGTGTAGAATGTATGAGAGTGGCGATATACCATCAGACATTCAGAGGAACTTCGTCCAAACAATTGCGAAGACAGGAAGAGCCGACAAGAGTGAGAATTATTACTCAATTAGCTTAACAGTTCATGAATTCAAGTTACTGACAGGACTAATGTACAGAAGAATGGAAAAGAAAATGAAGGCTCTGTTAGATGAGTATACCTTTGGCTTTAGCAGACGTAAAGGCATCAGAGTAGCTGTTCTGACGCTGCGGTTGACAATAGAAGCAAGAATGAAGAAAAATTAAGACGCGTTCATAGGATCTATCGAATTGTAAAAAACGTTCGACAGTGTAAAAAGGCACGAAATGTTTAAAATCTTGAGAAATGTAGTGGTAAGCTATACGGAAAGGCGGGTAATATCTCGTACAAGAACCATGAGGGAACATTAAGAGAAGAAGACGAAGAACGACGTGTTATGATTAAAAAGAGTACAAGACAGGGATGTAGTCTTTCGCCTTTACTGTTCGATCTATATGGAAATAAAAGAAAAGTTAAAGAGTCGGATTAAAGTTCAAAGTAAGGGGATATTAATGACAAAATTGGCAGATGACCTTGCTATCCCCAGTCAGAGCGAAAAACAGTTACACGATCTGTCGAATCGACTATAAAGTCTAATGAGTAAAGTATATGTATTAGGAGTGAATCAAAGAAAGACTAAAGTAATGAGTAGTGATATAAATTAGTGATCACGAAGTAGACGAATTTAAGGAAATCTTCTATTTTAGAACTGAAAGACACATGACGGACGAAGCAAGAAGGGCGTAAAAAGTATAATAGCACTGCTAAATGGGGCATTCCTGGCAAGGGAAGCCTACTACTATCAAACAAAAGCCTTAATTCGAGGGCTAATTTTCTGAGATTGTACATTTGGAGTACAGCACTGTGTGGTAGTGAAACACAGACTTCACGAAAACAGGAACAGAACAGAAAGGGTTTGACACATGCTACTACAGAAGAATGTTGAAAATTAGATTGACTGACAACCTAAAGAATGAGGAGTATATCAACGGAATCGGCGAGGAAAGGAATAAATGGAAAACATTGACGAGAAGAAGGCACAGGATGATAGAACATTTGTTAAGATATCATCGAATAACATCCGTGGTACCAGTGGGGTGGGTAGAGGTCAAAAATCGGAAACGAAGACAGAGATTGGAATGCATCCAGCAAATAATTGAGGTGGTAGATTGCAAGAGTTATTCTGAGACGAGGAAGTCGTGGCGAGCGGCATAAAACTAGTTAGAAGACCGATGACTCATTCAGTGACTGCACATTACAGGCTTTCCCAATGTCATGAACGTATTTTCACAGAAACAAAAGATAACTGTAATAACAAACCAAACAAAATCATAATTACACTAATAATCTGCCACGATCCAACGGAGAAGAAGGGTCTTTCTCATGTTCTGAGCACTCAGAAAGAATCACAGTACAATCTCCGAAATTTATCGATGCAGTTCGTGTTCTTTCCTTATAATAATATTACAACTTTCAACACTATCGTCATCTGTATTTTCATTATTAGTTTATCAGCAACCACTTTCGACGATACACTAAGTCATCAGGTCCGCTAAATATATAGTGGATCCATTTTCCCGAAAAACATCATTCAGAAAGTCCCACGAGAAAATAACCAGTATCCGCATAAGCTCTTGTGAACAACCAAACACAGACTGCGAGCAGAAGTCAGCAGTTGCTTGCTGTACGAACTGATGCGGATACCGCTAATTTTCTCGTGGGACTTTCTGAATGATACCTATCGGGAAAATTCAGCCACTACATGTTTAGAGGAACTGATGATGACGACGTGTATCTCAGAAACCGGTTGCTAATAAAATGATAATGAAATTACAACTGACGATAGAAAAATCGTAATATCCTTATCGGCTTTGGTCCTCTCCTCCTACTTAACAACAATGGATATGCCGTACGATAACGGCTCCTCCTCGCTGAGCTAAGGCCTATAAGAAGTTTGGTGCCAGCATCTGGGAATCTCTGACGGCAATTTAGTATGAGAAATGAGTCATACGCTAATTATAGGCTACATTTAATCCCTTAAGTTTCTCCTATGGAAGTCAGAGATATTGAAACAGGTACGGGGTCTCCTGGAGTTCTCGTACTGCTGCGCGGCGCGGCTGCCGAGCCACGTACGAGCAGGCGGAGGAGCGAGACTGCGGCGCAGCCACCGCCTTGTTAAGTCCCGTTCCCCTTACGCTGCAGGTCACGGAGGAGGAGATCGACTCGTCGTACGGGGCCGCCTCCACGCCGCCCCCGGGGACCGGCCGCCCCCGTGCCGCCAGCGACTTCACAGCCGCCGCCGACGAGCTCTTCTCCAAGTTCGCAGGTACGATCCTGTCACGTAATCGCTTCACCTCTACAGCTACGGCCTCTTGTAGCACTTCCACGTTCTGCCTTTATCTAACTTTTTAACGTCATTTTGCAGTTTGTAGCTAATTGTAGCTTCCTGTGCCGTGTATACATGATTAATGTCCCACTTCGATGCAGTTTTAGGATCCAGAGGGACACCTGTACTTACTAATTTCTTCAGTTATATGATGATGTCTGGGAGATTTGGGTTTTGTTTGATTGAAGGAAGCTTTCTACACTTACGTCTGTAATTAAAGTTCCATTTTGTAAACGCTGTATAAAGAGAACCACTGCTCAGAAGGAGCATATTGAACAGCATATTACTGACGCAGGGGGAACGTCATGGGGGAAAAATACGAAAATTTGACCAATAGAATAGGCGCACCAAGAAATCCGTCGCACACAGCTGTTCCTCATTTTGCGTCCTAGATTCCCAGAATGACTACATCTATGAGGGAGCGAGTGCTGCTGGCGAAGTTTTACAAGGACGATGACTGTGTGCTAGTAACATTGTAGAAGTTCCAGACACTCAAGGGTTTGACAAAAGACATTAGTCCGATCTCTGTTACGATTCTGGAGCAAATGGTCACAAAATTCGAAAAGAAATTTTCTTTTATAGTGGTGAGGCAGAGGGAAGAAAGCAGTTTATCCGACGTCTGTCGAAGGTGTGCCGCAGAATTGCATTAGAGGTCGAGGCTGTAGTGTCCAAACATGCAGTGCGTGGGGAATAGCCTGAACTTTGCCGATGCCTGCTTCCACGGTGCATAAAATCCTACGAAACGTCTTGCACTGCTATCCACACAAATTCGTCTTGTTCAGGAGCAGACCTGTCAGCATTTCAACGTTGGCTCTGGAATATACCATTTCCAAGGACGTTTCAATAGCAGGACTGCAGATTGTGGCAACGAAAATCCACAAGCACATCAACAGGTACCACTGCACTCGACAACGGTGACTGTGTGGTGCGGGTTGACAGCATCGTTTAACGAAGGGCCGTTTTTTCCGAGGAGATGAGTCCTGCGGGTTCTGTTACCTGTAACGTCACTGGTGAACGCTATGGGACTCTCTGACGCACCAACGTCACTCTAGCCCTTCAACACTTTGGATGTGCAGGTAGGATCATTTTTATGCAAGATAGAGCTCCATCGAACATTACACAACCAGGATGCGGCTACTGCAGAGAAATTTCGGCAATACTAGAATTATCAACCGTCATTGCCCTGCTGCGTGCACTTCTAGACCACCTGATCTTTATCCGTGTGACTTCTGAGTGTGGACAGAAAACAGTCGACATCATACTGAAAATGTCCGGCGCTACTTTCATGACAATTAGAAATGAATGTCATTTTACTTTTCACTGTGTTTTTTCCCCAAGGACAATTAAAAACCGATTTTTCGTCCGATTTGAAACGACCTTGCCGTCTTTGATGGACTTACCTAACTAACAGTGCCACAACTGTTGACTACCGAACTTGTTCAGTGATGCGCACTGAATAGTACCGATGGTGCAATGTGGAATATAAGCCTTTCCGATTTATTTTTCATTTGTAATTGACCCTACTTACGGTAAGATGCTTACAGTGCCACCTATTGACAAATTTTTTGTTCCATGACTTTTCCTCTTGCGTCAATAATGTGCTGTTCATATTTTACGTTATTCTGAACAATGATTACCTTTCAATAGCGTTTTGAAACAGGAACTGTAATTACGGATATTTTGTATATACGCCGAAGCCACTTTAAGATGTGAGACGAATGGTACTTCTGTTACTACTACACGTCGCAAACCACTTTAAAGCCCCCCATATATCCCTACTCCATTCGCGTATGGCGCATGGGAAAAGTGATTGTTGATAAACCTTTGTATTGTTGATAAACCTTTGTATGGACAGTAAGATATCTGATTTCCTCATCCTAGTTATTTCGTGGGTGAGATGTGACTAGCTGATCAAAAGTATCAGGACAGCCCTACATAAAGAGAAACTATCCACTAAATTTCACGAGAGGCAGACTCTCCAGTAGAAAAGGAGGCGAGAAGTATTGTGTTGTCAGCAGAGAAGCACTACCAGCAGAACAGTTTGCATAGGAGAGCTCAATGACTTTGAACGTAGACTAGCCGTTGGATGGTACTTGGCCAATGGATTAATCAGGAACATTCTAATGCTTCTGCCCAAATCGATTGTTGGTGATGTGATTGTGAAGTGGTAACGTGAAGAAACAGCCGCAGCTAAACCAAGACCAGACAGACGTGGGTGCTGACGGATGGGGACTGTCGAACATTGGAGAGCGTAGTTTAAAAACTGCTTGAAATGAGCATGGGTATGTAAATGCTACCTGGTGTCCAGCTCGCACAATGACAGTGCTTAGCGAGTTAAAAAGAGTTGAGTACAATGACTAAACAGCTATTCATAACTCACGTATTTCAGTGGTGAGTGACGCTTGTAGTGTAAAAGGCAACGCACTGGACGGTGGAGACTGGAAACGATAGACTGAAGTGGTAAATCACACTAAACCATATCTAGTGGAAGGATTTGAGTATGGCGGATTGCTTTGAGAATGATACCTTCCATCAAGTGTGATGCCAACAGTGAAGTATGGAGGAGGTGGTGTTTCAGTTTGGGGGTGTTTTTCGTGATTATTGCCCTTAAGAAAATGCTAAATGCAGAAGGATATGGTCACAGATTACTGCATTGCGTAATGAGTTCAGTAGAGAAACAGTTTAAACAAGACTCTTTGTATCATCATGACAATGAATCCTGTATTAAAGCATCTGTTATGAGGAAACGATTTTAGACAATAACATTACTGAAATTGACTGGCCAGCACAAAGCCTCAGCATGAACCTAGTCATGAGTCAGAAGGTCAATTTCGCTACACATCCCTGCTTGTAATATCACTACCTTTTCCAATTTCGGCAATTGAACAAAAATGGGCTGCAGACTTTCAGACACGTCACTTGGAGTGTCTCCAGCAGAATTCAAGCCGTCATAAAGACGAAGGGGGTGGGGGGGCACACACCACGTATTGATGTCTAATAGTAAGTGTCTGTCCGCAGCTCGTGGTCTTGCGGTAGCGTTCTCGCTTCCCGCGCATGGGGTCCCGGGTTCGATTCCCGGCGGGGTCAGGGATTTTCTCTACCTCGTGATGACTGGGTGCTGTGTGTCTTTCATCATCATTTCATCATCGTTGACTCGCAAGTCGCCGAAGTGGCATCAACTAAAAAGGACTTGCAAAACGGCGGCCGAATTTCCTCGCATGGGGCCTCCCGGCCAACAATGCCATACGATCATTTCATTCCAGTAAGTGTCTGACTCGCCTCTGTAGGTGAGTGGTCAGCATAGATGCCTGCTGTGCAGAGGACCCAGGTTCGATTAACATAATGTCAAGGATTTTTCTTTGGTGCTAAGACTGGTATGGGGTGCATTCAGCCTCTTCATGTCAACTGAGAAGCAACTTGGCCGCAAAGTAGCGGCCCCGCTTTCTGGAAAGTCTACAACCCGGCTGGAAGAGCGGTACACTGACCACATGCCCCTCGGTATCGCAGCCGAATGACGCTCGAAGAGAGACATGGTGGCTGGTATACATGCTTTGGGC